>NC_045619.1:72569828-74032468 GCF_009829155.1 Mustela erminea | reverse complement strand
TAAATCCCATAGCTCATAGAAGCCCTTCATTTATACTAGATCATAAACTCCTGGAAGCAGACACTGTGTCTTCTCCCTTCTCTGCAACAACAGACTGAGTTCAGTAATGTTTTCTGCCTGGCTGAACAGACCAGCCTATGGCAAAACTATGATGGGAAAAATTCTGTATTTAGCACTTCAGTTACCCTGTAGGCACCCACCCTCCACCATACCCTAGTCCATTTTGGTGAATCTTCCCTTTTCCCTTTATATATTTACCATACCTCTCTTGGAAAGCAAAACTCTTCTCTTCATGGGGAAATTTACATTTTAAGCTTTATCTTTAATGAAGGAGTGTGGATGATTGGAGGTGGCAGAATTCAATCAATGCCAGAAAAAAAGTGAATTATTATGGATGGGCATGAAATTCTTTGATCTACGAAATTATATAAATAGATGGTCACTATGTGATAAGCCAGCCCAGACGCAATGCAAAACAACTGACGAATGGTGTTGACAAATGACCCAACAGACACATGAAAAAATGTTCAACATCGTTTGGCATGAGGGAAATGCAAGGCAAAAACCACAATGAGATACCACCCCACTCTGGTCAGAATGGCTAAATTTAATAACTCAGAAAAAAACAGACGTTGATAAGGATGCAGAGAAAGGGAAACACCCTCACACTGCTGGTGGGAAGGCAAACTAGTGCAGCCACTCTGCAAACAGTGAAGAGGTTCCTCAAAATGTTCAAAATTGTCACTCTGAAAAATAGCTCAGGATGTGCTCGGATTTAACATGCTTGAAATCTTTGTTGGTATTCCACAATGACATGTTTGTCTTTTACTTTTATTTCTCTGGGCGTGTGTTTAAATTCTGGTTCCCAAATTATAGAAATGAATGTCATCCACAGAGCGATTCAAAATGCGAACAAATACTAGACCCTAACTCAGAGAGATCTACCAAATAAGAATCTATGGGTATTTCCAAATAAACACATTTTTAAAAAATAAGTTATTTTTAGTGATTCTAATTTACAATATGGTATGCAAATTCCTTTTCTATAGTAGAGCACATCCTGAGCTGTTTTTCAGAGTGACGAGGTTCATTCTGGTTGGTTTGGCAACATGTATATTGCGTATATAAGCCAAGAGAGTTCATAAAAAATTAATAAATGAAATAGAAAAAAACATTAAAATTGTAATGGAGTTATGTAAATATGTAAAACTTGGCATGAAATTTGTAGGATACAGCTAGGGCTATTTATTTTGAGGGATATTTGTATAGCAATATTGCAAGGTACTGCTATAAGAAATGAATATTTATGCAGTTGTTTGCTCTCTTGCAGAATACTCTGTTAATAGCTTCCCGGCAAAGAAAGTTTTATACATTATCTCTATATATGCAAGGTTGTTCTACCATGACTCTTCTGATGTCTAGCAAATATATTAAATACATACAACCATGTAATCCATATTCCTATCAAATACAGATCATTTTCAAAACTCAGATTTAACGTGTCTTTTATATTTACCTACTTATTCACTATTTCTGGTTCTCTTTATTCCTTCATTTAAATATAAATTTCAGTCTGTTATCACTTCACTTTAAACCGAAGGTCATCCTTAGCAAATGGAATTGTTTTCAGCTCTGAGTGACTTAAAAACTAAAACAGAACCATCTGAGAATAAACTCTTTGTATGAGAGAGGCCCTAAGTTACCCAACAATCACACTGATAACTCCAGATACAGGAAACTTAAAAGACATTTTCTATAAGCCTTTCTGTCAGTTTATAGAATACTGTGTTTAGGCACTGATGACTTTGAAATGTTTCCACATACTGTTTTTACATATAAAAGCAGTATATTCAGGACACTTGGGCGGCTCAGTCAGTTAAGCATCAGACTCTTGATTTTGGCTCAGGTCATGATCTCGATCAGGGTTGTGAGATCATCCCCTCCTTTCCCTCTTTCTGTGCCCCTCCCCCTGTTCACACACTCTCTTATGCACTCTTATGCAAGTGCTTTTATTTTCTTGTTCCACAACATTATGTTGCAGGTGGTAGAAAATCAGTAAGGAAAAGAAAACAGGGAAGGTGAAAAAGACATGTAAAGACAGCATGCAGAGCACTCAGCTTGGGTTGATGGCTGTTTTTTTTTTTTTTACCGACTGGTCCAGTTTCTTTTCAGCTTTGTGTGTGTATGTTGCTGGGTAACAATTGTATACTTTGTATAATCAACATAAAACCAACTAGCTGAACAGGTTGTTCTCCATCATTCAAAAAAAAAAAAAAAAAGATTCATGCTAACACAATTGATTTTTCTAATTAAGAATGCTTGTTAGACTTCTTATTTGAAAGACTTATCTTGATCATTAAAGGTCTTTGGGAAGATTAAGAGACTTAAGACAATTTCTCGTTTCTTCATTGCAAAAGCAAACATAAATACTGCAAGAAAAAAAGAATGGCCAAGTAGCAGGTAAAGCTATTTCTCACTAACTCTGTGACATCAGGTTATAAAATGCAAATGTCAACCAGATATAAATTAGTTTGATGCCTCTGGTGGCCCATGTTCCCAAATTTTACAAAGGGAGAAAACTATGAGCACAAATACTTCCTCTCACCAAATTTCACCCATCCTGTTTTATGATAATCTGTATCCCCTGGTAGATGATAGCCTATCCAAAGTAAAAATACATATTGGAAATGCTAATGACACAGTAACTTGACAGATGGTTACTAATAACAAGGCCAGCTGGTAATATGGGATAGAGTCTTAAAGCTGAAAAAGGGAAACAGTTTGGAGTCACGGTTCTTAAACAAGACTAGCATATCAAAACCCTGAGGCCACTTTTTTTTTTAATGTTTGCCTTTCCAACCAGCTTTCTTCCTTTTCCTACCTCCCAACAAAACTGAAATACCCTGAAAGAGTGTGCATTTGCAAACTTCCATGCATACCAGAATCACCTGAAGCACTTGTTAAAACACAAATTGCTTGACACCACCCACAAGAGTTTCTTCTTCAGTAAGTTTGGGGTAGGGCCCAAGAATTTGCCTGTATTATAAATTCACAGGTCCAGGACCACACTTTGAGAATTATTAGCTTAAATAAACTAGGAATACAAAGGAATAATGAATTCATCCAAATTAAGGAGTCTCCATATAGGGTAGAAAACTATAAACTAACTGCTGTGAGGTAATCCAGTAGAAAATTTTGAAAATATAGAAAAGTGACTTTTCGCTATAGAAAAGTCAATGTTCCCACCCAAAGCAGAAGTGTTTCTGGAAAGAAAATTTAGTAAAATGGTACCTGATTTCTGCCAGAGGCAAATGAAATCATAAGATGTGGGATTCCTCTGTATTTAAGCAAAATAGTTCTGACCTGAAGAAGACATCTAAAAATAAAAAAATAAAAAATAAAAAATTCCCTTGGGCAGAAGTGAAAGTTAGCCAGCATATCTGGATATGAACCTTAAAGGGGACAATGAAAACTTGCTTGCTGTGTATTTTAATTCCTTTATGAAAACTATGAAGGTAACCACTGAGGAGTCTTTTGTTTTGTATAACTAGGAAGACACCTGAAAAGATGAAACCTCATAACACCACTCAAATCTAATTAGAATTTAATAACTGCAAACTTGGCAGGAAGAAAAGAAGAAAAGAAAGAGAGAAGGAAGGGGGAGAAAGCAAGGAAGAAAAGAAGTATACGAATTCAATTTTAAAAATGGGCAAAGGACCTGAACAGACATTTTTCCAAAGAAAATACTCAAATGGCCATGAAAAGGCACTCAGCATAACTAAATCATCAACTAAATGCAAATCAAAACCACAATGAGATACCACTTTATACCTGTCAGAACAACTAGAATCAAAAGACAAGAAATAACAAGGGTTGGTATGGATGTGGAAAAAAAGAGAACCTTTGTACCCTGCTGGTGGGAATGTAAACTGTTACAGCCACTGTGAAAAATAGTATGGAGGGTCCTCAACAAATTAAAAAATAAAATGACTGTGTGATCCAGCAGTCCCACTTCTGGGTATATCATTGAAGGAAATCAAGTCACTATATTGAAGAGATATCTGCACCCTCATATTCAAAGCAACGTTATTTTACAATAGCCAAGTAAACAACCTAAGCCAATAGCCATGGAAACAACCTAAGTGTTCATCAACAGGTAAATAAAGAAAATGTGATGTTGATACTACTATATTGATAGTAGAAGACTATAGAGCCATAAAAAATAAGAGCATCCTGATATCTGTGATAACACAGATGGAACCTGAAGGCATTCTGCTAAGTGAAACAAGTCAGAGAAAGAGGAATACTATATGATTTCTTTCAGAGCATTCTTCTATTGCTAAGTTTTAGGGAGGGGAATGAAGGATGAAAAATATCTAAAGCCCTCATTGTCTCCATTGGAAACACAGATTGGGGAAGTTATACATAAATGTTATATTCTTAAGGAGTATATACCACATAGGTATTTGGTTTAGAAAAGCATTTTGTTAAGGACAAGATAGCCAGATGGCCTATTGTGGTCTTCCTACCAATTTTGCCTCTATGACATGTCACTGAAGCAATCACCAAAGTTACCACACTTACAAGGCTATTTTAACATTTTTCAAGCAGTGGCTATGTAAAAAGTGTGTGCAAAAATAAGTGCTCCAGTGTGTGGTGCCATGAGCAACGCAGAAAAAGAGGGCCATACTGTTTTAGAAGGCACCCAAACATGTAGAAAAAAAGCCTATGTGCCTTTAGTTCATGGAGACAGTCAAGGACCTAGGCTTCTCTCACATGAACCCCCTATTCACATATATCCAGGGATGCTGGTATCTGGAAAAATGGCAATATGTAAGATTATGTATGAAACATAGAGTGGTACGTGATAGCCTGAAATGTGCATTACCCATAAATAAAGAGTGGTACATAAGGATAAAGATGGAAGCCATCTGGTAGTAATGAATACTAGAATTGTGGTATTTTGTGTATCCCATCTGTTCAGATAATAGAGGGAGAAGATCATCACCTCATTTTAGACCAGAAAAGTTAAAACAAATAAAAGATCACCAGATACTGATCTAGGAGCTAGCCCATTTATCTGCCTTCCAGCTGTGGAATGAGTAGGGAATTGATTCAGCCAAGTAGACAGAGGGGCACCCGAGGCAATTCATTGGCACACTCTGCAGAAACATCCTCCATTGGCAAATTCTCAGGCTCAATGGATTTATTATTTGGGATGAGTTAAACAAAAACTTACCTAATGTTACAGACAGGGAAAAGAGAGCCAAAAGAGGAAATGTACATAGAAAACTTTAGAAAAATATTTGACATCTTCAATTCAATTATAAAATACATGGCCTCCTTAAAACAGAATCAGAAAACCAAGAGGAAAGATGAAAATAATAAAGCATTAGATCAATAAGAGACAGGTGAGATGCAGGGTTATAAATAATGGAAATACTTCTTTTGACTGAATTGTACTGTCATTTCCTCTTTCTAACATGTGTAAAATAAATAAGAAATACAAATAAAATATTGTTTCTGACACAAGCTCATGAAATAGTTGAATCAGCTCTGAGGTTATTCTGGACACTTTCTGTGCAGATATTTCTATCATTTTTTATCACTTGTTTTCAGGGAAATATCTATGTTTAGAAATTTCTCTTTAATAAAAGGTGATGCACAGGGAAAACCACAGGAAAACGAAGAAAATGAAATCATTTTCCAGGTCCTCATTCTGCTAATTTTGAAAGCACTATAAAATCACCCTGCAGCTCTTTGAGAAATGGTAGTGATCAGGGCTATGAAAGGCTCACCAACCATATGCTTCTCCATTCAGGCCTGCATTTATTCCTCTGATGTTGTCTTTTGGAGGTATAAATTAGCAAAATAAATGGACCTTATTAGTGGATATGTGCCTTTACCACTACTGATCACATAACAGTTTGGGTTTTTTGTTTGTTTGTTTGTTTGTTTGTTTGTTTGTTTTTTCTGTTTCCTTTTTACTTAGGGACTTGAAATTTTTGTATGTGGAGATGGGTAAAGTAAAGAAGGGTAAATATTTACCAATTTAAGCAATGTCCATGAGAGTCTTTGTCCAAGATCTTCTAGGTCCAAACTAATAGCTCATGAGCCAAAAAAAAAGTCTGCCCCAAAACCATATTGTAAAGAAACTATAAATGCTATAGTGGCATTTAAAACTTCAGTAAACAGAGAGTAAAACTGATACTGAAAAAAATTTTAAAAATCTAGTGGTTCCCTTGAGGGCAAATTTTGTGAGTTCTCCCAGAAATAGTAAAACTAACAGAGAGGAGAACACAATGAGGTTTAATTGTGACAATCCAAGACCACAGGTCCAAGTAATACATCAGACTGTTTAGGGAAAAAAATTAACAAAAATAAATAGATAAATAAGTTCAGATTGAAAGGAATCACTGAATTCCAATTAAATATAATTTTAGAAGACCAAATTTAGAAGTATACTGGAAATTTATTTTAAATCTCTGAATAAAAGAAAATGCTATATATATTTAAGCCAAACACACACACACACACACACACACAGGAACAAAAGAGTCAATTTGTATCAAAATTATCATTTGCCAAGAAGACAATAGAACAACATCTGTATAGAATTTTTAAGTGGTAAGACAGTGATTAAAAAATAGTATGTCTGGGGTGTGGGGGTCACTCAGTTGTTAAGTGTTTGCCTTAGGCTCAGGTCATGACTCCAGGGTCCTGGGATGGAGCCCTGCGATGGACTCTGCTCAGCGAGAAGCTTGTTTCTCCCTCCCCCACTCTTTCTGCTTGTGTTCCTTCTCTTGCTGTGTTTCTGTCAAATAAATAAATACAATCTTTAAAAAAAATAGTATGTCCAGCCAAATTAGCTTTGCATTGTCTTCATACTTAAAAAACATTCTCAATAATATAAGAACAAAGAAAATATACCATATAACCCTAAATGGGGAAAAAAAGTTGACTAAAAAATTTAGTTAACTAAAAAAAAAAAAAAAAAAAAAGAATCAAGAATAAATGCTCTAAAATTAAAAGTTATGAGCTGGGGAACCTGGGTGGCTTAGTCAGTTGAACATCCAATTCTTGATCTTGGCTCAGGCCATTGATCTCAGAGTCATGAGTTCAAGGCTATTTAACAAAACAACAAAAAACCAAAAACAAAACAACAACAAAAAATCACTACCTAAAACTAAACTAGAAATGTTTGTCTAAGCAATATTATAAACCATAAAGCATAATGTTGGAAGAGCAGTATGATTTATTATAAAAGCAAAAAATCTAGGAGTCAGGAGAACTGGCATTAAACCTGAATTCCATCAGAATCTGTAGGCAGATTTTCCATAGGCTGTGATCTTTATTTTCTTTTACTTCATTGAAGTTTTTAGACATGAAAAAATAAAATGCATATTAAGAGACTATATAGTTTTGGAGGGGAGGGCCTACATTGTGTTTACCATCTACAGTCATAGTTTCTCCCCACCTCACAGCTAAAAAAACAAGTGTATTTGAAATAGAGTGTTAATTCCTTTGTGAAAATAGATATTACTTATGAAAACTAAAAATAGAAAGAAAGAAAACTCTAATAAAAATATATGTTGAGGGAGAGAGGAAGAAGATGGCAGAAGAGTCAGGGACCCTAATTTAATCTGGTCCCTGGAATTTGGCTAGATAGCTATCAAATCATTCTAAACACCCATGAGCTCAACCAGAGATCTAAAAACAAAATTTCTGCAATTCTACAAATAGAAAAGTGACCACTTTTTGCGAGGTAGGAAATGTGGAGAAGTGAATCCAAAGTGATATATCAGAAGATAAACCCTGAAGAAGGGAACACCTGGAAGCCAGCTACTGGAAAGTGATATAGCAGCAGAGTGCAAAACTGGAAGTTTAGAAGTCTGCTCCAGTGAAGGACATCCCTGCCTGAAAGAAGTTCAGGTGGGGAAGCAAAGCAGAAACCTGGGAGGGGGACAGTGTGGTCTCAGGATCCCCAGGGTCACAGAAATAATGGGGGTGTCTGAATGCGGCTTCCAGAGGAATTCTACCAAAAAATTAAAGAAGAATTAATGCCTATTCTTCTGAATAGAAATGGAAGGAAAAAATAGAAATGGAAGGAAAACTCTCAAACTCTTTCCATGAGGACAGCATTACTTCAATCCCAAAACCAGACAAAGGCCCCACTGAAAAGGAGAATTATAGACCAATATCTCTGATGAACATGGATGTCAAAATTCTCACCAATATACTCCGTCAATAGGATCCAATAATATATTAAAAGATTATTCACCACGACCAAATGGGATTTATTCCTAGACAGTAAGTGTAGTTCAACATCAATCAGGTATGATACACTACATTAATAAAAGAAAGGACAAGAACCATATGATCCTCTCAATAGATGCAGAAAAAACATTTCGCAAAGTACAGCATTCTTTCTTGATTAAAACTCTCCACTATATAGGGGCGCTTGGGTGGCTCAGTGGGTTAAAGCCTCTGTCTTCAGCTAGGGTCATGATCCCAGCGTCCTGGGATTGAGCCCCACCTTGGGCTCTCTGCTCCTCAGGGAGCCTGCTTCCTCCTCTCTTTCTCTCTCTCTGCCTACTTGTGATTTCTCTCTCTCTGTCAAATAAATAAAATCTTAAAACAAAACAAAACAAAACCTCTCCACTATGTAGAGATAGAGGGAGCATACCTCAGTCTCATAGAAGCCATACACGAAAAGCCCACAGCCCACAGTATTAGTTTTTCTCAATGATGAAAAACTAAGAACTTTTCCTGTAAGGTCAGGAACACAACAGGGATGTCCACTCTTACCACTGTTGTGAAACATAGTACTAGAAGTCCTGCCCTCAGCAATCAGACAAGAAAAAGAAATAAAAGCCATCTGAATCAGGAAAGAAGTCAAACTCTCACTCTTAGCAAATGACATGATACTTTATGTGGAAAATCCAAACACTCCACCCCAAAATTGCTACAACTCATACAGCAATTCAGCAACATGTCAGAATATAAAATCAATACACAGAAGTCAGTTGCATTTCTACACATCAACAATGAGACAGAAGAAATATAAATTAAGGAATCAATCCCATTTACATTTGTACCAAAAACTCTAAGATACCTAGGGAGAAAGCTAACCAAAGAGGTGAACTGAAAAACTACAGAACACTCATGGAAGAAATTGAGGAAGACATAAAGAAATAGGAAAAAGTCCCATACTCATGGATTGGAAGAATAATATTGTGAAAATGTCTATTCTATCTAGAGAAATCTATATATTCAGTGACACCCCTATCATAATACCATCAATATTTTTCACAGAGTTGGAACATACAATCCTAAAATCTGAATGGAACCAGAAAAGACCCCAAATAACTAAAGGAATGTTGAAAAAGAAAACCAAAGCTGGTAGCATCACAATACCAGACTTCAAGCTCTATTACAAGGCTGTAATAATCAAGACAGTATGGTACTGGCACAAAAACAGACACATAGATCAGTGGAACAGAATAGAGAGCCCAGAAATGCAGTCTCAACTCTATCACTAACTTACAAAGCAGGAAAAAATATCCAATGGAAAAAATACAGTCTCTTCAACAAATGGTATTGGGAAAATTGGACAACCATGTGCAGAAGGATGAAACTGGACCATTTTCTTAGGCCATACACAAAAATAAACTCTAAATGGATGAAAGACCTAAATGTGAGACAGGATTCCATCAAAATCCTAGAGGAGAACACAGGCATGAACTGCTCCAACCTTGGCCACAGCAACTTCTTGCTAGACAGGTATCCAAAGGCTAAAGAAACAAAGGAAAATTTGGGACTTCATCCAGATAAATAGCTTTTTCACAGCAAAGGAAATAGTAAAAAAAAAAGAAAAGAAAAGAAAAAAAAAAGATAACCTACAGAATGGAAGAAGATATTTGCAAATGTTTTATCAGATAAAGGGCTAGTACGCAAGATCTATAAAAAGCTTATGAAACTCAATACCCAAATAACAAATAATCCAGTCAAGAAATGGGCAGAATGTATGAACAGACAGTTCTCCAAAGAAGACATCCAAATGACAGACATGTGAAAAAATAATCCACATCAGTTGGCATCAGGGGAAAAAAATCATAACCACAATAAGATACCATTTCACACCACTCAGAATAGCTAAAATTAACAAGTCAGGAAACAACAAATGTTGGTGAGGATGCAGAGAAAGGGATAGAGCTGGTGGGAACACAAAATGGTTCCACTGCCACTCTGTAAAAGAGTATAAAGTTTCCTCAAAAAGTTAAAAATGGGCTACCCTATGGCTCAGCAATTACAGTACTAAGTATTTACCAGCAATTACAGTACTAGGTATTTACCCCAGAGATACAAATGTAGTGATCAGAAGGGGGCACCTGCACTCCAATAGCCACAATAGCCAAACTATGGAAAGTCCAGATATCCAACGGCAGATGAATAGATAAAGATGATATAGTATATATTTATATATACACATACACCCACACAGAAACATATGCAATGGAATATTACTCAGTCATCAAAAATAGTGAAATCTTGCCATCTGCAATGACGGGGATGGAACAAGTGGGAATTATGCTAAGCGAAATAAGCATTAAGCATTAAGGAGGGCATGTAATGAGCACTGGGTGTTGTATACAATTGATAAATCATTGAACTGTAACTCTGAAACTAATAATACACTATATGTTAATTAATTGAATTTAAATAAAATAAAATAAGAATACATGTTGATAAATCAAACTTGATCTTTACCCTTTACCTCCTGCAATCTTTTATGTCTTCCTAAATTACAACATCATTTTTTCAGGTTCTTTATACCAAACCCTGAACCATTACTGATTCTTAATCTCATGCTCCATGTCCAATCCTCCAATAACTTTTTGTTTCCACCATCAACATCTTTAATAGCTGAGTACTTCTTACCACTTCCAAGCTACAACCCTAGTCAAGAACCATAAAATTGATCTCCTTGTCTTCATTTGTATCCTAAGTCTGGTCTCACAGAACAGAAAAAGTGACACTTTAAAAAGTTAACTGATCAAGTCTCTTCTCTGTTAAAACCCTCTAATGCTTCCCATCTCACTCAGAGTAAAAGCCTCACCACAGGGCTTTTACTTGCTGTTTACTCTGCTCAGAATGCTCTTGTTCCAGGCTTACATTTGGCTTACTCCCTCAACTTTTTCAATTCTTTGTTCAAATATTAGATTTTAGGTAAGGTTTCCCCTAAAGCCCTACGTAAAAATGTTATACTTCCCCCCCCCTTGCAATCTCCTTCTTTTTTTTTTTCCCATAGCATTTATTACATCCTTTAAAATATGCATATTACTTTTTTTTTTTTTTAAATCTATCTCTTCCCGCTAGATCGAAAGCTACATGGGGGTATGCATTTCCCTGGTTTGTTAATTGCTGTAACTCCAGCACTGAAGAGAGTGCCAACAATAGATGCTTCATAAATATGTGTTGAAAATGGTTTCGGGATAGACTTTATTCTAATATTCTGCATTCTTCAATTTTTGCACAATGGACATGAATTACTTAAATAATCAAAAAAATGGTAAAAATCATTGTAAGAAAACTCATGTAGGTACATATAATTATTTTCTTCAGCAGCATTAGAAATAAAGTTGAAAAATCTAGGAAAATATTACCTGGTCTAGAGAATTTAATGTTTCAAAGTTTAGCACCTCAAACTATTCATTTTTTATCTTGAAATACATGAATGATTTTTCCCTCTTGTCTAGGAAGGTGTCCTTTTCAGATGTACATTTTGATAAATAAAAATTTTTAAAGAAAACTAATGTATGATACTTGGAAAAAAAGTATAAAAATTAAGGTCATTTTAGTTGGAAAGGAATATGGTAAGAATTCTACAACAAACAAGCCAGTGACCCACCTTTAAACCTCCATTTTCTTTATTGATTGAAGAGGCTATAAATAATGTCAATTTTATAGTAGCAATAACCTACTGAGTGAAAGAGCTTTAGAATGGAAACAGCATAAAATTAAATTAGTTTCCTTGGTATTTGATCTAAACTGAGATAACGCTGTTGACAGTTGAAGGTTTTTAATTTGTCTTTTCACCCACCCACTTGTCTTTCTTTAGCAAACATGACCCAGGGGCTGAGGTTGTCCTTAAATGTTAATTCATTTGGTTTTCCCTGGCCATCAGTCACATGTGCATGTGGTGAAACAAGCAAAAGAACATTGGGTTTTCATATAAATCAAAACAGGAAAATTTATTTTTTTTTCAATTGCAGAACTCACTGAGGTACTGATTGTCTAGTGTATGTTTAGGTAAATGTTGTGTTCTTTAACTAATGCTCAGTCTACTAAAATCCTCCAGGTGGAACATACTGCCTCTCCCCTGCTTCTAGTCTCCAGACCCTGTTTTGTACTACTTGCCACTATCTGGCCAGTTACTAACCACAGGGATGCCTCTGCTGAGGAAAGCCACTCCTTTCTTCTCACCATGATGCCCCTCCATCCACTTAATGGATCCGTTCCCTTTACTAAACATGCAGGTAGATAGTTATTCATGCTGGTACTTCATGTGGCCTGATAAATATCCATTCTCTGTCTGATTTATAAACTAATTGAAAATTGGACCAAAAACATTTAGGTAGCCCCCCTCAATATGAACTGTGATTAGTGTCTTGTTTCCAGTGATTACAGTAGGGAAGCTGGGGGCAGGCGGTAGGAGTTGGAGCATGAAAAGTAACTTTACAGTGTCTAAACCTGGAAAACACTATGTTGGTCAGGTGACTGAGATTTGTATCATCAGTGTTAAGTCATGTTGATAGCAGCCCTGTTATTAGGGGACGAGAAAGATATTTCCCTCTATGGCATTCTTCCTCAAATCTATAATTTCCTTCTGATTATGACAGAAACATTAGACACACTCAAATTGACCATTCTAAAATACATGACCATCTCAAAACTGTAAAGGCCATAAAAAAACAAGGAATGTCTGAGAAATGGTTCTAGACCCATTGATGGTTAAATCAATCCTGTAATAATAAATGAGCACTAAAAAAAAAACTAGTGAAATCTGAGTAAATTCTGGAATGTAGTTACCATGTATGTACCAATGTCTGTTTCTTGGCTGTGACAAAACTACCAAAGTCGTGGAAGATGTTAATGTAGGGAAATTGTGTCAGTTATATGCAGGAACTTTCTATAGTATCTGTCAAACTCTTCCAAAAATCTAAAACTATGCAAAAATAAAGTTTATCAAAAATAATAGTCAATAAGATGAAAATCAAAATATTCCTTTTATTACTGATACAGCCTACAATGGATACAGTGGCTTAGGTGTGGAGTGATACCAAGTTTTCAATTACACAACCAGAAATAGGCAGACTTGTCACAGATACAGAGTTACATGGGACCACAGTAGACTACTCAAGTGAAGGCTTGACCCTTTAAATAACTTGGGAAGTAGGGCAGACAGAATAAATACATTATACAGATAACTGGCTTCTGGGGTGTCTGGGTGGCTCATCTGGTTAAGGGTCTACCTTCAGCTCAGGTCACGATCTCAGGATCCTGGGATTGAGCACTGCATCAGGCTCTCCACTTAGCAGGGAATTTGTTTCTCCCTCTGTGATCTCTGTAGCTCTCATTCTCTCTCAAATAAATAAAAATAAAAATCTTTAACCAAAACAAACAAACAAACAAACAAACAAAAACAAAAACCTTGTTTCTAAGAGGAGTAAAAGGACTGAGTTATGTATGCCTGGTTTCTCTCCCAAACTCTTCAAGGATACATCATTGTTTCAGCCCTTGAGAAGAGTGAGAAAGCAGAGATAAATCCAGAGTGTAAATCTAATGAGGCTGCCTGGAAGGGAATAGAGATGAGGGGGAATAAATATTTCCCCAATTTTTTATCTCTAAACCATTTGAGCTCAACAGTTAAGACGATGGTCATGCGAGGTCTGGTTATCTCATTTTTCACGAGGAAATCAGAAGTTTCTTTGAACAATCCTGCTTTTACAAAACTTCATGAGGCTACTGCCCATGCAAACTTCTACTATTAGGCAATATTGATTTTGCCCCCAAAATGTACTAAACTACTTCCAAATAATACCTAAGTCAAAATAACTCTGAAGTCACTAACACAAAAGATTGAAAATATGCTCCCTGTTCTATTTCCATCTTATATTATGTCCATGTTAACTATAAAAGTCTATCAGAGGGACTCCAGTTTCAGCACAAACAAGTAAAGAGTTTGAAAGTCATCACAACTACCCATTTAACAAGAAAAGGCTGAATAAACTGAAAATCAATGACTTTACTGGACCAATTAGAGGACTGAGGGTTGCAAGGAAAATTGCAAATGTTACATCTGGAGGGATAGGTGAATATAAGATTCACAGACAAGACAGGCTTACCAGGAACAGAATCACCAAAGTTATAAACTACTAGGAACACTTAGATGGCAATTCTAAAAAACTGCTGGAGACTGAAGAGTGTAGATCAGCATAATAGTGACAAACTCCTGGGGGCTTTACCACTGGGAATCCCACCAGGTACTCAAGTGAAGAGTAAAGAAGAAGCCCTCCTGAATATGACTGGGAAGGAAAGATAATAATTTTAAAATTAGCAAGGTAAATATAAAAAAATCTACACTGAGGCATTTCATATTAAATCTGCTGGAAACCAAAGATAACAAAAAAATCTTGTAAGAAACCAGAACTTTAAAAATGATCCATCAATCCATGATCCATAAAGGATACAATTGATAAGGTGGACATTGTTAAAATTAAAAATGTCTGCCCTGTGAAAGACACCGTCAAGAGAATGAAAAAACAAGCCACAGCCTGGGAGAAAACATGGGCCAAAAACATATATGATAAAGAACTGTTATCCAGAATATACAGATGAATCTCAAAACTCAACCATAAGAAAATGAACAATCTAATTTAAAAATGGGCAAAAAATATGACCAGACACCTCACCAAAGAAGATATGCAGATGGAAAATATGCATAGAAAGGGGTGCAAAACAAACACTGGCAAGGATGTGGCGCAACAGAAAC
The DNA here is from genome assembly GCF_009829155.1 of Mustela erminea. Taxonomy (NCBI): domain Eukaryota; kingdom Metazoa; phylum Chordata; class Mammalia; order Carnivora; family Mustelidae; genus Mustela; species Mustela erminea. Next base: position 74,017,413 of record NC_045619.1, on the reverse strand, counting down.
TCTTATTCACTGCTGGTGGGGTTGCAAAATGACACAGACACTTTGTAAGAAAGTTTACCAGTTGTTGTGTGGTTTTTTTTTTTTAAGATCTTATTCATTTATTTGACAGACAGAGATCACAAGTAGGCAGAGCAGCAGGCAGAGAGGGAGAGAGGGAAGCAGGCTCCCTGCTGAGCAGAGAGCCCGATGTGGTACTAGATCCCAGGACCGAGATCATGACCTGAGCCGAAGGCAGAGGTTTTAACCCACTGAACCACACAGGTGCCCCGGTTTACCAGTTTTTTACAAAAGTAAACATACTCTTACCATATGACCCAGCAATCATGCTCTTTGGTATTTACCCAAGTAAGCTGAAAACTTATGTCCAGCCAAAAACCTGCACACAGAGGTTTATAGCAGCTTTATTTGTATTTGATAAAACTTGGAAGTAACTAAGATGTCCTTCCATAGGTAAATGGATAAATTATCTACATCCAAACAATAGAATATCATTCAGCACTTTAAAAAGGAGCTATCAAGCCCTAAAAAGACATGAGGAATTTTAAATACGTATTACTATTTGAAATAAGTCAATCTAAAAAGGGTACATACTATATGATTGCAACTATATCACCTTCTGGAAAAGGCACGAATATAGAGACAAAGAAAAGATAATTGGTACTTTCCAGGAGCTGGGCAGTGGGTGGGAGGGGCAGTGTGTTCCAGCAGCTTACAGGGAGGAAGGAATGAATGTGTAGAGCACAGAAGATTTTTAGGGCAATAAAACTACTCTACATGGTACTATAATGATGGACACATGTCATTTTACATTTGTTCAAACCTATAGAAGTTACAAAGCCAAGCATGAACCCTAACGTAAACTATGGACTTCTGGTGATAAAGATATGTCAAAGAAGATTAATCAAATGTAACAAATGTACCATTTTGGTTATAAATGTTAATAACAAGGAGAGGCTGTACATGGATGGAGTCATAGGATATAGAGGAAATCTGTTTCTTTTAGTCAATTTTGGGCTAAACCTGAAACTGCTATAAAAAATAGTTTATTTTAAAAATTTAAAAAATAACATCTATGCATTTGTATTGTTAGAAAAGATTTATTAGTTTATCCTGTCAGGCTGACAGCCAGTCTTCCAAATATCTGGAGTCTTTGCACTATAAACTTAAACTGAATTAAAAAATTTTTTCTATTGAAATAATTAATGTGTGTTCACCATGTCTAAGGAGCGATCTAACCTGTGTATATTTTCTGATAGTATCATCTGTGATTTGCTTGCCTTCCGAAAAAGTTTAGAAGTTTACAGAAATAACATTCTGACTTGCTTAGTCTTATTTTAGGTACCTGTTTTAATATCTAACATTATTAAAGCCAACATTGTCACATTGGGTACAGACACTCTATGCCACAGTGGTTGCTGTCATTACTGCTTGTTTTGGAATTGCTTAGGCCTTCTGGGAAGGGTTTGTCCCTCATCCCTGTTATTCTTTCAGCTTGGTATCACCCCCAGGAGGCTGCCAAACTGAAGCTGCTGTTAATGCTTATGAAATGTGTGCTCTTAGAGCCTACAGGGGTCTAATACCTCCCCCATGTGCTTTTCAATACACATGGTTTCTGTACTTGGTAACATATCTAGTTTTGAGGAGCTTTCATTCTGTTCCTTCTTTTTCCATGGATATATGAGCTTCTTCTAGTCTTTCATTTCCCTCTGCTCTTCCCCTGTAGCAAATGAGGTTCGAATGAGTTTCTATAATTTAAAACTACTTTTGAAATTGATCCTCTCTACAACATGAAAGGCCAGCACTACTTCCTGGAATTCAAAGCCTGCCTTCCCTTACTTTCTTTTTCAATTCTAGTTGGCATTTGTTTTCCGGTGGTAGTCATCTAACTTGTCTTTAAGATATTTCATAGTGAGAAATATGAAATCGGTCACTCCTGCATCTGTGAAAAGAACCCATTGTTCACAAAATCTTGGTGTGTTTCTATTTTCTTAAGATGGATAATATCACTCATAAGACAATCTCTTCCCTATAATCTACTCCCTCCCCTGCTTCACTCATTTATTAAGGCTATAGCACTTAACTTAGATCTACTGAGGTACTCTTTTTTTTTTTTTTTTAGATTTTATTTACTTATTTTTTTGACAGACAGAGATCACAAGTAGGCAAAGAGAGAGGAGGAAGTAGGCTCCCTGCTGAGCAGAGAGCCCAATGCGGGGCTTGATCCCAGGACCCTGAGATCATGACCTGAGCCGAAGGCAGAGGCTTTAACCCACTGAGCCACCCAGGCACCCCTACTGAGGTACTCTTGATGGCCCATATACACATATGAGTAGTTCAAGCTGAAAATGACAACCTACAATCTAACGCTCACTTATTCAGCATGTCCTGAGACTTCTACTTTTCGCTTAAGGTACTTCATATTGAGGATTTACTACCCATCCCCATTCTATATTTCTGCTAATTGGAGAAGTTGAAAAACTAAGACCTAAATCCACCAAACTCCTTAAGCTACGATTCTTGACACAAATTAGTTTCCACCAATTATAAGAACTCTTGTGATGCTAGGAAAATAAACATGAGGCAGAGGTCATCTTTCTAGGGCTCTTAACTGTTATTTCTTGGCAAAATGAGTTTGGAAATGGGAGGCTTCCTTAGGCATAATTTCAGTGTCCCTTTTCTAGTTTCTTTAGCTTGAAAGGCACTTGTGGTGGTAGTAGTAACTTCCTGCCTTAAGAGTCCGATATTAGAGATAGTAACTTTCTCCGTGAATCAGCCATCAGTGAACCTTTCAGGAGGCCCAAATGAACACCTATTGTACTTCCAATCATCTCCAAAACATCTATATATTTTATCAATTCTAAGGTCTATATTTTTCATATTTTTACCTTTCTGAATTTAGAATACTCTATGTAATCAACTTTAGTTTATTTCAATCATTGTTAACCATATGACATTCATGACACAAATTTTTGAAATCCTTCCCCTGATGACTTCTATGAAGATCAAACAGCACCAGCACACCTGAAAATGCACACCTAAGAATAATTTCAAATATAAATTTCATCACATTTGAGGGTCTTAGTGTTCTGTGTTTCCCCCTCTAAACCACCACTGAAAGAGTGAGTTTTCTCATGCATCATTTGCTCGAGGTCTCATGAGTACTGATCCAATTCTATAACAGCCTTTTCTCAGCTAAAAAATGCTCTTTGCTTGGAGAGAGGGGGGAAGCATGTTAAGCTGCAATAAATAACCTGTCAGTGTGAAAATCCAGTATGGTGAGTGCTTAATTCTAAAATTGCTTGCCTAGACAAGAAAGGAGGCAAAAATATGCAATGGGAAAAGACAGTCTTTTCAATAAATAGTGCTGGGAAAACTGAACAGCAACATGCAGAAAAATGAAATTGGACAACTTTTTTACACCATACACAAAAATAAACTCAAACTGGATTAAGGACCTAAATGTAAGACCTGAAAATATAAAACTCCTAAAAGAAAAGTTAAAAAGTAATCTCTTAGACATCAAAGCTAGCAATATTTTTCTGCATAAATGACCTTAGGCAAGGGAAACAAAAGCAAAAATAAACTACTGGGACAACACCAAAAAAAAAAAAAAAAAAGTTTCTGCACAGTAAAGCAAACTGTTAACAAAACAAAAAGTCAATCCACTGAATAAGAGAAGATATTTACAAATGATATATCCAATAAGAGGTAAATACCAAACAATGGAAAGAACTCATATAATACCAAATAATAATAGTAATAATCTGATTAAAAAGTGAACAGAGAACCTGAATAGACATTTCTCCAAAGAAGAACTACAGATGGCCAGTAGATACATGAAAAGATGTTTAACATCACTAATTATCATGAAAAAGAAAATCAAAGCCCCAATGAGACATTACTTGAGACTACTCAGGGTAGCTGTTATCAAAAAGATAAGAAATAATAAGTATAGGCAAGCATATGAAGAAAAGAGAATCCTTGTGCACTGCTTGTGGGAATGTAAATTGGTGCAGCCACTATAGAAAACAGTATGGAGCTTCCTCAAAAAAATAAAAATAGAACAACCCTATATACAAACCAGTAATTCCATTTTTTGAATTATTTACCTGAAGAAAATAAGAATACTAATTTGAAAAGATAGGCACCCTTATATTTAATTGCAGCATCATTTACAATAGCCGAGATATGGAAGCATCCCAAGTGTCCACTGATAAATGAATGGATAAAGATGTAGTATAAAGTACAATGGAATATTATTCAGCCATAAAATAGAATGAGATCTTGCCATTTCCAACAACATGGATGGAACTAGAGGGTATTATTCTAAATGAAATAAGTCAGGAAAAGACAAATACCATTTGCTTTTACTTATAGGTGGAATAAAAAAAAATTAAAAAAAGGAATAGTCTCATAAATAAAGTTAACAAAGTGGTGATTGCTAGGGAGATGGGCAAAATAGGTAAAGAAGATTAAAAGGTACAAACTTCAGTTACAAAATAAATAAGTCATGGGGATGAAAAGTACAGTATCAGAATATAGTCAATAATATTGTAATAACTTTGTGTGATGAGAAATGTTAACTACACTTACCATGATGAACATTTTATAATGTACATAGTTGCTGAATCACTATGTTGTACAGCTGAAACTAATATAATACTATTTGTCAACTATACTTCAATAAAAATAAAATAAAACTGCCTGTATAGGTTATAACAGTTAAGAAAAAATGGAACTTTGACTGCAAAATCCAGTCACACAGAATAATATGAATCATGGCAAACATCACAAACCCAATGTGAAAAAGAAGCATCAAACTAGAAATAATCTAGTCAAAGTTACTTTGCTCACCAAAACCCAGGTTTTATGTATCTCTCAGTATTCCTGACATATTCATGAGCAGTTGGTGTTTCAAGGGAGCCTATAAGTAGCATCCTTTTTTCCTGCTTCAATTTCTAAGTCATTTGAGAAGTAAGACTTCCCCCCAATTTTTTAAAGATAGAAGAAGGTCAAGATATGTACACATCATTAATAAAATTTTGGTCATAGAACATGGCTTAGAAATGTAACAGAAATGGACTTCCTAGTCCTAAAATTCAGAATTAGACTTTTGCCCATTGCAAGCAACACTAAACAACCTCAAGTATCCCAAGCATGGGGCTCTCTCCTTTAAAAATGTGGCACAAAATGTGTTTTCTTCAGGCAGAAGCCTCCCAAGAGTAGGGAAGAAATATGGAGTATGATTCATATGCCCATTTCCTCACCAAACCTCAACAACATTCACAAAATAAGAAAGGAAGGAAAGAAGTGAGTAAATGACAAGAACAACCTACAACATCAAAGAGACTTTATTGGGGAAACTAATCTTCATAATGACAGGGATTTGTCTATGTTGTTTAACATTATATTCTTGGCACCTAAACCACTTCCTGGCATTAATGAATCTCAATAATACTAGTTGAATGCTTATAACTGGAAAGTAAAAAAGGTTGATTCATGTTAGCCTGTTACTTTTTTCCCTAAAAGTAGGCTAAAACTCTGAATAAGTAAGCAAATTGTTTTGTCACATTATTTTTCCTAAGAAAAATATCACCAGCAAATAGCATTATTTACCCAGAGAAGGTAGTACTCAGTGGAGCTCCTCTTCCATATCTTACCTCTCCCTGCTGTCAGTAAGTGTCCTCAAGCCAAAGAGTACCCGGAGAATATCATAAAACCTTTTTCTGGTCCAAAAGACCTCTGAATGCTTCTGCCTGACCAACAGTCCCAAGTTCACTGTAGATTAAGCCATTTTATTTGTTTATTTATTTGTTTATTGGGGGGGGTGGTTACAAAAACAGAGGGAGAGAGAGGATCTTAAGCAGGCTCCATGCCCAGCGCAGAGCCTGATGTAGGCTCTATCTCACAAGCCTGACATCATGACCTGAGCCTAAAGGAAGAGTCGAACACTCAACCAACTGAGCCACCTAGGCACATTAATTCAGACACTAAAAAAGTATAGTTAAACAGATTTTTTACTCTTTTATCTATTGATCACAAATGAGAATGAAAACCATATGCAAATAGAAATGAATTAGAAGTAAGATCTCCCCTTGCACAACTCTGAAGGAACTGAAGAAATCATAATGATAAACCCTTATCTGCGTAAGCTACATTACAAATCTATTATTAAGCCTATCCTAAAAGGTAGATCATAATCTTCAGTTTGCCAGCAAAGCTGTCAGGATGTAATTAAACATTAAAGGTTTCTATATATAGCCCTGGGTGTGGAGGAGGGCTATCTTCTATTGGGAACTCTCAAGCAAGGTGACCTCTTCTTTTTGAAAGCAGTTTGCCAACTGTCAGCTAAAATTTAATTAAAGTTCAAGGTAACTTAATCTAAAAGGTTACGCTATCACTTGCCCATGTGGGTATGAGAATAAGGTGAAGACAAAATGAAACTGGAAAAACATGATGTTGGGCTTTTTGCTTGTTTTAGTTTTGTTTGTTTTTGTTGTTATTGTGACTATTTGCAATAGAGCTATTTAAATTCTGAAGTAATACCAGAGTAACTATGTAATAATATATCTTCCATCTATTACTATAATTAAGATTGAGATTTCTGACATATATGACATGATTACACTAGCAATATTTGTTATCAAATGGCCAACACATAGCAATTTGCTAGCTATGTTGGTATATCTAACATTCCCTTCATATTTTTTCATTTGGAACACACTCTCTATATTGTCTTATCTTCTTTTACTTGATATTAGGCTATAAAGTTCTAGAAGATTAGGTCATGCATTTTTGCTTGTTTATATATAGCACAAAATATAGTACCTGCATTTGGAGAATTTAATAACTAGTATATAAACCCTACAAATACTTCATGGTAAATAAGAGTTTGAAAAGGTTTAATCTTCTACATAATTAAGTTTCTCAACTTACTATATACTTCATTTAACACATGAAATTTTCTTTACTGCCTATTAACATAAAAATCTATAAATATTTTTACAAATCCAAAGGTTAGTAGTTCTAGCTTAAGTATACTTGAACTGAAATTGTAAAACTTCAGTTGTTTTTTAAAGGTCATCAAAGGACTTTTTAACACTGTCCTGGATAGATGAATGTCTATGATTTTAAACACAGTAAATTAAGTTCAAGATCTCCAAAATAGTCGATTTAAAGTTCTCAAGACATACAGAAAAGTACACCTAAATATCTATACCAGATAGACATCTTGAAGACCTGTATCTACAATTGTATTCTGGATCTCTCCATAAACCAACTTGTTTACAATGCTTATACTAAAAAACGGGCCGTTATATTTGAGAACCAGTCTGGCTCTCAGAAACAAGGTGAGGGTAGGGTGATTGATGAAGATAAAGGTACAACCTCATATATGCAAAGTTATCTACCCTTATGTGGCTCATAACTCACTTAGCAGGGTCACAATACAAGACTTTTCATGCTCTCTGATGCCCAGCCCAAAACTGACTTCACAATCCCCCTCTCAGTACATGAGAAATTGGGCACGTCCTTGTACACATTCAGATCTGTCAATGGACATGTGGGATCCTTTAGTTCCATAAACATTTTAAAACATTAAAAAGAAAATTCACACACATCACTAGTATAATTTTTGAGAGGATGCATCCAAGTACTACCCAAACATTACAATCTTTTTTTTTTTTAATTTTATTTATTTATTTGACAGAGAGAGAGAGCGCACAAGCAGGGGGAGTGGGAGAGGGAAAAGCAGACTCCCCTGTGACCAGGGAGCCCCATGCAGGACATGGGACACTAGGCTCATGACTTGAGCTGAAGGCAGACTGAGCCACCCTGGGACCCCTCTTTGCCTCTTTCTGATGGCTAATGTCTTAAGGTTACATACGGACTCAAGAAAGCTGGGTAGTAGTGACATAAGAAAAGGAGTCTTCAAGCATTACATCAGGTGCAATTTACTACATATGATATTTCTGCTGCATCACATCTGATCTGAAAAAAAATTTTTTTTTAAAGATTTTATTTATTTATTTGACAGACAGAGAGAGAAATCGCAGTAGACAGAGAGGCAGGCAGAGAGAGAGGGGAAGCAGGCTCTCCGCTGAGCAGAGAGCCCAATGTGGGACTCGATCCCAGGACCTTGAGATCATGACCTGAGCTGAAGGCAGAGGCTTAACCCACTGAGCCACCCAGGTGCCCTGAAAAAAAATTTTTTAAGAAAGATTTTATTTATTTGAGAAAAAAGAGAGAGAGAAAGAAAGCACATAAGAGCATGGAGGAGAAGCAGGAGAGGGAAAGGCAGATTCCCTGCTGAGCAAGGAGCCCAATGCAGGGCTCCATCCCAAGACCCCAAGATCATGACCTGAACTGAAGGCAGCTGCCTAACCAACTGAATCCCCAGGCACACCGATCTGAATAATCTTAATACATCTATGGCTTTTGTGATTGTGAGTTAATGCTATTTTTGCCTTTAGAAGCACAGAAAGTGGGAAATTCAACTCATACCCACTGGTAGCTTAGGGTAAACCTTTGAAAAAGTTCTCTCAAAGAGGAGTAGACCAGAGTACCCCCACCACCACCATCAAACTTGCCAGAAGTGCTTATTTTCCTGTGCTCCCTAAATTGGTGAAGGATACCACCATTTATGCTGCAAGGCATCCTAAATTACCACCTCTTCTTTACATATGTATGTGATTAAGGAAAAAATCCCAATTAAGGGAACTTCCTAAATAACTCCAAAATCTGTTTACTCATTACCATTACATTACTACTACCCCTCTGAGTTGCTTCAACAGGCTGTTAACAGTCGTGTTTTCCTCAAGGAGATCTAAGATGCAAATCTGATAGTGTCACTCCCACTCAATCACTCCTCATTGCCTTCAGAATAAAGTCCACCAGCTTTAAAAACCTAGCTTTTGCCTACTTCTCTATTCTTATCTGTTACCCTTTTTCTCTTTGCATCTTTTCCTTCAGTGATTCTAAGCTACTTGCATTTCCTCAAATATACTCCACACACTCATTTGTTTAAACTATCCCACACTCCCTCTCACTAATTTAAAATTCCTTTAAAACTTAATCTAAGAATAACCTGCCAGCAAGACCTTCCAACATTTCTAACACCCTCCCAACCAAGCCCATCCCAACACCAAATTTATGTTATGTATGACTCCTTCTTCAGACTTTCCACTCTTGCTTCCATCTCTTCTAACACATCACTCCCTTTATCAATTATTTGTCTTTCCCATAGCTTATGAGTTGCTTGAAGACACAGTCTCATGTTGTCTATCTCTCTATCTAAGAATAGGCTCTGGCGCACAGTAGACACTTAATAGATATTTGTTGAGTGAATGAGCAAGACAACAAAGCTTGAATTCAAATATAAATCCAAAGTTCATGATCCCTCCACTTTATCATAATCATTCACCTATGTATGAGTAGATGACTCAAAACAAACATTCAGAGATGTTATGACAGTGTTTATAGCCCCAATTTACCAGATTCTTCACATTTTTCAGAAGAAAAGAAAAAACTGTCTACTGAAAGTGCAGGTGGTACCTAGTATTTCTCCATGGTTGCAGACAGATGGTCAAAACACCATAATAAGCATGAACAAAATGTGCCCAAAATAGGAGCAGAAAATTCCACCTCCAAAATCTTAGTCCTCTGCCAATTGATGGAGGAATTATAATCACATCAGAGGCATTTTAGGTGAAGCAGGATCATCAATGTGAAGCTCAGAACCAAGCTTCCTGCTTTGAGATTTGTAGATTTATATGACAAATGATTATGGTTTATTTCTCAAGTACATAAGAAAAATAAAACTGCCATGTAGAAATTTAAGTTCTAACTCTCTGGTCTGAAAACTTTTTTAAAGTGTCACTGTGCCATTTAAGAAATATCTAATACATTCAAAGGAAATTTTCTAGGCATCCAAAATTTTCTTCCATAATACTTCTGAAAAAAACATGGTGTTCATTAAAATCACCTGGGAGGTTTTAGATAGACAGATGATAGATAGGTAGATATAAATAATAAATAATCAATTGATCAATCCTGACTCTCACCCAAGATCTATTAAATCAGAATCTCTTCAGGGTCATGTGTACAATAATAGTTTTAAAGTTTTCTCAGACAGTTCTAATGAGCTGGCCTTGCTTGTGTGAGCATGTGTAGTGATTTATTCCTTAGAAGTATTTTTTTAAATCCTGACAGAGGCATTTACATACTGGATCATTCTAGATATGACATGGTAGTTGCACAATACTCTTATTTATCAGACCACAATTTTTGAGCTGTGGTTTAGGTTTTGAATACTACTGATTTTTTAATTTTAACTTATAAGAACAACTTATTGAACAGCAAGACTGAAGAATATGATACAGTATATCACTATATAGGAGTATATGTCTCTTGAAAGCTCACCAGAACCTTAAATCAATATGTAAAACTAAAGATATATAACCAGAAATCTATACTTTAGGAGTTGTTCATTTACTATCAAGCCTTTGTTATATGATTATCCATAAGACTAAACAAGACTTCACCAAAGTTGATGACACAGAACTATGCCTTCTTCCTTGTTAGAATGCCAGGACTCACTTAGTATTGAAATGAGTATTATTCCAGGACCATCCCACAACTTCAGTGATGGAGCCATGGTTCAAAATGCTAGAGCTCTTCTTATCCACAAGTCTTTGCTTGGCCCAAGATATGCTATAAGCTGATCAGGATATCTTCCCTTCCGTGAAAATATCACCTCCGCCAAATGTCACCTCCATGAAAATATCACTTCTTCATGATTTGTAGACTACTCTAGAGTCCCTAGACTCCCCCAACTCTAGATTATTTAACCTTCCAACTTCCCTGAAAAGTCTACATGTGAATTCTATGGTTGTGTGGCAAATATTATATACTGTGGTATTTATCTGTATCACAGTTGAACTATGAGCAATAAGGAAAAATTTGGTTTTGGTCTCCTCTCCCTTAGATGGTCTTCATATGTCCTTTTCTTCTTCTGTTACCACTCCCAGGGACATTTATATAATTTTTTAAAGATTTTATTTATTTATTTGACAGGGAGAGACAGAGAAGGGAAAACAAGCAGGGGGAGTTGGAGAGAGAGAAAAGCAGGCTTCCCACCAAGCAGCAAGCTCAACATGGGGCTTGATGCCAGGATCCCAGGATCATGACCTGAGCAGAAGGCAAATACATAACAACTGAGCCACCCAGGTGTCCTGGGACATTTATATTTTAATAGTATCCAGTACATAACAGGCAGTCAAAGATAAATTATGTATGATCTCACTTATATGTGGAATCATAAATAAATAAATAAATAAACAAGCAAACAAGCTCATAGATACGGAGAGCTGATTTATGGCTGTTGGTTGCTCAAGTCAGGTGGGAGATGAATGGGTAAGGGTACACAAAAGGTACAAACTTCCAGTTACAAAATAAAAGTCTGCAAATATAATGTACAGCATGGCAACTATAGTTAATAATACTTTATTGTGTATCTGACAGTTATGAAGAGAGTAGGTCTTAGAAGTCCTCATCACAAGAAAAGAATCTGTACCTATGTGATGTAATGGATGTTAACTACACTTATTGTGATGATCATTTCTCAATATATACCCATATCAAATCATTATGTCATACATCTGAAAATAATATATAACATTATATGTTAATTATACCTCAATAAAAAAGAGAAATACGAATTTGAGTCATAAAATTAAAAAAGAAGGAATAGGGGTTCTCATATAGTTTAATTTTTAAACTATCCATGAGGTATTTATAATTATTTCCCAAGTACAGAAAGAAATTTGAGAGTGTCACAAAAATACTGACAAGAGCCTGAATTCAATTCTGTCTTACAGAGTCCAGTGTTCTTTTTAACACATGATTAGCTCATATAAATAAATCCCACACACATAAAACTCAATTATAATGCTATTTGATAGATGAACTTAAAAAAAAAAAAACCAACAAATAGTCACATATAACAATAACCTTAGTTTCAAAAAAACCACTTGTGGGAGACCAACTTCATAAACAAAATTCAAAAAAGCTCTATTATTCTGATGCTTGGTTATTTTTACACAATCTGGACAAAGGCCAGGATGTTGCTGAACACTCTGCTAATAGGGAAGATAAGCCCCCCCACACACAAAAAAAGTATCTGGATTAAAAATGCCAATCGTGCCAAGGTTAAGAGACTCTTCCCTTACCAAAACCTCACTCTGTATGAGATTTTTTAATTCAACTGAGTCTTTTACATTTCAATGTATTTCCACTTAGTTATTCCACTAATCTACCCTGAACAAATATACTTAGTATTTCTTGAGAGTCTACCAATTAATATTAATATAGTGATAAAAAGAGACACATATCTCATGGAGCATGGGTAAGCATCTGTTCTACAACACAGGTGAAAGAATGATCATTGTTTTCCAAATCAAACTAAATATGCCATTGAGTCCATTTAGCATAGTGTGGAAAAATCTAATTCCAGTCATGTTTGGGGCACCAAAGAATTTGGGAAGATTTTACCATACCTAAAATGAAGACAAGGACTGAGTCTTGGCCTTTGGTGTCAATATGATTACTCTTTCTGCTACCAATGCTACTGTTAGGTGACTCCTTCTGCCTTTGTTATGTCTGGTCTTATGGTTATATTAAGTGGTCTTCTCTACTGACCCCAGATAACAAAGCAATTCTGTCCCTCTTTCATCCAGTATACTGAACACTATATCTGAGATGAAAATCTCTCAAATCTCTGGTCCCTTCCCTGTCCTGGAAACACTTACACTTTCTCCCTTTGTGCCTTTTTTCCCCTTACTCTTTCCTCTCTCCTTTCCTGAGTGGTCTTTCTCTTCAAACAAAATCTAAGTAGGGATCATCTTCTAAAGGCGTAGCAAATGCAGGGCAAGGAAAAAACGCGTCTGGTTCTCTTGATTCTTCTATAATAGCAAAAACAAAACAAATGCAAATTTCCATAAGGATCCTCCACACAGACTGTCAGGTTACAGCTGTCTGTTGAATACACACTATAGTCTAGTAAAGCACTACATACTTACCAGTGAAAAATCTGGAGCACTTGAGCCAAGTCACATAAAAGTACTATTGGAAGTCTTCTTTTTTTGCCATTCAATTCTTAGAGTTGAAAGGAAAAGAATTTTAATCAATATATCCAAAGTACATCAGGCATAATAAAGTCATCCTCATTTTACTTTAGATTTGTTTGGGGGGGGGGGTACTGAGGGTGACTAAGTGGGTTAGATGTCTGACTCTTGGTTTTGGCCCCTACATGAAGCTCCATGCTCAGCACAAAGTCTTCTTGAGATTCTCTCTCCCCCTTTTCCTCCACCCCTTCCCTACTTGTGCCTTCTCTCTAAAAACATACAAACATACATACAGTGAGGGAGTCCAGTCATCTTCAGAGGAGCTGTCAATGAAGTTAGGATGTCCGTCTACCATGAAGGAGATGACATTTGAGGTCAGCCATAGGCAAATATCCTAAGCAGGTGACATGTGCCATCTAGTATTTTTAGCTTCCCTGATTTAGATCTTTTTTTTCCCCCTTTTTAGTGTCCTTATTTCTCTCTTCAGGCACTTTGCCTTATCCAATCCCCTTGCATAGCCTGTCAAAACTCTCAGGAAATGTCTTAATAAATTCATCTACACTCAAGTATAAAGGATTGATGTTTAAATTGGAACTACTTCAGGAGTGCCTGCAGTTATTGACTTTCAGGCCTAACAGATAGATGGAGAAGGATTATGTTTGGGCGGGAGGACAGTTCAACCACTGAAAATTACACTGCCATGCCAAATCAAACCCAATTCAATTAAAATGTCTATTTGCATATGTTTTAGAAAAGGTCCAATATGTCTCAGTATCTACTTATAAGTTTCACCTAGGAAAACTACTATCATTGTAAAATGAAGTTATATATGTAAAAACAGTTTTTAAAGTTAATACTATTAAGGTACTTACTGATACCAAACTTTATTCTATATTAGCTTTACCTGAATTTATGCTTTACAATAGCCTAAGAAGATAAATACTGTTATTTGTTTTTCACAAATGACAAAATAGAGGCAATGGAAATTAAGTAGTTTTCCTGAAGTCAAAAAGCCAGGAAGTGGTCCTCTTTCTAACCTATAACCTTTCCTTATCTTAATTGCCAATGTTATTCTCAGAGATTTGGGTTACAGGATGATGAATGAGAGGGAATGATGACCAGTCTATACTTTATGTTCAGTTATTTCAAGAAAAGTATAATCAACATAGTTATAGTGGCTAATACTTGGTAAGTCTTTTCTATGGCCAAAGTAGACTGGTGAGAATGAGTGTGCATCATCTCATGTATTGCTCCCAATAGTCCTGGAAGTAGGATTATCTATTAACTCTTCACTTAATAGATAAGAAAAACCAAGGGAACACTTAGAGAAGTGTAGTTTTTTATCCAAGGTCATATATAGAGCAAGTTGTGTACCCAAGATATCATTCCAGATAGCCAGCCATTTATTGTATACTCACTAAGTATGGCTTTCCATACTTTATCCCATTTAATCCTCACAGTAGACTTATGAGGAAGACTAAATTTATGAGAAACGGCCTTGAGGGGTTAGGGAAGCTTCCCACACAGCACCAGGCAATTCTCACACACCAGCAAGGTGTCTATGAATTCAGCTCGATTCTGATACTATCTACCTGGAGATAGCATCAGATTCCACAAGTTGTGGAATCCATCCTGTAAGACTGCCCCTCTCCCAACATACTTCAGATGCCAGTCACAAGGTTGTCAACTATGCTACTGACCACAGGATTCAGACTGGAGGTTCCAAGGACCCCCTCCAACTTAGGATACAATGGCTAGTCCAGGTTGTTACCCATACTTCTGATCAACTGGCTTAAGTCAAAGTTTCCCACAGCATCATTCTTGGGTTCAAAGTGCTCAAGCAGCTTACAGACTTCAGAGAAACTTTTTATTTACTACATTACTATTACAGCTAAATGGAAGAGTTATATTGGGAAAAGTTGGGGAAAGGGCACAGAGCTCTTTCCAGGCACACCACTTTCTCCACATTTTCATGTATTCCCCAACCTGGAAGCTCTCTGAACTCTGTCCTTTCAGGATTTTATAGAGGGTTCTACCTAGTCCTGATTGATTAGTTCACTGACCACTAGAGATAACTCAATCTCCAGTCCCTCTGTGCTTCCTATGAACCATGGGTTGGGAATGAAAAGTTTCAATACTCTAAACACATTATTATTTCTGTTGATAACTAGCCCCCATCTTTAGGGGTTTTCCAAAATCACCTCATTAACATAAGAAAAGACACTTTATCATTCTCAACACTAGAGAAGCTTTTGGGGAGCATAGCCTGGAACTACGAACAAAGACTTAATATATATTTCTTATCAAGTCATAATATCAGATCTGTCCATGGTATCATAGCCATTTATCCCTAGAATGTAAAATTCCCTAGGTAACTCACCTCCTATCCACCTAATGTTCCTACTACAGTAAGCCAAAAGTTCAAAAACAAGTCTGTTTTCTCACTCAGACTTAGCTGCTTCATACACCATAATCCAAATCAATCATACCCATGTATTAAAACAATCCTTAGCCTGACACTAAGCCATTAGATTAAAAGAGTTTGTTGATCATCATGGCAGGGTCATTTGCCCTATTTGCCAATTAGCCTAAAGAACTGCAGTAGCTGTAGGCATACTGAACTGACATGCAAGAATTTCACTCAACTCTGTCTAAACAGAAGGGTATGTAAACTATTACCATGCTTTATTATTCTGAAAACTAAGTTTAAAACATTACTGATTATTTTTGTACCCCAGAATGACTTAATATAGCACCTAGAAAAATGTTAGATACAACACAGATGCTCACTAAATATGTGAAGTCTTGAATTATAACAATCATATTAATTTATACAGGAATTTTGAAACCTTGATATCCCTCAGAAATAATAATCTTTTATTTATTTATTTACTTTAAAAGATTTTATTTATTTATTTGACAGAGAGAGAGAGATCACAAGTAGGGATAGAGGCAGGCAGAGAGAGAGAGAGCCTAATTCAGGACTTGATCCCAGGACCCTGAGATCAGGACCTGAGCTGAAGGCAGAGGCTTAATCCACTGAGCCACCCAGGCACTCCATAGAAATAATAATCTTGAGAGCAAACTATTGGTATTCTCTTAAGCTCACAACCAGTTTTAGATACCAGTAAATTATGTGCTGTTGGCAGGAATTCTATTTGTGTGTGAGTGCACTAGCAGTATACATTTTTAAATCTTTTCCTGATAAGATAAAATACAGTTCATAAATTTTAAGTGTATAGCTCCATAAGCATTTCAAATATAAATACACAAAGTAGCCACCATCTACATTAAAGTATGGTAGAATATTTTTAGCAAGGTTAGTCATTCCTCACACCCATTCCCAAATATCAGTCACTTCCTCAAAGAAAACCACTTAAAATTCTAACACCATAAATTAGTTTTGCCTTTTTAAACTTCAGATGAATGGAATTACAGGCTATGTACTGCTTTGTATCTGGCTTCTTGCATTATATGTTAGGTTGGTGAGATTCTTCAATGTTGCATGTAGCAGTAGTTTTTTTTTTTCATTGCCAGGTAGTTTTACATTTATATATAAAATTATTATATATATAAATATTTAAGTATAAACATATATTAATGTTGATAAATAAATGATTGTGTCTAGGTTGAGATTATTATGAGTAATGATGCTATGACCATTGTAGTAAATGTGTTTTCAGAAAAAAATTGCATATATTTCAGGTAGGAATAGAATGTCTTTTTTTCTTAAAGGTAGAATTGCTGTGTCATAGAGTTTATGAATATTTAGTATTAGTAAAGAAGTCAAAAGTTTCCTAAAGTGGTTGGACTAATTTATACTCCTTCCAGCTGTAAATGAGAGCCCTATTTGTCACACACTTCTGCCAATTCTTGATAATAATGTTTTTGTTTCTTTGTTTTATTTTGTCATTCTAACAGGTGCATATAGGTATGTTATTATACCTTCAGCTTGCACTTTCATGATAACTAATCGTTGTTCACACATGTTCATATCCTTAAAAATCAAGTTGAGGCACCTGGGTGGCTCAGTCAGTTAAGTGACCAATTCTTTGTTTCAGGTTAGGTCATGATCGTGTGTTGTTGGACTGAGCCCCATATCCAGCTCCACGCTTAGTGTGGAATCTACTTTGGACTCTCTCTCTTCCTCCCCCTCTGCCTCTCATCTCGCTTGCACATGGTCTCTCTCTCTCAAATAAATAAATAAAATCTTTTTAAAAAATCAATTAGAGGGGTACCTGGGTGGCTCAGTGGGTTAAGCCTCTACCTTCAGCTCAGGTCATGATCTCAGGGTGCTGGGATAGAGTCCCACATCAGGCTCTCTGCTCAGCAGGGAGCCTGCTTCCTCCTCTCTCTCTCTCTCTCTGCTTGCCTCTCTGCCTACTTGTGATTTCTGACTGTCAAATAAATAAATTAAATATTTTTAAAAAATCAAATAGATATCCTCTTCAGTCAAGTGCCAATTCAAATTTTTGCCCCCTTTGTGTTACCTATTTTCATATTAATTAATAGGAAATATTTATTTTAAAATAAATTCTTTGACAGGGTATTGCAAGTATCTTCTTCCATTCATGCTTACCTGTTTACTCCCTTAATGGTGACCTGAAACAAACAGAAGTTTTTAATTAATAAAATCCATTCCATAAATCGTTTCCTTTATTGTTAGTAACTTTTTTTCTGTTTAAGAAATATTTGCCCTGGGGCGCCTGGGTGGCTCAGTGGGTTAAGCCTGTGCCTTCAGTCAAGAAATATTTGCCCTTCAACAAATGGTAATGAGAAAATGGGTCAGATACATGCAAAAGAATGAAACTGGACCACCTTCTTATACCATAAACAAAAGTAAATTCAAGAGACTGAGACTTAAATGTGAGACCTAAAACCAAAAAAATCACAGAAGAGAGTATAGGCAATAAGGTCTCTGACATGGCTGTAGCAACATTTTTCTAGATCTGTCTCCCAAGGCAAGGGAAATAAAAGCAAAAATAAATTATTGGGACAACGTCAAAATAAAAACTTTCTACACAGTGAAGAAAACAGTCAACAAAACTGAAAGGCAACCTACAGAATGGGAGAAGATATTTGTAAATGGCATATCCAATAAAGGGTTAATATCCAAAATACATAAAGAATTTAAAAATTCAAAATAATTCAATTAAAAGTGGACAGAAGAAATGAACAGATATTTCTCCAAAGAAGACTTCTAGATGGCCAATAAACACATGAAAAGATGCAGAACATCACTCATTATCAGAGAAATGCAAAACAAAATCACAATGAGATATCATCTCACATCTGTTAGAATGGCTTAAATCAAAAATACAAGAAATAGGTATTGATGATGATGTGGAGAAAAAGGAATCATTGTGCACTGTTAGTGGGAATGCAAACTGAGGTACACACTGTGGGAAAAACTGTAGAGTTTCATCAAAAAGTTTTAAAAAAAAGTTAAAAACAGAATTACCTTATGATCCAGTAACCATACTACTGGGTATTTACCCCAAAATACAATAACACTAAGTCAAAGGCATACATGCACCTTATTTTTATAGTATTGTTATTTACAGTAGCCAAATTATGAAAGCAGCTCAAATGTCCATTGAAAGATGAATGGATAAAGAGGATACATATATATAATAGAATACTATTCAGCCATTAAAAAGAATAAAATCTTGTCATTTACAAAGACATTGATGAAGCTAGATTGTATAACACTAAGCAAAATAAAAGAAAATCAAGTACCATATGATATGATTTCACTCACAGGTGGAATTTAAGAAACAATACAGACAAGAAAAGGGGGAAAGAGAGAGAGAGAGAATAAAACCAAGAAACAGACTCTTAACTGTAGAGAACAAACTGATGGATACCAGAGGTAAGGTGGGTAGGGGGATGGGTAAAATAGATGATAGGGATTAAGGAGTGCACTTGCCATGAGCACTGGACACTGTATGGAATTTTTTTTTTAAGATTTTATTTCTTTGAGAGAGAGAGACACAGTGAGAGAGGGAACACATGCAGGGGGAATGGGAGAGGGAGAATCAGGCTTCCCACTGAGCAGGGAGCCTAACGCAGGGCTTGATCCCAGGACCCTGGAATCATGACCTGAGCCAAAAGCAGACGCTTAACGACTGAGCCACCAAGGCACCACTACTGTATGAATTGTTAAGACAGTATGTTGTGCACCTGAAACTCATATAACACTCCATGTTAACTATATTGGAAATAAAATTTTTTAAGAAGTGTCCAAAAAACACAAAGAACTATTTCCCTACCCCAAACCCTAAAGACATTCTCCTATGTGGTCCTCTAGAAATTTTATTTCATTGTTTTATATGAGATATGTGTAATCTGCAACATCTCTAACTGATAATTTATACAAGTCAAGTCCAATAAAGTCTAAAAATAAAAAATGAAAAGTAATTCAAATACTAAATGGGAAAAATTCACTCTAAATATCAAATAAATGATTAAAAAATTAGCATCTTTTAAGTTTCAGGTCTGTTGTAACATTGAAACTATTTGTAATTTATTTAAAAAATATTAGAGCAGGGAAGCTGGCTACAGAGAAGAGCTGAGGAGTGAACTCTCATCTCAGGGTTACCTTGAGCCGTAATGCGTGGCACAGGCCACTGCTCCAAGTGAGGTCCCCACAAGATCCAGGGAAATACACCCTGGGGGAGCTCAGGAATCTATGGGTTTCAGAGACTCCAGGAGGAGCTGTGTGCCAGAGACAGAGACTCTTGGTCACAGACTGGGTGAGCTTGGAGCACGGCCCAAGGCCAGGGAGACGGGAGTGATTGAGTGCTTTTCTCTGAGGGTGCATTGAGGATGTGGGACCCTGAGCTCTTGGCTCTCCCAAACCAAAGATTGGGAGGCCCAAATTTTCATTCCTGTCCTCCGGAACTCTACGGAAAGCATCAGGGAACAAAAGCTCCCAAAAGTGAACCCAAGCAGATTATTTAGCCTGGTCCCTGGTAAGGGCCGTCCAATTCCGCCTCGGGCAAAGACACTTGAGAATCACTACAGCAGGCCCCTCCCCCAGAAGATCAACAAGAAATCCAGGCAAGACCAAGTTCACTTACCAAGGAGAACAGCGGAATTCCAGAGGAGGAGAAAGCAAAGCATGGAATTCGTGGCTTTCTCCCCATGATTCTTTAGTCTTGCAGTTAATTAATTTTTTTTAATTTTGTTTTTTTTCTTCTGCTAATTTTTTTTTAACTTTTACCCTTTCCTGTATTTTTTTCTTTTTAATTTTTTTAAGATCTTATTTATTTATTTGACAGAGATCAGAAGTAGGCAGAGAGGCAGGCAGAAAGAGTGAGAGGGAAGCAGGCTCCCCACCGAGGAGAGAGCCCAATGTGGGACTCGATCCCAGGACCCTGAGATCATGACCTGAACCCAAGGCAGCGGCTTAAACCACTGAGCCACCCAGGTGCCCCAACTCTGTCCTCTTTTAACATTTTTTAACTAGTTTATCTTAACAATACCTTTCAAAAAAAAATAATAAACTTTTTTGAAACTTCATTATTAGAGTCATATTTTATCCTTCATTGTATCTAACTTTATTTTTTGTATACACTTAGGGTTTTTTCTTCTAAAAAATTTGGGGTACAACTTCTTCTAATAGATCAAAATATACCCTAAATCTAGCTCCAGGCTTGTTCTAGTCTCCAGCCTGAGCAAATTCTCTCTACTTTCTTTCTTGTTATTCTCCCAACCAACTTACTTTATCAACTCTTTTTTTTAAGGCTAATTTTTTTTATTAATTTCTTTTCAGCATAACAGAATTCATTGTTTATGCACCACACCCAGTGCTCCATGTCATATGTGCCCTCCATAATTCCCATCACCTTGATCCCCCACCTCCCACTCCCCACCCCTTTTTTAGAAATTAAAAAAAAATTTTTTTTCATCTTTATAGGCATATTCCATCCCTTCATTGTGTTTACCCTTATACATGTCTTTCATTCTTTAAAATTTTGGGAGGTAGTTTCTTCTAAGAGACCAAAATACTCCCAAAATTAAGTGGGTGACCGTGGTTCTAGTCACCAGCCTAATGTATATATATATTTTTTCCTTTTTAAATTTTTTCTTTATTTGTATTCTTTTAAAAAATTTTTTTTCCTGAACTTCTTTTTATCCTCTTTCTCCCCCTCCCCAACAATTTGGGGTCTCTTCTGATTTGGTTAAAGCACATTGTCCTGGGGTCTTTTCCACCCTTTTAGTATTTTATTTGCTCCTTCATATATTCTTATCTGGACAAAATGACAAGGTGGAAAAACTCACCACAAAAAAAAGAACAAGAGGCATTACCGAAGGCTAGGGACCTGATCAATACAGGCACTGGTAATATGTCAGATCTAGAGTTCATAATGACGATTCTCAAGGTTCTAGCTGGGCTTGAAAAAGGCATGGAAGATATTAGAGAAATCCTGTCTGGAGAGATAAAAGCCCTTTCTGGAGAAATAAAAGAACTAAAATCTAACCAAGGTTAAATCAAAAAAGCTATTAATGAGGTGCAATAAAAAATGGAGGCTCTTACTGCTAGGATAAATGAGGCAGAAGAAAGAATTAGTGATATAGAAGACCAAATAACAGAGAATAAAGAAGCTGAGCAATAGAGAGAGAAACAAATACTGTACAATGAGGGGAGTATTCGAGAGATAAGTGACACCATAAGACAAAACAACATTAGAATAACTGGGATCCAGAAGAAGAAGAATGAGAGAGGGGAGCAGAAGGTATATTGGAGAGAATTATTGTAAAGAATTTCCCTAATATGGCAAAGACAACAAGCATCAAAATCCAGGAGGTGCAGAGAACCCCCCTCAAAATCAATAAGAATAGGTCCACACTCCATCACCTAATAGTAAAATTTACAAGTCTTTGTGACAAAGAGAAAATCCTGAAAGCAGCCCGGGAAAAGAAGTCTGTAACATACATTGGCAAAAATATTAGATTGGGCGCAGACTTATCCACAGAGACCTGGCAGGCCAGAAAGACTGGCATGATATATTCAGAGCACTAAACGAGAAAAACATGCAGCCAAGAATACTATATCCAGCTACGCTATCATTGAAAATAGAAGGAGAGATAAAAAGCTTCCAGAACAAACAAAAACTGAAAGAATTTGCAAACACCAAATCAGCTCTACAGGAAATATTGAAAGGGATCCTCTAAACAAAGAGAGACCCTAAAAGTAGTAGATTGGAAAGGAAAAGAGACAATATACAGTGACAGTCACCTTACAGGTAATACAATGGCACTAAATTCATATCTCTCAATAGTTACCCTGAATATAAATGGGCTAAATTCCCCACTCAAAAGACACAGGGTATCAGAAGGGATTAAAAAACAAAACCCATCAATATGCTGCCAACAAGAAACTCATTTTAGACCCGAAGACACCCCACAGATTTAAAGAGGGGGGTGGGAAAAAATTTACCATGCTAATGGACATCACAAGAAAGCTGGGGTGGCAATTCGCATATCAGATAAATTAGATTTTAACCAAAGACTATAATGAGAGATGAGGAAGAACACTATATCATACTCAAAGGGTCTGTCCAACAAGAAGACCTAACAATTTTAAATATCTATGCTCCTAACATGGGAGCAGCCAACTATATAAACCAACTAATAAAGAAATCAAAGAAACACATTGACAATAATACAATAATACTAGGAGACTTTACCACCCCCCTCACTGAAATGGACAGATGATCCAAGCAAAAGATCAACAAGGAAATAAAGGCCTTAAATGACACACTGGACAAGAAGGACAACAGAGATATTTTCAGAACATTCCATCCCAAAGCAACAGAATACACACTCTTCTCTAGCGAACATGAACATTCTCCAGAATAGATTACATCCTGGGTCATAAATCAGGTCTCAACTGGTATCAAAAGATTGGGATCATTCCCTGCATATTTTCAGACCACAACGCTCTGAAGCTAGAACTCAATCACAAGAGGAAATTTGGAAAGAACCCGAATACATGGGGACTAAAGAGCATCCTTCTAAAGAATGAATGGGTCAACCAGGAAATTAAAGAAGAATTGAAAAAAGTCATGGAAACAAATGATAATGAAGACACAATGGTTCAAAATCTGTGGGACACAGCGAAGGCAGTCCTGAGAGGAAAGTATATAGCCATACAAGCCTTTTTCAAGAAATAAGAAACAAGATAGGTCTCCAATACACAACCTAACCCTACACCTAAAGGAGCTGGAGAAAGAACAAGAAAGAAAGCCTAAACCCAGCAGGAGAAGAGAAATCATAAAGATCAGAGCAGAAATCAATGAAATGGAAACCAAAAAAACCAATAGAACAAATCAATGAAATTAGGAGCTGGTTCTTTGAAAGAATTAATAATATTGATAACCCCCGGCCAGACTTATCAAAAAGAAAAGAGAAAGGACCAAAATAAATAAAATCATGAATGAAAGAGGAGAGATCACAACCAACACCAAAGAAATACAATTATAAGAACATACTATGAGCAACTCTACACCAACAAATTTGACAATCTGGAAGAAATGGATGCACTCCTAGAGACATATAAAGTACCATAACTGAAACAGGAAGAAATAGAAAACCTCAACCCATAACCAGTAAGGAGACTGAAACAGTCATCAAAAATCTCCAAACAAACAAAAGCCCGGGCCAGATGGCTTCTCAGGGCAATTCTACCAAACATTTAAAGAAGAATTAATTCCTATTCTCCTGAAACTGTTCCAAAAAATAGAATGGAAGGAAAACTTCCAAACTCATTTTATGAGGCCAGTATTTCTTCCTTGATCCCCAAACCAGACAAGGATCCCATCAAAAAAGAGAATTATACACCAATATCCTTGATGAACACAGATGTGAAAATTCTCACCAAAATACTAGCCAATAGGATCCAACAGTACATTAAAAGGACTATTCACCACGACCAAGTGGGATTTATTCCAGGGCTGCAAGGTTGGTTCAACATCCGCAAATCAATCAATGTGATACAATACATTAATAAAAGATAGAACAAGAACCATATGAAACTCCCAACAGATGTTGAAAAAGCATTTGACAAAGTACAGCATCCTTTCCTGATCAAAACTCTTCAAAGTGTAGGGATATAGGGCACATACCTCAATATTATCAAAGCCATCTATGAAAAACCCATCGCAAATATCATTCTCAATGGAGAAAAACTGAAAACTTTTCTGCTAAGGTCAGGAACACGGCAGGGATGTCCATTATCACCACTACTATTCAACATAGTACTAGAAGTCCTAGCCTCAGCAATCAGACAACAAAAAGAAATTAAAGGCATCCAAATTGGCAAAGAATAAGTCAAACTATCACTCTTTGCAGATGATATGATACTATAGGAGGAAAACCCAAAAGACTCCACTCCAAAACTGCTAGAACTTGTACAGGAATTCAGTAAAGTGTCAGGATATAAAATCAATGCACAGAAATCAGTTGCATTTCTTTACAAACCAACGATAAGACAGAAGAAAGAGAAATTAAGGAGTCAATCCCATTTACAATTGCACCCAAAACCATAAGATACCTAGGAATAAACCTAACCAAAGAGACAAAGAATCTATACTCAGAAAACTATAAAGTACTCATGAAAGAAATTGAGGAAGACACAAAGAAATGGAAAAATGTTCCATGCTCCTGGATTGGAAGAATAAATATTGTGAAACTGTCTATGCTACCTAAAGCAATCTACACATTTAATGCAATCCCTATCAAAATCCCATCCATTTTTTTCCAAAGAAATGGAAAAAATAATCCTAAAATTTATATGGAACCAGAAAAGACCTCGAATAGCCAGAGGAATATTGAAAAAGAAAGCCAAAGTTGGTGGCATCCCAATTCCAGACTTCAAGCTCTATTACAAAGCTGTCATCATCAAGACAGTATGGTACTGGCACAAAAACAGATCAATGGAACAGAACAGAGAGCCCAGAAATAGACCCTCCACTCTATGGTCAACTAATCTTTGACAAAGCAGTAAAGAATGTCCAATGGAAGGAAGACAGTCTCTTCAACAAAGGGTTTTGGGAAAATTGGACAGCCACATACAGAAAAATGAAATTGGACCATTTCCTTACACCACACACAAAAATAGTCTCAAAAGGGATGAAGGACCTCAATGTGAGAAAGGAATCCATCAAAATCCTTGAAGAGAACACAGGCAGCAACCTCTTCGACCTCAGCCACAGCAACATCTTCCTAGGAACATCGCCAAAGGCAAGGGAAGCAAGGACAAAATGAACTATTGGGATTTTATCAAGATCAAAAGCTTTTGCACAGCAAAGAAAACCCTTAACAAAACCACAAGACAACTGACAGAATAGGAGAAGATATTTGCAAACGACCTATCAGATAAAGGGCTAGTATCCAAAATCTATAAAGAGCTTATCAAACTCTGCCGCTTCCAGTCAGCAACGAGAGAAGAATTAGGCACAAACAAGTCAGCTGCAAAAGACTGGGAGCAGGGGACAACAGTCGAAAAGAACTGCTGCCACGAGAAACTCCACAGTCTCATTTTTATCAGATAGAAAAAAATAGCCAACAGAAGGACTGATGAAGGTCAAACGTTAATCCCGTCTTGCAGACAAGCAAGAAGGAGGATAAAGTTTATAGTTAACCAAGCACATTCAAAGGACTCATCTAACTAACAACGAGCACTTCTGGGAAGAGAAAGGAGCGATAACGAAAAAGGGAAGCAGGTGGTTTTCATTCCACCCTGAGCTGACCTGGCGTTCCCGGGTGCTTGGCTTCCCTGAAGCAGGCAGTGTTCTACCCTGGGCGGGCCAGGCATTCCCGGCTGCCCGGCTTCGGTGAAAGGGCGGCCTTCTGCCCTGAGCGAGCCGGCCATCCCCAGCTGCCCAGCTTCACGGTGGTACATCGTCCTTCTCCCCAAACTCCTGTTGTCAGTATCAGTATCATTATTTTTTAAGGCCATATCTAAATGTGCTTGGCAACTAGTAAAATCCTCCAGGGGTTACAGTTTAAGTAACAAAAAGGGGCAGCAGCAAAACTCCACACCCAAAGAACAAATAATCCAATCAAGAAATGGGCAGAGGACTTGAACAGACATTTCTGCAAAGAAGACATCCAGATGGCCAACAGACACATGAAAAAGTACTCCACATCACTCAGCATCAGGGAAATACAAACCAAAACCACAGTGAGATAACACCTTACACCAGTCAGAATGGCTAAAATTAACAAGTCAGGAAATGACAGATGGTGGTGAGGATGTGGAGAAAGGGGAACCCTCCTACATTGTTGGTGGGAATGCAAACTGGTGCAACCACTCTGGAAAACAACATGGATGTTCCTCAAAAAGTTGAAAACAGAGTTACCCTATGACCCAACAATTGCACTATTGGGTATTTACCCTAAAGGTACAAATGTAGTGATCCAAAGTGGCACGTGCACCCAAATGTTTAGAGCAGCAATGTCCACAATAGCCAAACTATGGAAAGATCCCAGATGTCCATCAACATTTGAATGGATAAAGAAGAAGTGGTATATATATATATATATATACACACACAATGGAATACTATGCAGCCATCAAAAGAAATGAAATCTTGCCATTTGTGATGACATGGATTGAACTAGAGGGTATTATACTTCGTGAAATAAGTCAATTGGAGAAAGACAACTGTCAAATGATCTCCCTGATATGAGGAAATGGAGATGCAACATAGGGGGTTTGGGGGGTTAGGAAAAGAATAAATGAAACAAGATGGGAATGGGAGGGAGACAAACCATAAGAGACTTAATCTCGCAGAACAAACTGAGGGTTGCTTGGGGGTGGGAGGTAGGGAGAGGGTGGTGGGGTTATGGACATTGGGGAGGGGGTGTGCTGTGGTGAGTGCTGTGAAGTGTGTAAACCTGGCGATTCACGGACCTGTACCCCTGGGGCTAAAAATACATTATATGTTTATTAAAAAAAACAAAAAATTTAAATAAAAAATTTTTTAAAAATAGCAAGACATAAAGTCTCATTTTAATGTCATACATATAAAAATATCTTTAAACAATTATGCATCAAATAAATATATACTATTTTATTGTCATCGTAAAAGAGCATAGATTTTCTTTCATGCCTTACTCTATTTTTAATAGGATAGCTAAACAGTATATAACAATTAAGCTATTTTGTATATAGCAGTATATAACAACTGAGAAATTTTAAATATTGCAAGTTGGGACTCAAATTATTTTTCATCTTCTCTGGCAATTTTATAAGAGGAAAATCTATTGAAAGAATATGATCTGTGAAAGCAACAACAAACATTAATTATTCATGTTATCTCTGACAATTGTATAATAGTGAGTCACATTTTCTGAGAATTGTTCAAAATATTGCTTAAATTACAAATGAAAGTTTGCAAAGACATTGTAAATATGGAAAGATTGTTTTAAAAATCTTTTTTAAAAATGAAATAAAATTTTTTAAAATGAAATAAATTGGGGACAAGTAGTATCCTCTAACGTACACAGGAAAACATCTATAGACAAAAGCATGAATTATCTAGGTATTATGTGGGCAAAGACACTGGCATTAGCCAGACAATAATTCTAAAAGAGCCAATGTGAGAATCAAAATAATAATTGATCTTATGAACAATTAATGCCTAAAACCAAATTCATATCTACTAGTGTGTTATAAAATTGAATCAATTTCTGATGTTGATTATATGTAGTCTAGATTTACTAGACATGAATAAACAGGTATTCATTCCAAACTCCACATAGCATAGCATACCAGATATCCAAGGATAACTGTTAGCAGTGACCCATCATAGCTAGTAACATTTTAAATATATAAAGACACAATTAAAAGTACTTGCCAAATAACTCCAGAATTGATGATCACTCTTACGCATATTTACAATGGGGGAAAAATCACAATTATATATCACCAATGTATATTCACATATATACATATCACATATATTTTTATATATCCATATATTCATACCATATATACTGATTCCATAAATACCTATTTATATCTTTTCTCTGTTATGTACACAGAAATTATAATTAATAACTATTATGAAAGATTAATTAGATTCTATTTCCCCTCTCAAATTAATTTAGATATCTGAAAAAAGCCTATAATCAAGCTACCATTTCTTTAGAGTAAAAGAAAGTACGGCTTAGAAAATGGCTTTGAGTTATAAAAATCCTTGAGTTTATAAAGTTTAAGCATCTTCTAAAACAACTATCACCTTCAAGTGGATGGCTCTGTTATGTTCTCCAGAAACTAAATTAGAGCCTTGGTGAGCATGAGCATTGAAGGTACAGTATCTTGTCATAAACATAAATAAATAGTGCCACTCTAAAACAGCAGTATCATTAATTTAAAATTTAAAATAAAGTAAAAAGTTTTTCACAGTGAAAGAAACCATCAACAAAACAAAAAGGTAACCCATTTGAATGGGAGAAGATATTTGTAAATGATATATCTGATAAAGGATTAATATCCAGAATATATAAAGAACTCCTACCACTCAACACCAAAAATAACCCTCAAATACTACAATTTGAAACAGAGGACCTGAATAGATATTTTTCCAAGAAAGATCTACAAATGGTCAACAGACATTATGAAAAAATATTCAACATCACTAATCATCTGGAAATTGCAAATCAAAACCACAATGAGATGTCACCTCACACCCATTAATTAGAATGGCTATTATAAAAAAGTTAAATGAAAAGTGTTGGCAATGATGTGAAGCAAAGGGAAATCTCTGGCCTATTGGTAGGAATGTAAATTGGTGCAGCCACTTTGGAAACAGTATGGAGTTTGCTCAAAAATTTAATAATAGATAATCCAGTATTTCCACTACTGACTACTTATGCCCCCCAAAAAACATTATTTTGAAAAGATACTATTTATTGCAGAATTATTTATAATAGCTAAGATATGGAAGCAATCCAAGTGTTCATCAGTAGATGGATAAGTAAGATGGGTGTGTGGGGGTATATATATATATATATGCGCAAAAATTATATATTATATATATCCAAATTTTTAATGATATCACCTCATCTTGTTTGTTTCGAGTGTATAAAAATAAATTGATTTCCATATCATGAAATCATATCTGGCAAACTTCCTAAGATTTCTTATTAATTCTAATTATCCAGCTATAATATTCCCTGTAGGTAGATATACTTATCACTTTTCAAAAGGTCACTTGTAGTCTTATCCTTTTTTAAAAAGATTTTATTTATTTATTTGACACAGAGAGAGAGTAGCAGAGAGTAGCAGAGGGAGAGGAAGAAGTAGACTCCCCCCGCCCTGAGCAGAGGCCCAATGTGGGACTCAGTCCTAGGCTCTGAGATCATGACTTGAGCTGGAGGCAGACATTTAACAACCGAGCCATCCAGGCACCCCTACTCTTAGCTGTTTGTGAATGTTTTGTATGAATGGATGTTGAATTTTACAAATGTTATTTTTTATCTACTGAGATAATCATGTAATATTTCTCCTTTATTCTCTGACTTTGGAAATTTCAGTAATGGATTTTTTTTTCAATGTTAAACCCAGTTTCTGTTTTTGGAATACCTGCTTTTTTTCTTTACACATTCCAAATACTTACACATAACATACTACATACATGTATATATAATGTGTTCTCTCTCTACAAATACATACATACACATCTCATTACTCTTGGATTTATTTTTTGTTGTGGTTTCTTTATTTAGGATGTTTTCATTTACTCTTTTGTGTGAGATAATCCTATAATTTTCCTTCTTTTATATTCTCATCAGGCTCTGATATCAAGATCATTCTGCTTTCATAAAATGCATTTAGGAATATTTCTGCTTTTCCTATTCTCTGGAAAAGATTGTACAAGACTTTAAATATTTTGTAGATTTCATTGTTTAAGCTTTATCAACATGAGTTGTAGGAATTGTGTTTATAATTATGGATTATATAATAGATTGTTACTTTAGTATTATGGTACTATTTAGATTGTTCTTTAACAGTTTTGTTAGATCGTATTTTTAGGAATTTATATATATCATTAAGTTTTTTTAATTTTTAGTTATAAAGTTGTTCTATTTCTAATATCCTCTTTTGCTCTTTTTAATGTTAGCAGGATCTGCAATGGTATCTTTTTTGCATCCCTGATATTTATTTATGCTTTATCTCTCTCTCTCTCAACAATTACGTCACTTCTGGGTTTACTAATACTCTTTATTATATGCTTATTTTTTATTTAACTAATTTCTACTTTTTTTTAAGATTTTATTTATTTATTTGACAGACATCACAAGTAGGCAGAGAGGCAGGCAGAGAGAGAGGGGGAAGCAGGTTCCCTGCTAAGCAGAGAGCCTGATGCGGGGCTCGATCCCAGGACCCTGGGATCATGACCTGCGATGAAGGCAGAGGCTTTAACCCACTGAACCACCCAGGCGCCCCACTAATTTCTACTCTTATCTTTACTGTTTTCTTCTCTGATAGCCCTTGTGGAATTTATCTTTTTCTTCTTTCACTCATTATTTATTGGCCTTATTTCTTCTCTAACATTTTATTTTAAAGCTATAATTACCCTCGAAGTAATGCTTTCATTGCACCTCACAAGTTTTATTAGCTACTATTTTATTATCATTTAGTTTCAAATGTTATCTGGTTTCTATTGTGATTCCTTTTTGGTCCTACCAATTATCTGATATATATTTCTTACTTTCCAAGCATGGAGATTTCCTAATCATCTTTCTTAATTTCTATCATAATGTCAAGTAGGAACTAACACTAAGTATGATTTAAACTTTTTTAATTGGCTTTATACCCTGGAATTGACCAGTACCTTTAAATATTCTATATTTTATTCTTTGATAGGTCCAAAAACAGAAGTCCTTACCCATCTTTTTCTATTGTCTACCATTTCTGTTTATTTTCTTGTGTGCTCTTACCTTCTCAAGTTTCCAAATTATGCTTTATGGTGAACACATCCTTTATTTGTAAAATTTTGGAAATAATATCTTTAGGGCTAAGATGATCTTATTTTCTTTCCTCTAGAAATAACCTGTCATTGCTTCAGATAGGTACCTGGAGCCACTAGCAGCCTGGAATCTTCTCAATCCAGTTTCCATGGATTAAGGTGAATCTAAACTAAGCTGGTTCAGAGAACCATGTTTGCTTCTTGGTCACCCTTACTGCTATGATGCAGTCCTCCTGGGGTCATTCAGAGCAAGGAGTTTTGCAGCTCCTCTTTCTGGGGACTCTGGACACCAACTGCTCAATGAGGCCCCATAGGTACTTACCTTCCTCCCACACACAACCTCCCACCAACCCCATTCCCTGTCCTCCAACAAAGAACCCAGAAGAAAAGGGCCACAAATGCTTACCTAAACTTTCTGGGCCTCTGTTTTTCTGTTTCTGACCTATTCCCTTTGTGCTATCCCCTTTGTACTATAATGCTTTTAAATAGTTTTCTTTTTTTTTTTAAGATTTTATTTATTTGACAGACAGAGATCACAAGTAGGCAGAGAAGCAGGCAGAGAGAGAGGAGGAAGCAGACTCCCTGAGGAGCAGAGAGCCCAATGCAGGAGGGCTCGATCCCAGGACTCTGACATCATGACCTGAGCCAAAGGCAGAGGCTTTAACCTGCTGAACCACCCAAGCGCCCCTTGGGTTTTTTTTTAATGAAATGTATTTGACGTATGGCATTATATAAATTTAGGGAATACAACATATGGGTTTGACATATTTATATTGCAATATGATTGCCACTGTACCATCAGCTATCACCTCTATCATGTCACATAATTATTTGTGGGGTTTATGTGTGTGTGGATGGAACAATTAAGATCTAGTCTTTCAGGAAGCTTGATGTTTTTAATACAATGTTGTTGTCTATAATCACTATGTTCCATAGCATTTATCTACTAGTTGCAAGCCACACGTCAGCCTCTGATAACCAGCAGTTTACTCTCTGTTTTTACAAGTTTAGCCTTTTTACGTAAATAATACCATATGGCATTTGACTTTATCTGCCTTATCTATCTCACTTAGCATAATGTCCCCAAATTCCATTCATGTTGTTACAAATGGTAGGATTTCCTTCCTTTTTTTAAAATTGTAGTATAATTGACATATAATATTATATTAGTTTCAGTCATATATATATGACATATTATATATATTATACATAATATATGTATTATATATAATTATATTGTACAGCGTAGTGAAGCCACTTAGGTGGCTTCCATGTCTTGACACTTATACATACTATGAAATGATAAATGCAAGTCTAATTACTATTTGTCACCATATAATGCTAATATAATGTTATTGTCTATATTCCCCATGCTGTACATTATCTCCCCAGGCCTTAGTTATTTTATAACTGTAAGTTTCTACTCTTGATCCCTTTCACCCATTTTGCTGCCCTCCCTCTTCTCTGGCAACCATCAATCATTCTGTAACTATGAGTCTGGTTTTGTTTGCTCATTTGTTTTGTTTTTTAGATTTCACGTTTAAGTGAAATTATATGGTATTTGCCTTTCTCTGGCTTATTTCACTTAGCACAATACCTGTAAGATCCATCTACGTTGTCCCAAATGGCAAACTTTCATTCTTTTTATGGTTGAGCAATATTTCATTGTGTGTGTGTGTGTGTGTGTGTGTGTGTGTGAGAGAGACCTTCTTTCTAATGATGGATACTTAGGTGGCTTCCATGTCTTGGCTATTGCCAATAATGCTGCAATGAATGGGGAGGTGCATGTATCTTTTTGAACTGGTGCTTTTATTTTCTTTGGATAAATTCCTGGAAGTGGAATTGCTAGACTGTATGGTAGTTCTATTTTTAATGTTTTGAGGAAACTCCATATAATTTTCCAAAGGGGCTACACATATTTATATTCCTACCAATGGTGCATGAGTGCTCCCCTTTCTCTACATCCTCACCAATACGTATTTCTTATTTTTATTTTTTTGACAAGTCATTCTAACAGGTCTGAGGTGGTATCTCATGGTGGTTTTGATCGCATTTCCCTGATGATTTGTAATGTTGAACAACTTTTCATGTACCTGTTGGCGATCTGTATGTCTTCCTTAGAAAAATGTCTATGAAGGGGCACCCTGGATGGCTCAGTCAGTTAAGAATCTGCCTTCAGGAATGCCTGGGTGGCTCAGTTGGTTAAGCGGCTGCCTTCGGCTCAGGTCATGATCCCAGCATCCTGGGATGGAGTCCCACATCAGGCTCCTTGCTTGGCAGGGAGCCTGCTTCTCCCTCTGCCTCTGTCTGCCACTCTGTCTGTGCTTGCTCTCGCTTCTCTCTCTATGACAAATAAATAAATAAAATATTAAAAAAAAAAAAAAAAGAATCTGCCTTCAGCTCAGATCATGATCCCAGGGTGCTTAGATGGAGCCCCCATGGGTCTCCCTGCTCAGCAGGGAGTCTGCTTCTCTCTCTCTATCTTTCTCTCTCTCTCTCTCTGCTTCCCACTCCCTCTGCTTGTATGCTCTCTGTCAAGTAAATAAAATCTCTAAAAAAAAAAATACTGTCTATGTAGTTCCTTTGCCCATTTTTAAGTCAGATTTTTGGGGTTTGTTGTTCTTGTTGTTGTTATTGAGCTATATAAGTTCTTTATATATTTTGGATATTAGCTCCCTATTCAATGTATGGTTTGCAAATATTTTCTCTCATTCTGTATGTTGCCTTTAATTTTGTCAATAGTTTTTCTCTTCTGTCCCAAAGCTTTTAAGTTTGATGTAGTCCTACTTATTGATTTTCGCTTTTATGTTGTGCATTTGGTGCCATATCCAAAAAATCATTGCTAACACATTGTTAATGTCAAGGTGCTTCTTCCTTGTTTTCTTCTCAGAATTTTAGAGTAACAGGTCTTATATTTAAGTTGAAGTTGTGTTGAAATACTATTTTCTCCATATTTATGTGTTTTTGTTGTAAGAGGACTGCTATGCATTGTGACAGCTGCTATTACCAAAGATAGTACTTAAATTCAGTCTTTTTTTTTCATTTTTATAGCTATAAAAAACTACTTGCCTCTTATCGTTACCTTGTAAAAATAAAATGATGTTGATGAAGGAAGGCATATGGACCTCACCATGAAGTCCACTGTAATTCTAATGTAGCACTAAATGATTTAGTCTTGGTAGTATTCAGATGCTAAATATAATTTATGGCTGGGACATTCATACTGCTAAAGTTTCAGATCTCTTGTTCTTACTAAAAACCCAGCTTACCAAATGAGTAAAGATAATTCTGCTTTACAGATTTTATACTGTAATTATTGCTAAGAACTATAATCATTAAGTATAATTAGCATCAAGTGGAGTTTTACACAACAGTAAATGGTAGCATAATTGCAGTTTCAGGCTGTCTGCTACTACAAAATTAAGTTAAAAATTTCAAGCAATCTGTGTGGTAGTTAATACATATTCATAAGCATACAGTATATTGCCTATAAACCCAAGTAAGATTGTAAAGTTCACATAGGAGATTTAACTCTTTTGAATTTCACTAAAGTTCACATAGGAGATTTAATTCTTTTGAAGACACATTCAGCTTCTATAGACTCCATTAAATTTAAAGAAGATAAAGACAGAAAATAACAGTTTACCTCACAAATAACTTTGTTTACAATATTGAATAAAAGCATTTTTATTTGTTCCTATATCCTTCCCACAAAACAACAAAAACCAAAAACAATAAAAAACGTGAAAAACAGAGAAAATAATCCATATTCAATAAAATAACTCTCTCAATCCCAAAGCTCATACAATGAAGTTCACCTGCTAAACACCATGGATTCTGGACCAAGAAGAGAAGTGCTAAGAGTTGACTTGTGCTTACTGGAGCTCTAGCAAGTATAGGATTCCACCCCTGCCCCAAAAGAGCACCTCAATCTGGAAAGGTTTAATCTATGACTGTGGTTTGTAACATTGAAATCTAAATGATGGATGGGCAGCAGAAGAGGTGGTAGTCCTATAAAGATTTGATTCCTTTAAATATTCATGCAATGTCATTAAAAATGAGGGACTAAATCATGCTGCCACATTGTTTTTATTATTTATTTCCTAAATTCTCAGTAAAGCAAAAGATCATCAGATGTGAATTAGTAATTAGGAGGAAGAATGGGAAACAATTACCAGATTAAAATGTAGCAAATCTATGCCCAAGAGACCTTGTTCTGAGCCATATCATTAAAAAAAAGTAATAGATGACAGATTAGAAAAAGGCAATAAAATGACAGATTTGATCAATGACTCTATAAGGCCAGTGCATGCAGTCATAGATCTCCTCCTTCCCCATATCTCCTGTCTTGTTCTCTTTCTGTTCTTCCAGACATTAAGCAATCTCATTGGAGTATTAGACATAATCAAAAAGAAAACAATATGGAACATGCATTAAACTGGAGGGAGGAATGAAAAGAGGCAGATGAGGAACAGAAACCAAATGAAAACTTACCCACTGAAACATGTGAAAAGTCAAAGAGTTTCTACTCCCTCAAAGAAATTGGAGCTCTGAACTCTTTCTTAAAAAAAAATTTTCTTTATGGGGTTATGGACATTGGGGGGGGGTGTGTTTTCGTGAGTGCTGTGGGGTGTGTGGACCTGGCAATTCATGGACCTGTACCCCTGGGGATAAAAATATATGTTTATAAAAAATAAAAAACTAAAAAAAATTTTCTTTAAAGATCAAGAAGCGGGTTCAATGTTCAAAGAAAAGACTAATGAAAGAGGTGAAAGGGGAGCTTATGAGCTCAGAATAGAAGAGTAAAAGGGAAAACAACACAATAGAGACAAAAGCTAGATTAGTGTCCAAACATGCACACACACACACACAGAGTCCGGAATATATTAGTAGAATTCTGTAATTCACAGAACACAAGAAAAAGAACAATGACTTCAAATTGAGTATAAATGATAATAGACACAGAACATAAGTAAAGAGATATAACAAGTGCATTGTTGACATGTTTTCCTGGGGCAGGGTTGGAGGGGGAGAACTAAACAACTAGAAGAGAAAAAAAAATATTCAAATCTAAAATAGAAGAAAATAATTCTGAAATGATGGCTTTAGTCTGCAGATCAAAGAAGTATATCAAATTCCAAGAAAAATTAATACAGTAAGGTCACACGAGATATAACCTCTTGGAGTTACTGAACTATAAGGACCAAAGAAAGAATCATACAGACATCCAGGTAGGAAAACAAAAATTCACATGCTAGTCTGGCCTCAGTCTATCTATAGAAGCACTTTTTTTTTTTTTAAGATTTTATTTATTTATTTGACAGAGAGAGATTACAAGTAGGCAGAGAGGCAGGCAGAGAGAGAGAGGAGAAGCAGGCTCCCCGCTCAGCAGAGAGCCCCATGTGGGACACGATCCCAGGACCCTGTGATCGTGAGCTGAGCCAAAAGCAGACACTTAACCCACAGAGCCACCCAAGCACCCCTAGAAGTACTCTTGTTAGTAGTGTAAACAGTACAGTTAAATTTTGAAAGGAAGAAAGGATGACCCTAGAATTTTATACCTAGTGTGTTTATATACCAAGCATTATTAACTAGTATGTTTTAATCTATAAACCAAATTTGGATATCTCTAGTTGTTCCAATACCATTCTTTCATTGCAAAAGAAAATCCTAAATCATAACTTGTACTTCATTGCCATGCCTGTTCAGTCTCTTTAATCTAGAACAATTCTGCCTGTTTTTTTTTTTCATTTTTCACATTGATATTTTTTAAGGAAAAGTCTCATAAATTGATGGTTCAAAAGCTGACCCCCAACCATGAAGGGCAAGGAAAGAACAAAGAGGCCACTTCAGATTGGTAGGCAGCAGATTTAATAAGCAAGGGAACTTACATACATGACTTATCTTGGGCTGCAGCGAGATACCTTAACTTAAAAATTATACAGAGGTCTTAACTGTGTCCAGTCATGTGCACCATCCATACACCTTACTCTCTCAAGGCCACATCCTTGAAACAGCTCCTAGGGTGGGAGTGGTGAGCAGAATGTACATTCTGAGGACAGGGAAGGGGGTGAGGAACTTCCAGTTGCCCAGGTCCAGCTTGAGGGTCAACCAATGGTCATGTCCTCTACATGAACCTGTCCAACAATTGGGATATTTCCTAAAAATAATACTCAGGTTATGTGTATTTGATAGGAATACCACAGGCACCGTCTTTTTTTTTAAGTTTTTTTAAATTTTTTATAAACATATAATGCATTTTTATCCCCAGGGGTACAGGTCTGTGAATCACCGGGTTTACACACTTCACAGCACTCACCATAGCACAGACACCATCTTAAACAAGTGATCAAATTAAAATCACTAGTAATGGGACAAGTTGATATCACGTTCCTTTTCATATAATGAATGGAGCCCAAATTTTAAAATCTTAATATGTCTGATATAGAATACACATTCCTGGTGATACTTTAAAAAAAAATAAAGAAGTATACATAGTGAACATGAACTCCCTATCATACAATCATCCCAACCCCCAAGTTTATTTCTCTTCTCAAAGGAAAATGCTTGTAATGGTTTAGTGGATATTTGTCACACCTCTTTCCGTGATCTTATATATGTATAAAATATATACTTAGGTTGTGTGGTTTTTTGGGGGGGTAAAATTATATAAACATAATCATGCTGCACATTTTGTCTTGTAGTTCACTTATTCATTTAATATATTTTAGAGTATTTTTATGACAGCTAACAGATACTTCATTTTTTTAATCGGATGATTAATATGCTGTTGTATATATGAGGCATAATTTATTTCATTTTCCCTGTATTGATGGAGATTTAGGTTGTTTCCAACTTTTCCTTTTTTAAAATTTTTACATTTTATTTATTTATTTTTTGAGAGAGCAGGCAAGCACAAGTGAGGGGAGGGAGTGCAAGCCAGGGGAGGGGTAGAGGGGTAAGTAGGGGAGGGAGAAGAGAATCTCAAGCAGACTCCCACGGAGTACAGAGACTGACACAGGCTCTATCTCACAACCCTGAGATTATGACCTGAGCCAAAACCAGGAACTCGACTCTTAACCAACTGGACTCTAAAGCCACCCAGGCACCCCAGATATAGCTATATCTTATTGATGCATATATATCAATAAGCTATATCTTATTGATGCATGTATATCATATATATCAATAAGCTATATCTTATTGATGCATATATATCATATCAATAAGCTATATCTTATTGATGCATATATATCATACATATATGATACTGCCAATATGTATTCTCCCCATAAAGTGTTAACTGTCTTTTATTCAGTTGTACTTTATACTAGATTCCTGAAAGAAACAAAAAATCAAAAGTCCCATTGTCTTGATTTTACCAAAGGGAAACCTAAGACCTCAGAGAGAAGCATATTAATTTACTCTAAGTCAGACAACAAAGACCTTAGTCTTATATAAGGATGCCAAAATAAGCATAAGATAGTGGGCAAAAAAATTTAGAATTTATATTTTTGTCAAAAGACCTCGGTTGGAACCCAATCTGATTTAATAATAGACTGATCTTGCATCTATGTTGAGCAAGGACTTTAAATGCCCTGAAAGACAACTGAACTAGGAATCCAAAATGATGGTTTCAAGCCTTGGCCTCCTAATTATTAGCTATATGCCCTTATTGCAAAACAAATTCCTCATTTGTAAGATAAGAATACAAATAGAGTCCCCACATATTTCAAATTGGTGGTATGAGAACCAAATGTCATAAATATGAAAGAGCTTTCTTTATGCCTTTAAAATATTACACAAATACAGGCAAACCCAGAGTGACTTTGAGTGATACAAGGTAATTCCTCACCTAAAAAATAAACAATTACTTCTCACTCCTTTACTAGTTCTAATGAAATAAAGAAAACAATGTGTTAATCATATACACAAGATGGTAAAGATTTCTGTTGTGCAG
This sequence comes from Mustela erminea, assembly GCF_009829155.1. Taxonomy (NCBI): domain Eukaryota; kingdom Metazoa; phylum Chordata; class Mammalia; order Carnivora; family Mustelidae; genus Mustela; species Mustela erminea. Next base: position 73,978,345 of record NC_045619.1, on the reverse strand, counting down.
AGATTCTCATTCTTCCTTGTCATTAATCTTCACAAATTCAGCATTTGTTTTTCAACAGGCCACATAATCTTCAGTCTTGAAATTCCTGCCATTTTTTATTTCCTTAAATTTAGTCTAAATTTACTCGGTTTAGAACTTGAAATTTAAGTGCTCAAATCTACTTTCACTGCCTAAGATAGAAAAATGTTAAATCAACTTTATGGCATTGATAATTCAATTTTGAATCATCTCATGAAAAGAACTCCTCACATTATAGAAACTAACAATTATTTTATATGAACTGTAAACACAACTATTGGCATATAGCAGATCCTCATGAAATCTATCACAAGATAGATTTTGTACTGTACTTAAACTTTTTGTACTTAAACTTATCAGAATAATAAGTTTTGTACTTAATCATAAGAATAATAAAACTTAATAATAAATTTTGTACTTAAACTTATCAGAATATGTGATATGAGTCCTTTTAAAACTATTTTTCAACCTAACCATTTCACCTTCTCAGAAAAAGATGTGTAAATTAAACTTATTATTACCAAGTATATGCAAGGTCATCCAACACCTTGCTGCGGAAAAATTATTAGAGGAAAATAAGACCATTAATTGAGTATCCATCACTTTGATGAAACTACAGATTGAAATTCACTCACTTACACATTATTTCTTCCAGCTTCAGAACAATGTGTATTAATAGAAGCTAAGGATTTCTTTATCAGCATTAACACAGTTGCTGAAATAATTCTAATGCAGAATATTTGGAACAATTTTTTTAAATGTAAGAGTTTCTTCTTTCATAACAGAAATATTTATTTCTGGGGCACCTGGGTGGCTCAGTGGCTTAAAGTCCTGCCTTTGGCTTAGGTCATGATCTCAGGGTCCTGGGATCGAGCCCTCCATCGGGCTCTCTGTTCAGCAGGGAGCCTGCTTCCTCCGTCTCTCTCTGCCTGCCTCTCTGACTACTTGTGATCTCTCTCTGTCAAATAAATAAATAAAATCTTAAAAAAGAAAAAGAAATATTTTTTTTAATACCTGGGATATTTTCATGCCAATATTTTACTGACAAATATGAATGGTAAAAGTGATAGCTTATTAACTGCAATTAGCCAACTATAAGTAATCAAAATGTTCTCAATTTTAGTTTAGCAATTTTAAAAAGATGAAAAAATTTGGTACAGCATACATGTCTAGGAAACTGTACTATCATAAACTAAACAAGACAAACACCATGCACTGACTTAATTAGAAACCTATATAAAAGTTTCCAAGGGTGCAAAAACTCTGCCTTCCTTATCAGAGTTCTAATACCTCAGAAGAACATAAAGAAATGTGTATATTAAAACACTTAAATACTATAGTTTGATGATTCCCTTGATACATATTTGTTATTTTACTCTTTGATAATAATCTTCTATAATTTTACTGTATCTATTCTTTTCACATAGCTCAGGCCATAATTCTTCAGAACATCAGTATTTCAATAAAGTACATATAGAGGTTCCATTTTAAAGTCAGTCTTTATGATCTGAATAAAAGTCATCTTAGCATAATTTACAGATGAGAAGGTTACCACTGTTTTTCATTTTCATTGCAAGGTTCCTCAATACTAAATTCTCAATGAATGAATCAAAAAACAATGCAATCTGAACATAAATTTCATAGAAAGGGTTTCGTCTTTTAAAAATGGCAATTTGTTTAATTTTGACCATTATCTGATTTTGAGTTTCTCTGCATTTCCTGATCAAAGCTTCTAGACTCTTCATTTAACAGAAATTTAGAAATGCCTTTATAATTAAAGATTCCATGGTGGTGGACTAGTCCCAAAAAAAAAAAAAAAAAAAAATTTAAAAATCCCTAAATCTAGACGCAAGATCATCAAGCTCTACTCTCTAGTTAAAAGACTATAAACTAACAATGATGTGGTTGGGATTTTTTCACTCAGTTAAAATCAACAACAAAAATGAGGGAGTTACTAGTATTTAAAAAATAAGTATATTTCTTGTAAAATTTTGAGTTTTCAGTTTCTCTTTGAAAGTAGGACATCTGGCACTCAATAATCATGTTCCCACATAGTAGCAATTACTAGAGCTAACCTGAGGCTGCCCTTTCCAGCTGTGGCATGCCCAATTCTGGTCTCCGCATTCCTCACCACTTCCTCTTGCTCTACCCTGGCCCTGCTCTCCCTCTCTACCTCCCTGCAGCCCGTTCTCTCTTTCTTTCCCTGCTTAGCCTCCCGGGGAAGTTGATTTTGAAACCACAAACTGAAGATGAGCAAAATTACCATACAACCAACAAGATAAAATGAAGATGTCAGTCTACTTGGGAATCTAAGTGTCACTTTATGAAGTGATCTTCCCTTTCTGAAGATAACTCCTGATGTATCATAAAGCTCTCATCTAAAAAGTAAGGAACACTTTAATCTTGGAAACTGTGATTTGCCACAAGGATTTTTTAAAAACTGAGTTAGTGATATTCATTCCATGTGGAATGAATGGTCTATGAGATTACATGTTTAGATATATTAAATGGTTAGAATAGTTAAAGTTGTGGCAATAGAACCATTAGCAGTTAAAATTACGGGAGTCTTATTTTCGTGTGTGTGTATGTATGTATGCATTCTAAGTTAAATTTTTTTTTAATTTTTATTTATTTATTTGACAGAGAGAGATCACAAGTAGGCAGAGAGAGGGAGGAAGCAGAGAGCTCACTGAGCAGAGAGCCCGACACGGGGCTCAATCCCAGGACCCTGAGACCATGACCTGAGCCGAAGGCAGAGGCTTAACCCACTGAGCCACTCAGGTGCCCCTATGTTAAATTTTTAAATTTTATTTGTATAATTAACAAAAATAATAGCCATTATTTTAATGACAATTGCAAACAGAAATTCCATCTCAAGTCTTCATGAAAAATAAGTGTTGGAGGAAAAGATACCCACATTCTTTTTATAAGATTAATTTGAGAGAGAGAAAGAACAGGGGAAAGGGCCGAGGGAGAGAAGCAGATTCTCTGTTGAGCAAGAAGCCCAACGTGGGGCTCAATCTCACAATCATGAGATCATGACTTGAGCCAAAATCAAGAGTCATATGCTTAGCCAGCTGAGCCCCCCAGGCACCCCAAGATGCCCACATTCTTCAACAATTGAATCCAGTTTTAGTGTTGGGTTTTTTTTTTAACATATTACAATTAAATTTATTTATTTGGGCCCATATTACCAGATTAAGAGTGTTTCCTATATGCAAAAAAATTACTCATAATTTTGTGCGGGGGGTGTGAAATGGGGGCATTGTTTGTCTCTCCCAACAAGGTTAGGTTTGCTTCTCCAGAACCTTCTTTCACAGCTAGGTTCTCTTTCCTCTGAGAACTAAATTTCACCTGAAGGCACACCTATAGATTTTCATTGTACCATCTGTTCTCCCTCCCTTTCCCCTTTCTGAAGTCCTCAAAATGGCCTTTCTAATTTCCGATATAGCTTGAATGTGGAACTGCAGAAAGGTAGTCTATCAGCTCCTGACTGGCAGTGACTGAAGAAGCTGAGAGTCCAGATAAAAGGTAAAAGATTATTTTCTTTGGGGTATCAGTGTGGTGCTTCACATGAATTGTAAAACTAGAGCACTCTAGCTTTTGAGGTCATTTGGGGAGAACAGGCCACACTCTGTTCAACCATCCAGGTCTTTGGCTTCTATTCCAGGATGAGAGGGAAACTTGGCCCAAGAGTCACAGCATAGGACTGGCAAGGCAGGGGGAACTTGTAATGAAGCCAGATCACTACAATGAAATGTCATTCACTGTCACCAAATAATAGCACATCACTTGCACCCATGCAAGAAGTTTGTACTGTTACTAACATTTGGGCAAAAATAAATAAATAAATAATAATAATAACTTGCACAATACAGGAAGGGAGAAGTCACATTAAGGTAAGGAGGATTAGAGAGGAAAGAAAACTCAGACACCAAAACTAGAGCATATTCACCATTGACCACAATCCAGGGGCGACTCCTGCATTTGGGAGAAATGCACATGTAGACAAAAACTAGGCACAAAAGCCAGGACAGATTCTTCCAAGAGGCATCTAGAAAGGAACTCCTTTTATTCTTATTTAGAAATAAGAGTTGTGAAGCAGAAACCCTGTTTTCCCCAAGAATGACCTTTTTCAGGACATTTCTGGGGGGTCTCTGTTTAGCCGGAATTTATCATGGCCCTATACATCTATCAGTTGATTCTAAATACACAAAGAAGAGTATTTTCTGAACACCCTTTAACAGCATATGATGTTCTCTCTGCTCAGATCCTCTTTACTTTGCATGGCTGGCTCCTTCTCAGCCTTCACAGTTTATACATCATTCAGCTTATACCTCACTTCCTCATAGACATAGTCACTGATCTGCCACCATCTAACAGGTTCCTTCCTGTGATTCAGAATCTCAGTATCTTATTTAGTTGCATTATAACACATATCACAAAACATAATTTCTTTTTGTTTCTTTTTTTCCTTCCCAACTGACTTCCACCCCACCCCACTCCCATCACATTACACGGTTAGTGCTAGGAAACTACAGAATGTGTTGGTCTGATACATAAATGTATCCCCTGAATACCTTGAAAAGCATCTGTCACATTCATTGCTCTATGGTTTCTTTTTATTTTTTTTTTAATTTTTTATTTTTTATAAACATATATTTTTATCCCCAGGGGTACAGGTCTGTGAATCACCAGGTTTACACACTTCACAGCACTCACCAAAGCACATACCCTCCCCAATGTCCATAATCCCACCCCCTTCTCCCAAACCCCCTCCCCCCAGCAACCCTCAGTTTGTTTTGTGAGATTAAGAGTCACTTATGGTTTGTCTCCCTCCCAATCCGATCTTGTTTCATTTATTCTTCTCCTACCCACTTAAGCCCCCATGTTGCATCACCACTTCCTCATATCAGGGAGATCATATGATAGTTGTCTTTCTCTGCTTGACTTATTTCACTAAGCATGATACACTCTAGTTCCATCCATGTTGTCGCAAATGGCAAGATTTGATTTCTTTTGATGGCTGCATAGTATTCCACTGTGTATATATACCACATCTTCTTGATCCATTCATCTGTTGATGGACATCTAGGTTCTTTCCATAGTTTGGCTATTGTGGACATTGCTGCTATAAACATTCGGGTGCATGTGCCCCTTACTGGCACAAAAACAGACACATAGATCAATGGAACAGAATAGAGAGCCCAGAAATAGACCCTCAACTCTACAGTCAACTAATCTTCGACAAAGCAGGAAAGAATGTCCAATGGAAAAAAGACAGCCTCTTCAATAAATGGTGCTGGGAAAATTGGACAGCCACATGCAGAAAAATGAAATTGGACCATTTCCTTACACCACACACAAAAATAGACTCAAAATGGATGAAGGACCTCAATGTGCAAAAGGAATCCATCAAAATCCTTGAGGAGAACACAGGCAGCAACCTCTTCGACCTCAGCCGCAGCAACATCTTCCTAGGAACAACGCCAAAGGCAAGGGAAGCAAGGGCAAAAATGAACTATTGGGATTTCATCAAGATCAAAAGCTTGTGCACAGCAAAGGAAACAGTTAACAAAATCAAAAGACAACTGACAGAATGGGAGAAGATATTTGCAAACGACATATCAGATAAAGGACTAGTGTCCAGAATCTATAAAGAACTTAGCAAACTCAACACCCAAAGAACAAATAATCCAATCAAGAAATGGGCAGAGGACATGAACAGACATTTCTGCAAAGAAGACATCCAGATGGCCAACAGACACATGAAAAAGTGCTCCATATCACTTGGCATCAGGGAAATACAAATCAAAACTACAATGAGATATCACCTCACACCAGTCAGAATGGCTAAAATAAACAAGTCAGGAAATGACAGATGCTGGCGAGGATGTGGAGAAAGGGGAACCCTCCTACACTGTTGGTGGGAATGCAAGCTGGTGCAGCCACTCTGGAAAACAGCATGGAGGTTCCTCAAAATGTTGAAAATAGAACTGCCCTATGACCCAGCAATTGCACTATTGGGTATTTACCCTAAAGATACAAACGTAGTGATCCAAAGGGGCACATGCACCCGAATGTTTATGGTTTCTTTTTAAATAAGTGTTCATGGGGGGTCGATAAAAATTGTTCCAAGGTTAGATTCATTAAATTATTAAGTTCATTAGATAGATATAAACTGAATGAAAAAAATTATTTATGGAAGGATTGTTATAAACAATCGAGAACCTTCAAAAGGAGTCTATACTCTTTTTTTTTTTCACTTATTCCACTATGAAACTACTTTTTCATGGACCACCTGTTACTGTCTGCTCTATCTGGGCTCCATCACCCCTTAACTAGAAATATGAGTTGGCTAACAGACAAAATGCCTTTAAAATATGCCTTTAAAATAATCCATTTGGTCACCATAACTCAGATAGACATACCTTCATAGGCATCCAAAATCATTTTATGACTTCATCATGCAATCTTCTAATTTATAATTTATACAAAACTCTCTTCTCTGCCACCAGTGATTCTGGTTTCTAGGTTAAAGATCACTTATAAATCAATAAATTGGAATTCTGATTTACAAATCCATCTCCTATAAATTTGACCAGCATGAAACTGAACCTTCCTGGATAAAATTATGACACATCAATTCTCTGGTACTAGAAAACTGAGGAACAGAGCCTCAGTCAAAATATAACCCCAGCTCACAGACTTCTGGCTATGACTTTACCTGTAATTACAGAAATATCTGAAAAGTAGCTTCAAAAAATCATCATAGAACTTTAAAATTTGTCATGGACACTGCTACTGGTATCCTTGGGGATCTCTGTTAAGCATGGTTCTTTGACTGAATGAAAACACCAATCAGTGGTAAGTTAATTCATGCATTTATTCATTCATTTACCAAATATATATCAAAGATTTTCTAATGTGTCACACCTGTTCTGGTGCTGGAACTACAATGATAAGAGAGCACCTCTCCTCAAGTAGCTCAGACATGAGAGAAAACAGACCAAAATATGAAGTAAAATTTATTTAAGATTAACATACCTCCATTATAAGGGTTAAAATAAAATTTGTTTATGGTACCGTGGAACACATGGAGAGGCATATCTTGAATTCAAGGAGAAGAGTATCTTGGAAGTACTAACACCTGCTAGGCCGTTAATAGCAAGGATAAATATCATAATATCACTCAGTATTGCAGAATACATATTAACCATCTGCCAAATATAGGATTCCTCCCAAGTAATGGAAGAAAGTATAATCACTAGCCTGAATGCACTACTTTAAACTAACTGCTCTCACTGGTGTACTGAAGCTCAGCTAAAAACTGTGAAGTTTGAAAATGTGAGCACCTGTGAGATTTGTGTCCTAATTTCTTGGTGTTCTGTATGCTTTGTATTTATTAAATTCCATGTAGTGAAGCGGTATACCTGGATTATGTTAGCATGCTTCCTAGCAGAAAGGTGTTTGTGGAGTTACTATGTAATGTCATTAGAAGATCCTCATTCTCACAGAGGAAATACATTTTTACTTGGCATCCCTTATGTAAGAGACCCTCCAAAAATGATCTCCTAGACTTTAGTACCTAGAAAAAAAAATGACTTTCCAGACAAACTCACTTGAATTTTTATCGTACAAAAATTATGATTCATCCCATGTTCCTTCCCTTTTGTGATAAGGAAGAGAATCAAAAAATAGAGGGTTTAATTGTTGTGACTATCTCCTCATGGATTCCAGTACAAATATTTTTATTCTAAGTTATTTCTGATCATGCTTGTCACTTGCTTAAGTTATTTGTTCTTTTATATATATTCAAACACCACAAATCATTAAAAACCCTTTTGAAGTAAAAAGTATTCTAAAGTATTAATCAATCAATAAATTAACAGACAGGTAGATGGTTTCAAGGATAGATAAGTGGCGGTAGCTTTCATTCTCTTAATCCACTGAGCCACCCAGGTGCCCCTCTTTCATTCTCTTAAAAACAGATCTCCAATATTATATAGTCAATATAGTCAATATTGGTTCTGCATCATGCATTTCTACATGCTTGTTTTATCAATAAAAATACTGTTACTATAATTTTAAAAGTATGTTTTATACCCAGGAATGTACTTAGTTTTTCATAAATTGCTCAAGTCACAGGATATACATATTTACACTTTTAGTCATAGCATTAGTGATTTAATATTTTCTAATGCACGTAAAATAGTACCTGGCATGGAGAAAATGCTACTCTAAGTGCTTATTTCATAAATTGTTCTAAAAATGTTATAGTTCTTAAATCTTGAGAATTATCAAGAGGGTTAACTGTAACAGTGCATGGCTAACTGAGGAAATACAAGTATCCCAAGAAAAAAAAATGGCAAATATTTTTTAATACTTCCTAAGATATTTCAAATAAAATTTTAACAAAGCATCATTGTCTCTTTTGTGTAACAATGTTAACATTTAAAACAATTGTGTCTTAGGATGGAACTGACATCAACAGAACAACACTCCCCAAGAGAAGCTACAAAACACCTCCTACTGAGTCTGAATTATTAAAAAACTGTTTCATTCTGACCACCAAGGATATAGTACAGAGTCAGTACACAATGTACAATTGCATGTAGTGATGTTAGTAATACATGAGTAGATTCTCAATTCACCAAATATCAGGGCATTCTTGAAACTTGAAGAAGTAATCGTGGGATATGTGAAAATATACAGATACAATAGTGGCTATTATTAGGAGCTGGAGAGTGAATGAACAAAAAAGAATCAGGATTCTTTAGAGAGTATACTTCACATTCTTCCATCTTAAGGGACAGCTGCAGGCATGATAACATTTGACTAAAGAAGAAATTAAAGAAGTGGCTTCATAAAAGATGAAGTGTGATTTCTCTGAGGCTTATCTCTGTTCAGGGGCAGAACCACTATCAAAGTTCGACCCAAAGGAGCTTTCTATAATTCATTACAAAGAAGCACCCCTTAGGGATCTACTGGGCAATGAAAACTCAAAGCTCCAGTCAGAAGCTAGAAGAGGTTAGCAATCCAATTGGTACCAAGTTTTATCCCAGTGGATCACCAAGATATTAACAACACCCTAGCCTACACACAGAGCTAGATTATAACCTATAAAGCATACAGCTGGGGCCCTTCCATTTAATCTCTGCAACAGCTTCCAGGTCTAGGCAAGTTGTTTAGCCTTGTATTTGAATCCAGTTTCATGTACATTACACATTGTGGTGTATATTATATAGTTTGGTATACATAATGCACTTGGATAGTACACACCTCTGTGAAAGGTTCTGTGCCTTTAAAACTGACAGTGATAATGAAGCCAACTTCAGGTGTCATATGAAATGGAAAAGTTACTATCAAAGCAAACGCAGAAGTAAATTCTCAAATGTGTGCTTCAAGCCTAACAACAACTTCTATCTTCTGTTTGAAAACCAGTCCTCCATTTGAGCCAGAGTGAATAAATGACTTCTCTACCTGCTTTCTCCTCTATAACACGGTAGTAATACTAATGTCTGCCCCCCCCATATAGGTAGCCTCCAGTGATGATACAAAAGCTAATGAAAATGAAAGCAGATATGTCCCTTAATACATTAGGAAAAATTACAAGGAAAATTGTCAAAGAACATACAAACATTAAATGGGAAGAAATATATGAACATAGGGAAAATTATCAGATAAAGTATATATTTCAAAAAAAAGTTTTTAGAAGGCAGGAATTAAGGCTAATAAACATAGGTCCAAATTTTGGCTTATGGCCAATATAGTAGGGATTATTAACTAAACCCTCTGCTTATTACCCAGAAAAATCAAGATAAATTTAAAGGCCTTAGCAAGACAATTTAGATATACAGTTTTGAATTAAGGAAAAATCATTTGTATAAGACCTTCTAAAACATGATTATAAGTCAGGGAGCCTTTGGCGGGGGGAGAAGTATCTTGAAGTTTTAAGAGATCTATACTTAAAGGAATATGTAGGCTTTGATATTAGATTCCAAGGGAGGAACTTCACAGAACACTGAGCCTTCCTAGGTTTGGCCTAAGAGATTACTGTCCTGAATCCACAGGCCATTCTAGCTCTCACCTGATCTTTCTGACAACCCCTAATCATGCTGCCTTCCCTTCCTTGGGAAGCTTTTCCTGACTCTAAAAAAGACTATGGTAGATGTCTATGGCACCTTCTTTTAGTGTTACGGTACTTCTTACCACAATATATTTAAATTCCAAGAATATGCACCTATTTTTTTCTTATTGAAATTTCTTTTTCATGTTTACTTTCTATCCCTGAAGGATCTTGTAATTTCCTATGCTTTCTACCATCTATACATATAACTTTTAAATCTATGTTCAAAACCCGCTGGAATTCTCTACTTTGATATATACAAAACTAAAATTATCACACTATTTTTTTCAAAATCTCTTCCTCCTCCTGACTCCTATTTAACAGCCTCACTGTTCTCTTGGTCACACATGAAAAAAAAAAAAAAAATCTTGAATTCATACTTGGCTCTTCCTCTCACTATGCCACCCAGACAAAACCTGGCTGGTCCTGTAGATAACCCCACTGTCTCCAGAATGCATTTCCACTATTCTGAGAGCCTCATTAGTTCCTACCTACATGAACACCTTTTGGCTAACTCTCTGATTCAAGAGTCTCTTATACCCCCCAGTTTGCTGACACATCACTGCCAAATTTTCTCTTTTTAAAATCTTGTTATTTTAGTTTAGTTGACTCACAATGTTTCTTTCACTTCTGGTGTACCACATAGTGATTCAGCATCTCTATATGTTATGCTACGTTCAACACAAACCTAGCTACCATCTGTCACTGTACAACATTATTACATTATCATTGACTATATTTCTTATTGTTGAGAAGTATAAAATATTTCATGAATATGTGTATCATCCTTGAGCAGAGGCCATGCTAATCTTCTCTGTATTGTTCCGATTTCAGTACATGTGCTGCCAAAGTTTCCCAATATATCTGTTTGTCTATGCTACTCCTCTGTTCAAATTCTTTTCTTGTCTCAACGTATTAAATCTTAACCTCTAAACCTGCTTTCTAAATCCCTCATGTGACCCCAAACTGTCCTTCAAGCCTTGTCATCTACAATTTCTTAATTAAATGTTCCAGCCAAATTCTCTGTTACTCTGCAGAATCCTTATACTTTCTCAACTTCATTTTTTCATTTCCTTTGGATAAGAATACATCACTCACACAATCTATACCTAAAAATACCCTTTATTAAAAAATGATCTTCGTCTCACTTCAATCCCAATCTGTATTTTTTTACATAATTTATGTTATTGAGTTCCATCTTTTTTATAGCTTCTAGTCAATTTGAGGTTCCTTGAGGAAGGAATCATGTCTTGTTTTTCTTAGTATTACTTTCTATCCATCACCCTAGAGAAAAGTGGTAAAAATATGACTGGAAGAAGAAAACTCACCAAACAATATTCCCATAGTGAATACGAAGCAAACTGGAAGAGTCTGGTTATGCTCTAGGTAGAAGAAAGATCCAACTGAGGGTAAGCTTCTTCATTCTGTTGGGAGTTTGAAATATCACAGAGAAACTTATTAGATAAATAATGGAAAAATATTTGCATGTGTTTATTATTTAATCACTCAGTACTTACTAAATGCCGATTGACATCCTCAAAATATTTCAAATGCAGAAAGAATGTTCAAAAAAGATCAATCTACAGTATTCAAAACCTCATTCTAAGTGATTGTACTGTGGAGCAGTTTCTCTTGAGAATATAAGATCTGCAAAACCATCTTCACTTGTTCACAAAACTCGAAGTTTCCTGGAGTTGAAAAGGTAGTAACTCAAAAAACACTGAGCAGCTGAACTCAATTCAACTTTGAATTTTTTTTTTTTAAATTTTTAACAGATTCTCTGTTTCTTTTAGGTACATAAAAAATGCAAACTAGATCTTAGTATAGAGGAGGCTGTAGACTTGCAAATAAGAAATAGGCTGTTTCAGGGCGCCTGAGTGGCTCAGTGGGTTAAAGCCTCTGCCTTTGGCTCAGGTCATGATCCAGGGTCCTGGGATTGAGCCCCACATGGGCTCTCTGCTCAGCAGGGAACCTGCTTCCCCCTCTCTCTCTGCCTGCCTCTCTGCCTACTTGTGATTTCTGTCTGTCAAATAAATAAATAAAATCCTTTAAAAAAAAGAAAAAGAAATAGGCTGGTGATAATAAGAAAAGCAACATGCAAGTAAAACAGCAAATAAGATTACAAATAAATTCAAAATGTCAGCTATAAAAAGCACCACGGCTCAAGATCATAACAAATTCAAGTGATTTTAATAATCTAAAAAGCAAGGTCAAAAATGGTGGGAAAGAAAACCAAAATAACAAATGGTACCTGAGCAAAATATTTAATTATTGTGGCTGTTTAAAGTTGCAATAAAATCTCTTTAGCTGATCAGAATGTTCTCTGGATGTCAAATTTTATGCTTCTTTCATAAAATAATATAAATCTCAAATCCTATTTTTTCTTGTAAGTACATCATAACAGTCTCTGAATGGGTTATATGTTATTTTTTTTTCTCAAATCACTCAAATCTTGGAAAGACCAAATTAAAATTATATGCTCCTACACATAAGATGACTCTTCTTCAAGGGCACAAATTTCGAAAAATAATTTAATGTCAAACTATCCCCACAACATGAAGAAGATGTTCTGTGTCTTTATGTATATACTTGACATATAGTTAGGGTACAATATGCCATTATGAGAAAATAAACGAGGGTTAGGCATGATATGAACCTTCCCTAATACTTCAGTCTCATTGTCTTCTACTCCCACAAAATATTATAGTCTAATAATAATAATAATAATGAACTCTTACCACTTGAAACAACATGGATGGAGCTAGAGAGTATAATGCAAAGTGCAATAAATCAGAGAAAGACAAATATCATATGACTTCACTCATATGTGGAATTTAAGAAACAAAACAAATAAGCAAACTAAAAAAGAGAGAGAGAGAAAGAAACTGAAAAACAGATGCTTAATGATAGGGGACAAACTGATGGTTACCAGAGTGGAGGTGTGGGAGTAGGTATAGGAATTAAGGAATATACTTATCATGATAAAAATAAAATAAAACAATTAAAAAAAAATTTTTATTATATTCAATTCTTACAGTCTAGACACATTTAAACCACTCACATTCCTCTAGCATTCACAAGTTCTCCTATATAACTATGTGTCTGCTCTTGCTAATTTGTCTTTCTTATATGGTATTTCCAGTTTGTCTACGTGATAGGCTCCTACTTATCTTTAAGACAATTTTAGTATCATCTCTTCTCTAAAGCCTCCCTAATCCATTCCCAATACTACCAGATACTTTATATGTAATCCACTGATAACCATTATATTGTATTCCAATTATTTAGAACTTCTTGAGACCAGAAACTGTGCCTTATTTGTCATTGTGAGTTTCAATACATGACACCAAGTCAGGACCCTACTACATCACTGGGTGAATGTTGACCACATCTATATGTCTATATGTATGACTATAAGTTCGTTGAGGTTAAAAACAATATGTGCTTTGTCACAGTACCCACAAACCTAACATAGTGCCCACTCCAAGTTGGCTCTAAGTAGAATGTTTTAATGAACTATCTTTCAATCAAGAAAGAACAAAGTTTAGAAGATAGGTACTGGTCTTTAACCTGTCATCTTATAATAGTAGATTAACAAAGACTCACGTATCTATACAGAAAGAAAATATAGAATATACCAAAGATTGCTGAATTTATATTGATATAAACTCCTTTTTGCAAATATTCTGTTCTTGTTATTTCCTGGCAAAACATGGAAACATCTTTTTTTTTTTTAAATAGAGAACTCTCTTTTGATAAAATGGTAAAATTTACTTAATAAATTTTGACCATTATAGATAGTGTTTTCATAATATAAACAATAAAGGTAACAAACAATAAAGAGTTGTTATTTTGAAACTTATTCTGACTTCAGGCAATGTGATATTATAGGAAACTCAGTACAACTTAGTGCCAGGGTTAGATTCTCAGCCAACACAAACACATCTGTACTTGCAAACTTCAACAGTTAATTCAACTTCTCTATGCCTCCATTTCCTCAGCTGTAAAATGGGAAAGAATAGTGCTTTATGTAAAGGTTAAAGTTGTTACAGCTTTTGTAAGCACTGTGCCTGGAACATTGTAAGTTCTCAATAAAATGTAAGTGATTATGATGTTAATACATCAGATGGTCTTTAATATACAGAGGTGAAATTCCATTCTTCCCATTGTGAGAAGATAAAAGCTCCCTGATCCCCTTTCCCACATGACCAGGCTAACCAAAAAAAGTAAATTCCTATAGTCCTTATGAGACAAACATGTCTCAATTTTTTTTATTGGGCAGAGCACCTAGAACCCATGGAACTCCCTATGGGGTAGGATGCATTTTTGCAGAACAAATGGAGTATGATTACATTCAATCTATCCTACATACCAAAAAACAAAACAAAACTTGGCTAGCAGAAAATACTGTTATATTGTAGCATACATATTACCACAAATGGGTGTTCTCAGAACAAAATATGTTGTTATTAGTTATTAATGACAATTATTTTGGCATGTATTTGGTATACTACCACCAATACTCACTATTATGGTTACTAGTCCCTTTAACTGAAGAAAACCTGTATTAACATCTCACAGTAACTTTAAAAAAAAATTATGCATAATTTTGAGTTGATTTACTTTGCATAACTGATTATTCCGTAAAAATGAATTTAGAAGCCATTTTCTCTCTCTTCTTATGATAGAGGCATTCATCCACATTAACATAAACTTCACTTTTAATATAAATTAATAATTTATAATAATTCATTAATAATGTATTAATTTAAATGGCTACATAATATAATAGATATCACTTAGACATTTTCCTATTTTTGAATATTTAAGTTGTTTTATTCTTATTATAAATAATGCTACCATGAATATTTTCATGCACGCTTCGTTTTCCTCCTTTATTCTTATTTCTTTAGATTGAAGTCCCAGAAAAAGTTTACAATATTGAAGAATTTTAAGGTAGAGGAAAAATTAAAAGTAAGAATTCAATACCTTTCTTTAGGATATGTTTTCCATAAACTGGGAGTAAAATAACTGGTAGCAAAACATCTTCTGCTATCTTGAGGACTACTGATGCTCCATAATACACAGACATAATTAATTTTTTAAAAATCTATGTACAAAAAAAAGGAAAAAAGGGATAAAATAGACTTGCTAGTTAGCAAAAATTATCTAAAAACAAGAGAAAGAAAGCAATATTGTTCATTTCACATCTTCTAGCATTAAGAAGAATGAACTCTGAGAAACAAACTGAGGGTTTTGGAGGGGAGAAGGGTGGGGGTTGGGTGAGCCTGGTGATGGGCATTATGGAGGGCACATATTGCATGGAGCACTGGGTGTGGTGCATAAACAATGAATATTGGACAACTGAAAATAAATAAAATATAATAAAATGAAAAAAAGAAAAACTAATAAGAGTAAAATTAATATAACACTATATGTTAATTATACCTGAATTTAAATAAATAAATAAATAAATAAATAGATTTATTTAAAGAGAGTAAAATGGACGGAGTGCCCAAAATTAATAAGAGTCATTTACCTGTATTACCTCCTTGACCTTCATAAGAATTTTCTGAGCCAGGTACAGTTACTACTTACACCCCTTTTTTTTTTCAGTTATTTTTCATGAAAAAACAAAGTTACAGAGAGTCTAAGTAGCTTGTCAAGCATCACATAGCTCATTAACTGCTGGAACCAGACTTGAAACCAAGGCAGATTGACAAAAAGCCTGTGCTCTTAACCACTCCAATAATCTGCTTCCACAAAACAGGGAGTGAACCTCAAGTAAAGGAAGTAAATTTTTAAAAAGATCCAAAAAAACCAATTTCAATAAATTCAAATCCATAGGACTAATTTCTCAAAAATTTTATCAACAGTATATTTATTTATAAAATATGTATATCAAATTAAAAAATAAAAAATTTTGAAAAAATATGTCAAAATCAAAATTTAAATAAATTTAAGGACAACTAGAAGGATTTAATTATTTTTTGGGAGGGTTCCCTATTTTTTATTACCTTTTTATTACTATGTACAAGTAGCCAGCACAGTTTAATAAAACATCACTAGTTTTGATGTAGTGTTCAATGATTAATTAGTTGAGTATAACACCCAGTACTCATCATCACACATGTCCTCCTTAATATCCATCACCCAGTTATTCCATCCCCTCACCCTCTCCCTTCTATAACCTTCAGTTTGGTTCCCGGAGTCCAGAGTCTCTCGTGGTTTGTCTCCCTCTCTGATTTCTTCCTATTCAGTTTTCCCTCCCTTCTCCTGTGGTCCTCCATGCTATTCCTTATATTCCACATGAATGAAACCATGTGATAACAGTATTTCTTTGTTTGACTTATTTCACTTATCATAATCCCCTCCAGTTCCATCCATATCAATGCAGATGGTGTGTATTCATCCTTTCTGATGGCTGAGTAATATTCCATTCCATTCTTCATCTGTGGACAAGTTTAAACACAAATTTGAGAGCTACTATCAGAAGTGGTAAAAGTCTTCTCAATGCCAAGAAGAAAATTGAACCAGAATGCCTATGCAGTTTCTTCCAGATACAATATTGCAATGCTCCTAAAATCTGAAAACAAAAAGAATCATAAGATTTCTATAACTGTAAAATCTAATTTCATTAAACTCCTGTTAAAGGTGGTTACTTCCACTGGGGGTATCTTAATGACATTGCTCATAGGCAATTCTGCTGCAAAAACAAAACATGGCTTTTAGCTAAAGCAGAAAGAAGTACAGGCAGCCAAGTCCACTGATTCCAATCTACTCAGAAATCCATTAAAGTAAATCTACCACATTGGGAATATCTTTAAAGTGGCACTCCGTGGAAATTGACTGAAAATTTGGCAAAATAAAGGAAAAAACCCGAGTTTTAATATATCCATTCCTTCCTGGGGAGAAAAATAGAAATGAAATAAGTTTATTAACAACTTTATAATGCCCTAATGGAATTTTCATTGATATACTAATCAATATTTCATAAAATGGGCATTAAGTCTAACTTATCTATGCCAGAGTTAATGCTAAGATAACATTTCCATTGTGAAACTTGCTTTTAATTTAGCAACTTTATATCTTCTGAGACAATTACCCTTAATGAACAATTTAACTGTTCTTATCCAGAAGTGAATTTTAATATGGAAATGGTTGTTAAAAACAATCATAACTATTCTTATAAGGTAGAGTTTTAAGAGTCAAAGGAATTTCACCTAATGAGTCGGTTCTTCCTTGCTGAGAACAATATGAATAATTTCTACAAGTCCTTAATTAATATTAAATAACACATATTTATACAATTACATAAAAAGTAAGAACACAGATAACTATGATTTTTTTTTAATTTCCCAAGAACAAGACTAGGTTCAGAAATGGACTTTCAGCAGGATTTCAACCAGAAGGCATTAGAGAAATGGGAGATGAAGGCTACTCAAAAGGAAAAAAAAGTCAAAAACCACAAATTAAGCATAAGGGAGGAAAGGGCAGGAGATGGTCCATACCTAGGAGAGAAAGGTTGAAAGTTATTTTGCCACCTTATTCTGAAAGAGTTTAACATAAAACTTTCAGCCTATTTGATTTTGGAAAAATTGTTATGTGATCTTGGATTTATTACAAGTCTTTTTTCTCAAACAGCTGGAGGAAATAAAAGATTGAAGTAACATGGCTGGATAGGATTTGAAACAGAAAAGTTTTGGAAGGACTTTTACAATGAATGAAACTGGAAGTTCATAAAATAAAGACTATGAGATGACCAGGAATCCTTGAGGCCACATATAAAATTAGAAAGCATTAGTCTGCCATTCTCACTTTACTTAAGAATACAAAATAAATTCTTACCAAACTGTTAGGTAAAATTAGGATAGTCTGCCTTCACTATAAAATATGTGGCTCTTTTTAGTGATCAGAAACAAATGTAATATTTTACTCAATTTATACTATCTTACATTATTTTTAATTCTGAACTTTATGAATTTATTTGCCTATTCAAACTTTAAGTTTTTTAATCAAAATTTGTAAATTAAATATAGTCTTTTGCTTACATTATGTGGATTGAGAAAGAGGAACCTCTAAGTGTCCATTAATTTTTCAAAGTGGATGTTTTAGTTTACTTCTTTAAATACATGTAAGAAATTATGTCAGTAAAAATACTGTCATGAAAATGAAGAAATCTGGATTGCAGTGTTGTACTGGTGCTAGTTCCTACCACCTCTGGAAAGCCAACTGGACACACTTCATCCCAACTCCATGATTATTTACATTATGTTAGTAACTTAAAATTGTCCATGATGAGAGGATTTATATCCAGAAATTTGCATATAGTACAAATTGAACTTTCATCTCTTTCTTTCTCAAAGTCAGTTGTTGGGAAGAAAAAAAAAAGAAAGAAAGAAAGAAAGCATGCCAGTTATTAAATACTTACCAGAACACCACTATTTCCACAAGAAAAAAGATTTTGAATAGGTTGGTAGGCAAAGAAACAGGAGGAAGAAAAAAAGGGAAAGAGGGAAGAAGGAAGTTGGTTAGTTTCAAGAGCATGGAAAATAACTGCCAATCAACAAAGTTCAGCTAGTTAAGAGCAAATGAGTTTGACATATCATATATAAAAATAATCTTTAGTTCACAGTCTAGAGAGGCCTGCTCCTTTTCTTAATTAAGATAGAGAGAGACTGAGAACAGAGTGGGGGAGAGAGAGAGAATCTTAACCAGGCTCTGTGCTGGGCAAGGAGACTGTTGGGTTCCATCTCATGACCCTGATGTCATGACATTGAGATCACGACTGAAACCAATGCAAGTCACATGGTCACTACTGAGACAAACAGAGAAAGGATATATAATCCTCCAAAGGAAAGAGGTAGCAAATATATTGACAATAATATGATCTTCCACCAGGTCTTAGTGCTGCCAGGAATCAAGTGCTATTTTTAGGGGTAAGGGTGTTTTGTTTTTTTAATTTGACTTTTTTCTGTGATTTTACGCTATACAGTGTTAGGCTGTAGTTAATGTGATTTTTTTGTTTTTATTATTTCTCATCTGTACTATTTATTGTTATTTAGAAAAGAAATTCTTTATCTATATCCTGAAACTGAGAACATTAGTGACCCAATGGCATAGAAGCCAAATGCATGACAGCAGTCAAAACCTCTTCTTTCAGGGCGCCTGGGTGGCTCAGTGGGTTAAAGCCTCTGCCTTTGGCTCAGGTCATGATCTCAGGGTCCTGTGATCATGCCCCACTTCGGGCTCTCTGCTCAGCAGGGAGCCTGCTTCCTCCTCTCTCTCTGCCTGCTTCTCTGCCTACTTGGGATCTGTCAAATAAGTAAATAAAAATTAAAACAAACAAAAAAACAAAACACCTCCTCTTTCTTCTACACAATCTTTCTCTACCATTTTGCTCTACTACTTCTATAACTAATAGTTGCGACCATGTGTGTGCCCCTGGAAGGAGACCTTATGGCTGAATCATTATTAAAACTCAATCTTTTTTGCTCAGAGGTGCAATAAATAGGACGATGACTAAATCTAGATGGAATTATAATGATTGTCTGACATAATCACCACTTTTCCTTGAGGAATATTGTACTTTATTGATTCTAGGACTCGTGCTTTTTTTCATATTTTAACATACCTTATACTGGGATCTTTCCTTAAATTACCATTGGAAAACATTATACAATATGAACAAATTGTTTCTTTCTTGGTTATATATGAACTCAGTTATATATGAAAATTTAAAAATACTTCACATCTTGAATTCAGTGAAATATGGTTCTTCTTAATCAAACCTCGTTTGATCAGTACTAACATGTTGAGTGTCTCATTCAGTAAGTTTTGATGCTGTGAACCACCCTTCACTAGAGGCTGCTAACCCAGGTCCTTTATGACAATCAGTGGTACTGGTCTATAAAGAAGCCATCCTGAACATTCATAGACTGGCAATAATAGCACCTTCTCTGCTATTTAATAAGGTGAGCTTGAGTGACAGAATTCATTTCTTTTTTCCAGTTTTTAGAAGTTTCAGATCTTCATAAAATTTGAAAGAATAATATAAAGAACACCCACTTACACTTCTTTTAGGCTTAACCACATTTGCCTTCTCTGTGTGTGTATGTGCGTGTGTGTGTGTGTGTGTGTGTGATTTATTTCGCAAAACCACTTGAAAGTAAATTGTAGACTTAATACCTCATTCTGAAGATTTCAAAATACATGTCTTACATAACTATAGATGTATAGATGATCATCACACCTAAAAAGGTAATAACTTATAATGTCATCTAATGCACTATCTATATTTAAATTTATATAAGCGCCTTAAAATGCCAAATATCCAATGGAAGCCCTCTGAACTTCACTCCTCCAAACAACTTTAGCCCATCCAAACAACTTTATAAGCTCTCATTTCCTGCCATTTGCTTGTGCTTGAAATTCTTAAGAAAATATTTTATTTCTTCCCTGAACCCATACTGAAAGAGTATAAATATACAGATATTGAAGAGAAAACAACAAAAGAGTATACCATAATAGTCCAAACATTTTATAGAGAGCTAAATTGTTTGGAGTTTCAATAAAAGAATTTGCATAAGTGAATATTATGCAGAAGTGTGGAAATTAGAATGCAGATGAAATATAACAGCAATGATACTGCTCCTAAGCTGACTCTCATCAGTTAGGACTCTTCATTGGGGAAAAAATGGCCATCTACCCAAATACAATAGGCTAGCCGTCATGATTTTCTCTAAAAGATAATCTATAAGTTTTCTTGAAATTATACTTCAGAGACCATCATAAATGAGTGAACACACCCAAGAGTGATGTTATTCACCTTTTCTATAATATCATCAAAACTCTCATGGGGAAAAGATGAATTAGCTCTTCTACAAAACATAGTCCCTGGAGTTAAGCTAAATAATGCAGGACAGATTTACAATTTAGCAGCTTTAGAAACATTCGTTTAAAGTTACAAAAAAAGAAAAAAAAATCCTTTCCCATGGTGCTCACTTGCCTAAATGGAAGCAACTGTTCTGAAGATTAGTGCAGCCTGGAAAACCTCAAGGGAAAGTGTGTCACTTTTCTTCCATGAAACCCAAGTAGTAACCACCTGCATATTCCCGGGTCCTCCAAAATTTTAGAGTCATAATTTCCTCCTTTACGGTCTCAAACAAGCCTTCCTTCTTATACCGCCTGGAGGGCTGAAGAACCCCAAGTTTTCCTTAGAGGAATATTAAAGAATTGCACTGCACCAACATGCCCCTTTCTCTGATTCCCTGCTTTATCTGAAGATTCAATTGTCCCCTCATAATTATTTGCCTCCCATGGAACATAATTACTTCCTATACAGCTCAGCCAGGCTAGACATTTGTCCCCTTTTAGGTACTCCTAAGAGAACAGAGAATTTTGCTGAAATTGTTAGGTTAACAGAAACGCAGTTAAGCATCGAAAAAGCAAGAATACAATATTTAATATTAGTCATTTCTGTTTCTGATGCCCCTCTCCATTGCTCTCTACAGGGGGGTTTCTTCTTTTTCTTTTTCTTTTGCAGGGGAGGGGAAGTGCCCTCAACCTCATGATCCAAGCTTGCTACTGTATTGCTTTAAGATCCTTCTCAGCAGCTGCCCCTTCCCTGTATCCCTTCTTCTTTCTCATTCTCTAATCTCCTCACACATCCTCTTCTCACTCCCAAACTCCTAGTTTTTTTCTTATTTACAACAGAAAGCAATTTTATTTTCATTGTTGCAGCCCTAATCCATCAATATGAAACTCTGGCCTCACATTCTCCAAACAGAAGACAGTTAAAGTATTCTTCAACACTTAAAAGTCATCTACTCTAGAGCTTTTCTCTAATGACATTAAGATACTGTTAGCACTTAAGAATAGATCCTGCTTCATGAATATCAATGTCCTAGCCACAATGAGGCAGAAGAGTGATATTTTTCCTTACAAAATGAGAAGTGCATATAATAATTTCACTCTAAAAGGCCCCAGAAATGTCTCTCAGAGCCCCCAAGCTCTTCTGTTAGCAACACAACACTTTTAGCATGTGTTCCTTTCCCTCCTGCTTATAATATGGATGTTCCAGGTCCAGGCAGGAAAAGCAAATGTTTAAAAAGAAAATAAAGACAAAAAGAAAGTGAGAAAATGAGAAAGCTAAAGAGACAAGCCAGCCAATTCTACTTTTAAAAGAACTTTCTAAAGGCCCCATCTGAAGATATCTGCTTCCCTTTCATTGGCTAGACCTGTGTTACATATCCACTATTCTTCAAGAATGTGTACAAAATTAGGGTTCTGAAAGCAAAAAAGAAGAGAATGAATATTTTTAGGCAACCAGAAATGTCCATGAGCTGAGCTAATACAGAGATCACACAAAGTCAAATCTTACCAAGTGGCAGGCTCACTTACATGCTGTAAAGGATTCAAGCTAACAAAGTCTCAGAGGAAGCAGAGAGAATGCTCAGATGTCAAGAGCAAATCTCCAAGTTATTTCTATCAGGCATTCCCTCTGGTCCAGAATAGATGAGATCTCTATGTGAGATTCAAAGAACCACTTCACACAGAGGGAGCATTTAAATTTTGAAGCACGTCCACTTCACGCCCCAGAGAGACAGATCACCTCCATCACATTCTGATTAGAATAGGTCACCTGCCTTCTTCCTGCCCCCTAGTCAGGATAATTTTCTCCACCAGCTGCTTTCACTTCTTTCTTCCAGTTTGCAGCTTGCAACCAGTTTCTCCTTATTTGTGAGAATGAGGAGATGGAACCAGTTTCTTTTCGTTTTGACTTTTTTTAATTAGGTAGTTTATTTGGTTCTTTGCAAAGGAATCTCTTGTATACATAAAAAAATATGTATTCTTTCCCAATCTTGGGCATGCTCCCCCAGAGTCACAAGATACTTTTCTTCCCTTTCTATCTACAAAGTAAGTTGACGAATTTATGGAGTCTGCTAAATACCATTTATTGTTCAATGCACTGGCAATCTAAAAATGGATGAGAACTTGTCCTTACTTTGGAGAAGCTCACTGTTTTGGGGGTGAGTTGGGTTCATAAATAGACTATCACAGAGCAGTGTGGCAAGTTCTATGATAGGCATATTCCTAAGGTACAAGACATGCTGAATTAAGCAAATAACTGAGCCAGAAGGTAAAGGAAAAGGGTAAATTAATATTCCTTTGCTGGATTTTTTTTTTAACCATTTTTCTTTATTCAACAGACAGAGATCACAAGTAGGCAGAGAAGCAAGCAGAGAGAGAGGGGAGGAAGCAGGCTCGCTGTTGAGCAGAGAGCCCGATGCGGGGCCTGGGATCATGACCTGAGCTGAAGGCAGAGGCTTTAACCCACTGAGCCACCCAGGTGCCCCTCCTTTGCTGAATCTTAAAGGTAAGTGGGAGGTTGACACATTCCAAGCAGAAGTAACACATGAAGGAAATGGAAGAAAACTCTGGTATGTATAGAAAACAATAAGGCAATTTGTGGTTATTAGAACATAAAGTAAATAAACATAAACAGAACATAAATTATGAAGCACCTAGCACTGAGATACGCACTTGAAGAGGGCTTAGGTCAGATCATGGAGGACCTCATATACCACCTTAAATACCTTTAGCTTGATCCTGCAAATGATGGTGAACTTTTAAAGACTTTTAGACTATAGAGTGGCAAGATCAGAAGTACATTTTAGATCTGGCTCTAGATTGAAACACAGATGAAAAACAGAGATAAGATCATAATAGTTAAGGAAACTGGATTGAAGGCTGCTATGACAACCCAAGCAAGAGATGATAAGAACTAAATGGAAATATGATATAAGAGGGGAATATTGTTAGAGAAATAATGTGTGTATTTAGTGAATATTGATTGAACATGCACTATGTTGCAGGTACTATTACAGATACGGGGTTGTAACAGTGAGCAAAACAAACAAATCCCTACCCTTACACGGCTATGTGAAAGTTCTTCCAGGTCTGTGGAGTGACTGAGTGTGTAACCAAGGGCTGACCCTCATAAGACTTCTGGACCAGGTTTAAAATAACCTTTGTCAAAAGAGAAAAGAAAAATCAGGAAGTTTGTGTCCTCATTCACACTTGAAGGACTTGTTCTTGTAATGAAACCAAGTCATCAGTGTATCTTTCTGGTGAATATAAATAACTTCCACTGATCTCTGCAACATTTTAACATTTTCACCATTTGGCAATACAGCTGTTGCTGCCCAGTTTGCTTTTTCTCAGCAGCTTTGATGGTGTGGTAATGTCAGGATGTGACATTACTGCTTATCCAGGCTGTGCACTGATGATTCCATTTTTTTTTTTCATTTATAGTGAGGGTCTTAGTAACCTTTGGGGACCACTTTCAAATTCTTAGATGTCTACAAAAACTGCAATTTGTGAGACATCTGTTATTCTCAGCTCTAAGTTTGAAGAAAACCTCTTCAGAATATATTTTTACTAACTTGGGAATTTTTTAAAATAGTTTTACAAATTTGCTTCATTGCTCTGCTAGCCTTAAACAGAGTATATACGTAAGCAATGAGAATCTGTAAATGTTTTACACTATCAATTAAGGTTAAAGTACTTACAGAGTAAAGACTGCCAGTTAATTATATGTAATTCCCTTCACCCAATACCTGGAAGAGGAACCTTCTTCTACATTATTCACTCTGGTCAGGTAATCCATTTTTTTCTAGTGCTTGTTTTACCACTAGCTTGCTAGATGACCATGAAAAAGAAAATTGTATCACCTCTATAGATAGATTTCCTAATTTGGAAATGGAGAGAATTAAATGACAAGACTTCCCCTAATAAGGTGATTCTAGATTTTATAATTAATAAGAACAATTTCAAAGAAGACACTGAATTCCAAACAGACAAGAGGATACAAGTATCCCCACACACCCTGTTTTCAAAAGTTCACAGTATATCATTTCACTTTTACAAAAGACCTACATTAGTAACATCTGTTATTGTTAACCAAAAGAAATCTGAAGAGAATTTTCACTTTTACAAAAAAAGACAAGATGCAAAAATAGCGTTCAGTGTTTGTTTTGCAGCAGAGCTGTTAGAGGGGCAGTGTACACCAGGAATAGCATGAGTGGTCCTGCCAAGCACTTTCACTGGAAACTACACCTGGCATCAAGCTGCCATAGCTTTGAACTGTGTGAGCACCTGTGTTTTACTGCATTTATTTCATGCCTCTATTAATTAGATTTGTCCTAAGGTATCAGAAAAGCCTGAGAGGTTATTTTGGAGGCCTGGGAATGCTCAAAAAATTTTCCATATACATTAATGGTAATTGCTTTTTAACTTTACACTATTTTGGCTTACAGAAGTTTGCATAGCAATGCTCTATGTTCAGCAGGGGGAAAATGTGTTAACCAAAGTAAGTAAATAAATGTTTTAAACTAATTAAAATATCTAAAACTGATAACACATATATCAGAACATTTAGACAATGTATAAATATAATCTCAGGATGGTTAGAAGTAATTTTTTCAGTATTATAGATAATAAATATTGCTGTCAGAACACTGTAGACATGAAAAGTTCTTATCTTCAAAAATAGATGGAGGTGAACGTATTGGTTCTTTGACAACTAATTTCCTTCATGGTTGTTAGCTGTTTATATTTTTCTATTCCTTTAGGTATCAATTTGGGTAACCTATTTTCTGAAAAATTATCCGTTCAAGGAGCTTTTCATATTTATTGGCCCAGATTTTTGACAACTATTTTTGTAGCTCTCTTATTTCTGTATTGGTGGATCATTCCTTCTCCTCACCCTTAAATCTATGTATTTGTGCTTTCATCTCTTCCCAGCTACACTTTGATGAAGGTAAGTGGAAAGTTACCATTGGAATGGGTTTGTTACTATTATTTAAGCCTCCTTATATCAGTTCTATTTTTTTCTACTTCTAATTTATGCTTTAATTTATCCTTTTATCTTCATGAATTCACTTTTTTTTTTTTTGCTTTCCATGGATGTATTTGTTCAATATCCTACACTAAATGCTTTTTATTTTGTTTTCCTTAAGTTGTTGTATGTAGTATTTTTATTTTCTATTTAATTCAACATTTAAATAAAAGTTATTGTTTCATTTGTTTTTATTTTGTTAGGTATATCTGGTTTTACTAGTTTACATTCAGAAATTTAGAGATTTACTAAATTTTTTACTTTCTACTTTCTGGAATTTATTGAGAGATACTGAGATTTTCTTTGTGGGTTCATGGGGACTGTAAAAAAAGTAAAGCCTCTATGGTATATAACTTTTTATGACAACTTTACTGATTATATTACTAGAAATAGTATATCCTTATTGGATTATGGGTTTCTCAATCTGGAAAGAAGTGAGGATGAATTCTCATTCTCGGGATGAAAGAAATATTAAAAATCTCTTGCTAAGACATATTGAGAAAAAAAGGACTCAAAATCACAAATGAGAGAGTAAAAATAACAAACAGCACAAAGATGGGGTAAATTGCAGTGGGAGACAAACCATGAGAGACTGTGGACTCTGAGAAACAAACTGAAGGTTTTGGAGGGGAGGAGGATGGGGGTTCGGGTGAGCCTGGCGGTGGGTATTATGGAGGGCACTATTGCATGGAGAACTGGGTGCGGTGCATAAATAATGAATTTTGGAACACTGGAAAGAAGTAATATAAAATAAAATGAAAAAAAAAAGCACAGAAATACAAACAATTATAGGCAAATATTATAAAAAATTATATGCCAATAAATTGGACAAGCTAGAAGAAATAAATAAATTCCTAGAAGCATACAAACTACCAAAACTGAAACAAGAAGAAATAGAAAATTTTAATATACTGATAACCAAAAAGAGATTGAATCAGTAGTAAAAAATTGCCAACAAATGAAAATTCAGAACCAGATGGCTTAACAAGTAAACTCTACCAAACATTTAAAGAAGAGTTAATATCTATTCTTCTCAAACTATTCCAAAACACAAAAGAGGAAGGAAAACTTCCAAACTCATTCTATGACACCAGCATTATCCCAATACCAAAACCAGATAAAGACATTGCAAAAAAAGAAAGAGAACTACATGCCATTATCTCTGATGAACATAAATGTAAAAATCCTCAACAAAATACTAGCAAACAAAATCCAACAATACATTTTAAAAAGTCATTCACCATGATCAAGTAGGATTTATTCCTGGGTACAAGGGTGGTTCAATATCACAAATCAATCAATATGATACATCACATAAAAACCCTCAACAAATGTTTAGAGGAAACATACCTGAACAGAATAAAGACCATATGTGGAAAGCCCACAGCTAATATCATCCTTAATGGGGAAAAGTCAAGAGCAGTTCCCCTAAGGTCAGGAAGGAGAGAGGGATGTCCATTCTCACCACTTTTATTCAGCATACTGCTGGAAGTCGTAGCCACAGCAATCAAACAACAAAAAGAAATGAAAGGCATCCAAGTTGGTGAGAAAGAAGTAAAATTTCCATTGTTTGCAAATGATATGATACCATATATGGAAAACGCAGAAGACTCCAAGAAAAAACTGCTAGAACTGATAAACAAATTCAGTAAATTTGCAGGATATACAATGTACATAAATCTACTGCATTTCTATACACCAGTAACAAAAGAGCAGACAGAGAAATAAAAAAATTCCACTTAACAATTGCACCAAAAATAATAAGATACCTAGGAAACCTAACCAAAGAGATGAAGGGGAGACTTGTACTCTGAAAATTATAAAATATTGAGGAAAGAAATTGAAGAGGACACAAAGAAATGGAAAGACATTCTATGCTTATGGATTAAAAGAACAAATATTGTTAAAATGTCTGTACTACCCAATGCAGTCAATGCAATCCCTATCAAAATACCACCAGCATTTTTCATAGAATTAGAGCATACAATCCTAAAATGTATATGGAACAAAAAAAAGACCCTTAATAGCTAGCAAAAGCAACCTTGAAACACAAAAGCAAAGCTGGAGGCATTACAATTCTGGACTTCAAATTACATTATAAAGCTGTAGTGATCAAAACAGCATGGTACTGGCATAAAAACAGACACAAACCAATAGAAAATGAAAGAATACCCAGAAATAAACCCACAATTATATGGCCAATTAATCTTCAACAAAGCAAGAAAGAATATCCAATTGGAAAAACACAGTCCTTTCAACAAGTAGTGTTGGGAAAACTGGAGAGCAACATGCAGAAGAATGAAACAGGACCACTCTCTTCACCACATAAAAAAAATAAACTCAAAATAGATTAAAGACCTAGATATGAGACCTGAAACCATAAAAATCCTAGAAGAGAATAGAGGAAGTAAAGTCTTTGACATTGGCCACAGCAACTTTTTCTTAGCCCTATTTCCTGAGGTAAGGGAAACAAAAACAAAAATAAACTTGGGTCTACATCAAAAGAGAAAGCTCCTGCATGGCAAAGGAAATAATCAACAAAACTATAAGGTAACCTACAGAATAGGTAAGATATTTACAAATATCTTTATTTAAAAGGTTAGAATCCAAAGTATATAAAGAATTTATACAATTCAACATCCAAAAAACAAATAATCCAGTCTAAAAATGGCCAGAAGACATGAACAGATATTTCTCCAAATAAGACATCCAGATGGCCAACAGACATATGAAAAGACGCTCATGTTCATAACCCAGCCACCCTGTGTGTGTACTATAGTGAGTGCTGTAAATTGTTTAAGACTGATGATTCAGAGTTGTGTACCCCTGAAGCAAATAATACATTATATGTTTAAAAAAAAAAAAAAAAAGACACTCATCATCACTTATCTTCAGGGAAATGCAAATTGAAACTCCAAAAGATATCATCTCAACCTAAAACCAAACACACTAAAAATCAAACTAAAATCAAACACCCAAGAAACTACAGGTGTTGGCCTGGATGTGGAGCAAGGGGAATCTTCCTGCACTATTGATGGGAATGCAAACTGGTACAGCCACTCTATAAAAGAGTATTGAGGTTCCTCAAAAAGTTAAAAATGGAATTATCTCACAGTCCAGCAATCACACTGCTATTCATCCCAAAAATACAAAAACACTATTTCAAAGGAGTACAGGCACCTCAATGTTTATAACAGCATTATTTACAAAGCCAAAGTATATAAGCTGCTCAAGTGTTCATCAGTTTTTGAATGGATAAAGAAGATGTAGGGAATGTATGTATACACACACATATATAAGTATATGTGTGTGTGTATGTATATATACGTATATATTTTGTTTCTTTTTCCTAGTATTAGAAAGTTGTTTTGTGGGGCCCTGGGTGGCTCAGTGGGTTAAAGCCTCTGCCTTCAGCTCAGGTCATGATCCCAGGGTCCTGGGATCAAGCCCCGAATCGGGCTCTTTGCTCAGCAGGGAGCCTGCTTCCTCCTCTCTCTCTGCCTGTCTCTCTGCCTACTTGTGATCTCTCTCTGTTAAATAAATAAAATCTTTAAAAAAAAAAAAAAAGAAAGTTGTTTTGTTTTGTTCTGTAGGTGAAGAATTGTAAAAACATTTTATGGAGAAAAAAAAAATCACTTTTTGTTTCTGAATGTTAAAAAATTGAAATAAACAAGGCCATACCCTATTATAGAAAGCCCCATATTGGCTGTGACATTTTGTTCAGTTACTCAAAGTTTAAGAGAGATAATAGAACTAACATCTTGGGAGTCCAGGTGGCTCAGATGGTTAAGTCTTTGGCTCAGGACATGATCTTAGTTAGAGTCCTGGAATCGAGCTGCATATGGGGCTCCATACTCAGCGGGAGTCTGTTTCGACCTCTCCCTCAGCACGCCACCCCCCACACTTGTGTGTTCGCTCTCTCTCTCAAATAAATAAAATTTTAAAAAAGAACTAACATCCTAGTCTCAGATTACCATTTTTCTTAACAGAAATTGTTTTTGGTGAAGCTACTATTTCTCTTTCTTAAGAAAGATAATGTTTTTCTTTCCACTGAAGTAAAAATTTGAAGTTCAACAATCTACTTCTTCCCATACTAGTTAATTCTTTATTATTAATTTATTACCAAAATATCTGCTACTGATATTGTCATCTTAACCTATATTTTCTTAGTGAAATGGACACTTGTTGGGTTTTGACTGGATAGCACCCATTCACCATCATGTTGGTAAGAGTGGCTAGTTTTCACTTAGGGATCCACTTTTCACAATTTTCGGTCCTTTGACTATCCTGTTAGATCTAAATGTGGTATTTGATCTAGGATAGGCATGTGATTATGTAGGAATACAACAGTGGCAATACAGGAATAGTGTTACAAGCTGCATTATGTCCTCCCCCCATTCCCAGCAAATTCATATGTTGAAATCCTAATCCCCAGTAACTCAGAATGTGACTGTATTTGGAAATAGGGCCTTTAAAGAAGTAAATAAGGTTAAATGAGGTCATTAGGGTGGTCCCTATAACAATATGACTGGTGGCTTTATAGGAAGAGATTAGAACACAAACACACAGAGAGACATCATGGGAAGGCATAGAGAAAAAATGGCAAACTGCAAACCAAAGAGGAGGCCTCAGAAAAAGCTAAACCAGATGACACCTTAAACTTGGACTTCTAGCTTCCAGAAATGTGAGAAAATAAATTCCTGTTACTCAAGCCATCTAGTCTGTTATGGCAGCCCTACCAAATTAATACAAATGGGTACGTGCCTCAATTCAGATCAATAAGAACCAGTAAGATTCAATTCTGGAAATGAATTATTTTTCACTGCTACATTTGAAACTAAGTGAACTCAAGGTAAGGGTTGCTACAACTCTCTTGTCACCATGAAGCTAGACCTACCAGAGAATGTAACCAATGAAGAAGAAGTGGTACTAAAGAACAGAATAAATGATAAGTATGATGTTGTCATTTGATCCCCCAGGAAGCCACATTACTCATGGACTTTTCAACTTTGTAAGTCAATAAAAATTCCTTTTTAACAATATAAAATGAATTTTCTTTCTTCACAAAGGATCCTAACTAATAATTTAATATCCAAGAATTCTAAACCAAGACTTGTTCAAATTTACAGATCATTTTGTTTTTGTTTTTTTGTTGTGTTCCTAAACAGCAATTGCTTTGAAACGATACAGTCCTATGGAAAGATGCTGTGGTCTCTTTTTACAGGAAAAAAAAAATCAGATAAAATAATAACAAAAAATTTTATAGGAAAATTTCTTGAAGGATCCATTTATTCTATAAGTCATTTCCTCTAGAAAGTGTGATTGGTTTGGGGTAGAAAGGTTTAAGCTTTCAGGAGTGTGTGGGTGGCTCAGTGGGCTAAAGCCTCTGCCTTCGGCTCAGGTCATGATCCCAGGATCCTGGGATGGAGCCCCACATGGGCTCTCTGCTCAGCAGGGAGCCTGCTTCCTCTCTCTCTCTGCCTGCCTCTCTGCCTACTTGTGATCTCTGTCAAATAAATAAATAAAATCTTTAATAAAAAAAAAAAAGAAAGAAAGAAAGATTTAAGCTTTCATTTTATATACTCCTTCACTATTTTATTCTTTCTATACCAAACATCCATTTGATGTGGGGAAAAAAAGGCAGAAGGAAAATTATTATATTTCCTTACTACCTACAGCCCACTGACAGGTCCTTGAAATAGGCAGAGTGACATTCGTCTAGGGACTCAACTGCCTGCATGTTAATACTTTGCTAAGGGCAAAAAGGCAACATCAGTCCAACTCCCAGGATCCTGTAAATCTATTTTAACATATAAAAATTCCTTTAGAAATTTCTTTATCTTTAAGCACCCCCCAAGATAAGTGTGGGCAATCATTCCCCAAGCATTTGACTCACCGACTTAGGTTTTATTAGACGGTAATAAATGACCTTTTCCCAATAATAGCTAGTCTTCTCAAGGTCCTGAAAACCTTGCTCCCAAATTCCTCAGAGACTTATGTTATCACTAACCCCCTCCCAACTTGAAGGTTTATATTGGGCCACTCCTCATGACCCCAGTACAGTTCTTTCTGTCCAAGGGTCCTGTCCCCAGGCTTTAATATAACCACCTTTTTGCAAGCACCAAAGATGTCTCAAGAATTCTTTCTTAACCATTGGCTTTGATCCCTAATGTTCTTTCCTAATCACTTTGAAACATATTTTGACATAATAAGAAGTAAAATTTATTTTAAAAATGAGGTAGTGGGCGCCTTGGTGGCTCAGTGGGTTAAGCCGCTGCCTTCGGCTCGGGTCGTGATCTCGGGGTCCTGGGATCGAGTCCCGCATCAGGCTCTCTGCTCGGCGGGGAGCCTGCTTCTCTCTCTCTCTGCCTGCCTCTCTGTCTACTTGTGATCTCTCTCTATCAAATAAATGAATAAAATCTTAAAAAAAAAAAAGAGGTAGTTCTGGAATTCTAAATGTTGGCTCCATGGTTATATTTCACATGTTCAAGTATATCTGTGTATATACTTGTAAACTGGGGTATCTGCCTACAACAGAAAACAGGTCAATATATTCATTACATACCAAAAACATATGGGGAAATAATTAGACATAAGATTTTGTATGCAAAGGACAGTGCTTAGGTGTCTGGATCCTGATGGAAAATGGCTTGTATACTCAAGTCTTCCAGTCACCCTCTCTTTACCACAGTTTCTGCAACACCAGCTGCCCCCTTTCTCTATATAGCCTTTCAAGCAAGGTATCAGCCCACACAGCCAGTCAAGCAAATAATATCCTTACTGAAACCCTGTGTTGCTAATTTATTAACTTCCTTAGTCCACAGTAAGCAGACTAAACAAAAAATAAGTCACCTCTACACCTCATAGGCATCTGAAAGATAACAATTTTAATTCTTGCAACAAGCAATCCTCAGAACAATACCTTGATAGGCTGAAAAAATCAGAATGTTAGTCACCCACCTCTCAAGTGTCATTTGTAAAGAGTTGGGTGAAAGAAGTAAATATTCTTGTAGGAATTTATCAGTAAAAATGTTTTTCCTCTACAAGTTCAGCAATAAGTCACAATGATAATGTTATGTATGTTCCTATATTTCTGTCATCTGAGAAAATTATCTGTTCTATTTGATTCTTAAATTGTAATGGTCAAAGAAATGTGGAGAATGATTGACAATAACTGTTTCAAAGGCAATAAATTTCATGTAAAATTAAGCTTCTTTACTGGAAAATCAAAATTATTCAGAGTGTTATATTTAATGACAAAAAGAAACTGCCTAAAACAGTGTGATATTTCCCCCCTAATGTTAGAATAAAATTTGGCAATTATTGTGACTTGAGTTTTAGCTAGGCAATATTTATAATATTCTAGGAATTTCCGTAACTGATCTTGGAGCCAATAGACGTAAGAAAATTTAGGTAAAAAAAAATCATACAGTTTTCCAATTCCACAGTTACATATCCTCGGACAAGTAATTTAACCTCACTGTTCTTTATTGCCCCATTTGTAAATAAGAGTAATACACCAATTTAGTGTATGATTATTATTTTAAAAATGTATGATTATTATAATAAAATAGTATGCATAAAGTACTATATTACAAGGCTGAATATGAAATACACATGCAATATATTTTTTGAAAAAATACTGATAATATTGCTATAGATATACTTTAAATTAACATACAAAAATCAAATTTACAAAAAGATATAGAAGGATAATGTACACTATTTTTAATGCATTCCCTGAAATAGTCTTTATAAGGACTATTTTATTATAAAAATCCTTTGCTTTCAAGTACTCCCATTCATTTGAAAAATGACTAGATGTATAAAAACTACAATTACACACAGCAGAGTGTAGCAGGAAAAGCAACAGCTTTGTTGTGAAAAAGATCCAGAGTGAATCCTTACCAACCTGTGATCTTAGGTAAGTTATTTAACTTGCCTGAGTTACCATGTACTTAATGGAAAAATAAGAGCATCATCATGTGCTTGCCAAAGCTTGAGGGAAGACTGAATTTCTGGTCTGTGGTATGTGCTTAATACATGCTTTAAATTATAGAAACTTACTTTATAAAGCAAGGTAAGTGTTTCCAGTAGCACCACATGCAAGGAATTTTGGCTGAAAAGTTATGTCTCTTTTTAACACAATTATATTGTAAAAGGTTTAGCACAGGTTTGGAATCCCACATGTAGTCAATAAGAATACAGGACTATTATATTCTTTATTCAAAATACTTTTGAGCACCTCATCTGCCAGGTCTGTGCTAAGTATTAGAAGCCAATATTCCCAACAAACTCACAAATGAGGGCTAGTTGCCCTAACATCCTTTATTTCCAGTTCTGGTCTGTGGTATGTGCTTAATACATTCTTTAAATTAGAGAAACTCACTTACTTTATAAAGCAAAGTAAATGTTTCCAGTAGCACCACATGCAAGGAATTTTGGCTGAAAGTTATGTCTCTTTTGAACACAATTATATTATGTGTATGGTATTATGTATATTATTATATGGTATAACATAAAATCCTTAATTAACAAGAGCTAATACCTCCAGGATATAGAGCTGTTTCAGAAAAAAAAAGAATTAATTATTTATTAATACAATAAAATACAACAGGAGCCCAACTGCCAGGTTTATTTATGCCAGATGTCCTTGCCTGACTTCCCTCCGCAGATTCATTTTAGCTACTCTCCAACCTGCTGGTCTGAATACCAGGTTCACTCTAATACTTTAAGTACAGTACAGTGCAACAAAGTGAGAAACATCATTCTATATGGAACTCTAAGACTGACCTCCTTAAGACAATATAGAAAACAATAATGAGATAGGTAGGGGGAAAGTAAAAATCCTCAAGGGTGAAATGTATTTTCTTGGATCCAAGCAAGCAAACATGTTTACAGAATTCCATCTCAGGAACAAAATGTAATTGTGTTGACAATGAACAAAACACTGTCTATCTTTTTCCATATCATGAATGCTAAAATGTGACTATACTTTCAAGAATTTGCTTTGACAGCTCAGATTTTTTAGATCACTGTTTGCCATACCCAACTACCACTGCCTTAGGTGACCCTACTAAAATAATCACAACACTATGTTCTCTACCATGTTATGTAATAAATACTATGGATATTATAGTATTTAACGTAAAGGATCTGAACTAAGCAAAAAGAAAATCAAAGCCCATCCTCTAGACAATATTTATGGTGACACAGTCACTCAGCACAATTTATGCTATTGATCCAAAAGTGCTACTCCAGGTCGATACATTCTAAGAAGTTTCAGACCAATACTGCAAACTCTACTACCAGTTCATTAGGGAACACTAATAACAGTTTTTGTTTCCCCACATAACCTCATGCCTGCAGAGGCCAGATAATGAATATTTATATGATTTCTTTTTCCTACATATCATCCAATTATGATGTAAGAATTTGAGAGACTTAATTTCATGTTCTTCAGTCCTGTAGTCACACAACTTCTCTGGATTTCAATTTCTTCTTCAGTAAAAATGTTGTTAATAAAATCTATTTTATAGCATTGTCGTGACATAAAATGAAATAATTTAGTCAAAGTCTTAGAACATAACTGACCCCTCAAATAGTAGCTCTTATTACTGCGGAAAGGCCAGCTGAGAGAGGTATCAGTGCCTACCAGGATAGGAGCATAAGAAAGGGGCTATTCTCTTCAGAGCATCCAGAACATCCAGAGTCCTCCCTGTGGACTGAGGCTTGAAGCATCAGTAAGTTCAGCTGTGAAGAAGAAAAGCAAAACAGAGAATATCACGTGGATATAGCAAAAACATGACTTAATTGCAAGAATTAACACCTTTCTCTTTCTGAACTTCATAATTGCATCTTTATATTCCCTCTTCCACTCAGAACAGTCTGTCAACCCTATCATCCCTCCAGGAATAATAAAGATCTCTTTAATGACGAATAGCTATCTGCTGGCGAAGCTTGGGTGTTGCTAAGAAAAACCGCAAGAAATAATTTTACCTTATGCAAATACCCAAATATGTCCACAGATTAGCTCACTCATAATCCAAAAATCATCACTCCACTGTCCCAACACTGAGGTGGCCCAATACACATTAGAGATCTAAAAGGAGTAAAATAGATAGCAAATCAAAACATCATCCTTTGATTATAAAGAATATACCAAAGGCCCCTTCACAGCTTAATGCAAGAGCTAAATTGGCTTGTTAATTAAACCCGGTGTTAGGCAGATGAACCTCATCCAGTCGCAAGCATTGCTGGATAAGAGCAGGTAAGACTTAAAGCACAGAGGAGAGGAAGAGAACTGTTCCATGAAGACAGCCTGATTACAAAAGAAAGCTGAAATGTGCATGCTCAGTTGATACTCCTCAAATTTACCTAAGTTATAGCAGTCGCCCTTTTCCCACGGTGGTGGTGGTGGGGGGGGTCGTTCCAAGACCCTCAGGGGATGCCCGAATGGGCGGACAGCGGGGCGCTCTGCGTGCTAAACCTTTTTTCTTATAAATACAGACCTACGATAAAGTTCAATTTACAGATGAGGCACAATAAAAGGTTAACAATAATGACATAATAAAGTAGAACAATTACAACAATTTCTGTAATAAAAGTTACCTGAATTTGGTCTCTCTCAAAATGTCCCATTGTGCTGTACTCACCCTTGGGCTGATGCGAGGCGATAAGAAGCCTGCGTGACGGGATGACGTAAAGGGAATGACGCAGGCGGTGCGGCGCGGCGTTCGGGCGCTACTAACCCTCTGAGGATTCGTCAGATGGAGGCTCGTCTTCCTCCAGACCTGCAATGACCACAGGACAGGTAATCAGAACTTCGGAAAGCGGAACCGCTTTTAGGTAGGAACGCCTGTATTTCTGGGGTTGGGTTAAAAAATAAATAAATAAAAATGGGAAGAGGCCAGTTTGGCCACCACATTCCCTAAACTAGAGGAGTTCCCCAAACTCAGTTCTCTGAACTAGAAAACCTATTCAGGAATGAGGGAAGAAACATTCTCCCTTAGTATCTACAACCAGAAAATGAACTGAAAACCCTAAGAAATTTAAGGCCGTATTACGTTAACCTATCGCCAAGTAGTGGGAACAATTCCTAAAAAGTGTCGTGTTTAACAACAGTTAAAATTCTATTTAAGCATCGCTTCAGGCATAATAATAAAAGTTCTGGAAGGCATCTGCATCCCAAGCAAAGCATACAATAACAGTCTCCTGTAGAACATCTCTCCCTTGAGTCATAATCCAGATCATTCAGGGCATATATACGGTTGCCATATTGTGTCTCTAACCGGCTAGACAAAACTTCCCTTAATTAGTTTGAAACAAATTAAGGAATGCACACAGATGCCAGATAGGAATTAAAATACCTGCTTTTTTACTAGTAGAGATGGAATGGAGACCTATGGCTTGGAGGTATGTTCAAAATTAAGCTTCCCACTCATTTTCTGCAAACTGAGTCTAGCCACCCCAAATTTCTTGCGTCCTCTGTGCAGGAACAGAACCTACACAGGTAGGAGTCAGTTTGAAGGCAGAGAAATGGCAAAAGAAAGAAAATTCCAGTGCTTTCACCTAGCGAGAAAACTAAGACAGATCACGCTGTTTAGAGGAATGTTTAACTCCGTATTTTCACTTACAGAGGAAAATGAATACATGATGGCAAATTCTTGTCATCTCACCAAGAGATAAATCATTTGTCTTTACACAGAGAGGAGTTAGCAAAAAGTGCAACAGAGTATAGAAGCCCCATACTTTGAAAGTGTAGAATGTGGACAGAAGGAAAAAGTCATCTTTCTTACATATTACAGTGATCTGCAGAGGCAGATTCTGCTATAAGCATTGCCCTTTGTGGTGGGTATTAGTTTTAGTCCATATTTTCATATGTGTGACAAATACAACTTGTTTAGTTTTTGTGTAACTCATCCTAATTCTTTTTATAAGAAGAAAGTGACCATCTTCCCAGTTTGTCCCAGACAGTCCCACTTTACATATGCTAATCTGAGTATAATAATCAAGAATTCCCCTTTTTACCCTCAAAGGTGTCCATATTTGGGGGTGCCTGGCTGGTTCAGTCCAGAGAGCATGCAACTCTTGATATTGAGTTCGAGTCCCACACTGGGTGTAGAGATTACTTAAAATAAATATATACATTTTTTTAAGTGTCCCTATTTGGTCAATAAATGATATAGTCTTCATAATTGTAAGCCTATTTTAATAGTGGTAGAAACATAATCCTAGTCAGTCCAGAGGGGATCTCTTTTACCCTGGTGGCATGGAATGAGGTCTTGGCTTCATAGGGCAATCAGAGAAGATACCAGATCCAAGTGAGCAGCTTGCAACTATGGCATTTGTATGGACGCCTATTCCTGTCTGATCTCAGCTGTCAGCTGAACAAGCTGCAGCCTCTCATAGGTCTCACTTCTGTCCAAAAGGTCCTCCAGGGTTGAGCTCTGTCTGTTTCTTTGGGTGCAGGGACTCCCTATGAAACGACCTACACCATACTGACATAAGGGAAAGTAGGAAGCTAATGCCCTCTGTCACTTTCAGACTTCTCTCTGTCACATAGAAATAAGTCCTCTGCTCTTCTGTCACCCTGGCCCCATGATGGACCCAGCTTCCTTGCTTGGGAATCACTCTACTAGTCTTTCACCAGGGGACACATGAAATTTTGTAAAACTATCACTCAAGTCTTGCCATTTCCTCGTGTTCCATCAGGGAACAGGCATCACGTGCCCTTGCTTCCCTCAGATCCCATGAGATCATCCATGGTTTTGTACTGACTGTACCCACTCCCACTATAGTTTAGCTCAAGAAGGAAGCACAAGGTAGTCAGTAAGTATACTTATTATCTTTATTTGGTCTCCACTTCATCAGGTACAAAAAGGTATGATAAAATCTATTTTTTGATGGTAGTGAAGTTCAAAAGAGGTCAGCTGTTACTGAAAGCAAATTATGAAGTGTATTTAAATACTATTTTTTCCTTCTGTAGGTTCTTTGAGGAAAGTGATCATGTTTTAGTCCTCATTTTTATCCACACCATTCCACACAGTAACTTGTATGCAATGAGCTCAAATAATGTTTTCAGTAAAATCTTCACCTGAAACATATATAAAACAAGTTTATAATGTGAGTGGAAAATATTTATTTCCCATCAAAATAAGCAAGAAAGATGTGATATAGACATTTATAGCCCCCAGAATCAAATACAGTGATAACAGGAAAGTAATGAATATTTGTGGGGTGATTGATTCATATTATCCCAATTTGCTTAATTGGCTGTCTATGGTTCTTGAAACAAGACTATGTCTTCGAGAATGCCTACTTTGTCTTGTAGAAACAATAAAAAAATTAAGTTCAAAAAATCACTATAATATTTTGGAAGTATTACTTCCAGATATGGAAATATATTAAGCTAAAACTATGTCAGTAAGACCCAAAAACAGAGTGGTAAGGGAAAAAAAAAAATTCATTTCTCTATCATAGTTCAGAAAAGTGAGGCTGATGGTTTTGCCTTATATAGTCATTCAAGGACCCAGGTTCCTTCTATCTTGGTTTATGGAGGGGTTCCCTAGGACAGTGTCTTCATGGGCACAGAAGAAGCTGAATAGCAGCATGTCTGTGAGGGAGGGTTATGGCCCACAAGTGATTCCTTCATCTCTGTTCATATTCTATTGTCAAGAACCTAAGAAACTTGGAAGAAAGGGAAAAAAGATTTTGGTGCACAACTAGCAAAACTAATTATAATAATAAAGACATTTTTGGTATCAAATAGGTTAACACAGTTTAACTTACAAGTAGAACATAGCCAAAACAACACCTTTGCAGGCCAGGAAAGCAAAGGAATTGATGTCCCTCTGCACCATATATTTATATCCATGAATTATAATTTGCCAAATTTATATAGTATAGTCAGTAGACAGTAGGAATTTATTTTATAAGTAAGAAAAATAGAAGCTAGTCTATAGAAGCTAGAGGAGACTCTAAGAGTCTCATAGAACCAAAAGTCTTAAGAAAGAATATTGTTTGACTTAGACTTATATAAAACCTACTAAAAATGGGAGAAGGGAAACAGTAACTGAAAATATCTTGTTTAAAATCTTAGTAAGGATTCCTAAATTGAAGTAGTTTATAAAAATGAACACCAAAACAAAGGTACAAACAGGATGTCAGTAATAAACAAAAATGATAAGGACCTAAGGCCTAATAACAAGAATCTTATTATTTAATAACAATACATTATCAATTCTTGTTTAACCTGTTAAACAAGACATGGAAAAACTAGCAAAAAGATAATAATGCACAAATTTTTTGGTTAGGGATTATTGTTTCCCTTCATTCTATTCTCTGAACAAGATTAATAAGATGTTCAATGTCCATATTCTAAGCAGAAGGAGATAACACGCAAAAACAGATTGCCAATCCTTAAACAGTGGCCAAATGCTAGAATATATATTTCTTTAAACAATATCTTTTTTAAATTCAAAAGTAGAACTAATATGTATTTGAAATTTGGAAAATGAACTCCATAGTATGTTATTAGAAAAGCAATGATTTAAAGATTTATAATAAGCTTTTGTTTTGTTTTGTTTATAAATTAAATTTACATTAAATAACATTTTTAAATATGGCAAGTCATCACAAGTTGTGGGTTCTAGATTCTTTCTCCTTTGTAGTAGAATTTTTATAGTCATTTAATTAACTGATAGAATTTTTTAAATGATTAGGGATTCACTGTACCGTAGATATTCAGGTTCTGTACTGTAAAGAAGCCACTTAAGAGGTTCACTTAATTTGGGCATCTTTGCAGTAACTACACCTGGCGGGTGAGTCCACCTGATTCAGAGAACCCTCATTAACAGTGGTTAGCACACACTTTAAACTCCAGACCAGTGCCTAGCACAAAGTAAGCACTCAATAAATGTAACTATTATTATTATTGTAAAATGTGCCCTATTTTTTAACTAATTATTTTTAAAAATTAACTAACTTTTCCTCAATGAAATACTTGTGAAACCCATAAAAAGTATCTTTTCTAGATCAGATCACAGACATTTACCAGTTTCACAGCCTTTAGTTTTGTAATCCACCATAGTCCACCTCAAGTTGACCCATGTACAAATACTGACACTAAGTACCTGAAAATAGTCTGTGTTCACAGTTGCTCAAAGTTGTATAAAGAACAGAGTTTTCCTCAACTGTATTTTATCTCTGAATCTTTTAACTATTGTACAAACCTCAGTAGACATCAGATGAAATGGAGTCCTCTGTTGCTGTCCATTGCAAACATCTCTGCTCTGAGTTATTAGAAAGGGAGTTGTCTTTTGTTTGGTTATTTGGCTCTTTGTAATACATTTTATGTAACAAAAAAAAAATAGCCTCTGCTTTGTGCTATGTGATAGAAATCTTAGTTCATAATTGGGTATAAAAATTATACATTTAGTTTTTAACAAATTATTTAATCCTTTGTGACATATCTTGACATGGGAAATGAAACACAGTCTCCATAAATTTTTCTCCTTTCATCATGTTATAATGTTCAGTGAGAGAGGGTGCTTATGGTGCACATCTTTTGGTAATTGATGGTGGGGAGCTTTATCTGATTTTCAATGTCATATGACCACAAGAGTACCTACACAGATGTATGTCATCCCATCTCATCCTATCTCATCCCATCGTGTCCTCATCAATGTATTCCGGTTGCCCAGCAACATTCCTCATTGCTCTCTGGCTCCTGCAAGAATTTAGCTCTCTGTTTCATCAGTGACATACTTGATGTCATGAAAATTTCTGCAAGGCTAACAAAGATCCCAGTTTCCTAAGTAAGACCTTGCTGCATTTGCCCCAGGGGTCTTGGGGGTATCTTCCCAGTATGATGTCTTTGAGGTCCCTCTTGGTCAGGTCTACTACTGTCCAGACACTTGTCACCTTGCCTTGGACTCACTCTTTCCTGGCTTAGCAGAAATTTCTCTATCTTCAATGGCTCCTCACAAATGACTTTGTGTTTTATTTGTTTGTCTTATAATTTGTGGACTCCTTCCCACTCCCATACAAGTGTGTGAAATTTGGGGATATATGTTATTTTGCAAAATCAGAAGTTCTCTGTGTGAAATTTGAAACTTGCCCCCCCACACACACACAAAAAGAAAGAGAGACCCAAGGAAGAGGCCCAGATTTGTAGGTGGCAGATATAATAAGCAATGGAGCTTACAAGGCTGGTAAGATGAGTAGATTGCCACACCAGCCTGCCAGAATCTTGAAATTCTATATAAAGGCCTTTACGTGGTTCACTCACATTATACTATCTACATGGTCTCAACAACACATTACTCTCTCGAGGCTGCATCGTTGAAGCTGCTTCTAGTGTGGAAATAGTAGGTGGAATATATATTCCAAGGACAGGGAGGGGACGAAGAGACTCTGATTCCCCTGGTCCAGCTCAAGGGTCAACTGAAGGTCACTTTCTCTCCATGATCCCCACTTTCTCTCCACTTTCTCTCCATGGCCCCCTCCAACAAAGTGAAAGCCAAGCTTTCATGGGATTCATTTTCCAAGCTTCAGTTTCCTTAGGATACAGGTGCTAAGATAGAGATGTGGAGAGTGCTCTCAGGAATAGTATCTATTAAGAATCAGAGGGGAACTGGATGAAGTAAAGGGGGAGTTCAACAGGGTACAGGTGCAACAGAGGCCACAGCTGATCTGATGGAAAGTTCAGAAGTAGGTGCATCTCTTAAGAGATGTCCCAAATTATAAAAGTGGAGCTTCATGCCTGCTCACCAACAAATCATTGGATAAGAGAGGACTTATCCTTGGACAAGCCTGCTCCTTTCAGTCACAGACAATTGCTAGAACCATGGATAAGCTACATTCCTAGCAGCTGAGGTAATAATAAGCATCTCAGTCCTAAAGAGAGATCTGCTTCATCCATTACACTAGGGGTTCTCAAAGTCCGCTGCATCAGAGTCACCTAGAGGTGACTCTAGGTGATTGTTAAAACACAGAGGTGATTGTTAAAACACAGATTGCAGGTGCAACCCCAGAGTCTGGTTCATTAGGACTGGGTTGAGGTTAGACTGTCTGCATTTCAAACAAGTCTCTAAGTGTTGCTGTTGCTCTTTTGGGTCACCCTTTAAGAACCACTACACCGCACTATTCCAAGCTTACTCTATTTTCTATCAGCAGAGTAAAAAACACCTTGCAAGTCAGAAAGTCCAAAGAAGATAAACAAAATAAGAGTGAATGGAGGATGAGAATCTATTTTTCAAATACTATCCTGTCGCAGCTTACCAGGATGATATGTCTTCTACTCATCACATTTGACCCTTAAACAAAATGGGTTTGAACTACACAGATCCACTTATACACAGATTTTTTTTTTCCCTACAAAAACCTTTATTGTTTCCTCTTGGCCCACATGGGGAGAGGGCTCCAAGATGGCTAAAAAACTACACAGTGGCCGCAGGGAGAGGCTCAGGGAGAAGCCCTAGCACGAGGGGGATGCCTCATGGCCCTCAAAGTCTGCTGCGCTCCTAGTCACACTTGAGGATGAGCCTCTGGAAAAGATCTGCACCTAGCCAGCACAGCAGGCTCCAGCCTGAAGAGATGAGTCAGGTGGTCACATCCTCTAGCTGAGTTTCACCTCCTCGCCTCAAAAACAGTTCTGCAGGAAGCAAGGAATTGAGTGCCTGTGTGGGTTGAACCCGAGGTCTGCAGCTCCAGAAGGACCTGCTTCAGCTGTTCTTCAGGACCATGGGAGACCCCATGGCATCCAGGGTTCAGCCCCGAATACCTTGGGACAACTTCTGCATGTCTTTGAAGAATAAATAGCTGTGTGCTGGTTTTACATCTTCAAAAGATGCTGAATACCCTCATATTTCTCCCCAGCCAACTCAGGAAGAAGTGGCCCACACCCTCCAGAGCCACATCATGACAGTCAAAATAAAAGTCCAAGGAGAGGTGAGTGTAAGAGGCACATAGATGTGAGTTAGTCAAGCAGTTGATAGTGGCCTCCGCCTGAGTGGAATAATTCTGACAAATCTGGGAGCTCGTGGCTGATTGGCAATAAGGAGCTCAGCTCAGAAAACGGTGCTGGCGTGTCATTGAGGCAGAGAGTGGCAGAAAAGAAGCTTCTAAAGACTGTGACTAGAAAAGAAGTTGGAGGGTGGCCAGAGCCTTGAAGAAAGGGCATCCCTGGGTCTGTTCTGTCTAAACATGGTTAAAACAAGACAAACTCACAGGACTGTCAGAAGCACTGCCTATAAATTTTTTTATAGTATTCTAAATGTATTTTTTCTTCCTTCTGATTTTCTTAACATGTATTTTTTCTTCCTTATGATTTTCTTAACATGTTCTTTTTTTTTTTAATTTTATTTTATTTATTTATTTATTTATTTTTTATTTATTTCCAGCATAACAGTATTCATTATTTTTGCACCACACCCCGTGCTCCATGCAATCCGTGCCCTCTATAATACCCACCACCTGGTACCCCAACCTCCCACCCCCCGTCCCTTCAAAACCCTCAGATTGTTTTTCAGAGTCCATAGTCTCTCATGGTTCACCTCCCCTTCCAATTTCCCCAAACTCCCTTCTCTGTCTTACTTTATTATAAGAATGCAGTGTATGATTTAAAAAAACATATAAAATATGTGTTAATCAACCTTTATGTTAGGGGTAAATCTTCCAGTCAATAGTAGGTTATTAATAATTAAGTTTTGGGCTAATCCAAAGTTATACTCAGATTTATGACTGCACCAGGATCAGCACCTCTAACCCCTGT
The DNA here is from genome assembly GCF_009829155.1 of Mustela erminea. Lineage (NCBI taxonomy): Eukaryota > Metazoa > Chordata > Mammalia > Carnivora > Mustelidae > Mustela > Mustela erminea. Next base: position 73,933,522 of record NC_045619.1, on the reverse strand, counting down.
GTTGTTCAAGAGATGACTTTACTGTGGAGTTCTTTATATTTAGTTACTTTTTTCTTCTCTTAAGTAAATGTTCTTTGTTACATGATTATTTGCAGCAATCAACTTGTCTTCACCCTGGCAGCAGTAACTCAACATTACCCCATTCTAATCCACTTAATCATTCAGAAATTATTTACTCTGACCATATGTTTATGTTATATCTGAATTCACTGTTATGAAAAGTTTTGTGCAATTTAACTATTAAGTGAATTATGACTGTACATACAGCTTGGAAAAAGCACAAGCACAAACCCTGTGTGGGGACAAGGTGACTGCAAGTATGGCAATAAATGACAAAATGAACCCTAAACAGGAAGATAATGAGGTTTCTAAACAAATACAACACCATAGTACATAACATGGAGTGGAGTTTAGGGTCCTGGACATATGTTTCTCATGCCACCCAGAACTGGTTTTGTTATTATCTCACTGAGAGTAGCAAGTGGACTTCATGGAGGACTTGTCTTCATTTTCTGTACTAAAAATACCCAATTCAGTAAAACACATTTAGTACCTGAGGATCATGCCCAGATAAGGCAAGGGCTGTAAAAAGTCCTAGTTCCTTCCTTCTCACCCCAATTTCCTGCACACACTTCTGCATGAAATTGGTATTTATTTATGACGTTTCACCTTGCTTTAGCCTCTCATGACTGTCCCTTGTTATTCTTTTTAATATTGTTTTGATGCATAAAGTGGTAGCAAATGCTAGCAAACTCCTAAGTTTTCCTTTTTATTTCCCTCTGTGAAGGTCTAAATCCTCCAACTCTTCACATATAACCATATCCTCTAGGGGTATATACATTTTTGTGGGCATTATGTGTAATGAATGATGTATAAAATTTGGAAATGACTTATCCCTAATTAAGGAAGATTTTACAAAGCAGAAAACAACATCTATAAAAAATATTAGAAAAACTGGGACTATTTAGAATGGAAAATACAGTTTAGAGATAAATTTAACAGTCTTCTTCAAAGATATAAATGGCATCTAATTGAGGGAAGGAGGAAATCAAGCATAAACTCTCAATTTCTGAAAAGAAATAAGGATAGTGTAAACTAGATAGAAAGGTTTTTTACCTAGGAGACAATTCAACATTAACTGAGCACATGAAAAAATTGTATTATTTGTTTTCCGGAGGTGGGGGGAGGGCTTAACAAAACAATATCATATTTCAAAATAGGATTAGGTATGGTCCTGTCAGGATATGGGTTAGTAGGATAGATGACCTCCTAAGTTCCTTTCTTATCCTAAGATTTTTATCTTTTATGATAGCAGTCAGAGACATGGTGCAGAGAAAAATTGATTTCTGGCAAAGGACATAGCTCCAAAGAAACATTTTTCATGGCTTTGTATATAATTTTTATTGATGCCATAATCTTCAAAGAATGAAGAGATGGCTCATGTAATGCAAATCCTTAGACTGCTCCAGCTGTTTGCTTGGAAGGATTTACATTTCTCTGATATCTTAAAGTTCTTAACTCATTGTGACTGTGTCTAATACCTCCCTGCATCCTGGTTAACAATAAGTGTATGAGACTACAATAATGTACATTTGGAGCATAGCTCTACCCGAAAATATTTGAAAACATTATCTTTATGACATAGAATTTTGTTTTCCTCATATTAGTTTATTTTCATTCATAGGGGTTTTTAAGGGTCAGATTTATCAGATAGAGAAAAGCAACCTGAGAAGCCTGGACTCACTCTAGGAAAAATTCGTAGGATGTCATGTGTATACTTTTGCCATTCTAAAATACAGTCACCAATACATTGGTACTAGATCAAAGGATAGAAAGTTGAAAAAAGTGAGAGAGACACTGGTGGTATATTTTCTTTCAGCCTTTTTATGTAACAAATTTCCATTGTACCATTATTCCCCAGCTAAAATACCACCTTGTCTGGGAAACCCAAAACCACTACAGTCTTATGGTAGAACCTGTCAGATACCCCTCAATTTAAATCCTAATTTCAACAAGTACTATGTATAAAAACTTGGACATTTTACTTAACATCTCTTAATCTCAAAATAACATGGGCTTATACATGTCTATGAAAAAAATTAGGACAGTGTCAGACACAGAACAGGTATTCATCAAACAACAGATCCCTCCCTCAAACTGTTATAATGGGTCATTTTTATATTTATGATAGCAGTTATTTCATTCTCTTCATCAAAATCGCTATTGCTTATGTGTCTGTATCTTACCTATTAAGTATAATTTCTTTAAGACCAATACTGTGCCTTAGTTATATTAACAAATTCTTGATGGTTAATGCAGACTAGCATACAATGAATGCCAAGAATGTAGAGTATTAAACATGTTTTTTAAATCTCTAAAGTTCAAAAAACACTGAATGTCAAATACCTGAAAAGATACTAGAAAATGTTTTTAATAGTATAAAATGCTCATCATGATCTTAACCTCTGGCATAAATGAAAATTCTAAGTAAACAAAAAAATTATTTAAAAAACTGAAGACAATCTGTGATTTTATAAAATTTACTGCTATTCCATACCCTGAGATGATTCCTGGGAATTTATGTCTCAAGGAAAAAAGTGCAATGGACTGAATGTTTGTGTCTCCCCAAAATTCACATGTTGAAACCCTAATCCCAATGTGATGATGTTTGGGCATTTGGAGGGTAATTAGTTCATGAAAGTGGAGCCCTCATGAATGAGATTAGGCCCCTTATAATAAGAGGTCACAGGGCTCCCTTGCCCCTTCCAAGGTGTGGGACACAGGAAGAGGGTATTCACCAAAAGCCTGACCATGTGACTACAATGTCTCCTCCTCATCATCATCTAGCTGGTGAGAACTGTGAGAAATAAGTGTTTTTTGTTTAAGCTACCCAATCTGTGGTGTTTTTTATAGTGGCCTCAACTGCCTAAAACAAAAAATACAGAATGTTAGGATTATGTGGATAGAAAAAAAAAATTCTGTTTATTATAATACCTTACATAAATAAGGTATGTATGATCAGAATTCTAAAATTAGGTCAATGTAAAAAAAAATAAAATAACACAAAGATTACCTTTACTAATTTGGTAAATTTTCTTCCAGTATTTTCTATGTACTCTACATATTTCAGATTATATTGTATAAATGATATTTGTTATTTTAGTTTATTTTCCATAGTATATGGTAAGGAATGTCAACATTATTTCATTTTTAAAACATCATTTCATTTGTTGTCAAAGATGCCTTCATGCATATGTAGTTATATACTCATTCTTTCGTTTCTTAATTTCTAAATTTACCTTTCATAAATATTCAAAGAAATTTTAAAACAAGTCCAGTTACCATATTGAAGTTTAAAAAAATAGAGCCACATTTAAATGATACCATCAAAACAACTTTAAACATTATTGAAATTACCTTCCTTAATAAATTATCAAGAATTATTTTATCTACACACAGAAGTTTACCAATTGTTTTACAATAAATTCATTGTTATTTTACAAAGTGTAAAACTAGAACCAAAAAAGTCAAACATTTATAAATTATACTTCCTTATTTTGCCCCAAACTATTACTTCTTACTAGGGAAAGGATGGGGGAATCAGCATGGTGATCAAGGAAATATGGAAACATGTATCACTATTATAAGTCTTTTACTTTAAAAACTCCCTGATATGTACCATAACTGATAGGAACAAAGAATGAAGAATTATCCAATACTTAGTATGCTCAAACACCCTCCACATTTTCTTAGGTAACCAAGTTAAAAATGTATCCTGCTGCTTAGATTTCAAAGCTCTCAGATGTAGCCCCAGCCATCCTCTCCAGCCTTGTTCTCTATATCCGCCCTGCACTAAACCTCCACTCCAAGAAAAACAGATTATTTGGCATTTCCTGAAATGCTCCAGGCCTTTCCACTCTGCATCTCTACACATTGAAACCTTACTCTTCCCATCCACTTCAGACATCTTTTTCTGCCTGAAGCCCTTTCTAATAGCTCTCACTTGGTTATGGTTGGTTTCCTTTTACTTTCATGGTGCTTTTCTTCTCTACTGTGGCACTTACCTTGTTTCATAGAGCCTTTTAGTATAACTGAGTATATGTTTACCATCTCTGATTGGATTGCCCCTTAAGGGTAAAGACTTTGTTCAATTTAAAATTTCTTTTTTCATCTTCCCATTAGTTCTCAGTCAACATTTAAAACATAATTTTTTTATTTTTCACCACGACCAAGTGGGATTTATTCCAGGACTGCAAGGTTGGTTCAACATCCGCAAATCAACCAATGTGACACAATACATTAATAATAGTAAGAACAAGAACCATATGATACTCTCAATGGATGCTGAAAAAGCATTTGACAAAGTACAGCATCCCTTCCTGATCAAAACTCTGCAAAGTGTATGGATAGAGGGTACATACCTCAATATCATCAAAGCCTTCTAAGAAAAACCCACCGCAAATATCATTCTCAATGGAGAGAAACTGAGAGCTTTTCTGCTAAAGTCAGGACCACAGCAGGGATGTCCATTATCACCACTACTATTCAACGTAATACTAGAAGTCCTAGCCTCACCAGACAACAAAAAGAAATTAAAGGCATCCAAATTGGCAAAGAATAAGTCAAACTATCACTCTTTGCAGATGATATGATACTAAATGTGGAAAACCCAAAAGACTCCACTCCAAAACTGCTAGAACTTGTACAGGAATTCAGTAAAGTATCAGGATATAAAATTAATGCAGAGAAATCAGTTGCATTTCTTTACACCAACAATAAGACAGAAGAAAGAGAAATTAAGGAGTCAATCCCATTTGCAATTGCACCCAAAACCATAAGATACCTAGGAATAAACCTAACCAAAGAGGCAAAGAATATATACTCAGAAAACTATAAAGTACTCATGAAAGAAATTGAGGAAGACACAAAGAAATGGAAAAACATTCCATGCTCATGAATCGGAAGAACAAATATTGTGAAAATGTCTATGCTACCTAAAGCAATCTACACATTTAATGCAATCTCTATCAAAATCCCATCCATTCTTTTCAAAGAAATGGAAAAAATAATCCTTAAATTTATGTGGAACCAGAAATGACCTCGAATAGCCAGAGGAATATTGAAAAAGAAAGCCAAAGTTGGTGGCATCCCAATTCCAGACTTTAAGCTCTATTACAAAGCTGTCATCATCAAGACAGTATGGTACTGGCACAAAAACAGACACACAGATCAATGGAACAGAACAGAGAGCCCAGAAATAGACCCTCAACTCTATAATCAACTAATCTTTGACAAAGCAGGAAAGAATGCCAATGGAAGGAAGACAGTCTCTTCAACAAAGGGTTTTGGGAAAATTGGACAGCCACATGCAGAAAAATGAAATTGGACCATATCCTTACACCACACACAAAAATAGACTCAAAAGGGATGAAGGACCTCAATGTGAGAAAGGAAGCCATTGAAATACTTGAGGAGAACACAGGCAGCAATCTCTTCGACCTCAGCCACAGCAACTTCTTCCTAGGAACATCGCCAAAGGTAAGGGAAGCAAGGGCAAAAAAGAACTATTGGGACTTCATCAAGACCAAAAGCTTTTGCACAGCAAAGGAAACAGTTAACAAAACCAAAAGACAACTGACAGAATGGGAGAAGATATTTGCAAATGACATATCAGATAAAGGGCTAGTATACAAAATCTATAAAGAGTTTATCAAACTTAACACCCAAAGAACAAATAATCCAATCAAGAAATGGGCAGAGGACATGAACAGACATTTCTGCAAAGAAGACATCCAGATGGCCAACAGACACATGAAAAAGTGCTCCATATCACTCGGCATCAGTGAAATACAAGCCAAAACCACATTGAGATACCACCTCACACCAGTCAGAATGGCTAAAATGAACAAGTCAGGAAATGACAGATGGTGGCGGGGATGTGGAAAAAGGGGAACCCTCCTACACTGTTGGTGGGAATGCAAGCTGGTGCAACCACTCTGGAAAACAGCGTGGAGGTTCCTCAAAAAGTTGAAAATAGAACTACCCTATGACCCAGCAATTGCACTACTGGGTATTTACCCTAAAGATACAAATGTAGTGATCCAAAGGGGCACGTACACCCAAATGTTTACAGCAGCAGTGTCCACAATAGCCAAATTATGGAAAGATCCTAGATGTCCATCAAGAGATGAATGGGTAAAGAAGAAGTGTTTACCCATTCATCTCTTGATGGACATCTAGGATATATATATCTATCATAGATGGACATCTATGATAGGTATATATATATATATATATATATATATATATATATATATATATCGGCCATCAAAAGAAATGAAATCTTGCCATTTGCGATGACATGGATGGAACTAGAGGGTATTATGCTTGGCAAAATAAGTCAATCGGAAAAAGACAACTATTATATGATCTCCCTGATATGAGGAAGTGAGATGCAACATAAGGGGTTTGGGGGGTAGGAAAAGAATAAATGAAACAAGATGGGATCAGGAGGGAGACAAACCATAAGAGACTCTTAATCTCACAAACAAACTGAGGGTTGCTGAGGGGAGGGAGGTAGGGAGAAGGGTGGTTGGGTTATGGACATCGGGGAGGGTATGTGCTATGGTGAGTGCTGTGAAATGTGTCAATCTAGCGATTCACAGACCTGTACCTCTGGGGCTAATAATACATTATATGTTAATAAAAAAATATATATATATATTTTAAAATCTATCATGTTAGATGTTTCAAGCCCTGCGCTGGGCCCTGAAGATGGAATATTAAGTGAGCAGAAGGTGATCCCTGCCCTAACAAAGTTTATGCTAGCCAGTGGAAGATAAAGAAAAGTAAATAGGAAATCAGAATAATGTGGAAGTACCTAGGTGCTAAAGCAGGATATGGCAAAAGTACCATCTAGATTGGGGAATATGAGATGTATTGTTCCAGAGAGAAGGAACAGAGTTAAGAAAGAACCTGGAGATAAAGGTGCCTGTGGTTTCAAAGAGCTGAAAAAAAGTACCACATGGCTATAGTGTAAAACAGGCTACAAAGATGGACATATTACAAAGTCATGTCATCAAGGCCCTCATAAGCAAAGCTAAGGAGTTCAGACTTTATTCTGAGATCACTAGAAGTTGTTAAGCAAAAACATGACTTGATCAGAGTTGACAGTAATACAGAAAAATCCATATACATTAACTTATTTTCTAATAAGAGTGTATTTGTTTATTGTATATTCTGCCTCAGTTCTAAAAGGATTTGATGTAGCTAAAATATTTGCAGTGTAGTATATACAAATCAACATATTTCTACTTTCAAAGACAATTTTCAAAATACAAGAAAGTAAGATATGTTGATACTGAAATCAAGAATGCATACAACATGGCCACATTTCATGTCAGAAAATAAAACAACAAAAAAAAAAAACACTAGACAAGTGGGTGTATAACAATACTGCATGATGATCTTTAAGCTCATTGGAGTTGTTCTTTTTTCTTAAGAAGAAGGTACACTCTTTAACACTTTCTGTCAGGTTCTTCTATGACACCAGAATACTCATTAAAATCTTTTAAGCAATAGACATAAAGGGAGATACATTATACATAAAAATAGATAAAAATTTACCTTCCAGAATTCCCCTTGAGGAGAAGATTCATTTGCAAAAGTACTTTAATAATCATTGAGCCACTCCAAAAGCCTAATCAGTTAATGAAAAATAATTGCTAAGTGATGCATCATAGAATGTAAGGAAAAGCACTTGGTTGCCCTAAGAAGACAGAAGATAAGAAGACAAAGAAGGCAAGAAAATTATGAGGAGAGATGAAGTAGTGGCAAAAGCAGGTGATACAGGACATGATTTCGTACCATAACTTGTCTTCGGAAAAATAATTAAATTCACAAAATCTTGGTGTGAGGAGGTTTTTGTCATCATCTTCTTCTTCTCCTCCTTCTCCTTCCTCTTTCTCTTCCTCTTCCCCTTCCCCTTCTCCTTCCTCTTTCTCTTCCCGTTCCCCTTCTCCTTCTCCTTCTTTTGTAACTGAGAGCAAGTTTTATGCTCAAAATGGATGAGGCAAAACAGGTATAATAAATACGGGCATATAAACATAAAATACAAGAAGACTTTAGTTGACACTAAATTACATACAGTATTTTCCAATAGGTCAAAATGTCAAGGCATTCAAAATAAAGTCTTCTAGTTGCTAGTAATTTTAAGGTAAGTAACATTTCTAAAATTTAAAAAAAAAATAGTTTTTGTGTGTTGAGATTTTGAAATATGCTTACTGGAAAATTCCCAGAGATACGAATCAGAACAGAAGTACCTCTCACAGTGAGCCTCTAAGTAACAGTTTTGAGGTAAACTACTAAAAGTAGTTCTTCTTTCTACTTGCTGCAGTGGTGTCCAGAATTTAACAAACTTTGAAGAAGCTCCACACTTATGTACTGATAATTTCTACATCAAACTATTTTCAAGCTATCAAGATTCATAAATTTCAGGAGCATATGCTATATCAAGCCCATAGAAAATCAAAATATCTATGACAAATCTTGCCAAGAAGGGTAATGTGGCCTACTAATAGAAAGAGATAAACAGGACAAACAACAACAACAACAATAAAACAACAAACCCTTACCTTTCATTCAGTTTCCTGATTAAATGGCATTTCCAGTCTAAATGATAGAAGGGGGAAAGTCCTATTTAGTCAGAAAATTCAATACAGCAGTGCCTGGGTGACCCAGTTGCTTGGGCATCTGTCTTTGGCTCATATCCTGACCCCAGGGTCTTGGGATCAAACCCAGGCTTTCTATTCAGTGGAGAGCCTGCTTCTCCCTCCCCTCCCTGCTTATACTCTCTCTAGCTATCGCTGTTGCTATCTCTGTCTCTCTCTCTCTCTCATAAATAAATAAATAAATAAATAAATATCTTTCTTTTAAGGTCCATTATTTACTTTTAAAAAATTCAATACAGAAATAGTACATTCAAATACCATACTTAACAGTATACCATTTAAAAGCGAGAAGCAATTAAGTTGGAGATGAAATTTTATCTGACCCTGGGAAGGATTGTTTCGCTCAATCTTCATCTGTACAAATCCATCTGAGATAAGGAGAGTGACATAAAATTTGTATTTATGAAATTAAGTCTCATAGCACAAAGATGTACTGAGAAACATTAGGTCTGGGAAATTAGGAGACTATTAAAATAGATAAAGCTATTCTGCTTCTAGCAAAGATGGAGTCAGAGGTACCAAATTTACCTTCCCACCTAAAACAACTCCAAAACTAGATGAAATATATGAAACTAAATAAATATAAGAGGAAATTACTTGAAGCCAGGGAGCAACTATCCTAATCAGAGAGAAAACTTCTATTGTTCACTCTGAGGCTGAAACAGTGATTGTTCCATCTAGCCAGACTGGAGAAACTCCTACTTCAAGGAACATTGGATAGAGTTCTCAGAAGGACTCTGCCTTAGTTGTGAGGAATAATTAGTCCATGATTAAATACAGCTCTGGTACTGCCTAACAAATACTAACATCAAAACCCAAAAGGATCACACCATTTTCAAGTAACTGTGTCTCATAACAAAGCTCAAAAATATTTAAGGGAACACAAAAATATCTAGCACAACACAACAAAATAAAATGACAAGCATTTAATAAAAAAAAAATAGGTACACAGGAAAACAGAAAAATAGAACACATGATGACAAGAAAAAACAATTAAAACTGAACCAGACCACAAAGGGATACCCCTTCACACCTATCAGAATAGCTAGAATCAAAAAGCAGATGACAAGTGTTGCAAGGACGTGGAGATACTGGAACCCTCAAAAGCTGCTGGAAAAAGTGTGAAATGGTGCAGCCACTTTGGAAAACATTTTGGCAGTTCATCAAATGATTGAACATAAAGTTACCATAAGACCCAGCAGTTCTACTCCTGGGTATATACCTAAGAGAAATCAAAGTGAATATCCATGCAAAACTTTGAACGTTAATGATCATAGCAGCTCTTATTCAGAATAGCCAAAAAGTGGAAACAAAAAAGTGCTCATCAATTGATGGGTGGACAAACAAAAGGTGATAGATCCATAAAATGGAAAATTATTCAGCTATTAAAAAGGAATGAAAGAGCGATACATGTCACAACGTGGATGAACCCTGAAAACATGCTAAATGAAAGAATCTAGTTACAAAAGACTATGTATTGTATGATTTCATTAACATGAAAATCCAGTAGGGAAATCTATAAAGAAATAAAGTAGACTAGTGATTCCTTGAGGTTGAGAGGGGGATAGGAAGATAAGGAATGATAGTTAATGGTCTGGGTTTTCTTTTTAAGGTGGTTAAAAATGTTCTGAAATTAATATGGTGATGCTTCTACATATCTGAATATATTAAAACCATATAGCTATGCAATTAAATACATAACTGTATGGTGTGTGAATTGTATCTCAATAAAGCTCTTTCTTAAAAACCAACCCAGAATGGGCATAAACATTACTAGAAAACAAGTGCATTAGAACAGTCATCTTAAGAGGTGGGTACAAAGATGGCAGAGGAGTAGAGGACCCTAATTTCATCTGGTACCAGGAATTCAGCTAGAGAGTTATCAAATCATTCTGAACACCTGCAATATCAACAAAAGGTCTGAGAAAAGAGCTACAAATAGAAAAGTGGCCACTTTTTGAAAGGTAGGTGTGGCAATGTGAATCAGAGGTGATATATTGGAAAATAAACTGTGGTGGGAGGGTGCCTCCATAAGCCAGGTACCAGAAAGACATATAACCCCAGAGGGTAAGATTTTTATTTATTTATTTGACAGAGATCACAAGTAGGCAGAGAGGCAGGCAGAGAGAAAGGAAGGGAAGCAGGCTCCCCGCTGAGCAGAAAGCCTTATGCAGGGCTCGGTCCCAGGACCCTGGGATCATGACCTGAGCTAAAGGCAGAGGCTTTAACCCACTGAGCCACCCAGGTGCCCCTAAAAAATGAAATCTTGACATTTTCAATAACACGAGTAGAACTAGAGGGTGTTATGCTAAGTGAAATAAGTCAATCAGAGAAAGACAATTATATGATCTCACTGATCTGTGGAATTTAAAAAAACAAAACAGAATCATAGGGAAATGGAAGGAAGAATAAAAATTTTTTGTTGTTTTTTTATAGCTAAGTTCTTCATATATTTTGTGGGTTTTTTTAAATTATGTTATGTTAGTCATACAGTACATCATTACTTTTTGATATAGAGTTCCATGATTCATTGTTTGTGTATAACACCCAATGCTCCATGCAATACTTACCCTCTTTAATACCCATCACCAGGCTCACCATCTCCCTACTCTCCTTCCCTCTAAAACCTTCAGTTTGTTTCCCAGAGTCCATAGTCTCTTGGTTCATCTCACACTCCGATTTCCCACCCTAGATTTTTCCCTTTCTTCTGCTAATGTCCTCCATGAAGTTCTTTATATTCCACAAATAAGTGAAACCATATGATAATTGACTTTTTCTGCTTAACTTATTTCACTTTAGCATAATTTCCTACAGTACCATCCATGTTGATGAAAAAGTTGGGTATTCATCCTTTCTGATAGCTGAGTAATATTCCATTGTATATATGGACCCATCTTTACCCATTTGTCAGTTGAAGGGCATCGCAACTCTTTCCACAGTTTGGCTATTCTGGACATTGCTGCTATGAACATTGGGATGCATATGGCCTTTCTTTTAACTATATCTGTATCTTTAGGGTAAATACCCAGTAGTGCAATTTCTGGGTCATAGGGTAGCTGTATTTTTAATTTTTTTAGGAACCTCCACACTGTTTTCCAAAGGGGGTGTACCAACTTGCATTCCCATCAAGAGTTTAGGAGGGTTCCCCTTTCTCCACAGCCTCTCCAACATTTCTTGCTTCTTGCCTTGTCAATTTTTGCCATCATAACTGGTGTAAGGTGGTATCTCAGTGTGGTTTTGATTTGAATTTTCCTGATGGCTAATGATGATGAACATCTTTTCACGTGTCTGCTGGCCATTGTTATGTCTTCATTGGAGAAGTGTCTGTTTATGTCTTCTGCCCATTTTTTGACACAATTATCTATTTTTTGAGTGTTAGGATGGAGAAGTTCTTTATAGAACTTGGATATCAGCCCTTTGTACTGTCATCCACGAATATCTTCTCCCATTCCATGGGTTGCCTCTTTGTTTTGTTGACTGTTTTCCTTTGTTGTGCAGAAGCTTTTTATCTTGATGGAGTCTGAAAGTTCATTTTTGCTTTTGTTTCCTTGAAAGAAGTTGCTGTGGCCAATGTCGAAAGGCTACTGCCTATATTCTCCTCTAGGATTTTGATGGATTCCTGTCTCACGTTGAGGTCTTTCATCCATTTTGAGTTCATTTTTGTTTATGATGTAAGAAAACAGTTGAGTTTCATTCTTCTATATGTAGCTGTCCAGTTTTCCCAGGACCACTTATTGTAGAGACTGTCTTTTTTCCACTGGATATTTTTTCCCGCTTTGTCGAAGACTGTTTGACCAAAAAGTTGAGGGTCGATATCTGGGCTCTCTACTCTGTTCCCTTGGTCTGTAAGTCTTTTTTTGTGCCAGTACCATGCTGTCTTGGTGATCGCAGCTTTGTAGTAAAGCTTGAAATCAGTCAACGTGATGCCCCCAGCTTTGTTTTTCTTTTTCAACATTTCCTTGGCGATTCAGGGTCTTTTCTGGTTCCATACAAACTTTAGGATTGTTTGTTCCAGCACTGTGAAAAATGCCACTGGTGTTTTGATTGGGAGGGCATTGGAAGTATAGATTGCTCTGGGCAGCATAGACATTTTAACAATGTTTTTTCTTCTGATCCATGAGCATGGAATGTTTTTCCATCTTTTTATTTCTTTCATGAGTGTTTCTTTCATGAGTTTCTTTCATGAGTGTTCTGTAGTTCTTCAAGTATAGATCCTTTACGTCTTTGGTTAGGTTTATTCCAAGGTATCTTGTGGTTTTGGGTGCTATTATAAATGGAATAGATTCTCTGATTGCCCTTTCTACAGTTGCATTGTTAGTGTCTAAGAAAGCAACCAATTTCTGTGCATTGATTTTGTATCCTGTCACATTACTGAATTGCTGTATGAGTTCTAGCAATTTGGGGGTGAAGTCTTCGGTTTTCCACATAAAGTATCATGTCATCTGTGAAGAGAGAGAGTTTGACTTCTTCTTTGCCAATTTGAATACCTTTTATTTCTTTTTGTTTTGTCTGATTGCTGTTGCTAGGACTTCTAGTACTATGCTGAGCAACAGTGGCAAGAGTGGACATCCTTGTTGTTTTCCTAATCTCAATGAGAAGGCTCTCAGCTTTTCCTCATTGAGAATGATATTTGCTGTGGGTTTTTCATAGACGGATTTTATGAAGTTGAGGAATGTTCTCCCTATCCCTGTACTTTGAAGAGTTTTAATCAACAAAGAATGCTGTATTTTGTCAAATGCATTTCCTCCATCAATTGAGAGGACCATGTGGTTCTCCTCTCTTCTCTTATTGAGTTGTTCTATCACATTGATTGATTTGCAAATGTTGAAGCAAATCAATTACATCCCAGGGATAAATCCCACCTGGTCATGGTGGATAATCTTTTTAATGTACCATTGGATCCTAATATCTAGGATCTTGTTGAGAATCTTGGCTCCATATTCTTGAGGGATATTGGCATGAAATTCTCCTTTTTGATGGGGTCTTTGCCTGGTTTGAGGGTCAAGGTAATGCTGGCTTCATAGAAAGAGTCTGGAAGTTTTCCTTTTGTTCTTATTTTTTGAAACAGCTTCAGGAGAATATGTATTATTTCTTCTTTGCATGTTTGGTAGAATTCCCCAGGGAATTCATCAGGTCCTGGACTCTTGTTTTTTGGGAGGTTTTTGATCATTGCTTCAATCTTGTCACTAGGTATTGGTCTATTCAGGTTGTCAATTTCTTCCTGATTCAGTCTTGGAAGTTTATGGGTTTCCAGGAATCCATCCATTTCTTCTAGGTTGCTTAACTTATTAGCATATAGCTGTTGATAATAATTTCTGATTATTTTTTCTATTTCCTTGGTATTAGTCATGGTCTCTCCCCTTTCATCCATAATTTTATTAATTTGGGTCCTTTCTATTTTCTTTTGGATTAGTTTGGCCAGTGGTTTATCGACCTTATTAATTATTTCAAGGAACCAGCTTCTAGTTTCATTGATATGTTCTACTGTAGCTCTAGTTTCTAACTCATTGATCTCTGCTCTAATCTTTATTATTTCCCTTCTTTTGCATGGGGTTGGCTTAATTTGTTGTTGATTCTCCAGTTCTTTAAGGTGTAAAGACAGTTTGTGTATTTGGGATTTTTCAATTTTTTTTGAGTGAGGCTTGGATGGCTATGTATTTCCCCCTTAGGACCGCCTTTACTGTATCCTATAGGTTTTGTACTGAAGTATCTTCATTCTCATTGTTTTTCATGAATTGTTTAATTTCTTTGATTTCCTGGTTGATCCAAACATTCTTCAGAAGGATGGTCTTTAGCTTCCAAGTGTTTGAATTTCTTCCAAACATTTTCTTATGATTGAGTTCCAGTTCCCGTTTCAAAGCATTGCAGTCTGAGAATATGCAGGGAATAATCTCAATATTTCAGTATCAGTTGAGAACTGATTTGTGACCAGTATGGTCTATTCTGGAGAAAGTTCCATGTACACTCGAGAAGAATGAGTACTCTGTTGTTTTATAGTGGAATGTTCTGTATATATCTCTGACGTCCATCTGGTCCAATGTGTCATTCAAAGATCTTGTTTCTTTGTTGATTTTCTGCTTAGATGATCTGTCTACTTCTGAGAGTGGCATGTTAAGATGCCCTACAATTAATGTATCCTTATCAATATGTCTCTTTATTTGGGTAAACAATTGGCTTATGTAACTGGCTGCCCCCATGTTGGGGGCATAAATATTTATAATTGTTAGATCTTCTTGTTGGATAGATCCTTTAAGAATGATATAGTGTCCTTCTGTATCTCTAACTATATATAATCTTTAGCTTAAAATCTAATTTGTCTGGCATGAGAATTGTTACCCCAGCTTTCTTTTGAGGTTACTGGTATGAAAGATTGTTCTCCATCCATTCACTTTGTCTTTTTTTTTTTAATTTTTTATTTTTTCAGCGTAACAGTACTCATTATTTTTGCATCACACCCAGTGCTCCATGCAATCCATGTCCTCTATCTTTAGGTTCAAAATGAGTCTTTTGCAAATAGCACATGGATGGGTTCTGTCTTTTTATCCAATCTGCCACCCTGTGCCATTTTATGGGAGCATTTAGGCTGTTCAGGCTGAGAGTGATTATTAAAAGGTATGATTTTATTGTCATCATGTTTCCTGTGCAGCCCTCGTTTCTATAGATTTTCTTTGTAAATTTCTGTTCTGTATCACTCTTGGTGTCTTTCTCCTTTTATAGAACCCTTCTTAATACTTCTTGTAGGGCCAACTTAGTGGTCACATATTCTTTCAGTTTTTGCTGGTCTTGGAAACTCTTTATCTCTCCATCTATTCTAAATTATCTCTATCTCTCCATCTATTCTAAATTATCTCTATCTCTCCATCTATTCTATTGCTGGATAAAGTGTTCTTGGATATGTCTTGCCAACCTTTTATAGCTTGCTAGGTCTCTGTGGACAGGTCTGACATTATTCCAATATTCCTCCCTCTGTATGTAAGGAGTCTCTTGCCCCTAACTGCCCTTAAGATGGTTTCCTTGGTTCTAAGATTTGTGAGTTTTAGTATTACATTCTGGGACGTTGGTCTGTTCTCCTTGTTCTTGGGAATGGTCCTCTCTGCCTTTAAGACATGAATGCTTGTTTCACTCCCCAGGTTGGGGAAGTTCTCAGCTACAATTTGCTCAAATATATCTTCTAGTCCTCTCTCTCTCCACCCCCCCTGGGGTCCCCATAATTCTGATATTGGAAAGTTTCATGAGATCATTTATTTCTCTAGTTCTGTTTTCATGGATTTTAAACTGTTTGTTTCAGGCCTCCTCCTGTTCCTTCTTTTCTATCAGTTTGTCTTCTAGACCACTAATCTGTTCTTCTGCCCCATTTACCCTAGCTATTAGAGTATCTAGATTAGATCAGATCTCATTGATAGCATTTTTAAATTCTGCCAGATCAGCTCTCATTTCTGCTGTTAGAGAATCTATGTTGCCATTAATGATTTTCTCCATCCTAGCTATTGTCTGCATAACTGTTAACCTGAAGTCTATTTCTGAGATCTTGCTTATATCCATATCCATTAGTTCTGTAGCAGAGGTCATGGTCTCTGAATTTTTCCTGTGTTGGGTGTTCCTCCTTTTAGTCATTCTATTGAGGGGTGGTTGAGGGAATGTACAGAGCCAAATTACTGACCACAACCCAGGCAAGATGCACCTCTTTTATTGGACCTTAAGGTTGTCAGCCTCTTGTTCTTTCAGTCTGTCTTTCGGGAGACAGGCCTGCTGCACTTTTACTCAGGCAACCCTGTTTGGGCAGAGTTTCTCTGCCCCCTCTGAGGGGAATGGACTCAATGAAAACTGGTTTTGGGCTTTTTTTCTCTGCTGGCTTTCCCTGGTGGCTTTCTGCATCTCTTCTAAGAGTCAGAGCAGAGGTGACCATATCCAAACTTCTCTCTCAGTATAGAGAGATCACAGTCTGCTCTTCAGTGAGCGCTCCAGGCCACACTGTCTCCATTTTTGTTTGTGCTGCTAAAAACTGCAGTGCCCGGAGTTGTGCACTCCACAGCAGAACTCCCACTCCTCACTTTCAGGTCCAGGCACATCTCTGCCCTTTGTGCTTCTAAAACTTCCAGCCACCCACCATTCACACACATGCCCCCTCAGCTCCAGGTTTCAGTCTGTGGGGCTGCCCTGAAGTCCCTTCCCTGCCACTACTGGTCTGTCAGTCTGTGCCCCGTCCCCAGCATGGGAGGCTTTTGCACTCCAGCAATGCAGGATCCTGGAGTCCCCCTACCTCTTCCACTTCTCTTCTGATATCTGCCTGCAGAATCACAGCTCCCCACTTCATACTTCCACTGGAGATATTCTGTTTTTAGAGATCCAGATATATCTTCTTACATCTCCAGCTGATTTCTTGGGTGTTCAGAGTGGTCTGGTAGATATCCAGCTCAATTCAGGGAACTGGTTGAACTAGGGTCCCCTACTCCTCTGCCATCTTTTCCTGCCTCCATTTATTAGTGCTTTTTAAAATCAACTATTAGTTGGTAATCTCAGTTTTAGTCTTAGTAATTACTGCTCTTATTGTTATTACTACCTTTATTGGACTTGTCTCCTTCTTACTGTTGCTATTGTTGAGAAGTAACAGACTCACTGCAGCTTTTTTGTGCATCAGTCTGTTCTCTGACTTTTTTGATAGCTTCTTTTTATTTTTGGGTTTCTTCAGCTTTGCTTTTACATCTGTAAGTGTAAATCTGTTTTCTCTTTTGGAATTTGTTGATTTTTTTCCAATTTATTTATTTATTTTAGAGAGAAAGAGACTGCACAAGCAGGGGAAAGGGCAGGGGGAGAAAATCTCAGTCACACTTCTTGCTGGGTGCGGAGCCTGGTGCAGGGCTTAATTTCATGACCCATGAGATCCTGACCTGAACCAAAACCAAGAGTCAGATGCTTAATTGACTGAGTCACACAGATGCCCTAGGATTTTCTGAACTTTTTAAATCTATGGATTAATGTCTTTGATTATTTGGGGGAAATTCTGAGTCATTGTTTTTTAAAGACTTTTATTTCACAGTAGATTTATTTTTATATAAAAATTAGAAAGATAGTACAGAGAGTTCCAATATCCAGTTTCACATCCAATTCTCCCTATTACTAACATCTTTCATTATTATAATACAATTTGTCATAAATAATGAACCAATATTGATAAATGATACTGAAGTTTGTAAAACTTATAATAAAGTTATTGATGTGTATTTAGAAAGTTTATTTAGATTTCCTTAGTTTTTAACCTAATATGCTTTTCCTCTTTAGGATCCCATCCAGAATACTACATTGTATTTAGTTCTGTGTCTTCTTCAGCTCCTCTTCACTGTAATAGTTGCTCAGGTATGTCTACTTTTGATGACCTTGATGGTTCTGAAGGGTACTGGTCAGGTATTTTGTAGAATTTCTTCAGTTGGGATTTATCTGATGTTTTTTCTCATTAGTAGACTGGGGTTGTGATTTTTTAAGAGGGACATCACAAAGGTTAATTACTATTTTTATAACATAATAACAAGGGTACATATTATCAACAGCTCTGTCAATATTGTTAATCTTGATCACCTGGCTAAAATAGTTTGTTAAGTTTCTCCATTGTAAAGTTACAGTCACTCTCTTTCCCTTTTGCAAACTTTGGAGGAAAACCACTATGTACAGCCCACACTTAAGGATTGGGAGTTATAGCCTATATCCTTGAGGACTAAGTAATTAAATACATTGTTTGGAGTTCTTCTGCATGGGATATATATTTTCCCCCCATTTATTTATTTATTTGATCATTTATTTATATCAGTATGGACTCATGGATATTTATTTTATACTTTGCATTATAATCTGCTATTACTTTATTTGGCTGCTTAAATTATCTCAGTTTTGGCTGTCAGGAGTTCTTTCAGTTGGCTCTCATGTCCCTTTGAAATACCAGATCATTGTAGTTTGCTTATATGTTTCATCTTATTTTGTTTTGTTGAGTATTTCCTTATTTTCTGGTACTACAAGATAGCCCACACTCATCTTGCATATTTCCTGCCCCAGTCCTAGAATCAGTAATTTCTCCAATGATCCTGCACTCCTTTCATTAGTATGAGAAACTAAGATCTGGGTGCTGGGGGTACTCACTGCTACTGGAGTGGCATTGCTTTTTGTTCTACCTGCTGACAGATCAAGGAAATATATATATGTACCAGTCATTGTGTTTTATTGATAATCTTTATTTTTTAGAGCATCTTTATATTCACAGAAAAATTAAGCAGAAAATACAAAGATTTCTTGGGGTGACTGGGTGACTCAGTTGGTTAAGCATCTGACTCAGTTTTGGCTCAGGTCATGATCTCAGGGTCATGAGATCAAGCCCTGCATCAGGCTCCCTGCTCAGTAGAAAGTCTCCTTGAGATTCTCTCCCTCACTCTCTCCCTCTGACCCTCTGCACAGCTCACTTGCTCATTCTTTCTTGCTCTCTCTCTCCAATAAATAAATAAATAAATAAATAAATAAATCTTTCTTTTTAAAAGAAAGTACAGAGATTTCCCATATACCGCTGACCCACATTTGTGTAACTTCCCTCATTACCAAATCTCCCACAAAAGTGGTACATTTGTTACAATCAATGAACCTATATCGACACATCATTATCTCTCAAAGTCCATAATTTACAGTAGGATTCACTCTTAGTGTAACTTCTAGGATTGTGGACAAATGTATAATGACATGTATCTACCATTATAGTATCATTCAGAATAGTTTCACTGCCCCCAAGTCCTCTGTGCTCTGCCTATTCATCCATTCCTCCTCCCAACTCCTCACAGCCATTGATCTTTTTACCATCTCCATGGTTTTTTTGCATTTTCCCATATGTTATATAGCTGGAATCATACAGTATATAGACTTTCAGATTTTACTTCTTTCACTTAGTAATAAACATTTAAGGTTCCTCTATGTCTTTTCATGGCTTGATGGCTTATTTCTTTTTAGCACTAATATTTTATGGTCTAGCTGTACATATTTTGTCCATTCACCTACCAAAAGATATCTTTATTAATTCCAAGTTTTGGCAATTACAGATAGAGCTGCTGTAAACATCTCTGTGCAGGTTTTTGTGTGGATTTAAGCTTTCAATTCATTGGGTTAAATACCAGGGAACACAATTCCTGGATCATATGTTAAGATTATGTTTAATTTTGTAAGAAACTACCAAACTGTCTTCCAAAGTGGTTGTGTCATTCTGGATTCCCACTAGCAAATGAATGAGGGTTTCTGTGGCTCCAATGATATTGATGTTTTAGGTTTTTACCATTCTGATAGATTTGTAGTGACATCTTATTGTTTCAGTTTGTCATTCTCTGATGACAGGTGATGAACTTTTCATATGTTTACTTGACATTAGTGTATCTTCTTTGGTGAGGAGTATGTTCAGATCCTATTTTTTTGTCTATTTTTAAATTGAGTTGTTTATTTTTCTTATTGTTAAATTTTAAGTGTTCTTTGTATATTTTTGGAAAATAATCTTTTATCATTTAGGTCTTTGGTAAATATTTTCTTCCAGTCAATGACTCTTCTTATTTTCTTGATACTCTCTTTTGCAGAGCAGTTTTTAATTTAATGAAATTCAGGTTATCAATTATTTATTTCATGAGTCAAGCCTTTATATTTTTAGATATTGCTTTTTCCTATTTGTATCCTCATCTCCCACTAGAACTGAAATAAATATATGTTTATCTTTTCATTCTCTTTTCCATGTCTCTTATGGTTCATTTGACAAGAACTTTTATGGTTTTTTCTCTCTAGGATACATTTTATGTTGCCTTGCATGTTTAGATATTTTAAACTGCAAGCTACTCATTTTTATTAGAATTTTATTTGTGGAAAATCTTTACATTTTCATATTTTCCTCTTATCTATCTCATGCTGTCTAGAATGATTCTAAATTCTCAAAATAAATGTTTTTTAGATTATACAGAATCATAAATTCAAGCTGAATACAACATGTGGATTGTAGTACCAGATTTTCAGTGTTCTTTTTTATCAGGTGTCTACTCAATATCAAGTTCAAGATAGTAAGTTTTCCTTGCCAGAGTAAAAGAAACAGGTGTTTAATTTATTTCTAGTTCACCCTTACACTAAGGATGTAGTCTATAGAATCTCAGGGATATGGGAGAAAGAAATATATTCTTTTAAACTCACCAACCTGGTTGAGCTTTGGATTTTACCTCATATATCAGGTATCCAGTAAGGCCATGAAAAATAAAACTCAATTGTACAAACCTTAACAAGTGCTTTCAGTGTAAAAACAAGCTTCTGTGCTATACTATCCTTTTCAAGTTTTTACTTTCACTAGGTTTTTTGGTCACCAAAAAAAAAATTTCTCCCTTGCAAGATCACCAATCCATTAATGATGTTTGAAGTTATTTTATCCATAATTTTGAGGGTTTGTCAACAAAAAGATCAATTCAGTATCCTAATATGCCACACAAGTGGAAATACAAATCATCCAGTCCATTTTCCTTCTTTTCTCAGTAGTAGCCACTGTAGCATCAAGAGCAAATTCTAGAGATATGCAATATGCCTACCTTAATAAAAGTCACAAAAAACAAAAACAAAAACAAACAAACAAACAAACAAAAACCAGCTTTGGTATCCAGAGTGTCCCATTAAGTCTTTCTAAAAGCTTTATACTCCCACACTTCCCCATGTGATTTACCGTGCCTTTTCATGCTAGAAAAAAGTGATCATCTCTGTAGTTTCACCATTTGATTCATGGCATCTCTAATATTTTGTGTCATTTTACAGAACCTATCATTTTAAAAAGCACTGAAACAGAACATAAAAATATTTCTTAACCCATATAAAATACTTTCTTTACAACTGCTGACAACTGATCTGGAAAACATAAACAGAAAGAATGGTTGCTCAATGTTGATTTTTAAAGATGCATTTAAAAAGAAAAACCAATATTTATCATGGCATGGTTTTTCCTATTGATTTGCAATGACTGCAAAGGAGAGCTGCATCATTCTTCTCATTTTTGTTTTGTTTTATTTTAAAGGAAAGTAATCCCATGAATTTCAAAATCCTTTTGGCAAGATTATTATTTTATTTGTCAAATAAAAATTGACTTTAAAATATTTAGGTTCTGTCTCTTAGAAAAAATATTTAACACAATTATTATTTCTCAATAACTATAAACATTCCATGTGGGAATAGGTATATTGATGTAAAGAAATAATTAGGATGTTGCCACTTTTGCTAAGCTGTATAAGAGTCAGTATGTTTTGACAGATCTATCTAGGAAGCTAGATATGGTCACCATCCTATTACTCTAATAATAATGATTTCACAGACATCAGAAAATTTCTGTTTCAATGTATCAATCCTCAGGCATCTAATGAAAACAAAGCTAAAAGCCAGACCTTATAAAAATCATTTAATCACCAAAAAAATAACCACTTTCACAATTTTATGTAACATAAAATTCGAAGACAAATTTGATAGACAAGATATCCATCAAAGTTTATGCCCTTGCTTCCATTGGCAAGAAGTAGTCAGAGTAGCCAGGATGGGTAAGGTTTAACAGAAATACAGGAAAACATCAGAGTAAAGAGCTTTTTGGTAATGCATGGAGGGAAAAGATAGGAAATAGCCATAAAATGAAGGACTCCAAAGTAATAGTAGCAGGACTGTGCTATTGATGTTGCTAATTGATTTACCCTCCTGTTTTTCTCCTCTTGGGTTTTGCCTACATCCAGCCAGCTTGGAGTCCTTTATCCTAGTGAAGCACAGTAGATGATGAAGATAACGAGATCCTCTTGGCATTTTTATCAAAAAACATGCATTCTTGTGAGAGAGAAACTGTACACTTTTGCTCAGAAGAGCCTTAGGAGAAAAGTAGCTGGATTACATCTGAGGAAACAGGAGCTTTGACACACTTGCAAATATTCTCAAGGACTTACGTGTGACTGATGGAATGGAAAGAACTAGATTCCTGAAGAGGTTAGGTAGTAGAGGCAAAGGATGTCTTGGGGACAATCTGGTAAATTGATGGCCAGTGATCAGAAGGATGACATACATCTCAGGAGATATCCTTGTGGACACCTATTGAAAATCAGATACAACTCTCCTTTTCCACACTTACTATAACAGTCACTAAGGATGGTCATG
Organism: Mustela erminea; assembly: GCF_009829155.1. NCBI lineage: Eukaryota > Metazoa > Chordata > Mammalia > Carnivora > Mustelidae > Mustela > Mustela erminea. The sequence continues at coordinate 73,910,630 of NC_045619.1, read as the reverse complement.
ATAAATACGACCTTTTCATTGTATCTATTTGTTCCTTGGTAAAAGGAGAAGAATCCTACATTTATGAAAGCTAGTTTCTTTTCCCATGTCAATGGAGCATAAAGTAAATTAGTGTTTTTTAAAACAAAATTATGTATTTTTTCACATCCAAGTTAGTAAGATTTGTATCCCTACTGCATTAAAAGTAGATATTAAGGGGCGCCTGGGTGGCTCAGTGGGTTAAAGCCTCTGCCTTCGGCTCAGGTCATGATCCCAGGATCCTGGGATCGAGCCCTACATAGGGCTCTCTGCTCAGCAGGGAGCCTGCTTCCTCCTCTCTCTCTCTCTCTCTCTCTCTCTGCCTGCCTCCCTGCCTACTTGTGATCTCTATCTGTCAAAATAAATTAATAAAATCTTTAAAAAAAAAAAAGTAGCTATTAATCTTTTTTCAGCCAAACATAAGAAGTTATATAATAAAACAAATTCATGCCAATAAGAAAAGTCATTTTGCAGAGTGATAACAGGAATTCACCATTATTTTTAGCAGCACACTGATATTTATTGTACCAAAAGGACCAGAAATAGAATGACAGCTGAGAAAGTCTCTCTTTTTGACAAAATTTTGAACAATTGTGAACATAAACTAATTTCAGAGTTCTTAGACAATGACAGTTAAATTATTAAAAAACAGTGGTTTGATAGGGAATAAAGTAGATCATCAGAATGAAGGCCATTAAAGTGATAAACATGCCTGTCTATATCTAGGACAAACATTTCCCTCAACAGTACTGTGTATGAGTTTAGTTCTGGAAAGAGAAAGATTAGTTGTTATCATTAGAGTAGGTGATATATTTATATGAAATTTTAAAAATGATAACAACTACATTTATCATATACCTGTTATGCCCAGGACACTGGCTGCAGGTTAAAGTTGTGTTTCAACCATTTTTAAGATTCTCTGAATCACATGGACTCTCCTGTCAGAGAGTTACTACAACGGTGCCCAAACTACGCTGACCTATAAATATCATCTTTAAGGATGATATGTAAGGAATGAGTTCCAAACATACATTATGGCGTATTTTCTAGTGTATATGTTTGAGCTATTGATTAACCAAATGATCACAGAATTTCTCCTACATAGGAGAAAGATGTTTAGAATATAAAATGTGTGTCTATTTCATGTGACTCAGAAATGTCATTAAAATTAAATTTAACTAATAAGTATGTTAAAAAGAAAATATTAATGAACGCTTGCTATACATCAATAAATCATTGAATTTCCAATTATAATACTTAATGAGTTCCTGTTCTACATTTCAAATATCAGTTATTTTTACTTTTGAATTTTTAAAAGTTAATTATTAATGAATAAATTTTCTAATATTTCTCCACTACTGATTGAACCCCGCATCAGGCTCTCTGCTCAGCAGGGAGCAGAGCTCTCTCTCTGCCTGCCTCTCTGCCTACTTGTGATCTCTGTCTGTCAAATAAATAAATAAAATCTTAAAAAAAATAAAAATAAAAAAATAAAAAGAATGGAATTTGGGCCTGGAACACCTCCTTACCAAGAGATGAAAAGTCTTCACAGACTGTGCTGGATTTAGCATCTTGTATGAGAATATATTTCCCTGTTTCAGACTCAATATGTGTTCCTATGTTCTTTGTAAGCATATGCATTATATGACACCTGGCCAACCCCACTGCTTTATCTGCCCCCTATAGGGAAGGGAGGGAATTAGATCCTTCATTCTTGGCCACAGTTGCCTTGTATTGACTTCCAGGGGAGACCTGCTGGCAGTAGGGGTCCAGTGCCCACTACTAAAGCTCATCTTCCTCTGTCTCTTCTCTTTGTTAGTAAAGCGTCATTTCTTCCAGTGTTTGACAGTTGTGTTTTCATTGGCAACTCCAATACCAAGATGCAGCAGACAAAAGTGTTTGGCCTTCTACTCCTGACACTAGAAAACATAAGCCACTTTCTCTGTATTCTGTACACCCCTCAATAGCAGTACTCCGTATAGGTCCAAAGTTACTTCTCCAATTCCAATTGGTTAATACATTAACTTCAAATTGCTGAGCAGACTTGAATGGTGCATAGACTGCCTTCCCAATGTCCTTATGAGGTAGGCTGACCAAAGGAATTATAAGTCATCCTTGAAAGTTAGACACTGACCTGTATATCCTAGGTCTGAAATAATGCTCAGGATTAAAATGTATACCTATTGAGAAAGTGAAAAATATGTTTAGTTCATATTTGTGAATCTGTTATTTCTTTTGCTACCTAAAGCAATCTAACTTTCTTTATTTGGAAAGTATTTATTGAGTCCCTCCAAAGAACCAGGCACTGCCCTAGCTGATGAGGATAGAACAGTGAACAGAACAAAGTTCGTGGCCCCTTGGAATCATATACTAGTAATGAAGACAGCTAGCAAACAAATATAAAATCAGCTGATAATAAGGACTACTGGGAGAAGAAACAAGGTAAGTGAATAGAATGTGATGAGGATAGTATTTACATAGGGCAGTCCAAAAATATCTTTCTGTGGGGATGATCTTTGAGCAGAGATCTGAATAAATTGAAAGAGTAAGTTACATTAATATCTGCTAGAAGAGCACTCCAAAGTGAAACAGCGAATCTTCTCTAGTTTTCTACTTAGGTATCTTGTTTCACCCCAAAAATTACAGTGTTCTTAAAGACGTCTTCTATTTATTTTTTATCTACCTCATACAGGCAGTTTCAAATTGATCTGGTTATCAGTATATAAAAAGAGTAGTGGGATTTTATGGAAATAGATTCATATGTACTTATATTAAAAGTAATATTCTATATCCTGAGAATTCACTAAATTACAGAGGGAAATAGCCACTGCAGCTTGAAAAAGCACACTTAAAATAAACCTATGTCAATGACAGAAGAGGTCCCAGGACTAGCAACACATATGTGTGATCCACAGAAGTAAAATCTGAAGGCAGATTTTTACTGGAATCTGTGTCTTTTTGTGACATGATTATGTGTCACTCTATTACATGGGTACTTATTTTCTAAGTAATACATTCAAAAAGCAGGATGAGGTTGAAGGACAAGAAAAATGATAGGAAATGTGCATGAGTGAAATCCAGTTTTTCTATGAGAATTAAACGGTTAGAGTTCTAATATCCTTAACATTTATTTCAAAGGTGTATAAATACTATTTCCATTCTGAACATGTGAAGAAACTAATATAGGAAGGAAAGTTGGCCAACTTGAATTGCATTGTTTTGAAGTAGAGGTATTAATGCTAAGAAGTCATACAGATCTAGCAGATTAATCTACTCAGAATCAACCCATTCTCTTGTACTTCAGAAATCAAGTTTAAACTTTTTTAATACTCTAGCTCAAAATAGAACTTGTGCTTTAGCATAAAGTTATGCATATAAGCCTTAAAATTGCTCATATTGTATACCTTAGCTAAAAATAGTATATTCATTTGATTAGCTCTCTAAGGCAAATTTGTAAGAAAATAGACTTCCTGAAGTACCTGAAATCTAAGTAGACTGGTCCATCTTTATATCTAGAAATGTCAATTGGAAAAGATTTAAGAAAGAACAAAACAAGGCAATTCTTAGTCACAATTAGGAGTTTAGACTATAAAACTAGGTGGCTGGGATTCAAATCCTGGCTCTGCCATTTACCAATCATGTATCCTTCAGTGAGCAGCTAACATCTCTGCTTCAGTTTCCCTAACTATAAAATGGAAATAGTAATACACCTCTTCAAGTCTACTCTGAAAAGTAAATGAGTTAAAATGCATAAAAGTAGGTAGACCAATACCTATTTTTGAAGTATTTTGACACATGGTACATACTGTAATATCTTTCTGTTAATAGTAATATGGCAGGGCTTCTCAGAAAATTAAATGAGAGGGGTACCCGGGTGGTTCAATTGGTACAGTTGGTTGAGTATCTGACTCTTGGTTTCTGTGCCACTCATGATACCAGGTTCAGTTTTCAGCCCCCTTGTTGAGCCTTGCATGGTGCCCTGCATCTGGCTCTTCATTCAGCTGGGAGTCTGCTTCTCTCCATCTACCCCTCTCCACACTCTCTAAAATAAATAAATAAATATTTAAAAGGAAAAAAGAAAAGAAAATTAAATGACATAGTTGATATAATCCATATAAAGGGTTCAGGACAGGGGTTAATACAAATGATAATTTTAAATAGAAACATTACCACCATCAAAACCCTTGTCCCTAGCCTGTCATCTGGCAAATTCTGATATACAAACAAAGCAAAGGAAATGTTAATGGGTCCAGTGCAAATCCATGAGCTCTCTGTATGGAATAACCTACACCAAGACAAAAATAAACATTCTTAGGGCATAACATAGCAAGAACAGCCATGCAGTCCACCTCCTTATTCTGGGCTCAAAATTGAAATAACTATCTAGCCAGTATCTTTCTAAAATAATACCTAAGTTCCTGATGGCTAATGATGATGAACATCTTTTCACGTGTCTGCTGGCCATTGTTATGTCTTCATTGGAGAAGTGTCTGTTCATGTCTTCTGCCCATTTTTTGACACAATTATCTATTTTTTGAGTGTTGGGATGGAGAAGTTCTTTATAGAACTTGGAAATCAGCCCTTTGTACTGTCATCCACGAATATCTTCTCCCATTCCGTGGGTTGCCTCTTTGTTTTGTTGACTGTTTTCCTTTGCTGTGCAGAAGCTTTTTATCTTGATGGAGTCTGAAAGTTCATTTATGCTTTTGTTTCCTTTGTGTTTGGAGACATGACTTGAAAGAAGTTGCTGTGGCCGATGTCGAAAGGCTACTGCCTATATTCTCCTCTAGGATTTTGATGGATTCCTGTCTCACGTTGAGGTCTTTCATCCATTTTGAGTTCATTTTTGTTTATGATGTAAGAAAGCAGTTGAGTTTCATTCTTCTATACATAGCTGTCCAGTTTTCCCAGGACCACTTATTGTAGAGACTGTCTTTTTTCCACTGGATATTTTTTCCCGCTTTGTCGAAGACTGTTTGACCAAAAAGTTGAGGGTCGATATCTGGGCTCTCTACTCTGTTCCCTTGGTCTGTAAGTCTTTTTTTGTGCCAGTACCATGCTGTCTTGGTGATCGCAGCTTTGTAGTAAAGCTTGAAATCAGTCAACGTGATGCCCCCATATTTGTTTTTCTTTTTCAACATTTCCTTGGCGATTCAGGGTCTTTTCTGGTTCCATACAAACTTTAGGATTGTTTGTTCCAGCACTGTGAAAAATACCACTGGTGTTTTGATTGGGAGGGCATTGGAAGTATAGATTGCTCTGGGCAGCATAGACATTTTAACAATGTTTTTTCTTCTGATCCATGAGCATGGAATGTTTTTCCATCTTTTTATTTCTTTCATGAGTGTTTCTTTCATGAGTTTCTTTCATGAGTGTTCTGTAGTTCTTCAGTACAGATCCTTTATGTCTTTGGTTAGGTTTATCCCAAGGTATCTTGTGGTTTTGGGTGCTATTATAAATGGAATAGATTCTCTGATTGCCCTTTCTACAGTTGCATTGTTAGTGTCTAAGAAAGCAACCAATTTCTGTGCATTGATTTTGTATCCTGTCACATTACTGAATTGCTGTATGAGTTCTAGCAATTTGGGGGTGAAGTCTTTTGGGTTTTCCACATAAAGTATCATGTCATCTGTGAAGAGAGAGAGTTTGACTTCTTCTTTGCCAATTTGAATACCTTTTATTTCTTTTTGTTGTCTGATTGCTGTTGCTAGGACTTCTAGTACTATGCTGAGCAACAGTGGCAAGAGTGGTGAGTATTAAGGAGGGCATGTATTACATGGAGCACTGTGTGTTGTTATACATAAACAATGAATCTTAAAACACTATATCAAAAACTAATGATGTATTTTATGGTGGCTAGTATAACACAACAAAAAAAATAAAATAAAATAATGCCTAAATTCAATTTCTATAAATTATAAAGACAGAATGTTAATTGACAGTATTGGAAACTATACAGTGAACTATATATGTCTTCAGAAACTGAGAATTTCCATATAAATATACATACAGTAAACCTAGTTGTATGTAATAGGATTGATTCTGCTACTATTTCTTAAATCTTCCTAAGGAATCAGAAACCCTTCATCAGACATAATGAAGGAAAATGTGTCTAAAAGTTCTTATCCAATTTCTCTCCTTTCCTCACATAAATTCTGAATTGTTGGCTAATGTCTTATGTTCCTTCCTATTCCAGTCTCATGGCTGTCTAGAATAAGCACTTGATTGTATGAGGACTTTTTAAACTGATTGCAGACAATGCATGCTATTTCTATCTAGTAGTACCCAGAATTCGGGTCTTTAAGAGGAATATTTCAGACAATGTTTCTGTATCTCTAGCTACTAGTGTTCAAAACTAAAAAGAATTTAAGCAGATTTCCCTGCTTTTAATGAAAGACACTGAGTGTCTACCTTTAGATGTTTATCACCAAGAAACAATTTCTTTCCATTTGCACAATGTCCAGCTTTCTCTCTGCCTTTCTATCCAGAGGATCATATAATCTGTATTTGCCTCTCCTTGATCCTCCCAACAAATATTTATTGAGTGTTTACTATAACCAAGAAATTCTCTAGGCCTGGGGAGATACAGTGAGCAAGATATAACCCAGAGCTTCAGAACTAACTGCGTTTACAGGAAGATTAAATCCTATCTAATTACTTAGATGGAAGAAATTTCATATTTAGTTATATGTGAGAAAAGTCTTGGTTTCTATGTTGTATTCAGAGTATTTTTATACCAAACATCCTTTTTAGAAGCTGCAACCTCTTCTGAAAAACTTAACAACAGTATCATACTGATTGTTAGTCCAGAGTGTCATTTTTCTAAATAAGCAAACACCACAATATGGTAGATGCTACTGATCACCATAATTGTGAGATGAACTCTGGTAGAGTAGAGTAGAGTCTTAAGACTGGAAAAGTCACAGGCTGTTAGATTGATTTCACATAATGTACCTCTAAGACTCATCCTTTTTATTTCAGAAGAGTTTAAAAGCTTCTCCAGTTACAACTACATTAGCCTTATAAGTGAATTCATGAGAATAGATTATCTCCTAAGATATTTCCACATTAGCTCAGTTACTTAATGAAATAATTACCTAAAGAATATCAGAGTAAAATCTAATACAAAATGTGCATGAAAAAAGGGAAGAAATACTTTAAAACAAAGACTAACACTACCAAAGAGAAGGAATAATAAGAGAAGATTAGAATATCTCTTATCTTCTGATACAATAAATATTTTCTAAACTCCTAACATACATAAAGTACTGTGACAGATGCAGAAAGTACAATGATGAATATTACTCAATTGATGATTTTAAAACTGTAGGGTCTTATTGCAGAATGGCAGTGACTCTTCATTTAATTTGTATTAAATGTGTGGGAATACTTCAAGATTTTTTAAAAACTCTTATTTTTTATTCTCAATTATTTGATGAAACCCCTAAATTTTCAATCTTGTATTTCTATTTCTGTATATGTATATATGTATATACATGCATGTATATTTCTAAACATAAGTTCACATATGTGTATACACATATATTTAATTTATTAATAAAAGCACTCAGTAATTTTATCGTATTTAGGTTGTTTTCTTGAATATATGAAATTATAAAAACAATTGAGATTATGGATATAGTTAATAATGGAACTGTATTATAAAACATTCCAAATTTGGATTTTTTCATTCAATTTATGGGGAATCATTGAAAATATTATTGTTTATACACATGGAACACTTAGCCTCAAAACACTATTAAAAATTCTATTCTCACAAGATTGTTATATTTAAGACAATTAATTGATTAATAGCCTAGAACTTAAATGTTGTGAGTCTTAGCAGTTTTTATTTCTTCATTATTTATTCATGTAATTTTATCTAAGAACTCAAAAGTGCATTGTTTTAAGAACAATGGAATACATTCATGATATTAAAGAGAAAAAAGGCCCCACCCAAGAAGATTAAGATAATACCAGTTTGCTGGTCCAATAACATTTACCATGGAATACAGGCCCTTTCATGGCCTGACTCCTGCTTAAACTTTCCAGATTCCTCTTCTGTCATTTTCTGTCTTACACTTTATACTACAACAACATTAAATGATGTGCTATGTCATATACATATTTTGTTGTGTCTCATTTCATTGTCTCTGCTCATTCTTCCTCCTCTGTCTGGAATATTAGTGTCTCCCTCCTCCACTTTTTCTCTTGTCTTATTTATGCACATTGTCCAAGTGTCAACTCAGACATCTCAGACATCATCCTCAATTACTACCCACTTCTTCCAAGCTATTCTCTACTCTGTACTTCCAGAGAATTCTATTCACTGTACAAATCACATCGTATTAGCAATGTTAGAGTGGCCTAAATGAAATTGCCATTATTTGGTTGATGCTGACCTACAAAAATGGTGAATTATTCTCTACCACCAGGATATAAAATTTTTTTAGAGTGGATCTTAACAATTAATCACTGTCTACTCCTTCCCTGTTCAAAATGGACCCCAACAGCTATCTGTTTACCTAAATGAATGGGTAATTTATAAACAATCACAGAAATTTCAGGGATGTGCCTCAGACTGTTCTGTGCCCTAAATTCAAGCTAGTTGTGTCCACTCTTCACTCCAGTGGGATAAATGCATGGTTAAACCAAATATTTATGCTGGTATGTTGTGTTTTTGATAATGAAACGGGACTCCATGCAGTGTTTTTTGTTGGCTATTCTTGCATGGCTTCTTTGTGAATATATCTTCAGCAGAGACCTAAGAAAATCTGTCCCTTAGCAATAGCTTTCTGTAAACTAACTCATAAATCAATACAAAAAAAGAAAGTGCAGATGTGTGGTGAAGCATTTGTGGTCTCTTGGTTGAGAATAATTTTAACATGACACAAGATTGATTTAAACTGATTATGGACTGAACTGTCTCTGTTCCTCCTTGACTTCAGATCTGTATACTTCAGCTTCACCCAAAAAGATCTTGCTTACAGAAGACTACATATGCTTTCTTAGCCATTCAATCATGCCTGGCAAATGGATAATGAATAAGAAGCCAATCCATAATTTACCTTCTACCACTCACTACTCATCTATTCATATTTAGCAAGTGCCTGCATGTTCTAAGAATTAAGCTAAGATTACAAAGATGGGTAAAAAGGAATAACCCTTGCACTCAAAAAGCTCAGAATTTAGTAGGGGGAATGAGACATAAACATAAACAATGGTCAAATAGAGAGAAACCCATATTAAAGATATATACCAAGAACAATTGCAGTGAGAAAGAGTTTTCTGAAAAATTCCTGTAGGATCTGATGATTAGAAGAATATTGGAGTCCCTGGTAAGAACAGTAATAATGTCTACTGGAAAAGGATTCCAGCCACCAATTGGTTAAGCTAATATTTAAGGTTAAGGAAATGGATATATCAATCCATTTCCTATAGATAGGTATAGGTATCCAATAGATAGGTATTCTATCTCTTTAGCTTTCCATAATTCAAATTTATTTCAGTATTAGTATTATAATTTATATCGGGTATACCCATAGAAACAATAGTCTTAGTAAAGAAATAGAAATATCTATATATCTAGAAATATCTATATATGTATACTCTTATTGACCCTACGTTTAGCTATCTTTATTTTCTGCCTTTTACAAAGAAGGTAGGCAATAAAATGGACTTGATCTGCAAAAGTAAAACCATCATTAGTTGGACTTTTTTTCATATTAAATCCATTTCCCCACATTGCATGTAGATTCAGTCTTTCAAAGCACTTTCACAGTTGATATTCTCAACCCTACCAGGCATTTAAATCAGGAAAAATACCGAAATTGGACAAAGATTAATTGATTTGTTCAAGGTCACATTGTGACAAAACCTGAATCTTATCTAGGACTCTTCCACCCTAACAAAGAAAATAACTTTAACTATTCCAATATTTGAATGGCCATTTAGACTACCTAAATGGCACAACACCCAAAGTCTAAAAGAAGCTAATGTTCTTCTTATAATTGATATCTATTGAACACCCTTTTCTCCTCTGCTCCCATTTGCCAAACAAGCTGAAGCAAAATAAGATAGTGATTAAGAAGTAAGAGGCAAGATTCTGCAGCCAGAAAGCCTCTGTTCAAATCCAGGTTTTACCACTTACACTGTGAACTTGGCTAAGTAACTTAACTTTGCTGTGACATAGTTCATTCACCTCTAAAATGGAGATGATAATTACACCTACAGCATAAAACTGTTTTCAAGCAAGCACTTTGGGTTTTTTTTGTTTTGTTTTATTTTGTTTTAATTAATTATTTATTTGACAGAGATCACAAATAGGCAGAGAAGCAGGCAGAGAGGGAGGGGGATGCAGGCTCCCTGCTGAGCAGAGAGCCCGATGTGGGGCTCGATCCCAGGACCCTGAGATCATGACCTGAGCTTAAAGCAGAGGCTTAACCCACTGAGCCATCCAGGCACCCTGAGGCAAGCACTTTGAATAGTGTCTTGTATGCAGTCAGTACTATATATTTATTTGCTATCATTATTATTATTTCTTAATTGTATAATAAGTAAGAAGATGACACAGATATCAGAAGAGAGTAAATAGCCAGATCCATTCCTTCTAATTGCCACTACTTGTGAATCCAGCCATTCCACTGAGATGTTTAAAAAGAGAGAGATTTTACCACAAATTCTGAAGGAAATTATTGGTGAAAAAAAATTTAATGAAAATGCTTAATTGAAACAAAATTTGAGGATGTTTTTACCATGCCATCTCTTTTTTAATATTAGCCCTAGTATTGTAGAGTTACTTTGATGTTTAACTTACCCCCTAACCTCAGAAAAACAATTTCTATCTTCTCCTTACATTACAATAAACTTCAATTCTTTTTTGTTTATTTTCATGAAAATTACCATGTTGAAGAAACATGCCTTTTCTTAATGTAAGAATTCAAGTCAGGGAAAAGGAAGTGTGAGGGGGGAAATGTTACAGAACAGAAATAAGTGAGATGTAGCTGAGAACAAATTTTGCCTGTTCCTATCTGATAGCTTCTCATTTCAGCCTTGTATCTCTTGAGGGAATATGCTGAGTCTTCCCATTTCATTAAATGGCTGCTCTAACTTATTCCTCTCAAATCTGAATATGCTTCCAAGAGAGAGAAGTAGACCACACCCAATTTGCCATTATTTTTTCAACTGGCTAGACCAAATTATGTTAGAAAGATAATATAGGTGTTTAAATAAGTAAAATTTGAAAGACTGTAATGTTTATTAAGAATCATTGTGTTTCTGGTCTCTAAGTTGACCCTTGCACAATACAGGTTTGAATTGTATGGGCCCACTACAGTACCATAAATGTATGTTCTCTTCTCTTAATAACATTGTCATTTCTCCAGCTTACTTTATTAAGGCATGCAGTATATAGGGGCTCCTGGCTGGTACAGTCAGTTGAGCATCTGATTCTTGGTATTAGCTCAGGTTGTGGTCTTATGGTCCCGGGATCAAGCCCTGAGTCAGGCTCCACGTCAAGTACCACACTTCACAGAGTCTCCTGGAGATTTTCTTTCTCCCTCTCCCTCTGTCCCTCCCACTCTGTCACTCTAACTTTCTCTCTAAAATAAGTAAATCTTTTTTAGGAAAAGAATGCAGTATATAAGAGATACAATATACAAAATATGTATTAGTCAACTGTTAATGTTAACAGTAAGGCTTCAGGTCAATAATAGACTATTAGTAGCAGCAATATCCACAATAACCAAACTATGGAAAGAACCTAGATGTCCATGAACAGATGAATGGATAGAGAAGATGTGGTATATATACAATGAAATACTGATTAAAAGAAATGAAATCTTGACATTTGCAACAATGTGGTTGGAACTAGAGGGTATTACGCTAAGCAAAATAAGCCAATCGGAGGAAGACAATTATCATATAATCTCTCTGATATGAGGAATTTGAGAGGCAGAACGGGGGGTTGTGAGGGAATGGGAAGGAAAAAATAAAACAAGATGAGATCAGGAGGGAGACAAATCATAAGAGATTCTTAATCTCACAAAACAAACCGAAGGTTGCTGGGGGGTGGGGGTGGGATCAGGTGGTTGGATTACGGACACTGGCAGGGTATGTGCTATGGTGAATGCTGTGAAATATGTAAGCCTGATGATTCACAGACCTGTACCCCTGGGGCAAATAATACATTATGTTAATAAAAATAATAAAAAATAATAATAGGCTATTAGTAATTAAGGTTGTGAGGCATCATATGTTATACATGGATTTTTTTACCTCACAGTGGGGAAGAGGTTTGGCATCCCTAACCCCCATGTTGATCAAGGGTCAGCTACATTTTTAATATGTTATTTGACCCCATAACTGTACTACAAAGTAAATATTAGCTTCATGTTACAGATAATAAAACTGAAGATCAAAGAAGCCAAATAACTTGCCCAAGACCACAGAGCGAATGAGTATAAACCTCTGTGGAATTTAAATATGGATCTAATTTTATTCAGAGAATGAAGGGAAAAAAGAATATGAGCTCTTTCTAGATTGAGAACCAAAAAAACATATTAGCTATTACCAAAGTCCCTGAACAAAGAATATATATATAGATTGAAACAAATAAATTAACATTTGATTCTCCTCTATCATAAGCAAACAGATTTTGTATGTTAGCAATATAATAAGGACATAAAGACTATTTTCTTAGATTTTCATTTGAACATATAACTATAATATGTACTTTCATCTCTATGTATCAGAGAATTGGCTAGAGACTTGAAATGTGACTTATGGAATATACTCTTGTTGTTCATGAAATATATAACTTATTTTCACTCCAGGAGTAAATAATATTCCCAATTATTATAATGATTTCCTTTCTTTGCTCCCCAAAAGCTATTGTAAACCAGAATATTTTTTGTTTTTAAGAGGAGTGGCATGACTCTTTATCTCCCTTTTGAAAAGTAAATGGGATAATTGAGGAGGAGGCTGGAAGAGAGAGAGACTTTAAAAGAAATTAACATGTACTTTAAAAATCATTTTTAAGGTGTCAGAATATAATACACAAAGTCAAAGCATTGCCTCACTTTACATAAAAAGGGGAAATCAGAAATAATGAAGCCAAACTCTATTCACCACAGTCTTACACACATTTTTACATTCACAAAGAGAAAAAAAAAGAGTTTTCATTTCACTTTGTTTTGCCTTTTCTTTCTTTCTTTCTTTATTTATTGAAGATTTTTTTTTAAAGATTTATTTATTTATTTATTTGACAGACAGAGATCACAAGTAGGCAGAGAGGCAGGTAGAGAGAGAGGAGGAAGCAGGCTCCCTGCTGAGCAGAGAGCCCAATGTGGGGCTCGATCCAAGGACCCTGGGATCATGACCTGAGCTGAAGGCAGAGGCTTTAACCCACTGAGCCACCCAGGTGCCCTGTTTTGCCTTTTAAAGAGAAGTTTCCCTCATTTTCACAATGTCTTTTATGAAGGAATTAACCAGTCTCAATTTTGTACATCCCATGGGTAACCCCTTTGTTGTTAGATTTGGATTCTATTGCAATAGGATGCACCAAACATAATTATTATTTGTTTAACATAAGTTATTTGGATCTAGAGTCAGAAGACATTATAATATATTCAATTCAATTTAGAAAACACTGACTGAGCTTCCTGTAGGAAGAAAATACTGGAGTAAGCACTATATGAATACAGTGATTAATAAAACACTCTCTCTGCCTTCTAGCATCTCACAGTTTAGCTTTTAAATAACTCTAATACAAGACAACATGTCATAAATTCTACAACAAATATTCAGACAGAGCGTTATATTTGAGTTACCATCACAGTACTTATCCTAAATGTCTTGTCTATGTCCTGATCCTGAAGAATTCACTTATGATCTTCAACCAGTCATAATATAGAAAGACTTCTTTAACCAAAACCAATTGAATTTGTTTGCAATACTCTAGTCCTTTAGAGATTCACGTGTGCACCAACACGCATATGCTGGCAGTCACTTCCATACCCTCCTCTCTCAGGCCTGCTAAGCACTATGGCCAGTCGTCAGGCAAGGTTTTTTAGCAGTATGAGCAGAAGAGGCTCTCCTGAGAGTCTAAGATATATCTGAGATATACCCTATTCTCTTGAAGTAATAATAACAATAATAATAATAATTAATGAAGTAATAATAATAATAATAATTAACACTCTGCCTTCTGTCTGAGAATGTTCTCCCTTATAACTGAGTCTATACAATCAGGAGAGATAGGCACAAAGTGGTAAAATTAGAAGGTGTTAACCGCTGTCAGCCAAAATGTTAGATTCATTAAGTCAGCCCAGACAATCAGTGTCATTTTGGGGTCCTCTTACCTCCTCCTACTATCACCTCCTCCTGATAGAACCTACTAGTCCTGCCTAGGTTCTATCAGGCTTGCTCCTAACCTCTTATGGTCCATTAAAAAGGCACTATTGGGGGGTAGCTTTTTCATGTCAGAACTTCTCCCAAAATAAGCTTGCCTTACCTTACCCCTGAGGCTTAATTTCTACAGATGACTTGCTAAGTAACAATTAATCCAAAAAGTAATCTGTGAGAAATGAATAATGAAACCATTTACCTCTGCTTTCTATGCTCTGACAACTACCTCCTCTTCCAAACCGTATGGAAGCATTCTAAAAACCATTCCTCCTGTTACTTATCTCAGCCCCTCACTGCCACCAAAAAACAAAACAAACACAAAAACAAAAAAAAAACTTCTGATCACTGGATTGAGTTAACAGGAAGACTGTGTTGCTATAGTAATTAATTAGGGAAATGTTTGAGGGGACATGGATTTTCACAATGTAATCATGTTATATTATGTTTAAAAATGCCCAATAAGCATGTATATGAAACATATACAAATATGGAATAAATAGTAATCAGAAGAAAGATAGTAATAAGTGAAGGGCTCTATCTTTTGTCCCAGCAAAAAGGCTTTTCTTGGTAAATCCAATACCACTTTACATATCCTCTAAGGATTTTAACTTGATCCTTCCCTTAGAACAGTTGTCAAGAACATTACCATTCCCTCTGGCTGAAAAACTACAGAGTTCTAGTCTTGTGGAAAAACATATATTCTGTGCCAATATAATTTTCAAGTCACATCTTAGAAAATCTAAAAAGATAGATAATTTTCAAAAAGGGCACTAAAAAAAGTTCCTCTTTTGATATGAGTGTTTTTCACAGGCAAGTATCTCATTGTGAAAAAGGAATTAATGTTTTGCAATAGTTGGAAATTTTTCCTTGTTTTAATATTTGTAAAAAGAAAATCACATTAATTGATCACTTTTTTTTTAAGCGGAAATTTTGCCTGAAAATTAAGCTAAAGTATAGGACACTTTGTTCTCAATTCTGCTGCAATGAGCCCCGTAAGTATTTCATTGTGCATGCAAATATAGGTCCTGGTATTTGTTTTTTGTAAAATAAATAAACAAATACTTCCTGCTTACAAAAAAAGAATCAATGAAGGTAAGAACTTTCATGTAATCCTATCTTAAAGACCCCAGGCAACTGAAAAAGAGTATCATAAAAGCATCTTCCTACTAGAGGAAAAAAAAAAAAAAAAAAAAGGAGGTAATTCTATAAGATCTAAGAAGATAGCTATTAGGAAGCAGAAGTAATGTTTCCTTAATACTATTAGAATCAGACCTGAAAGGTATTTTGAAAATTTATTTAACTTACTGCTAATCTCTCATCTAAATCACCTTGCAAAGAAGATGCCCAACTACTTTTGTTCATCTCCCAAGCAGAGAAAGATTTCACAACATCCCAAGGAATTTAAAACTGCTTAGAAAATTTTTGGAGGACATTCACTTATGCATATTATGTAAATTTCACCTCTATTCTTTAAATGTACTTATATCCTTAGTGGAGTGCAAGAACAAGTGGTTGTGGGGGCGCCTGGGTGGCTCAGTGGGTTAGGACGTT
Source organism: Mustela erminea (assembly GCF_009829155.1). Classification (NCBI taxonomy): domain Eukaryota; kingdom Metazoa; phylum Chordata; class Mammalia; order Carnivora; family Mustelidae; genus Mustela; species Mustela erminea. The sequence goes on along the minus strand of NC_045619.1, from coordinate 73,894,655 downwards.
GCCTTCAGCTCAGGTCATGATCTCAGAGTCCTGGGATCGAGCCCCGCATCGGGCTCTCTGCTCAGCGGGGAGCCTGCTTCCTCCTCTCTCTCTCTCTGCTTGTGATCTCTCTCTGTCAAATAAATAAAATCTTTAAAAAAAAAAAAAAAGAACAAGTGATTGTAACCTTCATATCATGACCTCTTCATATTTGGGTGACTATGGTTGTCTTTCTAAAGTTGTTCTTCCAAAAGCTAAATAAACCCCTGTCTTTATATATGCCAAGAAGGTCATTCAATGTAATCTCTTAAGCATTGGAGTCACTTATCTCTGAACCCTGCCAAATTTTTTACATCCCCATTTAGCTGGGGAACCCAGATGTCATCAAAATAATGAGGAGAGGGGTGCCTGGGTGGTTCAGATGGCTGAGCATCTACTTTCAGCTTTGGTCATGATCCCAGTGTCCTGGAATCAAGCCGCCTATTGGGCTCCCTTGTTCACAGGAAGCCTGCTTTCCCTGCTCTCCCACTACCCCCTGCTTGTTTCCTACTCTCGCTGTGTCTCTCTCTCTGTCAAATAAATAAATAAAATCTGTAAAATAATAATACTAATGAGTAGAGACACCTGGATAGCTCAGTCAGTCAAGCATCTGACTCTTAATTTTGGCTCAGGTCATGATCTCAGGGTGGTGAGATTGAACTCCCACATCAGGCTCTGCCCTCAGCACAGAGTCTGCTTGCGATTCTCTTTCTCCCTCAGCTGTTCCCTCCACTCACGTGTTCTCTACGTCTTTCTAAAAATAAATAAAATCTTTAAAAAATAATAATAATGAGTATAAAGATTATCTTACATCATCTATAAATAATGCATTAATTATCTGAATGATGATTTTAATTTTAATGCTTTTAGTAGAGATTTATGAAGAAAATTATTTAGACTATAATCTGATTCTCAAAACAAACAAAATTTCACAGTAGGTGCCATGGCTTTTGACTGATTAAGCGATAGCTTGATATGTGCATTCAAAAATTGATCATGTCTTCCTCCCATAAGAGAGTAACTTGTACCTCATTAGCCCTTGTTGAAGAAAACAAGAGCACTAATATATCCCTGTATATTCCTATATATTCCTGTGTCTACTAATACACTGGACAACAGGCAGTTTAGGATTATAAATCTGAGAGAAAAGAAACAAATGAGGTAAACTATACAATTGGGCTTTTTAGCTGGAGACACATTCTGGACTACTGCATAGAAAGGGGAACACAAACAGACTATGGAGGTATCACTGGCTTGACGAGATAGCAGAGTTCTGAGAAATGAAGATGAATGTCAGGTAGAATCTGGAGAATAAAGGAAAAAATAAATAAACAAATAAAAAAGAACTCCCCAAATCAGTATAAGATCCTATTGAGTCTATGGTTACTAAACTGCACATAAGTTGGGAATGAGACATATGAGGCAAAATAAAGAACAACTACTAGGGAAAAACAAGTGTCAGAGTTTACACAAGGCTGGAAGATACCCAAATTTTAGCTAACAGAGGGAGAAACCTCACTAGGGTATTCAGGGGTATTCAGATATTCAGGGTATTCAGGAGAAACTCTGAAAGGCCACATCCTTAGGATTAAGGCTAACCTAGCCCTAGCATAAAAATAACTCTGGATGCAATCTAATAAATCTCAGAAAGAAAACAAAAGCCCAAAGAATAAAACCATTCTTCAAGAAATTATCTACTGCCATAACAAAGAAATTTTAAAGTTAGATACAAAATCCAAACTACTCAACATCCAGTTAAATGAAACAGAAAAAGATGAGCCAAAACCAGGAGGAAAATAAGTCAACAGAAACAAGACAGAGTGCTCGCTTTGACAGCACATATACTAAGAAACAAGACAGAAATATTAAAGATTATAGACAAACAGATAAGGAATTTTAAAACAGCTACTAAAAATATATTAAAAATTTAAAAACATGAACAAAAAAAAATAGGAAACAAGGTCAATTAGAACTCCTTGAGATGAAAAATGAAGTATCAGAAGTAAAAAATTCACTGAAATAAGAAATACACAAAAAGAAATTAATTTTACTGTGTTTAAATTATATTTCAACAAATTTGACTCAAAAAAAGAAAAAAATATACTTAATGGAATTAGGTACTGCATATGAAAAGACCAGGGAACTGAAGACAAAGCAACAGAAAATATACAAACTGAAGGGAGAAGAAAGGCATAAAAAACAAAAAACCCTTAAGACTTATGGAAGAGTATCTGAAGAGGTTCCAAGACAGAGGGGTAGTAGGTGGGCCTTGAAATTGCCTCCTCATTTGGATACAACCAGATCAACCTTCAAATATTTTGAACAACTAGGAAGAGAATAGGAGGAGTAGGGAAATAATCTGCGCAGTTGGAGGGAGAGAATTTGGCAGAGGCAAGGAAGAGGAGAAATTTGGAGAATACAGCAGTTTGTGACCACTCAATAAGCCATAGCAAGTGGATCCTTGGGTTGTTCAAGAAGAGATTGCTCCCCTTACTGGAGGGCATTTGGAGAGTATATTTATCCTCTTCAAAGACAAAAGGACAGCTGGGGAGCCACTGAGTGGAGCTCAGCAGCAGAGTCAGAGGAGAACGCAGAGGGCAGAAAATCTCTTTTCAGTGTGAGCCACAATAGTCTTAAACCTCTATGTGCTCACATAGGGCCTGACATCCTGGGTCTAAACTGAACACGGCACAGAGACTGAAGTAGACTGGGGATAACCTGATCACTGCCTTTTGCTCTCTACCACTATAGGCTTAAACCTCTATGTACGTGGCAAAGAACCACTTTTCTGTGGCTGAACAGAGTAGAGCACAGAGACTGGAGCAGATTGTAGATAACCTGGCCCCCTTTTTTGGCTGTCTGCCATAAAAGATTCAAACCTCTGCAATGGCTTCTCTGGGACAAAGGGGAGTAGGGGACTGAGTCAAGTGAGGATGGCTGATAGCTGGCTCCAGATTTTCACTAAGTGTTACAATAAACTCTAGCCTCTATACACACATTGTGCAATGGCTTTTTGGGGAAAGGACAATGCTGGGCATGACCCAAGCCACGCCTGCTGGGGGACAGGAGTGGGTGCACATATTATTAGGCCATTTAAAACTTGGAGTTTTGAATCCCAGCCACTGGTCAGAGATAAAGCACAGGAGATCTGTGGCTCTGGGCATGCTGATGACCCTGACACAGACAAGATAGGGCAGGGAGCTGATGGTGACCTGGGTCACAAGAGATTGCTCACTTTTCTAAGAGGGCCTCTGGAGTAGCAGCTACCAGGAATTCCAATCCCCAAGGACAAAAGGGAACATGATGCCATATTCTACCTCCTCTACCACCCCTCTCTCCTCCTCCCCATCAATACAGACTCCAGAGAGAAACTCAGCACCTCCAGTGGAGGCTGGAGTCCCCTACACTAAACCCCACTGCCCTGACCTGACAGAAGCACCTTTACTAGGGCAAGTCAACTTGTGACCCAGCACAGCAGGCCTCTCCCTCAAAAGAGCAACACAAACTCCCACATCTACTAAGTTACGGATTAAAAAAAAAAAAAGCTCCAAAATATCAGTTTCTGTCTTAACTTCATAAATGAATCAAAACATAACTATTTAAAAGAACAAAACTCCCCACTACAAGCAAGGAGGAACTGTGTAGAGGAGGGACCAGTGGGAAAGAACAGCCAAAACACAATAGCAGTGTACATAGCATAGACCAGAATCACTTCCTGAAGTTGTTGTTGATGATGATGATGATGATATTATTTTTGCTCTATTTTCTTTTTTTTTTTCTTTCACTTTCTTTTCTGGACAAAATGACTAGAAGGAGAAATTCACAGCAAAAGAAAGAACCAGAAGTAGTACTCTGCCATCGACATAATCAATACAGATATAAGATGTCAGAACTAGAATTCAAAACAGTGATTATAAAGATACTAGTTGGACTTGAAAAAAGCATAGAAGATACTAGAGAATCCCTTACTGCAGAAATAAAAGAACTAAAAACTAATCAGGCCAAAATGTTATTGCTGAGATGCATTAAAAAATGGAGGTTCTAACTGCTAGGGTAAATGAGGCTGAAGAGAGGGACAGTGATATAGGAGAAGAAATGGTGGAAAGTAAGGAAGTTGAGGAAAAGAGAGAAAAATAACTACTGGATCATGAGGGGAGACGTCAAGAAATCAGTGATACAATAAAATGCAATAATATTCAAATAATAGGGTCCCAGAAGAGGAGGAAAGAGAAAGAGGGGGTGAGGCAGAAAGTTTATATGAACAAATTATAGTTGAGGCCTTCCCTAATCTGATCTGGGAAAGGAAATAGCATTCAAGTTCAGAAGACACAGAGAATCCACCCTCAAAATCAATAAAAATAAGTCAACACCCTGACATATAATAGTGAAGCTTGTAAATTTCAGAGATAAAGAGAAAATCCTGAAACCAGTTCAAGGCAAGAGCTCCTTAACCTAGGATAATAGAAACAGGCTTGCAGCAGACCTGTCCACAGAGACCTGGCAGGCCAGAAGGGGCTGGCATGATATATTCAAGGTATATATATAAATGAGGAATACAAATAAGGAACAATATCCAACCAAGAATACTTTAACAAGCAAGGGTGTCATTCAGAATAGAAAAAGAAATAAAAAGCTTCCAGGACAAACATAAACTAAGAGAATTTGTGATCACCAAACCAGCCCTGCAAGAAATATTAAAGGAGATCCTTCGAGGAAAGAGAGAGCCCAAAAATAACAAAGACCAGAAAAGAAAAGAGACAATCTACAAAAACAGTGACTTTACAGGTAATACAATGCTACCAAATTCATATCTTTCAGTAATTAATCTGAATGTAAAATGGAATAAGTTCCATTTTACACAGGGTATCAGATTAGATTTAAAAACCAGACCCATCAATATGCTGTCCACAGGAGACTTATTTTAGACACAAAGACACCTCCAGATTGAAAGTGAGGAGGTGGAGAAAAATTAATCATGGAAATGGACATCAAAAGAAAGTTGAGGTAGCAATCCTTATATCAGACAAATTAGATTTAAACCAAAGACTGTTCTAAGAGATGGAGAGAGACTCTATATCATAATTAAAGGGTCTAACAAGAAGATCTAACAATTATAAATATTTAAGCCCCTAACTTGAGAGCAGCTAATTATATAAACCAATTAATAACAAAATTAAAGAAACACATTGATAATAATACAATAATAGTAGGATACTTTAACACCCAACTCATTGCAATGAGCAGAGCAACAAGGAAATAAGGGCCTTGAATGACACACTGAACTAGAAGTACTTCACAGATATAGTCAGAGCATTTCCTCCTAAAGCAACAGACTATACATTTTTCTCAAGTGTGCATGGAACATTCTCCAGAATAGATCACATACTGCATCTCAAATCAGGTCTCAACTAGTATGAAAATATTGAGACTGTTTCCTGCATATTCTTAGACCATAATGCTTTAAAAGTTGAACTTAATCACAAGAGAAAATTTGGAAGAAACACAAATACATGAATGTTAAAGAGCATTCTACTAAAGAATGAATGAGTCAACCAGGAAATTAAAGAAGAATTTTAAAAATTAATGGAAACAAATGAACATGAAAACATGACTGTTCGAAACCTATGTGATGCAGAAAAGGCCATCCTAAGAGGGAAGTATATAACAATACTAGTCTTTCTCAAAAAACTAGAAAACTTTCAAACACACAAGCTAACCTTACAAGCTAACCTCCTTAAAGGAGGTGGAGAAAGAACAGCAAATATATCCTAACCCAAGCAGGAGAAGAGAAATAATAAAGATTAGAGCAGAAAACAACGAAATAGAAACCAAAAGAACAGTAGAACACATCAACAAAATTAGAAGCTGGTTCTTTGAAAAAATTATTAAGATCAATAAACCCCTAGTTAGACTTATCAAAAAGAAAAGAGAAAGGGCCCAAATTAATAAAATTATGAATGAAAGAGGACAGATCACAACCATCACCAAGGAAACATGAACAATATTATGAACAAGTATATGTCAACAAATTAGGCAATCTGGAAGAAATGGAAATAGAAAATCTGAACAGACACATAACCAGCAAGAAAACTGAAGCACTAACCACAAATCTCCCAGTAAACAGGAGTCCATGACCAGATGGCTTACTAGGGGGAGTTTTACCAAACTTTTAAAGAAGAGTTACGACCTATTCTTCTGAAGCTGTTTCAAAAAGTAGAAGGGGTAGGAAAACTTTGAAACTTGTTATTTGAGGACCGCATTACCTCCCCAACTCGGACAAAGGCCCCATCACAAGGAGAATTACAGACAAATATCCTTGATAAATAAGGATGCCAAAATTCTCACCAAGACACTCTCTAATAGGATCTAACTGTACATTTAAAACATTATTCAATACCACCAAGTAGGATTTATTCCTGGGATATAAGGGTGGTTTAACATTTGCAAACCAATCAATGTGATACATAATAAAAGAAAGGACAAGAACCATATGATCCTCTCAATAGATGCAGAAAATCATGTGAGAAAGTACAGCATCCTTTCTTGATTAAAACTCTCCACCATGTAGGGATAAAGGGAACATACCTCAATATCATAAAAACCATCTACAAAGAGCACAGAGCAAATATCATTCTCAGTGGGGAAAAACTGAGATCTTTTCCTGTAAGATCAGGAACACAATAGGGATGCCCACTCACCATGGTCTTTAGACATTGTACTAGAAGTTCTAGCCTCAGCAATTAGATAACAAAAAGGAACAAAAGTCATTCAAATTGGTAAAGAAAAAATCAAACTCTCACTCTTCCCAGATGACATGATACTTTATGTGGAAAACCCAAAAGACTCCACACTAAAATTGCTAGAACTCATACATGAATTCAGTGTTTGAGATAGAGAGATTTTTCTGGTTTGCTAAAGAGAAAGGAACCACACTAAAATTGCTAGAACTCATACATGAATTCAGTGTTTGAGATAGAGAGATTTTTCTGGTTTGCTAAAGAGAAAGGAAAGTCAATCTAATCACATAGGTCTTTAAGAGTAGAAATCCTCTCCCAGCTATAGAAAGAGGATAATGTGATTATGAATAAATGGTCAAAGAAATGCAATATTACTGGCTTTAAAGATAGAGAAATCAGGGCATGAGCCAAGGAATATGTGAAGCCTCTAAAAGGTAGGGGGTTGGGGCGGAATTCTCCCTAGAGCCTCCAGACAGGAACACCACCCTGCTGACACCTTGATTTTGGTTCAGTGAGGAGCAAGTTGGACTTTTAACCTACTGAACTGTAAGATAATAATTTTTTGTTGTTTTAAGCCACCAGTTTGCAGCAAACTGCTATAATAACAAATGACTACAGATCTTTGAACTCCAATATTAACCAATAATACTTAATTATATGGTGCTTTACCTGTGACTATCTAATCCTTATTTTAAGTGTAATTATAACAAGTTTAATTAGTTCCATTGGTGAGATATGGAAATACCTGATACAATTATGTGTCTGGTTTATGTAAGAAAGTAAGGAATTCCAATCACAAATCCCTACACAAGAAATAAGCATTGGTCTTATATGAAAATACTGGCTAACAGAAATATGCTTATGTTTTATTCAAATGAAGTATTTATTATATAACATAGTTATAGATCCTAGTTTTACTAACATTTTCACTGAAGATAAACTGTTTTTCCCAATCATATTGAGCAAAAAGAACTTCCACTGAATTACTAGAAACAGCTCACTGATAACAAAAAATAAGGTTGAAGATCCATGGGCGGGTGAAAGGGCTATGGAAAAATCTTAACACACTCAAAATAATAAATATACTCAAAAATACTAAAAGCATAGAAACCTGGTAATGGATTTGGGGAACACCTGATTATATTACTATTTTTTCATGTGATACAATGACTGACTTTTATAATGACAAATATGAGTTACCCAAAAAAAATTGAGCTAAGGCTTTCCCATGTACCAAAGAAACAGAAACTTGAGAAATAAGTTTTTAGGAGATTTTCATTAAAACTGCCAAAGTTAAATAAATGTTGATTCTTCAAATAATATTTGATGATTGGAAAATTCCCTTAAGAATCCTAAAAATAGGGGTGCCTGGGTGGCTCAGTGGGTTAAAGCCTCTGCTTTCGGCTCAGGTCATGATCCCAGTGTCCTGGGATCGAGCCCCACATCAGGCTTTCTGCTCAGCAGGGAGCCTGCTTCCCTTCCTCTCTCTCTGCCTGCCTCTCTGCCTACTTGATCTGTCTGTCAAATAAATAAATAAAATCTTAAAAAAAAAAAAAAGAATCCTAAAAATAGAAAACAGCTAGAAAAACAACAACCAGAAAACACTTTCATCAGCTATTGGCAATATATCCTAGTGACAAATGAGACTTCTGCCTTCATATTTGCAAGTGTAAAATGTTTGGAACCAATTTAACCAATTTATGTGTAATATTTAAAATGTTATATTAGTTTTCTATAGACCTGCCCCCCAAGTCTTCTACAAAAGAATATTCATATACTTGAGGTAACACATTTTTCAAACTCAAATGTACATATAACATTTTCAAATATATGACAGGTCAGATAAAATGTTATATTTTACACGAAGGGAAAATTTAAATGGCTATTAATGACATTAATAATTATAAGGAAGGGCTTTTTTCTTTTCAATTTAAATAGAAAGCTTTTAATGTTTCTGAAATATCAGTTACACTGAAGTCATTTGTTATTCTGGGTTCTAATGCCATGTTTCTGATAAATAATGTTTTTGTTATTTGTTACTTTTATGGCATTCTTTACTAAATCTGTACAGATAGGAAGACAGAGGAGAGCAGGTTATCAGAAACAATAAAATAAATATTTTGAGAAATGACATTTGTAGCCATTTACAAAAGAAAAAAGAAAACCCTAGACAAAAAGTTTAACTCTGTCAGCTTGTACTAATTTCTAAGTCACCTCAACCACATCAGTGCTGATTACGCTCCTTTTCATTTCTTTAAATAGATTACAAGAAAAGAAAGTGGAACAATAATCACAATTTTTTTTTAAATCCAACTAGAAGACTTTCACTCCAGAATTTCACTAGAATTTTCACTCCACCCATATGGCAGAGAAAGAGAGAGACAGAGTGAGAGTTCCGTGTCACTATTAAAAATCTCTTTTCCTCACACAGACGTTAAAAATTCATGCACTTATTCATTCATATTGCTGGTGATTAGACCTTTTTCTGGGAATCAGTTCACAGCTCATTGCATTGATGACAATTTTCTCCTGGTATGGAAACCAACTCAAAACACTATTAAAGAGTAAATGCAAATGACCTCATAAGGTCATAAAGTACAAGATGAAAAAGACTGATTTGGGAATTAAAAGAGACCTGGGTTTGCACACTAATCCTAATCCATACTAGTTATGTGAACATAAGCAAGGTCCTCTGTGAGACCCTCTGAATCTCTTTTTCTTTGTAAAAGAGCTATAATCATATTTATTAGAAACTATAATATCTACTATAATAATATTCACTAGAAGTATAATATTTATTAGAATATGAATTGCAGATAATATTTGCAGTAGATAATATTTGCAGTAGATTGTTTGCAGTAAAACAGGTCTTGGTGAGGTATGAATGACATTTCCATCCCCTCCCATTTATTTCTTCTAAGTTCATAATCATGATCCACGAGAATCATGTTCTACACAATATAAATGGTACCATGAAAAAAAAAGTACAACAGCCGAATACTTCCAAAATGCTTAAATGTTTAACTTAATATAATGATAAATAAAGACAATAATTCTTGGATGACTTCTTTGACTTCTTAAAAGCCTAAGATACTGTTTATAGCAAGATAGCAAGGACCTCATTCAAAAGCCATGTTCAGTGTGAGTCTTTCATATCTTAAGGTAATTGAAATAAAAAACAATAGAAACCAGCAAAGTATAGGAAATTGGATCAAGGAGGAAAGACAAGAAAATCTGGCATTGTAGAACCTAAAAAGTAAATGATAGGAAGGTAATATGTAGTTATTTTCCACTATATTACAATTCAAAATTGCTGACTTTTATGGAGTACATTAAGATTCTTTTCATTCATTTTCTTTCTCAACTTCTCATGAGCTGCACAAGATTTTTTAAACTAAAGCATTAACTCTTCCCCCATTAAGGAGGATATGTAACTATAAATGGAGGGAGAAAAGTCTACTGTGTGTCTACCACTCAGAGAATGAAGCAATGGAGAATTCAAAGTCTGACAGTTATGTAAGCAAAATTCCTGACCCTCTAAACTGAACCTTCACAGTGGGACTTCATATTTCATTTAAAGTATTCTAGATTTTCAGGGCGCCTGGGTGGCTCAGTGGATTAAAGCCTCTGCCTTTCCGCTCAGGTCAAGATCTCAGGATCCTGGGATTGAGCCCTGCATCAGGCTCTTGGCTCAGCGGGGAGCCTGCTTCCCCGCCCCTCCCCGCCTGCCTTTCTGCCTACTTGTGACCTATCTGTCAAATAAATAAATAAAATCTTTAAAAGAAAAAAAAAAAAGCTTCTGCCTTCTGCTAGGGTCGTGATCCTGGGGTACTGGGATCAAGCCCCACGTTGGGTTCTCTGCTCAGCAGGGAGCCTGCTTCCCTTCCTCTCTCTCTGCCTGCTTGTGATCTCTGTCTGTCCAGTAAATAAATTAAAAAAAAAAAAAAAAATTTAAGGACGCCTGGTGGCTCAGTGGGTTAAGCCGCTGCTTCCTTTCGGCTCAGGTCATGATCTCAGGGTCCTGGATCGAGTCTCGCATCGGGCTCTCTGCTCAGCAGGGAGCCTGCTTCCTCCTCTCTCTCTGCCTGCCTCTCTGCCTACTTGTACTCTCTCTCTGTCAAATAAATAAATAAAATCTTTAAAAAAAATTAAGATTTTATTTATTTATTAGAGAGAGATCACAAGTAGGCGGAGAAGCAGGGGAAGGGGGAAAGCAGGCCCCCCGCTCAGCAGAGAGCCGGATGTGGGGCTGGATTCCAGGACCCTGGGATCATGACCTGAGCCAAAGGCAGAGGCTTAAATCACTGAGCCACCCAGGCACCCCAATAAATAAAATCTTTAAAAAAAAAAAAGTATTCTAGATTTTCTTATCAAAATCAACTTTAAGTAAAATAGAAAATCATACTGCAAAAGCAAGAGTTTTTTGGGGTGTGGAAATTTACATTTTTTTGGATTATCTAAGGCATTGGTTCCGGCCACTACCATGGACAACTGAAAGCTGACTTGCTACAACTGAGAATATAGTCTTATTGAATACATGCCTTTAATAATATCAAGAAATATAGGAGTTACTTATGAAGATTTTTCTGATTAGTACACTTTTCTAAGTAGACTTTTTAAAAAATTTTCCTAGAATTCATTAAGAAAATGAATTTCTTAGGACTCTTTAAGAAAATAATTTTCATTAAGAAAATAAAATGATATGGACACTGGGTGGTTCAGTTTGTTAGGTATCTGCCTTCTACTCAGGTAGTGGTCCCAGGGTCCTGGGATCAAGCCCCACGTTGGGGCTTCCTGCTCAACAGGGAGCCTGCTTCTCCCTCTGCTTGCCGCTTCCCCTATTTGTGCATTTTCTCCCTCTCTCTCTGAAATAAAAAAGTAAAATCTTTTTGAAAAGCAAAAACAAAAACAAATGAAAGAAAATACTTTAAAAATTTCCCCTAGAGTTAAGACAATGATTTTAGATTTAAAGAATTCTTTAAGGAAATGATTCATTATGAAAATGACTTCTCTAGAATTAAGAAAAATTTTTTTTAGTTTTTAAAGGAAATTTCCCTAAAATTCTTTAAGAAAATCCTTAGGAAAATAGGAACCATATTTTTTATTTTATTTCATTCTAAGATCTGATTCTATAAGGCATGTGGACAATATCTTTAAACGAATCTGTTTAGTTATATTATTTACAGATCTTAAGATGCCCAAAATGTCTACTCCCTTATTTGATCTCCATATGAAAAAGAAATACCCTTCTGAAAATTTCCCATCTGTAAAACATCTTCATATTGATGGAACCTCATATTTTTTACTTGCATTATAGGAAAAAAAAAAAAAAAAAAAAACTTAGAAAAGGGGAAATGAAAAAAAAAAAAAAAAAAAGAGGAAGAAAACAAACCATGGATAGAAGGAAGGGGAACAGAAGGTAGGCGCATGCTTCCCTTCTTCAGCTGCCCTTATCCAAAGTGACCCTTTCATTTTTTGAAGATAAAAACTAGGGCCATGCCTCTCTTTCTTTTAGTAGGTCAAATACCCAGAAAAACAATTCTTTTGGCGATGAATACTATTCCACTGTGTATTTTGTCAGAAACTATTTTTTACCAAATAAAGTTAGTTCTGACCCTTTTTCAGCAGTGAAGAAAGGCAGCCTCACAAACATCTACTTCTCAGATTTGATTTTCAGATCCATTGTTTACAGTGGTTGTTTTAGTTTGATAGGGCCTACCATTTAAGGAGATAAATCTTTTTTCTTCCTTTCAAGCATGCAGTAGAACATGAGCTTTGTGATAACTGTTGGTCCTTCCTTCAGTGTAACAAAATTGTTTATAAAAAGTGCTGTTTTTTATTCAGTTCAATAACCTCAGATATGATTCTCTTGTGTTTTCTATTTTTCACCAACAATTTTTATTATATTTTATGACGGCATTGGAGCATTGCAGTTATTGCTTAACCCAGTTTGTCTTAAACAAGACATCAGAATTGTCAATTGCTTGCTTAACCTTAGCCCACATCTCTACACTCCTTTCATCCACATTCAAAGGTATCTCAAGTAATTGTATTTCAGTTGAAGACACTGAAGCTTTCTCTTTAAGATAACCCATGTTACAATGTTCCCATCAAATCTAAGGCCTTGGCCCACTACTTTTCTATCTCCCTTCTCTCCTCTCCCTTGCTCCCTATATCCACAGTAACAATCATGATAACAATACACCCTTTGTTTCAGTTCATCCTTTTCAGTCTTCTCAAGATGTTACTTAAGACTATGAGGTGCAATAAACAAAATCCACTTCCAAAATGCATAAGCAAGCAAGAAGAATTTATCAGAAAGTTGCTAGGTTATCCCACAAAACTAATGGGGAGGAGATGAAGACTGGCCCCATAAAATACAGGAACCAGGCAAAGAAATAATCCTGGTCACCTCTCTATTTTTGCCTCTATTTTATGTTTACTTCTTTTGTCTCTTCTTCTCTTAGTCAGCCTGCACATTGTCCTCAGTTGCCTTGTCTCCAGTTCACAAGACCAGCTAGTGCTTTTCCAATCAAATTCCAAATTCTGAGAAGTAAAAACCTGGTAGTTGTCCACCCTAGTCCCCTTGACTACAACCAAGGATTCAGAGTCGCATAGTTCAAATATGACTATCAGGTTCCCATCTTGGGACACAAGTGAATGGGTTTTGAGAGAAAAGGGGTATGTGCTGGAAAGATCCCCCAATGTTCCTACTACTAGGATACAGGTTGTCAAATTAGTCCCATTTTAAATATGTGAAAACTAATGCATGTTTTATATAATGGTCCAAGAAGCCTACAAAAGACACTCCACTCCCTATCATTCAGAAAATTCTAAGGAACCAGGATGGAAAGCCAACTGAATTACTTACTATATAACATTAACTTATTTAATTCTCAGAACAGCCCTTTGAGGTAAGAATAAAAATTTTCAAAATTTTACAGGGCAGAAGGTGGTTGAGTAACTTGCCCAGAGTCTACACAGTTACTGAATAGAACGGAAAATCTGACTTCAGATCCTGTGTTTTTAAATGACATATACCTTTTGCTTCAGTTATTTGGCCATTGTTTAGAAATCTGATCAAGAAACTTCATGGCCCTATCTGTCACCCTACAAACACTTCACTTGTGAGCATAGCATTATATATGGAGAGATTGAATCACTGTATTGTATACCTGAAACTAATGTAATATTGTGTCAACTGCACTCAAATAAAAACTTTTTTTAAAAAAAGTTCTAAACAAAAATAATTACATGCCCCAAGTTATAAATAATTCTTTGACTTACCATGTCATACTTCCCAACTCAAATATAACAATATTCTAGCCTTTTGTTTTCAAAAGAAAAAGGATTTTAAATCAGTGCTGTTTGTCATCTTCTTCCCTTTAAAACCACAGTTTTAAATAAGTTATAAATCTTCACAAATTTGGATACAATAGTTTCACAGCCACTATCTTCGAACTGACTCAGTACAGAGAATGTGGTAGGCATCTTTGTCCAACAGTGGTATTGAATATGGCATTGATCTGAATGATTAATTTTAGTCACTGCAATAAACTGCCCCCAAATCTCAGTGGCTTAACACAATACAGATTTGTTTTCCACTGCATAAATTCCAATGAAGGTGCTATAGTACTCCTCCAGGTGAAATTCAAGGATCCGGGGTCCTTACCTCATGTGGTCAAGCCATCCTGAAGTCCTTTACTTCCAAGCACTCAAATGAAAGAGTGAGCACTTGGGGAAGGTGAATCAGATACTTAACCAAATACTTAAGTGACATGTGTCACTTATGATCATATACTGTTGTCCAGAACTATTCAAATGGCCAATTGAATCACAAGGGGCCTGGAAAATGGAGATGCAACACATGAGCGTGGCTCAGCATTATTAATATTCTCTATCACAGTCTGTATTTTGGTTATCAAATATCAATTTGATCCCTCCTTTTACCCACCCCCCACAATAAGTAGACAATCCAAAGACCCAGCCCCCTTAAATACAGCATCACATGTTCTTTCACTAGCTATGTGGGCAATGTTACTTACCCACACTGTGCTCTGTAAAATTGGGAAAAATCATTGTTCATACTGTAAAAAAAAGTTGTTATGAGAATCCAGTCTCCAAATCCTATCCATTAGATCTAGGCACTGTATTCCAGGATTCCATTCTTCCTATGAATTGAAATGCTCAGTATACAATGGTAGTACAGAGACAAGACAGTAGCACTGGATGTTCCTTCAGAAAACAGAAAACAGTAACTTATCTGTAGCAATTCTGAATTCTGAGGAAGAGACTATGGAGTCTCCCTGCCCTCACAGGATAGAAACTTCTCATTGTTGCCTTCTGCCAAGAATAGCCTTGTCTCTGGTTCTCTGTGACCTGTTCTAAAATTCTTCTTGGGAGCTGTACAAAATCGTCAGTTACCTTCTACTTATAAAACGTTAGGGCACAATGATTTTAAGTCTTGAACACTGAGAGGTTTTTTAATTCCATGTTCTGAGTTCCTCTGGCAATATCATTCCTCCAGAAACCTAGTATGCTTCTTAGTTCTGATTGCAACTAGTTCTGTGTGCTAATAGCCGTGCTCAAAATTTATCTTAGATATAATTCTGAACCTGATTTATTTTTTCTTTGCTGGTTCCTACTATATGTCTCCTAATAGTTACACTGTGATTACCTGAGTCTATCTATCACAGTGGATAGGAAGACCACATCCTTAGTCTCCTCTTTGAACTGAGACATTAATTCAACTGAAAAGTTTACAGAGGTTTTGCTTCCCCTAAGCAAGGGGCAGAAAGCAAAGGGCACAAAGAGGAGAGATCTAGAAGCAATTAGTTTATAAATCCTTGAAGGCCCTGAATTACTGGACTATATTTGCCCTCCCCTTTTAAAATAGCTCTATTGAGGTATAATTGACTAACATTAACTGTACATATTTAAAATATACCATTTGATAGTATTTGACATATGTATATAACCATTAAGCTACCACCATAATACATATAAAAGTTGGACTTCATCAAAATTAAAAGCTTCAAAACATACTGTTAATAAAATGGAAATACAAGCCGCAGAATGAGATAAAATATATGCAAATCACATTCCGCATTAAGGACTTGTGTCCAAAATATATAAAGAATTAAAAACTCAGTAACAACAAAGGAAAAATTCAATTAATATAAAAATGGGTAAAAGGTTTGAATAGACATTACTCTAAAGAAAAAAAAGGTATCAAATAAACACATAAAAAGATGTCACCCATCATTTGTCATCAGGGAAATGTGAATAAAAGCACAGTGAAATGCAGCTATTCTCCTATTAAAAGGTCTAAAATTGAAAAGACTGACCATGTCAAATGTTAATGCAAGTATAGAACAACCAATATCTGAATACAAAGCTAATATTGCATACTTATAAAAATGTTCATCTAATACAAATTTCTGTTTTGGTCACCTGTTTAGCTACTATCAAAACTAACCTCTGGGGCACCTGGGTGGCTCAGTGGGTTGAGCCTCTGCCTTTGGCTCAGGTCATGGTCTCAGGGTCCTGGGATTGAGCCCCACATCCGGCTCTCTGCTCAGCAGGGAGCCTGCTTCCACCTCTCTCTCTGCCTGCCACTCTGCCTGCTTGTGATCTCTCTCTCTCTCTCTGTGTCAAATAAATAAATAAAATCTTAAAAAAAAAAAAAAAGTGGGGTGCCTGGGTGGCTCAGTGGGTTAAAGCCTCTGCCTTTGGCTCAGGTCATGATCCCAGGGTCCTGGAATGGAGCCCCGCATCAGGCTCTCTGCTTGGCAGGGAACCTGCTTCCTCCTCTCTCTCTGCCTGTCTCTCTGCCTACTTGTGATCTTTGTCTGTCAAATAAATAAATAAAATCTTTAAACAACAACAAAAAAGTAACCTCCAAATCTCAGTGGCTTACAACAAAAGTTTAGTTCTTACAAAGTCATATGTGGTCTAGTGGCTCTTAAGTGTAGTCTGGTGGCTCTCTTCTACTACTGACTGGGAACCAGGATTCCTTCGCGCATATGGTCTCATTATCCCAGAATTCCTTCTTCCTGACCACATAGACAGGAGATAGAGTGAGGCAGAAATACCACTTAGTGAACCATCTTGTCCTGTGACACAAGTCACTTTGGATTACGTTCCATTCTCCAGAACAAATTACATGACCAACCTAATTGGTTTTTGCTACAAATAGTTAATAATTAATTGTCTTTTATGTATTTTCCCTGCCTGTGCTCTGCAATATACCCTCTTCAGATTTGAGAACTTTTGTTCCAAGCTTCATTCTCTCCTTTTCTAATACCTTCAACTGTTGAATCATTTCCAATTTCCAGATTATTGAAAACATTTGGGTTGCCTTCATTTTCCCTTAAAATCATCTTCCTCTTTTTAATCCCAGCATTTTACAGTTTCACATTAAATGAATGTTCTATCTATACACTCTGACAGCCCAAAGCCTCTCTCATCATAACATTTAGATCACTCTCAAGCTACATTAAGGGCCCTCTCATAAAATTCAACCATTCTTACTCTGCTCTCATCCTACTCAATGTCTATTGCACTTTTCACAACTCCCTTTCCTAAGCGAATATTTTTGTTTTCTGGTTCTCCACTACTTCTTCTGGCATAATCCTTCCATAATACATTCCTTCTCAGTACTCTTAACTGTGGCCCAGTTCCTGCCCCTTTACTCTTCTCCCTTCATGGTACTATCATCTTAACTGATTTTTTTTAAGTGTAATTAATAACAAAATAATTCAATATATTTCTATAACTATTCTCTTCTTGCTAGAGAGTTACAGTTCCGGAGTTAGAAAGATTGCACCGCCTAAACATAGAGTCAGGGATGTGTTGGAGGTGGAAGGGATATTTTGACTACAACTTTTCATTTTTCATTTTTCATTTTAAGGCAAGTCACAATATTCTGTGATTTGACCAAGGTCATTCCACTGCTAGCTCTCAGGAAAACTGAGACTAGAACCCCATTCCTCAATATCATATCCATTAAACTAGGCTGATCCCCTGATTTTTATTAATTCTTCTCTCTTTGTTTCCACTGATTTTTCAATATACTCTGAATAAAATTCAGGTAGTTAAAGATCTAAATCTTATGCAGAATAAAGGTATCTGAGTAAGGAACCAAATCAAAGTAAAGGCAAGTGTTGGTAATTATAAGACAATCAAATTGTTTTTTTTTTTTAAGATTTTATTTATTTATTTGTCATAGAGAGAGAGAGCACAAGCAGGCAGAGTGGCAGGCAGAGTCAGATGGAGAAGCAGCCTCCCTGCCGAGAAAGGAACCTGATGTGGGACTCAATCTCAGGACACTGGAATCATGACCTGAGCCGAAGGCAGCCACTTAACGGACTGCGCCACCCAGGCATCCCCGAGTTGTTTATTTTTATTCTAGGGAGAAACTTCCATTTGTTTACCTTATTTAAAAATTTAATCTATGAGTTTTTGAAATTTTAGGAGTATGAAAGCTTGAAAAAACATTTTAATATTAAATGTCACCTTCTTCTGATAAGCAGGTTTAATCCGTTTTTTTAACATAATAATAATTCTCCTGATATGTTGTGATGAATAACTTTCACTATCCTGAATGCCCCTATTCTCTGACCCATCCCTTTTAATGGGCTGAGTTGTCTACCCTACGCAAGCAACTCAAAATATCATCACCTCTGCTCCACCTTCTCACCTGACAACACCCAGGCTCTAGAAAGCCTTCCCTGATCCTGAAACTAGATCTGACCTCCCAGATTCCATAACGTCTTTGAGTAAGCTAAAGCACTATAAGAACAATTCAGTCTAAGATTAAAGCTCCAGTTAAGAGTTTCTGTTCAGGGCGCCTGGGTTGCTCAGTGGGTTAAGCTGCTGCCTTCGGCTCAGGTCATGATCTCAGGGTCCTGGGATCGAGTCCCGCATTGGGCTCTCTGCTCAGCAGGGAGCCTGCTTCCTCCTCTCTCTCTCTCTCTGCCTGCCTCTCTGTCTACTTGTGATCTCTCTCTGTCAAATAAATAAATAAATAAAATCTTTATTAAAAAAAAAAGTTTCTGTTCAGAAAGCTATGACAAAGTGTTCTTGGAATCATGTCTCAGGTTAGCAACATAGACATGGATGTTACATTCTTTTATATAGAAGTTGAGATGGAAGTTTCAGTCAAGATTCTAAAATAAAAGGGCAACTGGGTGGCTTAGTTCGTTGAGTATCCAACTCTTGACTTCGGCTCAGGTCATGATCTTAGGGTCATGATCTCAGAATTGTGAGATGGAGCCCTGCATCAGGCTCCATGCTAGGGGCAAAGTATGCTTGTCCCTTTCCCTCCCCCTCTGCCCTTCCCCCTCTCTCACCACCCTGACTGGTGCTCTCTCTCTCTCTCCCAAATAAATAAAATATTTTTTTAAAAAAGATTCTAAGGTAATAGATAAGTGCAAAACAAAACCAAAACACAGACCATTCTGCAGGAGATTTCTGGCCCCCTAGCCTCTCCTTCCTTTCTAAGTACCGGCTTGCACCCCCGCAGGTGTCACAAACAGTAGCTGTGATTCAGTGGTAAAACAAAAAAGAAAGAAGCTTCCAGCCACACCCCTTTCACTAGTTATAGATGTCAAACCTATAGCGTGACCTAGGTGATAAGAACTAGCATGGTCAGCTTTAAGCCATGGTGGGTCCTATAGTAGCACTATGTTGTGGAGTCCACACTGACATAGAATTAATGGGCATGTGGCACAGTTTAAATGGAATGCATAAAGCAGAAAATTCCGGATTATACTATATTATGTGCATTCACTAAATGAAGAAGTTTTAAAATCTCTCCCTAAGTAATTTCCTAGAAATTAGTATTTAACTCAGCATATATGGACTTGTGGTTTCTTGAGAAGTTAGAGTTCTTAGGAACCTCTTGCAGCTATGGCAATGTCATGAGTTCTTTGGGACTTGCTTTTCTTCTCATCATTAAAGTCTCTTTAGATAGTTTTGTCTAAACCCACACCTTTATTTACCATCTAGACCATGATGGCTCCCAAATGTGTATTTCCCAATTGAGACTCTTCCTTTGACCTCCAGATGCATAATACATTCAAGTGTGTGTAATATATAAAGTCATACAGGGCTTATGCTTAGAAGAGCCACCCTTTAGTTTACTGCGTTGCTGCAGCCATGTTGAAATTATTAACCTTTTTTTAAATACAAGGGTCTCCATATTCATTTAGCACCAGGCCCTGAAAATTATGTTGCCAGACCTGCTCATAGCCTTCATTCCATCTCCACAAGGGTACCTAAATACACTGTAAATATCTCACAAGCTGATCTACTTATCTCCCTCAAATCTGAGCAAGATTTCCTCCTTCAGTGGTAGCAGCAACATCTATCTTGTTGAACCCCCAGCACCTCAGAGCCATCCTTGATCCCTGCCTCTACCTTACCTCTCATGTCATAAAGGCCTTTTGACTTTCTTCTAAATCCCTTTTTAATCTTCTGCCTTCTTTCCATTATTACTCCTTCCACCCTCATCCACGCTGCCATCCTTTCTCAACTATAATATTACAAAAGTTTCATAGCTAGCTTGCCTTCATCTGCCCAAATCCTTTGTAATCCCTGCTCCTTGTAGTATCAAGAATGGTTATTTTAACACAGATCTCACCGTGTAAACATATACACTATCAAACACACACACTTTCGCAATGCCTAAACCCTTTCAAAGCCTTCCCATTACTCTTAGATTACATTGGACCCCATGGTCTTGTCCCTTACTACCAGTATTTTTTAATTGTTTACTTAATAATCATTCTCCTCTTCCTCCAACCCCACCCACATCCTAAATGTCATGATTATAAAAACTATATTTTGTTTTATCACTTATGCCAGGACAAGCATGACACAAAGCAAATATTCACTGCAAATCTGATTAATAAATGCATGACTACAAAATGCAAGGAAGAAAAAGAAAGGAGGCAAGGAAAACTAGACAGAAGGGGGAGTAAGAAAAAGGAAGGATAAAGGAAAGGAGAACTGGAGAGAGGGAGGGAAGGAGAGAGGGAGGGAGGAAGGGAGGGAGGAAGGAAAGAAAAGCCACTGGTGGCAGATATACGAAGGCTTATGGTAAATCTTTATCTTAATTTATCAGATGTTCTGGGGATTTTTTTTCTAACATGGAACTTATAATTAAACAGATACAAACCTACTAGTACGGGTTCTTTTCCACAGAAAATGCAGAAATATCCTGAGGAGTTTTATATCAGATATAGAAAAAAATGATTTTGAGTGCTTTTAGAGATGAAAATACTGCAGACTAGCTAAGAGTCTATACCATTGGTGACAAACTCAAATGTCTCCATGGGCCAATCACCTAACATAAATGATCAAAAGCAACCAAATGTCAAAGAATCAGGTGTAAGGGCTTTTGCTAGCTGAAAAGCACATACCCCATTAAAGGAGGCAACCACTACTCTGTACTAACCAACAGCTGCTCAATGGGAAAACAGTAGTACCTGGTGTTGCTACTCTGTCAAGAGAATCTGACAGACTTCTCTATTAAAATAATATGCAATCCAAACAAAGCACTTTGTTTGCAGTATGGAGCCTTCTGGTTTATAGGATCTAGTAATAGTTGTTATGAATGTATTCAAAGTCATCAGAACCTCCATATCATACTAAATAGTCTCATCACTTCCTTGTGAGATTAAATTATAAGGAGATAAGTAAGTTTGGATTTGTAGGTTGGACTTACAATCAAGAATCAGCAAGAAGGAAAGAATGTTCTTCTACGATATGTTTAAATGAGACCCAACTACCTGGAATTGTGAAGTACAGCTTGGAAAATCTGACACACTTGGAACAAATTTGTGAAAGTGATTTAAAAGATTGAAGTTTACTGAGATTTGAGGGCTCCCTAAATGCTCACTATTTGTTAAGCTAATGAAAACTAAAAATGACAGAGATGCTGAGTAAAAGTACCACAGGTATACCTCATTATCTTGACATTGAACACATAAAAGGAAAGATATCAGTGGGCAGTGATAAACCAGTTCATCAATTCCAACAAAGGGAATTGGCAGTTTCCCTGTGCCTGAATCAATGTAGGGCTCAGCTTGGAAACAGGATTCTCTGATCTACTCCAAGTATGGAAATGTTGACCATGATTTTTAGTACCCAGATATCTGTCTCCTGTCACTTCATAGTCTCCAGCAGGGGCAAGGATAGTTGTATACTGGACATAGTTGTGACAGAAAGATATTTAGCGGCAATCTGAATCTCGAGTATTTTAACCCTAATTTTAGAAGTAGAAACCCTAACGGAGACAAAAATTAAATCTCAGAATGAATGTATTGGCTCCCAGGCATGCCAGTAGAAACTGATTGGTATAACCATATTAAGCCTGGTAATACCTTCAGATGAAACAGAAAAATCTCATTCACCTCAGAGAAGAAGAAAAGGATATTGGACTGTGAATGGAAAGAGACCCTACGAGGCAAAATAGTATGCCGTATACTTCTCCATGGAGCACTACAGAGATTTTTGCTAAGGGAAAAATATAATGAGATGGTGAACTGTATGCAATAGAATTTCAGAAGGTTTGGGGTGCCTGCTTCAAACAAGGACAGCAAGTGATGAACCATGATTGCCAGCGAGCTATTGAATGGAAAAGAAAAGTTATCAGGGGCATGGGGAGAATAAGGAAAGGAAGAGAGGCAAAAGCAGCAAAATAGTGAGAAGGCTTCAGAGGGACAGAGGAAAAAACATTTAGCAGCTGCCCTGAGTGGAAAACTCTGGGCAGAGTGAGCAATATCTGAAGATGTTTTTAGAGACTTTTAAGTGCTAAGCTATATAAAATTACTATCTTGCTACTGTGAACAGATTGGCCATAAATGTCTATGCTGTTCTTTAACTTTTTAACTTTATGTAAAGACTTTTTAAGACTAAAATTGTTATGATGGTGTTGAGTTGGGGGAGGTGAAGTGGCAGGCAGGTGAGGAGGCAGACCAAGCACCCCATTTATAATCAGAGTACATTTGAGAGGCTATTTAGGATCAACATTTACTTAAATAGCAAACTTCAAAGTGAAATCTCCAATTCATCTATGGTAATACTAGAATTTAAAATACATATTTTGGGAAGTGTATGAAGAGGAGGATCAAAATCTGTGAAAGCTTGGAGATATTCCCTCCCAGCGCACATCAGGCGAGATTTCTCTGTAGCAGCATGCAATGCTGTGTGTGTCATTATAAACTACCCAGGGCAACATTGCCCACAAGCACTGGAAATACTTACCAAGGAGGGACTTTTATGTCTACTTATTTAGAGAGGCACCCACTTTGCAAGAAGTCTCAGTTCGTGAACTAACAAAGTTTTATGTGTTTGTTCAGTGCTGCTGGGTATAATTGATTTTAGATTATCCTGATTAAAGCAAGTCTAATTTTCAAAGTGCTGTTATATCAAAAGTCCCTGTTGAAAAGAATACTTGCGAGGAGCTTCTGACAGTTTTGGCTTAATTACTTTCCTGAAAGTTTCCCTGAAGTTGAAGAAACAAACAGAGGATATTCAAGCTTATGAATGAATGTTTTAATATTCTGACCCATGTGATAATGGGGAAAGCTTGATATCAAATGATAATTTCAAAATGTGTTTTCTTCTTTTTCTATTACTAAGTAGAAATAAAATATAGATTACTACTGTTACTTAGGGAAAGAATTTGAACCCCTTGATCTGATTATAGACAACTATCTGGGGGACAAAAATGATATGGGTGATGGTTTAGAAAGAAAATTACTTTTGAAATGAGTATTTCACAATAATTATTATTGTTAGGATAGTTACATCATGCAACTTGGCTACTGTGGTCTTCTAAAGGAGACACACTGCCAATTCCAGACTCCTTTATTTACAGGTTGATTCATTGTCTGTTTTTTAGAGTCTAATATATTGATTATTAGTACCACTTTGACACAGTAAATGGAATCATAAAAGCTTGAAAGAGTTAAAACATCACATGAAAGGTTATAAAATACAACCCAAAAATACCTCAGGAACTAAAACATGCTCAACTATGGCTGCACATTAGATCAGCTGAGGAGTTTTACACTTGATCTTAGCCAAAAGGCCAAGAAGTGTTGAAAAGTGCTTTAAGACAAAGCATATGAATGCCCTAGGCCCTCTCCCCAGAGTCTGGGGTCTGGGGTTGGCATCCACATTATTTTATATAAGCTCACCAAAGGAGTCTGATATACAACCACATTTGGAAGCCACTGAATCAAGAAATAATTACTATTTTGAAAATCAGTGAACAATCAACAACTGGCATTTATTATGAATTTTAATATATTAAATGTGATTCAAAAGATTAACTCAACACCAGAGGATGTTCACCTAGTAACCAACAGCTCTCAGAAGGAATAATAACATAATATGTAAGTTCTACCAGTGCCATAATCTAGAACTCTGCATACAACTACCCAGATGTTCCAAAATTGGAAATTGCTATTTTACATGACACATGAATATAAGAAAATGCATCATTATTTCAGCTTATCAGTTATTCATATCAAACTATGAAAAAGTACCTCAACCATCATTATAAAATGACATTTTCATATATACAGGCATACCTCAAAGATATTGTGAATTCTGTTCCAGACCACTGCAATAAAGCAAATATCAAAATAAAGTGAATCAAATTAATTTGTGGTGATTGAGGTACTTTTAAATGAATTCTTTTATTTTCCATTATACATAAAAGTTATATTTACACTAGTATGTAATCTATTAAGTGTACAATTGCATTACATCTTAAAAAATGTACACACCTTAATTAAAAAGTACTCTGTTGCTAAAAATGCCAACCATCATCTGAGCTTTCAGCAAATCACAAACACTTTGCTAGTGGAAGGTGTTACCTCAAAATTGATGGCTACTAACTACTCAGGGTGGTGATTGCTGGAGGTTGGAATGTCTATGGCAGTTTCTTAAAAATAAAACCTTTCATATTGATTAGCTCTCCCTTCCATGAATGATTTCTCTGTGGCATACTCTGCTATTTCATAATTTTATACCCACAGAACTTCTTTCAAAATTGGAATCATTCCTCTCAAACCCTGCCACTGCTATATTAACAAAGTTCATGTAATATTCTAAATCCTTTGTTGTCATTTCAGCAATTTTTACATCTTCACCAGTACTAGTTTCCATCTCAAAAAACCACTTTCTCTGCTCACCTATAAGAAGCAACTTCTCTTCTGTTAAAAGTTTTATCATGAGATTGCGGCAATTTAGTCACATCTTCAAGCTCCACTTCTAAATTCTAGTTCTCTTGCTATTTCCACCACATCTGCACTTCCTCCCCTAAAGTCTTGAACCCCTCAAAGGCATCCCTGAGAGTTGCAGTCAACTTGTTCCAAGTTCCTATTAATGCTGATATTTTTTACCTCTTCCCATGAGGTCATCATCATAAATGTTAACATTTGTGTGAATGTTAACATCACAAATATTAATGGCACTTAGAATGGTGAATCCTTTCCAGAAGGCTTTCAATTTACTTTGCCCAGATCCACCAGAGGAATCACTACCTATGACAGCTATAGCCTTACACAATGTATCTTTTAGATAACACTTGAAATTCAAAGTTACTCCTTGATTCATGCACTATAGGATGGATATTATGTCAGCAGGCATGAAAACAACATTAATCTCTTTGCGTATCTCCATTTAAGTCTTTGAGTGGCCAGGTGGATGGTCAATGAGCCGTAATATTTTTAAAGGAATCCTCTTTTTCTAACCAGTAGATCTCAACAGTAGGCTTAAAATATTTAGTAAACTGTGTTGTAAATAGATGTGCTGTCATCCAGGCTTTGTTCTCCATTGATAGAGCACAGACAGAGTAGATTAGCATAATTCTTTTGGGTCCTAGAATTTGGAGAATGGTCAATGAGCATTCAATGGCTTCAACTTAAAGTCACCAGCTGCATTAGCTTCTAACAAGAGACTCAACCTGTCCTTTGAAGACTTGAAGCCAGTGTCTTCCCTCTAGCAATGAACATCCTAGATGGCATCTTTCAATGTAAGGCTGATTTATCAACGTTGAAAATATGTTTAGTGTAGCCACATTTATTAATGATCTTAGCTAGATCTTCTGGATAACTTGCCATAGCTTTCTGTATCAGCACTTGGTGGCTTCACCTTGTACTTTTATATTATGGAGGCAGCTTCTTTCCTTAAACTTCTTGAACCAAACTCTGCTAGCTTCATACTTTTCTTCTGTAGCTTCTTCACCTCTATTTTGTTGTCTTGATTTAGTCATATTTCTCATCTTTTAATGAGTAATTGGGCTGGTTGTTGTTTAGATTCCCATATAGCTCTAATTCTACATTTTAATATAAATATAACTATATTATAGATACATTGTAAAAATATATATATATTGGTTAGGGAATAGTGTTGGAGAGAGTGGAAAAATCTCACAGGAAAAAGAAAATGTGACACCTAGCCTGAAGAGCTTTTGTAACCCAGTACACACAGGCATATTTACTAAGGCCTAATGGGAATTTTCTTTTTTTTTTTTTTTCAAAGATTTTATCTATTTACTCGACAGAGAGAGATCACAAGTAGGCAGAGGCAGGCAGAGAGAGAGAGGAGGAAGCAGGCTCCCTGCTGAGCAGAGAGCCCGATGCTGGACTCGATCCCAGGACCCTGAGATCATGACCTGAGCCGAAGGCAGCAGCCCAACCCTCTGAGCCACCCAGGCACCCCCTAATGGGAATTTTCAATGACTGAGTACACAGCTATAAAGTTTCACATTCTTGTCCTTTGAATCATTGATCTGACTAAAATAACTTGCATTCTCTATATTTTAATTTACACCTATTTTATAAATTTGTGTTACTCAGAAAGCCTACACAATTGCATATTGAAATCTGGGAAAAACAGAGTCAATTGATTTTACTTTATATTTTTCAATGTAGTACATTCCTAATATGCATATGTTTAAATAATTCAGAGCAGTTTTGCTTTGGATGTAATCAAAACAACATAAAACTTCTCAGCAGTAGATGAACTGGAAGAACTGGCTGTGGTAGACCGCTGGGAGAGATCAGTGTTTTATTTTGTCATGTTTGGTATGCAGCTTCATTTTGATTTTTATTACATTAGGCTTTTCTTTTTCACTTCTTTTACTCCAGCTTCTTTGTGAATGTAATATTACAGAAGCTTTAAAAATAGCATATTGAACAAAGGAAAAGGAATAAGACACCACTGTGGAATGGTGATTTGGCTGTAAAAGTCTTCTTTGAGCCAGACGATTGGTTTATGATTAACTTTATTCAGATTTAATCATTTAATGTTGCATGATTTCAATTAAAAAATTTTTCTCTCTTTCAAAGGATACTGTTAATTTATAAGATGCTTAAGAATTGCCAGTGAGATTGAGGACAAAAGCATATAGGATATTTCAACGTGTCTGTCCATCCTCTGACATGGATTGAGCTATGGAAGCCCAGACTGTTATTTATGCAGGGTACAGAAAGCGATTAAACATCATCCTGGACAACCATGCAGACTCTGGAGTCATTATAGTTTCAGTAAGGATGCTTCAATAAGGAGTGGGGGACAGAGAAGGCCACTGGGGAATGTGAGCATTCCTTCTGCACTTTTGCAATCAGATACCTAGGAAATCCTCTAAGATGGGTACATTTATGCAGTAACTTTGGTGTGTCAAAGCACTGTACCATAGACGCTATTGTTATCTAATCCTTTCAATGGGCCATTGAGACCTTCCAGAGTTCTCTCTGTAACCAGAATTGTCCCCAAGTCTTACATGTCTGAGGGTACAGATGAGGTTCTGTTAACACTAACACCCAAACTGCAATGGCACTTAGTCTTCCCTGTGCCACAGCCACCCTAACAGGCTTTCCTTATGGGTGTCTCATGTGGCTTGACAACAAGTCTACTTCCATTCCTCCACTCCAATTCCCACATTGATGGGACCAGCATCAGTTCTTTTGGGAATGTTCTTTCCAAGCTTTCCTGCCAGGCAGAATTATCCTGGGTTGGCACCTACCTTTGGATCCCTCAGCACAAATCTGAATTTGGGATCAGTAGTACCATGCAGTGCTGTAAGAGGATTATAGGAATTCAGGATAAAGGATGTCTTTATACCTATCTCTGTGCGGCACTTCACCTAGACCTAAAGTTGCACCCACTGTACCATTATTATGCACACACACCCAACTCCCGCCTCACTAATTATTGCTTCATCAACTCCTATTCTTCACTCCTCTGTACACTGGGGCTAGTTCATGTGAAGAAACAGAGAGACCATGTCCCTTCATTCCCTTCATATTCTCCATCCTTTCCTTCTTTCAGGATCATAGCACACTACTCCCCACTCATCCCTCTTTCTTAAGAAACACTTACCCATATCAGTTCATGACAGTAGACATTTAAAGGGATCATGTACCATCCATTCCACACACAGATGGCCAGTCTTTTAAACCCATTTGGAATTAGCTGGAAAAACTAGCTAAAAGTCCCTGCGTGGCACCTGAAACACAGGGCAATAGGATTCCAAAGGTTGTGTATTTCAAACGTTATACTGCTTCCCAACCCACAGGCCTAGAACTTGCCTTGTTTCTGACTCAGTGTACTTTAGAAAACTAGTCACCAAACACCATTCTCAATACCTAACATAATGAATTTGAGGGAAAGAAAAATAAGAAGTATAGAGAGTATATTCTAAATTTTCCTACTTAAAAATTTCATGTTATGGGACAACTGGGTATCTCCGTCAGTTAAGCATCTTCCTTCAGCTCTCGTCACGATCCCAGTTTCCTGGGATCAAGTTCCACATCAGGCTCCTTGCTCTGTAGGGACCTTGCTTCACCCTCTGCCTGCTCTGGCCTCTCTCCCTACTTCCCTGCTGTGCTCTCTCTCTTTCTCTCTCTGACAAATAAATAAAATCTTAAAAAAAAAAAAAGTTTATGTTATTTGAAAGATAATCATATGCAGGGGTATTAAAAGGCATAATGCCAAAACAATGGTACCCAAAGAAAATTGAATCTGTCAGCGGAAGCTTCCTGTTTTCATGACATTTTGAAGGAAGTAGTTTATTTTCAGATGTATGATTATTTTTTAATGTTTTTAATTGTACCTTTTATGTGGTACTGAATAATTCATGTTAATCTGCACATTTCAGTTTTCTAGAATTCCTGAGCTTGCCTCACAACTCAACTCTCCCAAGTTCCATAAAGAACACTGTGGGCCACCCTGATCTCTGCCCAAAGCTGTGATCAGTGCTCTACTCTGAAGCTCGTGATTCAGATTCCAAATGCATTTGTGGTAGAGAGGCCAACCATAGCTGTAACTTCCTTCTCTTCATTCCTTGGGAAATGTTTGCATTGCACCTGTCACTCTTCCTCCCACTGTGCTTAATGTCCCTGACAAAACATTAAGGCACCAGAAATCCCACTGTTTAATCATAATACAGATTGTAATATTTTATTGATACTTTTAACTTTTTAAAGCGTTTTGCTCACACAGTCATATTTTATGCTGATAACAATTTTTTCAGAGGGATGAAACTAAAGTCACTAGCTAACTTATACATGTGACAGAGAAGAAATTGTTGAGAGGTATGCCCAGGATTATCCACTTTGTGGGTATCTTAACTCTTTCATTGGAGTGTGTTGACTTTAACACATATGATCAGAGGCCTTGATGTAATGACCCTGGTTATGTTTTGATAATTTTGAAAAGCCATTAACTTTAATAAAAAGTTGAAAATGAATTTTTATTCATTCAGTTTTACATTCATTCATTAAAAATATTTATAAATACCTATTCATGTCTATGGATATAGCTAGGGAAAAATATAATAAAAAAAACTTGACTCTCATGGAGTTTATATTCTAGGAAGCAGGGAGTCCATAATTAAAACAAATAAGTAGGGTACATATTGTGCAACATGGTAATAAGTGCTAAGGAGACAAAGCAAGAAGGAGTTGGCAGTGGGCTGCATTTCAGACAAGGTACCCACAGATGGCCTCACCAAGAAGATGACATTTGTATAAAGACCCAAAGGAGAAAGACACTAAGGAGATTAGGTTTTTATAGTTTATTTTATAGTCCACAACTTTGGAATTGCTTACCTATTTATAATGTCATTTTAGTCTCACCAGGGAGAATATTACAGATGAGGAAAATGAACCTCAAGGATTTTCCCAAAATCATGCAACCACTTAGATTTTAAGATGTATCCAGAACTTTAAAAAGAAGATACCTAATCACTGTTGTTACCACTCTACAAACTTTCCCTCTGTAAATGAAGACTGAACATCTTTTTCAGGTCCCTGGAAAAATGGATTTAATAGTGGATTTTTAAATTTTATTATAAAACTATTTAATTTGAAATGCAGAAATGAAAGTTTTTAAGATCTTTTATCACATTGCAATCATATTCAATTATTCATATTTGGTACAACTAATTGCTTTAACAACTTTTTGTCTACTTATATTCAATTAAATAAATTTTATTAAGTACCAGTTATTTATGCAAGAAAGTGTTCTGTTGTGTGAATTAAAAAGCCTGAATAGTCAAATGAGTCATCAAGGAATTCACCCAAGTATTTTTTGTGATTGCAACAAAGATCCTAGTTCTCGGATGGAACTGGTTCAGGTGATAGCATATAGGACACAAAATTCATATTCCATATCCTTTAGTGTATGTAAGTCCTCATGAGGTGGAACTCAGTTCTGATTTGCAAAAGTCTCAGAAATATGGCTGATTGTTTCTATTTAATTGTTCCTAAGATAACTGGAAAACAAATGCACAAAGATGCCTCCAACCCCTCAGATGCAGAGGACAAATAATGATACTTCGGGGTAAATAAAAAGTCTCATTGATTGCTCTTCTCATTCTTAAGATGTAAAACAATGATAAATGTAGTTATAAATTTCTTTCCACCACACTGAGCATTTAATGCTATAGCATGTAATGCATATTTTCTTTTTTAAAGCTAAGTGAATGGCCAAGTCCTACCAGACTTGTTTTACATTGCTCAGAATTTTATGATACCCAATAGACTAAGGAACAATGTGTTAAATTTCAGTGTGGTGCCATTTTCACCCTGCCTCATCACCAGTCCTTTGGGGTAACCACCAGTAAACACAGGGGGGAATATTAGACTCCCATATTGCAGTCACAGTTGCTGCAAATTGCATTTTCCCAGGCCCCTTAGAAAATGACTACTTCATTAAGCAATGGACATGCTTGTCAATATCATCTTTGCCTCCTATAGTTCTCAAACTCCTGGCTTGCCTCTCTCTCTCATAATAAAATAAGCAATTTTCTCTAACTATGCTCACTGTTGTCCCTGTTTACTGAATTAGAGTTTCCAGGTTTGGTAATTGGTCTCCTGCAAATGTTGCAGCCACAAGTGGTTCTCATCACTCAGCTGCTGCTGTTACCATGGAAACTGATGTGTTTACCTTCAGTGTTATTCAATTTTTTTTTCCATCTCTGTAATTCAGTAAGAAGAAAAATTGATGAGTGAAAAGGAAAGATATTGCCTTAAAAAGGAACAGGAAAGGAAGAGGACTTTTAATTATAGGAATTAATAAAATATTCAACACCTACATGTGTGTTTGAATATCTTATTAATATTCAAAGAAAACAAACTTGCTTTTAGAGGAAAATAATGAAGGCAGGGACTAGTGGCTTTGTGAGTAGCACTAAAATATTTCAAAATCAGAAATGAATATACATCTTATTTTAGGCTTGGATATAAAGAAAATTGCATTTACTATAAAGGTAAGAAATGGAAGTTTTATGTGAAGACAGTGGTTTTCACAACCTTCTGTAAAGTTTTTTCTTCCTAATCTTAAGATCTTTTGGACCTATTATGGACTGAATGTTTGTGTTCCCCAAATTTCATATGTTGAAACATTACCCCCTATGTAATGATATTTGGAGTTAAGGCCTTTGGGAGGTAATTAGGTTTTGAAAATCTTATGAGACTGGGGCTCCCCATGACGGAATTAATTACTCCCTTCATATTAAATGGAAAAAGACACTCCAGAGCTTTTTTTTCTTTTCTTTCTTTCTTTTTTTTAAGATTTTATTTATTTATCTGAGAGAGTGAGAGAGAGAGAGAGTGCAAGCACAAGCAGAGAAAAGAGGGAGGAGGAGAAGCAGACACCTCACTGAGCAGGGAGCCTGACATGGTGCTTGGTCCCAAGACCCTGGAATCATGACTTGAACTGAAGCAGATACTTAAGTGACTGAGCCACCCAGGTTCCCCCAGAGCTTTCTTTGTTTACATACATTCACCAACAAAAGGCCGTGTGAGCATACATCAAGGAGATGTCTATAATCCAAGACGAGTTTCTCATTAGAACCCAACCATGCTGGCACCTGATTTCAGACTTCCCGCTTCTAGAAATTTGAGACAATAAATGTGTCCACTCCTCTCAAGTAAGGTATGTTGTGATAGCAGCCCCAACAGATTAAGACAAGGCCCTATCAGTAAGCCTATCAGAATGCATTGTTCAAGACTGAGATGCTTCAAACATTGTAAAGCAGAATGAATGTTATTTCTCTGGTAAAATGTCCTGTGGATATATTCCTTGTGTTCCCATAACTTACTCTAAGGTGAGATAAGTTGCAGTTTGAGGACAGTCTTGGTCATACTTTGGGTCTGAAGACTTTCTGTTCAGTTAAACCTGGAAATAAAAGCTGAGACCCATTTTTATTGCTTTAAGTGTCCTGTAACTGATGTGTAGGAAAGTTGCAGGCAAGACAGTGTCATCAAATCATTCCATGCAAATGGTCAGGAACTAAATAATTTTAAATATAAATAAACTATTCACCTCCACTTGATTTATTTTCTAAGGAAGTGGGATCTGGGGAGAATTCTTTGGTTTTACTGACTGCAGTGGTAAAAGGAAAAGCAAAGACAAGCGTTAGGTGTTAGGTTATAGACCTACCAAGAAGAATAAAGACCAAGGAAAGTAGCAAGGAAGAAGATACATAGTGGAGGAGTGAAAAGAAAGGCTGAGAGAAGTTTGGGGGACTTTCAAGGGAAAGAGGGAAGTGATTTGAATATTGCCACATGTAATGAAGCTTTGGGGAATGCAGGAAGTATCTAAAGAGGTATGTAAGGATTATTGTGTTTGCTATGTGACATAATCGCCCCCTTTGCTGACTCATCAAATGGCCTTGGTGAAGACCTAGATTATTTTTCTGTTTTCTAAGTTGAACTAAGTTATGACATGATGGTGAGACTGGCAGTAAGCTAAACTGTAAGTTTTACTTGTTTATTTTAACTGCCAAGACTTCTTGGCATCCTGCATCACGGGACTTAAATGACTCAATTACCCACTTTAGATGTGGGTATTTCAAAATCAACATGAGGCCCAAATTTTACACGGTACTCTGTCCATCTTAATCTTAGTTTACTGCCTCTCTCTCTTCTTCTGCTCCATTTCTGAAACCTCAGAACCATCCATGAACTGTCTGCCTACCCCTACCCACACATGTATCTTCTCCATTTCATTAAAAGGAATTAATATCCACCTCATAGTTGAATCCCCAGCCCAAATCAGTTTTGTGGTAGAAAACCAATGTCTGTTAAATTCCTTGGAGCTCTTCCCATCAAAAGATGGCATCTGCACTGGCTCTGTGATACTCCGCCTAATAGAAAACAACGGAAATGGTGTTGTATAACTTCAGAGCCTCAAGAAACCTTCATCTTCCACTCACTCAGTCACAGTGTTTCTCAACTTCAATACTATTGACATTTTGGACCAGATAGATCATTCTTTATTGCTGGCACTGTACTGTTCAATGTAGGACATTTATAAGCATCCTTGACCACTACCACTAGATGCCAGAAGCAATCATCCCCACTTGCCACCTCACAGCCTTCACCCTTACTAAATAAATTTATTAATCTCAATATTTTAATTTTGGAATCTTTTGGATTTTTAACATATATAACCATAACATGTACAGTCTTTATAACATATTTCTTTTTATTGCCTTACTTCACTGACTGGGAACATAGTGTTTTTTTTCCAATCACCAAGAGAATGTTTTAAATATTATCAAGTATAATATTTGGTATTGATATCTTATAGATATACATTAACTGATTTCTTATAGATATAGTTTAACAGATTAAGGAAATTATCTTTGATTCCTAGTTTAGTAATAAGCTTTAAGAAGTTTTTTGATTGTTAAATTACTAAATTTAATTTAGCAATTAAATTTAGTTTAATTTAAGAGGGCAGAGGGAGAAAGAAAGAGAATCTTAAGCAGGCTCCATCATCATCAGGGACCTGCCACTGAGGCTCAATCTCACAACCCTGAGATCATGACCTGAGCCAAAATCAAGAGCCACCCAGGCACCTCTGAGTTTTTAAATCTTTTTTTCCATTAATTGAGATAATTACATGATTTTTCTCATTTGTTCTGTTAATGTACTGGATAACACTGATTTATTTATTTATTTACTTTTAAAGAGGGGGTAGGGGAAGGTTGGAGGGAAAAGGAAAGAGAGAATCTTAAGCAGACTCCATGTTCATGTTAAGCAGACTCCATGTTGCAGAGCCTGACATGGGGTTCAACCTTCAAACCCTGAGATTATGACCTGAGTGGAAATCAAGTCAGATGTATAACTGACTGGAGCACCCAGGCACCCAAAATTAAATATTAATTTTGCTTTTGTGAAATAGGCTCAATTTATCTAGTTTTATTATCATTTTTGTACATTGCTAGATTTAGTTTCCTAGTATTTTAGGGCTTTTTTATCTATGTTTATGAGTATGGATGGTTTGTGATTTTTCTTTGTTGATATATTCTTATTAAGTTTTATTACCAAGGTTATGCTGGCCTTATAATATGAATTTGAGAGATTTATGATTCTTTTCCATTTTCACTATCATCTGACCTTTTTTATGTTCCGAAAGTTTGACTGCTAAGAACAGAGTCATCCAAGCTATCCTGCTCTCTGTCTCTTATTTACATTTGGGTATGGGAGACAAGGATTAGAAAACAGATGATAAGAGGAGGAGGTGAACAGAGTATTCTTCCCACTATCTCCAGGTTTATTTGGGGCTACTTTTCTTTTAAACTACAGATTCTACTAGGAATCCCCTCTTGTGTGGCTCTACCTTTCATGGCCCTCTGATAGCCAGATTCACCTTTCTTGCTCTTTTAGTTCTGATGGCAGTAGAGGCTTCCACTGTTGCAAGTCTAGGAATGCCTCACCATCTGTTGTTTGTACTCTTAACCATGTACACCTCTATAAATAGTTCATTCCTTAAATTCTCTTCAGTTAAACTTTTTCATGAGTGCCATCTTTCTACCAGCATTTTGACTGAAGATCAGGTAGTTTAAGAACTGCATCAGTGTTAAGAAGTAAAGTCTCAAAATAGGGTTCTGAGTTTCAGTTGTTCATGTGCTTAATGAACACATGGATGATCTTGCTGGAGGAAATGTGGCACAAATATTCCATGACACTCAGCAGCTTCAGTTATTTAAATTATCACTGGTAGTGGCATGGGATAGAATACTAGAAGAGGGCAAGGTAATGGAATAGTGGCTCTGGGATTTAGTTGCTATGGTGACAGTGTTGATTGCAAAGATATTGAGGTAGGCTAGTCATTTATGAGTGCACTGGAGAGCTTACAAAAGTAAAAGCACAGAATTAAAATTAAAATTAAGGTTTTGGATTTCCAAGTAATATCGTGAATGAAGAATCACAAAGATTTCATGATAACCTTGAAGAACTTCCTTATTTATGTGGCCACAAGATAGACTTTGCTGATCATTAGACCACACATCTGATTGTTAAGGTTTACAGAGTTGCAAAGCATGGTAACCTGTTAAGTCCCTCTATGCTAGGGAAACTGATTGGAAGGAGTGGCATACTACTTGGAGGGTGAAATCTGGCAGATAAAGACAAGGGTGAGAATTTTGGAACCCATACTATCTTGAATTTTTTTTTGCTAGTGGAAGGGCCACTCCATCTCACTGTGCAAGCAGTTACTCCCTTGCATGAAACATCTTCAGAGAGAGGAGAGAGAGTGAGCAAGCAGCATACAGAGGGATCACACAAAGTCATTGCCTGGAAAAATGAGAGGGGTTCCTTATTGTAAGTTTTTACAACCAGCAGAGCCCAAAGTCTGAAGTTTTAGAAGTCCATACTGTGGCTGGTGTTGACTCTGGTGGGAACTGCAGTGCTCCTGTGGAGAAGGAGGACAGAGGCTCTGGGAGCAGACACCACAATCTGAGGGTCCCCTGGGATGCACTGGGAGAGTTTCCCTTTCTTGGACTTCATATCAGAGAGGTAGTATTGCCATTCAGTGGACAAAGAGCCAGTGGCACCATTGCACTCCCCCACTCCTTAAGCACAGGGACAGAGTCCAACCTGGACTCAGGCTTTTTGCTGTGCTTTACTCTAAATTCCAGGCTCCCATATGTTGGTGCAACTGCCTTTCTGGAACAAACTGGCACCAGCCCCAGCATGGTAAGACCCTCACTCAGAGGACCAGTGTGAGTCTGCCCCAAGCCAGGTCTCTAAAATTTGGGGGTTTGAAACGCAGCCAGCACGCCTGAGATAAAACACAGTACACTGCACTTCCAGGCAGGCAGAGGGCTCTTACACAGACAGGATGAAGGCAGGAGTCTAAGGGATTCCTGGAACACATGAGGGGAGATTGTTCATTATTCTGTGAGGGATTCCTGGATAGCAGCTAGCACAAACTCCTCTCTTCAGGGATACAGAAGAGGGCTGGAACTATTTTTCTACACTACCATCAGCATGAACTGACTTCAGTGAGCAGATAGTGCTCACAGTGGAGCCCTGAACTGCTTACACCAAGCTCTGCCCCCCTGCACTTCTCTACTAGGGCAAGTGTGACTTCAAACCAGAGCAGTAGGGCCCTCCCCCAGAAGACGAGCACAACGTGCCCCCCAACAGAGACCAAGTCTACTGACCATAGAGTGCTGCAAAGCTTCATCTCTGGTGGAAATAGCATCAGGCCTCTTTTAAAAAGCAGACCAGAGCACATCTAGTTAAAACTCACCACCCTCTGGACAAGATCCAAACACTCCCCACTGCAGGCAAGGAAAAACTGCAGAGGACTGACCTGAAGGAAAGAACAGCCAAAACACAATAGCAGAATGCACACAGCACACACCAGAAACATTTCCTGAAGCACCAGGCCCTGAACAGTATATGAGCTCTTCTTCATAAAGACGTTCCTCTCAGGAGTAGAAAACATAACAGACTTATGTTCCCAACATATGGAAGAAGAGACCTAAACAAAAATGTCAAGGTAGAGGAATTCATACCAGAAGAAGAAATAAGAAAAGGTCATGGCCAGGGATCTAATTGAAACAGATATAAGTATATGTCTGAACCAGAATTTAAAACAACAACCATAAGGATACTAGCTGGGGTTGAGAGAAGCATAGAAGACACCATGGATTCCCTTATTGCAGAGATAATAGACCTGAAAACTAGTCAGGTCGAAATAAAAAATACTTTAACTGAGATGGGAAACCAACTAGATGTAATGACCATAAGGATGGATGAAGAGAGGATTGAGTAAGTGATATATAAGATAAAATTATGGAAATTAATGGGGATGCCTGGGTGGCTCAGTGGGTTAAAGCCTCTGCCTTTGGCTCAGAACATGATCCCAGGGTCCTGGGATCAAGCCCAGCATTGGGCCTCTGCTTGGTGGGGAGCCTGCTTCTCCTTCTCTCTCTCTGCCTGCCTCTCTGCCTACTTGTGATCTCTGTCTGTCAAATAAATAAATAAAATCTTATTTAAAATTATGGAAATTAATGAAGTTGAAAAGAAGAGGGAAAGAAAAATATTGGATCACAAATGTAGACTCAGGGAACTCAGCAACTCCATAAATCATAATAACATTCATATCAGAGGAGTCCCAGAAGAAGAAGAAATGGAAAAAAGGGCAGAAGGTTTATTTGAACAAATTGTATCTGAAAACTTCCCTGGGAAAGGAAAGAGACATCAAATCCATGAAGCACAGAGAACTCCTATCAAAATCAACAAGAGCAGGCCAACATCAAGATATATCATAGTAAAATTTGCAGAATATAGATATAAGGAAAAAATCCTAAAGGCAGCAAGGGGAAAGAAATCCCTAATGCACAAGGGAAGACAAATAAGGCTAGCAGCAGATCTCTCCACAGAAACTTAGTAGGCCAAAAGTGGCATGATATATCCAACATGTTGAATGGGAAGAATATGCAGCCAAAAATATTCTATCCACCAAGGCTGTCATTCAGAATGGGAGAGATAGTTTCCCAGATAAACAAAAACTGAAGGAGTTCAGGACCACTAAACCAGCCATGCAAGAGATATTAAAGAAGACTCTTTTAGTGGGAAAGGTAGACCAAAAGCAACAAAAACTAGAAAGGAACAGAGAAGATCTCCAGAAACAAGTAATACAATGGAACTAAATCCATATCTATCAATAATGATTCTGCATGTAAGTGGATTAAATGCTCCAATCATGAGATATAGACTGTTAAAATGGATTAAAAAAAAACAAAAAACAAGATCCATCAGGGCACCTGGGTTGCTCAATCATTTAGCATCTAGTTCTTATTTTCAGCTCAGGTCATGAGCTCAGGGTCCTCGGATCCAGCCCCATGTTGGACTCCCTGCTCAATGGAGAGTCTTTTTGTCTCCCTCTCCCTCTGCTCCTCCCCATGCTCATGCTCTCTCTCTCTCTCTCTCTCTTAAGTAAATAAATAAATCTTTAAAAAAAAAAAAAAAGAAGGTCCAGCTATATGCTATCTACAAGAGACTCATTTTAGACCTAAAGACACCTGCAGTTTGAAAGTGAGGGCATGGAGAACTATTTATCATGTTAATGTTTGTCAAAAGAATCCTGGAGTAGCCATACTTATATCAAACAAACTAGGTTTTACCAAGAGATGAGAAGAGAACTATATCATAATAAAAGGGGGTCTGTCCAACCAAAAGATCTCATAATTGTAAGTATTTATGCCCTCAACTTAGGAACATCCAAATATATAAAACAATAACAAACAGAAAGAAACTCATTGATAATAATACATTAACAGTAGGGACTTTAACAGCCCACTTAAAGCAATGAATAGACTGTATAAGCAGAAAATTGATAATGAAACAATGGTTTTGAATGACACACTGGGTCAGATGGACTTGACAGTTATATACGGAACATTTCATCCTAAAGATGCAGAATACACATTCTTTTTGAATTCACATGGAACATTCTCCAGAGTAGATCACACACAAGGTCATAAATCAGGCCTCAAAAAGATTGAGATCATACCATGCATATTTTCCAACCACAGTGCTATGAAATTTGAATTCAACTCCAAAAAAAAAAATTTTTTTTTGGAAAGACCACAAACACATGGAAATTAGAGAACTTTCTACTAAAGAATAAGTGGGTCAACCAGGTTATTAAAGAAGAAATTTTAAAAATGCAAGGAAACAAGTGAAAATAAAAACACAATGGTCCAAAATCTTTGGGATGCAGCAAAAGCAGTCTGAAGAGAGAAGTATCCAGCAATTCAGGCCTATCTCAAGAAGTAAGAAAAATCTCAAATGCACAACCTAAACTTATACCTAAAGGAGTTAGAAAAAGGACAGCAAATGAAGTCTAAAGCCAACATAAGGGAAATAATAAAGATTAGAACAGAAATAAATAGTATAGAAATTTTAAAAATAGTAGAACAGATCAATGAAATTAAGAGCTGGTTCTTTGGAAGAATTAATAAAAGTGATAAACCCCTAACCAGACTTATTAAAAAGAAAATAGAAAGGACCCAAATAAAATCACAAATGAAAGAGGAGGGATAAAAACCAACACCACAGATATATGATTATAAAAGAATATTGTGAAAAATTATATGCCAACAAATCAATCGGAAGAAATGGATAAATTCCTAAAACAAGTCAACTACCAAAACTGAAATAGGAAGAAATAGAAATTTTGAACAAACCCATAACCAGCAAAGAAATTGAATCCGTAATCAAAAATCTCCCAACAAAAGTCCAGTATCAGGTGGTTTTCTGGGAAAATTCTATCAAACATTTAAAGAAGAGTTAATACATCTTCTCAAACTGTTCCAAAAAATAAGAATGGAAGGAAAACTTCCAAATTTATGCTACAACACCAGTGTTACCTTGATTCCAAAACCAAAGAACCCACTAAAAAAGAAAATCATAGCCCAATATCCCTGATGAACATGGATAAAAATATTCTCAACAAAATACTAGCAAATGGAATCGAACAGTACATTAAAAGAATCATTCACCACAATTAAGTGGAATTTATTCCTGGGCAGCAGGGTGGTTCGGTATTCACAAATCAATCAACAGGATATACCACATCAATAAAAGAAAGGAAAAGAACCATATGATCCTCTCAATAGATGCAGAAAAAACATTTGACAGTATCCATTCTTGAGAAAAACCTCAACAAAGTAGGTTTAGAAGGTACAAAGACTCTCCTTTAATATTTATTGCAGGGCTGATTTAGTGGTATGAACTCCTTCAGTTTTTGTTTGTCTGGGAAACTCTTTATCTCTCCCACTCTGAATGACAGTCTTGGTGGATAGAATATTCTTGCATATTCTTCCCATTCAGCATGTTGAATATATCATGCCACTTTCTCTTGGCCTGCTAAGTTTCTGTGGAGAGATCTGCTGCTAGCCTTGTCTTCCCTTGTACATTAGGGATTTCTTTTCCCTTACTGCCTTTGGGATTTTTTCCTTATTTCTACATTTCATGAATTTTACTATAGTATGTCTTGATATAGATCTTATTTTGTTTTTGTTTAGGGGTTTTTGTGCCTCCTGGATCTGGATATTTCCTTCCCCAAATTAAGGAAATTTTCAACTATTATTTTTTCAAACAAATTTTATGGCCCTTTTCTCTCTCTTCTACTGGGACTCCTATAAAATGAAGTTAATACGTTTGATGCAGCACTGAGTTCCCTAAGTCTACTCACATTTTGCATAATTCTTTTTTCTCTCTTTTGTTCAGCTTGATTGCTTTCCTCTACTCTATCCTTGTTTCTCTGCTTCTTCCAGCCTGCTCTTCATTCTATCAAGTGTGTTTCTCATTTATTTCTGCTATGTTATTCCTTATCTGTGTTAATGGTCTCACGGATGTCCTCCACTCTTTTCTTAAGTCAGTAAATATCTTTGTGATCATTGCTTTAAATTCTCCAGCAGGCATGTTACTTCTATCTGTTTCATTTAGATATCAGGCCATAGCCGACAATGTCCTGTTCTTTCATTTGGAATGAAAGAAATTATTCTTTCTCATTTTGTCTGAATCTCTGTGCCTATTTCTGTGTGTCAGGAAAGTCAGCTGAATCTTCTGTTCTTGAAGGTAATGGCCTTATGAAGAGGAGGTCCTAGAGTACCCTGCAGTGTAGTGTTCCTTCTTCCCCAGGGTCTGGCACTTCCAGGAGCATCCCCAATGTGTGCTGAATACACTCAGCTCTTGTGTCCTGGCCACTTTATCCCTTAGGCCTATCATTTGCAGAGACTCTCATTATTTGTGTGGGCAGTGTTTGGTCCCTGGCTTGAATGGGGTATATTTTAATTAGATGTGCTATGGTGAAATGAGACCCATCAATATCTCCACTGGAATAGAGGCCTCACAAAACTCCCAGGTAGGAAGAAGTGGTGTTGATAGGAGTCTGGGCTGGTCTTCTGGGGAAGAGGGCCCACCGTGCTGGGACTGAGACAAGAATGACTGGGAAGGGCAGTTCTTCCAGAGACACTGGGGGATAAAGGTAGCGGATAGGGGGTGGGACTTATTGTAAGCAAATTAGGCAGCCAGTGTCAGTGATGCACTGTTCCCAAAGGTGC
This sequence comes from Mustela erminea, assembly GCF_009829155.1. Classification (NCBI taxonomy): domain Eukaryota; kingdom Metazoa; phylum Chordata; class Mammalia; order Carnivora; family Mustelidae; genus Mustela; species Mustela erminea. Next base: position 73,852,997 of record NC_045619.1, on the reverse strand, counting down.
TTATGATGATAGGCAGAGGAGGAAAATGGGGCCTGTCAGTTCCTTCAATCCCAGAGGCTTCTTTCCATGAAGCCTGTCTCTCTGGGACATACTAACCTCCCCACTGCATGTCTCAGGCCCTCTTCAGATCAGTCTTTCCATGTTGTATGTCTGTGGGTTGGTTGCCTTGCCTTCTCCCCAAGAGCAGCCTTCCAAGCTACCCCTGAGCCAAGCACACTGACCTTTAAAAGTCCAGGCTTTGGGGGCGCCTGGGTGGCTCAGTCGGCTAAGCCACTGCCTTTGGCTCAGGTCATGATCCTGGAGTCCCGGGATCGAGTCCCACATCGGGCTCCCAGCTCTATGGAGAGTCTGCTTCTCCCTCTGACCTTCTCCCCTCTCAAGCTCTCTCTCACTCCCTCTCTCACTCTCAAATAAATAAATACAATCTTTAAAAAAAAAAAAAAAAGTCCAGGCTTTCTACATATTATATGACTCCATTTATATAAATGTCTGGAATGGGCAAATCTGTAGACAAAAAGGCAATAGAAATGATTGCTGATGGGTATAGCATTTCTTTTGAGGGTGATTAAATGTTCTGGAATTAGTGGTGGTGATGGCACTACCTTCTGATTGTACCAAAACCACTGAACCTACATTTTAGTAGAGTGAATTTGTAGTATGCAAATTATATCTCAATAAATCTTTTATAAATCAATCAATCAATGAATTAATCTCTAGGCTTTAAGCCCTACTGGTTGCAAGAACTCACAAAATTCGAGACCCCTCATTTTCCAAGCCAGTTGCTATTGGCATTCGTTTTCCCCAGGTGCTTCCCTGAGTGTTAGTCTGTCTCTCACTCTTCTCCACAACTGCAGCTTTCTCCCCACTCCAGCAGCCATGATCCCTTTCTCTCCCAAGGTATATCTCTGCAGCTTCCTACCTTCTTCAATGCAGCCTCTTCTCTACCTTCAGTTGTGAAGTTTGTTTGCCAGTCTTCAGATTGATTTCTGGGGTATTATGGATGATTTGATAGTTATCTGGTTGTATTCATGGGATGTAGCAAGCCTAGGGTCCTGTCACCTCTGCCACCCTCTCCCTCTCCTACTTAAATTCTCTTTAAAAAGTATTATTTGAACTAAGGAAGAGAGGTATTCTCTATAGGAGGAGAATAGATCAAAGCTGTTGTTAAGAAAAGCCACTTTTCCTCCACCCTCTTAGGTTTAGTGACAAGGCCTTCAAATTTATAATAACAAAAGACCAATTAATAGGAGAAAAGGCACACAATTTTTATTAACATTTATGTGCACAGGAGTTTATAAAAAAGAAATGAAAGTCAAAGAAGTAGTTAGACTCACACGTTTAGCATTTTAACAAAAAAAAAAAAAAAGAGGGAGCTTGAGCTTCAAGGAATGATAAGTTATGGGCAAGTGACTAGGAAATATATGGAGAAGAATAGAGGGAGATAAAAATTTAGTTATTCAGACTTATCTTGATTCTACCTCTCTGTCCTGGGTGATGTGTGGTACTCTCCTTCCCATGACAGGAGAGGGAGACACCTTCATAAAGAGAATTTATGCCCTGCTTATAGGTGGGTAAGGGGAAGGCAGGGAAACATTCCTGAATCTGTGGATTCTCAGTTGCCTTCAGCTCAAAATAATCCTTATGCTAAAGTTTCATATCTTAGAGTAGCATACCCTTATCTCCTCCACAGTAGTGCAAGTCAATTCTGAATCTGTCACTTTGCTTTTGGTTTAGTTTAGTTCTTTCAGATATGTCTGTGTGTGCTTGATGAAGTAAAGTAAAGTAAAATTAGTTATATTGTTAGCTGTAATAACGGAACAATATTGGGATTCAAAAAAACAGAAAACAGGCTAGCAATCATGCCAACAAAGGAACTCTTCACAGCAACACTTCATCATGCTCAATTTGTAACTGGGATTGTGTGTTCTACTGCTGTACTGGCTCAAAGGGCATTTCAAACTGGTTTTACCTCATCTCCTGATGTCAGGGAATAAGAATTACCTTTAAGTCAGCCCTATTGCATTAAGTATCTCGGTTCTCCACTTTGTTCTGGACAACTATGAGTTTCCAGAATGATTGGATCGTAGATTGTCCCCTCGGTATAGCAGTGGTATGTGGGTATTTATTCCAAAAAGCACAGCGTTTGTGTATCTATCTGTTCCTTGCTCTCTTGTTCATGTGATCATTTCTCCAGCTTCTTCTCCTCTCCTGTTCTCAGTTCACTGTCCTTGATATAATCACCCCTGGGCAGAAAACTTCACTCTGCATACGTGCAAAGGAATTTTTCCATCTGGGAATGCTTGCTTCTTTTCCTCAGTAAATGATTTGATGTAGATTTGGAAGGGAGAGAGTAAGCGACCTTAGGATTGATTTAAAGAATTTCATGACCACATGAAGCACCTGGGTGGCTCAGTCAGTTAAGAATATGATTCTTGATCTCTGCTCAGATCTTGATCTCAGAGTCATGGGTTCAAGACCCACATTGGTCCCCAAGCTGCATGGAGCCTATTAAAAAAAAAAAAAAAAGTATTTCATGACTTCGAGTATTAGGGGAAGGGTGGGTGCTGGTTGAAGAAAAAAAACAAATAGATTAACAATACCCTTCTCTGTGTAAAATTTAAGCTCCTTGGGGCGCCTGGGTGGCTCACTGGCTAAAGAGGCTAAAGCTTCTGCCTTCGGCTCAGGTCATGATCCCAGGGTCCTGGAATCGAGCCCCACATCAGGCTCTCTGCTCAGCGGGTAACCTGCTTCCTCGTCTCTCTCTGCCTGCCTCTCTGCTGACTTGTGCTCTCTGTCAAATAAATAAATAAAATCTTAAAAAAAAAAAAAAATTTAAGCTCCTTCCCTGACCTGCAGGACACTCTGACCTGGCTCCAGCTTACCTCTTTATACATCAAACTTTGTATTTTCTTTTCCTTCCCTGGAATAAGCTTCTTCCAGATCTTTGCAATCTGGCTCCTTAGAGTGTCATTTAGTCTCAATTCCAGTCACAGCTACTCACAGAGGTCTCTTCTCAAAACCTAATCGAAAGCAGCCCTGCACATCATTATCACATCATAGCACTTTTGTTTACTTCATGGCATTTGTCACCGTCAGAATGTGCTTCCCTCACATTTGTCTACCGTGCATTGTTTAACTCCACTAGAACATAAACTCTAGGAAAACAAAGATTAATATTTCCTTTATTTACTGCCCTATCCCCAGTACCTATAATGTTGCCTGGAAGTAAGTCCTAAATAAATATTTGTGTGCTCAGGGATTGTACAACTGAGTAAAAGAATGATTTGTTGAAGTATGAGGAAGGTGAGGAGTTCACTTAGCATAGCTGTTTGCGAATTTTTTCTCCAGAATCCTATCACATTCAAAATTATTAAGGATGCCCAAATAACATTTACTTCTGTGTTGTATGTATGATATTTAATGTATTAGCAATTAAAATTTTAAAATTATGTACCAATTCATTTATAAATAATAACAATCATAAATCCATTACCTGTTAACATTTTTAAAAAACCCTTTAAAATAGAAAGTATTTTCCAAAACAAAATAATGAGAATGATGGCATAGTTTTACATTTCACTAATCTATTCAATTTCTGGCTTAGTAGAAGACAGCTGGACTTTCATATCTTCTCTACAATCAAAACATGCGATATGTTATTTTGGTTAAAATATATAAAGAAAATCTGAGCTCATCCGGTTGTGGAGTTGGTAAAGGAAGGGATATTTAAATAGCTTTTTTAGATAATTGTGGCTATTCTTTTTTGCTACTACTGACAAAGCTTGACAAGTGGTAGTTTCTTAAGGTTAATTTCAATGTGGAATCTGAGTCTACGTCAATGAACTTTTTGTACTTTTTTAATTAAAATCTTATTGGTCTATGTTGTACTTTGAATGGGTGTGTCTTTATCCACGTGTGATTTTGTAATGTATTTTATTGGCCACTTGCAAAATATCAATTGACTGAGTCATGCATATATGCCAAATGTTAATACATTTTATTAAAACCTGTAAAAAATCACATTTGTTAACATAACCCCAATATTATCCGAAGAGTCTTTAGGTATTAGGAAGCTGTCAAGTTCATGGTGGCATATGTAAGTTTTCTATTTTTGGTTGAAATCTTGAATTCTGTCATTTTCAATAAGTACTTGCAGTGATTTGTCTTGATTGATGAGCACACTTTATTCGTTTTTCAAAAAACTTATGTCAAATACCCAAGATGGAGTGATCATAGTTTGTCAGTCATTCTTTTAAATAAGAATTATTTTTATGGAAAAAGGTGACTAGTTCAGTTCATAACTCAAGTGATTGCAACAAATGCTTTTTCTTGAGACATCTTACTTCAATGTGCAGCAAGTGTTTATGTATAGCTATAGCAAAAAAATATTTAAAAGACATGCACTCAAATATTGAGATAAAATTTTACTGCCTCATCAATCTTTTGTTAATTGGAACAGGTGACTTTTTTCGTGAATGTATGGCCAATAAGAAATACCATGAATACCAGTACTGTTTGATGACACTGCCTTGTTTCATGCTGGTTAGGACACCTGTAGTTTTCCTCACAATTTTTTCTGCACTATCAGTACAAATTTTAATTCTTTGTAAAAGAGCAAAAAAAATAGTATTATAAAAATAAATGTTAACTTAATCTACCCCTTGAAAGGGGACCTTCCCACCTTCCCCAAAAGATGTTCTGGGAGGCCATACTCTAAAAAGTACTACTTTAGCTCATGGTTGCTGTAGGTCAGAAATAAAATATAAAAGAATATTTGACATACCTTCTTTTTTTTATTTATTTATTTGACAGACAGAGATCACAGGTAGGCAGAGAGGCAGGCAGAGAGAGAGCAGGAAGCAGGCTCCCTGCTGAGCAGAGAGCCCTATGTGGGGCTCGATCCCAGGACTCTGGGATCATAACCTGAGCCGAAGGCAGAGGCTTTAACCCACTGAGCCACCCAGGCGCCCCTGACATACCTTCTTAACCCAAACTTCAATTCAATTGAATTTGCAAATATTAAGTTCAAGAAATGCTTTCTTCCTACATTCCCTTATCTATAAATATCTACCCAGAAATGAGCACAAAGAACAAGGTAGCAAGTGTGAGGTATCTTGTACAGCTAATGATTGCAATTATGTAGGCTCATTGCTCTATTATTATCTAGGCATTCTGATCTTCTACATAAGAGACTGGTCTTACATTTGTTCTTTGTCTTAGAAACATTTCTGTCATTTTCTACCTATGGATGGGTAAAGTATGAAGAGAGTAAAAAAGGGTATATAGTGACCCATAAGTTTTAAAATTCTTTCCCTAAAAGTGGTTTTGCAGTAATGCTGGCCAAACTTCTCAAAGAAATTAGAATGATCAATTCTGATGACAAGCCATTGTTTAGAAACTTGAAGGATCTTTTTACCCTATCAGAGATTGCTCAGGCCACTTGCTTGCACAGATGGCCATGTAGAAATCTTAACTTTATTCTGCTTTGAGCATGCTTTGTATTTCCACTTGCTTGCTATTATATTGCAAGTCTATAAGCAAAGCTCTTTTATCCATACTCACAGGCATCCAGTAAATGCTGGGAATTCCGCACAAGGAACAACCCTCAGTAACAAGGATAGTAAATGAATACCGAACTTCCTTGTCCTTCAGTAAGATAATTCTAAGTTCCTGAGAGCATCCCTAGCTAGACTGAACCCCATTGTCTATATAGGTAACCCTTCTCATTTCATGCACCCTTTAGTGGGTTTTCTCCTTTCCCTGTTTCACCTCAGCTTCACTTGTGCATCCTGGGATCCACCAGATAAACCACCTACACCCAAGTCCTTTTATTCAGGATTGGTTTTTGAGAGGCCAAATAAAGACAAAATCTTCCTTCAAACAGAGTCAATGGTAATGAACAAATTTCAGATAGTGGACTTAGTTGGGGGGCAGAGAAGGAAGGAGGGAAGTAGTGTCACCTTTTACTTTACAGCTGAAATATGTTCTAATTATAATCTTCATTGACATGCCGTTATGTTAAAGAAGAGTTCATACAGGACATACTCCCCATTTTCAAACCACGGAAGCATGCCTGGGTGGCTCAGTAGGTTTAGCATCCAACTCTTGATTTTGGCTCAGATCATGATTTCAGAATCATGGGATAGAGCCGCATATTGATCTCACATGGATGTTTTCAAGCATAGTTTCTGGAGCTGCATCCACCAACATACTTTTCTTACGATACTTGATTTTCAAAGTCACTAGATTTGTCTATGGACTCTACTCTTAGCTATCTGGCAAAGCTTATAAATTTACAAGTCATATTTTCATATTCCTTTCCCTTTTACTCTTTTTAGCTACTATCAGTCTGGCTGATAGTAACTGTTAATATATGAGTGAGGAAGGACCCGAGGAAGGGAAAGAGGGAAGAAGGAAGAATAAAGGAAGGACAACTGAATTTGAAAATGCATTTGGTGCTAAGTCATTCAGTTCTAAAGGGCAGATTTGATTTATTCTGCATATGTAAATTACAGTATTTGCAAATTAATTGGTTATCTGTAATTCTTAACAATAAGCCCAGATACTCCCTAATGTCAAATGAGAAAATAAGTTTTACATATCAGAAACTCCAGAAAAGCACTGATATCTGGGAAGCATTTCTTCAAAGGAAATTGAAGTCTAAAACCAAACAGAATTCAATAGAGGGAGTCAAAACAAGACATCCTAAGTTCTTAGCAGAATGGGTTAGTTCAAGGATATTTTACTCCACTTTAAAGAAGAACAAATAATTCAGAAATCAAGCACACATAAAGGAAAACAAGGTGCATGAAGTTCTGGGCCCTTAAAAGCATAATACAAATTTATCTACTTGAAGATGTAGGGAATGGTGAGAAATCTTATGAAAATTAAAGTAGTGATACTTTACCACACAATCCAGCAATTGCACTGCTTGTTATTTATCCAACAGAGCTGAAAACTTATGTACACACAAAAACCTGAATACGTATGTTTATAGCAGCTTCATTCATAATTGCCAAAACTTGGAAACCACAAAGATGTCCTTCAATACATCAATGGATAAATAAACTGTGGTCTTCCAGACAATGGAATATTATTCAGAACTAAAAAGAAATGAACTACCAACCATGGAAAGACATGAAAAAACCTTAAATGCTATTACTAAATGAAAGAAGCCAATCTGAGAAGGCTACACACTGTACGATTCCAACTGCATGACCTTCCGGAAATGGCAAAACTATGGAAACAGTAAAAAAGATCAGTGATTGCTAGGAATAAGAGGGGGATAAATACATGGAACACAGAAGATTTTTAGAGCAGTGAAACTACTCTGTATGATGCTGTAATGGTGGATATGTGCCAGTATACATTTGTCAAAACCCAAGAATGCATACCAAGAATGAGCTTTATTATAAAATATTGACTTGGGGTGATAACATGTCAATTGTAGGCTCATCAGTTGCAACAAAAAAACCACTCTGGTGGGAGGTGTTGGTAATGGGGGAGCCTATGCATGTATGGAGGCAGGCAGTCTCCTGTACCTTCTGTTCAGTTTTGTTGTGAACCTGAAACTGCTCTAAAAAATGTTCTTAAAATATTTTTTAAAAATATTAAAGTAGTGTATAATTTATTCTCACCAGCAGTTATCCATGTTGAACTGACACATTTAAGATTGTTCTTAAGTTCTTTCTTTTTTTTAAAGATATTATTTATTTATTATAAATAAATAAATTTTATTTATAATAAAAATAATTTTATTTATTTATAATAAATAAATAAATAAAATTAAAATTAAATAAATAAATTTTATTTATAATAAAATATAATTTTATTTATTTAATTTTAATTTTATTTTAATTTTATCTCAGAGAGAGACACAGCAAGAAAAAGAACACAAGCAGGAGAAGTGGGACAGGGAGAAGCAGGCTTCCCACTAAGAAGGGAGCTTGATGTGGCGCTCAACGTGGGGCTCAATCCCAGAACCCTGGGATTATGACCTGAGCCAAAGGCAGTCACTTAACGACTAAGCGACCCAGACACCCCAAGAAGTTATTTCTTTTGGGATGCCTGGATGGCACAGTCATATAAGTGACCTGATTAGGTCTGATCTCAGGATCATGAAATAGAGCCCCACATCAGGCTCTGTGCTCAGCACTGAGTCTGCTTCAGATCCTCCCTTCCTTTGCCTTTCCTTCTCATGCTTTCTCTCTCTTCCTCTCAAATAAATAAATAAATCTTTTTTTAAAAGGTGTTAAAAAAAAAAAAAAGAAGTTATTTCTTTCGCTAACCCCCTCAAAATGAAATCAAAATAAAGAGAAAAATAATCAATCTTGAAATGCTTATGGCTTTTTATTTTCTTCATACCACTTCCTCCATATCATATTTTTACAAAGGGCCTAAGTGTGCAAAAATGTTTATAAAAATATTTTCTGTAAATTCCAGTCCAATCACTTTGGAACGTGTGTGATTTTTTACTTCCTAACTCAAGAATTAGTCTTGATTTTCTTTCCAAAACAAGCAGGCTTTAGTTCAGTTGAGGAAATACAATAAGTAATTCATCCAGGCTGTAATTTCAAACTGTTGAGCTTCTGGCAACTTGCCCCTCCTCACCATTCTTTAGCTCTTCCTCCCCTCCTCCCTTTCTCCTCTTCACTCCCACACACCCACAGCCCCCAGATAGCCTCCATGGAAGCAACACGTTTGCATATTGGAAGGATGGTGTGGCTTTGAAGTCACTCAGGCATAATAATTTGTCTTCTATTTTTAAAAATAGATCTACTGGTAAAATAAATCAAATGTTAGGCAAAGTGTTTTGTGTTTTGTGCCTCTTTCTGAGAAACAAAACTTTCCCTCCGTAGGGATGAGAAATGATTTAGAGCATTGGAATAAACTTCACCTCTCTGTCCCCAAATCCTTCATCTTCAAATATTGACTATCTTGATGAGAAATGCAGATGATCCCCAACAGGCCCAACTCAGAGAGAGTGCCAGAAAGCTTAATATGTGGCTATAACTGAGAAAGCAGTGCCTCTAGGTTTTTTTCAATGTTCACGCCTCAAACATGATCCCTTGTGGAAAGTATTATATTCACAAGTTATAGTTCACAATTATATATTATAATCCTTTGCTTCTTCTCCGCCTAGTTGGAAAGGAGAGATAGGAGCTGATAAATACCGAAGTAAATCCAAGCTAATAGCAGGAAAAGAAATACTGTTTTATTATATATTTATAAATGTATACCCCAGTGCTGTTCATTCCAGTTTCCTGTTTATCTTAAAGATGCAGCCACACTGATCCCTTTCTAGTCATTTTGTTGGGTCTGTAATCAAAGGAGCAAGACTGATACAAAGCGAAGCTTTATTTCGTGCCAAGCATCGAGAATCAAACTGACTGGCCAGGGCCATCTCTTGCAAAGAGGCAACCTCTCTCTGCCTTACAGACTAGCTTTTAAGGGCAAAGTCCATGTGGTTGGGCCTGGCCACGCACAGGCAGCCAATGAGATTGTAACACACAGAGAAAGCTGCACAGTTATGCTAGGTCACACAAAATTGACCAATTGAATTGCAATTTACCCTATAGTAGATATTTGAACTAGCCTATCACCTTGGTCAGAATTGGCGCCCAAAAGGCACCCAAAGGGTGGGACCCACACTCCTTGGTAGCTAGGGAGACAGTAGGCACCCCCACTGATTGGATACCTCCACCTGGCCTAACCCACCCTTGTATTTGGGCTTTGTTACCTGGGACTGGTTTCCAGCACTTGTTTTTCAGTAAGTCTCCTGGGGGGAAGGGCGGGGCAGGGACAGTTTAAGTTTTACTGTATAAAAACAAAATCATTATTTAACTGGATGGACCTGCTCTGGCTAAATAGGCCCTTACAATTTTCAAAAAAGGTGAATGTTGAAGTCAAGCTCCATGCAACACTGTTTATAGGCATTAAATACCATTCCCAAAGTAATTTCAGCAAAATCCCGTGATCTCAGATATATCAGTGATGAAGACTATCTTCTTGACCAGCTCTAAAAGCATAGCTTCTAACAGCTTAAAGATGTGTCCCAATGATGGTATCCACTCCCTCTTAAAATGCTTCCTGAGAAAGCTTAAAATTATAAATCATTTCTCTGCTTCTTTGAGATCTAATTCTTCCACCACCCAGAACTGGCTCTTCAAGGACCTACGGGCCATCTCTTTTTAAATAGAACACTGAAGAAGATACCTCTCCCCCTGGCTCCTAACCCTGTGAGAAGAGCCTAACTTCCGAGGACACCTTGCCCCAACTTGCACAAACACCCCCAGTCATAAATATAGTAGAAGTTTCTTCCTCCTCTGGATAATCCCCAATTAGCCAGATGGCTTAGTTACATGGACCAACACCTCCTTCACACTCTGCATTGACTTTCCTTTAGCACACCTCAATATTTTAAAAGTCTTCTTTTGTTTCAGCAGAATTGAGCTCAGGGTTCTCTTCCCTATTGCAATGGTTATTGAATAAAATGTCTTTATCACTGTTAACTGGTCTCCAACTTTATCTTTGACATCAGTCCCAGTTCAATGAAGAAAACAGTAATCACTTTAGGCATTTCAAACAGGAGAAATTTAAAGAAACGTAGTTGGGTATATACAAAAATCTTATTGGAAGAATTGAAAAATTGGAGGTACAGTTATTTCACTTACTGTCTAAACTAGGAGAACTTTTTAGAATGAGGGGGGCTCTGTTAATAATTACAGTAGTATGATGAGTATAAATCGGAACTGTTCTAGACATACAGATATATGATCAACCTAAAGTCAGATGGCCACTACCATGTCAAAATCATACCAGTTAGCTGCTCAGAGTTTTGAAGCTTCTGCCCCTACTGTTGTGGTCACAGCCCTAAAAAGCTCACACCCACAAAGCTAGAGACTAGAAAGGGAAAGGATAAGGTGAGTCCCCACCAAACTTCAAGCTGAGTGTGCTTGTCAGGAAAACAGTCTTCTCTTCTGCCTCCCCACTGTGTCTGAGCCCCTCTAATCAATAGAACCTCATTCACATCTGGATCCCTCAGTGCAACTGAATATGGAAATGTTATTGATAGTTTTCCAATCTCTCCACAAAGGAGGAGGATTAAATGCTATATAATATAAGCATCCACTATAATCTATCATACCAAGCTATGTGGCCTTGATATCAAATTGAAAAATAAGTCTCTTCCATGTCAGAGCTCTAAAACTGTGAAGTATTAAGACTTTCAAGTCCCCTCAATGTTGTCTAAATGAACTCTGGACAACCTGACTCAGGATCACTCATTAGTTTTACCCTTTGTTAAGTGCTGAACCTAAATCTATTTACTGTGAAAGGAGGCAAAGATGAGGAAGAAGAGTTTTTTGCCCTGAATCTCTATTTAGTAAGTTATTGATAAACTAATACTTTTTCAAAGCAGCAGAATTGTTTTCTACAAGTATAATAAAAAGAACATAAAGGATCTGTGTGGCCAACAAGAGAACTGCCTGAGGAGTTAAACATACAGTGATTCTTTGATTGGGTTTATGTTCTAGCTGCTGAGTATATTAAGGAATACTCACTAACTCAGTTACTTGGTTTGTCCTTTGGGTGTTACTATGATAGATATTGAGGAGTGTCAGATAGCATCTACTGGGGAAGAGATAGAAGAGGGAGAGAAAAACAGAAAATGACCAAGAGTCAGTTAACAGAAAAGACCCAGAAAAAGACAAAAAGACCCAGAGAGATACAGAGAGACAAGGGCAGGCACTTGCACCTCCCTCCCTGTGATACAGGTATACACACATGTACATAGGCACACATGCACACCCTAACAACAAGGGAGTGAAGCAGATTAGGGAAGAGATAGATAAAGGAGTACACAAAAGCAAAATGAAAGAACAAAAGTAAAATCAAGAAGATAAAAACTTAAAGATTGAGAAAAGTCTTTATAATGCTGAAGCTAGGCAGAGAATCAGTACAGCACAGGAACACATCTTAGAGATTTGGGGTTTATTCTTAATTGTTTTGTTTCTGTGTTATTTTTGATATTTTTGTTTTGTTACTAATGAAGAATGTCACATGAACATACATTCTGATTGTAAAACTAGCTTTCGTCCAGAATTAAATTGTTGAGGTAAAAATTTAAGAAATTTTAAGAGGAAATATTTTTTGAGGTTTTCAAATTGTTATCCATGCTTCCTTCATCCCATATTTCTACTATTTGGATAATGTGACCACCTACCTTGCTGTAATAATTTTGATATTGAATCAAATAAGTATTTCCCTTTAGTGTGGTTGAAATTCCAACATGTCTCCCTGATTCAGTTATCTGGGTCATTATCTAAAGTATTATTGCTGGGTGGTTTGGTTATGGACATTGGGGAAGGTATATGCTATGGTGAGTGCTATGAAGTGTGTAAACCTGGAGATTCACAGACTTGGGGCTAATAATACATTATATGTTAATAAAAAAATTAAAAATTATAAAACAAAAAAATAAAGCATTATTGCTGTAATGAGATTACATTCAAAAATCTACAAAGCCAAACACATTCTTAGTAAGTACAAATGTTGATCATTAGGGTTTTAATTAGAATAAACTTTAAACCAAAGGAGGTATGGAAATAAACATAGCAAGTCAACATCATAACAAGCAACTATTTTAGGGCATCTGGGTGGCTCAGTTGTTAAGCGTCTGCCTTTGGTCTTAGGACCCAGCCCTACACCGTGCTCCCTGCTCCACAGAAAGCCTGGTATCCCTCTCCTACCACCCCCTGCTTGCGTTCCCTCTCTTACTGTGTCTCTATCAAAAATAAATAAATAAAATATTTTAAAACAAAACATAACAAGCAACTGTTTTGGCAGAAAATATATAAGTATGCAAGTAAGCTCTGTAAAGTCTTTTTACCCTCCCCTCGATCTTTTAAATACCTTTGTTTTTAAATACCTTTTATTTCCAATTTTGGATACAGACATTGAATATCAAAGTTTTCAAACTGAGCCAGCATTGACTCACACTTGACTTTGCAAACAATTATTACAACCACTCCAGGTCTTTGCTAACAACCATAATGAAGAGGAAACAGAAAATAATGAAGTCAACTGTCTGAAAGTATTTTCTTCATGTAGAAACATCTTGAGTTTTCTCTGGTAAGACTTAGGTCTCCTTGCCCTATTTCAGGGGATAACTACTCTAACCTTAAAACCCTCAAAAGACATATTCTGGATCTGACATTTAAAAAAAAAGTAAAAAGTCTTCAACATAAAATAAATCACATAATTAAGAGGGTGATTATGAATAGTATTGATACTTAAGTGCTCAAACCAGGGAGGAGCCCTGTTGTGTAAAATGCAATCAATGAGAAATTAAGGGAGACATATAATGTGTTTTCCTAACAAGGAGCCTAATTTGATGCTGAGTATATAGCAGTAGGAAAGCCAAAGTAGTGATTTTGTCCCTGGTGCTATAACAGACAGTTAGGTTTTTTTAAATGTATAGGATCAATAGGGCACTGGGAAGGAAAGTCCATACGATGTAAAACTATGCAGCCATAAAAGACTAATGAAGGAGCTCTTTATGACTGATACAGAAATATGTCAAAATAACAATATTAAGAAAAAGAAGTAGGATATAAAGCAACATGTATAGTATGTAATCATTTCCTTTAAAAAAGTTTTTAAACTTTAAGAGGGGAAAGACAATATATTTGGATTGTTTTTACAAAAAACATCTCTACAAGGATGACATTGGATTGCTGGGAGGAGAAATGGATAGCTGGCTATGGGACAGAGATTTTTTTTTCATTGTATATTTGTTCATTCATTCTAATAAGCATGTACTGTACCCCAAGAACTCTCTAGCTAAAAATTTTCTCTATGGATATAAACATATTCTAAAATACAGATTCTAAACAATACTCACTATAGCAACAAAATTAGCAGGAAAAAACTTGAGAAAACCTAAAAGTGCATCAATGGTTGATTATTTCTGTAAATTGTGGTAGATCACCAATCTATTGAGTATAATTAGAAAGAAAAGGAGAACACCTGTGTACTCTGAATAAAACTGTCCACCTGTCATCCCAGAATCCTAGCTCCTATTTGCTACCCTTAGGTGAACCTTGGGGAGCCTCTTTGGTAGTATATTTGGTCATATGTGGTTTAGAGGGAAAAATATCCAAGAGAAATACTACACTAGCATGTCAAGAACATGTCAAAGTGTCCAATATTTTACCCTACCTGCAAGCTAACAAGCTAATTTGTTTGCCACAGTTTTAAGAATCTTGCAGAAAGGGGCGCCTGGGTGGCTCAGTGGGTTAAGCCGCTGCCTTCGGCTCAGGTCATGATCTCAGAGTCCTGGGATCGAGTCCCGCATCGGGTTCTCTGCTCAGCAGAGAGCCTGCTTCCCTCTCTCTCTCTCTGCCTGCCTCTCCATCTACTTGTGATTTCTCTCTGTCAAATAAATAAATAAAATCTTTAAAAAAAAAAAAAGAATCTTGCAGAAGACACAAGACTCCAAAATAGAGCACTTTACTGTTCACAGAATGTAGTAGCCAGAGTTTCAGGGGCTTTTTATGCCAGTCCCAGAGCTTGTAAGACAGATTATTTACCACACTGGAGGTACCTTGGTGGCTCAATTGGTTAAGCATCTGTCTTCAGCTCAGATCATGATCCCAGGGTCCTGGACTGAGTCCCACATCAGGCGCCCTGCTCAGCAGAGTCTGCTTCTCCTTCTGCCTCTTCCCCTGGTTTGTGCTCTCTCCCTTGTTCACATATGTTCTTTCTCTCTCTCTCTCTCTCTCAAATAGATAAATAAATATCTTTTTTTTAAAAAGGAAAGAAAGAAAGATTATTTACCACACTCAAATCCTTGAAAAGAGAGTCCATAACAAAGGTAATCGTTGTCTCTGTTGAGAAGATGTATAGAACTACAAGAGACCTAAGGAGAATTGTCTCCCAAAAATATCTACCTCTCATTTCCACACCCTTGTGAATTCTAGTGAATTTTCCAATGAATATACCACCATATCAACCACTCTGATTTGGCAAACAGAGGCTGAGACCTAATCCAGTCAATTTTTCTTATCCAGTGGTAGTCTTAACTACTTGTCTATCAACAAGACTCTAAGCCCCAGTATAAGGTCAATCTTCAGGATTGATGCATCATGCTCCACTAGGTCCAGGACCCAACTAGCTAAAAAAAATGCCATAAATCATCAGTGTCTACATTAGAAATCCAGATGGACATTGCCTTAAGCTTTAGTATTGACCTCTCTGCTTGGCTGGAGACATAGATTCAGGTAGAAAAAATATATTTGCACTTTTTTATTTTCCACCTCAGGCCCCCAAAGCAGGAGTCTTAGGGAATTCTCTTATCCATAAAAGCACTTTCTAGTGAGTTGAAACTATTCTGAATGCCTTTTAGCACTGAGTTGGTGCCATTGATCAGTTTGGTGAAAATGAAAGACAAATTTCATACCACTTTTTCTAGTTGAATGACCTTCTCATTGTAGGGATAACTATTGAAAAAGTGAACATAAATAACAACTCAGTTATCCTTCTGGAAATCTCCTCAAGGTAACCAGAAATAACCAATTTGGAAGGATTGCCATAGTCAACTATGGTCAACAGAAATAACTGAAGCTTTTCTCTAGATCCTTGAAAGTGTCATATAACCATCTCTAAGATGCAAATCACTATTTGTGGGATAGAAGCAAATTAATGCCTGCCTTCCACACAAGAAGTACACTTGCAGTGGTGCATATGGTGCCCTTGGGAAAAAAAAAAAAAGTATTGTTTACATTTTGGGGTTCCTCAAGAGGAGTTTACATCAGGCTAGATACCCAGGTTAATAGTGCTTCCAATGTGCCTGTCAGCCAACTATTGAGCCTTAAGATTCCCAGTTCAGTTCATATAAATGAATCTGATTCTTGTTTCTGGAATGACTATCCAAGGAAAGTCAGTCCAACCTGTCCTGTTTGTCTAGGCCACCAACCAGATGGCCCCTATTTCTGAATCTCTCACAGAAATCATTGTCCGTATCTCTAGATGTTTGCCCACCCTCATTCTCATACCTATTGCCCCATCATTTCACTGGATGGACAAATACTACCTGGCTGGTGTGTTAAAAGGTATGGGTTTCACTTGTTCCACAGAAAAGCATGAGGAGGAAGAATAGTAAACTCTAAGAGCACAGACTCTGGAGCTAGGATGCCTAGATATGGATCCTGATTCTGCCACAATTTTGTTGATATTACTACTGATCTGATCAGGAAAAAAAAAAAATCTTTAAGTACTAGGAAGCTGTCAAGCTTACAGTACCACATATGAGTTTCTAGACTTTGTAAAGTTTGGAAGCTCAAATTTTATCATTGGCAGCAAATAGTGTCAGTTGTGTTCCTTGAAGCAACAGGCTCACTTTCTTCATTTTTGAGAAAATGTCTGCCAAATTACCAAATCTGAATAACTATAGTTTGTCAGCCAATCGTTTTTTCAAGTAAAAATGTTCCATGAAAAACCAGTCAGTTCAACTTACAAATCAAACAATCACACAAGGGCTTTTTTTCAAAACAATCATCATACTACCGTATATAGCAAAAGGGCTTAATGAATACTTCCTGCCTTGTCATATAGAATATTAAAATGATATGTACTCAAAAGTTGATACTTAGTCAAATTATCATTTGTACTCCTTTATCAAAGACAATCTTAAATGAAACTCATTTGGTAATTGACAGGGTTTAGAACACACTGGGCCTAACATGTGGCAATTTGGCATACCGAATATTTTAAACTGAAGGAATCTGAGAAACAACACATGCAAGAAGGACCCTCTCACATGTCCCTTCTCCCCTAAACTAGGTCATAAGACCCTCAAATGAGAAGTGCTCTCCCAATACCTGAAAGAAAGGAATATCCTTATCTCCAAAGATGAAGAAATATCAAAAGGAATCCAAACAAATAGGCCTTGCTCAATTTTCTACAGTTTACTACCCTTAGATCATATCCCTTTTGTTCTGTCATGTTTTTCTACAACTTTCCATTCCTCATCAAACCTATTATAAAAATGCTCGAGCTTAGCTACTTCTTTAGGTCTTTATTTCTTTATAAAGATTCTAAAGTCACACAAAACTAATAAATTTGTATGGTTTTTCTCCTGTTAACTTCTTTTGCCATTCCAGTTTATAAAGCTCCAGTCAAAGAACCTAAGATGGATGGATGATGAAATTCTTCTCCCTTACTCACTGAAAAACAAAATAGCTATTAGTACAGTTTGGTGCTATAGACCTAATTTGTGCTCAGGACCAGCATTTTTACCTACCATTGTTATGCACCATTAGTGCAAATGTCAGCATAGTGGAAAAAACAAATAACTTTCTAGTACTATTGTAGAACTAGGCTGATCTCATGGAAACTTTAAAGTGTTTTAGAGATCCAGGGATTTGCAGATCACATTTTGAAACTGCTGGTCTCTGTGAATATGGTAAATTCCTAAACTAGGGCAAGTACAGTAGAAATGGAAAAGCAGGGCTGTGTAGGGAAGAAATTTTTGAGTATAACACACAAGATTTTGTGACAAAGTACATGTGAGAACTGTAAAAGAAGGGGTCAATCTTGCTGAAAATTGGCTGACTACCTGATATTAACATAAGGAACAAAAGAAGGTGGCAGGAAGATCAAGCAATGGGTCTATTTATATAAGGTTTTTGAGACTAATTTTCCCTGTAACCAAAGAAATACAAGGGAAAATATTTTGTTTAGAGACAATGATCCCAAGTATAGATGAGTTGATGGCTGAAGTTATCATCTAAGCCAGCGACCAGTGGAACTATGATGACTTCATTGAAGGAATTATAATTATAAATCTAGAATTATAGGAATTATAATTATAAATTTAGAAATAACTGAGAGAGTTGTTTCACTGAATTCTCACATAGGCATCAATAATAGAAGATTCTAGCCACATTGGAATTTGGGTCTACAACAACAAAAGAGGACACCTTTAGCATAAATATAGTGTCCTTGACAACAGATGGCAAACTTGACTAAGACATTAGTAACTCTCAACAGAACAAGGGGCATCTTAACAAGGATATGTGCTGTCACTCATTGTCCCTGGAGCAAACATAAGCAGTCTCAACATCAGACATCATACTCCTTGGAATAAGCTTCAAGGATCATCAGTAACATTGGTAGTAAAGCATTGGGTGGCCATCAGCTACAGAGCTACATATGGGGTTTGCAAAAAAGAGAATCTCCATCTGAGACAGAGTAGGAAGAGTAGGGTATAGGTACATGATAATCAAAGAGCTAGTTCATGGAAAACATGAGAGATTATCTCTGGAGAAAATTCCCAATGCTCTTTGTGAAGAATTTACAGCAGGACATGTGTTCCCACAGAAATGTAAGAAAAGTCAGAGAAATATTGTTCTGAGATACTAGTTTTCCTCCCTCAGTGATAAAACCTAGCAAATGATTGATGATTGGGCATAAACAAAACCTTGACACATGGAAATAATTTTCTGGTTATTCTTATCTTCCACAGTATTGGCTTGATCCAAAATTCTATTTTAAGAGAAACCTGTTTTCTCCAAGAAATGTTGATTTAATTATACATCAGAAAGTGAAGAAGTTTCCCTTTTTTAAAAAAGTCATTTGCTATGGTTTTATTTTATCCTCAAAGACTCCATCTGTGTCTGATCATTAGTGATAACCACATAATCACTACAGAGTCTGGCATTTTTAATATCTATTTTCCACTCTATGCAATACTAATCTTTGGAGAATTTAAGTTGTTTCATTATATTTTAGGATGGTTAACCTACCCAAAGAATTCCCGTTACAAAAAATGTGATACAGGTACACTGAAAAGTTCTGTAACCTGACCACAGCTGAAATATAGTATTTTACTGTATGGAGTTTTTAAATGAAGATTTATTAAATGCATTACTTACTATAAGTCATAAAACCTAAGAAGATAATTAAAGAATTATGAACCCAAAATATATACTGAATACTTATAAAATGTTGGTTATCTTCTATTACTTAACAAAAATAGGTCATGAATAGAAATTACCCACCACTCTCCCCCTCACCACTAATGTCCAACCACACTGGCTTTTTTGCCATTCATTAAACATGACAAACTTGTTCCTGCTCAAAAGATTTTGTACTTGTTATTTCCTTTTGTACTGGTTTTGTATTTCTGCACAACAAAAGACCTCAAAACTTCATGACTTAAAACAATAAGCATTTATTACCCCACAGTTTCTGTGGGTCAGACTTTCAGGAAGTGGTTAGGTGGGCACTTTGGCTCAAGGTCTCCTGCGAGATTTCTGTAAGGTGTCAGCTGGAGCTGTCATTCGAAGCTTACCTGGGGACTAGATGGTCTACTACCACTACAGTTCCTTCTTCTGACTGACAAGTTGGAGCTAAGTGGGTGTTGGCAGGAGACCTTAGCATCACCATGTGGCCCTGCCCCGTATAGTTGTTTGAGCATCCTTAGGGTATAGCAGCTGGCTTTCCCCATTAATGTTCCAGGAGATCAAGCTGGAGATGGAAATGTCTTTTATATCCTGACCTCAGAATGTGCATACCATCACTTCCACTGTAGAATCTGATCATACAGACCAATCCCAAAATATGTGAGAGGGGCTACACATGAGCAAGAATACCAGGAGGAAAGGATCATTGGGGGTCGGGCCATCTTGGACTGGCCTACCACACTCCTCTCCAGTCTTAATTTTTTCCTTAGCTCACCTGATTCAGGTGTCTGCCAAAAGGTGAGCTCCAAGAAAAGATCTTTCTACCTGTCTAAAATAGATTCCCCTTGTCCTATTACCTTCTATCCTATTATACTCCATTACTTTTATAACCCTTACCAATGCCTGAGATTATATTATTTATTTCCTTATGTATTTATTTTTTTAATCATCTATTTCCCAAGCTTCATGACAGGAGAAACTTTGTCTATTCTTAATGCACAATTGGTTCTTTTTTTTTTTTTTTTTTTAAAGATTTTATTTATTTATTTGACAGAGAGAGATCACAGTAGACAGAGAGGCAGGCAGAGAGAGAGAGAGGGAAGCAGGCTCCCTGCTGAGCAGAGAGCCCGATGCGGGACTCGATCCCAGGACCCTGAGATCATGACCTGAGCCGAAGGCAGCGGCTTAACCCACTGAGCCACCCAGGCGCCCAGCACAATTGGTTCTTAATGCAGACCGATTGTGGAGTATAGTGCCTAACACGTAGTAGGCACACAGTAAATATTTTTTGAATGAATGAATGATTTTTGAAGCAGTGATGATGAATTTATACTCTGCTCTTCATGCTCTTTTACCCCATTTTGTAACTATACAAAGAGAAATACTAGCAGAAACCTGAAGGATGAAAAATCACAGGATTAGATCTCCATGATATATTGTTTCAGTGAATTATAGTGTTTGTTAGCAATTAAGTTTTTCATTATTCAATATGAATGACTTTTACCTAAGTGAAATTTCAAAGATTTATAAAATATTTTAATTATTATATATTATGAGAAAAAGTAAATAATTTTAAATATTGAAGTATAATAAACAGTAAGCCATCAGGAAAGAGTATTTGGAAATAACCGTAAGTGAATAAAGATAATAATTTTGGAAGGAGCTTAATTTCATTAAACAACATTAATTAAGAATTTAATACTTCTGGTTCTGGTTCATGGAGCTTTTTATTATCTCAATACCTGAGGTACATCTATATCATCATTTTGTCACTAAACTGAATGAAAAAAGAAGTTTGCATGTTTTATACCGACAAGGGAGAATTCTCTCCACTGACCCTGTTCTCCCACATGCAACTCTCCCGGAGACAAATTGCAATTTACTCCTACTGTACTAATAAATATAATCAAAGTTAAAATCCAATGTTTAAATTTCATCTAAGATGCTGTATTTTATACTCTGAACCACACACATAAAAAAATGATTAGAAATCTTCTGTCGAATACTCATTTCTGCAAAGTCATTTGCACCTATGCAATTAGATTATCATGGCAATAATCTGTTCAGACTAATAGCTCTCATTGCAAATGCAATTATTCCAGATTTAATCTATTTTAACTGGGTAGGAGAGCAGAAATGGGAGGTCAGACAGTAAATGAACCTCTGACTCTTAGATCAAAGTAAGCAAAGAAAGGTTCATTCTAAAGTAGATTGCTAAATAATTTCTGCTATATGATAATAGAATTATAAAAATGGAGAGAATATTAGAAATTATTTAAGCACCCTCCCGAGCCACAGCCGAAGTTTCTCCCACAATATCCAAGCTCTATTTGAACTTCTGCCAGTATTGAATGTCTCTCATCTCAAAGTATTTTTAGAAAATCCAGAGTTCAAATGTTGAGCCAAAGTAACTCTCTTTGAAGTTTCCACATTTAGAACCATAAGGCTAATCTTTCTGTCACTGATCAGTCCTTTAAATTAGTGATTCTCAAACTTGCTTTCACATTTGAGTTATCTGAAAAGCTTAACTACTAATGCCTAGATCCCATCAGCAAAATTCTGATTCATCTTGCTGGGGTGTGATTTGGGGATCTAAAGTTTCAGAAGCTCCTCCATGTGATTCTAATGTACAGGTTAAGTTTAAGAACCACTGTATTTGCAAAGAGCTGTCTCATTCCCAACACTTTGTCTTCTCTTCCCAAACCTAATTCTTCCCTTTTCCTTCAGTTATTTTTCATATGACCTAATGTCCAGATTGCCTCATCATCTTAGTTCAGTAAATACGCTCTACTTTATTGGAGTCAATCCTCACAGACAAAACCTAACAGTTCTCCAGTGGTCTGCCCAGTGCAGAATAAAGTTGCCGTGGTGATTTCTTACTATATCCAGAATGAATTGCCTTAGTGTTTGAATAACTATGTGGCACTGGCAGCACATAGTGAGCCTACAGTCAACTAAAGCTCTTAATTCTTTTTCTTGTGAAATGACACTAAACCATGAATCCCCAACCCAAATGTACAAAGGTGATTTTCTGAATTTTCAATTTATTTTTTATCATTTTATAAGTTTACTTTCATTTGTCCTACCTTGTTAATTAATGAATCATTATTCAATAGCCCAGGGCAGAGATTAGGGTAAGGCAAGTTTTGGCATTCACCTCAAGGACAAAATATAAGGGGCACCATCACTATCAGAAATCAAGACAGATTTTTTTCAGCCTTATTGAAGTATAACTGACAAAATTGTAATGTATTTAAAGTATATAATGTGATGATTTCATATATGGATACTATGAAAGGATTCCCACAATACAGTTAATTAACACATATTTAGCTTTTTTTGTGTGAGAACACTTAAGTTCTCCTCTCAGTAAATTTCGATTATCCAATACAGAAGTATCGACTATAGTCACCATGTTCTACATTAGATCCTCAGATCTTATTCATCTTCTAACTGAATGTTTGCACCCTTTTACTATCCTTCTCCCATTTTTCCCACCTCCTAGCCCTGGTAACCACCATTCTACTGTTTCTGAGTTCATTTTTTTTTTTTTTAAGATTCCATATATAAGTGACATCATGCAATATTTTACTTTTTCTGTCTATTTCAGTTAGTATAAAGCCTTTCAGACTGATTCATGTTGCCACAAATGGCAGGATTTTCTCCTTTCTCTTGGATGAATAATATTCGTGTGTGTGTGTGTGTGTGTGTGTGTGTGTGTTTATATGTATACAACACATTTTCTTGATCCATTCATCCATTGATGAGCACTTAGATTGTTTCCATGGCTGGGCTACTGTAAATAATGTCACAATTAATGTGAGAATACAGATATCTCTTTGAGATAACACATAATATTTTAATGTCACGCTAAAAAAAAACAATATTCACACAAAAATATCCATGATAAATGGATAAAATATCAGAATTTTAAATAGGTACACTATTCTTTTGTATTTGTTTGTTTTATAACTCTGTATTATTACCCAGTGGGAGCAGTCATTTCCAAGCAACATGTGTTTCCCAGGTCACAGTGGCCATCAAACCCCCAGGTGCAGCCCACCTCATCCTCACTCTGGTGGGTTTATGGGGGCTGACACTGATATGCAAACAGACTGGACAAATTAGAGCTTTGTATATATACTCGTGTTTTTTTGATTATAGAGTTTTTATTACCATTTGATTCATAGAATGGGAGGATATTTTAACAAGTGTATATAAAGGCACACATTTTTCTTTTCATCCCAGGCTCCACAGCATTGCAATAACCATTTGCTTCCACTCCCAGACTTACATGTGTAATTTAATACACATGTATTACACATGTAATGTGCAAATTAAACATGACTTTCGTATTTTTATCTAAGACATTGATAAATATATTAATCAGGAAAAATTCAAGTAGGAACCTTAGCTTTCTGGTTGAGAAAGCTTGCTCCAATTTAAAAATTATTCAAACAATTAAAAATTAGTTTACCTGTAGTCATTTGTTCCAAAATTCTCCATCTTCATATTCCTGTACCTAAGAGATGCTCATTATTTACTAAATTGAGTTATACTTTTAGTTTTTGATAAATTAGAATACCTCATTTTACATATAGGCAAAACTCTCAGAAAACTTAAGGTGTTTTATTTAAAATGCATTGTAACTTTTATTGTCCATACTTTTCATCTGCACAGAGAAGAATGACTAATTGTTTCATTTGATTTACTTAGAACAATTACCTGTATAAATGTTTTTTTCTTTATTATTTTTTTTTATCATAAAAAAACTATATTTAGATTTAGCCAGCTGGACTCAGTTGAGATGATCCCAATTTTGTTGGCAACATCCAAAGCATCATAGTCAGGGGCCAGCCGAACGTATGCCTTCTTCTCTCCATCAGGCCTGATTAAGGTGTTGACCTTGGATACATCAATGTCATAGAGCTTCTTCACAGCCTGTTTGATTTGGTGCTTGTTGGCCTTGACATCCACAATGAACACAAGTGTGTTGTTGTCTTCTATTTTCTTCATGGCTGACTCAGTAGTCATGGGGAACTTGATGATGGCATAGTGGTCAAGCTTGTTTCTCCTGGGGGCGCTCTTTCGAGGGTATTTGGGTTGCCTTCCGAGACGCAAAGTCTTGGGTCTTCCGAATGTAGGTGACCTGCGGATCTTCTTTTTTGTGTGACTGTGGACGCCTTTCAGCGCTGCTTTCTTGGCTTTCAAAGCCTTTGCTTTGGCTTCGGCTTTGGGAGGGGCAGAGGCTTCTTTCTTAGCTTTCGGCGCCATCTTCGTAAAAGGGCTGGTTTTTTCTTTAAATAGCGGAATAAAGAGGTGGAAGTTATGGAGCGTCACATTTTTATAAAGTATAAGAAAGAATTTTCTAACACCTGGAAATTTTCAAACTTAAATGTGAGCTAGTAATTCCCTTGTCACTAGCAGGCTTTAAGCATAAAAGGAACACCACTTGCTGTGCATGTCATAACAAGGAATCAAAAGTGTAAGATAAGGAGCGTGGACTCAATTACTCTGGAGGTCCTTCCCAGCTCTAGAGCTCCATGATAAAATCCCACAAAGAAGCAGTATTAGAGAGCTCCACAGAAGTAAAATTCAGTGGTTCCTGAAGCTTCGTATTGTATGAAATTATGAGTCAAAAAGATATTTGAAAAAAAGCAATGTAATTATTTTCATGATTTCAAACCGAGGGGCTAAATGGGCATTCTGAATAGTCCCTATCTCCTTCTAAACAATTCATCACACCCTGTGGAATCCACCCTACTTCTCTGCCTGCATTACCATTCTGAACTGTACATTCTATGGATTCATCACTTACTTGTAAAGTAAAACATGTTATTCTATTTGTTCTAAAATTGCTTCTTTCTTACCTTTAAGGAAAATTAAAAGTCATTTATATTGTCTCCATACTTCTTTGCACAAACTGAATTGAAAGGTACTAACAGAATTTTGATGACGTATTTTACAAAAATCTGTTTACAGTGGCCCGAGGAAAGAATAAATTTTTTATCCCATTAGAGATGAAATACATATATTTGGCTTCTCTGCATGAGCATTTCTCAACCTGGATATTCACTAGAATTACCTGGAAAGTTTAAAATACTGATGGCAAGGCCCCACCTTAAGCCAATTAAATCAGAATCTCCTAAGGGAAAAGGAGCCTGGGTAAGAGTATTTGTTAAAGTGTCCCAGTTATTTTTTATGTGCACCAAGTGTGGAGATCCTCTGTTTTATTTATGTATTGTACTCTCTCTCTCTCTCTCTCTTCCTTTGGCACAGGTGGAACTTAAAAACAAAAACAAAAACAGTCAGCGATTCTCAGCATGTAACTGATTCCACACCAGTAACTCAGACACAGGTGCAATCAGAATATTTTAAGTGCCCAAAGAGGACAGAAAGAGTGGCAATCACTGATTTCCAAGAGGAGTTTGCCTCCCTATTTTTAAAACTAGATTGAAAATAAACTATCCTGGGACGCCTGGGTGGCTCTATTGGTTAAGCAGCTGCCTTCGGCTCAGGTCATGCTCCCAGCGTCCTGGGATCGAGTCCCACATTGGGCTCCTTGCTCCGCAGGGAGCCTGCTTCTCCCTCTGACTCTGCCTTCCACTCTGTCTGCCTGTGCTCGCTCCCGCTCGCTCTCTCTCTGACAAATAAATAAATAAAATCTTTAAAAAAAAATAAAAATTTAAAAATTTAAAAAAAGAAAATAAACTATCCTAATTTATTACTTACGATTATTTTTGTTTTGTTTTGATTTTACTATAAAACACAACTGAGAAATAAGTAGACTGTAATTTGGGACACTTCTAGTATGTCACAGTGCCCTGACAAACTGCCGGTAGGTTATATCCTAGCATCAATACTGTTTAGTAATGAAAACTAATAGCTTTAATGCTTTTTAAATCTCAGATGACTTTAATTTTAAAACTCAGTTATGGGTCAATCATTCTGATCGTTTATTTTAAAATAAGCATCAATCAAATCTGTAGAAGAAACAGATCATGGATTTTAAAAAAGTAAAGATCTACTAAAGGAGACTGTTTCAAAGACAGGATAAATGACATATATATGTCATCCTGAATGAAGGAGAAGGGAGTAGGCCTCTGGGATGTCAATGGGAAGGAAAAAAATTCATAGGATGTTGAAAAGGAGTAAATGTTCGGTAAACAGATGTTTGCTGGACCATACAGAAACAATGGGACCTTGAGAGGAATTTAGAGACTTTGCTAAACTCCTTCTCTCTACCACGCCTAGTTCATATTAGAATATAGTTAACTATGGGGATATCTCCCTTCCTGGAGCAGAACCTCTATCTAAACACTTTAAGGCTTAGGGGGAAGGTCAGAGTTTCTTCCTCAGTCTTTTGAACTTTGACAATTTTCAGCTCAAAATAATCCGTATGCCAAAAAGTAGCACATCATGGGGTGATTTTTATGAGCTGCTTTAAGACCAATACTGTTGTTTGAAAAAAAATAAGGTTAAAAGTAGCTTGGATAGTAAAATCCCCTTTTTTTTAATATATGTATCTTTCATATATATCAGTCTTCCATATACACATGGAATATATATGTGAACTATATACACTAAATTATATGTGGAATTTTCTATCTGTGCGCTATTTATCCCTGGGCTTAGAATTACTGAGGATTTTTAAATTTTTGTTTCAATTGTTTGTTTTTATTTTATATTTTTTGTACAAACAATGAATTAGTTGTGTAATTTTTTAAAAAATATTTTTAGAGAAAGAGAGCAAGCAGGGAGGAGAGACAGAGGGTGAAGGAGAGAGAATCTTTTTTTTCTATTTTTTTTTTAAGATTTTATTTATTTATTTGACAGACAGAGATCACAAGTAGGCAGAGAAGCAGGCAGAGTGAGGAGGAGGAAGCAGGCTTGCCGCTGAGCAGAGAGCCCGACGTGGGGCTCGATCCCAGGACCCTGGGATCATGACCCAAGCTGAAGGCAGAGGCTTTAATCCACTGAGCCACCCAGGCGCCCCTCTATTTTATTTTTTTAATTTGAATTCAATTAGCCAATGTATAGTGTCATTAGTTTTTGATATACAGCAATTCAGCAAACTGGCAAGATACAAAACCAATGCACAGAAATCAGTTGCATTTCTATACACTAACAATGTGACTGAAGAAAGATAAATTAAGGGAAAGAGAATTCTAAATAGACTTCACCCCCAGCGCAGAGCTCAGTCTGGGGCTTGATCTCGCCACCCTGAGCCAAAATCAAGAGTCAGATGCTCAAACGACTGAACCACTATGTGCCCCTCCTTAGTTGTGTGATAAATAATATAAAGTTTTATCAATTTATATGGCTTGAACTAACTCCAGGTTTTCTTTTTTTTTTTTTTTAAGATTTATTTATTTATTTTAGAGAATGAGAAAGAGATAGCATGAGCATGAGGGGCAGAAGGAGAGAGAAAATCTTAAGCTTGCTCCACATCCAGCATGGACCCATTCATTATAGGGCTCACTCTCACAACCTTAAGATCATGAGCAGAAACCAAAAGTCTGATACTTAACCAACTGCACCACCCAGGTGCCCCCCACCAGTTTTTCTTATACTGTGGTTGAGACCCAGGAACCTGCTACCATAGATTACTTTCAAAGACACAGCAAAGCAAAGCTGTTTTAAATCAAATATTCAAGTTTCTCTCTTACCCTATTTCTTCTGTCTTCCCCTCCCTCTTTCTAGGAATAAGAGTTTATATCATTTTTTAGGCAACACAAATATTTTGTTGGATTATAAGAGATGAGAGTGACAATTTAGAAATGTGGGTATTATGTTTAGACATAGTCTATAATTCTATATTATATACACATATATGTAAGTATATATATTATATTATATTATCTGTTATATACATGATATATTATATTATGCATATAATATTATATATTTTATATTTTTATATATTACATATATATTATGCATATAATATTATATATATGATATATATCATCACTAAGATAATAGGGGAAAGAGTGATTTGGGGGAAGAGGAGACAGAAATACTAAGTTTGTAGTCCAACCTCTTGATATTTTGGGTATTCTTTAAAATTAGTCCAAATCTCATCTACTATTGAAGACTTTCAACATATTCATTAATCTTATCTCCTCTGAATTCTTATATTGTCTGTACAACACATTGAAATCAATATTGAATTACATTGTTATTTCCTTTTCATGTGTGTAAAACTGACTTTTATAATGAGAATACGAACAAATTAAGGGCAAGTCTATATCCTACATGAGCCCAACCACAACCTTATGCATGTAACTATTCAATAACTATCTTTCACGTTCATGACTGAAACGGTGTCTTCTTGGTGGCCTTGCTCAATTGCACTCAGATTGTGAGAGATCTAAGTCTCTAACAATCTACTGGCCCCGAAATTAAATCAGTGATCTGTCATAGTTAAATCAATGATCTGTCACAGAAGATTATGCCATAACATGTTTGACAATAATTCCAACTTATTTAATTCATTTTTGTTTATAATAACTATCTCTTCATCTGATCATATGCACATTGCTTAATTAAACAAGAAATGCTTTACCTATATAGTCTAGATAACAGACAAAGTTTTTTTCAAAGGATGAATTTAGGGGAGGTCTCCCCAAAGTTTGCTTGGGATACATGAGAACATTAAAATACTCCCAAAAAATTATGGTAAAATAAGAATGAAAAATGCTGCATACTTAGGGTGCCAGTTGATAGAGTATGTAACCTTTGATTTCAGGTTGGAGAGTTCAAGACCCCCACTGGGTATACAGCTTACTTTAAAGAAAAAAAAAGAAAGAAAGAAAACAACTAGATATTCTTATGGGGAAAAAATGAACCTAATTCTTAACTCAGAGTATATGCAAAATTAATTCCAAAAGGACAGATTTAAACAAAAAATTTTAAAAATCTGCATACTCAAACCAACTCATAGAAATTCACGCTGTACATTAATATACTAAGCTTCCTTGTGAATTCTTGAAGTGAGTAAACTTGTTTAATTTGGTTTAACCCAGCATTTCCCAGTGAAACCATTTGTTGTATAACATTCAATAACATCTTGCTGAAAATGCTTTGGGAACCGCTGATTCTAAGATTCAGAATTTCATTCCCTCTCTTAAAGGTCATACCCAAATAACACACTTTTTCATTATTAAAGTTTATTAGAGTTAATTAAGAAGGATCTTAACATCATAAGCCTTTGCTGTGTCCAAATTGCTCCTTAAAGATTTGTCATGCAGAAGACTTTCAGTGTCTGGAGAACCAATAAACAATCCATCTATTTTAAGGTCCTTAGAAACAAAGATGATGGGGCACCTGGGTGGCCTGGTGGGTTAAGCCTCTGCCTTCAGCTTGGGTCATGATCTCAGGGTCCTGGGATCCAGCCCCACCATCAGGATCTCTGCTCAGCAGGGAGCCTGCTTCCCCTTCTCTCTCTTCCTGCCTCTCTGCCTACTTGTGATCTCTCTCTCTGTCAAATAAATCAATAAAATTTAAAGAAAAAAAAAAGAAAGAAACAAAGATGGTCATTTCATTTACCAGTTAGTCTCCCCAGAGTATAGGAAGGCTGTTAACCTTCCATTCACTAATAATATTTTCTCAAAGGTTCATTCTTTTTCTCTGGTTCAACTGTTAGATCACAAATGGTAATACTTTAAAATATTCTATCTGGGAATGAATCCATTAACACCAAAGGAAGCTTTAGATTATGCACAGTGAGACTGCTTGACAAAAAAGAACAATGGAAAAGAACATCAATCCTGATAGAGAACAAAACCTTCTAGCTATGTTTAAAATATTAAAATCTGGTTTGCAGCAGCTTCTGTCCCTCTATGAAAACAGAGAAAGATGGTGAAAGCATAGAGCTGGAATAGGGTTCTGGATGCCATAGTAACGGCATCTTCAGTGATGACATTATGTACCACCTGGTGCTCTCCTGACTAAATTGCAATATTATGTCTCAGTATTCACCAAGGTGGGAAAAAGCCCAGGCATAAAACAGAACAATCACATTAAAGCAACAATTCACCTACAGGTTGCAGTAGGATGCATCAATCTTTTTTATATTCCTAATAATGTCCTTTGTGCTACCAGGTGTTAGCTCCACAGCAAGATTTGTGAGCAAAGCCAAATTTCAAAATAAAACAGAGAGCTATAAATGTGTTAATCACAAACATGCATTGAACACCCCACTGAAATCTAATTATTTCAACTTAAAAAAGCTTGCCAAATTTCAGTCTATTTAATCAACAGAGGTTCTAAGACAGAGGCTGAATGACCACACTGGGGGAAAATGGAGGAGGGCCGAATAAGACCTTGGACTAGATGATCTATCACAACCTTCACTACATTAAAATGCAATATTTCTGTGATACAGTCACAGTATCCTACATTAGAACTGAACAACCTACTTGATTTGAGAAAAGTCCCACTTTTCCACCTGAGTAGGGAAAAACCCAGTTCTGTTGTGTGATTGCTTTACTCTCACATGACTACCACATCCCTGACGTTTCTAACACCAGATGTGTGGAGGTTTTCCCCAGAAAGCAATTTTCTGCAATACCAGATGGGTGTCCTACAACTTAATTCAATTCTGACACTATCTACCTGGACAGAGCCTCAGGTCCCAAAGGTTAAGGGTTCAGTCCCACAAGATTACATAAAGTGAGGTCTGGGAGTGTCCCAAGGACAGGAGCTTCTGTTCCCATGGAGTTGGGGTACATCACCCTCCTGGTACTTAAGTGTGTTCACCAACGTAAAAGCTCTCTGAACAGCATACTACTGGGCTTTTTATGGAGAATTTATCACATAGGTATGATGGTTCATTAACTCCATTTCTTTTCCCTTCTCAAGAGAATGGGGGAAGATCTGAAAATTCCAAGCTTCTATTTATGGCACAGAACTTCTGGTGACCAGCCCTTATCTAGAAGCCATCAAGGAGCCATCCAGAGCTGTTTCATTAAAATAAAAGATACCACAATCACTCAGGGAATTATAAGGCTTTCAGGAGCCCTGTGTCAGGATCCAGGGTCAAAGACTAAACAAAAGATGCTCCTAGTACTCTTATTACTTGGGAAATTACAAGGGTTTTAGGAGATTTATGCCTGGAACTGGAGACAGAGACCAATATAAGCATTTTCTATTATCTCAGGCTACTAAATAAAGGTATTAGTAATTTTCCGATTTTCCATGAAAGAGAAATCCTTTACGATTTTATAGACCTCACCAAAAAAAGTTTTATCTAATAGTAGGCCCTAATTCTTTCCTAGATGTGTCAATATTTCTTCAATAAGCATCTATGCATTGAGACTTTGTTCCATGTGTAGCATTATAAGTGCTATGAGGATGTGTCATCATTGCTGTTCACTGTAAGGACCTATTTAATCAGAGTGACTCCATCTTGGTTAAAAAGCCATTTTGTTGTTTGTGCAGTAAAACTTAAATTGACCCTCCCCGCCAGAGGAACTTACTTAGAAGCAAGTCTGGGAAACCAGTAAAATATGGTCGGCCAGTTCCTAATAACAGAGCCCAGAATACAAGGCCAGGTCGACCACTTCCTGATAACAGAGCCTAGAATGCAAGGACGAGTCAGGCCAGGTGGAGATATCCAGTCAGTAAAAAGCACACATACTATCTCCCTAACCACCAAAGAATGTAAACTCTGCCTTTTGGGCACCAAACTTGAGCACCAATTCTGACCAGAGTAATGGGTTAGTTCAAACACCTACTATAGGGTAAATTATAATTCAATTGGGCACCTGCGTGTGGCCTAACATGACTATGCAATGTTACAATCTCATTGGCCACCTATGTGTGGTCAGGTTTTTGCTCTATAAAAGTTAGTCCGTGAGGCTGGGAGGGGTCGCTCTTTTCGGAGGCGGCCCTGGACACTCAGTCTGACTTCTAATGCTTGGCATAGAATAAAGCTTTGCATAACTTTAACTTTGTTTCAGTCTCATTCCCCTGGCCGATCAGTCTGATTTCTAATACTTGGCATAGAATAAAGCTTTGCATAACTTTCACCTTGTCTCAGTCTCATTCCTTTGATAATGGACCTAACATTCATCAAATATTTCTGGCTCTGTCCTTTGAGAACACATGGTGATTGCACTTTCTGCCTCTTTATGAAGTTAAGTTTGAACATGTAATTTGTTTGGGCCAATGGCATGTTTAATTTTTTTGGGTCAGTGGCATATTATTTCCAAGCAGAAGTTTTAAGATCCAGTGCATTTGTGATATTCTCTTGCTACTGCTTCCATGATTCTGGAAGCACATATCAAAATGAAGTCTCCAATCCATGGAGCAGAGCACCACTGCTGACCCATGTTGGACATGAAATCTAAGAGAGAAATAACATGGCTGAGATTTGCATTGTTACCACAGTGTAACCAACCTCTTCTATCTGGTAAGAAAAAAGATAATCACTTTTAAGAGCATTCACTATTTACATAACACATTATATATTATTGCATTTATTCCTCACCACAATCCCATGATGAAAATATCTTTACCTTCATTAACAAAGAAGAAAAACACGTATCAGAGGGATTAAGTAACTTGCCCAAGTTCAAACAGTTGGAAAATGGCAGAGCTACAGATCAAACCAGGTTCTGAACATGGTCTTTCTACCCCCCATACAGCATGTTCTTGTGAGAACTAAATTCTAATCAGACTAAATTTTTTGAAAGATGAAACACCATAATCTGAAACAAAACAAGTGTGTGATATATATACAGACAATGAAAAAAAAAAAAAAAACTTTGCAAAAATATAAATTAAAAAAAAATCTGTTTGGACCAAACTCAATTATTAATAGTGATATAGATGTGTCTTGAACCAAATTTATAAGATTTAGTAAAATTTTGATGACTAGAAAGAATGGAGACAGCAACAAAGGCTGAAGGCCCTGCACAAGCAAACATGGACAGGAAGGAAACTATTAGAAGACCAGTGCAACAGAATATTTCTTTTTTTTTTTTTTAAAGATTTTATTTATTTATTTGACAGAGAGAAATTACAAGTACACTGAGAGGCAGGCAGAGAGAGAGAGAGAAGGAAGCAGGCTCCCTGCTGAGCAGAGAGCCCGATGCGGGACTCGATCCCAGGACCCTGAGATCATGACCTGAGCCGAAGGCAGCGGCTTAACCCACTGAGCCACCCAGGCGCCCCCAGAATATTTCTTAAAGAATGAAAAAGAGGTAATAAGTGGGTTACAGATGATATTTGATGGGTTTTCTTCCTATGGAACTAATTTTAAAGTAGGGGTAAGTCATAAAGTTCCAATTAGCTTTAGAGAAACACATTTAGAAAAATTGTAAACATCTTTGAAAATATTACAATCAAATTTAGATCCTGAAGAACCGTAATGCCTTACCTTAGGTTCCCCATTCTGTCACAACTTAAATTTAATTATTAATTTTCCTCAGTAAAGTTCTTATCAAGGGACCACTCTAGAGCAGTCAGATAGAAAGGGGTTACTATACAGGCAGCAAAACCAATGAACAGTTCCATCTTCAAATGGGTGCAGGTGTCACTATCCAGGCTTGTTTTCAGTCAAAACTAATCACAGAGTTGAAATCTCACAATGTATAGACTATTCAGAATGAGTAGTAGGAAACTGACTTATTTGAAATGGAAGAAGTATGAGTTGGAATATTAGAAGAAAAAAGAATTGGTTCATGAGTGTGCCTTAATGGATGGTAGGTATCAAATAAATGGACTGCAAGTTATGTGAAACTCCATAGTCAGGGAAGAAGTGAGGTACAGTCATGTTTGAATTGCAGCAAAGTTTATGAAAGGTAAGAGTAGAGGAGAAAATAAGAAAGTCCTGGCATATTTATGTTTGTGAAAATAATCAACCAAATAACCAATCAATAAATTAATGTCTTAGAATTAGAATTAGATTGTGGATTGGTTTACAGCTGAAGAGGATGCCCCAAAAGTATGGGGAGGCACTAGAGACTTTTGAAAGAGCAGTAATATAATTTAACTCATTTATTATTATTTGTTACATTTGCACAGTGACTTGTTTCCTTTTGTAGTCCCTGCAGTACTAAAAATTGGTGAAAATACCAAGAAGCAATCCTATTGAGGTCTTTTTTTTTTTAATTTTATGAAACCTTTGTTTAAACAACACTAAAATGCTTTTAATGGAAATAGTTTTTGTTATAAATGTACTACAATAGCTTTTTAATACTAAGTTTAGAAAATGTAATTTTAAGAAAGTTCCCATTCATAATAGTAAATAGTAATAACTATATAATGCTGAAGAGGAGCAGATTTTACCACCCCAAGATATGCTTCTTTGGCATATTGGTTATTTTAAGCTGGTCTCTTTTTTTAAGATTTTATTTATTTATTTGAGAGAGAGAGCATGAGCGGAGGGGAGGAGCAGAGGGAAAGAGAGATGCAGACTCCCCACTGAGCAGAGAGCAGAGAGCCTAACGTGGGGCTCAATCCTAGAACCCCGAGATCATGACCTAAGCCAAAGGCAGACACTTAACCAATTGAGCCACCCAGGCACCCCTAAATGGGTTGTTTTTAAGAAACTGCAGACATGAGAAGCTCTGAAAACCTAGTAGAAGTCATCCTTTGGTAAGATACACTTACATTTATAAGGGAAATCTACATCTGTAAGGGTGTCTCCCTCTCTGTACCAGGAAGAAGGGGATGACTCAATTTCTAGAAACTTTATCAGTGGTGATGGCCAGACCTAAATCTGCATAGCAACCCCTCATGTGTGTTCTAGAGATATTCCGGTGATCCTGATAAATAACTTGTTTTCCCTTAACCCCAGTTACCTCTTTTCTAAAGTAAAGGTCTCAGAATAAAGGTCTCAACCAAGCTACCCCTAAGGTCACTTCTTATTGCAGGATTAACCAGCCTATCAAGCAGCTTCAAAACCATAAGCCAGATATCTAGGCCACCCATCACACTATGACCCACGTATGTGTGTGAATCGTATGTTTTAATTGCTTTATTTCTGTTCCGTAAGTTGTTCCTAAGCTGAAATGTTTCTCTCTAGAACAGATTCTACCTCTCATCTTCCTGGGGTCTAGAAACTCATGTAAAAGTCTCAAGAGATTTCATGGATCTTTTATGCTGCTGGTTTTACATTCTTATAAGAGAATTGTCTTCTTGTATGAACTCCTTAAAAATTTTTCTTTTACAGTTTTTTAAGTATAAAGTTTCTCAAAGGCTCCTGGTTAAGAAAAGTAGGCATTGCTTTCTAAAGTGCATATGCTGTGTATAATGGAAAGAATGTTCACCTGAGAGGAAAGAGGGGTGGATTCTTGCTCCCCCAAAGTCACTAATCTGTATATCATTAGTATCTAACACATAGCAGACACTCAGTAAATGCTTGTGGGAACTGAATTGGAAATGCTAAGCTATTATTGGGAAGGATTTTGGTGTTGTAACACTACCACCTAGTGGGAAATCTGATCAGAAAAAAAAAATTCAAAGTACTAAAAGTATTCTTTTGAACAACTTTGAATCAAATAAACTCAAATGTTGGAGGTCTATTTGTAAACAACAAGCCAAATGTTAAGGCAAAATTTCTTGATCATTGCAGTCACAATATGAGAGTAGGTAGTACATGAGAAAAGATACTTCTGGTCAAGTAATTTTGGATAATTCAGAGTAAAACAAAAATAAGCTTTTTTAAACATGAGGCTTCTTAAAGCATGTAATATCCTAATTTGCATTTTGATTCTCTAAGAAAGATGACATTCAATGTATTCTTAATTTTGTGGTACACATTTATTCACCTTATAATGTTTTTGGAATCAGAATTGTATTTAATTTAGCTATAGACTTTTCTCGAAAGTGATTAAATCAATGTCTAAGACTTACAACTATAATTACACTTTTACTGAGGATAAATATAGTAATATGCAGGTTTCACAACCTTTATTTGAATATTCTTTTTTTCAGAGAGTCTCATAGGAATATATTCCATATGACATATTCTTATCATGGATCAAATTTAAAATGTTGATCTAATAATATTGGAATGGTTGTCTTAATAAATTGGTAAATTGTACATTGACTTTGACATTCTTACTATACTAATCAGTTTCACCTTTGTGCTTTATTCAATGGCTTATAGTCCAGTAATTAGAGCACCTAGATAAAGTAAAATCTGGCTAAAAATACTAAAGTTAGTAGGAACAAGGAAATATGTCCTATAGAAGAGCAGTGAAGATATAAGGACCTAACATTATACTCTACATTCCTTTCATTGATATCATACCTTTGTAAAGCTGACTCTTTTTTACTGTGATTTTTAAAGTGCTATTTGAAAACCAGTGAAAGGGTTAATTTTATTTTTCTTTCTTTCTTTTTTTTCTTTTTTTGCCTAGAGGTGTCATAAAAATTTCTGAGGCACAAAGACCACTATGAACCAAGAAAGTGTGATAACCTTTGAACTAAGCCATTCAATAGTTAACAAATGTTTGAGAACTTATTAGATACCAGGCATTTTTTGGAGTGCTGGCAATAACAACAAGAAAACAAAATAAAGTCCCTACTCTTCTGGAACTTAGATTTTAGAGAAGAAAGACATAGAATAATGAATAAATATCTCTATCTTGGTATAAAGAGCAATTTAGTGTTGCCCAATTCTACTTTGATTCCATTAACCCTGTTTAAAAATCTTTGATGGATTCTTATGACCTATAAAATAAAATTTAAAGTCCTTTGTCTAGCCTTCAAGTTCCTCCATAATATTCCCAACAATTTAATGGCTATAACCTCTTCCCATGAGATTCCTTGATACAGAGGTTGTTATGTACTACTTTACAGATAGTCCCCTTGTGAATGGACCATCTTTCCTATCAAGATATACCTACTTGAGGGAAAGGACAGAATATCATTCAATTTTGTACTCCTTTCAGGACTAAGACAGATCCTTATCTACAGAAATTACTCAATAAATAATAATTGAATAACTGAAAGATACTAGATAATAACATTGTGCAAGAAACAAGACTGTTTCCATTCTCAACCTCACTAGACAATATTCATCTGCATAAACTTCTCAAAAATTCATTCAAACTTCTCTACTCAATCAGTGGATATCAAAAATGCATTCTCACATACCCACTCCTTCGGTTTAAGACTTCCTTTACAATGAGAATATAGCTGGGAAAGATAGTATGTAATCTTCTTAGCCTTTTTTGCCCTGCTAGAAATTAACTTCCTCAGTAAATACTTGTGGGTTGGATAAGTAAATGACTGAATTAATAAGTAGACAAATAAGGGTAAGGATGATTCCACAACGAACAAATAAAAATTATGCCAACCCAAAGATTATGGTTTACGCTATGATGGTGAAACAAGAAAATAATTTTGCTCACTTAAGTGAATAAGTGGAGGAACAAAAATGTTGAGATTTGATCATGAGTGAAACCATAATAGGATGTGGGAGCCCAGGACTGAACCTATCACTCCATGACTGATATGTCGTCTAACAATTTATTCCGTATTTCAGGTTTAAACCTGTAGCATCAATTCAATCCTGCCACATTTGAGACTCTGGCTGGAGTTAGTCCACTTAAGAATCTCTAAAGTATTCTTAATCAGGCTTACTTCAGGCAGCACAAATGAACCATCACTATCCACTCTGGCCCTGGGCCCATTTCCTGCATTACACTATTTAATACCACCTCACCTTGCCTATTTCATCTCCATATCCCCAGACCCCTAAGAAGAGTCTTTGGGATATTCCTTCTTAAACATTTTATCCCAAAGTTAACATTTGTTATAAACAAAGGGTCAGTGTAATAAATTGGAAGAAAGATGAAGAGGTCAGACATAATTAAATCATTTAAACAAAAATAATTACTGAAAACATTTAAGTAATTACTGGAAACATTTAAGAGACCAATTTGAAGGATATCTTGGTTTGTCTGAGACTGAGTGTTTTCCCAGGATGCAGGATTTTCAGTGATAAAACCAGAAATGTCCCAGGCAAAGCAGGATGGTCAGTCACCTAAAATCGGTAAACTAGCTTGAGGAGATAACATGGGAAATGTCATTAAGCAAATTATCTGTTTGAGAAAGTTACTTAATGTCTTTGGGGCTCACTTCACCTGTCTGTAAAATAGGGCTGATAAAGATGGTTACCTTCTATGGTGCTTGTAAAGATTCAACTAACTGATATATGGAAGTGCTTAGAAATAGTATAAATTACTCAATAAGTGCCAGTTCCTATCATTATTATCCTTGCTATTATTTTATGAGGTACTCATGAATGTGTGTTTCATGAAAATGTCATGAGACTACTACAACTAATTCTATGATTTTTTGTTCTAAAAATATATACTCACTGTTAGGTCCCCCAATAATGGGTCCGTGATTAAAGGAGCAAGACTGATACAAAGCGAAGGTCAAGCAAAGCTTTATTTCACACCAAGCATCAAGAATCAGACCAAACGTTCAGGGCTGCACCTCTTACAAGAGAGGGCAACCTCTCTCTGTTTCAAAGACTAGCTTCTAAGGGCAAAGGCCATGTGGTTGGGCCTGGCCACACACAGGTGGCCAATGAAA
The DNA here is from genome assembly GCF_009829155.1 of Mustela erminea. NCBI lineage: Eukaryota > Metazoa > Chordata > Mammalia > Carnivora > Mustelidae > Mustela > Mustela erminea. Next base: position 73,814,469 of record NC_045619.1, on the reverse strand, counting down.
TTGTGGTCAGCATTTGGCACCCAAAAGGTGCCCAGAGAGTGGGGCCCATACTCCTTGGTAACTAGGGAGACAGTATGCATCCCCCCACTGATCGAATGTCTCTACCTGGCCTGACCCACCCTTGTATTTGGGCTTTGTTACCTGGGGCTGGTTTCCAGAACTTGTTTTTTTTTTTTTTTAAAGATTTTATTTATTTATTTGACAGAGAGAGATCACAAGTAGGCAGAGAGGCAGGCAGAGAGAGAGAGAGGAGGAAACAGGCTCCCTGCTGAGCAGAGAGCCCGATATGGGACTCGATCCCAGGACCCTGAGATCATGACCTGAGCTGAAGGCAGAGGCTTAACCCACTGAGCCACCCAGGTGCCCCAGAACTTGTTTTTGAGTAAGTCCCCTGGGGGAAGGGGAGCAGGGACAGTTTAAGAGTTAAACAACAAGGCTATCATTTAACAAATGGATGGAAGTGCTCTGGCTAAATAGGTCCTTACACTCACCATAATTTTCACTATTCATCTTAGCTGTCCATTACTTTCTACTGGACATGGACATACTTTAATGAAAATCTCTTGATTGTGATTATTAAAAATAAAATAAAATCTAACCATTGAAAAATTAAGTACTCTGTGGCCTGTAGACTGTCATTTAATACAGACCCCAACAAAGTCTCTACTGTCAGACTATAAATGTAAAGAATTAAAGGCCCCAATGATAGTCCATCTTAAGATCAAATGAATGGAAAATTAATTGTCCCCAGAAAGAGACTTTGAGGTAGAAATAAATTACCTAATACCAATTTGGAAATCATCAAAAGGCCAGCATCCTGCTACTGCATGAGTCTAGAAAATGCCATTCCTTTTTGGTAATTCCTACACAGTGACTCTGAGCATAGATAGCATGACAGATCATGTCTGATCATATTTATGTACTGATTGATTATTATCAATCCCCTATAATATAAAATATAAGTCAGGGGCCCCGTCTATCTTATTCTCCACTGTGTTACAGTGCCTATATTCATGCCTACCGCATAGTAAGTACTCAATTAAAGAAGATACCAATGTAAGCTTGGTTTAACACCAGATTTTTTTTTTCAAAGCCACATATTAAAAAGTATAATATCAGCCAAAAAGAAGACATTAAACAAACTTTTATATCGTCTCTACCACAGATGCCAGGTTTTAACATCACTTTCTCATTTTATTTATTTTTTTTTTAAGATTTTATTTATTTATCAGAGAGAGAGAGCGAGCACAGGCAGACAGAGGCAGAGGGAGAAGCAGGCTCCCCGCCGAGCAAGGAGCCCGATGCGGGACTCGATCCCAGGATGCTGGGACCATGACCCGCGCCGAAGGCAGCTGCCCAACCAACTGAGCCACCCAGGCGTCCCCACTTTCTCATTTTAATAAGCCATTTTTTAAATAGTGCTTCAAATGCCCTAAAGGCAAGTTCAAAACAAGCAAAATTCAAGCATTTTCTTCTCAAAACAATTTTAACTTCAGAAGTATATTTTGGATTTATTCAACAGCTGAGCTCTTCCTCTTCAACATTGTCCCTCTATGCTTAATTGGGAATATTTTTCCAGTGTGTAGATATAAGCACTAGCAGGAATCTAGATTTACATACAGATGGAATCATCTTATACTACTGATCTATAATTTTTTTCTTTATGCTTATAATGATATATATCATGAACATTCTTCACTTTCAGTACATGTTGATCTTTCTTGTCTTATTTTTGTCCAAGCATTTTCTGAGTAAGGGAAATTACAGATCATAGACAGATCATGACATTGTTGACTAAAATTTGAGAACTCTCTTCACAACTACCCAACCTCTCATGCCCAACCCTCTACAAAAAGGAAAAGATATACCAATCTAGAGACAATAAATATCAATTTTGCTAGACTCTCCCATTCTATCTCAAAGCAGCCATTTGAGACCTTATATTAATTTGGTAGGAACACCATAGCAAGTACCACAAACTGTGTGGCTTAAACAATAATAATTTGTTTTATACAGTTCTGGAGTCTACAAATTCAAGACCACAGTGTTAGCAGAGTTGTTTCTTCTGATACCTCTTTCCCTGGCTTACAGATGGACATCTTTTCAGTGTAATTTCACATCATTTTTGCTCTGTGCATATCCACGTCCTAATCATCTTTTCTTCTTTTTTTAAGTCTTTTTTTTTTTTTAGAGGGGTAGAGAGAGAGAAAGAGAAAGAGAGAGAGAGAGGCAGAGGGAGAATCCCAAGCACGCTCCACCCTCCCAGCACAGCGCTCAATGCAGGACCCAGTCCCACAACCCTGAGGTCAGTGACCTGAGCAGAAATCAAGAATCAGATACCTAACCAACTGAGCCACCCAGGTTCCTCCTAATCTCCTCTTCTTATAATGATACAGTCATATTGGATCAGGGCCCACCTTAATGACCTCATTTTACCATTTTAAAGATCCTTTTTTCAAGGGCCCATCAGTGGCTCAGTCAGTTATGCATCTGCCTTCGGCTCAGGTCATGATCCTAGGGTCCTGGAATCCAGCCAGCATCAGGCTCCCGCATCAGGCTCCCTGCTCAGCAGGGAGTCTGCTTGTCTCTCTTTCTCTGAGCCACCTCCCCCATGTTCTGTTGCACTCACTCTTTCTTTCAAATAAATAAAATCTTTTTAAAAAAAAATCCTATATTCAAATACAGTCACATCGAAGGAACTGGAGGTCAAGACTTTAATACATGAATTTTGGGGGACACAGTTCAGCCTGTAACAGACCTGTGTCTAAGAATATATTCATGTTTCCATAACATATACATTCAAACATTAATTTTAACAATAGGAACTATGAGACTACAGTATTTTTTTTTAAGATTTTATTTATTTATTTGACAGAGAGAGATCACAAGTAGGCAGAGAGGTAGGCAGAGAGCGGAGGAAGCAGGCTCCCTGCTGTGCAGAGAGCCCGATGCGGGACTCGATCCCAGGACCCTGAGATCATGACCTGAGCAGAAGGCAGCGGCCTAACCTACCGAGCCACCCAGGCGCCCCAAGACTACAGTATTTTATCAAAATTCTAAATTAAGTAGTATGTACAAGGGAACTACAACTTTGATTACAGATTCCAATTATTGGCAGGAATAGAGATGGTTTTGTTAATTATCATTTATCATTTTTTTAATTTGGATTTGCTGCCCATCTATGCTTGTATTTATCAGAACAGATGCTTACTGGAAAACTTATCTTTCTTTTTTTTTTAAGATTTTATTTATTTGACAGAGAAAGACACAGCAAGAGAGGGAATACATACAGGGGAGTGGGAGAGAGAGAAGCAGGCTTCCCACTAAGCAGAGACCCAGGTGCAGGGCTCTATCCCAGGACCCTGGGATCATGACCTGAGCCCAAGGCCGATGCTTAATAGCTAAGCCACCCAAGCACCCCCAAAAAACTTATCTTACATGTGAAATCTTCGTCAGAAAACAATGGTATCAATGGCAGCCAGTTGCAGTTGAGGAGACATTGTCTAGCTTACTGCTCTTGGTAAAAATGAAGTATTTAAAATGCTTAATCTAATCACTTATCATTCTGTCATCCAGGCATTTCCATTTCCCAGTGAGACCTAAGCCTCAATTTCATCTTAAATTTATGCAGTATCTATTACCAATGCCATGTGATATGGCACAACCTTTTCACAAAGTACCTTCTGGGGAATAATTTCTTCTTGCATAATTTCTACATTGATTTCCAAGACACCAATGGCCTGAATAAAAATCAAGGTGCATATTAATCTCCTGCTTACTTGAATCCTTTTATTCAGGAATTATTTTCCTATATTAGCCTTGGTGTGAATAATTTTCAGCACCTAACCTACAAAAAAGCAATTACAGAGCCAGAGCTCACAGGCAGGTTTGAGCTAGTAGGAACCTCACTCATTTAAGGTCACAATGGGGTCAATGGACCACTTGTTTCAGCCTTTTCATGTGAGCTCAAAGAAAAAGTGGAGATTCTCTACTTATTCTAGCTTAGAAATAGACTCTCATCCTTGATAAGGGAGATACAACCCTCTAGTCTACAGTAGTTGTTTTTTAATTTCCTGTGTGTATGTGTGATAAACATAATTGAGGCTTAGAGTAAAGAACATAGTGGAAGAAAAAGTCCTGAGAAAATTTCTTTTTCATATGAGAAGTGGTAGTCTGGTGGTGCCTGGGTGGCTCAGTGAGTTAAAGCCTCTGCCTTCAGCTCAGGTCATGATCCCAGGGTCCTGGAATCGAGCCCCGCATCGGGCTGTCTGCTCTGCAGGGAGCCTGCTTCCTCCCCTGTCTCTCTCTGCTTGCTTCTCTGCCTACTTGTGATTTCTCTCTCTCTGTCAAATAAATAAAATCTTTAAAAACAAAAAAAGAAGAAAAAGTGGTAGTCTGCACAGAGAAAGATTTCATTTCTTCATTTATTTTAGAGAAAAAGAGCGCACAAAAGACAGTTGGGGTAGGGGGGAGGGAGAGGGACAAGCAGATCTTTCACACTAAGCAAACCTGAGATGATGACCTGAGCTGAAATCAGGAGTTGGACGCTAACCACCTCAGCCACCCGGGCATCCACCATCTGTCTTAACACATTGATTCAAGATCTCCAGTCCTTGAACCTGGGATTAGAGTAAAAAAGACTTTTCCTCCCTGCAATATCCAGACACACACATATACATGCTGTTATAAACACACACACACACACACACACACCCTACTCAAGTAGACACAAATATTTATATAAGCAGACATACACACACAAACACAGGTGAACAGACCCAGACTTACACAAAGACGCATGCATATGCAATAAAATCCTTACAAACACACTTAACCACATTTTTTCAATCTATACAAAATGCCTACACACTATATTCTCTCTTAGAGATGTATAACTTGCTTTAAGGGATTTTATATAAAGAAACTAGCTCAAATTTGTTTTCCAAAGCACCTTACAAAATTATTTGAACAGAACTGTCTTAAAGTACAGTCTTCTGTGGGACGCCAGCTTGGGAAATACTGAGCAGATCTTCCCATGAAGTAAGTACATCAGATTATTTTAGCCCAGAGGGTATCCATATCACTTGGAGAGACTTTTCAAAATTCAGAATCTCAGAATCCATCCCAGATGTATTAAATTGAATATATGCTCTAACCCATTGTGTGTTGATCTCAGCACTAAAATTTCAGAAAACTATGCACTTCTCTAATTCCCATTTCTCAGCTGGCCTCTCACTATTAATTCCACACACATACAAAACTCTGGAATGTCTTTTATGCGATGCTCAACTATCTGTTTCTTTTTTCTTTCTTTTTTTCTTTTTTTTTTTTAGATTTTATTTATTTATTTGGCAGACAGAGATCACAAGTAGACAGAGAGGCAGAGAGCGGAGCAGAGAGCCCGATGCGGGGCTCAATCCCAGGACTCTGGGATCATGACCCGAGCGGAAGGCAGAGGCTTTAACCCACTGAGCCACCCAGGCGCCCCTCAACTATCTGTTTCTGAGTTCAAATGTCACCATCCCTCTGAAGCCCTACACCTGCCTATACAGTTGGTCAATCTGATTCTTTTTTCCTATGATGTGGTGTCACTTTACCTTGTAATTTTTTTTTCTATTCCTATGTCTGCTATCCTTCATCATAATTATTTGTTTACATGTTTCTTTTATCAGACTGCTGTTCTTTGCAGATAAGCTGTCAAATTTATATCTATATATTCCTAGTGACTTTCAGTGTGTTTAACAAAATATTAAGTAATTTTGTTGTTGGCTTTGGTTTGTTTAAATTAAAATGAATTGAAATCTACTCATCTTATTTGATTTTGAGGTATTTTCTCAGTTATTTACACCTTACATCCACCTAAATTGAATCCTCTATGTAGCACATATCACACTTAACATATTTATATGTCTCATAGAAATCAGCTCATGCCTATGTTAGGAACACATTGTTATGGCCCATCCTACACAATTGTGTCAAAATGTATACAGGTATATGACCACAAAGATAATGTTGAATAAGATGTCCACAGTAAGTAAGCATTCAGAACACTATGTTAGTATTTGAATCAGATCTTTGACTCCCAGCTCACTGATCTGCCAATGGCTACCCCCTCCTGACTGAGATATATTAGCCATTAGAGAGTTAAGAAGAGTCCAGGTACCAAAAAGGCAACACCAAAGGTTAAAATAATACTAATGCAATAATATAAAAAGACTAAAATAATAATAATAATAATAATAATTATCACTTATCAACTCTTACTACTTGGTTGAATGCTCTCTATATATTAATCTCTCCTTAATCCCTACAATAATCTTACAAGGTAGTTATTAGTGTCAGGGCAGAAGAATTCCCTCTGCCATTCCAAGGTCCTTCAAGCTGGAAGAAGATTCAAATTGGCATGAGACAGAGTAATTGGAGGAAATAAAATTTAATAGCATAAGTATGGGGAATCCACACAAACATGGAAATTCCAAAGATAGTTAGGCAAGCTGATGCTTATATGAGCTAAGGAGAAAGGGTCTGAGAATACAATGGGGAGAGAGACCCATTGTCTCTAGCAGGAAGGTGAAAGGAGATGTTTGGAAAACAAAGGTTTTCCTATTAAGTTTCCCAGGTAAAGAATCTCTGTTAATAGCTCTCTTCCTCATACAATCAGGCAGTTGACAGGGAAGTGAAGAGTTCTTCCTGAATCTGCTGAGTATCGATTACTTATAACTCAAAATAATGTTTATCCCAGGGAACCTGGATGGCTCAGTCAGTTAAGCATCCAACTCTTGATTTCAGCTGAGGTCAGGATCCCAGAGTCCTGAGATCAAGCCCTGTGTCAAGCTTCGTGCTCTGCATGGAGTCTGCTTGAGATTCTCTCTCTCCCTCTCCTTCTGTTCCTCCCCCTGTTCACATTACCCCTCTCTAAAATAAATAAATAAAATCTTTAAAAAATAATAATAATACTCTTCATGCCATAGTGGCCCATGTTGGGGTGGCCTGCCCTTGGCCCCTACATTAGATTCCTCTTTTTACAGATGAGAAAATCAAAGCCTAAAGAGTGCTATGGACTGAATGTTTCCATTCTTCAAATTTCATATGTTGAAGCCCTAGCCTCTGTTGTGAAGGTATTTGGAGGTAGGGCCTTTGGAAGGTAATTAAGCTTGGGTGAACTCTTGAAAGTGGGGCCCACTGATGGGATTACTATCCCTGTAAGAAGATTCCTTAAAATGCATTTCATCCTGACCTTTGTCCTCCTGGCCTCTGACTTTCCTTACCCTTATCACATATGCTACATTTTACAATGAGCACCATCATTTTTGCAATATTTAATAAGTATTTATTGTGATCTTCCATTCCAGATGTTGGCCAGATTTGGGGGGCATTCTCTGTATCTCCTTACTCTTAGCCCCCAATAATTATTCTTTCTCAGATGTACTATTTACACTTTCCTTAGCAAACAATCTCTCTGAATTAATTCAGCTTTAGAACTTTCTCCTACCTAGCTACACTGTCTTCACAGTCAGGGCTTCTGTCAGACCTTCTACTAGGATACTTTCAGATACAAGTATGAACAACAACAACAAAAAAACTGATTAATGGAGGCTTAAAACAAAAAGATATAACTCATAGTCAAGAAAAAGTCTAAGTGTAAGTGGAACCAAGCAGTTTAGTGACTCAAAGCTGTCAGTGTTCTAGGTTAAAATCTGAGATTCTCTTGGCTTTTATGGTAAAGTAACAAAATGGCTATTATTATTTCCATTAGTACTTCTTCCCACTGGTCTGCTGAGCAAAATAGACCCTAGTACCTTCTCACCAAGTAGTCTCTCTGTTAACAAGGAAGAACATATTTCTCACATATTTTCAGATTGTTTTCCTTATATTCCTTTACCATATGTAGAACTAAGCTCATCTTCCCACCAGCAAAGAAGAGTGATTGGCTTAGTGAGTTATGAGTCACCTCTCTCAGCAATGGGTGGGCCCCACTTCCCTGAGCCCATTGCTACCTGTCCAATACCACAACAAAAGCAAGGTTCAATCAGCAGGAAGGAAGAGAGACAATGATTGTTGGGGAGATAAACAGTTGCATTGGCCACAAAACCACTCAAGCCTCCAGGAGCAGGAACCAACAACAGGGCAGCCAGACTGTATCTACATCACATTTTATCTATCACTTCAGCCCCTTAGGTACTTAGGAATGTTTTGAGTGGATGAAAGCCTTACGATTGACTTGAAGAGGATGGCAAAAAACAAAAATAGTATTTTATTTCCTGTACATGTGGAGTGTGTCTTTATGTAGCAAGAGGTATTAGGATTGGATACAAGAAATATGAGTTACACTGATTTCTGAAAGACTAAATTTTTTAAAATTGAACAAAAACATGTAATACATGCAAAAGTATATAACAATGCTTATAACTTTTAAAAGTCACATATGAGTATGGAGTGGTACATTATGTGATGATTATTTTTAGGAAAAGCTTCCTAAAGAAAATGAATTTTCTAAGGGAGTCCAGAGGAAGGAAAAAACAGAAAGGAAATGAGTGAGAAGAGCACCCAGGGAAGAGACTGAACAAGAATCAGAAATGCCAGTAAAGACTGTTTTTACCCCCTTTATTTTTTCCTTAATGTTGTTATTTTCCTCTCCTAGCAACCTCTTGTCATTCTCTGCCAAACTTCTTTTATAAAGAATCAACCCACGCTGCTCCACACTCACCTCCTAGTAACTGCTCAACTCTGGGCAATTCAGCTTTTAGCATTATCGCTGTGGTACGCAAGCATAGAAAGGAAATACTCTTGTTACCTAGTCTAACACCATCTCTCCTCCTCTTGCTCATCTACCCCAAGACCTCAAATCTTAGGCCAGTGATAAGATGCACAGAGGAGTCCTCCTTTGGATGAAAGTAGGTACTGGAAGAAATTTTGGGTTTTCCTTTAAAAAATGTAGAAAATCCTTAGTCTAGCCCATGCTGTCAGTAATAGTTTTCATCCCCAGTGCCAGTTTTACTTACCAAAATTTGCCCATTAGCCTTTCACATTTCCTAAATTGAAGTAATTAGGAGGGGCACCTGGGTGACTCAGTCATTAAGCATCTGTTTTCAGCTCAGATCATGATCCCGGGCTTCTGGGACCGAGCCCCGCACTGGGGCTCTCTGCTCAGTTGGAAAACTGTTTCTCCCTTTCCCACTCCTCCTGCTTCTGTTTCCTGCTCCTGCTGTCTCTCTCTCTGTCAAGTAAATAAATAAGATCTTTTAAAAAAAATTTTTTTAATGAAGTAATTAGGAAAGAGTATTAGCTCAGCATATTTTTAATGGAAAACAATCATGAAGATAGAAAAATACAAGTCACAAGCCCAAGACCAAAAGAAGTATAGAGTATTAAATAGCATTCCAACAGAATGAATGAGACCCTCAAATTCTTGGTCTCAGTTTTCCCGTATTTAAAACAGGAAGGAAAAAGGAGTTAAAAAATATCTCTATAGGATTTTTCAGCCCAAAGGTTTCTAATTGTATCAAAGTTCTGTCTCAATATATTACCAATAACTCTTCTAACTGTTACATCTAGTATTCTTTGATCTTTTCTGGTTTTGCTTTGCCTCTGCAGCAGTTGGTACTCTTGACCACATTTTCTTCTTTCCCTTGATGTAAGTGAAATGTTGTGATTTCCTTAAGAACAAGCAACACTTCAGAGCACTGCATATGGTGGTGTATGGTGGGTATTTCCCAACCCACTACATCCAAAGGGCATTATTCCAATCAAAGACATTGCATCTATGCATATATTATAAAATGTTTCCACTGATGACAGTAAATGTTCTTGTCAAAAAAAATACAAGTGTATTATGATGATTTTCTTTAAAGATAACCTTTTCTAATTCATGTGAAGGGTCTTGTAGGCTGGCAGGACATGGGTAGCAATGTTGATGGAACAGAATGAGTTCAGTCTCAGCCCAGCTATTCGGACTTGAAACTTTACTGTCATCTCTGACTATTTCCTTTCCTCAACAAATGACCAGCATATATTCAATTAACTTTTTTGAGCATTCACACGTTCTAAATTTTAAAAATAAATAAATAAATAAAAGCAGTAGATCACACAAGCCAACTCTATTAATTCTACCTTCCTCTTCATCTCTCCAGCCACAGTATTTTTCTGTCTCCCTGCCTTTGGTCTCGTCTTCCATGCATATGTCTTCCATACCACTACCAGTTATATCTCCCCAAGACATAGACCTGATCATGTCTTTATTTTCTTGACAACAACCACTTATTGCTGAAGAAATGGTAAGAGTCATCCATGATCTGGCCCCACTCTACTCTTCCAGCTTTATTTCATGCTTAGTGGATCCTTAATATATCCTTATCAGCAGAAAGAAGTATGGAATGACTTGGGAAAAGGACAATTATTATTGATGTATTGATGTATTAATGTATTAATGTAAATGTTTATGGCCTAAACAGACAGAGTTTTGCTCAAGCCATTTTAAGATCCAATTAGGTAAAATAAGTGAAAACTCAATCTTCCTATTTGGAGTCTTTAGATAATTTCACAGAGATTTATAAAGTTTCCAGTATTTCAACCCAGGGACATGTTCTGTTTAAGGCAAAGCAACCTATTAGTTCTCATTTTGGAATTATTTATTACTGAGAGACTGAAGAAAACTACTCATCAAACTCTCCCTATTATTCACCTATGAATGGGAAATGTAGAGAATGCCTCATCACTTAGTCATTCACAGATTTTAGAACATTTAACTCAAAAATAGATCCTAACTCATATAAGTTCTCTCCCTGTTATTTCTGATCATTAAATTGTCTGTGGCAATAAATCCGTGACCCACCATATCAGCTGACAGCTGTATTTAGTTTTCATATAAATTTTCCTTCTGCCAATTGTCTAAATATATCAGGTTTCTACTTATGACTTAAAATGAGTAAGCATTAAGGAGCTAAACTGAGGACTGGTTCTTGTCCCTCCTTAGAAGGTAGCTAAATCTAGAATTTGAAAATGCAATATATTCCTTTTTGTTTTCAGAATTTAAAAGCCTAGGATAGACATAATGAATAAAAAATAAGAAAATAACATCTGAGAGACACTGGAAGATAAGTAAAGAGCACTTCCCTGCGAGTGGTGGTTTTGTTGTGTGGTTTTCACCTCAGCATGGGTAGCCCGAGAACAGTGGCTAATAGAGAGGTGCACGCAGATGGTCTTCAACCACAGCAGCTGGTTTCCCATTCAGAATGATGGTCCCTGGGACCAAAGATAATCCTATTTTTTTTCTATTTTTCTTTTTTTACAATTGGGTGTTCTTTCTCTTCCAGTCTGTTGAAGCACCACAGTCCAAGTAACTAAATACACTTCTCTTGTCCACTTGCCAATTAGTTGCCCAACTTCCTCTTCTTTTGTTTGTAATTTGGGTGTGTCGCATTCTGCTTAGCAAATCCATTTCTTTAAACTGTGTGTATCAAATTTTTATAAACCCAGTCATAGTATAAATATACTGGTAAGGCCACCATTTAAAGAAAACCTTTGATGAATGCTATTATTCAGTAAAAATCCCAAAAGCCACCGCTTAATTCCCTTTACTATAAAATCCGATTTCCACTTACTGAGTTGCATGAAGCAGGGTAGATCAATAAACATTTTTGGTCGTTGGAGTAAGAAAGCTTTCAAATCTACTTTTACTTTGTTTTTAATCAAGACTTTTTGAAAGTTCTTATCCTTTAGATAGATACCTAAGTGTCAGCTCACTACAGATGTTTATGAAAAGGAGCGTTCACCTTCCTCTTGGTCTCATGAGTTTACCTGGCACGCACCCAAGGTATTCTCATTTCAGTCAAGTTTATAGTGGTTCCTCGTTTCATGAGTCATATTGTTTTAAGACATTCAGTCTTTGCTTTTGTTTTTCTTTAAGATTTCATTTATTTAGAGAAAGAGAGAGAGAGAAAGCAGGAACAGAGGAGGAGGGGCAAAGGGAAAACACACTCTCCACTGAGCAGGGAGCCCTACTGGGGACTTGATCCCAGGGTGCTGGGATCATGACCTGAGAGGAAGGCAGATGCCCAACCAGCTGGGCCACCCAGGCGCCCTGAGTCACATTGTTTTAAATATACGGATAGTTTCATCAGCATTATCATAGTTTCTGCATGTAGAGTTGAGTTTAGACTTTTTTTACTTCATGGAAACCACCTGGTTCTAGCAATAACTAAGCAAAGGTGTATGTATTGGATAGCACTCAAAGGATTACATGTCAGGATCAAGTTTTATTTGTTGTTTTTTCATTCTTTCAGCATTTCTGGTGAATGAGGTATGCAGAAACTAAAGAACAAATTGTCTAACTGGTGAGGTGGCGGGGAGGGAGTAAGAAAACAACCCCGTTTAAGTTAATTCATTTAAATATCAAAGTCCCAAATAAAAAGGAAGATACCCTATAACAACCACATGATGTCACTGCTGTATCTTATCTCCAGCTTCAGAGGCGGCTAGAAGTTGGCTCCTCTGTAAGTAACCAGAAAAGAAAAAGGAGACAAATGGACTTTTAATCTTTTTTCATGGACATTTTTTAAAAGCTGATGTTTGTTTCAGTTTTTTTTTTTTAAAGATTTTATTTATTTATTGGACAGACAGAGATCACAGTAGGCAGAGAGGCAGGTAGAGAGAGAGGAGGAAGCAGGCTCCCTGCTGAGCAGAGAGCCCAAGGTGGTGCTCGATCCCAGGACCCTGGGATCATGACCTGAGCCGAAGGCAGAGGCTTTAACCTCTGAGCCACCCAGGTGCCCCTGTTTCAGTTTTAAATTGGGTTATTCCACCATGCTTTTTTCTTTTCTTGCTCTGCAGAGAAAAGGGAATTCTGTGTAGGGACTGAGCAGATACTAATGGACAAAGACAAATACGTCATTCTCATGTCTACTGTTCTCAAATTAACCATGTATCAAAATTCATCTAGAGATCTTTGTAAAAACACAGCTCACTGGACTCTACCCAACAATTATAAAATCAGAATCTTTGGAGCAAAGCATAGGCATTTACATTTTTATAAGTCTCTAAAGTAATCCGAATATCAGCGAGGTTTGGGAATTTCTGTTCCACTTTGTGCTACACTTCTGATTTATAATATTAGGGAATGTAAGCTGACCTGGTTTTCTATATAACTAAAACAGTTCACATTTTCACATCCTTATATGCCACTTAGAACCAACTTTTGGGATATACCCTATCCCTCATTCAAACCTCTCTTTCATCTCTTTACCTTGATATCACCTCTTTATATTTCTCTTCCTTAAGTGTTACACAGTATATATTCTCATAATTGCAATAATTATATATTTTGCTTTACTTACATGTCTGTTTTTCAACTGAAGGAAAGCTGAGCTATGTTCCTTTGCTGTTTTATCCTCCCTTTTATGACAAGCGCTATACTAGTTCCAGCATTATTCTTAAAAATAAAAACAAACTCCATTATTACATTTATACGTTATTACATGTCAAATGTATTTTTTAGAAAAATAACTCCCTTTTCTGGCCAGTTTTATGCTTGATCCTATGTAAAAATTTCACACATATTTGTACATTCTCTCATAAAACCCTATGTGACTAGTGCCATTAACAGATCTTTACAAATGAAGAAATTGAGGCCAGAATTTTGTCTCCCACCCACACACCCCAAGCTTAAAGTCAGAAATTCTAACGCAAATACCTTCTTTGGGTTTTGCTCTCTTTTATTTATTTATTTTTTAGATATTTGTTTGTTTGTTTGTTTATGTGTGAGGCAGACAGAAAGAGCACAAGCAGGGGCCACAGCAGAGGCAGAGGGAGAAGCAGGCTCCCCTCTGCACAGGGAGCTGCACGTGGGGCTCCATCCCAGGACCCTGAGATCATGACCTGAGCCAAAGGCAGACACTTAACCGACTGAGCCACCCAGGCGCTTCGATCTGTTTTGTCTTATCAGATATATGTTCACCGTACTGCTGCCCGATTTATTAAATACTTACTTTGCCAACTTCAAGGAAAATTAGACTACAAGTTAAATATAAGAGCCCTGCATAATGATGTAATATGTAATCTTCTTGATGAGACATATCATTTCTGGTTAGTAGAAAAGACGAGTCAATGACAACCTCCAGAACTGTGAGTCAACTGCTGTATGACAATCCAACACATTTAGGACATTTCCTAAAATTTTGCAGAGTGAGGGACAGAAAAACCCATACCTTGGACAAAGAACCCAGTTAGTGGCCCTGCCATGAGCTGATAAATTGAAGATTGTGATGCCTTCTCGTGTTCTTTCAACAACTCAGTGGCCTTTCAACTCTTCTGTAGAACACTTCAACAATCTCAAGTTTTTTCTTTGCTTCTAGACTTCAAAGGATATTTGTGACTGAAAACAGATCATTTATGTAAGTAATACTGATTCAATTTTAGCATACTGCCTAATTCTGCCTTTTTCCTGACATAACAACTGGGAAGAATATCAAAGCAAAAATTGCATTGCTAAGTCTGCGAATAGCCAAAACAATGATTATACTAGTACCAGATACTTGAAGCACTGCCAACAGAAAGAAAACAGATATCATTCATTTTGCTAACTAGACTAAAATTGAAAAAGAAATTCTGAATCTATGCTAGATACCAGGTCCTGTATCTGGTAATCACCCAGCTATGATTTTTTTTTTTTTTAAGTTTAAGTGAAATTCATGTAACATAAAACTGATTTAAAGTGAGTAATTCAGTTGCAAAAGTTACATTCATTCACAATACTGTACAATCACCATTTCTAACTAAATTTCAATTTTTTTTTCCAGTTTCAACATTTTTATCACTCCAAAGAGAAACTTTGTACTCATTAATAAAATTCTCCTCTTACCCATCTCCCAGCTCCTGGCAACAAACAATCTGCTTTCTGTCTCTACATATTGACATATTTCCGATATTTCATACAAATGGAATCATACAATATGTGACATTTTGTGTCTGACTTCTTTCAGGTAGCAGGCTGTTTCAAGGTCCATCCATGTTGTAGCATATATCTGTGCTTCATGCCTCTTTATGGCCGAATAACATTTTATTCTATGTGTACAAAATGACTTGTTTTTCGTTCATCTGTTGATGAGCATTTGGGGTGTTTCCATCTTTGGCTAATTTGATTAGTGCAGCTATGAACATATATGTATTTGTTTGAATAGCAGGGTTTCCTTTTTTTTTTTTTTTGAAGTATAGTTGACACACAATGTTATATTAGTTTCAGGTGTACAACATAGTGATTGAACAGCAGTATACATTATGCTATATTCATAACAAGTGGAGCTACTACCTGCGTTGTACGACAATAATACAATGACATTGACTATATTCTCCATGCTGTATGATTAATCCCCATGATTGATTCATTCCCAGGCCATTCCAGAGATTATAAAGAGATCAGAATCTCAGATTCATACCTCAGAGCACAAAACTTTCTAGGGACGACTCTTCACTGACTTCTACAGTTTTCTCATAGGGTCCCCAGAGACACTTTTCCTTAAAAAAAAAATACATTATTTAAGTTTGAGATGTGGTGTTTGTTGTATAAGGCACAAAATCTACTCCCAACATTAAGGCCTTTGTGAATTCAGACCTCAACTAAATTTCTCAGTTTATGGTCTGCTAATCCTCTTTATCTGTGGTTTCCAAACTTTGCTGTTGGTCAGAATCTCCTTGAAAGCTCTTTCATGCCCACAGATTCTGATTTAATTGGTCTGCACTGGAGCTCAGGAATATGTACAATTTTTTTTTAAAGATTTTATTTATTTATTTGACAGAGAGAGAGCAAACATGAGCAGGGGGAGAAAGAGAAGCAGGCTCCCCGCTGTGAGGCTTAATCCCAGAATCCCAGGATCCTGACCTGAGCCAAAGGCAGACATTCAACCCACTGAGCCACCTAGGCACCCCAATCCATACAATATTGAAATTTCCTCCTTGAGAATGTCCAATGGAAAAAAGACAGTCTCTTCAACAAATGGTATTGAGAAAACTGGTCAGGAACATGCAGAAGAATGAAACCGGACCATTTCCTTACACCACACACAAAAATAGACTCAAAATGGATGAAAGACCTCAGTGTGAGACAGGAATCCATCAAAATCCTTGAGGAGAACACAGGCAACAACCTCTTCGACCTCACCCACAGAAACTTCTTCCTAGAAACATCACCAAAGGCAAGGGAAAGCAAGGGCAAAAATGAACTATTGGGACTTCTTCAAGATCAAAAGCTTTTGCACAGCAAAGGGAACAGTCAACAAAACCAATAGACAACTGAGAGAATGTGAGAAGATATTTGCAAATGACATATCAGATAAAGGGCTAGTATCCAAAATCTATAAAGAACTTATCAAGCTCAATACCCAAAGAATAAATAATCCACTCAAGAAATGGGCAGAAGACAGGAAGACATTTCTGCAAAGAAAACATCCAAATGGCCAACAGACACATGAAAAAGTGCTTCACATCACTCGGCATCAGGGAAATACAAATCAAAACCACAATGAGATAACCACCTCACACCAGTCAGAATGGCTAAAATTAACAAGTCAGGAAACAAGTGTTGGTGAGGATGCAGAAAAAGGGGAACCCTACTACACTGTTGCTGGGAATTCAAGCTAGTGTTCCCACTCTGGAAAACAGCATGGAGGTTCCTCAAAAAGTTGAGAATAGAACTATCCTACAACTCAGCAATTGCATTACTGGATATGTACCCTAAAGATACAAATGTAGTAATCCAAAGGGGCAAGTGCACCCGAATGTTTATAGCAACAATGTTCACAATAGCCAAACTATGGAAAGAGCCTAGATGTCCATCAACAGATGATTGGATAAAGAAGATGTGGTTTATATATACAATGGAATATTATACAGCCATCGAAAACCATAAAGTCTTGCCATTTGCAACAACGTGGATGAAACTAGAGGCTGTTATGCTAAGCGAAATAAGTCAAACAGAAAAAGACAATTATCATATGATCTCACTGATATGAAGAATTTGAGAAACAAGACAGAGGATCATAGGGGAAGAGAGGGGAAAATGAAACAAAATAAAACCAGAGAGGCAAGCCATGAAAGACTCTTAATCTCAGGAAACAAACTGAGGGTTGCTAGAGGGAAGGGGATGGTTGGGATGGGGTAGCTGAGTGATGGACATTGGGGAGGGTATGTGCTATGGTGAGTACTGTGAATTGTGTTTAAGACTGATCAATCACAGACCTGTATACCTGAAACAAATAATACATTATATGCTAATAAAAAAAGTTTCCTCTTTGATTCTATTTTTTTAGATTATATTTTTATTATTTATTTACTTGAGAAAGAGAGAGTGAGTGAGAGAAAAAGAAGGAGCTGGGGAAGAGGGGGAAAGAGTTGGGGAGAAGCAGACTCCCCACTGAGCAGGGAGCCAAACTGGCGGCTTGATCCCAGGACTCCAGGATCATGAACTAAGTGGAAGATAGACACTTAACTGCTTACCCAACTGAGCAACTCAGGCACCCCTTCTCTTTGATTCTAACGTTCAACTGGTTTGGGAACACTAGCCAGATTTATTCTAGTCAGACTAGTTTATCAGTCTTCCAACAATCACACTTTTCCATCTCCACACTTCTGCCCACCTTCTTAAAACGCTCTGCCGCTTTCCACGTAATTAAACCCTACCTACCCTTAAGATCCAGCTCAATGAATACCTTACCATAATCTCTATACTTCTTGCACAAACTAGGAAGCAATCTCTTATGCCTGGGACTTCAGGAATACTGTTTATCTTTCCAATTTATTTGGCAGACCATCCTTTACCACCTACTTTATTGTTGCTTTGAGTAATTTTTGACATGCTATTCATGCTATTGTTATTTAACTTTTAACATGGTTTTGTTTTATCTCCCTATCTATGATGGAAGGGCCTCTAGGGCAAGAATGTGCCTTATTCTTTTTGCATACCAAGTTCCTAGCTACTATCTTGCATACTGCTGGTTTTACAAAACAATGTTACTTTGATGGCATGTATCTAATAGTTCTAAAATATGCAAGATAATATTTAATATTCACATAGTGCTTTACAGTTTATAAAGAATTCTCCTGTTCCTTCGCTTGTCACATTAACCCTAATAAATATGGTAATATTTATTACCCCCTTCTTCAAGGCAGAAACTAAGGCTTAGAGAAGTCTAGTAACCTAACTAAGGTTAAATAAATATTTATTTCTAATTTAATTCTCATGAGGTAAAACCAAATGATTCTAAGGAGTCTGGGAGGTGAGGCATAGGAAAACCCATAAGAGATGAAGTCAGCCTTGTTATAGAGAGGTAACATTAATTGGACCTTAAAAGACAGGATAGACATAAACTACACAGTCACTGAAGATAGGAGGAAATGAACACCAACAACTTAGGGAGTGAAAAGAATTTTAGCCTGCCTGCTTTAGAATGTTTGTTCTAGAGTTCCATACTGTCAGATAAAGTCAACTTGGTAGTGTGAGGCTGATGAGAAAGATCTTGAATGCCAGGATAATTAATGCTGGCTTGATTCTTCATGCAACTGATTGCTGATGGGGTCACTTTCCCACTTAAGTACTTTCCTGATAATGTCTTTAAAATTTGACTTACTGAGTCAATAATTGCATTGTTATTTGTGGTCTCAAAGCTTGATGTTTCTGCTGAAATATATGACATTAAAATATCAGCAAGGCCATTCAAAATACAGAGCAAAACATTCTAAACATTTTCATGGAAGCTCTTACGCGGTCATTATTTTAAAGGGACTTGCTTTCTTACCTCCTCTTCTGTAACACAGGACAATCACTAGGATTACTAGTTGACTTTGGTTCTATGTCCAGAATATTTCTTCAAAAAGTTTCCTGCTATCTGAGCTATAACACTTTAAGCTTAAAAAGAGCAGAACTATGGGGCGCGTGGGTGGTTCAGCCAGGTAAGTGACGGACTCTTGATTTTCGTCTGGTCTGGGGTATGATCTCACAGTTGTGAAATTGAGCCCCCAGTCAGGCTCCACACCGAGCATGGAACTGGCTTAAAATTCTCTTTCTCTCTCTCTCTCCCTCTGCCCCTATCCACCTCCCCACCCCAGTGGTCCCATGCTGTCTATTAAAAAAAAAAAAAAAAAAAAAAAAAGAGCAGAACTGGACAGGTTCCAAATTTGAACTAGTTTAGTTCAACTAAGTAGATGATATTAAGGAATTTTAGTTGCTGCAAGAAACCTTGGGTTGTAAAAATGAAACAAGGGACCTCAGACATGCAGAAGTATGTGTTCTGTCTAGACCTGTTCCTGAAACCATGGAAATCCAGAGCTTTCCAAAAGGCCTTTGCCCTTTACAAAATTGCCACATGATCCCTCACCAAAAGGGGGTAGCTCTAGGAGATTTGCAGTAAGCTCTGGGTTTCAGGTTCCAGGAGCAAAACAAATTGTGAAAACAGATGATTGCTTAATCTTACCTTCATTTAACACATCATTACTCAAACTTTAAGTTAAAAAAAAAAAAAAATGAATGGCGATTCACAGACCTGTACCCCTGGGGCTAATAATACATTATATGTTTATTAAAAAAATACAAAAGTTTTTTTAAAAATGAAATAAATAAATCAGATTCCCATCTTTCATTATAAGCTTTTTTTTTTTTCACAAAAAAAAGATAAAGAATTTGTCCTCACAACTAAACTATATTAAAGGGGGTGCCTGGGTGGCTCAGTCAGTTAAGTATCTGCCTTCAGCTCAGGTCAAGATACCAGGGTCCTGAAATCGAGTCCAGAGGCAGGCTCCCTGCTCAGTGGGGAGCCCGCTTCTACCTCTCCTGCTGCCACTCCCCCTTCTGTGCTCTCTCTTTCTCTGTCAAATAAATAAATAAATAAATTTTTTAAAAAATAAATAAATAAACTGTATTTAAGAAAACTAAAATTAAAATGTATTTCTATTATGCATTCATTTAACAAATCCTGTGAGCTTACTATACATATAGATTCTCAGAATTACAGAAGAATTGGTGAACAAAAAGTTTATAAACCTATAGAACTCTCAAGTCAACTACCAGATCATGAGAAAGAAATCATTGTTGTTTTAAACTCTAAAATATTGGATTTGCAGCTGTGGATAACTGAACTGAGTGTGGACTAGGAGATCTAAGTGTTTTATATTTAGTATCTTGATGAATCTTCTTAACAACCCTGAGAGACCAATACTATTAATGACAGGACATCCCAGATAAATAACCTGAAGCTCAGTGAATTTAAGTAATTTGCCTAAGGTCTCCCAGTAAAGCAACAAATCAAATCCAGTACTGTCTGGCCTCAAGAACACATTACATTCCCCTACTGTTCTATGAGGATGTTTAAAATGTCATTCTATGATGATGTTTGCAAAAGAAAAATAGTAGAGGGGAGATGGGCTTTCAAAATCCAAGCCAAATTATTAGTATTATTTTTTAACACAGAATGTAATATTTCCATTTATAGAATTTCAAGGAAATAATAACATATATGGAAAAAGGACACAAATTAAAAATGAAGATAATTTATGAATGAAAATAAACATGTATGAATCAATATCTTATAGTCAAATAATTTCCAAAGAATCCAAAAAATATATAATGCGGTAATTTTTAAAAATTTAAATAATGCATGACATTGTTAGATCCATGTGATGTTAGATCTTCTACAAAGTTATAGAAAATCATTTTTTCTGAATTTATCTGATACCTTCATAAAGTTAAAAGTCACTAAATGTGGGGACGCCTGGGTGGCTCAGTGGGTTAAAGCCTCTGCCTTCAGCTCAGGTCATGATCCCAGGGTCCTGTGATGGAGCCCCGCATGCGGCTCTCTACTCGGCGGGGATCCTGCTTCCCCTTCTCTCTCTGCCTCTCTGCCTACTTACTACCTCTATCTGTCAGATAAATAAATAAAATCTTAAAAAAAAAAAAATCACTAAATGTTGTTCCCGACAATCCCAGTTACAACTGCACCCAAAACCATAAGACACCTAGGAATAAACCTAAGCAAAGAGGTAAAAGAAATCTATACTCTGAAAACTATAAAACACTTATGAAAGAAATTGAAGAGGACACAAAGAAATGGAAAAACATTCTATGCTCGGCCTCTCTGGCCATCAGATGAAAGTAGTGACAGCCATTAATGTAGCAGCTGTAGTCATCCCCCCATGAGGCACTGAGCTCATACATGTCCATGAGTCATGATTTAAAGAAACTGTTTCTTTTTTTAGGTAAACTCTACATCCAGTGTGGCACTTGAGCTCACAACCTTCAGATCAAGAGTCTCAAGCTCTACTGACTGAACCCACCAATCGGCCCTAAACAAACGGTCTTGAAAGCCTCAATAACTACGAACAAATCACTCGTTGCCAGCCCTTATGGTTGCTCACCTGATTTCCACCTCTCACATCACATTTGGGGTCTTTAAAAAGGATAATTTCAGCCTACATACTGACAATGTACCCCAAATAGCAGACAAGATGAACATCTGCATTAAAGATAAACATCTTAACCCTCACTGGCATTAAAAGTCTCCATCCCAGAGTGGTGTTCCACATGTACATGTTCAGAGCTTCCTTTTACACTCCTAATTCAGGTTCATTGTATGTGGCTAATGAGAAAACTGTTACCCATTGCCTTGGCAACATATCTGTTTGCTGAAAGGAGAAATAAAACCTGAGGTTTATTTTAAATTTTCTATCTGTCAGGTCGCTTACAATAAATTAGGAAATATTTTTTTAAAAACAGTAGATATGGGGCGCCTGGGTGGCTCAGTGGGTTAAGCCGCTGCCTTCGGCTCAGGTCATGATCTCAGGGTCCTGGGATCGAGTCCCACATCAGGCTCTCTGCTCAGCAGGGAGCCTGCTTCCCGCTCTCTCTCTCTCTCTGCCAGTCTCTCTACCTACCTGTGATCTCTCTCTGTCAAATAAATAAATAAAATCTTAAAAAAAAAATAAAAAATAAAAACAGTAGATATTAGGGCACCTGGGTGGCTCAGTCAGTTGAGCATCTGACCTGACTCAGGTCATGATCTTGGAGTCCTGGGATCAAGCTATGAGTCAGGCTCCACACTCAGCAACGAGTTTGCTTCTCCCTCTGCCCCTGCCCTTGCTCTCTCTCTCAAATAAATAAATAAATAAAATCTTTAAAAATAAATAAATAAAATAATAGATATTAATAGGCTACAAATAGTAACAGGAAATTGTTTCATTCATGAAAATGTGTTAAAGCTTTTTTTAAAAAAATATGAATCAAAGAGTTTTGATGCCATTAATATTTTAATGAAGAACATTAAAGAATATTTCTGTTCTAAAATTTATACTATAGTCTTCTAGTAACTTCCAGAATTTTACAGGGAATATTACAGGGAATTTTACAGGGAATATTACACAGCTAATTGGTAGGATACCTAGAATATATAATGATATCTAAGTCACTTTTTAAAAGATAACAAGTTACCAAAAGAGTTTGAAAGCCTAAATAATTATTGGTGACTAACAGTTGTGGCGTACTCATTACATACCGTGAATATTGGAATTTCCCATATTGGAATTTATAAATGGTAAAAGAAAATAAAGGTTACTGTGAGGACACCCTAACTGTAGATTTGAAAACAATAAAAGATTAGTGCTTTAAGGCTATAATGTATAAATCAGATAAAAATACAAATTTAAACTCAAGAATTCTTTGAGTCCTTATTGCAGATTTTTCAACAGAAGTAACCTAATAATTCAGTTATCTATTAGTTATAATCCACTTAACATCTCTATGGTTTTACTTTTTTTCCCTTTGATTAATAAGTTTCTATTGATAAATGAAAAACAACAGAAATGGAAGCATTTTCAAAACAACCAAAATACTAAAAAGTAGCAGATTGCAGATCCCGAGCCAAATACCACAAAAATATTCACAGGACTTTATTTCCATGCCATAATTTGTTGGCCAGAAGCCATCCTTAGCATTTAATCTTAGGGCTTACTCTCAATTTAGGAAGTCAAGTAGGCAGTATTCCCAAAGAATATGACAGGACTTGCACTCTGTTGGAGAAGAAACACATCTATTCTGTGTTTTGGGGGCACAATATCACTTCCTTACCCTGTAGTTAACTATTGCTATTACAATAGGATTCTCACGTCCAAAGAGATCCTTTTAGTGAGTTTATATATTTATCTTAATTTCAAAGAGGTTGTTATACTGAACCATTGAATTATGAAAGTATTCTAAAATTATTTCAATTTAGTTTGTTTTTTATTTACAGGGAATATTACACAGCTAATTGGTAGGATACCTAGAATATATAATGATATCTAAGTGACTTTTTAAAAAATAACAAGTTACCAAAAGAGTTTGAAAGCCTAAATAATTATTGCTGAGTAACAGTTGTGGCGTACTCATTACATACCGTGTAAAATACTAAGTGCTTTTAGGCAAGATTCATTCATTCATTCACTCAACATATATCTGTTGTCTCTTGTGTGCATTATTCTAGGCCTGGAGAACAGCAGTGAACAAAACAACATTCCTGCTTTCCTGAAGTTTATATTCTAGTAGGAAAAAATCAACAATTAGGTAAGTAAGACATAAAGCATGTTCAATGGAATAAGTACTATGGGAAAATAAGCAGCAAAGGGAGACAGTGAGTGATTCTGTGTGTTTGTGTGTATAATCTCATTGAGATAAGTTGACATATGAGCAAAGACCTGAAGGAGGTGAGGAAATCCAAATGTGGATCCCAAAAGATATTTGTTAAAGAACATTAAATAAATACTTATTAAGTACTCTTATGAACCTCTTATTTAATCCTCACAGCTGCACTTCATGGTAGGTACTTTTATTGCTCCCATTTTATAGGTAAGAGAATTGAGGCTCAATAAATATAAGGAAACCTGTTGAAGGCTGCACTATTCACAAAGGCAAGATCAGATCTGAACCCAGATCTGCCTCCCCCACAAAGAGTGAGTGAGGCTTTTTAGCCGTCTTCCTCCTGTCGAATCACCTGTGTATCCCATAACAAGATTTCTACAAGTTCAATATCGGTACCTACCTAAGAAGATAGTGAATTACAACATCAACTTAAAAAAGAAAAAAACCAACTTGAGAGGAAAAAAGTAAATGAAGTTTGGTTCAGTCAAATAAATAAATTTTTAAAAATTCCTCTCTAGTCCCCTGGTGAGGGGTCTAGATAAAGTGGGTACATTATGGCTCTCCAGGCACAAAATCAAGGATACCTCAGTGGGTCTTATGAAGGCTGGTACTGAAATGTCTTTCAGTGCAGCACTATCAGGGCTGCAAGAAGAGGCCATGAGTAGGGAGAGGGGGAGAAAAAAAGGAGAGGACAGGAACTGAGTCTGATGTTGGAAGTTTCTATCACCACTTTCCCTTCAGTTCACTGGTCTTTTCAATTGAATCTCAGCACCAGGGTTGAATGTTTACATCTGGCTGTGGAACTGAGCCCTTCACAAGGTATCATCTACTTCAGGGCGGTCCTGCTGTGAGGAATTGAGATCATCCACAGGACTTCACTAAAGCATTACATTGCCCAAGGCCTTAGACTTGTGGCCAGCTGAGAAAGACAGACAGAACTATCATCACTCTACTGTCTAGTCTTTGGGCCCCTTGATTCCCTCTTCACTCCCTGGAAGCACGTGTACCTATGCATGAAGTGTGTGTGTAAGGGTAGAAATGTATGCACAGGAGAAGGGGGAGGCTGTGTTCTCCAACCACTCCAGACCTGAACAAATGGAGTTTTGCAGTAATTGAGTGATTTGAGGGAAAGTGAACATACAAACCCAAGCAATTAAAGGGAAGATTATCTTACTTAATACCAGGGATAGATGTTTTTCTTTCTGCCTCTCAAGTCCAAAGAGGAAAATCAGGACGAGTGACTTGCTGTAAACTTTAAGGTCAAGGACCCTTTCTGTTGAGCTTGGCTCTCAAGTTCTCAGTAGCCAACCGCGCGTGAAACATAATTAATAGCAAGATAAATATAAGTTGTGGAAGATACAATGGAAAGTCAGAGGCCACTTCCATGGGCCCTCTACAAAAACCCCATCATAAACAGACTTAATCAACGTTAGCAGGGCTGTGAAACAGTATCACCTTCTAAAAGCATGCTCTTCTCTAGAGCTCTTATTGGAGTTTCTCTCTGTGGGCGTGTTCGTAAGGGAGTGGGTGAGCAAGAGTGTACTGGGTACAATTTGTGTATTTACAAGAGAAAACAGAAGCTCTGAATGAGGAAGAACATATGTTTCTGGGACTGCATCTGTGCAAAAAGTACAGAGCCCCTGAAGTTGTACGGAGGGGGAAAAAAACCTTTAAAACGTCTTTTATTTCACACACATCATCTTCTTGGCACCTTTCCCTCCTACTGCCCTTCCTGCCTGACCTTTCTCACCCTCAGGTCCAGGAAAACCATGAAATGTTGAACAGTCTGGCAGAGGCTGCCTAACCAGATAAACTGCTCACTTGGGGATCCCACAAGCAAATCTTAGCCCAGGATCATAAGTGACTCTCCAGGGCGCACCTGCCTAGAGGGCGGCTGCTTCTGCAATTAAGCGGAAATCACATCCTCTGCCAGAGCGGCGCGGACGCGGAGTGCTGCAACCAGAGCCGGGCGCGGCCCCGGCGGGCGGAATCCGAGGTGACTCGGTGGGTTTGCGCGGCCCCGGGCGGACCGCGCCTCGCACCCATCTTCCCCGCAGGGCGTCCAACCCGCCAGGTGTCTGCGCGCGGCCGGCCTCGCCTCCGCTCCCAGGCCGAGTGCGCGTGCCTGGCCGGAGCCGCGCCCCCTGCCCGGGTGGGTAGAGGTGAGGTTGGGGGGAAATCTGGGCCTCTGCTCTCGAGGCCGCGCTCTCCCCGGCCCGGGCCTCTTACCAAGCGTGGGGGAGGCGGGGCTGGAGGCGGGGCCTGGGCGGCGGGGCGGGGCTCGCGCCAGTGCCCCGGGCTCCGCGGCAGCTTCGTCCGCAGGTCTCCCAGCAGGCAGGCGGCTTCGTCGCCCCCTCCGGCCCCATGGCAGCCCCCGGCTCCCCGGCTGAGTGCGGCTACATCCGGACAGTCCTGGGCCAGCAGATCCTGGGGCAGCTGGACAGCTCCAGCCTGGCTCTGCCCTCTGAGGCCAAGCTGAAGCTGGCGGGGAGCAGCAGCCGCAGCGGCCAGGCGGCCAAGAGCCTGCGGATCCAGGAGCAGGTGCAGCAGACCCTGGCCCGGAAGGGCCGCAGCTTGGTGGGCAACGGTGAGTAGAGCCCAGCCACACCCCGCAACGCCCCATCCCACCCTTATCCCTTCCCCTTCCTCGTTCTCAGCGCCCTGTTGCTTCGACTCGCTGCTTTCTGAGGGCGCGGGACCTGGTGTTCTGCCCACCTGTTGCTCGCAGTCCCTTTGTATGACCTGCCGCGCCTCCAGACTCAGACCCACTTACTTCGGGAAAGCACTCTTCTAAAATAACCTCTTTCTCAGCTTCTTCGTATACGCATCTACATATATTTATATAAATATGAAAGATTTCAATACAAGATTTTCACCCCCTCCTTAACACTCTCCTTCCCCAACCCCCACCACTAGAGTCGTGGACTTAATCTGGAGGCTCTGGGAGTCTATAAACACTTTGAGATTCTGTGCAGAAAACTGGTGTGCTCATTTTTTTTTTTTCTGGAGGAGAATGCTCCTAGCTTTTATTAGATTTTTAAGAATCCATACCTCTCTATGAATTTTTTGAAAGAGAAAACCTGAAAGTACTGGCCCTCCCTTTTACAACCTGTAAATTGCGATTGTGGTGCCTCGCCCAGGTATTTCAGGGCGCTCCACCCTGTGTACGGAGAGAGTGGTTGGTCTAGGAAGTGAAAAAAATTGAGAGGAGGCTCTGGGCCAGGGAACAACTACACCATCCTGCGGAGGAGGAAGGGGACTTTGACCACGCCAGCAGCAGCCTTGGCCGCCTTGCTAAGGCGAGCGACGTCCTCTTGGGCACAGCCCTGGTCTCTCCAAAAAAATTAAACTTGGAAGTAAAAGGGGTTCAAAAAACAATAGCACTATATTAGTCATTTATAGGGGAGGTGGAAGGGAAGATGGTAAACCAGCTGCGAAAATTAGAGAACATGATATTATCACTTTCTCCATTGCTAAAAGTCAGATAATCAAAGTAGTAACTCTTTTATTAGTAGTTTGATTTATTTTCTTTATTATAAAAACATTATAGGCTTATTACAGAAAAGAGAAGAGAAAACTAATTGAACGATTAAGTTGGGATATCTGTTTCTTGCCTTGTTGAACTCTTTCTTGAGGACCTAACTTGGGCAATGGCAAATGTAGAACCCATTAGGGAAAAAACCCAGCATACCCTGGGAGGCTATATTGTTTTCAGTTTGTGAAAGAATCAGGCAGTCAATATTTACATACTTGAAAGGTAAAGAGAAGATATTTAGTAATCGCAGTTAATACAATCACTACTGCGTGCCAAGAATTGGACTATGTAGTTTGCATTCATTGTATCAGTAAGTTCTCAAAAAAAAAAAAAAAAACTTTTGTCTTAGGTGTTTTAATCTCCATTTTACAGACGGGGAAACTAAGCAGTTAACACTCAAGTAAGTAGAAGAATTGGTATTAAAACCACCGAGCCTGAGTTTTTAAACCACTTATCAGTTATATTGTTAAGCTTTTTGGTTATTAATACAAAGTGGGATTATTATTACACCCTGAGGTCTCCCTGGTCTCTTCTCACTTTCCTCTAAGTAAAATTGAGGTAGTTCTGTGAGTAGGGAGGTCTAGACAACACCACACTGCCACAGTACAAGGAAAAAAAAGAACCTAAATTTGCATTTGAGAGTGTGACAACTGAGGCTAATTTTTGATGAGTGGCGTCATTGCACCCTGTTAATCTTTGCAGATTCAGTGTTAAGCTGAAATCAAACGAGGGCGTTGTGCTTGGGGGACACGGGATGCACATTAAATGTTATTTCTTACCCTCTGAAAATGGCTAACCAGAAGAGCAACTGGACAGCCACTATTCAATGAGTGGGGAAAATCAACAAAAGGATAGGGATCATCTTGCTGAACATCCACTGTGTGCTTAACACTGTTCTAAAATCTTCATATGTTTGCATTTCATTAAATCCTTAAAACAGTTGCATAAAAAGAAGGCATCACTCTCTCAGTATTTATTGGTTTCTTTGCCCCAGACACACCATGATCTGTCCTCCCTATTACATGGCAAATTCATATTACTTGATGACTTCAAGAAATATCCAATGAGTCTGGTCTTCATGTAGGGCACTGTGCAGGGGCTGCATTAAAGACTTGTACTTGCTTGTAGGCAAGAAGTTTAAAGTCTAAGAAGGAAATCTCTAAAAAACAGTGTTCTCACATAAAAAATAGCAAGCAACCCAAAGACGAGCAGCTAACACATTATGGAGTTTAGAAGTACGAGTTAGACTACTAGCGGAAGGGAATTTTGAAAAGCTTCTTAGAGGAACTGGATTTTAAATCTCGAAAATTCAGTAGGACTGGAGAGGGGTTGGTGGCTGAAGGAAGACCGACCATTCTAGGAAGAGAGCAGCGGGAATATTCCCTAGTTCAGAGAATGGTGTGGTAGGGACAAACGATGTCTTGGTGCTTCTGCTCGAATGTTTAGGGCAACTTCTTGAATGGTTTTGCCTACTAAGAAACAAAGTGTTTGAAATATTTTGATTACAGCAGGAGCTTCCCGCAAGCCGAAATACACTCAGCAGCCTACACAGAAGTGCAAGTCAGGCAGAGAGATAAGGCCTCTAACAACACCTACTTACTCCAAAGCCTCAGCTTTCTGAGACTTAAAAAGGAAATCGGCTTCAAAGGAATTTAACATTAACATGCCATGAAACAATTACCGAGGGTGGTTCGTGTTTGTTAATTAAAGTTCTTTGGAAAGGCCTGGGGGCTTGTGATGGTTGTGAGTATTGTTTTTATTATTTCTGTATTACTATCATTTTTCTAAAGTTGGAACAGACCAGCAGTTGTGGAGTAGGGCTAGTCTGGAAAGAGTCCTGTATCAACACAAGAAAAGTCTGGGAAGAAAGGGCCCCGGTGTTAACTGCTGTTAGTCCCAGAGCCCTGGAGAATTCTGAATTGTTGACATACCTGCAAGATTGGGGCAACAGATAATCTGCTGAAAACAGAGATGTGATAAATGAGGCTGATTTGTTGATAAATATCCTGCTAGGGCCTTGAATGCCTCAGTGTATGGGTGGGTGGTTTTCATTGTAAATCATTCTAACCTTTGTTGCTGTTTTAAACTGTGCAGAGCATTTTAAAGTTGGCTGTAACTCTTGGAAGTGCCTTGTGTGAGGGGGGGTGGGTTAGAGGACAGTGGGGTCAGAGGTATGTAGCAGCATTGTGAAATGAGTGAGTATATTGTAGGTAATTTAAAAAAATTACTTTATAAACAAAACTGAGAGATATTTAAGAACTGCAAGTATTAGCAAATGAAAAAATTTAAAGTGTCCATATCCTATTTATTACACTTACTTTGAAAGTACTACTATACTTAACACACAGTCCCCCCAGGTGCTTGAATGGGGAAGAAAGTTCTGTTTTAAATTGTTTTATGTAATACTTGTAAAACACAGTGAACAATATCCTAATAAAATTTGCAACTTCTTTGGAAATCCACCATAAAAACTTGAAGCACGTCATTTACTTCGTTTCCCTGGCCGAGATGTTTTGAGTATCTGTGAACAGAGGAAATTCTGGAGAAGGAACTGAAAATTGGTTAAGGAAGCAAGAAAGGTTATTGTTAATAGGTGTTATTGGGGAGAGCGGAGTGAGGGGTAGGGAAGCTGTTCGAATCCTGTATGCATTATTTGTTGGCCAAAAAGGAATTCCAGGAATGAAGCAGTTCTGGGAGCAAGGTGGCTAGTCCTTCAGAAAGTGGGAGGGATCAGGAGTCGCCGTGGGGTCGGGGGGGCAAAAGAGCCAGATGGTGGGGTGGCAGAGATGTGCCCAGGCTGCTCTGAATGTAGTTATGAATGTAGTCACTAGCGCTACCTGATTTAATGTACCTCCATGTCTGCCTAATATTGCCCATGGGCTACTTTTTGTTTAATGTCTAGCAGATCAATTACAGTGAGTACAGAAAAAATATAGGTTTTTAGTTTAGTTTTGTGTGTTTTTTTTTTAAAGATTTTATTTATTAATTTGACAGAGAGAGATCATAAGTATGCAGAGAGAGAGGGGGGAAAGCAGCCTCCCCGCTGAGCAGAGAACCCGATGCGGGGCTCTATCCCACCACCCTGAGACCATGACCTGAGCTGACGGCAGAGGCTCAACCCATTGAGCCACCCAGGCGCCCCGATTTTTTTTTTTTTAATAAAGATTTTATTTATTTGAGAGAGAGCGTGAGCATGCACAAGCAGGGGGAGCAGCAGAGGGAGAGGGAGAAGCAGGCTCTCCACTAAGCAGGGAGCCCCATCCGTCCCAGGACCTTGGGATTATGACCTGAGCCAAAGGCAGAAGCTTAACCAACTAAGCCACCCAGGTGTCCTTTGTTTTGTTTTTTAGAAATTCTTCTGATTATACTTAATAAAAAGAAATAGAGTGTTAGCAAAATATGGTTACAAAAACTATATTCCACACACCCTTAGAAAGAGTGAGAACACATCCTTTATGCATAAGGTCTTGAGTGAGAGTGTAGTAGAAATCTTTCAGAATTAGTGAAACTATAACAATATTTGATTTTGATTATAAAAATTTAATGCTCTGTGTGCCACAAATAAAATGCAAGACATTCCTTTCAAGAGAAGACTGTTATTTAGGTTTTTTAAGAGGCTCCTTTAATGTTATCTATGCCCTGTGCTAGGGGTTCCAGTGATGGGAACAGAGGGGAATTCATCTGACTTACGTATTCGTGGTATTGTTCACATTGGCTCATTCTTCTAAAGTGTTGTTTTGGTTACTGGCTTTAAAACTTATGTTCTCATGTATTAAAATAAGGATATATACATTTATGCATTATTTTATCTTCAGATATAGTTAACTGATTTTATACTAAAATTGAATTTCTGGTCTGGTCAATAAAAGCTTTCTTTTTTCTTCTTTTAAAGATTTTATTTATTTGAGAGGGAGAGATAGAGAGAGAGAGAGAGAGAGACCTGATGAAGTGGAGGGTCAGAGGGAGAAGCAGACTCCCTGCTGACCAGGGTGCCTGATGCGGGACTGGATCCTGGGATTCCAGGATCATGACCTGAGACAAAGGCAATCACTTAACCAACTGAGCCACCCAGGCGCCCTATTTTTTCTTTTCTAAGAAAATAAACATGTTATTGGCAACCTACCTATGACTATAATGAAATATAACAAATATGTTGCTAGAACTTCTGGAGTATATAAACCAGACTTGATTAATAAGTCCCGTAAATGATCATTTGTTTCCATCTCAGATGATATCCAAGAATTTAAAATTATACAGTTCTTAGACACATGCTGGACTCTGACTATTTTGTGCATGTACACAAATGTGTGAAGATGTAAACCATACTTCTCCTAGGGAAATAAACAGTAGAAGGCAGCGTTGCAAGTGGGAGTAAAAAACAAAATGAGGAGAAAATCTTTGTATTAGGGTGAACCATCTTGCTTTCTTGACTTCTTATGGTAGGAATAACAGAATTTCAGATCCTGTTACAATAGAAATATTTAAAAATCTATTTTATAACTTTTGTGTAATGTCATTAGTGGTGATTGGATATTGAACATAAAAAGAGTTGTTATGTTCTTAAGTGCTTAAAATGAGGTAGGGAACCCAATATGTTGACTTAGATAGAAATGCATATTTTGAAGAAAAAAAAGCCTTGAGCATTTGAAAACGCAATTTGCCATTACTATTAGAAGAATCCGCATACTTGGGGCGCCTGGGTGGCTTAGTCATTAAGCATCTGCCTTCCTCTCAAGTCATGATCCCAGGGTTCTGGGATTGAGCCCCATGGGCTGCTTGCTCAGCGGGAAACCTGCTTCTCCCTCTCCCACTCCCCTTGCTTGTGTTCCCTCTCTTGCTGTGTCTGTCTCTGTCAAATAAATATAATTTTAAAAATCTTTAAGGAAAAAAGAAGAGGAATCCATTTACTTATATTCTTAAAATAATCAGATTTAGGCTTAGCACTGTTAATCCCATGATCAAAGTACTGAAATCTCTTGATTTCCAAGAGAAAACATTGCTTATTGGAAGCTTAATGATTTATTCCCACTAAATCTTGAATCTCCCTAATACATCCATAGAGTGGGCATAAGGAGGACCACATCAGAATTATTGTACTGTTACCTTTGTCTCTGATGGAGGAAAACAAATGGGAACTTTTATTGACAGATAATAGGAACTTATAAACCACCAAAATATTACAAGTTCATACTTAAGGCATACAGATAAGAGAATAACAATAAATATTCAGCATCCAGATGTAGAATCAACCTTGCTAAAAGGAACATATCCTGTCTACTCACTCAAGAAGAGAGAGTCTGCCTACATGAGAGGGAAGGAAATTTTTTCTCTATTCCCAGAAATTTTTTCTATATTCCCAGAATGACAGACACAGGAGAAAATATTTGAACACCTTCCAGCCACACCAAGGCAAGAGCAAAGTGTAGGACTGCCGTCCTCCCATTTTGACTCCACTGTGGTGATCCACGGGATGGATGTGGGCCCGAAGCGCTCCATGCACACTGAATTGGTGTAACTGGGTTATTTCAAATGGATAAGGACATATGCCTACTTAACAATAAACTTGTGAAGTGCTGATGCAGGGCTCTGCTAGAAGCAGTAGTACAAATATGATTCTTTATGTCAGGATGCCTAGAAGATAAGACAAACTCTTCCTGCTTGAATCTGGCCTCACTCCGACTCATTCCTCGCCTTACTACTGGAGTCAACTTTCTGAAGTCTCACTGCATCATTTCTTGATTTGAATTCCTTCAGTTCCTTGCTGCTATCGACGTAGCTATTCCACTACGAGTAAAATTCTCATTCAGCATGACATTCCAAGTTCTCCATGGTGTGATGCCTGCAACTTCTCAAACTTCGTCTTATCACCCCTACTCCTACGCCCCCACCAAACAAACATGTGGGACTTATCTTACTTGGTGTTCCTATTCCTGCCACCCTCATTCCTCCCTTCTCCTGGCCTGCTTAACCTCTTCTCCGCCCCCTCAAAACTCAGTAAAGTGGTGTTGGATAGACACTATCTCAGAGGGTAGAGAGAGATCTTGAATGCAAGTTAAAGATTGGAGATTTGCAAGTCGCAGAAGATGTTTTAGTAAGAGAGAAATGTGAAAAATGCAGGGGATTTCTGAAAATACATCTGGAAGACTTGGTGCAAGGAGGATTTTAAAGGAGAAGGGACAGCAGCTCTGAGTGAGTTGGGAGGGAAGAGATTAGTCCTGGTACGTGAGAGGGAGGAGGAGGAAATAATGACTTGAGACTCATTACAAAAACCTGTAGTGAAATTTTAAAAGAAAAATAATTAAGTTTGTGAGTTCTGTAAATTCATCTTTTTTGACCATTGTGAGTATAATGTGATATTTGTCATTGCAGTTCTAAAGTCCTTATCAGATATCTCAGCAAATGAATTGGCAGGAATGCCAAAGTAAGGAGACACGTGGCAGGAATGGATAGATATAGAAATTTCCAGGATGGATCAACATAGGACTTCGTCAGTGTGCTTAAAATCACATATTCTATGACGACATATTCTGGCTACTCAAATGAAATGCATGCTATAGACACCTGCAGTATTTGAGTCCTTTTTAATATGTATTTTTGTGGTTATCTTGAGCAGTAATTTGAGGATTATCTCCCACATGCCATAAACGGATCTATCGGAGGATAACTTGAAGCTGCTTGGGGAGGCTTCTGAAAAATAAGGCCTTCCTTGGGGCACCTGGGTGGCTCAGTGGTTTAATATCTACCTTTGGCTGGGGCCATGATTCTGGGGTCCTGGGATCGAGTCCCACATTGGGCTCCCTGCTCACCTGGGAGCCTGCTTTCTCCCTTTCCTTCTGGTGCTCCCCCTGCTTATGCTCTCTCTGTGTCTGTCTCTCTCTGTGTAAAAAATAAAATCTATTTTAAAAAATTGGGGGAAAAAATGAAAATAAGGCCTTCCAGTAGCTGACTGGTATCTGGTGTGAGGGAGAGTAGCCCCAGACTAGTTGCACAGTGGTACATGGCACGTGTGGCCCATTGTGTGAGGACAGTGGTTCTGTCCCTGGCATATTCACCTTCCCACTATTTCCTCAGTTCCGATTCCTGGAATATCAGCTTTGTAAGAAAGTCCCAGCTCAGCCTTTCCAACCGTATACCCAATATACCACTTGTTTCTCATAGTCAATGACGTAAGTTGTGTTACCTGGTCTCAATAAGCAGCATTGCACAGTTTTTGTTAATTTTTCAATCAGCAGGAGCATGAATAGACTTCGACCTACTTTGAAATTTATCTTTGCCATGGTCTTTAAACCAAATTTCATTCATTTTCCAGCCTCAGCAAGTACCTACCTGAGTTCTACACCTATACATGCTGTAGAATTGTGGTTTCCACAAATATCTGGTCATTTTTCTTAGAAAGTAAGAACAGAAGTTAAAAGATAAAAGAAGTTGTTATTGTTGCTGTTTTTAATGTAAATCCAGGGAAATAAACCTTGTGTCGTAGGCACACACAGGCAAAGAAAAATCCTTCACTCATTCCTGAGTCCTGTTGTACGGTTCTTGATGGGTCCTAACGTACGGTTCTTGATGGGTCCTAATGTAATTCATGTTTTAAGCTCCTACTTTTGTTACTAAATGACTTTAAGGAGCCATTTAAATATGAATTTCCCTATACAGATTTCTTCCAGTAGGTTTCAGGATGCCCTTTCTCACCTGTAATAACATACCCCCAATTTTACTCTTAAGGAAGGAGTTAAATCTTCTTAAGGTATGTGAAGAAAGAGAACTACTATTCCCAGAGGTTGCTGCAGAAAGGCCAAGTAAAAGAAGATGATAGCTCTTAGACTTCTGGGCTCTCTTCCCACAAAAAGACCATTGTCAGCCTACACTGTGAAGGCAACATCTTGTGACCGGCAGCACAATTAAGTGTAGCATTTAAATGAATATCAGCAGTGAATGCCTGCTGATGTCTATGTATACATCTAACCATACCTGTTTTCATGGGAATTTCTTCTCTTTCCAGCTCTACAAATTCTCATCTTAGAGCTTAGGGTGAACCAAATCAGTTTTTTAACCATTCGCAGAAAGTACTAGAAGCTTGAGAGAAATTATGTTTTTTTTCTTTTTTTAATTCGAATGCTATTCTAATAGAAGCAAGTTATATAAAGGTTTTGTTTGCTTGTTTAGCCATTCTCAATCATCTGTTTACTATAAGGGCAGCTGTAGTTGATTTTTTAAAACATGCTCAGATATAGCTAAGAGTCACAGAGGCTTGTCAGTTTGATTTTATAAGTGTATTAAATTTAACCATTTAGGTAATAAATCTGCTCACAAAACGCCCAAACAAAAAACTGATTATGGAAGTCAGTTTATTTTTAATCCTAACAATAATCCATTTTTTTGGACAAGACTGGCATACATAACCAGAAACCAAGATATTTTTCCCCTCACAGCTACTTAGCGAGTCCTATCATTCAGATTCACGTTTGGACCAGGAAAGAGAGAAAATTACATTATCCTGAAAGTTCTACACCTTTGCAGTCTTCTGAGCAGTTTGGAATCCTTCCACCATAACAATCAACCCCCATCACCCCACCCCTACTCTATCATTGCTTTGACCGTAATTGCTTTTTATTTGAGAAGGTGGAGTTTAAAGTTGTTCTGTAAATACAGTCTTCCTTTCTCTTATAAAATGTCTCTAGCATTCTTAGACGGAAAGGTATGGGTAATGTTGCCCAATTAATATTAATTTGAAATAGTTCCTATAAATCATCACCTTCTTTAGGAGACACAAGAAGCACATTTGCACACTGTGTAAATGAAATGAATGGCTGGAAAAACCACAGTACTGCCATTGTGATCCTCAGTAGCTGGGTCAATCACAAATAACCAGAGAAAGTTAAATTCAAGATCACTGGTAAATTTACCAGAATAAAAATTCTGCAGTAAAACACAGTGTAAATTAAAGCATGCGCTCTATCCCTCTTTTTTGAACAGATTACTTCATGAGAAAGGGTAAAAAACGAATTTTCATAACCCAAATTCTAAAAAACAGTATCTCATTTTTGCATATAGCATTACAATTTTGAAAGCATTTGAATATAGGCTTTCTCAGGTAAACCTCTCGCAGCAACTTTGTTAGTAACTAGAATTATGGGAAACTGAGGCATATAAGTGATTTGTCTGGGCACACAGAAAGTAGTGTAGTAGAGGCTCCAGGCCAAGTCCACAGATTTTTTCTGTTTAGGAGGAAACCTGCCTCATTTTGTGATGAGAACAACTTCTTTGAAATATAATGATACCCTAATTTTCCATGTTAGAAAGTCTGAATTTTCATGTTAGTTTATTTAAAGCAGGCTGTGCCTGTAAGTATGCTATGCTTACTTTTGTTTGCTTTCTTTTTCTGTTTTTGAAGAAGGGCATGGCTGAGTTATTACATATGTTTAGTTATTATTTATTTATTCCTCTGAACAGAAAATGACTTGTCTTAAAGATATGTTTCCATCCTGATATATATATAATTTAATTAAGTTAATTATTATTAATTATATAATATATAAAATTATATTATTAAATAGATATATGATTAATATATATGTATATATATATATATATTTTTTTTTTTTTAATTCCACCCAGTTCAAAATTTCTTTAAAATCTTAGAATACAAAGGCACCTGGATGGCTCAGTCAGTTAAGTGTCTCACTTTGGCTTAGGTCATGATCTCAGGGTCCTGGGATCAAGGCCCACATCAGGCTCTCTGCTCAGTGGGGAGTCAGCTTCTCCTTCTCCCTCTGTCCTCTCCCCCTGACCAAATAAATAAAATCTTTAAAAACATAAAATCTTAGAATACAGCTGCTAAGAATAAGCTGCTTAGAATAAACCTGCTAATTCATCTTTAAGCCACTGTACTGATGGCAAATTCATGACTGCCTAGGCAAATCAGTATGCATTGCTTGTTGTTTGAGCCTGGCCTTTTAACCAGTGAAACCTGCAAGCTAAGTACCAGGAGGTACAGGCTTTGCCGCACAGGAAGAGAGTCTGTGATTTAAAGATCCAAGCTTATTTTATTCCTTGTTCCCAACTGTGTTGTAGTTATTTTGGGAACCAGTAAACTGGTCTCAATTCATTCATCTGAAAACTGAGGGATAAATTTCCTTATAAGGACTTATGTCAGCAAATAAAAAATTAATAGTTACAGAGTATTTGGAGTTGCCCAGATGAAGATTCTAGAGGAAAGAGAATGATTGCTTTTGGTTTTCCAATCAAAACCTGTGATAATGATCCCACCAGAGCTTTGGTAAATGGCAGTTCCAGAAAGACTACAATGCAGTCAAACAGCAGAGACCAGTGGAAATGAGGAACCCAGAGTTCAAACGCGATACAAAATTGCTTTGCAATCTAAAGCAAGTAATTAAGTTTCCCTGTTTATAAAGGAGATGATAGGAGCTGGCTCTGCATCACAGAATATTGGAAAGAAACATATAAAATAATTGAACTCCTTAAAGAAAAGTAATATTGAGATACAAGGAGTTCATGTAAGTTGCTTTAAAAAGCCTTACAGCCCCCAGCAACAATGTGAGTTAAACATTTTACTTCAATAAGCCTGATTATAAAACTCACTGATGAGCTATTTTGATAAGATACGTTGTTTAGCTGGATCTTTTCCAAAGATTCTTGCACATTTAGAAAATCCTTGCAGGAATCTCAGCTTCAAAATGGAAGTAGTCCCCTATTAACTGTCCCTGAATGTTTGCGATGAAAGTAGGGGAGGGGTAGTCCTTAATACTGCTGCTGCTGATGCGCTAGAGTGGCCCAGGGAAAAAATTTGCATGGTTTTTAAAACTGTGCCCTTACATCATCAGCCCTGAAACCGGAATTAATAGTTCTAGCTACTGTCCACATATGTTATTAATATTTTCCCATTCTAGATTGTCCCTGACTTATATATTCAGTTTTCATATAATCTAAAATTCTAAAATGACTTTTTTGAGTTACGGTAATTTGATTTCTACACCTCCAGTGCTGAGAGCACCCTAGTCCCCAGACCCTTCAGTATGAGAGCCAGGATGTCCCCTAGCTCTGCCCAGCTGGCCTCATTTTCTCCACCAGGAGGCGTGGCCTGCTGCCCTCTGTTCTGATAGCCTGGGGTGAGGAGTCTGGGTGACGAAAGGATGGGAAGCATGGCTGAGAGCAGAGTTGGGGCCTAGGACAGCCTCAGCCGGCTAAAGGCCGGAGCCCCAGGTGGATATGGAGATTTGAATCTTTAAGGCATTGCAGCCTTTGTTCCGAGGTTGTCAAGAATTCCTTTCCCTCATTCCGTTTGGAGGTTCTCTCTCATTGAGGTTAAAACATAGGGCTACCTGACATTTTTGCCTGCCCTTATGGAGAAATCAGGCCCCTGTTAAAACAGGAGGTACCTGGCTTACCTCAACTTCCCTGGTCTATAGAAAGGTTACAGTTACAAGCCTACCTACCCCCAGGATCCTTTGAGGCCCGAAGCTGTTTACCAGCCATGTTGTTTGGCTTCAGGAAATAAGACACATGTACAAACATAATTTCGGTGGATTCATACTTTTTAGTCCTCTGGCAACAGTCATCCCCCCTCCCCCTCAAAATATGTGATTCTGTAAAAAAAAAATGTGACTCTATTGTTAGCCTTTGAAATTTTGACTTTATAGCAGTCTTGCTGGGAGAGTATGTTGGTATATTCCAATTGTGTTGGAAAGGGACACCTGTGTTGTTCAATTCTCCACATCCTTCACCAGTCTGAAACCTAGGAGAGTTCATTGAGTATTTTTCCCTCTGATTTTTAAGAGAAAAAGAAATTTTGATTAAAATCAGGGAACCAGAAATTACCTAGGTTTTGGAAATCTGTGATTCTTCTTATTATTTTTTTAAGGTTTCATTTATCTACCTGAGAGAGAGAGAGAGAGAGCCTAAGCGGGGATGGGGAGCAGAGGGAGAGGGAAAAGCACACACCCCCCTGAGCAGGGAGCCGGGTGTGCTCAATCCCAAGACTCCAGGATCATGACCTGAGCCAAAGGCAGACACCCAACTGACTAAGCCACCCAGGTACCCTGAGATCTGTGATTATTTTGATTAGGTTTTGTTTTGTTTTTGGTAAGGCGGTGGGAGATTATAAAAGGAGAACAAACAGAAAGCTGAGAGAAGGGTAAAAAAGTCGAAGAGGGTCACAACACTGTCTCCTACCACCCCTCTCCTCAAAAAGGACTGTTTTAAGAGACATGTATCCATTGAGAGTCCCTGTAGACCCACAGAGCTGAGCAGGAAACACTGCCTCCTACTCAGTGTTTGTAGGGGAGTGGGCTGGATTAGACCACCAGAATAAGATCGAGCCTGGTAATTCCACACAAGCACTCATTCGTAGTGGAGAGAATGGTTTCATGCTCTGCCTAACTCACGGTGCCAAGAACCTCAACCCCAGGCTTGGCCCCTTTCAAGTGGATGTTTTCTTTGACTGCACTGAACCACCTTGCTGTTTTTACAGGCTATCTTATCTACTAGTATTGAGTCACGATTCTGTTTGTCCCTATTATATTAATGCACCTACACCCTTCTCAGGAAACTTCAGAATTTCCACCCCAGAAATAGAGTTCTCTTTCCTCCGACTTAAGAAACGGAATGTTTCTTGTTTTTTGCTTTTTTAAGGATTTTTATTTATTTATTTGACAGACAGAGATCACAAGTAGACAGAGAGGCAAGCAGAGAGAGGGGTAAGCAGGCTCCCTGCTGAGCAGAGAGCCGGCCCGCAGACCCTGGGATCACGACCTGAGCAGAAGGCAGAGAGGCTTTAACCCACTGAGCCATCCTGGTGTCCCAAGAAATGGAATGTTTATGCAATGGACCACCTGAGCCAATAAATGACTCCCAAATTCATCAGTTTCATAACAAACATTTTTGGATCTTTGGGGTTTGTTGTTGTTGTTGTTGTTTTTAAAAGATTTTATTTATTTATTTGAGAGAGAGAGAGAGAGACAGAGATAGCCAGAGACGAAAGAGCAGGGAGGAGAGGGAGAACCAGGCTGTCTGCTGAGCAGGGAACTGGGTGTGGGACTCAAGCTCAGAACCCTGGGATCATGACCTGAGCTAAAGGCAGGTGCTTAACCCACTGAGCCACCCAGGTGCCCCCATTTTTGGATCTTTGTGAAAACTGTCTCTCCTCATTCTTCCTTTCTCTTACAAAAAAAATTTAACTAGTATTTTTAAAAATACGTTTTTATTCTTAATTCAACTTTTATTTTGAAATCTCATAAAGAATGTTGTGATAACATTTGGTCCTTTCCCCTATCCAAGGGTGATATTAAGCATTTAAAAACACTAATATAAACCTGATACTTGTTATTGGTCTTAATTACTTAAATCCATTATGTAATCTTTAACTACTGATTGGCCCACTTAATATTTTACTATATGCTTGATTGCAGGAAATCTTCACCGAACCAGCAGTGTTCCTGAGTATGTCTATAACCTACACTTGGTTGAAAGTGACTATGCTGGTGGGCGTTCACCTGGTATTAAAACCTATGACATGCTAAAGGTAGGATACCAAGGAATAACCCTAGTTATCAGATTACCATGAAAACATTTTTTTTTAAAGATTTTATTTATTTTATTTGACAGAGAGAGAGATCACAAGTAGGCAGAGAGGCAGGCGGAGACAGAGGGGGAAGCAGGCTCCCTGCTGAGCAGAGAGCCTGCGGGGCTTGATCCCAGGACACTGAGATGGTGACCTGAGCCGAAGGCAGCGGCCTAATCCACTGAGCCACCCAGGTGCCCCACCATGAAAACATTTTTAAACTTTCATAGTTTTTTAAAAAATTTTGTAGATCTTAATTTTTTTACCTTTTTTTTTTTTTTAAGTAAGCTCTGTGTCAAACGTGGGGCTTGAACTCATGACCCTGAGATCAAGAGTCACGTGCTCCACCAACTGAGTGAGCCAGGCGCCCCTTCCATAGATTATTTTTTAATGTTTACCTTTCTCAAATATTGCCATTCCCTAAACTGATTATATGAAGATTGATGTTGTGTGGACACCAGGGAAAACTTGGCACTTTATTTTTTTAAAATATTCATTTATTGAGAGAGAGATGAAGAGGAAACACAAATATGGGAGGGAAGGAAGAGGGAAAGAGAAGCAGGCTCCTCGATGAGCAAAGATCCTGATGTGGGGCTCAATTCCAGGACCCTGGCATCATGACCTGAGCTGAAGGCAGATGCTTAACTGACTGAACCACCCAGGCACTCCAAAACTGGGAACTTTAAATAGTATCAAATCCTAGTACAAACAACTAGTCAACCCTTTTTTTTTTTTTTTTTTTTTTAAAAAAAAAAGTAGCCAACATCTTCATGTGAGACAGAGAAATGGACACCTTATATAATAGTCCTGGATCCTTGGTCTTTAACAAAGATGAAAACTGACTTATGCCACATTTAAACTTTGTTTCTCTGCAGACAGGCACCCCTGCCACTTACGAAAGTCGCTGGGGGAGAGGAACAGCACAGTACAGTTCACAGAAGTCAGTAGAAGAAAGATCCTTGAGGCAGCCTCTGAGGAGACTTGAGATTTCTCCAGACAGCAGCCCTGAGAGGATTCATTACTCACACAGTGATTACCAGTATGGTCAGAGAAGCCAGGCTGGGCACACTTTGCGGCACCAAGACAGCAGGAGATCCACCCTCCTTCTGCCACCTCGATATGCTCGCTCAGAAATCGTTGGTTTCAATCACTCCGGGGCCATGAGCAGACATCGCCACTATGACACCTACCACAGACAGCACCAGTATGGGTCTGTGAGTGACACCATGTTCGACAATGCCCCTGTCAACTCAGTGATGCTCACGTACCCCAGGCCCGGGACCAGTCACAGCATGGGAAACCTCTTGGAGAAAGAGAACTATCTGACTTCGGGGCCTGTCCCTGGGCACCTCCGGCCACTGGCCCCCCTGCAGGTGGTCAATCAGAACAGGGCCTCTCACTCCTGGCACCAGAGCTCCTTCCGCAGCACCCGCATGGTGAGGGAAGCCGGGCCCAGTGTCACTGTGGATGCAGGCGGGAGGAGGACGCACATGACGGCCGGCCAAGTGGCAGCCGCTGGGAGTGGGAACCTGCTCCTGGACAGAAGCACTTTCACCGACTCCCAGCTCGGGTGAGTCCCCTCGCGGTTGACAGGACGGCCTGTGCCAGCACATTCTGTTCCCACAGCCCTTCAGGGTGAGCTGGCACTTCTGGGGCTGCCGAAAAAGGCTTCCAGAGTGAAGCGATGAAAACAATGACTTCTCAGGCAGCTGCATAATTAACAGATTAGCCTATTTACCTCAGGGACAGGAGCCAAGCTACCTGTTCCTGTGGCAGCTTTGCGGGGAAATGTGACATTGAGTCCATCTGTTCCAAATTAGATCCTGGCTGAAGGCATGGCCACCCCTTGGCTGTGTGAGAATCTGCTCTGAATGAGCGCTTACTCGAATGTAGACCAAGAAATGGTTAATTGCATGCCTTGTCTCAATCATTCCTCGAACTAAAGGAAGGTAAAAAAGAAAAAATGCATATTGCTGGTGCTAAGAGTGAACTTTACTTGCTATTTTGATAACTATTGTAAAACGATGGAGAGCTGGAGACCTAAGTAAGTAAAGGCAGCTTAATCCCCAGGTGTCGCTTTCCTTCCTTTGATGCCTGATGCTTTTACTTTTTGATGCTAGCAGCAGTGATGTGGAGAGAATTTTTTTGGCAGTACTGAATAATTAAAGTAACCAGATTCTTGAAGTCCTTCTTTTGCCTCTCATACTTGACTTTCTGGCACGACCAATCTGATCTTTAGAACCTAAGTTTTACTCAGGTTTTTTGGTTGTTTTTTTTTTTTTTAAGATTTTATTTATTTATTTGACAGAGAGATCACGAGTAGGCAGAGA
This sequence comes from Mustela erminea, assembly GCF_009829155.1. NCBI lineage: Eukaryota > Metazoa > Chordata > Mammalia > Carnivora > Mustelidae > Mustela > Mustela erminea. The sequence goes on along the minus strand of NC_045619.1, from coordinate 73,771,381 downwards.
GAGAGAGAAGGAAGCAGGCTCCCTGCTGAGCAGAGAGCCCAATGCAGGGCTCGAACCCAGGACCCTGAGATCATGACCTGAGCCATAGGCAGAGGCTTTAACCCACTGAGCCACCCAGGTGCCCCAGTCTTACTCAGGTATAATGCTGGAGTACAAATTTCATGAACTGAGGAAGTTACTACGAGAAAGGTTGAGAAATTGATTATTAAATCAGTAACTCCAGAAATAATGATGTAGTATTGTTATGGTAAAACATTAAATACATGACTTCTGTTTTATTTCTAAAGTTGCTTAATGGAAGTTGTTACTGCTTATCATCCCTTTAAGTGACTTTGTGCTGTCTGCTCATTGATTGCTCAGACACTGGTGATAAAAGATGTTAGGATCATCTAATCCTGAAGCAGGAAATTTTTAAAGATTTGTTTATTTGAGAGAGAAAGAGGGGGCATCCAGGCGGTGTGAGGGAGGATGGGGGCAGAGGGAGAGGGAGAGAGAGAATCTCAAACAGACTTCCTGGTGAGCACAGAGCCTGATTGGGATGGGAGGGCGGTGGGATAGGGCTTGACCTCACAAACCTGAGGTCATGACCTGAGCTGATATCAGGAGTCAGCTGCTTAACTGACTGAGCCACTGAGGTACTCCAGGAAATAGTGTTCAATAACAAAACTGAGCCTGAGACTTCTCACATTTCTTACAGAATGCAGATCTTTGTCACTGTGGACATACTTATAAAGAAGAAAATGTATGAGGTCATTATTTATGGAAGAAGGCCTTTAAGTGGATAATTTAAAATTTATTAAACGCCTGCTACATTCTAGGATTTGTGCTTGGCACGATTTTCACAAAGTGATTTTAGGGGGAACGGAACTCCGATGCCACATCCTCTGACAACTGGCATTCTTCTCTTCCTCCATCTCCGTGCCCCCGTGCTTCTTGAGGCACCCTCCCACTCCCCAGTCTCTCATCACTCTGCCATACTTTGGCTTCCATCCCCACCATTTTGTGGAAGTGTTGTCCTCACAAAGGGACCGAAGACTGCCTTTTTGCTACATCCGAAGCAGATATTTATTCCGTCCTCATGTTACTGAGCCTTTGGACAGATTTGACAGCACTCTCTGTGAAGTTCTCCCTTCTCTCGGTTTCCAGGGCACCAGCCTCTTCCGGTTCTCCACTCCCCTCTCAAGCTGTCTCAGTCTTCTCCGTGTGCTCCTTTTCTGCATGCTCAGACAGGTCGCCTTCGGTAACCCTTCTCCAAGCCTGGGCACTCTTTCAAGGAGGCCCGTTTACTACACTCATATCTTCGTGATTCCCCAAGTTTTTTCTTCAGAACTGTCCTCTATCCTGAACTCTATCGAGATCTGCACATATTTCTAGCAACCTCTTGGGCATCCCAAACTCTTCTCAAAACCTAATGTATTAGCTCCCCCCCTACTGTCTACTCCTGACCATCTCCTCGAACCGAAGTCCTGCCCCTTACAAACCTGTAAGTTGTGCTTATTTTCAACCCCCACCCCCGAGTCCCACATTGTATTGCAACTTCCCCAACGGGCCTTAACTTTTTACCCCTCTGTCCGTCTCCATTGCACACATCTCTGTACCTCTGGTCTTGCTCAGTCAGAACTGTCCTCTGACCATTAAAATGATCTTACCAAATCTGATTGTTTCTCTGCCTCGATTGTAACCTTTCCATAATTCCACCAAGTTTTTATACTTTCTAGGATGGCACACATGGCTTAGTCCCGCGTTTTCACCTCTGCTTATCACTCCAATCCTACTCCCCTCCACCCTTTCTCACCACCGTCCCCCCACACCCCTACACAAACAGACCACTTGGAACCTCTTCACTTAATAATAGATATTCATTCGTGTATTTCCTTTCTCCCTTTCTCCCTTCCTTTTTTCCATCTATCTATATCCATCTGTCTCTGTCTGTCTCTCATTATCCCCACTAGCTCTGGTTTTGCCTGGCTCCATGGTTCTGGATGTAACTCAGATCCTGCCTATTTCCTGATCACTCCCCTTGTAATCTGGGTGCCCCAGATAGCAGCACTCTGTGGGTGCGGAATAATACATTGTGGTTATTCATTTCATACAGCTTTTCCTCTAGACTTTGAACTTCTTGAGAATGTCTTATATTTGTATTCTTAGTACCCTAAAACAGAGGCAGACCCATTATAGGCACTATGAAAGAAGGAAGGAATGAAACATAAAATCTGTGTTTTTTTGCCATCTAAGTTCTTTTGTTGCTCAGATTCTAGAAGAAGTATAAACTATGCTATTTTTGGGTTATTGTTTTAATGGACAGGGCAGATTTTATTAGACTAAATTATCAAAGAATAGAAGGAACATCTGAGGGTAAAGAAACTTGCAATAAAGGGTAAGAAATCTATTCTTGACGATTCCCAAAGTTGCTATACTGAAGACCAGAATTCATAAAAATGAACTCTTCTTGAAAATTTTCTGTGTAAAAGGAAAAGAGGGTATATCCAATAATAGGAAAGTAAGTCCTCAAGGTGGCATCTCTGCCTGATGCCTTTGTCTGTGGTGTCTGCGTCTCTTCCTTCTGAGGTGTGCCCCGTGGCAGTTTGGCTCCCAGGGCCATCTCCTGAGAGTCCTGGCTCTAGGACCCCATGTTCTCCTTTGCCCTGCATTCTCTCCCATATCAAACCTTTCAAACCTATCTAGTCCCTGTTTTTGGAATCTTTTTTTTTTTTTTTTTTAATGTCTGGTAAAAGTCCTACATGTAAAGAAGAGTTCTTTCATGTATGTAGAACATTCCTACAGAGTAGGCAGGTACAATTATAAACCTACATAATAACATAGGTATTAAATAATGGATCTTTCTTTCCAAAAGAAGAATGGCTGGTCAGACAGTTACTAAAGCAGCTGAAAACCAAGCCATTGGAGTGAAAAGAGATTCAATATCTGATCTAAATCAGACTGGTGAAAAAGGTTAAGAAATTACCAAGTGAAATGTTCCAGATCTGTTTTTCTAAAAATACGATTTTTGTACCTGTTGGGGAGTGGTGGTTCAGCAAATGCATGTCAGACTCCTCCAGCATACCTAGCACTGCCAGAGATAGAAAATGGAATGGACTATATGAAGGTTTAGGACAGGATCAGTGCAAAAGAAAGTAAGAGACATCATCAGGTGCTAGCTTATGGGAATTCGGAGAACAAAAGAGCATTGTACTCTAAGATTAGTAGATGGAGCCTGTGGAGAGAGGTTGGATCCCTAGTAAGATTACCAGTCAAGTTCATGACATAGAGCAGCACAGAGCAGAAAAAAAACCTTCCATATCCTCTTAATTACCAACGTCTTTAAGTTCTTTGATTCTTCAGGTATCTCTCAACTATATCTTATTTTCCATTTCCATTTTTAATGGCCCAGTTCAAGGCTTTATTGTCTCAGCTAAGACTCTTCTATTCCCCTCAAAACAGTCTCGAGGAACACATACCCACACCAGAGGCACATTCCCAAAGCAGTACTTTCAGCACACTTAAACCTTTGTGATGGGGTGGAATTTGTATTTCCTGAGCATCTGACATCACCCAGGAGCTTTCCATTCATCATGTCATATTGGTTAGGCCCTCTGAGGTGTAGCCCTATTAATGTATGTAATATCTTGGAACCAGCCTGGGGTAGGGCTGCATTGTTAGTCAGCAAGAATGCTGGTTGCTGAAGGATTGCACAGACAAAAAAGTACCATGTTGGTTTTTTTCTTTTCCTATATCATCTCCTATTCTGACCAAAGATATTTTTACACTGCTTCCCCTTGAATTTTTCACTTACATTGAAATCATTTTATATTATCTAAAATGGTTAAAAAAGACTCCGTTCTGGAGAATGTGTTCGGGCAATAATGGGGCCCAGAGCAGAGTCTCCCCCTACTCTCCACCCCCACCCACCTCCCAGCGCCATCTCACAAGCCACATTTCCACAGGCTTCAAGAAGTGTTTTGTGATTGAGTGGAAAGGGAAGTAGGAAAGAGGGAGGAAGAGAAAGAGAGAGGGAAGGAGGGGAGGAATGAGTATTGAGGAGGAAATTCAGAAAAGATTTAGCCGGGGATGGGGACACAGGAAAGATTTCAGAGCTGTGGATATTGGAACTGAGTCATGAAGAATGGATAAGAACGAGGTAGAACGATGGGCTTTCTAGAAAAATCAGAGCAGCTTGTGAGGAGGCACACAGTGTTTAGAGAAGGAAGAAAGCTCGATGTGGTTGCCGGATGGGGTAGGCAGACAGAGCAGGGAAGGGAGGGGTGAAGGTGGCGCGGAGATGGAGCCAGACGGGGATCAGAATGTAGGACGTGTTACAGAGCTGGACTCCACAGACGGCGAACACAGAATCGACACCCTCATGGCTGTAGCGGACCTTCTTAAAGAGGAAGTCTTCCTTCGGTGTGAGAGTTGTTTTTAATGATAAAGTGAAGTAGCACTGGGTTGACGAGCTGTGGATGCAGAGCTCTATTTGAATCATGTTCAGGAGAATAAAGGATTAGGGTAATGGAATTATTTGTGGCCATTACAGTGTTGGGAAATGCAAACTTCCCTGGGGAAATGCAAACTTCCCTGAGACGTGTGTGACTTATGAAGTGGATTAGAGGCTTACTCTTAAAAAAACAAAACAAAACAAACCAAAACTACCTGCATCGAATAGAAGGCTATTATTCTCATAAGTGATACTTCATCAGTTAAAACACGTGTAGCGTTCGAGGGTGTAAACACTTAAAATTCCCACGAGATGGAAAGTGTTAGAGTTTTGACGTTTCTGTAAAGGCATTGGAGTCCATGCATGTAGAATATTTCCATCTCTTTTTTATTTATTTTTTAAAAAACAATTAATATATTTGAGAGAGAGAGAGCACGCGCAAGTGCGGGGGAAGAGGGAGGAGCAGACTCCCTGCTGAACCAGGAGCCCAACACGTGACTTGTGACTTGTCCCAAGAACCTGAGATCATGACCTGAGCTGAAAGCAGACCCTTAACCGCTTAACCGACTGAGCCACCCAGGCACCCCTTCATCTCTTTTAAAAGCTGTGTTTATACTAGATAAAAATAGTAATAGCCTACATTTTTTACCCATTAAGTTGATTCCTGAGGCACAACTTTAAAACAGGAGATCATTATATAATTCTCAGTACAGATGCCCCAACTGTTCTGCTTCATTCTTAATACCTTCATACTCATGAGGGGACACTGGTATGTTTGAACATGTGTATCGGAAGCACTGGGTATTGGTTTTTAGTCCTGGGTCCCATTACTCTTACCTTCTCACCTGTGTCACATCCACCACACACAAACACACCATAAAGCACTACACATACATAAACTCATATCTACACATGGATTAGTGAGTTAGCCTGCTATAAGAGGGAATTTATAAGCATACGTCAAAGGTATGGTGGGTTAGTTTCCAGACGGCCAAGGTAGAATAAATATTGTTGTAAAGTGGGTCCAATATGGATGTTTTGTTTTCCCAGTGGACATAAAAGTTCTGCTTACACTGTAATCTATTAAATATGCAATAGCATTATGTCTAAAACAACAATGTACATACCTTAATTTAAAAATACTTTATTGCTAAAAAATGCTAGCCATCATCTGAGCATTCCGAGAGCGGTTATCTTTGTGGTGGAGGGTCTTACCTTATTGTTCGTGGCTTCTGACTGATCAGAGTGGTGGTTGCTGAAGGTTGGGGTGTGGCAGTTTCTTAAAATAAGACAATGAAGTTTGCCCTTTTGATTAACTTTTCCTTTCATGATTGATTTCAGTTTAGCATGTGACGCTGTTTGATAGCATTTTACTCACAGGAGAACTTCTTTCAGGTTTGGAAGCAATTCTCCCAAACCCTGCGGCTTCTTTATCAACCAAGTTGATACAATATTCCAACCCCTTTGTTGTCATTTTTGCAATCTTCACAGCCTCTTCACCAGCAATAGATTCCATCTCAAGGAACCATTTTCTTTGCTCATCCATATGAAGCAACTGCTCTTGCATTAAAGTTTTATCAGGAGACTGCAGCAATTCAGTCCCAACTTCAGGCTCCCTTTCTAATTCTAGTTCTCTGGCTGTTTCCACCACAGCTGCAGCTGCTTCCTCTACTGAAGTCCTGAATCCCTCAAAGTCACCATGAGGGTTAAAATCAACTTTTTGCTACCTTCTGTTAATGTTGATATTTGACCTCTTCCTGTCAATCAGGATGCTCTTTATTTTATTTTAGTTTAGTTCAGTTTAGTTTAGTTTTATTAATTCACATAATCTCTACACCCAGTGTGAGGCTCAAACTCATGATCCCGAGATCAAGAATCGCTTGCTCTTTCAACTGAGCTAGCCAGGCACGTTGAATCAGGACTGCTATTGTGTGGCACCCAGAATGGTGAATCCTTTCTAGAAGTTTTTCAATTCACTTTGCCCAAATCCATCAGAGGAATTACTATCTAAGGAAGGTATAGCCTTGTGCAATGTATTTTTTTTTTAATTTTTTTAAAATTGACTGTGTGTAGTCGATGCACAATGTTACCTTATTTTCAGGTATATAACATTGATTCCACAAGTTTACACATTATGCTATGCTCATCACAAGTGTAGCTGCCATCTGTCACCAGACAACGCTATTACAGTATCATCGACTATACTTCTGCTGGGCCTTTTATTACCGACTTATAAAAACTGTAAATTGCTTCATGAATTTGCGTGTCGTCCTTGCACAGAGGCCATGCTAATCTCTGTGTGGTTCCAATTTTAGTACATGTACTGCCAAAGCGATGTATTTCTTAAATAGTAAGACTTGAAAGTCAGAATTACTCGTTGATCCATGGGCTGTAGGATGGATATTGTGATAGTAAGCCTAAGAACAACTTTGATTTCGTCGTATGTCTGCGTCTGATTTCTTGGTGACCAGGTGCACTGTCAACAAACAGTAATATTTTGATAGGTATCTTTTTCTTCCGAGGAGTGGGTCTCAACACTGGGCTAAATAATTCTGTAAACCATGTTGCAAACAAATGTGCTGTCATCCAGGGTTTGTTGTTCCCTCGATAGAGCACAGGCAAAGTAGATTTAGCATAATTCTTAAGAGCCCTAGGGTTTTGGAAATGGTCAGTGAGCATTGGCTTCAACTTAGAGTCCCAGCTGCAATAGCCCCTAAAAAAAGAGCTTGTTTTTTGAGGCCAGGCATTGGCTTCTCCTCTCTACTTGTGAGAGTCCTAGATGGCATCTTCTTCTAATATAAAGGGGCTTGGTCTACATTGCAAATCTGTTGTTTAGTGTAGCCACCTTCATTAATGATCTTAGCAAGACCTTCTAGATAACTTGCTGTAGCTTCTACAAAGTACTTCACCTAGGGGTGCGTGGGTGGCTCAGTCGGTTGAGCACCTGACTCCGGATTTTGGCTCATGTCACTATCTCAGGGTCATAAGATCAAACCCTGTATCATGCTTCACGCTAGGTGTGCAGTCTACTTGAGATTCACTCTCTCTCTCTTCCCCCTCCTTCCCAACTTGCATGCACTCTCTCTAATAAAAATAAAACAAATTAAAAAATATATAGATATATATGTATATATGTATATTTCTATAGATAGATGTGTAGATATGTAGATATATAGATAGATATGTAGATCTATCTATAGATATGTAGATATATATCTATAGATATATAGATATCTTTAAAAGTGCTTCACCTTGAGGGACGCCTGAGTGGTGCAGTCAGTTAAACATCCCACTCTTGATTTCGGCTCAGGTCCTGATTGCAGGGTTGGGGGATTAAGCCCACTTGGGCTCTGCCCTCAGTGAGCGGTCTGTTGAAGACTTTCTCTCCCCCTCTTTGCCCTTCCACCCCACCCTGCATGCACTTTCTCTCTCAAATAAATTTTTTTTTTTTTAAAGGTGCTTCACCTTGCACTTCTATGTTATGGAAACAGCTTCTTTCCTTAAACATTATGAACTGCTACTTTCACAATTTTCTTCTGCAGCTTCCTCACTTCTCTCAGACTTCACATGGTTGAGGAGAGTCTGGGCCCTGCTTGGCTTAAGGGAATATTATAGCTGGTTTGATCATCTTTCCAAACCACTGAAACATCCTCCATATCAGTAATAAGGTTGTTTCACTTTTTTTTTTTAAGATTTTATTTATTTACTTGAGAGAGAGAGCAAGCTAGAGATCAAGCACGAGCAGGAGGCGGTGAGGGGGTGGGAGCTGGCTGGGGAGAAGGACAGAGAGCGAGGGAACAGCAGACTCCCCGTTGAGTATGGAGCCCCATTCTGTGGACTCAACCCCAGGACCCCAGGATCATGATCAGACACTTAACCCAGGGAGTCACCCAGGCGTCCTGGCTGTTTCACTCTTACCATTGTGTGTTCACTAGAGTGTACTTTCTATTTCCTTAGAAACTTTTCCTTTGCATTCACAATTGGGCCAACTGTTTGGTGCAAGAGGCCTGGCTATCAGCCTTTCTTGGCTTTTAACGTGCCTCCCTCACTGAACTTAATAATTTCTAGTTTTTGATTTAAAGTGAGAGACGTGCAAATCTTCCTTTCACTCAAACACTTAGAGATCATTGTAGGGTTATTAACTGAAATTACTAACTAATTTCAATCTGTGTATCAGGGAATATGGAGGCCCTAAAGAGAAGGAGAGAGATGGGTAAACAGCCAGTTAGTGGAACAGTCAGAACACACGCATTTATTAGTCAATTTCACCATCTTATGTGGGTGTGGTTCATGGCGTCCCCACCCAAATAAATAAAGTAGTAACATCAAAGATCATTGATCACCAATCATCATAGCAAAAATTTGAAACATTATGAGAATTACAAAATGTGACACAGAGACATCAGGTTAGAAAATGCTGTGGGAAAATGGCACTGATAGGCATGCTTGACGCAGGGTTGCCTTCAAATTTAAAAAAAAAAAAAAGCAGTATTACAAAGCTTCATAGAGTAAGGTACCAGGTACAATAAGACATGGTATGCCTGTACTCTTTGTGCTTGTTAGCAAATCCTGGAAAACGCCCTGCCAAAGCTATCCTTTTGTTCTCTGTTACCAGGAACAAATCAGGTGTAACTCTTTGAAGCCAAAGTCCTAGGATACCTTTAAGGCACGTCTTTAGCTGCAATTCTAAGATGTTGACATCCTGAGTCTGCTTTCTCTGAGTCAGTGCTTGAGGAAGCATTAATGTGTTAACATCCACAATGGTAACAGGTTGCCTAACGTAGTTCCCCTCCAGGCAGAAATAAAAGGGGAGAAAAAACCAGTTTGATGAGGCATTTGGGAATTATTGTTTTACAAACGGCAATTTTATTTGTCCTCTATCAATTATTCTCTCTTGTGTCAAACTACATCAGATTTCATCATCACTATAAATACCTGCAATTAGTAAAGGACAAAAGTATCTTACTAGATAGACATACACCAAATGTCATGGCAATGGCAAAGCAAAGGTGACAGAAATTGTTTTCTTTAAGAAAAAGCACATGATAATTATGTTTAATCATTACTTTTCCTAATGATTCGGTCACATCAGCATGACTTATTTGAACAAAACAGACTCAGTATTCCTGGTACTGTTTACATACTGTTTCATTTGTTAGAAAACTTATTGAATGTTCATTTTAAAACTCATTTTCAGGTAAAATAACTGATTCTGAACAGATCTAAGAAAAATCTAATGATTATTGAGGGAAGGTGTTTCCTCCACAAGTATAACATTACCATGGTAGAAATATTTTTAATTTTTAAGATCAAATTTATTTTAAATTCCATGTGCCTTTATTTTATTAAGTGGCTCCACTGACTGAGCCACCCGGGTACCCCTTATTTTGCCTTTAAAGTGGCCTTTTAACATGCGATTATCATACTACATATTACTTATTTTATTTATTTATTTATTTATTAAAAGATTTTATTTATTTATTTGACAGACAAAGATCACATGTAGGCAGAGAGGCAGGTAGAGAGGGGAGGAAGCAGGCTCCCTGAGGAGTTGAGAGCCTGATGCAGGGCTCGATCCCAGGACCCTGGGATCATGACCCGAGCCGAAGGCAGAGGCTTTAACCCACTGAGCCACCCAGGCGCCCCCATATTGCTTATTTTAAACAGAGTTCAGTTTCTTTCTTTTCAGAGGTTAGTCTGACCGGGAATATTTCTACTGCTAGCTTCTTGTACCTTCTGATCTCAGGTGCTGATCTTTCCTTTGGGTGAAGAGAAGCCAAGGCTCAGATGTTCTATGTGCTTTTGGATATAAGCCAAATCACTTCTGGATATCAGGCTGGAGGCAGGAGGGAGCAGGTCTGGAATTCCGCTGACTCTGTGACTGTTTGTCTAGGAATGCAGACATGGAGATGACTCTGGAGCGAGCAGTGAGTATGCTCGACGCAGACCACACACTGCCACCCAGAATTTCTGCTGCAGCTACTTTCATACAGCACGAGTGCTTCCAGAAATCTGAAGCCCGGAAAAGGGTGAGTGTCATCTTAATTTCAGTTTAAAAGTGCCATGCTTTTATATCTATTACAGGGGCCATGCAAACTGAAACCAATCGTTTATTTAAATTTTAAAAAATCTTGGGACATCTAGTTGGGTCAGTTGGTTAAGTGTCCGCCTGTGGCTCAGAACATGATCACGGAGGTCGTGGGATCGAGCCTCACATTGGGCTCCCTGCTCAGTGGAAGTCTGCGTCTCTCTCTCTCTCTCCCTCCGTGATCTCTTTCACTCTTGCCTTCTCTCAAATAAATAAATAAAATCTTTCAATAAATAAATTTTTAAAAATCTTTACTGAGTTATACATCAATTATAGGTCCATTTTAAGTAATAAATTAATAAAATCAAAGTCTTGGGACTTTTTTAAAGAAGATTTTATTTATTTTAGAGGGAGAAAGAGAGAGTGTATGCATGCGAATGGGGGAAGGGACAGAGGGGAAGGGAGAGGGAAGGAGAGCGAATCTCAGGCAGACTCTGCACTGAGCATGGAGCCCGATACCGGGCTCAGTCTCACCACCTAAGGTCATGACCTGAGCCCAGATCAGAAGCCAGACACTTAACTGACTGAGCCACCCAGGCACCCTGGCTTAAGTGTTCTATAGGACAGAACTCACAAAGATAGAATCAACAGGTCATTTTGTGTTTGTTGAAAAGTGGTACATTTGTGTAGGAAAAAAATCGTAGTTCGAAAAAGTATGTAGTGAAAACTGTTTCCCTTCCACACCAAAGGGAAGCAGTTTTCACTACATACTTTTCTCATCACTTTTTGGGTCTCTTTCCAGAGATATTCTATGCATATAGAAACAATTATTGGATGGGTTGGTTGGGTATCCTTTTTTGTTTAAAACAAAGTTGCAAAAGGTAGCAGATTATGTATAGTACCCTGCACTTTGTTTTTCTTTAACCCTGTATCTTGGAAATGTTTGGCATCTATTAACCCTACTTCGTTCTTTAAGATTTTCGATACATGATTTGAGAATACTTTCTCCCAGTTGTATTTTATTCTTTTCATTCTTTTAACAGTTTTTAATTTTGATGGAGTCTAATTATGACTTTTTTCCTTTATGGATTGTGCTTTCCGTGGTATATCCAAGAGATCTTTCTGGTCACTCTCTCTAAGGTCACAAAGATAGTCTATTCTTCTAGAAGTTTTGTAAGTGTCAGATTTCATAGTTGGTCTAAGATCCATTTGGCATGAATTTTTGTATACATTGCAAGATGTGGACTAAAGTTTCTTTTAAAAGATATAAATATATTTATACATATAAATATACATATGGATATATATATATATATGCACAATTGCGTAGGCACCATTTGTTGAAAAGACTATTATTTTGGGTCCAAGCTGTATTTGTGCCTTTGTTGAAAAGGGATTGATCACATATATGTGAGTCCATTTCTGCGCTGTGTGTTCTATTTCATTGATCTATTATTGGTCTATCTTTTTTTTTTTTTTAAAGATTTTATTTATTTATTTGCCAGAGAGAGAGAGAGAGAGAGAGCGAGCGCACAGGCAGACAGAGTGGCAGCAGAGGCGGAGGGAGAAAGAAGCAGGCTCCCCACCAAGCAAGGAGCCCGATGTGGGACTCGATCCCAGGACGCTGGGATCATGACCTGCGCCGAAGGCAGCTGCTTAACCAACTGAGCCACCCAGGCGTCCCTTATTGGTCTATCTTCATGCTAATCTCATGCTGTCTTGATTACTCTAGTTTTATATATTACTATAGTATTATATAGTAATACAGTTTTATATTGAAGATTGCTAGTGTTAGTCCTCTGACTTTATTCTTTTTCAAGTGATTATGGCTATTCTAGGTCTTTTGCCATTCCATGAATTTTAGAATCTATATATTTTTTTAACATTTTATTTATTTATTTGACAGAGAGAGATCACAAGTGGGCAGAGAGGCAGAAAGAGAGGGGGAAGCAGGCTGTCTGCCAAGCAGAGAACCCAGTGTGGGGCTTGATCCAGGACCCTGAGACCATGACCTGAGCTGAAGACAGAGGCTCAACACACTGAGCCACCCAGGCACCCCTAGAATCTATTTCTTTATGAAAAAAACTGCTGGGATTTGGTTTGAGACTGCATTGAATCCATAGATTAATATATGGAGAATTTTCATCTAAACAATATTGAGTCTTCTGACCCATGACTATGGTATATTTCACCATTTATTTCGGTCTTCTTTAATTGCTGTCAGCTGTATTTTATAGTTTTACTGCAGTATTACTAAATTCACTCTCAGCTGTAGTAGAATATTTGTAGACTCATCAGATTTTCTACATAGAACATGCCATCTGCTAATAAAGAGAGTTTTGTTTCTTCCTTTTCAATCTGGATAACTTATATTTCTTTTTATTTTCTTGTTGTATTGGCTAGAGCCTCTAAAGCTATATTAAAAAAAAAAAAAGGAGTGGATATATCCTGTTCTTGATCATAGGGGGAAGCATTTGGTTGTTCTTTCACTATTCAGTATGGTGCAACCTGTAAGTTTTTTTTTTTGTTTTTGTTTGCGTTTAGGAATTTAATCTGGGGATGTTTATATAGTTCTTTTTGGAAGGAAAGAAGAAGTTTTATATTCTAGTATTTTTAACACCTTTTTCCTGCTTTTTTAGAGTTACAATTGAGTTATATTCATAATAATATAGATAAACCTTATTTTCAAGTGTACAACATGATATTTATATATATATATAATGCAATATATATATATATATAAAATGCAATGATTACAAGTCTAACTACCATCCATACCAGTCATAAATTCTTTTTCTTATTATGAGAACTTTTAAGTTCTACTCTTTTAGCAATTTGAAATATACAGTACAGTATTAATAACTATCATCATGATGAGCATTACATCTTCTTAACTTGTTTTATAACTGGAACTATGTACCTTTTGACGACCCTCATCCATTTCACCAATGCCAAACCCCCCATCTCTGGCAACCACCAGTCTGTTCTCTGTATCTTTGATTTTGGTTTTTGTGGGTTTGTTGTTTTTAGATTCCACATATAAGTGAGATTGTATAGTATTTTCTCACTGTCTTTTTCACTCAGCATAATGCTCTCAAGAGCCATCCATGTTGCTGCAAATAACAGGATTTCCTTCTGATTTATGCCGGCATAGTAGTCTGTTGTGTATATATACCACATTTTACTTATCCATTCATCCATCAGTGGATATTTAGGTTGCTTCCATGTCTTGGGTCTTGTAAATAATGCTGTAGTAAACATGGGAGTTTATCTTTTTGAGTTAGTGTTTTCATTTCCTTCTGATAAATACCCAGAAGTAGAATTACTGAGTCCTAAGGTAGTTCTGTTTTTAACGTTTTGAGGAAGCTCCATAATGTTTTCAGAGTGCTTGTACCAATTTACATTACCACCACCAATACAAAAGAGTTCCCTTTTTGCCACATCCTTGCCAATACTTGTTATTTCTTGTCTTTTTGGTAATAGTCATTCTGACAGGTGTGATATGAGATCTCACTGTGGTTTTGATTTACATTTCCCTGATGATTAGGAATGCTGAACACCTTCTCTGTATGTCAGCCATCTGTATGTCTTCTTTGGAAAAATACCTGTTCAAATCCTTTTCCCACTTTTAATTGGATTGTTGTTGTGTTTGCTATTGAGTCATCTGAGTTCTTTATATATTTTGATTATTAACCCTTTATCATGTATGATTTGCAAATATTTTCTCCCATTCTGTAGGTTCCCCTTTTCATTTTGTGCTAGTTTCCTTTGGTATTTGATCTAATCCCACTTGTTTATTTTTGCTTTTGTTGCCTTTTCTTTTGGTGTCATATCCAAACTCATTGGAAAGACTGCTAGCAAAGAGCTTACTGCCTATGTTTTCTTCTAGGAGTTTTATGGTTTCAGGTCTCATATTAAAGATTTAATCCATTTTGAATTAATTTTTGTGTATGGTGAAAGGTAGTGGTCCAGTTAGTTTCTTTCTTTCTTTCTTTCTTTATTTCTTTTTTTGCATGTGGCTGTCCTGTTTTCCCAACACCATTTGTTGAAGAGACTCTCCTTTCCCCATTGTGTATTCTCAGCTTTTTTGTTCTAAATTAATTGACCATATATGCGTGGGTTTTTTTTTCCTAGAGTGTTTATTCTGTTCCATTGATCTGTGCATCTTTTTATGCCAATATACTCTTTTTTACTACTATGGCTTTTTAATATAGTTTTGAAATCAGGAAACATGATGCCTCCAGTTTTATTCTTCTGATGATCAATTTGGCTAGTCAGGGTCTTTTTGTGGTTCTATATACATTTTAGTATTGTATGTTCTATTTTTGTGAAAAATACCATTGGAATTTTGATACGAATTACATGGAATCTATAGATTGCTTTGGGTAGTGTGGGCATTTTAACTATTAATTTTTCTAATCAATAAGCATGGAATATCTTGCCATATATTTGTGTCTTCAGTTTCTTTCATCAGTATCCTATAATTTTTAGGATACAGATCTTTCTTCTCCTTGGTTAAATTTATTCCTAGGTATTTTTTTATGCAATTGTAAATGGGTTCCTTTTCTGATCCAGAAAAGGATAGTTTATTATTGGTATACAGAAATGTGACGGATTTTTGCATATTGTACCTTACAACTTTACCGGATTCATTGATTAGTTCTAGTAGAGATTTTGGAGCCTTTAAGGCTTTCTGTATAATATGTCATCTGAAAATAGTGACAGTTTTACTTTTTCCTTGCTAATTTGGATGCCGCTTATTTCTTTTTCTTACCTAATTGCACCGGCTAGGACTTCAATACTATTTAGGATAAAAGTGTTCAGAATGGACATCCTTCTTTTGTTCCTGATCTTCAGAAGAAAAGCTTTTAGCTTTTAATCATTGAGTATGATGTTAGCTATAGGGTTTTCATAAATCACCATTTAAGTTGAAGAATACCTTTATCCCTGATTTTACAGAGTTTGTGTTTTAGTTTTTTACTCAGGAATGGTTGGTGGAATTTGTCAAATGTTTTATTTGCCTATTACAATATTTCCGTGTTTTTATCTTAATTTTGCTGCTATTGTAAATTATTTTGATTTTTAAATGTTATCCCATTTCTGGGATAAATCCCACTTGGTCATGATGTACTGTTACTTTTTAAAATTAGATTTGCTAAAATTCTATTAAAGCAATTATGCAGCTATATTTATATTTATTATAAAATGAGATTTGCTAAAATTCTATTAGAGCAATTATGCAGCTATATTATAAAGTTCTGTAATTTTCTTTTCTTGCAATGCCTTAGTCCAGTTTTGGATTGAGAATAATACTAGCTTCACATTGGAAAGTGTTCTCTCCTCTTCAATTTTCTGAAAGTTTGATGGTAATTGGTATTATTTCTATCTTAAGTAGTTGGTAGAATTCACCAGTGAAGCTAGCTGGATCTGAAATTTTCTTGTGAAACATTTCCGACTGTACCCAGGGCCTTCAGGTCATGAGACCAACACACCGCCTACTGCACTAAGGAGGCTAGCTAGATTCTTAACTGTGAGTTCAGATTCTTTATGATACAGGGCCTTTCGGGCTATGTGTTCTTCCTACTGAACTTTGGTGGTTTGTGTCTTTGTCCATTTCATCTAAGTTGTTCCAGTGCTCTTTAATTCTTTGTGCAGACGTTATCTGTTATTTCTCATTGCCCGAAAAATTTTCTTTAACATTTATTCTAGTGCAGGTCTCCTGGTGATTAACTGTTTCAGCTTTTGTAGGTCTGAAAAGGAATTCCGTCTTTGTTTCTGAGAGATTTTCACTAGCAGTAGAATCCTAGGTTGACGGTTTTTTATTCCAGGACTTGAAAGTTGTTGCTTCACTGTCTTCTCACTTGCTGTTGCTTCAGACAAGAAATGATGTGTCCTTTTTATTGTTCCTCTGTACATACTGTCTCTCTCTCCACCCACGCACGACGCTTTTAAGATTTTCTCTTTATCACTACTTTTGAGCAGTTTGGTCATAATATGCTTTGGTGTAGTTTTCCTTAAGTTTCTTGTGCTTGAGAGTTCATGGAGTTTCTTAAATTTGTAGATTTTTACTTTTCGTCCAGTTATGGAGTTTTCGTTGGATTTTTCAACCATTAATACTTGAAACTTCCTTTGGGAACTTGTTACATACTTATTTGGCTGCTCAAAGTTGTCTCATAGCTAATCCATATTCTAGTTTTTTTATCTGAATGTTTCCTTTTAGATAGGTTTAGTTTCTATGCTCTAAAGTCACTAATCATTTCTTCTGCGGTGTTTAATATGCCATTATTTTCACTTGGGTTTGTTTTTTTAATGTACATCTTCTTTCTCTGGATGGAACCTGACATGTTCCATCCTTCCTCGAGATTTCCAAACATACGAAAGACTGTTAAAATAGCTGCTTGAGGGGTACCTGGGTGGCTCAGTGGGTTAAGCCTCTGCCTTTGGCTCAGGTCATGATCTCAGGGTCCTGGGATCGAGCCCCGTATTGGGCTTTCTGCTCCACAGGAAACCTATTTCCTCCTCCCCCTCCCTCTGCCTGCCTCTCTGCCTACTTGTGATCTCTCTCTCTCTCTCTCTCTCTTTCTCTCTCTGTCAAATAAATAAAATAAAATAAAATAAAGCTGCTTGAATGACTTTGTCCGCTAATTCTAATATCTGTGCCCATTTCTTGTTTGCATACCTGGAGATTTTTCATTGAATTCCAGGTATTATGCATTTTACCTTGTTGGATGCTGGGTATTTTTTTATTTCTGTAAATATTCTTGAACCTTGTTCTGGGATGTAGTTATTTGAAAACAGTTTGATCCTTCCACATCTTGCTTTTGAGATTTGTTAGGTGGGACCAGAGCAGCATTTATTCTAGGACTTATTAAACCCCTCTTCTGCACTTTGTCTCAGCTCTGCTTTTTGAATTTCAGTTGGGTTTTCTCTCACCACACTATAGCCTGAGAACTCTCTCAAGACTGATCTGTGATAGCACTGGGGCTGACCTTGCCTGTTTTCCATCCCTGAGGGATCACTGTTCGTCATTGCTTCGTGTCCAGTTCTTGAAATCATTGCATGTTTTATCTGTTTTAAAAATTGTTTCGGGGGGGGGGGCGCCTGGGTGGCTCAATGAGTTGGGGCCTCTGCCTTCAACTCGGGTCATGATCCCAGGGTCCTGGGATCAAGCCCCACATCGGGCTCTCTGCTCAGCAGGGAGCCTGCTTCCTCCTTTCTCTGACTGCCTCTCTGCCTACTTGTGATCTCTGTCTGTCAAATAAATAAATGGAATCTTTAAAAAAAAAAAAAATTTTGTTTCGGTGGGGGCGTCTGGGTGGCTCAGTGGGTTAAAGCCTCTGCCTTCGGCTCAGGTCATGATCTCAGGGTCCTGGGATCGAGCCCCACTTTGGGCTCTCTGCTCAGCAGGGACCCTGCTTCCTCCTCTCTTTCTCTCTCTGTCTGCCTCTCTGCCTACTTGTGATCTCTGTGTGTCAAATAAATAAAAGTCTTAAAAACAAAACAAAACAAAACTGTTAGTATTCATCGAAACTTTAAAAAAAATTAAAAATAAAAATTGTTTCAGGAGGTAGGCAAATCTAGTCCTTTTCACTGTTGAGTCATTATCAGTTTTGATAAATAATCCCTAATAAATTCTCCCTGAAACTGTGTAAACTTACACCCTGGTAACATTGTGTCCCAGTGCCCATTTACATGCACCATCACGAGTTTATACTTTATTGTTTGGTTTTGTTAATCTAATAAGCAAAAAAAAAACCAAAAAAAACTCTTTATGGTAGAAACTTTCCTAATTTTTTGAAATCAAGACTAATAGTCATTTAATCAAAGCTACAGAGAAAAAAAAATTAATTATACACACATACCACACACAGTTACACAGTTTGTCATAATCTTTCATACACTATGCCAGTTATGTATCATCTGCAATTTCTAGTTTTTTAAAGTGAAATGAGAACTTAATGGCCTAATTCATCTGAGTTCAAATCCTTGTGGATTTTTATATTTTCCCTAGTCTTTTACATTAATTTTGTCGAAAAATCATTGCAGAGCTTTTTAAAGCTGTTTACCTTTACCTAGTCTTTCCAAAGTGTAGAGATCAATTTTCAGAGAGACAGAACTCTTTTCACACTTACATTTCATTCATTTTTAGAACAGATAGATAAATTACATGATTGTAGTAATAAGTATAGTTGGCCCAAATACATTGGGAAGCACACCTAAGCTAGCCTTGGAAAATATGTGACTCAACTAATAGAAATAGAAGTACAATGCCCAACATACAGTAACCTACCAGCTTCATTAGTACTCGGGGAATCCATAGGGTTCACAGAGGGAATAATGAGAATGTAGGTAGTCTGGCAGGTCAGTTAAGTAGAGTCAGACAAGAAGGTTCTATTGACTTTTTTTAATAAGATCTGTATTTCCTTAATGATTTGTAGGAGTTCTTTACCTGTTATGCATAATATAATATATAATCCAGTGTTATGCATATCATGGTATCTTTCATCATGCAGGATTTAAAAATTCTTTTGAAGTCAAATCTGTAAATATTTCTATTCATGGCATCTACATTTTAGGTGTTTCTTTAAAAAATCTACCTCCATATCTAGAATATTTTTGGTTTTATCTTTTTTTTTTTTTTTTAAGATTTTGTTTATTTATTTAAGAGAGAGCAATAGCTAGAGAAATCACAGAGGGAGAAGGAGAAGCAACTCTCTGTTGAGCAGGGAGCCTGACATGGGGTTCAATCCCAGAGTCCTGAGATCCTGAGCTGAGCAGAAGGCATACACTTAACTGACTGAGCTACGGTGCCCCAATATTTTGGTTTTAAAAGTCACATAATTATGAGGTATTTCTCACTGCTCTTTTGCGTATATGTTTGTTCCACAGGAAGAATAAGTAAGGATTTTTTTAAAACAATATATTTAAATAGCAATGAACTTTCTTTATACATACAGGTGAAGAGAATTAAAGAGAATTAGGCTAAAAATTAGACCTTTCTATGACTAAATCAGATAAATATTTAAATCTTTATTTCCACTTTTAAAAAGCTGGACATTGTTGGGGCGCCTGGGTGGCTCAGTCATTAAGCTCCTGCCTTTGGCTCAGGTCATGATCCCAGGGTTCTGGGGTCAAGCCCCACATCGGGCTCCCTGCTTAGCGGGAAGCCTGCTTCTCCCTCTCACACTCCTCCCGCTTGTGTTCCCTCTCTCACTGTGTCTTTCTCTGTCAAATAAATAAATAATATCTTTAAAAAAAAAAAAAAAGCTGGACATTGTTATGCATGTTTTCATTTTCTAATATAGAAATACTTGAAATTTTCTTTTGCTACTCAAGTTGGACTAGATTTCCTCTATCTCTTAATTTACTAGTTTGATTATAAATATCATTTCACTTACATACAGGATTAATGCTGTGCTTGCCTTCTTGGCACTTATTCTAAAGCTAGGACAAACACTGGTTTTGAGAATAATGAAACACGAAAATCACACTGAAACCTAAAAATATATATGCATAGTAGAAAAATTTAAGAATTATGTTATAACCCAAGGACATAAACAAAAATTCTGCTAATATTAAGCACAGTGCTGTAGTATTTGAATCTATGTATAAAAGACAATTAGAGGGGCACCTGCCTGGCTCAATTGGTAGAGCATACAACTCTTGATCTCGGGATTGTGGGTTTGAGCCCTATGTTGTGTATAGAAAATCCTAGGGGCACCTGGGTGGCTCAGTTAAGCAACTGACTCTTGGTCTCAGCTCAGATCATGATCTCAAGGATCTTGAGATCAAGCCCCACCTTGGGCTCCGCATGCTTAGCAGGGAATCTGCTTGATAGTCTCCCCTCTGCCCCTCCTCCCATATGCATGTGTGCACATGCTCTCTCTTTCTAAAAAATAAAATAATTCTTAAAAAAATAATTACATTGTGCACATAAAGATCAAAAGTTTTTTTTTAAGATTTTATTTATTTATTTGACAGAGAGAAATCACAAGTAGATGGAGAGGCAGGCAGAGAGAGAGGGAAGCAGGCTCCCTGCTGAGCAGAGAGCCCGACGCGGGACTCGATCCCAGGACCCTGAGATCATGACCCGAGCCGAAGGCAGCGGCTTAACCCACTGAGCCACCCAGGTGCCCCAAAGATCAAAATTTTAAATCATAAATGTTTAAAACCAGTGGCAACTTTTTAATCCTTTTTTTATTTGATTAGGACTCAACCCATTTAGCATGGTTGATCTCTTTCTTCGTTTTGAAACTTTCTTCTTTGGGCCCAGAGTCTTCTGATTCTTTTTCCACATCTGTGGCACCTTTGGGTTTCTTCTGTGAAAAATTTATCTTCAGGGATGCCTGGGTGGCTCAGTTGGTTGGACGACTGCCTTCGGCTCGGGTCATGATCCCGGAGTCCCAGGATCGAGTCCCGCGTCGGGCTCCCAGCTCCATGGGGAGTCTGCTTCTCCCTCTGACCTTCTCCTCGCTCACGCTCTCTCTCACTGTCTCTCTCTCTCAAATAAATAAATAAAATCTTAAAAAAAAAATTTATCTTCAGCCTGTCCCTTAAATGATGCCTTCCTGGGACTTTTCTCCCTCCACACTATCATCTGACCTGTTTCATCCACTCCTGTGACTTCCATTCCCATGTGTTAAAGATCATTTAACCGCATCTTTAGCCTCTGTCTCTACCCCGGTCTCCAAACTATGTGTCCATCATTTGCTGGACATCCCACCGAACTCAACATCAGCATTTTAAGAAATGAACACAGTATCTTCTTTCGCTTTTCTTCTCTAGTATAAAACCCTGCTTTTGAATTTGTTTTTCCTTCTGGGTTGGAAGGCAGGACCCTTGGCGGTTTGAGCGTTAACTCTCAAGAGTCTCCCGGGGCAGGGTGAACCGAGCACCCTAATTACCTCAGTGACCTTGGGCAAGATATTTAACCTCTCCAAGTCTCGGCATTCCTACCTTTAAAGTTGAAATAATAGTCCTGCTAGAAGGAATTGTGAGAATGCAGTCAGTGCAGTCAGATAATAGTACAATGCCTGCCCTGAAGTAATGAATCAGAACATATTATTTCCTATGTAAGTGAGTGGTAATTCACCCAAGTGGTGTGACACAAAAACTTGAACACAGACTTTGAACTCTCTTTTATCCTTACCTCTCAACATTACTCATATTCACGCAGTTTTAAAGACCTATTAGTACTGCTAAAGTGTCTTGAATCTACCCACATCTTTCCCTCCCCGCTCAGTGCTACTGTGCTAATCCCTTTCTGAGATGTTTTCTGTTAATCCAGCTGCTTCATGCTTAATTTCCCTTCCATCCTCCCCCTCCTCCGCCTCCTCCTCCTCCTCCTCCTCCTCCTCTTCTTCTTCTTCTTCTTCTTCTTTTGTTTAAGATTTTATTTATTTAATTGACAGACAGAGATCACAAGTGGGCAGAGAGGCAGGCAGAGAGAGAGGGAGAGAGAGGAGGAAGTAGGCTCCCTGCTAAGCAGAGAGCCCATTGCGGGGCGCAATCCCAAGATCCTGGGATCATGACCTGAGTGGAAGACAGAGGCTTAACCCCTTCTGATACAGTTGCCTCACAGCATGGAGGGAGACATTTCCAATAGCAGCCCCGCTTGCCAGTAGGAGAAAGGACAAACCCTTTAATTTAATCTGCCAGTCCCTTCTAAAACTGGCTCTATTTCCATGCCTGTTTCAGATTTCATCACTAGAGTATTGACTGCCTTAGCTGTCTTGCAGAATCTTATTATAAACTCATAGGAATTCATTACTTAGAATTTGAGAAAGTAAGACACAAAAAAAGAAAAAAAAATACCCACAATTCCCACTCTGGTTATCATTTTGGTTTTGTCCTCTAACTTTTAAAATCTGTATATGTACATAGCTGTGATCAAATTGAATATGTAGCTTTGTTTGTATGGATTTTTTTGGCTTGATTTTTTTTTAATGTGCAAATGTATGCTTGTTTAAAAAAATAAAAAATAATAAGCTGCTTTCATAACTTATACCACCATCATTTCTACCAAACACCCTGATTTCATTTCTTTTTTTATGTATATGTTTAAATGGAAATATATAGATATTGTATGGTTTTTTCAGTAACACTGTATCATAAGCATTTTGTTTTAACATTAGCAGTATTTTGCATACCTCCTATTAATGGTGGCATATTAGTGGTGATAGTAGTAGCTACCATGTGTTGAGTGACTACTGTATACCTAGCATGCAGATTGCTTATCTTAGATAATCTCCCTTTGACTGGTGAGGGAACTGTAATGACTAATAAAATACTGGACAATTCTAACATTGCTCTGCCTCTCCCATGGAAAGCTCAACATAAGGATATGTGACAGTCATTAACCAGTCTTCCCCTGTTGTTGGACATTTATGGTTTCAAATTTTTCACTATTATAAATAATGTAGTTACAACTATGTGTGTATACATTTCAAATTTTTTCCTAGTGAAGGTTATTGGAAGAGAATATTTTTACAGTTTTTGATACATACTTCCAATTGCCTTCCTGAAAGGTTATACCAATTTACAGGGAGTGATTAATGCTAATGGGAAAGAAAATAGAGAAGGGGGGGTGACATTTCACAGAGGTGACATTTGAGCCAGCTCATGCAAAATGAGTAGGGCTTTGCCGGAAGTTAGGCATAGTGGTCAGAGCATTTCAGACAGGAAAGAAAGAGAAAGCAAAGGCACCAGAACACAAGAGAGCCGTTGCCCCAGAGGAGTCAGTCCATTCCCCCCTGCTTATTTGCCACCGGAAATCCTCATCATTTATTTTATAGTTGGCAGGAAAGAGAATCAGAATAGAGTCCTTCCATATATTTAGAAACCATTTCAAATGAAAGCTCTTTTGAAGTTCTGAGACATTCATGTTCATCTGTTTCTTTTTTCCTTTCCCCAAAAGAGAACAAATCCCCTGAGGATTCGGTACAACTGGGAAAGACATGCAGCCTCTCTGGTCCCTTCTGCTTCCCTGAATTTAAAGGGGACAAGGGCAATACATTTGACATTGGCCCTAATGTATATAGGATCCATCACCAACCGTTCTTCTAGTTATGCGCAATAAGGAGAATGTCATCAACTTCCTGCATTTGATACTGATTTTGTATCAATCTGCTTGATAAAATGTATAAAAGTAACTAAAGGCTATTTTTAAGTTTAGGCTAGGTGTTAGACACTAGGGAGTCAAATTCTCCAGTAACTAGAGCTGTTGGAGATTTCAGCCTTTATCTGAGCATGGTGTGTCTGCAATGCCTTCTTTACGGGCTGGAGCAAGCGCTGAAAGCCAAAGGGATAGAGGTGACAGGGTAAGGGAAGCTTACCCTGCCTCCCCTGCCGCCTGGTCAGGGCAATGGACGCTTCCCCATGCCACTTCTCACTAGTTCTATAATCACATCTGGAAGTGAAATATGGCCAGTAAGCCACTTCGCATCATATTTTGAAGAAGGCAACTTAATAAATTATAAATTAGTTAATAGAATATTTCTAAAGTTTGCAAAGTACTTAGGACAAAGAGGATTTTCTTTTCACATCTGATGGTTATACTGCTGGTGTGAAGATTTAGTATAGGTGGCATTTATTAAGTTTACAGAGTGTCAATTCAACCACCTTAAAACCTAACTATGAAATAGGAATTGATGGAATTAGGGAACCATGTGAGTTACAGACTGTTTTAAAATAAATTGTGCCTTTCTGCTTTTAAGGAAGTATAATAATGGGAATAGATGAAGTGATCAAATAGATGATCTGTTGGATGAGAATTAATTGATAGCTAAGAAATCTTTCTCATTCGCATTCTCACACAAATATATTATAATGGCTCTAGACATAGCCCAACAAAACTGCTGTGACCAGTCTACCAGTTGGATCCTGTTTACCAGAAGACGACTTCTCTCCTCTCTCTCTCTCTTAAGACAAGAAGGGGGCAGGAGGTTGGGCAGAAGGAGAAAAAAAGAGAGAATCTTAATCGGGCTCACTGCCCATGTGGAGCTGATGGGGGGCAGGATCCCACAACCCTGAGATCACGACTGAGCCGAAATCAAGATTCGGATGCTTACCTTACTGAGTCACCCAGGTGCCCCAAGAGTACTTAATCTTGTAAGATTCTTAACAAGCTATTAAGTAGATAACATATATGAAATCTAACACTGTGCCAACACCTGGAAGTAGGTGGAGGAGTCATTATCTTTGTTTTATTAATATTATCATGGTTATTATTTTTAAACCTCAACTTTTGTTCGTGCCTTGCCTGTCTTCTTCCCAATCCTAACAAAAGAAGATGTCCAATTGGAAGATTATGTCTTAAATACCATTTATCTATGACAGGGACCCTGGAATTTGATGATACAGAGAAAATATGCAAAGGTGTTATGATGCCCAGAGCATGAACTGTTGTGCAGTGATGAACTTGATGATGGTGATGAACTTGATCTGAAAGGGAAACTCCTGCTGATTCACAACAATAGTTAATATCCTAAAAATTTTTGCATTAAGATGGTGAAAATGACTGGGATCTTTATCAAAAGTTCTTACTAAAAATTTCTGGGGGTGCCTGCGTGGCTCAGTCAGTTAAGCCTCAGACTCTTGATTTGGGCTCAAGTCATGATCTCAGGGTCATACAGTCGAGCCCTGCGTCAGGCTCTATGCTCAGCTTGCTTGGGATTTCTCTTTCTTTCTCCCTCTGTTCCTTCCTGCTCACGCTCTGTCTTGCTCTCTCTAAAACAAACAGATTTTTCTGCATCAGATTTTAGTGGAAGTCTATGAGAAGGAAAACCCTCAGTCTGCAACTTGACATTTTTCTTCAGCAACCCCCTGTCCACCTCTTGATTTTTTTAGTTAATACTTGTAGCCTGAGATACAAAATCACTTTACTCAGATTGCCATTATTTGACCTCTTCTTGGACAACCATCCATTTCAGAATCTAAACTATTTTTCTATTCCTCATTCTGGCCCTGCCTGTAACAGATAGCACATTCTTTCCTGCATATTTGGATTGGAGAAATGTTTTTAAAATAGCATCTCAAGAAGTATAAAATTGCATTATTTACTTAAAATGCTTGCATAATTTTTATATAAACCTTTTTTAAATACCCAAAGCAATTGACCGTAAAAATAGC
The DNA here is from genome assembly GCF_009829155.1 of Mustela erminea. Lineage (NCBI taxonomy): Eukaryota > Metazoa > Chordata > Mammalia > Carnivora > Mustelidae > Mustela > Mustela erminea. The sequence goes on along the minus strand of NC_045619.1, from coordinate 73,745,792 downwards.
TGGCATTTAGGATTAGTTTGCATTGCTGCTACCATTGCTGTGGTATGTGAATCTTTATTTCTACCATTAATGAAGATGAGCTGTATTTGTTTATGTTGACCCTAAAATTGTGTCCCAGGAAAAAACCTCATGTGATGTACTGTTCTCCCATAAAGTTCCTCGTCCCCTGCATTCCCATCCTTCTTCATTATGTTCAAGGCTTTTATAACTTAACTCTTTCTATCCATTTCGCTATCACTTACCCAGCTTCTATCACTTTACCTTCCTCTTCAATTATCTCATAGGCTCCAGTCTTCTCAAATTTATTGTTAGCTTCTGGATGAGAGTTACTGCCTTATAGCAGGTATATATTGTATCCTGTGAGTTTCAGATTGTTGCTCCATTGGTGTTTGATGGGAGTTCTCATACACACTAGTGAACTTCATCTGTTGATTCGTATTACAACCAGTGTCTTTAATGCCACATCAGAATAAATACACATCCATTTCCTCCCCAGGTTAATCAGCTTCGTGGCATCCCCAAGCTGCTGCAGCTCCTAAAAGTTCAGAATGAAGATGTTCAGCGAGCCGTGTGTGGGGCCTTGAGAAACTTAGTGTTCGAAGATAATGACAACAAGTTGGAGGTGGCTGAACTCAATGGGGTACCTCGGCTGCTCCAGGTGCTGAAGCAAACCAGAGACTTGGAGACTAAAAAGCAAATAACAGGTAGTGCTTACAGAATATTAAAGGATGTAGAACAGGGTACCCCAGCTGGTTATGTTATGCCATCTGTTTTTTCTTAAGCTTTCTGAAACCAGTGGTTGATGGGCTCATCATTATCCAAGAGGTGGATTTCAAGGGACACTGTCACCCTGCTGAGTTAGACCCCAGATTCAGGTCAGGTTTGAACTCTTTTTTACCTGAAGGGTAAATTATTTTGAGCCTTTTGCTCAATATTTTTCATTAAAAACTGTGACTTTGACTACATGTTTTTAAAACAACTTTGCAAGTCTCACTGCCTGGAAACCTTGCATCAGCTTACTAACGGCCAACTGTGTAGTTTGAGTATGTGTGAGCTTTCAGTATTGTCTTGGGTGCCCAAGGCATTCATTCTGAAGAGAACCAATAGGAACCACACCCAGTTATTTTTATTATATACTCCACAATCCACTCGCTGGATCTATGCAAAGAAAGCACATCAGGGCATGCCCAAGTGTAGAGGGTCAATTTAATCAAAGAGTCAAAATGCAAGAAATATTGTTTCCCAATCCTTCCATTGTCTGGACCCCTCAAAATACCCGCTCCCTAGCCCACCTGTCCCTGCACCCTAAAAAAAAAAAAAGAAAGAAAAAAAAAAGATGAGAGTAGCTGGATGTGTTTTTTTCTAGTTGTCTACTTCATATTTCAGAATACTGATTTGCACAAATATCTTCTTTCTGCCCAAGAGATTAAAAGGATGAAATAATCTGAGAGAATTAAAGCAACAGTTTTAGTAATCCTTGAAACATAGAGAAGAGAGATCTAGTTTCATTTAATGAACAATCCATATGATAGAGGAGAAAATATTTCATTGATGTTCAAGTTCACCCTCCTCACCATTGTCATCAGCTCCCCACCGGCGCTCCCTGCACACACTGCAGACAGCAATTGTCAGTAGGATTGCCCTGGGGAAACTTTAATTAAGTAGCGTCAGTGGCCCAGGTGGTAAACATACATTTTTAATTTAATTATCACGGAAAGGTTTTGAGGTATTTGTAGGTATTATTGGGTGATTAAATCTCACTTTTATAGATGAGAAAAGTAAAGCCCAAAGAAGTTAACCCTTTTTAATATAACCTATAAGAGTCCTTTTAAGTAATAATGCTTGAGAGTGTTATTTATTTTCAAGGGAGGTATTTTACAAATACTATTTTAAATTGAATATATTCTGCACTTCTGCCATGTCCACTTTACCATAGAGCAGTTCTTTTTTTCTGTAGAAATGTTGTCATTCTATCTTCTCTCCCCACTTAGATCTTAAAATAATCACATATTTTTCTATCTTGCTATATTTTAATTTTATAAAACTATATGAAGGGTCATACCATGCTGTCCTTCTGCCAGCATGCTATCATGTCCCATGAAAAATTTCCTTCCATATTTGTGACTTACATTAAAATACCTACCAAAACTAGGAGTGATCTTACTCGTTGGTATTTATAGGGCTGCCTTCCAGGGCCAGGCAATGAGAACCAGTCTAGAGAGGTTGTAGATGTTCTCTTCCCTCTACTAAAAGATGAACAATTATGGGATGATAGGCGCATTAAAAAAACAAAACAAAAGCCATACCTCATAATTAGAACCTAACATTTCCTTCATTAAAATATAGTAATGACAACCATAAGAGAAAATCAAACAGATAAACTGTTCTACGGTCAAAAAAAGAGTTCACAAAGGAGATACGTTTCCTTGTGGACTTTTTAAAAAAGGCTAGGATACCCGTTTACTGGTGTTTTGAAGGAGAAAGAAGTTATTCCCAGCAAAGTGAACATCATTAGCAAAGCAAAAAAGCAAAAAGGAGCTGCTGGTCATTTAGAGGGAGTTGTATAATAGAGTACTGAGGTTAGGGTGGATTGTAGCTCGAGAGCTTGGGAGGATTTGTGGGTGTGTGTCAAGGAAGTAATCCATTAAACCACACTTCCTCTTTTTTGTTCCGCTGATAGAAAACTACCATCAGAGAACATTCTGTGGAATTAATGCCATAGGAACTGTTATCTTTAGATAATTTACAGAGCTGATAAATAGAGGTTTATTGTGCAATTTCTCACGAATTCTAGAACAAGCCAAACACCCCTACCAGAGGGTGCTCATTACATGCTAATTGAATTGAGTTGATATTTGAATGTTTGATACAAATCCTTCCAAATAACTTCCTTTAGTTCTATTAATAGAAACAGCTAAGTAAGTGCTTTCAGGACCTTAGAAATAAATTGTTGACTTAATGTAGACATGTTTATATCTTTGTTTAGAAACACAAAGTGAGCAACCATATATGTGAATCTTTTCTTATCTATTTGGTGAATATCTTTTTATTGAGCCCCTTTTACGTGCTAGTCCCTAAGTTAGTTTTTCCATTTTGCATCTTTGTGCCCCCTGACATCTCCTTAAGGCATTATTGATGGTTGCCACATGATCAGCAGGGGGAAGTAGATTGCCCAGGATTACACAACTGACACAGCACAAGGCCCAGATGTGAACCTAGCTTTATCTGGGTGTTTTGCTCTGTGAAAGTGGCTCCCACCTACTGTTCTGGGGGCAGAGAGTGACTCATTTTTACACTTCTTTGGGAAAGGGTTTGTCTTTAAGAATCTCAGATCAGAGACCTCTTTCCCGCTTCTCTGAGCCTTCCTCTCTCCCCACTTACCACTGGCATGCTCTAGTCGTCTTCACGCCTCTAGACTACTATTGCGGTCACTTCTTACCTGCCCTCTGATTCAGTATTGTGCATTCCCACTCGATTCACCACTCTGAACCTAGTAATTTCTTTCTAATATGAAAATACTGCCCTACTGTGTTCCCCATTAGCTCTAAGACAGGGTGCATGCTGTGGAGTATGCCACACAACAATTTTATAATGTGAGCCTGGTGACCAGGGGCAGCAGTGTCTCCTCTCATACCCTTCCAGCCCAAGTTCTAAAATCCTAGAGGATTAGCTGGTCTGTTCCATGTCTTGGTGTCTTTGTCTCTGCTGTCTCTGGGACTAGAATCCTTTTCCACACCTAGATCACCAGGTAAATCCTCTCATCCTTCGAAAGGCGTCTTTTCCTCTGAAGCATTTTCAGATGCTTTTCAGATGAAGCATTTTCAGATCCTATCACACTTTCCTCCCTGTTTCCCGCCACCCCCCCCCCCAGCGGAGTTTTGAAAGAGGGGGCTCCTAAAGAACTACTTCTGCATCCTTTAATATTAGGATGTCACTTATTTCGTGCCTGTATGTTTATTGCAGTAAAAACAGTGCTACTCTTCTAAGTTTCTCAACAGCTGTGGCTGTATGACTGACTATATAAAAGAGACTTGTGGGGGCTCCCAGATGGTTCAATCCGTTAAGTGTCCGGCTCTCAGTTTCACTCAGGTCACGATCTCAGGGTCCTGAGATAGAGCTCCATGTCAGGCTCTGTGCTTACTGTGGAGTCTGCCTCAGATTCTCCCTCCTACTCACTCTCTCTCAAATAAATAAGTAAAATCTTTGGGGTGCCTGAGTGGCTCGGTTGGTTAAGCGTCTCCCTTCAGCTCAGGTCATGATCTCAGGGTCCTGAGATCCAGCTCTCTGCTCAGTGGGAAGCCGACTTTTTCCTCTCCCTCTGCCCCTCCCCCTCACTCATGCTTGATCTCTCCAGTGCTCCCTCCCTCTCTCTCTCTCAAATAAAAAATCTTTAAAAATAAGTAAATAAAATCTTTTTTAATGAAAAAAGGGAGACTTGTGACCTGGGAATATCTGGATTACACACAAATAAGAGAATCAAGTGTGTTTTTAGATAAGACCCTGTTTTTTCTGGCCAAGATATGAAGCAGTTAACCATCTGATTTCTATACATGCATAAAAGAAGCTGCAGAGCTTTGTTTATTGGGAGAGAAGTCAACTCACTGACCTTCCTGGCATTTTCAGTACCAGCCTAGGGGGAAGCTCTTTCCTTTTCAGATAAAAAGACTTGAGGATCAAAGAGTTTCCCTCTGTGAGATTGTTCTCCCTCCCTTACCAAGTGAGCATGGTAATGTACTTTAATTGAAATGAGAACAGTACATACTGATCTCAGAGGTTCATCTTCAGGGTCACTGAGTGATGAGCACTTTCAGGAGTGAGTAGGGCTCTGCCTTGGTAAGAATAAAGCAGGAGATTCTTGTCCGTCTGCTTGTTACATAAGGAAGGGTCAGGATGATTGTTGATGAAATTTGTTGAAAATGCATATTGACTTCTGCATATTTTATGGAAATATTTAATTGGATTGCTATATTTTAGTAGCAGAAACATTCTACTATAAAATATCCATTATGCACCTTTTAAAAATAATTATATATTTTTTTCTGCATTTGTAATGTGCAACAAGTTACCTTGGGTTCATATATGACTTGGACTAAATGGCCTTTGCAATAGTGTGGTATTTCAGGTAAGATTTGCAAAACTTAGGTGAAAGGAGTATATCCATGCAAGGGAAATTATTTAAAAAAAAAAAAGAGAGAGAGAGAGAATCCTCCTGGGGCACCTGGGTGGCTCAGCGGGTTAAGCCTCTGCCTTCAGCTCGGGTCATGATCCCAGGGTCCTGGGGTTGAGCCCCACATCGGGCTCTCAGCTTAGCAGGGAGCCTGCTTCCCCCTCTCTCTCTCTCTGCCTGCCTCTCTATCTACTTGGGATCTCTGTCTGTCAAATGGATAAATAAAATCTTAAAAAATAATAATCCTCCTGTGACCACTTTGCAAAATGAGGCTAAAACACACCGGTTCTCCTTTTCCTCTTCCTGCTCCTCTTTCTCCTTCTGTACTGATAATAAGGATTCATTTAATCATAATACTTGCAGATTTTGCTATCAAAGTATCATGCAGACTTTGCTAAATAACTATATTTCTAGTCCTAAAGGGCAATATTATAAAACATGGATTTTAATATCTTACAAGATCCCTTTACTAAAGTTAGCTATTTTTTGCAAATATCACAGTTGGGAATAAATTTCTGGATAATGCAGTTATTATTATCTCTGTTGTAAGTGCTAATTATTCAAAGTATATCCCTTACCAGAATCCATTTCTCTTTCTTTTTGGCTCAAGTGAGAACTTAGTGATAGAAAATGACAGGCTTATCAGCTGCAGCAAAGAACTATAATAGAGATCTGGGTGCTATGAATAAATTAACTAGAAGTTAAAGGTGAGACCAGTGAAAACCTAAACCCTAATACTATCTCGGGGCATCTAGAATCAGGTCATTGAAAGGAACCTCTATCAAGGGTCATTTGGTCTGTTTGTTTCTCAATGCCAGAAATGGGAATCATTTTTTTTTTAAGTAATCCCAGTGTGGAACTCAAACTCATGACCCTGCATTTAAAAGTCATGCACTCTACCAACTGAACATGCCAGGTGCCCTGGGAAACTTTTTTTTTTCTTTTGTTAAGATTTATTTATTGACAGAGACACCGTGAGAGAGGGAATACAAGCAGGGGTGGTGGGAAAGGGAGAAGCAGGCTTCCCACCAAGCAGGTAGCTTGAAGCAGGGCTCAATCCCAGGACCCTAGGATCATGATCTGACCCAAAGGCAGACACTTAATTACTGAGCCACCCAGGGGCTCCTATTGGGAATCATTTTTAAAATACAGATTCCTAAGATCCATTCTGAGATTCTGGCTAGTGAATTTGGGATGTGGCCCAGAAATATGTGATTCAGATATGCCACGAGGTTCATTTAAAAACTGCTAGTCTAGTGTAGCATTCTAGCTTTAGGATAAAAAACCCCTTGTCAGTGTTTTCCCAAAGGATGAGCTCATTTTTTTATCAGCTCCAGCGATAGAACTGGATCTTACAAGCAGATCTTTCTCTTTCCTTCAAAGCTCTCTTAGAAGTTTGTATTTCCAGTGAGCTAGAATCTTTTTCCCTAGAATTTCCACTCATTAGTTCTGGTTTTGCCTTCTTATAGTCACACACATTCACAAAGATATCTAGGTGTTAAATCTGCATTTCTTTCATTACTTTGTGTATTAGATTCTAATATTTTTTAGCTTGGATATATTTTTCAAGCAATTGAATCTTTAGTGACTTCTAAGAACTCTCTGTATTAAGGAAATTAACCTTGTGTTGTCATATGTATTTTCCCATTCCGTAGTTGGTCCTTTATTGATTTCGTATGTACATGTAGGAGGAATGTAATCTTGAATCTCAAGTGAACACTTAAGCTCCTTCCTAGCTTCGTGCCATACAAAAATTTGGCAGGCATGACATTTCTATAAGGTACCCTACATTAAAAATTCAAAAATTATACTCACACTCACAAACCGGATTCTTTTATAGAAGTAATACCACATGCCAAGCTATAAAGGACATCCGACTTTTGAAGGAAAATTCCACTCCCTTTGTTTAAAATTAATCCTCTTCTGGTTTTTATTGTAAGGTATACTTTTCCTTTGAGTGCCCTGTGTGGTCCTTTTTAAAAAGGAGGAAATGTCATTATGCTTTACATCTTTAAGCCTCTGGCAAGCAGAGACTGTTAATTTGTTTATTTATTTAAAACAGGAAGCTGTTTTTTTTTCCTTTTCTCTCTTTTCTTCTTAACTTTCTTTAGTGGCTTAGTAACCACGCAACTCAACCTCAGAACTGCCTCTAAATTGTTTTCAACCACCTTTGGAGTTTTATTCTGTCACTCCTCCATCCAGTGCTCCTCAAAACGGAGTGGGAGGACTGAAGTTATTGTGTTACAAAACCTGAGACTGAGAGACACTGCTCCTGACTAACCCCCAGAGCCAGTTGGAGCAGGAGAAGACCTCCTCCTGAGCCAGAATGCTGGGCCTCGCCAGACTCCAGACCCAGTGTCGCTCTATCTGACAGAAGCTCAGCGTAGGCTGCAGTGGAAATTTGGTTATCGTTTCAGAAATTATGTACTGGTACACAGCCAAAGTAAACTGATGAAGGTCAGGAGACTGTGTCTGGCCTCAAGTGTTCTAAATGGTGGGCCAAGTATTAGTACAGTCTAATAATTAGCACACTTTAACTGCGCAGATGATTATTTCAATCATTAAAATCAGGGCTGATGATATCACCACTGAATTCAGCCCCGCCCCCACCCATAAAAGCACCTTTGCTTTTTTCACTGAGTAGACGATCCTGTATACCAGTGCTTCCTCTATCTTTTTTGCAGACAAAGCAGTACATTTTAAAAGTTGGAATTACCGACTGGGTGGTGAGGGGAATGAATAGGGAAAATGAAGATTTCTTCTCTTTCTGCCCCTTCTCTCTCTCTGCCCTCCTGGATGCTAGTGAGTTAGTCATTTACTGAGGTGTGAAGGAAAGTAAGGCAACTTTACCCCTCCTGGGAGTCACTGGAATAGCCAGCAAGAGGAGCATGGTCCTTGCACTGAACCAGAAGTATTTGAATGCCACATTTGTAAGAGAATCAAATCCTCAATGTATGTGCCACTTTGCATTCTTTCTGAGATACCCAGCTTCAGCCTCTGTCTCACAGATGCCCTGGAAGGTACAGTACGCGGTTATCTTCATTTCTTTCAGTATTGGCTAATATAGCCTTTCTCTTTAATGGCAGGTCAGGGGAGAGGTTTCAAGAGGAAAGGGAAGTTGAATGAGGACAGTGGTACCAGCCTTAGACCAAATGCTTTAGGCCATACACGCTGGCAAATTGATCAAATACTCTTGTATCTCCTTCACTGCCAAACTGTAATATAGGAAATACACGAGGTATCTAGCATAAATTCCAGGAGGACAGAAAGTCTATCATTGGGTAGGATTTAATAAATATTAACTGGCGATGTTGATCAGCCTACTGGAGACCGGTGTGGGTATAGGCAAAGGTTTTCTGTGGGCCCTTCCTGCTCTCACTGGGAGGCAAATACCGGGCAGAAGTTGCAGGTAGTGGGGAGCAGGAGGCAGAGGGAAATATTCTCTCCCTGTTTCTCAAGAGAAAAAAATATGACCCTTTAAAAACACTGAAGTCTTGGGATACCTGGCTGACTCAGCCAGTAGAGTGTACAAGTCTTGGTCTCTTGGTTGTAAGTTCGAGCTCCACATTGGGTATAGAGATTTTTTTTTTTTTTTAAGATTTTATTTATTTATTTGACAGACGGAGATAACAAGTAGGCAGAGAGAGAGGAAGGGAAGCACACTCCCTGCCAAGCAGAGAACCCAATCCGCGGGACTCTATCCCAGAACCCTTGGATCATAGCCTGAGCCAAAGGCAGAGGCTTTAACCCACTGAGCCACCCAGGCGCCCCTCGAGATTACTTTAATTTTAAAAAAAAGTTAAATCTTTTTTAAAAAACTAAGTAAATAAAAATAAAAACATTGAAATCTTGGGTCGCCTGGGCGGCTCAATGGATTGAGCCTCTGCCTTCGACTCAGGTCATGATCCCAGGGTCCTGGGATGGAGCCCTGTGTCAGTCTCTCTGCTCAGCAGGGAGCCTCCTCACCCCACCCCCCGCCCCGCCACCTGCCTCTCTGCCTACTTGTATTCTCTTTCTGTCAAATAAATAAAATCTTTAAAAAACAAAACAACAAGAACAACAACAAAAAAAAAACACATTGAAGTCTTTATTAAAATAGGATAATTTTCAGCCTGCATATTGGTTAGACCAGAATTTATTCTCTCAGTGAGGCTAGCCTAATGGTAGGATCTTTTAAGAGAAACAACATAAATGTTAAAGGATTTCTAACTTTCACTCACATTCTGGGTTCATTTAAGCTGGCATAATTTTATATCATAAATCTCTCTCTCTCTCATTACGGATCAGCTTCATTGCCATCTAATAAACTCAAAACCGATTCTTTTGGTTGGAAAAGGTCTGGATCCCTCCCCCTTTTTTTCCCAAGAGCTAGCCACAGCCTGGGTAGTGTGGGCCCTAATGCATCTTTTCAGCAGTCATTTGACTCATCCCTGCACTGTTTTGATAGTACTCTTTGCTTTTCTAGGTTTGCTGTGGAATTTGTCATCTAATGACAAACTTAAGAATCTCATGATAACAGAAGCCTTGCTTATCCTGACTGAGAATATCATCATTCCCTTCTCGGGGTGGCCAGAGGGAGACTACCCCAAAGCAAATGGTTTGCTTGATTTTGATATATTTTACAACGTCACAGGATGCTTAAGGTAATGCCACTCTGCAGATCTTTTTTCTGTATACCTTACATACTGCATCTGGGTTTCTAAAGCTCTACCTCATTACCTGGAGATCCAATAAGAATTATAAAGATCCCTCTAAATACAAGAAGCGTGTCCTTTCCCATTGTTACCAGTGGGGCATGTAGAGACAATGAGAAAGGTAAAGTAAGAACACAATATTGTTTCTAGGCATGTTTGATTTCAGCAGCTACCCACATTAGCTCACAAGAGAGAGGCTATCAGTTCCAATAAAGAAAACAGAGATGTGAACTGAATACCCAGAATCCCAGACAGACGGGCCTCTTCTGTCTCCCAGGGTTTAACATAGGCTCCATGCTATTTTTTAATTTACAAAAATCTAATTGACTGATATGGTTAAAATATAATTTTAAACCTAGTGCTTTTATTCTTTTATCTTATATATTATACTAGTCATAACGATTCAATATTTGTATATATTGCAGTCACCACAGTAAGTTGAGATAACATTCATTGGTATGCACTGTTACAGAATTTCTTTTTTCTTGTGATGAGAGCTTTTAAGACTTTTCTCTCTTAGCAACTTTCAAACACGTAATATAGTATTATTAACTATAGTTGCCATGCTGTACATTACCTCTTCAGGATTGACTAAGTTGTTTGTTTGTTTATGGCATATGAAAAATTTATCTCCTTTATGGTTTATTTGGACTTAGTTATTTTATGACTAGAAATTTGTACCTTATGACAACTTTTACCCATTTTGCCTACCCCTCTTGCTTCTGACAATCCCACCAGTTCTCTGTATCTATGAGCTTGTTTTTGTTGTTAAGTAATCTCTGTACCCAACATGGGGCTCAAGCTCACAACCCTGAGATAAAAGTCACATGCTCCACCAACTGAGCCAGCCAGACACCCCACAACCTTGGTTTTTTGTTTTGTTTTGTTTCTTTTAGATTCCTTTTATAGATGAGATCATACAGTATTTGTCTTTCTCTGTCTGATTTATTTCACTTAGGATAATGCCCTCAAGGTCCATCCATGATGTTGGCAGTGGCAATATTTTTCTTTTGTAAACAACATTCTTTGTTGTTTCTGAATAATATTTTATATATATGTACATACACACACACACACACATTTTGCTTTTGTGTGTGTATATATATATCAGATTTTATCCATTCTCTTGTCAAAAGATACTTAGCTTGATTTCTTTGTTATTATGAATAATGTTTCAGGGAACATGAGGGTGCATATATATTTTCAAGTTAGTGTTTTCCTTTTCTTTGAATAATACCCAGAAGTGGAATTGCTCGATTATATAGTAGTTCTGTGTTCGATTTTTTTGTAATGTTTTCCACAGTGGTTGTGCCAACTTAACATTCCTACAGGCACTGCACAAGGTTCGCCTTTTCTCCATATCCTCACCAACACTTGTTATTTCTTGTCTTTTTGAGGATAGCCATACTAACCGGTGTGAAGTGATATCTCATTGTGGTTTTGATTTGCATTTCCCTGGTGATGTTGAACATTTCTTCCTGTGCCTTTTGGCCATCTCTGTATCTTCTTTGGAAAATGTCTATTCAGATCTTCTGCTTATTTTTTAATCAGATTGTGTTTACTATTGAATTGTATGTTCTTCATATATTTTGGATATTAACCCCTTATCAGATATATGATTTGCAGGTATTTGCTCCCATCCCATAGGTGGACTTCTCATTTTATTGATGGTTTTCTTTGCTGTGCAAAAGCTTTTTTGGTTTGACACCATTCCACTTCATTATTTTTGCTTTTGTTACCTTTTTTCTTTTTGGTGTCAGATCCAAAAAATAATCACCAAGATTGATGTCAAGAAGCTTACTGCCTATGTTTTCTTCTAGCAATTTTATGGTTTCGGGTCTTATAGCCAAGCCTTTAATCCATTCTGAGTTAATTTTTGTGTATGGTGTGAGATAGTGGTCCAGTTTCATTCTTTTGCATGTGGCTACAGTTTTCTCAGCACCATTTATTAAAGAGATTTACCTTTCTCCTTTCTCCACTTTCCCAAAGTATTCTTGACTTCTTTGTTGCAAGTTAATTGACCATATATGCTCAAGTTTATTTCTGGGCTCTTTAGTCTATTACAATGATGTTTGTGTTTGTTTTTATGCCAGTACAACTGCTGTTTTGATTACTAGAGCTCTGTAATATAGTTTGAAATCAGGGAGTGTGATGCCTCTGGCTTTGCTCTTCTTTCTCAAGACTCTTTGGTTATTTGGGGCTCTTTCGTGATTTCATACAAATTGTAGAATTGTCTGTTCGATTTCTGTGAAAAATGCCATTGGAAACTTCATAGGGATTGCATTGACTCTGTAGATTGCCTTGGGTAGAATGGACATTTTAAATATATTGATTCTTCCAATCCATGAGTATGGTATATCTTCCCCTTTATTTATGTCTTCAATTTGTTTCATCAGTGTCTTATTTTTGTTAGTATACAGTTCTTTTGCCTACTTAGTTAAATTTATTCCTAGATGTTTTTAAATAGCTGTAAGGCAACAAAGCCTAAAGAGACAGAAAGTTTTGCCATAAGAATAGCTACCAAAGAAGTTAATTTGATCAGCTTTTCTAAATAGTGGGATGAAAAAGTGCTTGAAATATTTTCTCTCTTGGACTGTCAAATGCCAGCTAAATCAAGAGAAAATAGAAGTACATGCAGGAGGAAGAAAAATGCTAGTCTGAACTTCTCTAAGATCATGCATCTCAAGCTTTCTTTTATTTGAAAATAATCATTGTGCTTTATGTGCAAGGATTAAAAGAAATCAAATGGAAGATATAATCAAGGGGCACCTGGGTGGACTAAGTCGCTTAAGCATCCAACTGTTGACTTCAGCTCAGATCATGATCTCAGAGTTGTGAGATCGAGCCCAGGCTCAGCATTTGTGCTCTCTCTCAAAAGGAAAAAAAAAAAAAAAAAAAAAAAAGATGTGGGACTCCTGGGTGGCTCAGTCGGTTAAGCCGCTGCCTTCGGCTCAGGTCATGATCCCGGGGTCCTGGGACTGAGTCCTGCATCAGGCTCCTTGCTCGGCAGGGAGCCTGCTTCTCTCTCTGCCTCTGCCTGCTTGTGCTTGCGCTCTCTCTTTCTCTCTCTCTCTCTCACAAATAAATAAATAATTAATAAAATCTTTAAAAAAAAAGATGTAATTGAAATTAGGCAGCCCACAAGAGGTTATAATATGTTCCACTTTTGATATTTTCTCTAGTTACAGTTCATTTTTTGAGGGAATCTAGATGGTAAGTAAGAGAATTTATTATGGTAAAATATTTATCTTATCTCCATAGTTAATCAAACACCGTATCAAATACCAATGTTGTGTAGGCTTTTATGTTACTTACGGAGAATTTCACAAAGATGAATAAGAAAATCCTTAGGGAACTGTTAACCTACCAGGGGCTACAGATGAGCAAAGGAAAGAGAACACAGCTTATGATGAAATATGTTAGATCAATGGCTCCTGGAGCATTAGCACCTGCACCACCTGGAACCTGTTAGAATCCTCAGGTTCCACCCCAGACCTTCTGAATCAGAAACTCTAACTGGGGGGAGGGGGCAGCAATCTAGTTTTAACAAGCCATCCAGGTGATTCGGATGCAGCTGAACCATGGTGTCAGAGGTACAAGGGAAGTGCGGCAGGAATACAAAACAAAGGACCATTCATGCTAGCAGAGTGGAATCAGAAAGACACTATAGAAGAGGTGCCAAATGAACTGGGCTTTGGTGGATTATTTCAATAGTCAGAAATTCTCTGAGGACTAGAGACTCAAATCCTTAAACAGCAGAAGAGGTGCCTAAATGGTCTTTTTGACTCCGTCTTCTGTACAGTTTGCTAGATCTGCTTTTTTTATTGCACTTTTGATCTAATAACACATTTTGATCTATTTAAAAACATTTTGCATCTCACAATTTCTCTGTAGCTCCCATTGTCGGACTGTGTTACATCAGAGTTCTTAAAGTATCAGGACTCTTTTAACTCAAAATGAGGTTTTCAAACTTGCTAAAGCCAAGTAAGGATTCATTGGCTCATGTGGGTGAGATGTTGATGGTCACTTGTGGAAGGGAAGGAGGTGCACTAGGAACCATGACCTCCAGGACTAGGACAGAAACTCAACATTCATGGGGCTCACTCTGTTTTTAAATTTCTGTCTCCTCTGCACTTGCTCTTCTTCTTTCATATGTTGGGCTCATTCTCTACAAATGTGAACAAGCCTGTGCTTTCTTTTTACTTTAATCCCTAACACCTAGCAAAGCTTCTGGCATAGAGTAAGCAACTATAAAGTATTGAATGAAAAAATAAAAGAAAGAATGGCCAAATGAAAATACCTGATGAACTGAGTGAATAATCAAGTCTGGCGAGAGCATCCGATTTGTGATGGGAAGTAATCAAACAGAAGTTGGAAACATAGGCTAAGGTCTGATTGTGGGGGCCTTGAAGGTCATGTTAAGGGGTTAATTTTTTTCTTCTGTAAGCAAGATTATCTAGGGTGGGAGGATTCTTCTGTGCGAAGAATAATTATAATATTAACAGGAAAGGCGTACTGAGAAGATGAATAATGTAATAAAGACAAAGATGTTAGTTTCAAATCTTCCTGCCATTTTCCCTTATGAATGAGGAATAAAAGACTTGGATGGTTTGAGTGAAGCATGCCTTAGCTGACACACACATTCCAGAAGATGTAATAGCTGAATACACTCCCACCAATATGACACCATTTTAGTGTTTGCAAAGCCAATTCAAACCACTGATTTGAACTACTTTTAGAAGCAGAATATAACAAAAAGTCTACCAAATTGAATGCCAATAGTACATGCTTAAGTATCTGTTCTTATTTCATTTCTGTATCTAATTTACAATAATAATAGCTGACATTTATTGTATATTATGTTCTAAAAGCTTCTGAATGCTTTATGAGAATTTTCTTAGTTTATTCTTACCGTAGTCCTTGTAAAACAAGATTTCTCCATTTTATAGTTGAGGGGTTCAGATAGGTTAAGTGGTATTTCCAACATCATGCAGCTAGCAAGAGACAGCTGAAATTCAAATCCAGGAAGCCTATCTCCAAAGCCACATATATTCGTATGTTCGTGTTTGTCACATTTCTACAGACTGTGCTGATGTGGATGAAACCTCTACCCTTGGGCCCCTGGGTCGCTCAGTGGGTTAAGCCTCTGCCTTTGGCACAGGTCATGATCTCAGGTCCTGGGATTGAGCTCCACATCGGGCTTTCTGCTTGGCAGGGAGCCTGCTTGCCTCTCTCTCTCTGTGTCAAATAAATAAATAAAATCTTAAAAAAAAAAAAAAAATCTGTCCTTCACAGCCTACCTCACACAGCTGGGTAGACCAATTTATACTCACATTCAAGTCTTCTTAAAGGCATTGCATCTGTGTCTCATTGGTTTTATAAGTTCTATGCAAATAGAACTCTGCATTTCACAGAAGCGAGAAGATACAAAGAATGAAGCCTATGAAGTGGGCAACATTTCCAGGAAAGGAGAAGGCATTGTAGGCAACAAGGTTAGGTTAGATGTTGTCACAATGAGTATAAAAGCCACTAGGAGAAACCCGCAGAATGCAAGAAGAGCCTTCTAGGGAACCTGTGATCAAATAGTCTCAATTTCCATAACAATAGAGGTGTCTGCCCTGTAGTTGTTTATTTATGACCACAGATTCTCTAAACAGATTTTTAAGATGAGTGTTAACTGGTTCTTACAAAAGTGAAACTTGCTGAATAAGAAGATCATGATGTTAGCAAGTATCTTAATTGCTCTAAGTTTATTTGAGGTATTCTCTCCTGCAGTGGGTGCAGAGCCAACAATGAATTGGCAACATGAGCAACATCTTTGGCACTGTGGTTGACTCAGTGCAGCTAAATTTTTTTAATCTCCTCAGAGAAAAACTGCATACACCAGTGACTTTTTTTCTTTACTAATGTGACACTGAGATCAGTTTTGAGAGGGACTTCACTTGGTCTGCCTAGAGCAATGGTTTAGTGAATCTGCTCTGCAGGTAAGATGTTTGCGTTGTTAATGAACTTGCTTTGCAGCAGTGGCTCTGGCTCTGGCCACCTGGAGCTGGTACAGTGAGACTGCATTCCCACAAGAGAACGTGCAAAGTTTATCCTTTGAAAAGACCAACACTGTCAGGTCCAGGATATTTGTCGGATATCAGCCCTATCTACAGGATTAGCATCTGTCCGCAGCAGCATTTTCCATGCATGGGCCTTGGTGCTTTCTTTAGGTCCCTTTGGAATTAACATACTTATAACAACTGAAGTTACTCACTGAAAGGTGATACATATTTTGCAAAGAGGAAACATCTTAAACAATATTATGCTAGCAATAATAAGTAGTAAACTCCAAGCTAGGAGAGGAAAAGTAAAATAGTACATTCCCAATTTGTGCTAGAGCCAGCAAAAGCAATAGTTTGCATCTCTTAGTAACTCCACAGACAGTGACATCATGTTGGTAGTTTGAAATTGGCCACAGTGGGAGTATTTACACCACAGAAATTGGCAAATGCTACAAGTCAGAGGTCTCCTCACTCCCTTGCCCCTAGAAAACTGTTGGGACACCTGAGTGGCTTAGTTGATTAAGCATCTGCCTTCAGCTCAGGTCATGATCCCTGGGTTCTGGGATCGAGCCCCACATCAGGCTTCCTGCTTGGCAGGAAGTGTGCTTCTCACCTTGCCTGCCATTCCCCCTGCCTGTGCTCTCTCTCTTTCTCTCTCTCTGACAAATAAATAAATAAAATCTTAAAAAAAGAAAGAAAAAAGAAAACTGATTCTTCAATAAAAATCTATCAGCACGCCACTGGCACTGAATTTCTGTTCATTAATTAACATCAAAATGTGGGTAATTAGAGTATAAGCATATTTTTTTTTTCTATACACATCCCTTTTCAAAGAAGAAACAGTTCCTTTGTTTTCTTGGAAGGTATCACAAAACTTCAGCATTTTCCTTTGTTTGAGTGGAGAAAACATGTTAAAATGACCCATTCATTTTTTTTTCCAAATTATTTTCATTTACTTAAGGTGAGAAGTGTGCCATTATTTGACAGTTGATAATTTATTGCAATCAATAGGCTACTCTTTCAGATATTTCAGATTCCAAAAGATTTATGTGGCAATCATAGAATTGTAAATTACCAAAAAGCATGAGCTGCCTTCTTTGATTTAACACCCCTCCTACGTGCACACTCACTGTGATGAGCCCCTGTTTTTCTATTTAGTATGGGTAACATCTTGGGAGTTGATGTGACATGACTGTCAAATCTGTGTGTTCCACCTCACGGATTGGGACACCTTTGGAAGACCTTTGGATGTGACAAATAAAACCAATACTTATTATCAGGAGGAAGTTTGAAATTTCTACCAAAGATTTATCATTATTTCTCCATTCCTCCATGTCATTCCCATTGTTTCTTTCTTTCTTTTCTTTCTTTCCTTTCTCCTTTCCTTTCTTCCCTTGTCTTTCCTGATTCTTTGCTCTCTTAAAGAAGAAGGGGCTGAAAGAATCTACAGGTTAGAAATTAAAGTGCCTCCAGAGTTCCGTTTGGACTGAAATGGGCAGGTATAAGACCATGGAGAATGGTGGAAGCTGTCAGAGTAGAGAATGGGAAAAATATCCTTTTTCCAAGAGCAGTGAGGTTCAAAGTTCTGGAAGACACATTAGACTGAACACAAACACATCTCAGCAGTCTCTCTTAGCAGTCTCCTTCTTCATCTTGAAGAAATTGACAGTGACTCTCCCAAATTATAGAACCATTATCAGAAACTTGAGAAAGGAAACTAGTCCAACTTTCTTGATATTTTACCATTTGGTCTGTCTTTCCTCTTCCTCTTATCTAACACTGTATTTGTTCCTTGGACGCCTGCTATATTCAAATCTCTTCCCGCTACAGCAGAGGGACACCCTTATAAAAGGAGATTTCCCTTACAAATTGTAAGGGAATGTAAATGTCTCTCACGAAAGGGTGATTTCCGCTTGGTTTGCAGAACTTCTCCTGTGTTTGCTATTTCTTAAAAATAACCAGCTTAAAATAACATGACAAAGAGGCCTTTTTGGGGTGGCAAAACTTGCTCCCCTATACCATAAATAATGGAATTGGCAATATTTCTAGCAATGTTACACTATCATTCATAATTGTATTTTATATGTTGTGTATTTTAGATATTGTGGGGGCCAAGGATAGGCCACACTGAGATGGGCCCCTTGACATGAAGATTATTTTGAGCTGAAGGCAATCAAGACCCTGTGTGCTCAAGAGAAATTTTTGCCTCTTTGTTAACTACATAGTAAACTCTAAATTGGCGGTCTTTCCCAGAATAAGGGTTATTAGCAGCGATAAATTTTATCTGAGTGTCCCATCTGTGTGGCAGGACAAACATCTAATTACTGAACATCTGCTCTTCTTTTTATCCTGTCAATTGCATTCCTTTCTTCTGAAGTCCCAGGCCCCTACCCCTATGTCCTCAGTTTAGAATAACATATATTAAAAAAAAAAAAAAAGAAAAAAAAGAATAACATATGTACTTCATTTTGCCTGTCTTTAGAATTTCCGTGGCTATGTGGACTCTCTGTACATATGCTATTTGATTTTCTCCTCTTTATCTGTCTCTTTTCAATTTGATTTTTCGTCCAGCTAAGAGGACCCCAATGGGGACAGGAACTCTTGATCCCTAATAAAATACAAACAAATGTCTAGTTTTATGAGATACATTGTGGTGTAATTTTCTCTTCAAGTGAATTTAAAAGATTTAAGTGGTATTTAAATAGGTATATAAAATCCTGAGTTATAAAAAATGATTGTTTATAAGTAAAATCTCAGGGTTTTTAGGTCATCTGTTTGAAATCTCTCAACAGGAATTAGGTTAGTAAACAAACAAATCAAACATCAAACCAAGCAAATACGGCTATGCTAACCTGATCACCCCTCTCTGATCTTCCTGAATCCAGTGCTTTTAAGAGTTTAGGTCGCATTAGAATTGTCCGTCAGCACAACTACAATGCTAGCAAATGTCTCAGTTCTTTAAACTAAATTTTCCACTATCCTGTTCATGCCGTTAGCAGATAGGCTCAGATTAGGAGTTGTACTTCTCAGTAATTATGTGACATTTCTCTTTGCTGAAGAAACTCTTTACTGGTATCCCAGGCTCAGCCTTGGGGTGACTATTAAGAATACATGAATAGAACTAATGTGGAGGTAGAAAAAACAAGGTAACAGAAGAATAATTTTTATTATATCAAGAGGACTGTATTTGCTTGCCTTTCTGTGTATCAGTCAGTATGTGACTTGGGTCCTGAACAACAACAAAAAATTCCCAAGAAGGACTTTGTCAGAGATTTTTAAAAACATCCTATGTTTGTTTGTTTGTTGAGGTATAATTGACACATTAGTTTCATTACAACATAATGAATTTATATTAGTAGACATTGTGAAATGATCACCACAGTTAGTCTGATTAACATCTGTCCCCATGTATAGTTAACAGATTTTTTTTTCTTGTGTTAGACCTTTCAAGATTTACTCTCTTAGCATCCTAGTGTTTAAAAAAAAAAAAAAAATCTGGTATAGCTTAAATTGGAAGTAGTTTATTATTAACTATATCTTAGGTCACTGAAAATCTTTTTTTAAAAAAAACTTGACTTTCATCATAGAACTATTAAAAATTTTGAAATTCATCATGATTAAAAAATGAGCAGGTTGTTATATTTGGATAAAGCAGCTGATGACTTTTTTGCTATCCTGTGGTTAAAAATCTGTGCCTGTACTGGAGGTGCAGTATCATATGCTTTTACTCTAAGTCTTAAGCTTCTTCATCAATCCTTATCTGGCATCCAAGACATCTCCTTTAGGTGCCAAGAATGTCTACTCAAGTTCCAGTGACTCCCAGGCATATTTTTAAAAATTAGTTTGCTGTTTATAATTGATTCAAAATGGAATTTGGCATTCTACCTTGAAGAGCCAACTAAATCCAAAGGAAGTGACTGTTACCTACCAACCAGATGATTACTGGCTACATTGATTATTCAGAATAATTTTAGATGATCTTAAAAATACAGGAAAGCAAAACCAAAGGATTTTTTTTTTTAAAGATTTTATTTATTTATTTGACACAGAGAGAGAGAACACAAGCAGTCAGAGTGGCAGGCAGAGGGAGAGAGAGAAGCAGGCTCTCCGCTGAGCAGGGAGCCCAATGCGGGACTCGATCCCAGGACCCTGGGATCATGACCCGAGCTGAAGGCAGACGCTTAATGAACTGAGCCACCCAGGCGTCCCAAAAACCAAAGGATTTTCAAGGATAGATTTTCTCCTCTACCTTCTAGCTTCTTGAAGTGTAATAGATGCTGACATTTCTTTGTTCGGTTAATGTTCTTGTCCTGGAAGGAACAAGACGTGTAGGTGGGAGAGCTTTGTTCTACCTCCCAATGCTGCTTCTTTTTGCAGACCAAACAGTTGACTTTGACTGCTGTTTGCAGATACCTTCAGGAACTGATGTTGACTTTTAAGGTAACAGACAAGCCCTTTTCTTGGCAAAGAGTTTTTGTCCCTCTGCCAGTTCAAATGAGGTTCCCCTTTTGTTCTGTGCAATAACAAGCTGCCTCTGCTACTTTCTCTGGGTTCATCACAGACAAGGCCCAACTGTTTGATATATATCAGCTGAGAGATAAACAAAAGCCCAGACCTAAATCTCAAATAACAAGAGGAAGAAGGATGCCTCCTTATCCACCAATCTCTTATCAAGTGCCTGTTGGGTCTTAGAATGGACTCTGACCGAGCACTGAGGGGACTGGGGCCTTATTGCACAGTTTACGATACACGATATTGAAATCCTATAGTTGTTGGTGGATATGAAGATGTACCTACAATATTTGTAAAATCATCAAGGTGGTCACTCTCTCAGTATGCTAGCTAGACCATGAAGACTGGTCCCATAGGCAGTAGGTCTTGCATGTGACACACATGTAAACTGTACATTTGTAGGAAATTATACTTATTACCAGTAGATATCACCCCATTGAAAAAAAAAAAAATCCGCCTTTTAGAATTACTTGTTGTTGAAGTGTTTTGAGAAGATTCACTTTAACCATATTATTGTGCTGTCTGCTAATCTCCTATCTCGTGAGTAATTATAGCCTTTAACTTTATTTTTTTTAATTTTTAAAAAATTTTAATTCCTGTATAGTTAACATTCAGTGTTCATTTCCCCAGGCTAGTTGACCATACACCACACACTAAGCTTCGGACTTTCTGTGTCGAAACAAACCTCCTTTTGGTGCTGGCCAACTAGCTGTTAACAGTATGCCTGCACACAGATAACTTCTTATGGAAGGGCCAGTAAAAAGCCTATTAGAGGCAGGTAATTCTGATTTTATTTGTTTTTTTTTTTTTTTAAGAGTTTATTTATTTATTTATTTATTTGAGAGAGAGAGAGAAAATGCCAGAGACAGAGGGGGAGTGGGAAGGGAATGGGCAGAGGGAGTAGGAAAAGCAGACTCCCCGTTGAGCAGGGAGCCTAACGTGGGACTTGATCCCAGGACCCTGAGATCATAACCTAAGCTGAAGGCAGACGCTTAAGCGACTGATTTTAAACAAGAGTCACAGGTCAGGATTCCAAATGAAATTTTAGTATGCCCTAATTTGGAGAATTTTGTGAAATTACAGATAATAGTGTTTATAAAGTACCTACTATAATGTCTATCACACACACTTAAGTTGCGGTTTTCTTTGTCATTTGACATTGTCCATTCTTTGGTTTGCCATATGAATTTAAGGTTTAGTCACCTGTCATCATTAATCTTAACAGAGACATGCCATTCTTCCTTTAATTCTAGCAAAGTCCTGGGTGTTTGGTTTTCTTTTCTCCTTTTCATTAGGACACTCAGGAATGTGTGAGATCAGTGGTCCTAAAGAGAGTCATGAATCATTGATTTGCTTTTAGATAAAAAACACCTGAATCTTCCTAAATCTGTAAAGTTTTGTTCGGAGACATACAGAGGTTCCGATTCTATTTTTTTCCACCATTTACAAGTCCTATTACCAGAAAAATTCTTCCTCATATCAAGCATAAGTAACCAGTCAAGCTGGTGTTCCCCCCATTCTGGCTCATGGAGGGTGAAGAGTTCCAAAACAATTCTGCTTTTGTGCGAGAAGTTTCTGTTCCCCACTTCTCCCTTCTTCTGAGGCCGGGCTCCCAACCTCCAACTTAAGTCCAAGGATCTGGTTCTTCAATTTCAGTGTACCACAGCATACATATTTTAGTTGGCTGGAAGTTGCTGATGTATTTACCCAGACTTTGGCTAGATTATACCAAGAGAAGTAAAACCATCATCTAATTGAGTTGAAATCATAGATACTAAATTAAACATTTCTAATATATTCATTGGTAACTCTGCTAATCAATTTTTATTGAGTAGTGTGTCTGTATGCTCATTCTCTTTTACTTTCAATAACATAATTGTTGCATTGTATAAATACTTGATACTATTTCATTTATAATTGTGGGATATTTTCCATATTAAACCTCTTTTGGGCTACCCATAGGAAATAGTTATAAATAAATATTTCTTAGGATTTGGGAGATAAGTTGTAAAAGCTTCCATTCTGCCTAAGTTTAGCCATAGTAATTCTCTGATTCCCACAAACTTAAGTACTAGCTATTGAAAAAAAAAAATTTAGTACTTTAAGATAGATATATCACTTTCATAATTACTGCTTATTTTCAGAGTGGTACAATAACAAATTCCTTTCTGACTAGGGACTTCTATTCATGGATGTAGTGCTTTAAAATCATCCACCCTTATCGTTCATATTTCTGGGCAGCTGAGTAAGGTAGGAACTATTTTTGATATGCAGGAGCAAATACTGAAGCAGTGGGGTTACACTTTCTGTCAACAAAGGTATCAAGTGCCAGAAAACCCTGATAAGTCCCATTTCAAGCAAGTAGAGTCTGGATAATACCAAACTACAAGACAAGAGTCCGCGCTTGTGAACTGGCAGTCCCGCCAAAGCGAATTACCATTCACACCCAAAATAAACACCCTGAAGTTTAACAAAGCTAGGTCATCCATCTGCAAGGTATGTGGCAGCTTTAGCTAGTGAGAAACCTTTTGGTTTGTCAAAGCCGTTTTAAACTACTGCCATTTCTCCAAGCCAGAGGTTGAAAAGGTCAAGGGGAAGCTTTAAAACATGTGATAACATTGTCTTGGAGTTGGGGGACATCTGATATTTGCTAAGCAAATGGCAGAGTGAATGAACGTTGATGAGGTGTGCTCTCGTCTGGAGCCGCCCCTGAGAACAGGATGAAGAACAGCTCTCCCTTTCTGACTCTCCTGGGAGAAGTGACTTAAACTCTTTGGACCTCTGTTTCTCCATGTGTAAAAGAAGATGACTGGAAAAGACGCCTTTTTTCATTTTCTGTCAGGCTTCTTCAGAGAATAGATACAGGATATTGGTTGAAATTATCATTTCTTGAGAAAAAAGCTATCATAAAAATGGTTTGATTTACAGTTTCTAAACCTACGCATTATCTTTTTTTAATGGATAAAGTGTTGGTTTTTCAGGTACAGTAAAAATTAAGGAGGTAAATCTTTAATTGGAATAGTCAAATGAAAACCAAAGTCACAGAAAGGATTTTGTTAAAATTAAAAATTCATTGTATCAATCCAGAAAACATTAAATTGTTAGTGTAATCCCTGGTTTTATATATATTAGTCTCATCTCTTCAAGTATTACATTGAATCATGAAATTGCATTTCTGTGGGTTAAAAATAGTATTTTTCAGCAAGTTCATCCTATAGATGTGATTTTCATGGGAGCAGGGTACAATGAATGCTGTGTGTTCCTTTTTTCTTCCCATTACTTCTTGATATCATGCTGGGTACATGTGTTCTCTTATTTAGTATGTATTCAAAGCAGTATTTTGGGGCAGAAAGGCTTTTTGAAATCACTTAATACAACTTACTATTTTAAAGATGAAGAAAATAAGACCCGAAAGTTCTCAGAATTGTAGTTCTTTTGCTGTTCAGAATGACAGAGACATTATAAACAAATACTTTGAATACTCTGCCAGCAAAGAAACCAAACAAATAAACTGATCTGATAAATTTTATAGGAATAGTTCTTAGCAATTAAAGTTCACGAAAGGGAATAAGTAAAGGTGGTTCTCAGAATTCTAAAAATCTGAATGTGCTATTCTTTTACCATTTTTGTTGACAAAAGTATTAACATTTTTGGAGGGAAATTTTTTTAATTGTTGATGCTAACAAAACCTTAATCCAAAGGAATATAGTAATAATAATACTAGAATATAAACATCTGAATTTGAAATTTGATCCCCAAATAAATTACTTTGCTGTATTTGATAAGTTTCAATCCTCTATAAGGAAACGACCTCCACTTGTAGATGTAGTTACTGTTTATAGAAAGGTGTCATGGCCTAGCAAAATTAGAAATAGACTAAGTGCAAAGATATTTATAGGTCATGCTTTTGACTTAGGTCTTCTACACTGTGGAACTTCGAAATCTTGTCACATCTCTTTGCCATTTTATAGAGTCATCACATTTTAGAACATCTCGTTTGATATTTGTCAGTGATTGTTTACACTGAAAGCTACAAAACCCCAAAATAATAGAGTCCAACATCATGTCTTTACAAATGAGGAAACAGTCTCAGAGAATTTAAGTCACTTGAAGTTATTTAGCGTTAAGACACAGAACAGGTTTGTACTTGGACATCTAGTATACCGCTATGTCAAATGTGCCGTTTGTTCTTTTAGTTGTGAAGTGTTTGCTTCATATCTACCCTCTCAAAAACCGATTGCAGATTAAGTAAATGATGCTGTGGCCTTGGTGCTTGGAGTGAAGTAGACAGAAAGCTTTTATTGACACACTGACATGTTCCAGGAATATAGTTAGAGGTTGTGTCCAGATTTTATGACCATCAATTGATAGTGAACTGACCCCGTGTCTGCCCCGCTTTTACCAATTTGTCAGTTTTCCAAACACTTGGAAGAAGCATCAATCAAGTAAAACTTTAAAACAAAGGCCTATTAGATACACAGCTTAAATATTATGGTTATTTGTTTTTCCTGATAGAAATATGAGCTCGGCCGGGCCTGACGGGAGGAAGGTGATGAGAAGGTGTGACGGGCTGATCGACTCGCTGGTCCATTATGTCAGAGGAACCATTGCAGACTACCAACCAGACGACAAGGTGATCCGTGTATTAAATATAGCTCGTTTGAATTACTTACTTTGTCTTACTAGGACACTTCAGAAGATTCTCAAAGTATTCTCTTTGGGTTTAAAGATTTATTCATTAGCTCACTTGCTAAGCTTAAGGTTTCCCATCCATACTTAGCAATATTAAGTTTATCTAGCCCCATTTTTCTGTCTACTTTCCAGACCCAAATTTACAACTACCTGTTTAACAACTCTGTGTAGATATTTCAAAGGAGCCCAAGTGCTCCATGTGCAATAATGTCATCTATTCCTTTATTCCCAAACTTGTTCCATGACTGAATAATCCTTTTTAATAATTATCCTCACCCACGAAATGAAAGAAGAAATCTGAGTAATCTCTGACTGCCTTCCTTGCCTCACGTCCTTTAGCCATCAGACAGCAAACCACGTGTATTCCGCCTCAGAAATGGCCCCCAGTCGGTCCGCTCCTCCTCCCTCGCACTGTTCCTGCTGCCCTGGTTTGTGCGTCTTTCATACTTACCATGCAGTAGCCTCCTAACTGGTCCTGCAAACAATATCTTCTGTCTTCCACCTCCGTGTGGCTACTAAGTCACGTATCTTAAAATAGGGAATCGTCTGAACACACTCTTAAAAATAAACTAGAAAGGCTCTCCAGTGGTTTAAGAAATTCAGCCTCTACTCCTTAACATTGTGTTCATGACCATTCGTGATCTAGCCATGCTCTTTCCGCTTCCCCGGACACAATCCAAGCACACCCCACTGCATCCATTAAACTGTGAAAGCTTAATACATCCTGTGGTATCACACCTGCAAAGGGATGTCTGTATGTGTATGATCAAGATTCATGTCCTGTTTTCTCAGGCCACAGAGAACTGTGTGTGCATTCTTCATAACCTCTCCTACCAGCTGGAGACAGAGCTCCCAGACAGATATGCCCAGAGTATCTATATTCAGAACCGGACTATCCAGACTGACAACAACAAAAGTATTGGGTGTTTTGGCAGTCGAAGCAGGAAAATAAAAGAGGTATATTGGGAGGACTTTGAAAGAAAAAGTGTTTATCTGTGTATTTCTGAGTACTTGGTGTATGTCAGGCACTATTTTAAGTTGTTTTAATCCTTCTGTCAATCCTACGAGGTGTGTATTATTAATATCATTTACTGACAAGGAAACAGAAGTACAGAATGGCTTATTAATTTTCCCCCCAGAAATCCAGGAAATTATAAGAGAGGGGATGGAATTCAATCCCAGGCGGTCTGGCTCCAAATTTGCCTCTTTAGCCACTATATCATACTGCTATATGCTTAAAAGTTGGGAAGTAAGCTTAATAGAGCATAGCCAATGGTGTATAAATTGTGCAATCCTGATGTTTGGCTCTTGGTAGCCTAAAAGTATATCCATACGAAGGAATACTGTCCCTACTGGCATTTCATGAAAGCTGTAAGAATGTAACCCCTTGCTATTCCTTAGACTATCATGGTACATACATATTTGTGAACTGGGAGAGCAACTGGTAAATTTAGAATGCTGATGCTATCCCAGACAACTTTCCAAGACTGAGGAAAGAGGCCTGTTTTTCTTATCTCCACAGTGGTTGTGACTAAGTAAGCTTTTACCTTAACAGCAGCCTGAAAACGATTCTAGAACTGTCTATGCTTCATTCTCGAGTTTTCTCTCACTATGAAATGTAAAGTTGGGGTGTTGTTAAGAAGAAACAGACATTATGAGCTAAAAGTTAACTAACTGGAAATCGTATATGTTTGCTTTTTCATTTCCACATCAGAGGCTTGTTATTAGGGAAATTGTCAGTCTCTCCAGACAAGATGGTATTTCTGTTCCCTTAGTTTGGGCATGGAATTGTAGAAATCACTTGAAGGCATTAATTCTGGATTTCACTGTGTATGTGGTTAGCAATATCAGGACATGCCGATGCCAGAAGAAAAGAGCAACCCGAAGGGTGTGGAATGGCTGTGGCATTCCATCGTGATACGGATGTATTTGTCCTTGATTGCAAAGAGTGTCCGAAACTATACTCAGGAAGCGTCTTTGGGAGCTCTGCAGAATCTCACAGCAGGAAGTGGACCAGTGAGTATCACTCCTCTTCTTCTGCTTTTTAAAAATAATGGCATTGTAGGACATACCTACATTAGGTTCAGAGATGAGACAGTGAAGTAAGAACAAGATTTTTCTCTTCTGTCAAGACAGTTCTCAGTAACTGCCAGCAAGGCGTCCAATTTTCTAGGGACTTTCAGTCTCAATTTCTGCAGACCCAAGTAAGGCTGTGAGTGGAAGACTCCTAGGTACTTATATTAGAGCTCTTTCAGTTATGAGTTTCAGAATCCTACCTAAACTGCCCTGGGCAAAAAAAGAGAAATGTCTTCGCTCGCTTAACTGGAAAGTCAAGGTGGGTCTTCTTTCTCTCATGGTGGGTAGGTGCCCAGAAATTGTAATTATAACTCTATCTCTGGGTTCCCTCTTCTGCTTTTTTGTTTTCAAAGGCTCTTCTCATACGATAGCAAAGGCCACCAATGATTTCAGACTTCTATTGTATCCACCCAATGTCCTCACAGTAAAGAAACCACTATTTTCTCAATAGCTCCATTTGGAACTCAAGAAATGAGTCTCACTTGCCTGTATCTGAACCAGTACCTGTGGCTAGTAGCTTGTGATGTTGTGACTAGCCAGGTCTGGGTGATGGGCCCACCTATGAATTTCAGGGGCATGGGTTTGAGCAGGCGGGCTCACTGCCACGGGGACTACATGGACCGAAATGCTAAAGCAGCGACTCATTAGCAGAAGAAGAATGAGTGCTGGCCAGGCAAAAACAACAGATGTCCACCGTGTATAGAGTTGGAAAGGACATCTGTGCTTTTATGTCCCAGAAATTCAACAGAAAATAAAGAGCTGCTTCTCTTCCTGAAGCGCTTACTTTATACCAGCAAAGTCAAAATACATAAAACACTAAAGCCTGTGATGTTGTGATGATGTTGCTTATTCCCCACCCCCGGTATTTTACACCTTATTACACAGTTTAGTTATTTGAACTAAGCTTGTATTCTCTGTCTTGATCATGAAATTATTATACTAAGTCCCCCCCCACGCACAAAACTGTTCATTATATGTCCAGTTTCCAATTATTCATCCCCGCAGAAAGAGTACCCCTGTGGATAACAAAAATATTATTTATTCTTAAGAAACCATATTCATGGGGCACCTGGGTGGCTCAGTCAGTTAAGTGTCTGCCTTAGGCTCAAGCCTTGGGTTAGATCCCAGGGTCCAGGAATCAAGCCCTGCATTGGGCTCCCTTCTTGGTGAGAAGCCTGCTTCTCCCTCTCCCACTCCCCCTGCTTATGTTTCCTCTCTCACTGTCTCTCTCTTTCTGTGTCAAATAAATAAACAAAATCTTGAAAGAAAGAAAGAAAGAAAGAAACCATATTTGTTCTTTAATTTATGTGTTTACACAGAAGCTTGCTCTATTTTGAACAAAATCGTGAAATACTAAAACCAGTATTTTCTTACCTTGGCACTGTGATTAAGAATATGAACAAACTCAGGGCGTCTGCTGACTCATTCAGTAGAGCATGGGACTCTTGATCTCAGACTTGTAAGTTTGAGCCCCATGTTAGGTGTAGAGATTACTTAAAAATAAAATCTTAAAAAAAAAAAAAAAAACCAAACTATAAACTCTTCGATTTTCTGCAAAATTTACTTGTACACAAAAAGGAAAGAACAAGAAACTACCAGGGGGCCCTGAATGATACACAATCATTTTACCTTCCCATCTTCCCATGTGAGGTTTCCATTTCTTTCACTTTCCCAAACTACAGAAGCCCTCTCATTAACTCCCAGCCAACTTTAAAAAAAAATGTTAGGAATTAATGTGGTGTGCACGTGTGTGTGTGCATATCTGAGTTCCTTGTGTTCCTTGTAGGGTTCAGTATGAGCTAAATCTTTAAGCCTGGATTTTAGCCCTCTTTCACTCCAAGATCTCTCATGGAATCCAAGCAGTCCAGAGATATTTCCACATTCCCGAGGATAGATACAGAAATATTGTGCCACACAGGTTCTGAATATATTAGTTTATTACCTAGTT
Source organism: Mustela erminea (assembly GCF_009829155.1). Taxonomy (NCBI): domain Eukaryota; kingdom Metazoa; phylum Chordata; class Mammalia; order Carnivora; family Mustelidae; genus Mustela; species Mustela erminea. Next base: position 73,716,656 of record NC_045619.1, on the reverse strand, counting down.
CTTAAGTTCCTTCATTCATTTTTTGGACACCTACTAAATAGCAGGTACTAGCCTAATGCTAAGTATGTAGCAATGAAAAAGACGAAATCCCTGTATTTTATAATAATCCAATGATAAACAAAAAAACAGAACTCTAAGGTACTGGGAGATTCCCAGTCCAAAAGGAATCCAAGCATTGGAGATAGCCTCATAACTGTTCTAATTGCGTCAAGGCATTTTAAATAATACCTAAGTCTGGTCCCCTGAAAGGAGGCCTACTCTGATCTGGTATTAATCTATACTCAGAGTTGTTAAAGTTTAATTTGACTGGAGATCTATAGGAGAAAATCATTAGCACCATGGGACAGTGATATGTTCTTTTTTTTAATTTAACTTTATTTTTTTTTCAGTGACCCAAAATTCATTCTTTATGCACCACACCCAATGCTCCATCCAGTAATTGCCCTCCTTATTACCCACCACCGGGCTCACCCAACACCTTACCCCCCTCTCCTCCAAAACCCTCAGTTTGTTTCTCAGAGTCCACAGTCTCTCATGGTTTGTCTCCCCCTCTGATATGTTCTTTTAAGTAACAAAATTCTTTTTATTAAAATTTTGACTTATATATCCTTTCTAATTATTACTTTTCTTAATTTTGTTATACTTAAATATTATAAAAAATACTTGTTTTTATCATTTTTAAAAAGAACCATGGAATAGGAAAATGTGAAAAGCAAGGCATTTAAAATAGTTTCAGAAAATATCCAGTGATTAACCTCGTGCTCATAACTGAGATATCACTGAGTGATTGATGACCACGTGCCTGAATTGGCAAAAAACCTAAACTTAAATGAACAGCTTCCTAAAACATAGGTTTTAGGGCGCCTGGGTGGCTCAGTGGGTTAAGCCGCTGCCTTCGGCTCAGGTCATGATCTCAGGGTCCTGGGATCGAGTCCCGCATCGGGCTCTCTGCTCAGCAGGGGGCCTGCTTCCTCCTCTCTCTCTCTGCCTACTTGTGATCTCTCTCTCTGTCGAATAAATAAATAAAATCTTAAAAAAAAAACACACACACATAGGTTTTATAATTATAAACCTATAGCATATAGGTTTATATAACCTAAAGTATAAAATTATGACAGTAATTTCTAGTTAGTAAAAGTGTATTTGTAAACTTTATTGGTTCAGATATAGTTCAGATAATAAATAAAGAAAGAGAAAGGATTAATTAAATTTACCCATTTGGCAAACTCTAAGTACAGTATAAATTAAAAGTACATTATAAATTAAAAGATTAAGGTACAGAAAAAAGAAAGAAATGGTTAAGGTACAAGCTTTCAATTATAAGATAAGTCCCGAGGATGTAAGGCACAGCAGGTGACTATAGTTAGCAATACTGTGTTGTATATTTAAAAGTTGCTGAGAGAATATATCTTAAAAGTTCTCATCACAAGAAGAAAAATTACAATCATGTGTAGTGATGGATATTAACTAAATTTATTGTGGTAATTATTTGGCAGTATATAGTTATATCAAATCATTATATTTTACTCCTAAAACTAATACAGTTTTATGTATCAATTATGTATCAATAGAAATAAGTTAAAACACCACATAGTCAAAGTTAAAAGTCATTGAAATAAGTAGTTTTCAAATTTCTAAAACACTTTAAAAGCATTTAATACCTGCTTGGAAAATATATATCCCTTAGCCTCAGACGTTACTAGAAAGCAATTTCTAGCATCAGTGAGATTTAAATATGAAAGACAAGACAGTAAAGCTCGTTTCTGGTATTCGAAGAATATCCTCATAACCTGGAAGGGGAAGATTTTTAAAAACAAATGCAAAAAGTACTACTCTCAAGTATGTATTTTATAAATTGACTGCCTTAAAATTAACAACTTATGCTGTTATGCTATCAAAAAACATTAAGACAGTAAGAAGGCAAAACCACAGAGTAGAAAAAGATTTTTGCAAGATACGTAAGTAACAATGGTTGGTGTCTAGGAAACATAAGAAAACTCAACAAGTTAACAGTCAAAAGCTAAGCTAAGAGAAAAGCGGACAAGAGACTTGAACGGGCCCTTCACAAAGAATAATATAGAAATGGCCAATAAACACTTGAAGAGATGCTTAAAAACCTCATTAGTAATCAGGACAATATGGACTAGAAATACTGTTTGCAAGTAGCTGACCAACTAATTAATAGTCATTGTCACATATTCCCTAGAGCTGGAATATAAAAAAATCTCTATTTGGTAGATCTGTTTACTTTCCTTTTTGAGCAGATTGTAAAAACCGTATCACTTTGGACTTTATCATTTCCCTCAGTGAATCAGAATCAATAAGACTAATACGCTGTGCTTTCAATCCTGGTTGATTAAACATCATTTGAGGTTCCAGACTTCATTGGGTCTTATATGTTCAATGATCTTTTTTATATCCTAACATCAAAGTACTTTATTATATATAAGAATATATCATTAGGTGGTATAGATGGTATAGAAAGCAAGATTTTAATTTTAAAAGCATCTTATGTCTTAAAAATTTTAAGAAATCAATATCTTGTGACTTTTTAATCCATCTCGATCTCCTGAGATGAAAGTAAATCTTTGGGAAAACTTGATAACGTATTGTTCATATAGTTGAATTCAGTAAACATTTACATAGGATCTCTCATGTTCTAGGTACCATACAAGGCCCTGAAGGGGAAAAAAGAGCAGATAAGATCCATATCCTCCTTCAAAGGAGCTTATGTTCTAATAAGAGAGATTGCAATTTAGTATAGTTGTAACCCAGAGAATTAGGGAGTAATGATAAGGAAAGAAAGGAAAGTGCACGCCAGGCCATCTGAAGACAACTGCACATCATTCTGGAGACAATGGAGAGTCATTACAGGGCTTAATCCTGAGGTAGAATATAATAAGATTGAATTTTAGGAGGATCATTCTGGTGTAAGGCTTTGAAGCCCCAACAGGCATTTTAAAAAGTTGACTGGCAACATTTGGTTCCTAGTGAAGACTAGAGACCATAAATTTGCAGAAATACCATTCCACAACTGCACTATTTACTCTGTTTGGTCGCCCGGTGTAAAATCAGTTTTGTAGTTTTAATGGATGGGTGGAAATAAGCTGGAATGACAGAGAGTGAAGGGTATTGAAAGATAGTTTTTGATGTGTTGGTTCATATACCTTAGTCTAAATAAGAAAGAAAGGTAAGGCAGAGAGGATTGACAACTTTAGGTGTGGGGAGTAAGGGTTGACATAAAGGCACTGGAGTTCTTGATGCGGCTGAGGAAGAAATATGGTAGGAGTGAGGGAGAGAGAGAAAAAAAGTACAGGAAGTTGCATTCAGAGTCTAACACTGGAGTTTATGTTTTCAGACTCAAGATATTTTGGGGTGAATACAGGTTCTGTATGACTGTGGAAGTGATTGGCTCATGTGTAGGAGAGATGGAGGTCAGTGACATTTAGGAAGTCTAGGAACTATGATGTAATTAATGTCCTCATCTACAGTGAACAAGAGATGGAGAAGTCTCCCACCCAGGCTCTGAAGCCTCCAGTAGATGTTGGGAAAGGACCAGTAGGCCTTGAGATGACAAAGAAAACCCTACAGGACTCAGAAGAGCAGAGCATTTGCATGTTTGGGAAGACATTATCTAGACAGGACACTGGGAAGAGAAAGGAATGCCAACCTACCTCTGTACCCAAGTCACAGGAGTGGTAGAGAATAAGTAGCCTCCTCTCCGGATGGCTACAGAGGAAAGATTCATCTCAGATTGGAGCAAATACTTCAATGGAATGTTCAACAAATTAGTGAAAAACAAAGTGTAACTGGTTTCCAACAAAACATTCTAAAATAATGAGTGTTAAACTTATTTGGAGTTCTGGATACTTTGAGTACCTAATAAAAGTTATATATCCTTTCCCTGAGAAAGTTTATTATAAACACAAAAATAGACTTCCTTTTTTTATGATTTTTTTTTTTATTTTTAACTACTCTCTGTACCCAGCGTGGGGCTTGAACTCACAGCCCCAAGATCAAGAGCTGCAGGTCCACCAACTGAGCCAACCAGGTGCCCCAATACAAAAATAGTTTTAAGGACCTCCTGTTCCCTCCCTGAAACCTATCCTAGGCCCTATATTAAGAACCCCTGTTCTACAAAGTAGAGTGGTGAACGTAAGGAGAGCATCTGCAGGAGGTGGGGGAAATAAGCAGTGTTTAGATAAGATAAACAGAGAAGATAGTCACCCTTAACAATGGTCAAGAATTATAGGAATTTCTGGCAGGTGGTCTGAAGTTAGCTTCAGATACAAAACTATAAAGTTGCAGACACAAACCCCCCAATATTAGAGGTTTACTGATGCTCGGAAGGTTCTGGTCAGTATTTAGACCCCCTGAAAGTAGGTGGCCAGCTTGATTCCAAATAAGATTTGCACATACAGCCTCTGATTGAGAACGTAGAATTAGGGTAATCTAACTAGCCATGCATTCTTTAAAAGCCCTACATCTCTTTTCAGAGTAAGTTGGCTCCATAGAAATGAATAAGTTTATTAAAAATACAAAAAGTGCCAAAATGTGAGCAAGAAGGTGACCAAGGCAACAACCGACAAATAAATGCACTGAAATATTAATTAAACAAATAGTTCAAGAAAATAGAGAAAGGGAAAACATTATGCAACTAGTTTCTTGACACTCATGTTTGATTCTAAAACATCGTCCTTATATCCTTTTCATGATGCTGAGCTGAAAATGTGAATAAAGAGGAAGGAAAGGAAAAGACAGGTTTTATTTATAAACGTACAAAAATATAGCAACTTGCCAAATCCAATATTCTATTTAAAAATACCAAATAAACTTGGGCGCCTGGGTGGCTCAGTGGGTTAAGCCGCTGCCTTCGGCTCAGGTCATGATCTCAGAGTCCTGGGATCGAGTCCCGCATCGGGCTCTCTGCTCAGCGGAGAGCCTGCTTCCCTCTCTCTCTCTCTCTGGCTGCCTCTCCGTCTACTTGTGATTTCTCTCTGTCAAATAAATAAATAAATAAATAAATCTTAAAAAAAAAAAAAATACCAAATAAACTGTTTTTTTAAATCCTGTAACAAAATTGAAAACATAGTAAGAGTTTTGATTTTATTTTATTTATTTATTTGAGAGAGAGAGCATGAGCAGGAAAGAGAAGGAGAGGGAAAAGCAGATTCCCCACTGAGCAGGGAGCCCCACACAGGACTCGATTCCAGTACCCCGGGATTATGATCTGAGCTGAACGCAGACACATAATGGACTGAGCCACCCAGTCACCCCTGAAAGTGTAATAAGAATTTAAAGGAAGTATCTTCAGACTAGTTTCACCACAGCCCTAGTTTTCAAAACATCTTGCTCAGTCTCAAGTAATCTATAGAAACTTGATGTTATCGTGTGATGTTAATGCAATAGTATTAATAAGACATGCCTCATGCAACAGATGCCGACGTCAGTAGCTCAGACAGTTGTCCAGAAGGAAAATGGCCTTCAGCACACCCGCAAGATGCTGCATATCGGTGATCCAAGTGTGAAAAAGACGGCGGTCTCCCTGCTGAGAAATTTGTCTCGGAATCTTTCTCTACAGAATGAAATTGGTGAGTCAGCAAACGTGTCTGGATGTTGTGAATACATATTGAAAATACAAATGCAGTGAACCATTGTCTTTATCATTTTCTACTGAAATGTGATAGACCTGGCTTTTGCACCCAAGCATCAAGGTAGGCTTTCTCCCTGGGTCTCAAATAGGGATTTTTTTAATTGTTCTAATTACTATGGAAGAGAAATTAACAAGGTAGGTTACATGTCTGATGTTTTTCAAAAGCCTTCGGCTCAGCAGTCAATGGAGCCTTTTTAACCTGCGCAGTTAGTTCAGACTGCTTAAGCACTGCTCTTCTAAAACGTGGAAAATAAACACACAGTGGTCTTCCCTTTAGAAGTTTGGTCCCTGTTGCACTAGAAAAAAAAATGGATGGTTGTGCAAAAAAGGCAGAAAGGTGGAGTCATTGAATATATACCGAATTGGCATACATTTGCAACAGTGTGATGGAACTAGAGGGGATTATGCTAAGCGAAGTAAGTCAATCAGAGAAAGACAATTTTCATACGATCTCTCTGATAAGAGGAATTTGAGAAATAAGACAGAGGATCAAGGGGAAGGAAAAGAAAAATAAGATAAAAACAGAGAAGGAAGCAAACCTAATAAGACACTAAAGCTGATAATACACTATATGTTAGTTAAGTTGAATTTAAATTTTAAAATTTTTTAAAAGATTATTTATTTATTTATTTGACAGATCCTAAGTAGGCAGAGAGGCAGGCAGAGAGAGGGAGGGGGAAGCAGGCTCCCTGCTAAGCAGAGAGCCCGATGGGGGGCTTGATCCCAGGACTCTGAGATCATGACCTGAGCCTAAGGCAGAGGCTTTAGCCCACTGAGCCACCCAGGAGCCACAAAATTTTTTAGATTAAAATAAAAAAATTGGCATGGACAGTTTTAAAATGAATACAATAAAGTATTTGCTCCTTTTTTGAGAGTCTGTATTATTGACAAAGATAACTATGTTACACTATCAAATAATAAAATGTTTTGTTCCTTTGCTTTCTACACAGAAATGTCTGATGAATGTTTGAATTAAGTCAAATACTATAAAATGAGATAATAGGAAGATAACGCCAAAATCAATCATGTTTCCTAATGCTCCATAAATCAGTCATTCCTGACAACTCAGAATTCAGTTTTTCACAATCTTCCACTAAAATTTTAAACAAATTCTTTTTTGGTTTTAGTGGATTGGATTAGTAGTTTGGAATACACACACAGACACACAGCACCAGAGATACTGAAGTCTGTGGTTATGTTTTACTAATGTCATTTCCAAAGCCAGCCAGCAGCACGATATTGGACAGGCAGTTTCATAAATGGTTTCCTGCCCATTATAAATACAGAGAGAGCCTGGAAACTTTGCATGAATCTAAAAGAAACCTTGCCCTAGGCACTCTGAAAAATATGAAAGTGTTCTCCTCATTGTCCTTTGTGGACTTTTGTGCTGCACTTTAATCAGGTATATTATCCTTTGACATTTTTCCCCCCCAAAGGATAGGTGGCTCCATCTTTAAACAGTGCTGATGGAGGTAACTTGCACTCAACCCATTATACACGTGCCTTCAGGGCAAAATACTGTTGTTCCGGTGTTCTACCATCCTCTAAACTGTTGGAAAGATACAAATGTAGCCCCACACTTCACCTTTTTTTTTTTTTTTTTTAATAAATAAACACTATTTAATTCTTCAGTTGAGCAGGAAATGGTCTTGGCAGAGTCAAGGTTTTTTTGCATTACACTATACTTAATGTTTATTTATTTTCTTTGTTAGTCTCCTTTGAGTGAGTTCTGGCTTTGATACATTGCATCTCAAATTTTGTTGGCTCCCCTGGATAATTATAATATTTATACTTTTTCTCCTCTTAATATTTAATGGTTTAACAATGTGACTTCTCTTCCTGTATTTGTCACTTTCAACCAGAAGCTAGATAAATGGAAAATCATTGTTTTGGATGGTTTTATTAAAGAACAACAACTTTAATTTTTTTAAAGATATATGCTCATTTTAAAAATTCAAGCAATTAAGAAAAGCACCACAAATAAAGCAAAAATACTTCCTCTTATCACTCAGAAAACAACTCTTGTTAACCTTAGGTGAATATCTTTCCAGACATCTCTCTATGCCTATAAACAGATGAAAGTTTAGACAGAAAAATGAATAAATGATATTAAAATTGGGTCGTACAACATCTAGTGGCCAAGAATTCATTAGAATTAGTTTTCACAAAAGCAAACTGAATGACATAGAATCAGAATCACTGAACTTTGGATACATTTTTCACTACATTTCAGACATGTTTTAGAAACTGTGGGAACGTGTACTCAAGTTTGTCTCGGTCCTGATTTCTAACTCTTGGCCAAACCTAGAGGAATGTCTTGATTGCACACGCAGCAGTATTAGTCTCCTCGATCTCTAAGAGTTCCTCCTTTGTAACTTGTGTATGACGTGCGTGTAACACCGCCTGTAGAAACATAAAATGGAAGGACACAAAGGAAAGAAGAAAAGGAAGGAAGGGAGAGAGGAAAGTTTCTTTTCCAATGTCTGTATTCCAGTTGATCATTTTAGTGGTCCTCTTAGCTAAAGTGCCCTGTATACTGTAGGTGATGCCCACCGAACATTATCGAGAGGACCAGTGTTTTGTTAAACAGGTCTGGCCATGTCCTGTATTATGGAATAGCTGCAAAGGACCATTATCAGACAGTCACATCAGAATTTATTATGACCGGCCTCATCCACATCCTCTCACTAATGAGGTAGTTTGCACCAAAAGTCTAGTTTTGTTCAATTTATTTTATGGAGTCTGTTATTGTAGTGAGGCTCGTATTCATAAAATTCCAATGAGATCATCTTTATTGGATTCTTTGTAATTTTTAAAATTTTAATTCTAGTGTAGTTAACATGCAGTGTCATTTGTTTCAGGTGTACAGTGCAGTGATTCATCAAGTCTATACGTTACTCAGGGCTCATCACAGTTATCTGTACTCTTTTTTTTTTAAAGATTTTGTTTATTTATTTGACAGAGATCACAAGTAGGCAGAAGGGCAGGCGGGGGTGGGGGGCGGGGGGAAGCAGGCTCCCCGCTGAGCAGAGAGCCCAATGTGGGGCTCAATCCCAGGACCCTGGGATCATGACCTGAGCCGAAGGCAGAGGCTTTAACCCACTGAGCCACCCAGGTGCCCAGTATCTGTACTCTTAATCCCCTTCGCATATTTCATGCATTCCCCCCACCAACTACCCCTCTGGTAACCATCAGTTTGTTCTCTGCAGATAAGAGTCTGTTTTTTTAACTGCCTTTTTTTTGCCCTTTGTTTATTTTGTTTCTTAAATTCTATTTATGAGGGGTACCTGTGTGGCTCAGTCAGTTAAGCATCTGCCTTTGCCTCAGGTCGTGATCCTGGGGTCCTGGGGTTGAGCCCCATATCAGGTTCCCTATTCAGCACAGAGACTGCTCTTCCTCACCCTCTGCTGTTCCCCCTGCTTGTGCGTTCTCTCTCTCTCTCTCTCGCTCTCAAATAAATAAAATCTTTAAAAAAAAAGAATTCCACATATGAGTGAAATCATACGGTATTTGTCTTTCCTTGAGTGACTTATTTCACTTAGTTCCAATCATGTTTTTGCAAATAACAAGATTTCATTCTTTTTTTATGGCTGAATGATATTCCATATAATACACACTTGGGCTGCTTCTATAATTTGGTTATTGTAAATAATGCTGCAGTAAACATAGGGGTGCATGTATCCCTTTGAATTAGTGTTTTCATATTCTTTGGGTAAATACTCAGTAGTGCAATTACTGGATGGTAGGGTAGTCCTATTTTTAAGTTTTTGAGGAATTTCCATGCTGTCCTCTACAGTGGTGCACCAGTTTGCATTCCCACCAACAGTGTACAAGGATTCCTTTTTCTCCATATTATTGCCAACACTTGGTTCTTGAGTTTTTTCTTTTTTTTTATTTTAGCCATCTGACAGGTGTGAGGTGATATCTCATAGTGGTTTTGATTTGCATTTTCTTGATGATAAGTGATGATGAGCATCTTTTCATGTGTCTGTTGGCCATCTGTTTTCTTTGGAGAAACATCTGTTCTTGTCTTCTGCCCATTTTTTAATTGGATTATTTGGTTTTTGGTGTTGAGTTGTATAAGTTGTTCATATATTTTGGATAATAACCCTTTATCAGATATGTCATTTGCAACTATCTCCTTCTATTCAATAGGTTGTCTTTTAGTTTTATTTGTTGATTTTTGCTGAACAGAAGCTTTCTCGTTTGATGTAGTCCCAACAGTTTACTTTTGCTGTGTTTCCCTTGCTGCAGGAAAGAGATCTAGAAAAATGCTGCTACGGTCAATGTCAGAGAAATTACTACCTGTCCTCTCTTTAAGTAATTTTACGGATATTTAATCGATCTTATTTTTGTGTATGGTGTAAGGAAGTGGTCCACTTTCACTTTCATTTTTTGCATGTTGCTGTCCAGTTTTCCTAACACCATTTGTTTAAGAGACTGGTATTTTCCCATGGCATATTCTTACCTCCTTTATCGAAGATTAATTGGTCATATATTTGTAGCTTTATTTCTATATAGCCCCTTGCTTTCATAAGATGACCCACCAATAAAACTCTACTTATTTCAAGGACAATATCGAGAAGAGGGTTCTGCAAGATAAATGCAATTTTTAAGTTCCAAGTCAGCTTTATGTCAGATAAATAATTTGAGTGACAGGACCCATCTTGATTCAGAGTAGTCATAGCCAGGAATAAATGAAAATCAGTTTAAAATACATGAATCGTGTTTCTCTTGAGAGACTTCTAGACTAAAACATTCCATATGATGACCTGGAATGAAATCCTCACGTATTACTTAGATTTACAGAAATAAACTTAAAACTTTTATTTTCTTGGGGTGCCTGGGTGGCTCAGTTGGTCAAGCATCTGCCTTCAGCTTAGGTCATGATCCCAGGGTGCAGGGATCGAGCCCCACAGGCAGCTCTCTGCTCATCCGGGAGCCTGCTTCTCCTTCTCCTTCTGCACCCCCCCCAGCTCAGGCATGCACTCTCTCTCAAATAAACAAATAAAATTTTTTTTAAAAATATATTTTCTGGGGCGCCTGGGTGGCTCAGCGGGTTAAAGCCTCTGCCTTTGGCTCAGGTCATGATCCCAGGGTCCTGGGATCGAGCCCCACGTCGGGCTCTCTGCTCAGCAAGGAGCCTGCTTCCTCCTCTCTCTCTGCCTGCTTCTCTGCCTACTTGTGATCTCTGCCTGTCAAATAAATAAATAAAATCTTTAAAAAAAAAAAAAAATATATATATATATATATATATATTTTCTTACAAATTTAAAGATAGGCACACTTGGTATGGTGACAGAGTATTAGAGCTCATGCAGAAGACACGGATCTGCGTCCTACAAGGCCACTTTGTCACTTAGACCACCTTGGCTAGTCATTGAACTGCTCTAACCAGAATGAGATTAATAATCACTACTTCAAGGATCAGATAAAATAATGTATTTATAAGGAAGTATTTGGACACATCTTGAGATTCTCAATTCCCATTTACTCATATTTACAGATGTTTTCTGACATCCAACTAATGCCTTGGCTTTTTTTTTTTTTTCTTTAAAGATTTTATTTATTTATTTATTTGACAGAGAGAAATCACAAGTAGACGGAGAGGCAGGCAGAGAGAGAGAGAGAGGGAAGCAGGCTCCCTGCTGAGCAGAGAGCCCGATGTGGGACTCAATCCCAGGACCCTGAGATCATGACCTGAGCCGAAGGCAGCGGCTTAACCCACTGAGCCACCCAGGCGCCCTGCCTTGGCTTTTTTAAGACATTGAGTTTAAGGATTAAATAAAATCTCCCTCAACAATAAGACATTGAGCTGTAACTCTCCCAATAACATGAGAAGGCCTTTAATTTTATATTTCATTATTAAAGATCCCATTTTAATTGTCCCAAAATATATTTATTTAGGCCCAGTCATGTGTGTACGTACATATGCATACATACATATGCTCTTTCTTTTCAGGTTTCTTTTGCTTATTTTCTTTCCTAATGTTACGTGTATGCAGTTATGTATGTATGTATATTACCAACCCTGTGAAGTAGATACTATTATTCCCCCATTTTACAGATTGAGGAAACGCAGCATGGAGAGGTTAAGTAGCTTGCCCAGACCACACAGCCACGGAGGGGAGAGACAGGACTGAAACAGAAAAGTCTGACTTTAGAGGCTGAGCTCTGAGCTCTGAACACTGTGCCTCGATGCTTCAACAACAGTGAAGACCAGAGCTCAGGTCTTTGAGCAGAAGGTGTGTCCTTCCTGTCAGTCAGATCCACGTATTATCAAAGGATGACAAGTTGCTCAGTCCTTTTATTGGATCTGTCTCTGTTTTAGACATAGCGCTCAAACCTGGAAGTCCAGAGTAAATGTGATGATTGTCTTCAGGAACCCATAGCCCCCTTTGGAACTCAGACAGCACATGACTGATTACAATGCAGTGCCCTAGAGAAAGGAGTGCGCTTCATCATGACACATAAACTCAGATGAAGAAACAACAAAACAAAGCAGAAGTATTTGTTATACAACCATGATAAACACAACACCGTATTAAAGAGCTGTGAAGAACAACAGGCGCGTGCTCTCTATCATTGAAGAAGGGTCCCAAGTAGTAAGAGAAAAAGAAGAAAATACACATGAAAAGAATCATTGCAAAAAATCAAGTATATATCTATCTTGCCCAAAATATATACCAATATATTTGACAAGTTATAGTCAAATCATCAAATAGTAATACCTCTTTTGTTACCACCAAAAAACCACAAATTAAAACCCTACAACCTAGAACTTACATATAGAGTGAAAACGTAAATTTAAAAGTGTTGCTTTTTTTTTTCTTAAATAATAGTATTATTTGTGCACTGAAGAAACTAAGCAATACAAATAATTTTTTTGAAAAAAATTTTTAGGTCACCATCAATACTGTTGTCAAAAAACAAGTCTTGTTAATATTTTAATGTATTTCTTCTCAGGTTTCTTTTGAATATTTTCTTTCCAAATGTTATTATATATTCTTTTTTTAATATTTTATATTATATATTCTTCATAAATAACTGTACTTAACTTTCACACAGAATAGTAATATAAATATTTTATTATACATGTTTCACAAATATTTTTGAGATACATAATCTTTGCAGATGTGTTTTAGAAAATCATATTCCTATTATTAAGTTATGTAAGCTTTTTATAATTTTTCACTTATATATAATACTATAATAAAAACCTCTGCATACGGCTTTTTCTGTTTTTAAAGTAAATGTCTTTAGGATTAATTTCTAGAAGTGGAATTACTGAATCAAAGAATGTGAAAAAATTTTAAATTCTTGACACTTCTGTCAAATTATCATTGTCATTTCTGCCAAAAGATTTCCAATGTACTGAGAAGAGAATACCATCTTTTGGGGGGCATTTGGGTGGCTAATTTGTTTGAGCATCCACCTCTTGATTTCAGCTTAAGTCACTCTCAGGGTCATGGGATCGAGCCCCACATTGGACTCCCTGCTCAGCAGAGAGTATGCTGGGGAGTCTCCCTCCCCCCCACTCACAGGTCCCTTTGCCCACATGCACTCTCTCTCTCTCTCTCTCTCTCTCAAATAAATGTTTTTTAAAAATGACCTTTTAAGAATCTTTTTAAGGGGCGCCTGGATGGCTCAGTGGGTTAAGGCCTCTGCCTTCAGCTTGGGTCATGATCTCAGGGTCCTGGGATCGAGCCCCACATCCGGCTCTCTACTCAGCAGGGAGCCTGCTTCCCCCTCTCTCTCTGCCTCTCTCACTGCTTGCTTATGATCTCTCTCTGTCAAATAAACAGAAAAACAATCTTAAAAAAAAAAAAAAGTAAGAAAGATCTTTTTAAAATTTGAGTATCAAAGATTACGTCTTTCCATATGTTCATTAACTAGTTCTGTTTCTTTTAAAAATGTTTTTTACCCAAACTGTGTTGGGATCTTGAGATTAAGGAATAATCCTTCTAATCAAATGTTGATTTTTTTTTTCTTTTTGTAGCCAAAGAAACTTTGCCTGATTTGGTTTCCATAATTCCTGACACAGCCCCGAGTACTGATCTTCTCATTGAGACTACAGCCTCTGCCTGCTACACTCTGAACAATATAATCCAAAATAGTTACCAGAATGCACGGGATCTTCTGAACACTGGAGGCCTGCAGAAAATCATGACCATCAGCTCAGGCGATGTGTAAGTCTTACAGTATCTGCCTGTTGGCTATCTCCCCATTCCTCACCATCCCTCCCATATGACATCTAGTTTTGAATGTCCACACATTGAGAACCATGGGTATTATGGCCCAAAAAACAAGATTGTAAAGTTGAGCCAGATGGTCTGGTTCAATTCTTGATAATCAAGCAAGTGAAAAACTGAATTCTCCAAGCCAAATAGTTGCCCATTCACTTCTAAAATATCCAGATAGTCAAACTCCATAGTTTCTCTGGGTAGTACGTGGCAACCTTTTATTGACCTAATGAATTAATTTGTTTCCTAGAGCCACAGCTGTGATTTAAAACCAGGAAAATATAAGCAAAGTGGGAGTCCTTCCCACCAAAGTGGGCAGCAAAGGGACTGCTCCTTTCCTCACTTAGATCTAGAGCTAGTGTCACGCCAGGTACCTTAGAAAAAGCAGTGATAACACAAGAAGTAGGAGGCAACGTAATCAGAAATTCCTGCTTTCTCAGTTTTCTCTATCACATCTCTTCCATCTCTCATTCCCTTCTGAGAATAGGAGATCTAATTACAGTAGACATCCCACATCCCTGTTCCTGTGTCTTTTAATTTTTTCCATTAAAAAAAAAAAGTGATAAAGAGAATGAAAAACGTTGTGTAATGAAATTAATTACTATTAGTTAATTTACAGGCATGGAATCCAAAGAGCGCATCTTTTTCTCTATTTATACAATTCTGAATTGTTTGAGTTGTTAAATAGAAGTTACTTTTGTAAGTAACTAAGAAAGAGATGAAGTGTTATACCCCAATTCTAATGAGTGGTAAAGCACATGAACTTCACCCCTGCTAGACAAATATGTGCCTGGCCCCATGGGGAAGCACAGGGGTCTGTGGGGTCCTGGAGTCAACACACATCTCCTTCCCCACTCACATAGGCCCCGGTACGCTGCAGTCCCATTCCCAAACCTCATGGGGAAGGAAGACCATATTCAGAGTCAAAGGATTAAAAGGAGCGCTGGTTAGAATTCCCCAAGTCAGAATATTCACCTGTCCCCAGAGTCTGGTAGAGAGCAGTTGCTCAGTCTTTATGGAAAGATCGAATGATTGCTATAAAACAGAAATGACTTTCAAGTAGTCATCCATGCTTCTAAGCAAATCTCCATAAGACCATATGATTTTTATTATTTGAGTAATCGGGCATAAGAAGTGCATGAGAATATACCCTCACTTTTAGTATAGCTTAGCAATATATGGGGATGTGCTACTCCGTTCTTTTTTGCCCTGAGTGTCCATTTGCCCTGGCTCAAAAAATATATATATCAACATGGAGCTTCTACCAGTTGTGCCTGCTGTTCCTTCCTTGCTAAGTGTTGTATAGCTGACCCGTAATTTAGGGGCTAGCCTGGAAATTAGTTGCCATTTATAACATTTTTTTCTTTGAATAAATGATTTCCAAGTGCCAAACAACCAACTTATAAAGAAGCTGTGATATCAAACCCTTGCTATTCAAAAAACATTTTCCAGTTTTAAATATTAGAGACCCATAGTTTTCATGGATTTATTAGTATTTCAGTATTAGCAAGTGACTCTGAAAAGTCCATGAAGTACTAAAAAAAAATCTGTAAAGTGCTGATTTGATTTTCCCTTAATGCAAGACTGGCATGGAAGAGAAAGGCTTTTAGCTAATGAATGAACTCAAGATGTGCTTTTCCATACCGTATTGCATTATCTGTTCATGGTTGCCTGTTTGTAAACTCCTATGACATGAAAAATTAAACGTTTGTTTCTTTGTTAAAAGAAAAAACTCAGCTGTGTGCTTGTTCAGTTGATGGAAGAGAAAGAGCTCTAAGGAAGCATAGATCTTTAGCCAGAAACAGGATGTTTAGGACAAATGTTTTGTTTTGTTTTGTTTTTATTTAAATTCAATTTAATTAACACATAGTGTATTGTTAGTTTCAGCGGTAGAATGTAGTGATTCATCGGTTGCATATAACACCCAAGTGTTCATTACTTCAAGTGCCTTCCTTAATGCCCATCACCCAGTTACCTCACCCCCCAACTCACCTCATTTTAGGGCAAACTTAAAAGCAAAACATCAAAAACTAAGTATATTGTCAGGGTACCTGGCTAGCTCAGTGGGTGGAACATGTGACTTCCGAGATCAGGGTTGTGAGTTTGAGCCCCATGTTGGGTGTAGAGATTACTTAAAAAATAAAGAAGAGGGACGTCTGGGAGGCTCAGTCGGTTAAGCATCTGCCTTTGGCCCAGGTCTTGTTCCCAGGGTCCTGGGATCCAGCCCCATGCTGGGCTCCCTTCTCCACCAGGAGTCTCCTTCTCCCTCTGCCTCTCCCCCTCCTCATTCTCTCTCTTTCTCACTTTCTCTCTCAAATAAATAAAGTCTTTTTCTTAAATTGAAGGAAAAAAACTTAAGTACAGTGTCCAGTATTGTAGTGACTTGGATTTATAACGGAAGTACATTTTCCATTCACTCCATACAAAAACAAAGAAATTTGGAAGCTATTGTAACAAATATTTCAATAAGAATTTATTATATTAGCTTAAAAATATTACTCTTACTCTCGTAGAATCACTAAGTCTAGAAGGTAGATATATTTTTTCAGTCATGCTTTCCCGAATTTGTATTCTATGTATATGCATTATAAAGGTACAAATATATTTCTATTCTATAAATAGCATATATATGATATTTAATATAAGTATATTTGATTTATTTATTAATGTAATATAAATAAATGTAAATAATGTATATAAATATATAAATTATATTCTATAAGCCAAGGATTTATGAAATCTAAATCTGATATATTTCTTGTAAATATCAGGAATATGCTCTATAAAAACTATTTGCTGGCCTGTACTAGTGGTTTTAAGATTTTTTTTTAATAATTTTTTTTTTTTTTTTAAACCCAATGTGGCCCCTGGCCCTCAACACTCACCATCTAATTCTCTTGTTATGGTGAGTGTCCTGACTTAACGGATGGCTGCCGAGCAGCAGCAGTTAAAGATTTACGGAACACCCACAGACAGCATCCTGATCTCAGAATGCCTTTTTCCTCTTTTCAGTTATGGCTCCAACAAAGCAAGTAAAGCTGCTTCTGTTCTCCTATATTCCCTGTGGACGCACACAGAGCTCCATAATGCCTACAAGAAGGTAAGAACACTAAAAAGGTCTGGGTTGCAGTTAACGGCCACATCGTAATGGCCCGTTTGTCTGCCCCTGGCGACACAGCACTAAAAACTCCATTTTCTTGTATGACAATGTTGTTACCTTTCACATTTCTGTTTGTTTATTCCAAAGGCTCAGTTTAAGAAGACAGATTTTGTCAACAGCCGGACTGCCAAAGCCTACCACTCCCTTAAAGACTGAGGAAAAGGAAAAAGTGCTCTCAGAAATCTCAACCTCACCATTCTCAGCCACAAAAAAAAGCCTCAAAGGAAAACACCTATTTTTCTACTTCCCAGCCCAAGAAACCTCAAAAGAGCATGCCCTGTTTCTTAGCCTTTTCTATTTCCAAGGTCCCCAGAATCCAGAAGACATATAGGCAAAATATAATTTTATTAGTCTTCCAGAAAACTTTTTCAAGTTTGCTACCAGTAGACACTGGCAACAGCCTCCCTTTTACCCTCCACAGACTGTGGTCCTTGTGATCGGGATTCACGGTGCAGGGCCTCCCGGAACCGAAATGCGAATTCATGTGGAATGAGCATTAACAACAAACAAGGAAAGAAGGAGACGGTTCTATTACCAGGATTTTAACAGTTTGGTTTACGCGTATAGTCCTTTCCTGGTTTCTATATTTTGTCTCTCATATGCACATTGCTTCGCCATTGGCCATGAGTGTATTGTTCTGCAGTGTTGAAACAGAATGAAAACAACGAGAAATATTTGCAGGAGAAAATTTAATGGCAAAATTATATGTTTGTTTACTTTGTGCTTGTTTTTATCCTCTTGAATTTTTTTCTCTGATTTGAAGTGAACTGAAGAAATTTAGGTCACATTGAGTGTGCATGACTCTAAGAAAACGAAATTGAAATGAAGTGATCATAGCAAATTTAAAAATCTTCTCACAGAGAACAGCTACTATGGTTATGAAATTCCGTGCTCCCTCTAACACTTAAATATAGTCTTGCTCAAGGAAATACCTACCCTATGACAACACCATGAAATGCAAATCTCTCCAGAATAGTAGGATTCAATATGATCTATTACCTGGACTTTTTCAGCAACTTCAGTGGTCTGGTAGAAAACAGACTCTATACTCTTCAACTACAAAAGGAAATGAAAACCTCTCAAACTGCTGCATGAGCCCAGGGCACTGAAAACAGCTCATTTAATAAATTACATTATCAATCAGCCCAACTTTGCCCAACATTTAAAAAATATCACCTTAGAGAGCCTCTAAATCTCATGTGATCTTCCTCAAACCATTATTTTAAGTCAAGGAAATTACAGAGCAAAAAAATGAAGACACTGTGTTGAGGAAAAATATGTCAAGGCCATGCAGAAATGATATGGGATATACTAGTGTTGAAAAATTGACATCATCTGTTGAAGTGAATCTGTTACAAGTGTTCTTTTAACTGAGCGATGATTAGTACCATTTACGTAAAATTAGTCTTCTCAACTACAGTTCTGTTATATTTTCCTTTTTAAAAAAAAAAAAAATCTGACAGTGTTTTCTATAAGAAAGTAAGAAGGAAAAAAATCCTTCAGCTCCCTTTGGCCAGAGATGTATAATAGAAAAATAAATGCCCATTTTCAAATTGAATGTGTACTTAAGTCTTTATTATACTGAGAAGACAAAATTCTTTTAATTTTAAGAGCTTGATGGAGAAGACTCAGAATACTAACCTAGTTCAAAATGAAATTGTTAGATACCAATTTTTAAATACTGAAGAGAAAAACCATTTCTTTTTCTAGAGCTTTGATGAATAATGTTTGGAACATTTTTTATTCCTCCACATAACTGATGGATGTTCAAAAGTTTCTGTGTTTTTTAATGCATTAGTAGAGCCTTCAATATTAAACACAAAAGGAGGTCAAAATAATGTTGCCTGCATTGGTATCTGTGTACATCTGATTTATTTGTGTATCACAGTATATGTGCTATGACTGACACGGCATTTGAAGATTTGACCTTATAAACTTATATTGCTAAGGGTTTAATACTTTGTAATTGTTTCTATTTCTTCCCTACTTAAAAGCCTAGGTTCTTTACAAAGAAACACTTCCTGCAAGAAAACTGGAATTAGCTAATGACTAAAGCATGCCTCAATGGAGAGACATACTAATGTGGTAGATTTTAGTAAATTGAGTGTGTCTGTGACCTGACAAGATAGACTGGTTTGATCCGCATGTCCTGCTTTGTTCACTCTGCTTACCAAAAACCTCACTATTCTACTATCTTTGGATACCTCTGGGGGAGGTCCTTGTGTGCTGAATATCAGTTTTGATCTCAGGTCCATACAAAAAGCTTTTTTTTTTTAAATATGTGTCCCATCCTTCCCCATGTCATCAGGAGATTTGACAAGCTGAGTGGAGCCTTTTTGTCTATTTCTGCTAAGAGTTCCAAAGGACTGCTTCCTTGTCAAGAATTCTTAATGATGGTGTGGCATATGGGAGGTCACTGCCCTGGCTTTCTGTCACTGGAAACATTTGTTTATACCTGATGGAAATAACCAACGGGTTATCTGGCAAGATAGGGGATTAACATGTCAAATGGGGAAATACGCAGCGTGAGTAGATAAACCACTTTAAAATGAATTTAATCACCCTCTGAAGAAGCAATTTCTCAGAATAAAGAAAGGAAATAGGAAATAAACATATTTCAATATCTTTATATACCTATAACTTATTTGTACTATAGTTATAAATGAAATTTCCTCTAAATAAAACGTGTCATGAACTTATTGTGCTTTGGAATGAGGTCAACTTCAGTATGTTTGTACTTCCAACAAAATTGCAGAAGCCTCGAATCGTGGGATCTGAGGATTAGGGGGGAATTTAGAGGACATCTGGTCAAGTCCTTCTTAAAGTATTGAATGCATCAGAAAAGATGCAGTTCTTATCAAAGTAACAGGAGAAAAATTTTCAGTCATTCGTTCAGCTAATGCTCGCATGACCCTGTGATGCACCCATTTTAAGACTCAGTAACTGTTACATTAAATTATTTGTTGTGGAAGAGAAAATAAATAAAAAAGAAACAAACTTTTCAAAATAAAATCCTGCATTACATTTAATGTTTTAGTTTGTAGTGGTACTGACAACTTCATCTCTTAGGAAATAAACTTCAACCTTTTAAGGACAGTAAGAGGAAAACTCTTTTTATGATATATTCAGGAAAGAAAGATCAAAATGCTGTATGTTGGTAAAAGAGCTGTTTTTAAAGTATGAGAGGAAGGGAAAGCATTCTGAAGCCATCTGGGAGACACACGTAAAGAATCCAGCAATAGTTAGCCTGGAAGAAAGGTGCCATGTTACCTGTCTTCAAATATCTGAAGGACCTTTGTATAAAAGATGACAGTCTTACTCTGAGTAGAGAAGAGACCAGGCCAATAGGTAGAGGCTTGTGAGACTAGCTCTGACTGAACAATAGTGGACGTATATTTGAGTACTCCTCACAGCCTCCTCATGAGGGATACAGTTTTTCCTTTTTCTTCCTTTTTTTACATTTTACACATGAAAATAATGTGAAGTAGAAAGAGGTCGCCTTCCGAAGGAGTACAGCCAGAAAGTTCAGGGAGGCCATAGAAAGTCAGGTGGAATAGCTCCTCACAGGCTCTACTCCGAGACCAAAGAATGGAAGGTGTGTCTCCATGCTGGAGCAATGTGGGGGATCTGTTTGGCTTATCTCTCTTTGGAGAGTTATAAGGGCAGTCTGGCATAATGGTGAAGAGGACTGATTCTAGAACCAACCAGTCTGAGCTCAAAGTGGGATTTCTCCTGTTTAATAGCTGGAGTGAGTTTCTTAGTTACTCTGAGTCTCAAGCCTTCTTTAACTGTTAGGTGGGAACAATAGTAGTAGTTACTTCTACTGTTGGGTTGTTTGAGGATTAAATGTCTTCTTAATTGTAAAGCACTAAAAACAGTCCCTGACAGTATGCACCGAACAAATGCTAACTACATTACTTGGAGTTCCCTGGTTTGAGGGTTCTTTGCTCTTTTTTTCTACTCCATCTCTTGAGTTTCTCTTTTCAGATATGGTTGATTTAGTTAAAAGCCCCAGCCCCTTCCCCCAGCTACCCATTTTACACACACACCATCCCTTAGAAGGCCAGGCAAAAAAAGAGGAAAACAAATATGGCCCAGTCAAGTGATCCTGAATGTCTCTTCCTCAGGAAACGAGTCTTTTGGGAGGTATTTGTAAGTGTTAAATGAAAAGAAATATCCCCAAATCAAATAAGTTTGAGAAGGGCTGGATTATACAAAGATTGATTACAAGGCTTCTCAGAGTCTCTAATGTGCACTGTGCATTGTGAAATCTCCCAAGAACGGGAGACTTTTGTTTGAATCAGTACAACCTTTTTCCTTAGATGACTCTTGAAGCTGTGCTTCTATTGTGGGCGCTGTGATCTGGGCCAGAGGCAGGAGGACGAGAGGCATTCCTCTGCTTGGCAGCCTTGTCCAGTTCATCTCCTGAGGCCTGGACTACTCAGAAACCATACCTGGGCTTAGTCATGATTTAGTGAAATCAGAAAATCAATGATTTCAATAGATTAAGGACTAGTTCCTAAGTATTTTGTTTCTTTACCACCTGGAGTGTGCTCGTCTACAGGCAAGAAAGCAACTCAGAAGGCAGTTATTAGCCCAGAGGAGCATGTTGAGGCAGCAACAGACATTCCAACATCCAGCTGATCAAACCCTGTCCTAAATCTCACATCAAGAAGCAGTTAAATCTCTCAGAGGCCTGACTTTCACCGTAAGCTACTAACATACAATCCATCTGGTAAGGAACAAAAAACAAGTTAAAACTTGCAGATTTTCCTACAGCTATAATATAAGATGTTCTTCCCAGGAATAAGCAATTTTTTGGAGTTTTGTTTTAGAAAAAAAGGAGGAGTTCCACTTTTAATTCTCTTTCAGCGTACATGTATTGAACGTTTATTCCTGGAGCTGACAACCAGTGAGATGCAGATTTAAGAGAAAGTGCCCACACGTCTGAGCAAAACAGATGTCTCTGTGATGGAAACTTGTACAGTTTACAGTATCCTTTGCGGTATCTGAGAAATGAAAAGTCATCATCTCGTTTCCTGGGAATTAAACGTCATCATTCTACAGGGTGAGAGTTGGGGAGCTCTAGAGCCACACAGACCTTCTGGAATAGGTCTCCTAGAATAATGGTTAGCCCGAGAGACAAAGGACTAAGAAGAACATACCTGCATTTTTAGCCGGGAGGAGTTGTCAGAATTGATATCCTTTACTAAGAATGTGTGAAAAATTTAATATTTAGAAAATTAACAAAAATTTTTTTCTCCAATTTGTTTTACCTCTTGCTCTAATTGGAGGTTTTTGCAGTTCCTAATTGAAAAAATTGAAGTAATCTATTTTTGTGGTATTGCTGAACAGCTCTTTATAAGAATTATGTGTGAACATACTAAGTAGCACATTTCCACTTCTTCTGGTTGCTCATACCTAAAGTGACCCACTTCCTCATCTCATGGTTCTATTTCTCCTGCATTAGTTTATCACTTAAGATGCTTCATTTGCATTCAGGTAATAAAAAAGTTCAGCTCAAGTGGCTTAAACAATAAATGTATTTATTTTGTGTAACAGGAAGACCAGGTTTAGGCTCAGGCTTGGTTATTCCAGCAACTCATTGAAGTCATCAAGAATCTAGATTACTGGGGATCCCTGGGTGGTTCAGTTGGTTAAGCATCTGCCTTTGCCTTCGGTTAAGGTCGTGACCCTGAGATCAGGGATAAAGCCCTGCTTCAGGCTCCCTGCTCAGCTCTCTTGCTCTCTTGCTCACTTTCTCTCAAATAAATTTCAAATAAATAAAATAAAATAAATAAGATCTTTCTCTCAAACAAATAAATTTTTAAAAAATATTTTATTAATTTATTTTACAAAGACAGTAAGAGAGGGAACACAAGTAGGGGCAGCAGCAGAGCGGGAGGGAGAAGCAGGCTTCTTGCTGAGCAGGGAGCCCAGTGTGGGGCTCAATCCCAGGACCTGAGATCATGACCTGAACCAAAAGCAGACGCTTAACGACTGAGCCAACCATTGCCCCTAAATAAAATCTTTTTTGAAACAACATTTCAGAACATTTCAAGGTTCCTTCAGTCTTTCTGCTCTGCCATCCTCGGCATTTTTGCTTTTGTCCCCTGGTTGATTTCTCCATTTTGACAAGATGGTGGCAGCAGCTCCAAACGTGTCACCTTTACAGGCCATGTCTAAAGGCCAGAAGAGGGGCGCCTGGGTGGCTCAGTGGGTTAAGCTGCTGCCTTCGGCTCAGGTCATGATCTCAGGGTCCTGGGATCGAGTCCCACATCGGGCTCTCTGCTCAGCCGGGAGCCTGCTTCCTCCTCTCTCTCTCTGCCTGCCTCTCTGTCTACTTGTGATCCCTCTCTGTCAAATAAATAAATAAAATCTTAAAAAAAATAAAAAATAAAGGCCAGAAGATTAAGCAATCCTTCCTTGCATCCTTTTTTTTTTTAAAGTATTATTTTGGTTTTTGGTTTCTTTTTGATTTTGTTTTTTTATTTTTTGAAGATTTTATTTATTTATTTGAGAGAGAGAAAGTGAGAGAGAGTGCATGAGAGGGAGAAGCAGACTCCCCACTGAGTAGGGAGCCCGATGTGGGTGGGACTCGATCCCCAGACTCCAGGATCATGACCTGAGTCACAGGCAGACATGTAATCAACTGAGCCACCCCCGTGCCCCACGTGCATGCTTTTTTTTAATAAGTAAAGAAAAATTTCCCAGAAGCCTCCATCAGATATCCTCATTTTATATTGCCCGGAATTCTTTCACCTGTCCCTTCTTAAATCAATTCCTGGTGAGAAAAATGAAACTACTGTTCCTTTCTCAAACCGATCACATTTCACACAAGGCTGGGCCTACCTCCACTGAGAGGCAAGGGTGGGGAACACTTGAACAAAGCCGGGGTTTTATTGAACAAGAACAAAAGGGGCGGCAGAGTAGTCAACCAACCACTGCCTGCCCTCGGTGAGGACATCTGAAGAAGAAAGAATTTACCTTTTTTTTTTCTTTTTTTTTAAGAATTCAACCTTTTTTAGCAATCTGACTTCATCTGGCCCATAGGAGAAGTGTTGTCTCAAATGCCACAGGAGAAAGGACAAGCGTGGCTGTTGCATTGCATTTAGGACAAAGTCCATGAGGGCTTGTTGATGAAGAATGACGGAAGAGTTGGGAACTGCAATTAAACCAAGAATCATGATTTCAAGGAGAAAAATGAAGATGATGCTCGACTAACAGTGAGGTGGAATAAAATCATTTCGGAAGTTCTGTGCCTCTTTTTAATTTTCTTGACATCTACCATTCCTCACCTGTAACTGGTAATTATGGACCCCAAATTATGGACTCCATTACCTTCATGGACCACATCATCTTAGAACATCTGGTCTGAACCCGAGGTGTCTGATAATCTCATTTCCTCAGTGAGACATCAGTTTAGCCAGTAGACACAGCGTGGACTGGAATTCTGACTTTACCCCTCCCTGGCTGTGTGACTCTGGGGAGCTACTTTAACTTTCTGAGTCACTGGGAGAATGGAGTTGACAATTACCGCTTCACTGGATGGTTCAGGGAATAAGATGAGGTGATGTTTTCATCATGCTTGGCTCTTGGGCACACGATACAAGGTAGCCTTGATGACCTCCTATAGACTGGTCTGTCACCCAGGGGTTCCCCAGACTTCAGCTTCTCCAGTCTAATTCCCCTGCTTTTCACAGTGGCCCAGGAATCATCTTAGAGCAGAAATCAAATTCCATAGTGATGAAACAGGAAATGGGAAGAGAGAGGGAAAACTTCCCTGCTGAATCCCTCCAGCCCCTCCTCCTGCTTCCTGGTTCTGCTCACTTCACTTCTGCTAATCCGTTAATCCACACCAAACTCTATCCTGAAGAACTCAAATCAGGGAAAACTCGCAGGGGCACAAAATGAAAGGACTCCCTTTACTACTAGGGTTGCAGTGGGAGATAGTATGTTCTTGCTAACCCAGGAGGAAATATTGAATAAGCTTTTCTATTAAAGAAATGCATTTGTGGGGCGCCTGGGTGGCTCCGTGGGTTAAGCCGCTGCCTTCGGCTCAGGTCATGATCTCAGGGTCCTGGGATCGAGTCCCGCATGGGGCTCTCTGCTCAGCAGGGAACCTGCTTCTCTCTCTCTCTCTCTCTGCCTGCCTCTCTGTCTACTTGTGATCTCTCTGTCAAATAAATAAATAAATAAATCTTTAAAAAGAAAAAAAAGAAATGCATTTGTGCTACTTAGGGTAAATAATGCATCTGGTCAAGGAGTAGCACTTAGCTTCCTTTTCTGAAAAAAAAAAAAAAGATTTTTTTTTTCTTAAAGTATTCTGATACTTTTCTGAAGTTAATGTTTTATGTGTGCATGAAAGTATGGGTGTGACATAGACTGTTCATTACCCTCACGACGTCCTTTCTCTCCTCCCATCACAAGAGAATTTTTGACAGGACACGCAGTGCCCAGTGTAAAGACTATATTTCCCTGACTCACGTGGCAGCTGAGTTGAAGGCATGTGAGTAAATGCTAGCTTGCAGCACGGAAGTAAAGTATAATCCTACAGCCTCTCAAAACCTTCCTTAACACAGTGGGCACATCCCTCCTTTGCCCTCATTTATCCCCTTTCTCCATTCTGCCTGGAAGGCTGACATTACCTGCCTGACCACAAGGAGGAAGGCCACACTCTGGTGTGGTGGGACAGTGATCTCAGTGGAACCCGGTCATACCAGTTCAGGGCCACTTACCTTCAGACACTGCACACATGAGAGAGAAACAAAATTTTATTGGGTGTAAGCTATTATTATTTTAGTTTTTATATCTCACAATCAAACTTAATTCTAACCATCACTTCTTAACACTACTATAGAGAGCAAAATGTTTTAGTTTTTGTATCTCACAATCAAAATTCTAACTATCACTTCTTAACACTATTATATAGAGCAAAACCAAATCAAGAAAATTTCCAAACCAGAAGATACAGTGTTTCTGTCCTAGATCAAAATGCCAACTAGAAGATTAAACTGCTTGTGAGAATACAGAAAAAGAGAAGTAAATTTGGTGAGTTAATTTTGGACTTCAGATTTATTTATTCTGTTGATAAGCCTTTTTACAAAGCAGTCTTCAGCCACATTGTGAAATTATTTCTACTCAATAAAAAAAGACATACATTTCCGAGAGGGAACTGGAAGACACAGTTTTGACCTAATGGTGTCATATTTCCTCTGGAAAGCACACTCTGGGGCATATTGCCCCAGAAAATCGTAGTGCTGAAATATAAACCTTGTAAAACCATGTGAGAAAGAAACCTGTTTTATACGATGTATTTGCTGACAAATGTCAAGAGGAAATAATTTCTACAAAATGAAAAGAACCATTAAGTAGTCTAAATTAGGTCACAAACATTTTTAAAACTTCTGCTGGAAAACCACCTATGGTTGACTAATACTCTGTATCCCCCAGATGCTCTATATGATAAAAGGCATCCAATTTCTGACTTGCATTCTGTAATATTGAAAAATAATGCTATGTCATAAAAACTAGGCCTATATGGATTTGTGGCCGTTTTGCTTCACAGATCTTGCCTTTGGACACTCAGCACCCACTCCTACCTCTTCTAAATTCCCTCCTGTGTCCTAGGTGCTAGGAGGCAAGAAGCTACCTTTCTCACTCTCTCACTGTTAGAGTTTAGAATACAGGTTGGGTTCTGCCAGTATGATGCAGGCGGGGAGGAAATGGAGGCTGCTACTGCGTCTGGCAAGCAAGTCCCAATGGATGTAAGTGTACCAATGTCCGGTCACCAGCTCCATGCACGTTGGTAGCCGTGATAGTGACTGCTGTGATGGTAGGACCAGCAGCAGCTGACCTTCTGACTTCCGCTCGCCCAGCTCTTGCAGGAGTGTGTGAACACCAAAGTCCTTTCTACTTATACACTGTTGTAGGGGTAGAAATTCTACTCTGTTGGAGTGAGTTCTGTTTTCTGTGCCGAACCCTGAGAGAGTATTCTAGTCACTCATATATTTGCCAAGAATTGGGGAAATTAGTTTCCCAGAAGAGCGTAATCATTTGTTAACTGAGTTCTTTAATGTTAAAAGAGGATCTTTGATACATCATAAAGATTGGTGTTTCTTAAGCATTGAGCTCAACTTAAATATTTAGTTTTCAATACACCTATAATTTTTCTATAAAGTTTTTACTTGATCTTTGATTACTATTTCAATAAGTAATAAGTTTAGCAGTAATTTATCCCAAATAATTAACCTTTAATTAATTATATGTTGGTTAAGCATGATAAACAATAATCACAGAAATTCAGTGTATCTTAAGGCCTTCATACACCCAACATGTTAGATCCAAATATTTAATTAAACTTGACTAAGTTAAATGTTGCTAAGAAACCTGAAACAGGGACGCCTGGGTGGCTCAGTTGGTTAAGCAGCTGCCTTCGGCTCAGGTCATGATCCCAGTGTTCTGGGATCGAGTCCCACATCGGGATCCTTGCTCGGCAGGGAGCCTGCTTCTCCCTCTGCCTCTAGCCTGCCACTCTGTCTGCCTGTGCTTGCGCTCTGTATCTCTCTCTCTAACAAATAAATAAAATCTTTAAAAAAAAAAAAAAAAAGAAACCTGAAACATACAGACTTGAAATATCCAATTCCTTTAGACAGTCAAATACTATTTTCAAACTATATCAAAAACCTTCCTCATAAAAATCTTAAGACTAATATTAATTAAACATATCAAATTAAAATCACAAGTACAGGGGGATCTGGCTGGCCTAGTTGGAAGAGCATGGGATTCTTTTTTGTTTTGTTTTGTTTTAAAGATTTTGTTTATTTATTTGACAGAGGTCACAAGTAGGCAGAGAGGCTGGCAGAGAGGGCAGGGGGGTGGGGAGCAGGCTCCCCACTGAGCAGAGAGCCTGATGTGGGGCTCCATCCCAGGACCCTGAGATCATGACTTGAGCTGAAGGCAGAGGCTTTAACCCACTGAGCCACCCAGGCGCCCCGAGCATGGGATTCTTGATCTCAATTTTGGGGTCATGAGTTCGAGCCCCACATTGGGTGAGAGATTACTAAAAAATAAATAAAACTTAAAAAAATAAATAAAATCACAAGCACAAAATGCCAGATCTCCTTAATTGTATTAAATATGTTAAATAACAAATACAAGCAGATTAAAACTTCATCTCTGGGTGTATATAGAAGTATTAATATTATTTTGATTCATGTCATCATTTCTATGATGGCTAGAGCCTTTGCAAGGTTACAAAGTCACCTGTATAACTAAAGAAAGCAGTACACCTGAAACTAATATAACACTGTATTAAACTATACTGGATAATAAAATTGGTTATATAGGAATGCCTGGGTGGCTTAGTTGGCTAAGCATCTGCTTTCTGCTCAGGTCATGATCCCAGAGTCCTGGGATGTAGCCCTACCTCATCTCCTCAGGGGCCGCTGCTCCGTGTGGAGTCCGCTTCTCCCTCTGCCTCTCCCCCTGCTCGTGATTGCATATGCGTGCATGCTCTCTCTCTCTCAAATAAATAAAATCTTTAAAATAAATTACATAAATAAATAAAAATAAAGAAAGCAGATGGTAGTCTAAGTTCATTGGTATGAAATCCAGGACCAAAATGCTATCTCAGGTGTGATTATAGGCAGAGATTCCAGATGTGAACAAGAGGTCTAGATGCTGGTCCCATTTGATTCTACCTGAGCCACTCAAACCGCAGATGATCTCCCTCTGCCCTTTCTCACAGATTATCCTTCTTACAGTAATAGGACTTTGGAAGCACATGCTTTGTCTGCTACCTGGTCCCCTTCCCCAATCTCTAACAACATTTTATTGTCTTGCTTGGGTGGGGTGAACGACTTACTCATAGACACACACACACAGTCTCACACACGAAGCTAGATGGTGGCAAGTTTCTCCTGCTGGATTAGTTAACGGAGTCCTGCAAGCACACACAGAGTAATTAATGTTTTTATGCGTTACTTTATTACCTTTAAAGCCATCATTCTGTAAACATCGTTAAAGACAGCTCTAACTTTGGGCCCTGATACAAAAAGTCTACAATAAATAAAAATTAGTAAACAACACTCCTTTGAGGGAAACACACACACACACACACACACACACACACACACACACACACCTTCTTCCTTTTTCCCTCCTGGGGGAAAAAACCATTGCTCCTGACAGCTCAGTGGATTTAAACTCATGGGAAATGAAAGGCACTTCCAGATCTTGAATTTATATCCTTCAAAGAAATTTTTCTGAATCAAGAATACTAAGCCATTTTAGATGTTTTAAAATCATTTTTGAACAAACCCCTGTGGGGGCATTTGCTTTAAAAAGTTTTAGCTTAATTTTGGCAAGCAGATAATTAAAGCCATTGATTTGTTCGGTCGTTAGCTCCTTGAAATTATACTGAGGGCCAAATTGTCTTGTAGGAATTGCTTCTTCATCAGGAAAACCATTAGAGAAAGGTTATTTCCAGCAATGCTATATTTAGCAAATTAATCTTTTTTGAAAAACTATTCACATTAGTGTACTGTAAAATCCCAAGCAACTAGTCAAATTCCTTATTGTTAGAGTTGTCGGCTGAAGTTCAGCATCTTGTAATTCACTACCTATGATTCATCATCTTGAATAGGCATGTTCGGGGCTGAGGTCCCATGTTTGATAATTGCAGCAATAAAACTCAAAGGATCAGAGTTATTCGTGAGATACTCATACACAAAATTTGTTTTTATATACCACAATTATTATTGATTTTGCTGATTCTTTTAACATCATTATTTTTTATTAACACACAATGTAGTATTTGCCCCAGGGGTACAGGTCTGTGAATCATCGGGGTTACACATTTCACAGCACTCACATACCATACACAGAGCACATGCCCTTCCCAGTGTCCATCACCCAGCCACCCTCTCCCTACCCTCCCACCCCCCAGCAATCCTCAGTTTGTTTCCTGAGATTAAGAGTCTCTTACGTTTCCTCTCCCTCTCTGGTCCCATCTTGTTTTGTTTTTTCCCTCCCTACCCTCCATGATCTTCTGCCCTGCCTCTCAAATTCCTCATATCAGAGAGATCATGTGATAATTGTCTTTAAAGACAGGATTCCTTCATATATGTTTCTAATGTAGAATCACAGTTTATCAATTATAAAACATTGATTTTATTTCATTTTTGAAAAATTTTTATGTTAAGTATGCTTTAACTAAAACCAACCATTATAGGTTAACAGACTCTAATGATTAAGTGGAAGGCACTTCTATCAAAACAAAAAGTTCCTCTGTGAAAAGGATATTTCTATCTGTTTTGTGCCTTTGCATGGAAGTCAACAACTAGAGATTAAGGCTTTGGTCAAATATAAAACCTCTTTTAAAAAACAAACTCTCATAGACAAGTTAGTACCCAAAGTTCCAACCAACAACATCAGACAATGTCAAAGAAATCAATGGCTTCGCTCATCATATAATGAAATAATATACAGTAAGAGAAAAGAACAAGCTGCCGCTATAATCACCAGTAAAAAGGAAAACTAAATTAGATCATGTTAAGCAGGAAGAGACTGAAGTAGGATGAGTCCATTTAAACTAAACTAAAAAATATTTTTAGGAGTACTTATGTGTCTTTTAAAAGCCATAAAGGAACGCATGAGAGAAGTGTTTTTAAGAACACATGTAAAGAAGATCTTTGTAGGGGTGCTCCCTGCCTGCCATGTCGAGAACAGTGTCATATCCATGAATGTAATGTCGTATCCATTCTGTAGTGTGTGTAGAGAAGTGTTTAAGCACATGTGAAATAAGATGGTTGTAAGGGAAAAAATCATGTTGTTGGTTGAATGGTTTCCTTTTGCCCAATCTCACTGGTATCTTAATTTTTTAAAAAGGGGCAGCTATTAAGAGTAACCAGTAAATGATTAATATCAAATGTGGCCTAGCAGTTACTTCTGTAGAGGATACAATTAAGGAGATTTATGTGAGGGTTTCCAAGGTATTGGAAATGCTCTATATAGTAGACAATATTGTAAATTCTCTAGTGTGATATATATCATGATTAAAAGTTTAAAACTAATTTAAAAGTTAAAGATGATCTCAGGACACCTGTATGGCTCAGTCGGTTAAGCCTCCGCCTTCCACTCAGGTCCTGATCCCAGAGTCCGGGGATCTAGTCCCACATCCGGTTTCTTGCTCAGCAGGGAGTCTGCTTCTCCCTCTGCCTGCGGCTCCTCCTGCTTGTGCTCTCTGTCTCTCTATCTGACAAATAAACAAAATCTTAAAAAAAAAAAAATTTAAAGATGATCTGCCATGATTTAAAAGTGAATAGGGCCAGAACACTGAGCGGAGTCCCACTTCCGTCTCTCCTTAAAGGCCAAAGTATACCACCAGGATACCCTACCTCAGGTTTGGAGCACACCCTTCCAGCTTCTGGGAGTGTTAGCAATCACTGTCTGAGCTGAGACCTTCTCTGGGACTTGCCTTTGACTGAAGATGGCCATAACCCTGAGATGATGCCCCTTTCCCTGGAAAAGCCCGTATCTGCAGACCGGTTAAGTTGAGATTACAGGAATTCTTCTCTTTTGCACTTTGCTTTATTGCACTTTCCAGATACCGTGCTTTTTACAAGTTGAAGGTTTTGGCAACCCTGCAACAAGCAAGTCAATTGGCACCTTTTTGTCAATACCATTCTCTTCATTTCATACCTCTGTGCCATATTTTGATAATTCTCACACTATTTCAGAGTTTTTATTATGCTTGTTATGGTTGATCTGTGATCAGTCATCTTTGATGTTACTATTGTCATTGTTGGAGGGTCCTGTGAACCGAACCCACTAAGACAGCAAATTTAATTGATAAATGTGTGAGTTCTGACTGCTCCACCAATTGGCTATTCCCCATCTCTCTGTCTCACCTCGGGGGCCCCCTATTTCCCGAGGCACAGATTGAAATTAGGCGAGTGAGTAACCCTAACAATGGCCTTCAAACGTTCAAGTGGAAGGAAGAGTTGCACGTCTCTCACTTTAAATCAAAAGCTAGAAATGATTGAGCTCAGTGAGGAAGGCACGTTGAAAGCCAAGACTGGCTGAAAGCCAGGCCACTTGCACCAGTTAACCAAGTTGTGAACGCAAAGGAGAAGGTTTTGAAGGAAATTGAAAGTTCACTCCAGTGAAACATGAATGATAAGAAAAGCAAAACAGCCTTATTGCTGATAGGGAGAAAGTTTCAGTGGTCTGGATAGAAGATCAAACCAGCCACAACATTCCCTTAAGCCAGAGCCTACTCCACAGGAAGTCCCTAAATTTTTTCCATTCTGTGAAATCTGAGAAAGGTGGGGAACCTGCAGAAAGGAAGTTGGAAGTTAGCAGAGTTTCCTTCATGAGGTTTAAGGAAAGAAGCTATCTCCATAACATAATAGTGAAAGGTGAAGCAGCAAGTTATCAAGATCTAACTAACGGTCACCTGGGTGACTCAGTCGGCTAAATAAGTGTCTGACTTTGGCTGGGTTCATGATGTGGGGTCCCTGGGACTGAACCCTGTGTCAGGCTCCCTGCTCAGCGGGGAGTCTGCTTCTCTCTCTCCCCTGCCCCCGCTCATGCTCTCGCACGCGCGCTCTCTCTCTCTCTCAAATAAATAAAATTTTTTAAAAATCTTGCTAAGATATTTAATGAAAGTAGCTACACTAAACAACAGATTTTCAATGTAGACCAAGCAGCTTTATACTAGAAGAAGATGCCATCTAGGACTTCCAGAGCCAGAGAGGAGAAGCCAATGCCAGGCTTCAAAAAACAGGTTGACTCTTTTGTTAGGGGCTATTGCAGCTGGGACTCTAAGTTGAAGCCAATGCTCACTGGCCATTTCTAAAACCCTCGGGCTCTTAAGAATTATGCTAAATCTACTTTGCCTGTGCTCTATCAAGGGAACATAAACCCTGGGTAGTAGCACATTTGTTTACAACATAGTTTACTGAATATTTTAAGCTCACTGTTGAGATGTACTCAGAAAAAAAAAAAAAAAGATTCCTTTCAAAATATTACTGTTCATTGACAGTGTGCCTGATCACCCAACAGAACTGATGGAGACCTCCAAGATGAACATTGTTTTTATACCTGCTGACGCAACATGCATTCTGCAGCCCATGGGCCAAAGAGTAATTTTGATTTCCCAGTCTTCTTATTTAAAAATTACATTCTGTATGGGTATAGCTGCTATTGATAGTGATTCCTCTGAAGGATTGGGGCAAAGTAAACTGTAAGCCTTCGGAAAAGGATTCACCATTCTAGAGGTCATTAAGAACATTCATGACTCATGGGAAGAGATCAGAATATCGACATGAACAAGTGTTGGGAAGAAGTTGATTCCAACCCTCATGGATGACTTGGAGGGGTTCAGGACTTCAGTAGAGGAAGCAGCTGCTGATGCGGTGGAAACAGCCAGAGAACTAGAATTAGAAGGGGAGCCTGAAGCTCAGACTGAATTGCTGCAGTCTCCTGATAAAACTAATGCAAGAGCAGTTGCTTCTTATGAATGAGCAAAGAAAGTGGTTTCTTGAGAAGGAATCTACTCCTGGTGAAGATACTATGAGCATTGTTGAAATGACAACGAAGGATTTAGAATATTACATCAACTAGCTGATGAAGCAGCAGCAGGGTTTGAGAGGAGTGATTCTAATTTTGAAAGAAGTTCTGCTGGGGGTGAAATATTATCAAACAGCATCACGTGCTGCAAAGAAATCATATGTGAAAGGAATTGGTCAATTGATGGGGCAGACTTCATTGTTGTTTTATTTTAAGAAATTGCCACAGCTACCCCAGCCTTCAGCGGCCATCACTTATCGGTCAGCAGCCATGAATGTTGAGGCAAGACCCTCGACCAGGAAGATGACCACTCTCAATGCTCAGATGATGGTTAGTGCTTTCTTTACCAATGAAGTAGGTGTAAATTAAGGTATGTACACTGGGCGTTTTTTAGACATAATGCTGTTGCACACTTAATACACTAAACCTAACTTTTGTATGCATTGAGAAACCAAAAAGTTCATTGCAATACTCACTTTACTGTGGTTGTCTGGCACTAAACCACAGTGTCTCTGAGGTTTGCTTATGTAAAGGCCGAGTCCCTTTGCCCTTTATAGGATTTAACTGTGACCACATGAGCATGTTTTAAATAACTGTGAAAAATATTAGAAGTCATTTAGGAAAATAGAGGAAAAAAAGCCAGTTAGAGGGGCGCCTGGGTGGCTCAGTCATTAAGCATCTGCCTTCGGCTCAGGTCATGATCCCAGAGTCCTGGGATGGACCCTGCATCAGGCTCCCTGCTCAGCAGGAAGCCTGCTTCTCCCTCTCCCACTCCCCCTGCTTGTATTCCCTCTCTATCTCTGCCAAATAAATAAACTTAAAAAAATTTTTTTAAAAGCTAGTTAGATATTGAAAACAGATATCACTCTATAAAGTGGCATATTGTCAAAATTACAGACTGTCCTGAACCTCTTCACTTTGTGAGGTGTGGGTTGTTTTTTGTTTGTTTGCTAGCTTATTTGTTTAGAGAATTTTTTTTCTTATCAGGGACATTTACTTACTTATTTATTTATTTATTTTTAATTTTTTTCTTTAAAGATTTTATATACTTGAGAGAGAGGGCATGAGAAGGGAGAAGGTCAGAGGGAGAATCAGACTCCCTGCTGACCAGGGAGCCTGATGCAGGACGCGATCCTGATACTCCAAGATCATGACCTGAGCTGAAGGCAGTTGCTTAACCAACTGACCCACACAGGTGCTCTTATCAGGAACTTTTTAAAGGAACAAAGATACTCTAACATTTTGAATTTGAACTTCCAAGTTGGAATTTCCAGGTTTGTTTATGTAGATGTGAGGCATTGTTTCTCAAATATAATGAAAACAAAATACAAAAGCCTAAATCTTGCCTTCTAAAGAAATAATAGCAATTTCAATGATCCCATGTCAGCGATGGGACCTCTTAAACAGGCTGGTGTTTAGGAGCTGATATTTAGAGGCGAGAAAGTAAAAGTCAAAGGTACCAGTATCTGGTGCATGATCCCAGCATTTGTTTTTCAGTGCTATTTGAGAATTAGTGGTAACTTCCAAGCTCTGCCTTAAATAGAAAATATCACTCTTCTGTCAGTTCTGCTTAACAGCAAGGGAAGCTCTGCAGGGACATCCTAGATTATGCAATAATGGGAAAGTTTGAGAGAGGCACAAAGGATCTATTTTGGCTGAAAACGGAAAAGAGTACAGAAATCATCTGAAGGCTGCTGGGTTTCATGTTAAAGGAGGAATGTAAAACTGCACCATCATTTGGGTTCCTTCAGTCTTTCTGGTAACAATGTCCATTCAGATGTGAGCTCTATGAACCTACCCATCTGGAATTTCTAAGAACTTCACCTGTTCAAGGAATTATCCAGTGACTGTTTCTTTCTGAAAATGGTGCTAAGGAATATTTTTTAAGATGTTATTTATTTATTTCTTTGTTTATTTTTAGAGAGAGAGAGCACAGGCCAAGGAGGAAGGAGAGGGAGTGGGAAAAAAAATCTCGAGCAGACTCTACTGAACATGGAGCCTGATGCAGGGCTCGATATCACGACTCTGATACCTCGGCCCAAGCCGAAACCAAGAGTCAGGTACTCAACTGACTGAGCCACCCAGGCACCCCTGTACTAAGGAATATTTAGTGGGAAAGCATGACAGTTGATCATCTCACTGTCAACATAAAGAAGCTGATGTATCCCCCAAATGCTTATCAACTTGCCCTTGGATTATGTTAAGGTTATACCATCTTTGAGCATGCCCAAACCTTTTCAATACCATTCCTTTCTTTCTTCTTTCATTTAACAGATAGTTATTTGGTACCTGCTATGTGTCAGATACAGTGCTCAGCACTAGGAATATGTTGAATAACATAAAGATGACCCTAGAGCCATCTACCCTTGTAGAACTTAGGTTTTGTAAGTCAACGGCTTCATTGAGAGTTGACAGTTTCTGTATAACATTGACTGGCAAAAAGCTTTATGTAGTTATCTGTCACCCACTGCATAAAGTGGCATTTTTTTTCTTTGTTCTGAAACTATTTCAAAACCTGCTCACCTCTCCATAGACATACCACCACCACATACAACCCTCCCACACGGATGGTTCATCCAACATAGCTTATTTCAAAGGAGTTTCTCTAGAGTTGTTCTGAAGAAGGCACTAAATTCTATTACATGTTCAAAGCAAGCCCCCTGAGATCACAGCAAGGTTAACTCTCACGATGGGGGTTCACACTGGGTGCCAGGTATCCTGCTAGACTTTTCACTCCAGCGTCTCCACGAGGCACCTCTCCGTGCCTCCATTTTCCACAGGAGGTAGTTAAGACTCTGGAGGTTACGTTGTTCCTTGCCACATAATGAGCAAAATGGCGGAGCCAGAATTCAAACCTCAGACTCTGAGACTCCGATTGCCATACTCTCTTCTCTAGACGTGTTCTCTGAAAGGAAATCCAAGAGGATTGCATAGATTCTTCTGTTGATTCATTCTGTTTGTTCTACAGTGTTTTGCTCAGTTTCATCTGGACTTCAAGAAAGCTCTTACCACTGCTGTCTCAGGGTGAAGTGGTCCGCTTGATTATCTCTTTGTTGTCAAGACTTCCTTAAACTCTGGAAATGATAAGCTTGGTTATATTGTCCATCTTTCAGCTATGAAGTTGTTTTTTATCTTATCTTTAATAATCTCTGTCATATACAGAAACTTTCACTCTCTCAGACCCAGCCTTGCTCAACTTGCTTTCCAGTCTGGCATTAGTGTACATGGAATGAACTTGCTATAATAACTATTAACACTTTCATTGTAACTAGCTGGTATAACACAGCTGACCCTTGAACAATAAGGGTTTGAACTGCTTGTCTTCTCTCCATGTAGTTTTTTTCCCATATGTACAGTATAGTACTATAAATGTATTTTCTCTTCCTTGTGACTTTCTTAACATTTTCTTTTGCCTGGCTTTATGGTAAGAACAGATATAATATATACAACATACAAAATATGTGTTAATTGCCTGTTTATGTTACTGGTAAGGTTTCTGGTCAATAGTGGGTTATTAGTAGTTAAGTTTTTTTTTTTTTAAAGATTTTATTTATTTATTTGACAAAGAGAAATCACAAGTAGGCAGAGAGGCAGGCAGAGAGAGAGAAAGAGAGGGAAGCAGGCTCCCCGCCAAGCAGAGAGCCCGATGTGGGACTCGATCCCAGAACCCTGAGATCATAACCTGAGCTGAAGGCAATGGCTTAACCCACTGAGCCACCCAGGCGCCCCTAGTTAAGTTTTTAAGGAGCCAAAATTTAGATGCAGATTTTCAGCTGCACAGGGGGACATCACCCCTCACCCCTGCATTGTTCAAGGTCCAACTATAATAGCCACTACCCTCAGTCCTCTAGCTAGAGCCATGCTAACTTTGCACAGTTCTCCAGACCCTCTATGCGTGTGCTTGCATAATTCTGTGTCTTTGCTCATGCAGTGCCATTCACCTGCAATATCTTCTGCTCTTTGTTTTCATCAGGCACACCTCCACTCCTCTCGTTCTAAAAGTTCCTACAACTCAAGGAATTGTTGTGATTATATCCCAGATACCCCAAGCTGAGTTGCTTGTTCAAACTATTGTATTAAGGTTTTATGGTCCTATTACCTGTCCATTATATTGTAGACATCT
The DNA here is from genome assembly GCF_009829155.1 of Mustela erminea. Lineage (NCBI taxonomy): Eukaryota > Metazoa > Chordata > Mammalia > Carnivora > Mustelidae > Mustela > Mustela erminea. The sequence continues at coordinate 73,678,902 of NC_045619.1, read as the reverse complement.
GTGTACTGTCTCCCCTGCCAGGCAGTTAATTGATTGAGCTCAGGAGTGATGTCTTATCTATGGATATGTAACATCTCATGCAAGGCTTGGCACAGAACAGGTGTTCAATAACTTTTAATTATTGAACAGGTGAAGTGGTACAGATTTAATACTTATATTTTGAAATAAATATGTCTTTTGCTGTATCTTATGTGGGGACCTGCTACTTTCCTTTCTCCTCCTCTCTACTTACCATGTAAAAATACATGAGGGGCTCCTGGGTGGCTCAATTGATTAAGCCACTGCCTTCATGACTGAGGTCATCCCAGAGCCCTGGGATTGAGTCCCATATTGGGCTTCCCCTGCTCTGCAGGGTGTCTGCTTCTCCCTCTCCTTCTGCCTGCCACTCCCCCTGCTTGTGCTCGCTCTCTTTCTCTCTGTCAAATAAATAAGTAAAATCTTAAAAAAAAAAAAAAAGAAGAAGAAGAAGATATATGAAATGATAAAACTTCAAGCCAGGCTGTGGGAAAATAGTGAGTTGATTTTTTTTTCCCCACAGAGATATCCTTTTGACTCAGCCCCTCAATTTGACTTACCTCCTTTATCAACATCATTTTCCAATTTTAAAGCATGACCAGTATTGTTTTCAGTATTGTAATTTGCTGTGTCCTTTGGTCATTACTCCACACATCTTATCCCCAGTTTTTTGTTTGATCATTTTGTTTGTTTGTAGGATCCTCAGGTTGGCCTTTCTGTGCCCTTCCCTGACTCCCTGGCCCTTTTCCCCCTGCCAGTTTGATCTCCTGGGATATCGTGGAGGTTATAAACACTCCAGAGGGGAAAAACTCAAGCGATAATCCAAGTCTTTTGCACATAAGAGAATGTCTTTTCCTTGCACTAAAACCATCTAAATCCTTTAAGGAATATAAGCAAAATGCAATGGGGCAAATGCAGTCATTCATTATAAGCAAACACAAGTGAATCAATGCAAGAAAATGCCTCATAGATCTATGTGTATGAGGTAGCACAGAGGCTGAAATTTTGGCTCCAAAGCCAACCAAATCTAGGTCCAAATTCCAAGTCTACACTTACTGAGTTTCCTCAATTTCATCATCCATAAGATTGGTGCCGCTCTCGCCAGCAAGAACGACCAGGAGACCTCAGCGAAGCAAGCTTTATTTCTGTGTAGCTGTTGGGATCTCTCTCTCCCCCGCCCATGCATGTCTATATATACCAAGGTTGCACAACCAATCACTCACAGCCACGTAGATACAAAATCCTAAGTTCCGCCTACTGGCTCGCATCCAGCCGCCATCTTAATGGCGTGTTTACTTTCGGGCACCGAAAAAGTCGTGCAGCGCCCGGGCCCGCCCCCCACCGCGGGCCCAGCCGGAGCAGCTCCGCACCGTCGCCACCCAGCGGCGGCGACGGCTTGAGGCAGCGGCGGCTGAGGCAACGAGCGGGCACGGCAGAGCCCAGAAGCATCACCGCACATGCGCTACAAGCCACTCAGGCACCGACAGATTGGTATCAAAATTAAACTTATGTCAATTTCTAGCATCGTGGTCTTGGGTCATCACCTGTTGAGTAAAGCATTTAAACCAGAAGAACAAGTTTCTTCCAAGTCTAAACTACCCTTGTAAGGGCCTGTTTAGCCAGAGTGGCCCCACATCGGTTGAACAGCCATTTTGTTGTTTATGCAGTAAAACTTAAATTAACCCTGTCCCCGGCCCAGGGGAACTTATTTAAAAGCAAGTCTGGGAAACCAGTCCCAGGTAACAAAGCCCAAATGCAAGGGTGGGTCAGGTCAGGTAGAGATAACAGCCCGAATGCACAGATGAGTCGGGTCAGGTTGAGACATCCAATCAGTAAAGTGCGCATTCTGTCTCCCTAGCTACCAAGGAGTGTGGGCCCCACCTTTTTGGGCACCAATTCTGACCAAAGGGATAGGCTCATTCAAATGTCTACTATAGGGTAAATTGTAATTCAATTGGTCACTTATGTGTGACCTAGCAGGACTGTGCAGCCTTCTCTGTATGTTACAATCTCTTTCGCCACCTCTGTGTGGCTGGATCCAACCACATATTCTTTGCTCTATAAAAGTCTGTGAGGCAGGAAGGGGTCGCACTCTCTGTAAGAGGCGTGGCCCTGGCCTGTCGGTTTGATTCTCGATGCTTCGAGCGGAAATAAAGCTTTGCTTGACCTTCACTTTGTATCAGTCTCACTCCTTTAATCACAGACCCATTATTAGGGGACCCAACATTGGGGACCCAACACCCTGTGATTTTGTTGCATCATGCATTTCTGTATTTCTTCTCTCGGTTTCTTCCTCAGATTTATAAGAGAAAAGGAGCTACTTTATTGCCAGCCTTTTAGGCTTGTCACCAATTGACATTTCCCTGTCTTCCCAAACTCCAAATCCCCACAGGCATATACACAAGAACTAGTTACAGACTTCCGACAACTCTCAAAGCAGCTAAACAGCTTTCTCTTGGGCAGGGGGATTCCTAGATCCAAGTTTAAATTGGAGATTGTTTTTCGTATATCAGAAACATGGGTGATAAAGCATCAGACAAGATAACTACAGCTATAAAGAACAGTGGTTTAAATCTCACTGGAAAACTGATCACTAGGTTATTTTACTTAAAAATAAGGAGATATTTAAGAAGAATTCAAAGAACTATGTGCTATGTGCTAGGGTGAGTGTTGTGAATTGTGTAAGACTGATGAATCACAGACCTGTAGCCCTGAAACAAATAATATATTATATGTTAATAAAAAATAAATAAAAGTGGGAATCTTTTTTTAAAAAAGGAAGAATTCAAGATGCCCTTCAACGGACGAATGGATAAGGAAGATATGATCCATATATACAATGGAGTATTATGCCTGATGAATACCCAACTTTTGTATTGAAATGGACAGGATTGGAGGAGATTATGCTGAGTGAATTAAGTCAAGAAGAGAAAGTCAAGTATCATATGATTTCACTTAATTGTGAAGCATAAGGAATAGCACGGAGGACATTAGGAGATGGAGAAAAGAAGTGAGTTGGGGGAAATCAGAGGGGGAGACAAACCATGAAAGGCTGCGGACTCTGAGAAACAAACGAAGGGTTTTGGAGGGGAGGGGAGTGGGGGGCTGGGAGGGCCTGGTGATGGGTACTATGGAGGGGACGTATGGCATGGAGCACTGGCTGTGGTGCATAAACAATGAATGCTGGAACACTGAAAAGAAATAAAATAAAATGAAAGAAAACTAAAACAAAAAAAAGGAAGAATTCAAAGTAGCATCAAGCCACTGAAAAACAGAATATCCAAAAACCTTTCTAAAAATTAGAATCTTTTAACTTGGTAAGAAGTGCCAGAAGACAAACTCGGTAATGATCATCAGACTGGAAAGGCTTTTGCTGAGTAGCAACTAACAATCCTGCATCTCTCTTCAGCACAGAGCAAGAAAACACGCCTCTTGAGTGCTTGGTGTCGACAGTTGCACTTGTTACTTTTCCTCATGACCTTGTGCACGAAATAGTCTGATTTCCTTATTTGCAGTTTTGTTGTCTGTACATTAACTAACATTTATTGGCCTTCTCAAGGTAAGGATATTCATAATGAAAGACTAATTTCTTTTTTTTATGATTTTATTTATTTATTTGACAGAGAGACCACAAGAGAGAGTGGCAGAGAGGCAGGCAGAGAGAGAAGGGGAAGCAGGCTCCCCGCTGAACAGAGAGCCCGACGCGGGGCTCGATCCCAGGGCCCTGAGATCATGACCTGAGCTGAAGGCAGAGGCTTAACCCACTGAGCCACCCAGGCACCCCGAAAGAGTAATTTCTAATATGCTTTCCTCTTATGCTATTATTAAGTCCCAAGATAATAGGACTGTGGTTATGTGAGCTCTGTGCTCAAAGCGTACATTTTCAAAGCCAGCAAGACCCCTGTGAAAGACCATTTCTTTTTTTTCTTTTCTTTTCTTTTTTGACATAGAGATCACAAGCAGAGAGGCAGGCAGAGAGAGAGGGGGAAGCAGGCTCCCCACCAAGCAGAGAGCACGATGAAGGGCTCAATCCCAGGAACCTGAGATCATGACCCAAGCCGAAAGCAGAGACTTAACCCACTGAGCCACCCAAGCGCCCCTGAAAGACCATTTCTAGCACTGAAAAAAAGAGTTCAATCTGAGACCACCCATAGGAGATCTTCCCCTTTGACTGAGGAGAAGGTTACTTGGGCCATACTCCAACAGCAGGCTTAAGAACACGTCTGTCTTTTACTCAGGATCACTAAGAGGAATAATTTATCTACCTGTAACACAGGAAGAGAAGAAAAAGGAATATTTCCCTCTCATGTCTTTAATATACAAGTCATCAACGCTGCCACAGTCCTCACAGATTGGAGGGGAAAAGGCTCCGGTTAAAGGTGGCTGCAGGATAGAGCAATAAAAATAAAGTGTATAGAACCTGTCAGGCTTTGCCAAAAATGTTACGCACATTATTTCTTCCACTCTTAGCAATAAAACCTCATGATGCTAACACTGCTGTCACCATGTTACAGATGAGATTGCTGGAACAAAATGGCTAAGGGGCTTGGTCAAGGTGACCGCCGGAAAGAACCAAGCTGTGATTCAAGACTATATTTGTCTTGCTCCAAAGCCTGTATTTTTCCTGCACTCTGTGGCTCCGCAGACTCCGAGAGAACCCTCCTCAGGACCCCAGAAGGCCAGTAAAGCTGCAAGAGCCAGACTAAGGCTCTGGGGGTCAACACTCACCAGCTGTCAGAGAGAAGACACGCGTGGCTATCGTCACTTGTAACAGCAAAACGATACCGAGATGCAGGTGTTGAGCTGCCCCTCACCTGAGGCCCCCTGCAAAATTCAGATTGTGGGCCAGCAGGTCAACATGAGGAATGAAGCCTGTAGGACTAAGACCACAGATAAGATGTCAGTGTTCAGTGTGGCCTGAGCTAAGCATTGTGGAGGGCACGGTTGAGGCTGATTTAAGGCTTAAGTCACATGTGGAAAAACAGGAGTAAAACTGAGTTTAGACCTGTTGGGATTGGGTCAGCATCACAGAATCACAGAGCAATAATTGCCAATACCTATTAAACCTAAAACTACTCTGACCAGCGATTGAATTCTAAGAATTCATATTACAGACATATTAGTATGTACATAAAATGGCATGTGTAAAATTATTCCTGCAGCAATATTTGTAATAGCTAAATACTGGTGCTGTTGATCATCAATATTGGCTAAATAAATGATTGACTAGATAAATTATCTTACAGCTGTTGATGAAACTATAAAAAAGAATGAGGGTCTTCTTCCTTTACTGACTAGAAACTTTGTTAAGATATAATTTTAAATCAAAACAAGAATGATTCAGGATGGTCTATGTAGTACATTTTTAATGGCATTATATATGATGGATTTGAAAAGATGCAAAAGAACTGGTAACAGAGGTTGTCTTATAAAAAAAACTATGTGTCCTTAAATGTCTCAAATTTGACTCATAAGGTGTTTTTTTTTTTTTTTTAACAACATACTGCCTTTTACTGGTTAGCCTGTAGGCTTTTGACATCGATCCAGGATATGAAGGCCAAATTGCTGAGATCATAGCTCTTATTATTTATTAGATAGTTATTTCTAGTGAAAAGTAGTACAGGTTTTATTTCTATTCATGTTCCTTTTATATATTTTTATATGTGGAAAATCCCAATGTCCTTTACAGTTTTTCATCCAATTGTCAGTTTATCCCATCTCTGAAAGGCTTCCAGGTCCTTTCCATCTTGGGCCGAATCCAAACAGAATCTAAAGGAAATTCCCTCCCTCCTTGTTTGCGTGTGTATCCCATCAGCATTGCTGGAAACAGCATTTTGTAAAGTCAGTGTAAATTTATATGCTTTAAGTGTTAAAATATGTTGGAAACAGATTGCTTGAGAGAAAACAAGACTGCAAATACAGAGAGTAAGCAAAGGAAAAGAAATACGGTAAGTCAGAAAAGAACAAGAAAAATCAAGGGTTAAGTTAGTTCTGGCTTGATATAAAAACTACTCATGGGTGTTAAGAAAATAAAAAGCCATTAAAAACTAGTCTTAAAATATTCCTATGGGGGGAGCCAGAGAAGATTTATCACTGCAGGAGGTCAGCTCCTTTGAACTTTGTTCTGAACTTCAAGGCATTTATCTTAGAATGTCGTGTGTGTACCCCAGTGGAGGGTGCATATTCACACAATGGGATACAAGATTTTTAAAAAGCAGAATTTTTATTTGTATTTTTAACTCAATTTGTGGGTGTTTTATGAGGTACATAATATTTTAGTAGTGTTGTGTGTACAACATGTGTGTACACATGTTGCAAACATGTGTACACACACACACACACACACACACACACACACACACTGAGATACTGGCTGCTCAAACTTTCTTAGTTAGGGAATGCATGACCACAACGATTTGGAGACCACCGGACCACTGCTCCAGGCTAAGAATGAGAGAAACTGGATGGGAAGAATCTTTGTTTATTGGTGTCCCAGGATTCCTGACTGAAGGCAGAAAAAGATTTTTTTTTAAGATGGTATTTATTTATTTATTTGAGAGAAAGAGAGTGCACGTGAGAACACCAGCAGAAGGAGCGGCAGAGGGAGAGGAAGAAGCAGGCTCCCCCCGAAGCAGGGAGCTGAACCCCAGGACCCTGGGATCATGAGCTGAACTGAAGGCGATGCTTATCCCACTGGCTACTCAAGTGCCCCATATGTGGAATCACTCCAAAAAGGTCAAACTTGTACAAACAGTAGAAAAGTGGTTGCCAGGGCTCAGAAGTTGGGGAAATAAGAAGAGATTGGTAAAAGGGTACAGATTTTCAGCTAAAAGATGAGTAAGTTCTAAGGAACTATATTTATTTACTTACTTACTTACTTACTTTTTATTGTAAAGGAGAGAGAGAGTGTGTGAGGGTAAACCCCCATGTGGGACTCGATCTCATGACACGGAGATCATGACCTGAGCTGAAGTCAAGAGTCAGCTGCTTAACCAGCCACCCAGGTGCCCCCTATTAAAAACTCTTAACTCTGAAAAAGGTTTTGATTAACTGGATTTTGAGTAGAAACTTTAGGTAGAATGACCATATAATTTATTGTCAAAGTAGGACAATTTTGAGAGTAAAAATGGGCATATTAAGAATTCGGCTGAGACAAGAGGCATCTAAACCAGGGCTCATGGTCACCTACTAACAGGATACAGTCTCAAATGTGTAGTGTCAAATGCTATCGGCAGTCATAGGGAAAGTGTCCCAATTGACTATATGTGCTGTGTATTTGGTCACAACCCGACATGAACTGAAGTGTCCCTGATTCCTACTCCTTAGACCTTCCTTAAACTCTATGCTTGAAGAAGAGTTATGTGTGATGCATAATGGAAAGAGGGGCACAGGTATGTAAGATTTTTTTTCTGGTTTCTAGGAAAACAGCTATGAGCAGAGGAACTTTTCTCATCTGTTTTTTTTTTTTTTTTTTTTTTTTAGTTAGACCCTTCCAGTTTGGTCTTCACCCATGGACGAATGTTAATAAAATTAGTGGGTACCAAAACTGCTTGAATTTGAACACAGCTACTTAGGTCCTGATCAAATATTTCTGCAAACAGGATCTATGTTTCATTGATTAGTGGTTCTTTTCCAAGTCTTTTTTTTTTTAATTATTATTAAGTAAACTCTTACACCCAAACATAAGGCTCGAACTCACAACGCTTAGATCAAGAGTCACAGTCTCTATCCACTGAGCCAGCCAGATGACCCTGTAAATCTTCACTTTAAAAAATATTTTATTTTATTTTATTTAAATATTTTATTTAAAATATTTAAAATATTTTATTTATTTATTTGACAGAGAGAGATCACAAGTAGGCAGAGAGACAGGCAGAGAGAGAAAGAGGGAAGTAGGCTCCCTGCTGCAGAGAGAGCCTCATCCTAGGATGCCGAGATCATGACCTGAGCCAAAGGCAGAGAGGCTCGACCCACTGAGCCACCCAGGTGCTCAAATCTTCACTTTCTAAACTTGTCAGCCATGTAGACATTACTTAAAATGGCTTCTACTTCTTAAATGAGCCAAGTAGAGGAGGAAATAGATAAACACGCTTTTAAACCTCTTTTCTAGTGTGGCAGCTTAAATCGTAAAGATAGGTATCTCAGAATTTTAGAGCTCATTGGGATTCTAGAGGTAACCTAATCTAGCGCACACACACTCCATTTTTTTAAAAAAGTTTGTTTACTTAAGCGATCTACCCCCACTGAGGGGCTTGGACTCACAATTGCAAGACCAAGAGTCGCATGCTCTTCTAAACCAGCCAGGTACCCTCGCCCCTTTATGTGTAGAATAAGGACACCAGGGCTGAGAGTGTTGAGTTATCTAAAGAGTACAGCTAGTGGGGACTGAGCTGAGATGATTATACGGGTCTATGACTCCTACTCCAGTGTGCTCCCGTATCACAGCTCCGAACCACATTTTGTTGCCATTATGAAGATGCTAGAAGTAATGTCTGAATTTTCTGTGTGGGGCCAATACTTGGAAGAAATTTATTCCTATGATAATGGTATAGAAGAGTAGTTAGGCGATATTTCTGGACTTGCTTCTCGTTAGATGATTGACCATGCAGTGCTTACCACAGGAACGCATAAAGCCTGTATGGGAGACACTGAAAAGAAAAGGACAAAACTAAATTGAATCAAAGTGGAAACACTCTACAAAATGTAGACTGGTTGCTTATTACTTGACTTCTTCTCCAGTGGAGACAGAAGTTCAGTTGGCCTTGATGGAAGGAGAATGATGGGCTGATTAGTCAGCCCACTTGTGCACTATGTCAGAGAGACCGGAGAAATACTCAGGCGATTGAGATATAGGCAAATTCTGAAATTATCTGGTCTGAAGACATTATCTTTTCGAACTAAGCTCTTCAAAAAAACAATCACAACTGGTGTCTCTAAGATTCTGTTTCTAGGAGACAAGCCTGCTTGTTCTCATCACATTAGCACAGAGACAAGCAGCGCTTGAAGGAATCCTGGCAAAGAGCCTGTGAGACAAAATATTGGTGCGGACTGCACCAGCTATCACCAGACCTGGAGCAGAAAGGGAGTGTGTTGGGGAAAACATCACCTGAGGGGAAAAGTCGGTGCAGCAGCGGTGAAGGAAGACAGAACTGCAGATCCAAAGAATTATGTGAATTCTGTGGCCCAGGATCCTATTGGCTGTATGTCTCTATTAGCACTCTTCCTCAAGGCGGGGCCTTCCCTTGTCATATTTTCCACAGCGTTTCTCTCCCTCTGCCCCATCCCAACCTGCATGTTCCTGAGCAGTCACCGAGGACTCATTCCCTCTCTCTGCCCCAAGGCTGGGCTGGCAAAGGGCTCTGCGTCCGAAGGAGGAAGTCAGTGAAGAACAGGACTGCTCAGAGATAATTTCATCTCCATGAGGGCAGGGATCCTCTTTTTGTTCGTGAATATGTCTAAGCCATTAGAAAATAGTACCTGACTTAGCAATTGCTCTTTTTAAAAAATTTATTATTTTGTTTTAAATAAACATATAATGTATTTTTATCCCCAGGGGTACAGGTCTGTGAATCGCCAGGTTTACACATTTCACAGCACTCATCATAGCACAGACCCTCCCCAATGTCCATATCCCCACCACCCTCCCCACCACCATCCCCCCTCCCTCCAGCAACCCACAGTCTGTTTTTTGAGATTGAGTTTTTTATGGTTTGTCTACCTCCCAATCCCATCTTCTTTCATTTTTTCTTTTCCTACCCCCCAACCCTATCAATTGCTCTTAATAAATATTTGTTAAATAAATTTTTTAATGGATGAACACACTTCTGAGTCCTGAACCCAGTGTAATGGTAACAAACTAATTCAACATTATTGAGCTCCACAGAAGAGGGAATCTTACAGGATTTCTAAAATTTGATCATCTTACAGGATACCCAGGAAAGAACAATCTCCAATCTATTCTGGAGATTAGATGTTATTAGATCTGGATTCCTCGATCCCTGTTGACCAAGCCCACAGTGGTCCTCTGAGGCTTCCAGGTGGCACTCAGGCACTGCACTGCCTCAAATGGAGCAGAGGAACCTTCTGCGAGGCCTGGAACCCCAGGCCTGAAGTGCATCAGCTCTTTGAGGCCAGGAAGCAATGCCCAGCTCCTCTAGCAAGTAAGGCCAACAGCCTGGGCTCTCTTGCTAGGGTTGGTGCCCTCATTAATAATAAAGAGAATCGTGTCTCTTTCTCTTCTGCTTCTCCAAGCTTATTTTCTCAGAATTTATCCTGTCTCTAGGTTTTCAACTTTTGGAAGCAAAAGCCAAAAAAATTTCCAGACTTACTCTGCATTCTTCCCTGACTTCCCCCAGGAACTGAGACACAGAGCTTACTACCAACTTAAATGGTAGAATGGAAAGGGGGAAATGAAGGATGGGGGGAAAAAAACAACAACCCATAAATATCTGAAAACATTGTCCAGCCATATGGGTATTGAATCAGGTGCATAGAATTATGGCAACTGTGAGCCCTACAAGTGATTCCACTGACTACAAGAAAGAAGAGTTGTGTGTATCCTTCTCTGATATTACAATGTAGAAAGGAAAGGGATTTTTTTTTTTAAAGATTTTATTGTTTATTTGACTGAGATCACAAGTAGGTAGAGAGGCAGGTGAGGTGGGGTGGCGGGGGGTGGGGAAAGCAGGCTCCCTGCTGAGCAGAGAGCCCAATGTGGGGCTTGATCCCAGGACCCTGAGATCATGACCTGAGCTGAAGGCTGAGGCTTAACCCACTGAGCCACCCAGACGCCTAGAAAGGGACATTTAGTAACAGGTTTTTTTAATTTGGCTTTGTTTTGTTTTTTGGTCTAATATCCTCCTATAACCAACAGCTCTGAAGAAACTATTTCTTCTAAAAATTATAATGATCTTAGACTCCTTTCTGCTGTGATTTTGCTATGGCCTTTAGACAGCTTATATTTTAGCCCCAGTCACATCTTTGCTGTAATTTGAGTATGTTCCATACTACAGATAGAGATCAGAATTCAATAGGACTGCCTAACTTTAAGCTGTTGGGCATAACCTGTGAGAAATCAATTAGAACAGTATTAATTATTACTCTTTCTGTGCCTTTTGAATACCTTTGTAATTTTTTTTTTACGTTTTGAAACCAAACTGTATAATATAGGGGTGCTTTCAAAGTGAGTATTTATGTGGCTTTCTGTTGCGGGAAAGGGTAATTGAGAAATTGATGTGACTAACTCAAGGTCAGCTAACTTTGAGTTATCACAGTTGAGATAAGTCATGCTTTCTAAAATACTTTTTAGGGGCATCTGGGTGGCTCAGTGGGGTAAGCCTCTGCCTTTGGCTCAGGTCATGATCTCAGGGTCCTGGGATTGAGCCCCACATCCGGCTCTCTGCTCAGTGAGGAGCCCGCTTCCCCCTCTCTCTCTCTGCCCACTTGTGATCTCAGTCAAATAAATAAAATCTTTAAAAAATAAAATACTTTTAAACATTATTTATTTCCTTTTTAAGCCAGTAAAAACAGTAAGAATCAACGTATGCACCTTTTCTCATGCCAACACCAAGTCCTAGGTCTAGGCCCATAAAATTTTAGCCATGTAATAATTCCCAAGGTTTAAATGTCCCCCCTTCTTCTATTGCTCCTATCTTTTGGAGACATGACTTCCTGGCGTGACTAAGTAATTAAACCACAACATGAAGTCATACTTTCAGGTATAAGATTACTAACATACCTGTAAAAACCACAGATAGCTACCTGTCTTATTACCAGAAACTTCAGAAATGAACGATAGCCTTTAAAAATATTCAGATCTTCCTGTGTTAGGTACTAAATAGAAAAAACTATATGCTGTGTGCTACACATACTTAAATATGTCTCTGATTAATGTGGTGAGAAATAAAATTGTAGGTAAACAGGTTATAATTGCAGATTTTAAGATATTTTGAATAGCAACATGTAAGAACACATCCTGCTTGTTAAGTGTTTGGGATTTTATTGCATAACCTGTTGAATAAGTATCTCAAATCCTATCACAATTACCATTTGGCATTGATAATCTCACTTTGCTGATAATTATACGTGCAAATAAACTAATTTTTAAATATTATTTCATTTTGTTAAATGACTTTATAATGTTATAAAATGGAAAGGTCCTGGGGAGTAATTTGGCCAACGGCCCAGATGTCTGCTTCAGGACCCAGGGCTCTATCCCCCAGCTGCTGAGTTTATCGGTTGCTAATAGCTCACAGCTGAGCCCCTTTCTGCATCTAGTTCTCTGCCAAAGCCTTGCCCAAGGTTTTGCCTCCTTTCCAGGGACATCCCACATGTAATGGCTGGCCAATAGACAAGGCCTGTCCCTTGTTTCAATTTAGAATGAATCTGAGAGGAAATCCCAACTCCAGAGCTCCCCCCACCCCCGGGGAGTATTTGAGGCCCCTATTGCAAACTGTTCACAATTTAACTTCTCCCTCAGCTCAAGCCTGCCTCCATCACTCCATTACAGAGGTTTTTCCAAGAGTACACCCCAATGATCCTTCTGCACACGAATCTCCAACTCGACCTTACACAGCTGGTACTGAAAGTGGTCCGAGAATTGAGACTCCAAAATAGGGTTTGGGAGCTGGTTTCCGTGCCAGCACGCGGGTAATGAGAACCCCATCCCTGGTGAGTGGAGTCTTGACAGCACCTGCCATGCTGCGGCAATGTGATTACCAATTTGAATCCACTTATACTAAAGCTGCGTCCCACCTGGTTACCTGTAATTGTTAAATAGATAAATAAAACTTGGGGTTTCCTGCATTTAATTTATTGTAGGGCTTGTTCCCGCTATAGCTTGGGCAAGACTGCCACCTCCTGGAGAAACTAATGTATGCTGATGTCTCTGGCGCTCTCCGCGGGGAATCGCTATCCCGAGTTCGGGTCGCCACGCCAACTCCGTAACTCTCCATTAAGTTAAACCAATTTCTAACCCGTTACAACCTCTATGGACAACCTCTATGGAATTTTTCCATAGAACCAAGAATTCGAAGGAACTTGTGCACCACAATTTTTTCAGGTGAAAATTAAAACAAAATCTAACATCTGTAGAGAGCTACAGGTGCCAAGTGCTTTCATTCTCAGTCCTCACAAGAGCCCTGTGAGGTAGGAACTATTATCACAGACACACCTACGTTACGAATGAGTCAATAAAGTTTTAGAGAATTTAAGGTGACTGACGGTAAACACAATCCCCACTTGGGTCGTCAGAACTCCAGCGTCTGCTGAGAACTCAAGCTCCGTAGCTAAGTGACCGCCCCGCCCCACTCAGGCATGCGCAGAAATACACGGAAGCGATTTCCGTAGAAATTGTAGGAGGCTGGCACTGAGGGGGGTGTGGCGAGAGCCATAAAATCCCAGCATTCCCCTCGTGCTGGCGCCAAGATGGCGGCCCCCGTGTTGCGGTGCTTTTCCCGCGGCCGGTGGTTTGGGACCCCAGGCCCATCAGGAGTCTTGCTCCTGGGACCGCGTGAGGCCCATTCGGGCGCTCAGGGGTTGCTGGCGATGCAGAAGGCTCGGGGTCTTTTCAAGGAGTTCTTCCCCGAGACGGGTACGAAGATAGAGCTCCCAGAGCTCTTTGACCGGGGCACGGGCAACTTTCCCCAGACCATCTACTGCGGTTTCGACCCCACAGCCGACTCGCTTCACGTGGGGCATCTGCTAGCCCTGCTGGGCCTGTTTCACTTCCAGCGAGCGGGCCACAACGTGATCGCACTGGTAGGAGGTGCCACCGCGCGCCTGGGAGACCCCAGCGGCCGTACCAAGGAGCGGGAAGCGCTGGAACCAGAGCGCGTGCGAAGCAATGCGCGCGCCCTACGCCAAGGGCTCGAGGCCATGGTGGCTAATCACCAGCAGCTCTTCGCGAATGGGCGGACCTGGGGAAGCTTCACGGTACTGGACAATGCGGCCTGGTACCAGAAGCAGCACCTGGTGGACTTCCTAACGGCTGTGGGTGGGCATTTCCGCATGGGCACGCTCCTGAGCCGTCAGAGCGTCCAAACCCGGCTCAAGAGTCCCGAGGGCATGAGCTTGGCAGAGTTTTTATACCAGGTGCTCCAGGCTTATGACTTCTATTATTTGTTCAAGCATTATGGATGCCGGGTCCAGCTGGGTGGATCTGATCAGCTGGGCAATATCGTGTCCGGATACGAGTTTATCCACAAGTAAGCTCCTTTAGACCCAGGAAAAATCTTGTGACCAAATAATTTAAACGTGAATAGCCTGTGATCAACTATTAACGATTGGGGAATGACGCCCTTTTTGAATCCTTGTGGGTTTTACTCCGTAAGTGTGTAATGGTGTTAATGTGACTAGCTCACGAAAGTTGAAGGGCTGAATTAATGATACTAGGCATGCAACGTATTCTTAGAGCTTTGCAGGAAATAGACCACTACTCAGAATACAGCTTGTGTATTTTGCTTCCCTTTAGTAACTCTGCTTTTCGTTGTTTATGCTTGAATGCGACCGTGTCTCCTAGAGTAGTTTCTGATTTAGCCTTGCAGGTCCCATGAAGCTAGTGTTAGTTTTTGGTTGGCATCTCAAATTTTTTTCCAACTCCAGATATTTGGCAAATAAGGTAGATTTAAATCGCATTTTCTTGAGGGAGTTCAACTACAGGGCTAACCCATGTGATAACTCATTTTTAAAATTCCTTAAAACATTCTTAGTGTCTCTACCTGATTTCCCCTTACCCAGTCTTCCTTCCTGTTCTCCCTCGGACTTTACAGTTTTCTAGGACCTAGTGATGCAGAAACGACCTCAGAGTCACTGGTTCCAATGCAGTTTAAAATGACAAATGTCAAAACGAATTGAGTGCAATTAAGAGGAACAAAAATTCAGATTTACAAAGTGAAGGAAGTTTTCTTGCAGCAAGAGACCAGAATGAAATCTGAAGAAGGATCTGCAGAACTTACCATCACTTGTGCTTGAAGCACATAATGAAGTTTTTCTTTATGCTTAGGTTGACGGGAGAAGATGTATTTGGAATCACGGTTCCTCTAATTACAAGTACAACTGGAGCAAAATTGGGAAAGTCGGCTGGTAATGCTGTTTGGCTAAACCGAGAGAAGACTTCTCCATTTGAATTGTATCAGTTCTTTGTCAGGCAGCAGGATGATTTGGTAGAAAGGTGAGTTCTTCATAGTATCCTGAGAAAAATTAACTTTATAAACTCATAATTTTAGCCATTGAATCTGTATGTACCCTTTATAGTTTCTGTGTTTTTGTTTTCATTTAGATTTTCGTTTAAGACTCAGAACATTGCAATTCTGTTCTTCTGAACAGTTTTTTGTTGGTTAGATCAGAAAACCACTGTGATTGATGAAAACTTAGAGCCAAGTTTGTGATCTACATCTAACAAGTACTTAAGACACTCCCACTTGTGTATTCTAGTTTTTTCACTCCTTTTATCATCAACTTGACTAAACCTGATTTTACCTTTGTCTCTAAAGTTTGTTTTCTTTATAACATCTTTTGAAAATCCTTTTTAAAAAATGACTTTCTCATTAATTCGCATCTTAAACTCTTCAAAGAATATAAATTAATGAGAAAAATACACCTGCAACAAAAAAAAAGATGAATTTAGCCAAAAATAACTTTTCCAGAGTGGAAAATATGCCTTATCAAACTACAATAATTAAGGTTTTTTCCTTTAGATTTATTTCAAACATTTGATGATACACTTTAGGGTTTTGATGTATCAAGAAGTGACATCTGGAAAGTTTCCTTTTCTACTTGGCTCTAATGTATAAAAAATACAATTAAGTTCTATGACTAAATGTGTATCCAGCAACTCTTCTAAAATCTTAATTCTAGTAATTTTTGGTTTTAAAGCACAAGCTTAAATTTAAGATTTAGTAAAGAGACTAATGGTAAAGATTAGAGAATCCAGGCGGACTCCAGCATCTGTGGTCACGTGATCTCTTTGGCACTGCAGAACATCGGGATAAAACAATCTTTTCAGTAAATTTCACTTAGATAATTAGATGTCTTATGTGGGGAAAATAATGAAACTTAGTCTCACACGGTTTGCAAAAATCAATTCCAGGTAGATTATCAACCTAACTCTAACAAAAGATAAATCATGTGTTCAGAAGATAAATAGGAAAATATCTTCATAACTGGGATAGGGAAGGATCCTCAAATGAGATACAAATAAAGATTTGACTAAATTACAATTAAGATCTACTGTTCATTGAAGTCACCATTAAGAGTAGAAGAATATCCATTACATGTACTAAAAGTGTAGCTTATACTCAAATTCCATAAACCAATAAGAAAAAGACAACCCAATAGAAACATAAAGGCTTGAGCATGCACTTCAGAGAGATTCTGTCCAAAAGACCCAAAACATCTGAGAAGGTTGCTCAGCCTTAATAATGAGGAGAAAATGCAAGATAGAGGTACAATTAAATACTGTTATGTACCCTCCAGAATGGAGAAACAGAATTAGCAATACCAGGTGTTGGTGAAAATGTTCCAAGGTGTTGGGAGAGTGAACTTAATTGTGGTATCAGTCTCGGCCAATTGCTAGTGATGCTATTGACTAGAAATGCTTGAGGAACTCACCTGGGCACATACCATTTGTGGCAAGCCCCACAGACCTTTCCCTGACCAGAACCAGTGTTGAGGCTGGACTGGCCTTTGTGGTTCTTATGATTGCCGGATGCATCTCAGCAACAACCATCAGGGAAATCTGAAAAACAAAATTTCTTACTCACAGGTCCTGGAGGGCCACACAGAAGGCCCTGGGTAGAGAGAGGGAGGGAGTGTGGACCTAGGCCACAGCCTTATTGTAGACAAAGGGTGGGGTGCATAGGGCTTTGTAGGTTCACCCTTTATTGGGAAATTTAAAACATAAAAGCAGGAATTAGGGAACAGGAAGGGGAGAAACAGGGTCACTCAAGTGGTCCGTTATCTAGGGCTTTCTAGAAGAGAAACTTCATGAGTAAGGGTGGCCTGGTAATGGATCTAGTTGGTTTGCTACTAACTGTATCATAACAGCTGGCAGTATGTTTATTCAAAATGAACGTCTTTAAAATGGATAATTTGGCAACTAAAATGTCAGGCACTTAGAGGCATCAGATTTTTTTGTCCTTTTTTTCTAATTGAAGTATAGTTGACATACTGTATTAGATTAGTTTCCAGTGTGCAACATAGTGATTTGACATTTTATATACATTATGAAATGCTCATCACAATAATTGTAGTCACTGGCTGCCTCCTTACAAAATTATTATAATATTACTGCTTGTATTGCCTGTGCTGTACTTTTCATCCCTGTGACTTTCTTATTTTATGGACGTTTGTATATCTTAATCTCCTTCATCTGTTCACCCATCCCCTGCACTCTGGCAACCACCAGTTCTCTGTATTTGTAAGTCTGTTTCTGTTTTATCTGTTCATTTGTTTCTTTGATTCCACATGCAAGTGAAATCATGGCATTTTTCTGAGTGACTTATTTCACTTAGCATAATACCCTCAAAGTCCACCCATGTTGTTGCAAATAACAAGATTTCTTTCTTTTTTACAGCTGAGTAATAATAATATTCCGTTTTTCTTTAGCCAGTCATCTATCAGTGGACACTTAGGTTGCTTCCATTTCTTGGCTGTTGTAAATAATACTGCAGTGAAAATAGGTGTGCACGTATCTTTTTGAATTAGTGTCCTTGTTTTCTACAGGTAAATACCCAGAAGTGAAACTGCTGGATGGTATCAAATTTCTATTTTTAATTTTTTGAAGACCTTTCTACTCTTTTTTTAATGGCTATACCAGTTTATATTCCCCCCCAACAGTGCATGAAGGTTCCCTTTCTCCACATTCTTGCCAAAACTTACTTCCTGTCTTTTTGATAGTAGCCGTTCTGACAGGTGTGAGGCAGTATCTTATTGTGGTTTTGATTTGCATTTCCCTGATGATTCTTGATGTTGAGCATCTTTTCATGTGTTTGTTGGCTATCTCTCTCCTTTGGAAAAATGTCTGGTTTGGTTTGGTTTTGTTTTTTGTTTTGTTTTTAATTAGATTGTTTTTTAATCAGATTGTTTTCTGGTGTTGAGTTGTATAAGTTGTTTATCTATTTTGGGTATTATCCCCTTATCAGATATATCATTTGCAAATAACTGCTCCCAGTCAGCAAGTCGCTTTTTCGTTTTGTTGATAGTTTGCTTCATTGCGACAGCTTTTTATTTTGGTGTATTCCCAATAGTTTACTTTTGCTATTGTTGCTCTTGCCTGGGGAGAAAAATCCAAAAAATATTGTGAAGGTGGATGTCCCAAGAGTTCCTGCCTGTTTCCTTTTAGGACTTTCATTGTTTCAGGTCTTACATTTTGGTCTTTAATCCATTTTGGGTTTATTTTTGTGTGTGGTGTGAGCAAGTGGTCAAGTTTCATTGTTTTGCATGTAGCTCTCCAGTTTTCCCAGCGCCATTTATTAAAGAGACTGTCTTTTCCCCATTGAATATTCTTGCTCCTTTGTCATAGAATAATTGAACATATAGGCATAGGTTATTTCTGGGCTCACTATTCTGTTGGTCTGTGTGTATATTTTTGGGCCAGTTCCCTACTGTTTTGATTATTATTGCTATGTAATATATCTCGAAATCTGAGTGTGATCCCTCCAGCTTTGTTATTTCTCAAGATTGCTTTGGTTATTTGAGCTCTTTCGTGGTTCTATACAGGTTTGAGGATTGTTTGTTCTTAATTCTGTGAAAAATGCTGTTAGTATGTTGATAGGGATTGCTTTAAATATGTACTTCACGCAAAAGTAAATAAATAAAATCTGTATTTTGCTTTGGATAGTATGGACATTTCAACAATATTATTCCAACCTATGAGCATGGTACATTTTTCCATTTATTTGTGTCCTCTTCACATTCTTTCATCAGTGTTTTATAGTTTTCAGAGTGCAGGTCTCTTACTCCTTCATTAAATTTATTCCTCAGTATTTTACTCTTTGATGCAGTTGTAAATGGATTGTTTTCTTGATTTCCTGGTCTGCTACTTTGTTGTTACTGTATAAAAATGGAACAGTTTTCTGTGTGTTAATTTGGATTCCGCAACTTTACGGAATTTATTACTTCCAGTAGTTTTTTGGTGGAGTCTTTAGGGTTTTTTCTATATAGTATCAAGTCATTTGCAAATAGTGACAGTTTTATTTCTTCGTTACCAGTTTGGGTGCCTTTTATTTCTGTCTGTTGGCTGTGGTTGGACTTCCAGTACTATGCTGAAATAAAGTGGCAGGTGGATATTACTGCCTTGTTCCTGATCTTAGTGAAAAGGCTTTGAGATTTTCACCAATGAGTATGATGTTAGTTGTGGGTTTTTCATATTTGGATTTTGGGGTATGTTCCCAATAATCCCACTCGGTTGAGAGTTTTTATCATAAATGGATGTTGATTTTGTCAAATGCTTTTCTACATCTAATAAGATAATCCTATGGTTTTTTATCTTTTGTTAATGTTGTATATCATGTTGATTGATTTGCATAAATTGAACCATCCTTATATCCTTGTAATAAATCCCATTGGACCGTGGGGAATGACCCTTTTAATGTATTGTTGAATTCAGGTTGATAATATATGTGAGGATTTTTGTGTCTGTGTTCATCAAGGATATATAGCCTGCAGTACTCTTTTTTTTGAGGTGTCTTTGTCTGATTTTAGTGTCAGGGTAATGCTGGCCAAATATTATGTATTTGGAAGCATTCATCTCTTCAGTTTTTTAATAGTTTGAGAAGAGTAGATATTAGCTCTTTAAATGTTTGGTAGAATTCACATTTGAAACCATCTGGTCCGGGACTTTTGTTTCTTGGGAGGTTTTGATTACTGATTCAGTTTCATTTCAAGTAACTAATCTGTTCAGATTTTCTATTTCTTCCTGATTGTCTTGGACGATTTTATGTTTCTAAGAATTTTTCATTCCTTCTAAGTTGTTCAATATGTTAGACATATAATAATTTTCCATAGTAGTCCTTTTTTTTTTTTTTAAACCATTGACTATATTTTCTGTGTTGTATCTTTCATCCCATGATTCTTCATTCCTTAACTGGAATCCTGTATCTTCTATTCCTCTTCATCTATTTTCCCCATCCCCTAGCCCCCCACTCTGGCAACCATTAGTTTGTCCTCTGTTTTGGGGGTTTTTTAAATTGATTTGTTTTTTAGATTCCACATACAAGTGAAATCATGTGGAATTTATCTTTCTCTGCCTGAATTATTTCACTTAATGTAGTACCCTCTAGATCCACTGGAGTTGTCACAAATGGCAAGATATCATTCTTTTTTTATTGCTGAGTAATTTTCCACTGTATATATACTATTTCTTTATCCATTAATCTATTAATGGACCCTTGGGTTGCTTCCATATCTTAACTATTGTAAGTTGCTCAGTGGGTGGCTCAGTGGGTTAAAGCCTCTGCCTTCAGCTCAGGTAGTGATCCCACGGTCCTAGGATTGAGCCCCGCATCGGGGTCTCTGCTCAGTGAAGAACCTTTCCCCCCCCCACTCTCTGCCTACTTGTGATCGCTGTCTGTCAAATAAATAAAATCTTAAAAAAAAAAAAATAACTGCAATAAGCATAGGGATGCATATCTTTTTGAATTAGTTCATTACTTTTAGCAAATACCCATCAGCAGATCCTTGTGGTATATTTTTAATTATTGAAGAGCCTCCATATTGTTTTCTACAGTGGCTACATCAATTTACATTCCCATCAACAGTGCACAAAGGTTTCTTTTTCTGTATATCTTCACCAATACGTTATTTCTTATCTTTTTGATACAAATCATTGTTACAGATATTAAGCGATACTTCATTATCATCTTGATTTCCATTTCTCTGATGATAGTGATGTTGAGCATCTTGGTATGTGTTGACTGTCTATATGTTTTCCTTGGAAAAATGTCTATTCAGGTCCTCTTCCCATTTTTAATTGGATGCATAGTGTTAGGGGTATTGACTTCTGTGAGTTCTTTATATATCTTGGATATTAATCCTTTGTTGGATATATCATTTGCAAATAAATCATTTGCAAAAAAACCCACTCAGTAGGTTTCCTTTTTGTTTTGTTGATAGTTTCCTTCGCTGCGTGAAAGCTTTATTTTGGTATAGTCCTAATAGTTTATTTTTATTTTATGGTTTCATTTCTCAATATTTAGATCTTTAATCCATTTTGAATTTCTTTTTAATGTATAGTGTAAGAAAGTGGTCCAGTTTATGCTTTTGCACGTACCTGTCCAGTTTTCCCAGCACCATTTGTTAAAGGGATTGTATTGTATTTTCTTGTCACAGATTTGTCCTTTATCACAGATTAATTGACCATAGCAGTGTGGGTTTATATCTGCTTTCTCTAGTCTGTTCCACTGATCTATGGGTCTGTTTTTGTGCCATTACCATTCTGTTTGATTACTGTGGCTTTGTAGTATATCTTGAAATTTGGAAAAGTGTTACTTCCAGCTTTGTTATTCTTTCTCATGACTATCTTGACTATTCTGGGTCTTTTGTGGTTCATACAAATTTTAGGATTATTTGTTCTAGTTCTATAAAAAATGCTCTTGGTATTTTGATAGGGATTGCATTTAATCTATAGTTTGCTTTGAGCAGTACAAACATTTTAACATTATTAATTCTTCCAATCCATGACTATGGAGTGTCTCTCTAGTTTGTGTCATCTTCATTTTCTTTCATCAGTGTTTTATAGTTCGCACATTACAGATCTTCTGCCTCTTTGGTTAAGCATGGTAGTCTTTTTTTTTTTTTAAGATTTTATTTATTTATTTTTATATAATCTCTACACCTGATGTGGGGCTCAAGCCAACAAACCTGAGATCAAGAGTCCTATGCTTTGTCAGCTGAACCAGCCAGGTGCCCCTAAGCATGGTAGTGTTTCACAGTCCTTTTTATTTCTGTGGTGTCAGTCGTACCTTCTCTAATTTCTGATTTTATGTGTTTGAGTCCTCTTTATCCTGATGAATCTGGTGAAAGGTTTATCAGTTTTATCTTTTCAGAGAACTAACTCATAATTTCATTTATTTTAAAGTTTCTGTTTTTATTTGCTCTCATCTTTATTACGTCTTTGCTTCTGCCAGCTTTGGGCTTTGTTCTTTTTTCTAATTCCTTTAGTTGTAAGTTTAGATTGCTTATTTTAGATTTTTCTTGTTTCTTGAGGCAGCCCTTCATTGCTATAAATTTCCCTCTTAGAACTCCTTTTTCTAAGTCCCAAAGATTTTGGAATATCATGTTTCTACTTTCATTTGTTTCTAGGCAGTTTTTAGTTTATTATCTGACTTCTTTGTTGACCCACTATTTGTTCCATAGCATGTTGTTACATCTCCACATGTCTGTGTTTTTTCCAGATTTTTTTCTTAAAATTGATTTCTAGTTTCATACCTTCCAGAAAGGAGCTTGGTATAATTTCAGTTTTCATAAATTGAGACTTGTTTTGTGACTTAACATGCAGTCTGTTGTGGAAAATGTTCAGTGTGCATTTGAATGTGTATTCTATGTTTGGGGATGGAATATTCAGTATATATCTGTTAAGTCCATCTGGTCCAATAGGTTGTTCAGAGCCACAATTTCCTTGAGTTTTCTGCCCAGATGACCCATCTGTTGCTGTAAGTGGGATGTTAAAGTTCCCTTCTATTGTATTATTGTTGACTTTTCTCTATATTTTTTAAAGATTTGATTTATTTGAGAGAGAGGGCACACATGTGCACACTAGTGGGGGGTGGCCAGAGGGAGAGGGAGAAATAGACTCCATGCTAAGCAGGGACCTGAGCTTCCCCCCTCAGCCCCCCTGCTCCACCCCCCACCCCAGGACTTGGTCTTAGAACTCTAGGATCATAACCTGAGCTAAAGACAGATGCTTAACTGACCAAGCCACCCAGGTACCCCTTGATTTCTCCCTTGATATCTGTTAATATTTGTGTTATGTAATTAGGTGTTTCCATGTTTGGTGCATTGGTATTTATGATTTTTATATCTTCATTGGACTGATCCTTTTATTATTATATTAATGCTCTTTGTTTCTTATTACAGTCTATTTTGTCTGATGTAAGTATTTCTACCTCAGCTTTTTTTGTTTGTTTCCATTTTCATAGACTACCTTTTTCCATCTGTTCACTTTTAGTTTGTGTCTTTAAGTTGAAGGAGATTCTTGTAGGCAGCATGTAGATGGGTCTTGGATTTTTTTTTATCCATTCAGTCAGCCTGTGTTTTTTTACTGGAGCATTTAGTCCATTTACATTTAAAGATTTATTTGTTTGTTTTAAAGAAATAACAAGCATATGGAGAGGGAAGGGCAGAAGGCCAAAGAGAATCCTCAAGCTGACTCCACACTGAACATGGAGCCTGACATGGGTTTTGATCCCAGGACCCTGAGAACATAACCTGAGCTGAAATCAAGAGCCAGCCACTTAACTGAGCCACCCAGACTCCCCTAGTCCATTTACATTTAAAGTAATGATTAATAGGTACTTTTGTTGTTTTGGTAATTGTTTGATTGTTTTTCTAGTTCTTCTCTGTATCTTTCTTCCTTTCTTGCTCTCTTCCCTTGTGATTTGATAACTTTCTTTAGTATAACGCTTGGATTCTTCTTATTTTTTTGTGTATCTATTACACATTTTTGGTTTGTGGTTACCATGAGTTTCATACATAGCATCCTATGCATATAGCATCTATTTTAAGTTAATGGTCACTTAAGTTTCACACCTTGAAAAAGCTTGTTTGCTACGTTTTTATTCCCCGCTCTGTGTTTTATGTATTTGATGTCATGTTTTACATCCTTTTGTCTTTTGTATTGCTTAACTAATTATTGTAGATACAAGTGATTTTCCTGTTGTCTTTTAACCTTCATACTGGCTTTGTGATTGATCTGGTACCTTTACTATTTATTTGCTTTCACCATTGAAATTCTTTCATAATTTTCTAAGTCCTGATTACAGCCTCTTCTTTCTCACTTAAAAAAAAATCCCTTGAACGTTTCTTGTAAAGCCCGTTTAGTGGTGATGGACATCTTTAAATTTTGTTTGTCTAAGGACCTCTTTATCTCTCATTTAATTCTGAATGATGGCCTTGCTGGGGAGAGTATTGGTTGTAGTTTTTTCCTGTCACCATTCTGAATACACGGTACTGCTACCTCTGGCCTCCTGAAAAATCAGCTGATAGCCTCATGGGAGTTACCTTAGACATCGCTCTTTGCTTTTCTCTCCCCACTTTTAAGATTCTCTCTTTAATTTTTGCCATTTTAATTATCATGTGTCTTGGGTTCTTATTTGGGGCTCTCTGTGCTTCCTGGGCCCAGATGTCTTTTCCTTCCACAGGTTAGGGAAGTTTTCAGCTATTATTTCTTCAATTAAGTTTTCTGCCCCTATTCTCTGTTTTCCTTCTGGGACCCATGTAATGTGAATGCCAGCATGCTGCTTGTCCCAGAGAGGTGTGTCCTTAATTAATTCTGTAATACTAGGAATTATCGCTTAATTGGGGAAACCTTAGTATTAAGGATTTGAAGGTAAACGGTGAGGTTCCATTCATTAGTGGCTGATTTATGTACTGACCAAACAGGGCCATTGAAAGGGGAGGCTGTGGGCTTAAAGACTCCATCTCAGTATCTATAGTAACAAGGTATAGGCCTTTAGTGCCCTGTTTAAATTGGTATTGGGGGGTGTTTACCATTTTGCCCACAGGAGGGAGAGTCACTGGCATCCATTTTGTAAATCCCCCCAAGAAGACTAAGAACTTGGGCTGGTTCTGTGTGGCATTGTGCCAGTGCATCCATGCCCATAATAGGGAAAGAAAGGGCCAAGGAAGCCACCACCAGACGAAGCTATTTGAAGTAAATGGTCCCTGTAGTTAGTTAAATCCAGATGGATTTGTACACCTTTGATTGTTTTACCAGGAATGCCCTGTAGGTAGAAGGGCTTCCCTTTGAAGAATTTAGAGGGTTTGTCTGGAATAACAGTGACTTTGAGCCCTGATATCTAATAGGGACAAAAAGGACCATGCATTTTTATTGTCCCAGTGGACTGTCAGAGTGGTATAGGGGCAGCTGCCTCTGGGAGGTGGGTTAAGTCCTGGGGATCTACCCAGTTCCTAGGGTAGAGGCTTAGGTGGCTGCCAACCCTGAGGTTAGAGAAGAGGGCAGAGGTAGTTGCAGGGACTGGGTTGGAGTCAGGAGTGCAGGCTGGGAGAATGCTAGTATTAATTAGGGCCTAGAGTTTAGAGACTGGCTGTCCAGATATTAAGTGACCAGGAATACTGAAATTTTATAACTCCCAGGAGAGTTTAATCTGTGTATTTTCAGAAAAGGACAAAATTAAGTTGGGAGTTTACTAAGGAGGGGGTAGGGATTCCTTTTGGTTGAGGGAAATTTGCTCAAGGGGAAACCCCTCTGGGGCTGTGGGTGTGTAATGGCATAGGTTTGAAGCATCTGGGTGCCTGGATAGTAATCTCCACTACATCTAGCAACCCGTCAGGGCCCCCCAGTGCCTTTTAAATGGTTTTAGCAGTCCCATTAAAATGTAGTAGGGCTGCCCTCTAATTAGGGAGAGCACCTCATGAAAAGAATTCTCTGGACTCCAGGTCATTTGGGGCCTCTTCAGTTTTAGAAATGAAGAGGGGGTCATCTGGGTCACTATGGTCATGTCTCTAGGGGCTCACCACAAGTGGTCAGGGCCCAGGCGAGTGCCCCCAGTCATTCCTATCGACATCACTATCGATAGGCTGCATCTGGAACAGTGGGAACATGGTATTGTCAGCAGGACTGCATGGTAGTACTTGTAGTTAACTATGGGGTCTGCCTTACCTTCCCACCTTCCCATCTTACAATAACTGGCTGACCAGGTAGGTCACAGCACCACTCGCTGGATGCCATCCTACCAGTCCCGGTTTTGCATATCACCTCTGCTGTGTATTGCCTGTCGTCTCTCTCCTAAAGTGTCACTGCTGCCATAGTAATTCAGTGTCTCCAGAGCTGTGTGATCAAGGCCATGTGGACTAAGGAGATGATTAGATCACTAATTTTTTAAAATTTATTTATTTATTTGACAGAGAGACACAGTGAGAGAGGGAATTCAGGCAGGGGGAGTGGGAGCAGCAGAAGCAGGCTTCCCACCAAAGAGGAAGCCCAATTTGGGACTCGATCCCAGGACCCTGGGATCATGACCTGAGCCGTAGGCAGACGCTTAATGACCAAGCCGGTGCCCCTAGACCATTAATAATAAAGGCCTTTAGTGACTAATAGAAATGAGGGTCCTTCAGGCCTTGTGCCGAGAAGGGCTAATTACTGAGGAAAGGATATTCTGGGGAGGAGGGAGGACTCCCCTAGTGACCATTGAGTGGTGGGTCATAGTGGGACTGTGTGTCTCCTACCCACATTTCCCAGACTGGAGTCTGTTTTGTGGCTGAACTGGCCTTTATGGTTCTTACCGGATTGTAAGGATTGATAGGATTGCATGATGCACCTCAGCAACAAGCATCAGGAAATTTGGAAAACCATCTTATTCCCTACAAGTTCTGGAGGGTATGGGGCACTTGGAGGTCTCGGTTAGGGATAGGCAGAGAGCATGGTCCTGGGGCTCTGCCTGGGCCTTTGTGAGGCCCTTCTTCATTGGCAGGTTTAAAACACAAGAGTGGAAATTAGGTAGTGGGAAGGGAGAAATGGGTTCACCCAAGTGTTCACTTACCTGAGTTACCGAGGGCTTTTTTTTTTTTTTTTTAAGGAGAACACAAGCAGGCAGAGAGGCAGGCAGGGTGGGGAGGTGGGGAAGCCGACTTGATCCCAGGACCCTGGGATCATGACCTGAGTCGAAGGCAGAGGCTTTAACCCACTGAGCCACCCAGGCGCCGCTATCCACAGCTTTCTAAAAGGGGAACTTGCTGTGCAACCGTGGCTGGCTGCTTTGCCTGGCTCATGAGCCTTCAACTGTGGCAAGCAGGCAGCAGCTCATTTGTGTGGGGGAGTGCTTGGCATGGAGGCCATGGCAATCCAAAACTTAGGGTCAGACATAGATGCAGCACTTACAGAACCACTCTGGAAAAGTAGGTGTCTGTGTTACTAAACCTGAATATGCACATAAACCTGTGACCCGACACTTCCTCTCCTGGGTTCGTCCCCAAAAGAAATGAGCACACATGTGCACCAAGAGAACTACATGGGAATATTCATAGCCGCGTTATTAGCAGCTGTCCAAGAGGGGAAGCAGACTGTAGACTGTCTACATAAATACTTTATACAAAGTAGTCACGGCACAGAACGCTGTACGTAACAGCGGTGACACAGCAACGTGAATGCGTCTCTTGCCAAACATACTGATGTGCCAGAAAGGCTGAAGATGAAGATATATTCGGTATGATCCCATTTATAAAGCCTAAAACTGGCAAAACAAAGCGACGACATTTCCCAAGGGATATCAGAGTAGTAGAAGTTTAAAGAAAAACAGATTACCTTGAAAAGGGAGAAGAGTGGTTCATTTGGAAAGGCGGAAGTGTATTAAAAACATCTGGGTTTTCTTGAGTAGAAGAAACGAGGTATTTCTGGATGGGGAGTAATTACATAGATGTTTGCTTTTTGATTCCTTAAACTATGTTTGTGATTTGTATACTTCCTATGTGTTTTTCACCAAGAAAAGATTTTTTTTTAAAGGCTACAGATAAAATGTCAATTTTTAAGTTACACATTTTTTATTTATGGATACATATACAGAAAACATGCATAGGAAGGGTAGGTACAAATTTAGGTTAGCTTATCCCTGGGCAAGGAGGGGAATATGTTGGCATCTAGAGCTATATTATTTCATGCCTTTTCAAAAGGAAAGATCTGAAGTGAAGATGGCAAAACAGTAACATCTTCAGTCTGGCTGGTGTGTGCATGGGTATCCTATTTGGGGTACATTTCTGTATGTTTATTTTTCATAATGAAAAATAAATTTAGGGGCGCCTGAGTGGCTCAGTTGGTTAAGCAGCTGAATCCTGGTTTGGGTGTGGGTCATGATCTCAGGGTTGTGAGATGGAGCCCCACATCAGGCTGTTTTCAGTGGGGAGTCAGCTTGTGATTCTTTCTCCCTCTCCCCCTACTCATGTTCATGCATGCACTCACTCTCTCTAAAATAAATGAATCTTAAAAATAAATGTAAATTTAAAAGTAGGCAGGATGTCTTTTGAAGGGAAAGGGAGTTGGAGACAAAAATTAGGTGTGTTATATACACCAGCAATGTATGTTTTGTCCCACAGGTACCTGAAGCTCTTTACTTTCCTGCCCCTTCCAGAGATTGACCACATCATGCAGCTGCATGTTAAAGAGCCAGAAAAGCGGGGTCCTCAGAAACGACTTGCTGCAGAAGTTACAAAGCTCGTTCATGGACAAGAAGGGCTGGATTCTGCTAAAAGGTGGCCTTTAGGAATAACTAACACTGGATAAAGCTATGTAGTTAATGGACTTGAGAAAATTTATTAGAGCTATCATGTCATTTGCCACTGTAAGGACTGTCAGTGTCTGACTTAAGTGCTTTAGAATAGCCTCTGTGGGAAAGATCATTTTGAGCTAAGTATGACTTCTACAAGATAAACGTTGCTGTTTTAGAACTGGCTATTAGAACGTGTCTGTGGATAAGCACTCCCGTGATGTGGTTCTCGATGTGTTCTTCAGGTGTACGCAGGCCCTTTATCACAGCAGCATCGATGCCCTGGAGGTCATGTCTGATCAAGAGTTACGAGAGTTGTTTAAAGAAGCTTCATTTTCTGAATTAGTTCTTGACCCAGGAACAAGTGTCCTAGATACATGCCGCAAAGCAAATGCCATTCCAGATGGTCCCCGAGGGTAAGGTGATTTAACTTTCAGTCACTGTTCATTCAGCAGTAAATGTTACAGTTCACAGCATGTTTCTGTAGTGCCACAAGGTGTCTTATTCCTGGCAGAAATTAGGTTAGTCCAAGACTAAAGTGAAAACTTGAGTACCTATTGTTGAAAAAAAAATACTCTAATATATTCTATAAACTCTCATACCCCCATACTTCTCTCCTTAAATCTAAGCCCATTTTTCCTCCAGCACTGGAAAGGCCTACATTGAAGGGACCACTGTGATCAGCAGATGCACTGGGATTAGTCAACTTGGGGATGGATGGTCACAATTTGAGACCAAAGTTAAGAGATTCACATGGTCCCTCTCATATTCAGTCTGTGTCATCTTTATTTGAGGGAATAGAGGGGTTGCCCAACCTGTTTACAGTATTGGTTGAGGGCGCATGGGTGGCTCAGTGGGTTAAGCATCTGCCTTCGGCTCGGGTCATGATCCCAGGGTCCTGAGATCAAGTCCTGCATTGGGCTCCTTACTCAGTGGGGAGCCTACTTCTCCCTTTCCCTCTGCTGCTCCCCATTTGTGTGCATACATGCTCTCACTCTGACAAATAAATAAAATTTTTAAAGAATATTAGTTGAATTTCTGAAAATGAAGTACGCATATGATGTTACTTCCTAAAACTAGTATTACAAATTACCTACTACTCCTCTTGAGAATTCCTTTTTTCTTTTTTTTTTTTTTTTAAGATTTTATTAATTTGTTAGAGACACAGAGGGAGAGAGAGAGGGAGAGAGCGCATGCATGAGGGAGCGCATGCATGAGGGAGCGCACACAAGCTGGGCAAGGGGTAGAGGGAGAAGCAGGTTCCCCACTGACGAGGGAGCCAGACCTGGGACTTGATCCCAGGATACTGGGATCATGACTTGAGCCGAAGGCAGACACTTAACCGAGCCAGCCAGGCACCCCAGAGAATTCCATTTTTCTTATCGAGACATAGGTAGAATGCGTTTTCCTCATTTATGTGGGATTATGAGGGAATAAAAGTGTTCCACAAAAAAGTAATCCAGCATATACTTGATGCTTCTGCACTTAAAACTGAAATAGAGTGATTTAGAAGGAAAAGCACTAGTTAGCCAGAAAACCCTGGGTGTCTCATTTCCTGGAGTTTGACCGTTAAGTCATATGCTTGTCAGCCCCTAGTCATGATTATAAATGACATTTGTTAAAATTGCTATTTTCTTTCAGTTATTTTAGATTTTTACCTTTCTCCTAAAAAGTCCTTGGTTATTCTGTATAGAGAAAATATCCATTGTCTTTGTTATCACTTGCTATCCCACCTTACTGATTCCCTGATATGCTCATTATTTCATGTACACTGAATTGCAGGTGGTGCCATATACCTCCCCAGAGTGAGTCACTGGTTCTAAGGATTTTCCTTACTGTGGAAGCATTTTTTATTTTCTTCTGAACTTTTCTAGTGGTTTATTTACGGATACTGGAAATTTTACCATGACTTAGGATGACAGCATATCTGATTTAGACAGAGTTCTTAATATTGACTTTTTTTTAGATTGTAAAAGCTAAATAAGATTGCCATTTAAGGGCGCCTGGGTGGCTCAGTGGGTTAAGCCGCTGCCTTCGGCTCAGGTCATGATCTCAGGGTCCTGGGATCGAGTCCCACATCGGGCTCTCTGCTCAGCAGGGGGCCTGCTTCCCTTCCTCTCTCTGTGATCTCTTCCCTTCCTCTTTCCTACTGTGATCTCTCTCTGTCAAATAAATAAATAAAATCTTTAAAAAAAAAAAAAAAGATTGCCATTTAAGCAAAATGAGAACATGATCTGGAAACTATAGCAAACAGACCAAAGTAACACTTCCTAAGAGAAAGAAATCTGTCCTTAAATAGAAAACGTTGAGTTTTATGAAACCATGTGTAGTAGTGGTTTCTTTGTCATTTGGTAACATTCAGATAAGAGAAAATGAACATTTGCTTTTCACAAGGGCTTCCAAGGCCTTTCATGCTCTAGACCTTTTCTTCTGTTTGCTTCTTTCCAGCTACTCCCTATGTTTCCTCACCCTATTTGTGGAAGTAACTGCTACTCACCCTCCCAGTTTCCATGTCTCCTCTTGCAGGACAATTTCCAGCTCCCCCACCAACCCACTGTGCACCCAGAGTCATATTTCCTACTGGTGACAGCACTTAATCTCTCTGGAATAGCCTGGCTCTCTCCACTAGTTTGCAGTACTATTTATATTTAGCGTATAGTAAAGGCTCTATAAATGTTTGTTGAATGAATTGGGCAGTAAGTAAATAACAGAAGTAAAACCTATTTACATACACCATCAAAAAAATTGTTACTAAACTGGAATTAGATAAGCTACTGATAATCCATCTCTGAAATCAGCCCGTTTCACTTAAAAAATTCTCAAAATTTTAACAATATGCTATTATTTGCATAGTCTCATAATAGAATTTCTAATGATTTTCCAGTTTCATAAGTTTCCTAAAGATTTCTATAATAGGACTACATAGTTGCGACTGGTATCTCATGGGAACTCACAAAAAGCAGCACTGTCCTCTTTGTATTTCTGGAGGCTTCTTTTCTGTGATTGAGGAATCACTCTCCAGGTGATTCTGCTATTCATGTTTTTTTTTTCTTTCTTTTTTTTTTTTTTAAGATTTTATTTATTTATTTGACAGAGAGAAATCACAAGTAGATGGAGAGGCAGGCAGAGAGAGAGGAAGGGAAGCAGGCTCCCCGCTGAGCAGAGAGCCCGATGTGGGACTCGATCCCAAGACCCTGAGATCATGACCCGAGCCGAAGGCAGCAGCTTAACCCACTGAGCCGCCCAGGTGCCCCTCTGCTATTCATGTTTAAACCACTGCCAACTGAAGAGTTCTGCATAGAGCTATGAAATATCCTAGATTTTTCTCCACTAAACAAGAAACTTATGCCTTAAATCCACTCCTTTTCAAAAAGCATTTGAGGGAGGCAGAATCTAGTAGAGTGAACATGAAGATAACAATTCACTGCTAAGTGGTTTCAGAGTGGTTTGCAGAGCCTCTGCAATGTAAGTCAAATGATTCTAATTAAACATTTCTATTTTTAGGCATCGGATGATCACAGAAGGTGGAGTCAGTATAAATCACAGACAAGTAACGAATCCTGAGTGTGTTTTGGTTGTTGGACAACATATTCTTAAGAATGGACTTTCATTATTAAAAATAGGAAAAAGGAATTTCTACATTATAAAATGGCTTCAGCTATGATGAAAAATCCTTCAGGTGGTTCAAACTTACCCATCTCCTAAGATGTACCAAAGGCTGGCTCCAGAACTTACACTTTTGCTTATGTAAGTCAAACCGTAGAGAATGGAGTACTCTCTAGGTCTCAGAGTGTGAGTAATTTTCTTATTTCCACAGGGTGGTTAAGACAAGTGCTGGTGTAATAATGCAGTATTTTATCTGCTGAGCTGCAGGTGTTACGGACTACCATAGAACTATGATTGCCAGGGATAATCTTTTAAAAATTCTATTTCATGGAAGAGCTATCCTATCCTTTTTGTTCCCTTTTTAGAGATGAGGAGGAAGTGAAAAAGAGGGTGGCGTAAGGACTTATGGATACTTTTATATCAGGGGTTCATCTCCCTGATCTGACTCAGACACCAGCAGGGCTTCTAGTGTTCACATCAGAAATGTGAAAAATAGTATTGGAAACTTGTAAATTTCTGAATTTTTTCTGAATTTTGTTGATTAAATCCAGTTCTCCTTAAGAAGACAAGTATTACATACATTAAGCCATAGTTGGCAGTAGAAATTCTAGTAGAAAGTTAGCTTTCAAAGAACAAAAATCCGTACTTTTCAGAAGGTTTCTAATTGAGTGTTTTAGTCCCTTGCCTGTGTTTCAGTATAATTAAATTTACTCACAGCCTTGTTTTGCCAAATTACTGAGGCAGCAGTATTTCATAAATTTGGAAACTTAGCTTTAAGTTTCAGCGTCTGTCTCCAAGCAGATTGCAACTTGAGATAAACTGAAAAGTAACTAGAGTGAAAACAGAGGCAAATATTATACCAATATCCAATCACAGGAGAATATCATAAGGAATTCAGGTAAGGGAATTTTTCCAGACTTAGAGTCCAGACCTAATTAAGCTCTCTATACATTAGGCAAATTAATTCTTAGAACTGTTTCCACATCTCAAAAATCAGGGTAATATCAGTGTATTTCCCTGAGGACCAAGTGAAATACACAAATACAAAATGGTTCACAATCTGATTCCTTCTAGAAGACCTTATAGGCAGCAAAGCATGTAGTGTTGAAATTCTAGCCATTTACTACCTGGATTACATGGAACAAATCACTGTCTTTATGTGTGAAACTGGAGATGTAATAATCTCTGTGAATTGTGAGAATTTAATAGGAAATTTTGTAAAACTTTTATACAGTGTAAGCTGTATTATGTTCCAGTTAGATTTATGTTATGAGTTAAACTATAGTTTAAACCTTCTCTGGGAGCAAAGTTAAGAAGAATTCATTTATTGACAAAACTTTAATGTCATTTCATACCAGCAATTTTATTTACATAGCAAGAACATACAGGTGTCCACTGTAAATGTCAGAGATCGTCTAAACATATCAGAGCTTCACTCAGTTTGAGAGCCAACAAAGGAAGGTTTTCTAACTTTCCAAACCTTTCTTGCCTCTGCTTTTCTTGTACAAGGTGTGTAGTGCCAGCAAGTACATTACCGTAACCTGTCTTTAAAGGTAACATTTTCAATTTGAAATATGTTTGATGTGGAGAATGGTGCCCTGTTAAGTTCCCCACCCCCTTACAAATTTAAAAGGCTGAAATGGTAGTCATCTGATGTATCTGAAGTAAGTCAGTCATGGATGACTATACTGAGGTTGAAGAATGGTAGAGTGACTTCAGAGTGTGTGCTAACAGACGTTTAGGTAGTGTGCATTCTCTCCAGATAGGTACTGCTCACAGATTCAAAGGAGTACCATATTAGAGAAGATTGAATCTGTTCATGGTTGAGGTCAGTTGCTGAGCCTGTTGTTTGCTAGTAAATGGGTACCGTAAGCTCGAGTTGCCAGACATGCTTTCCCTGCCAGGAGTTCTTCATAAATGTCATAACTTAGGAGAAAGGTTAACATGTTCAGTAAATTCTATATTATGGAAATATAGTATCTGTCAGAGATGGAGCTAAATGCCTTAAGGATTTTGACCTGTATCTTAAATTTTTAATGTAATTCATATCAAGAATCACCTGGGGAATTTTAATAAAATGTGAATATGTTCTAAACCTCACCCCCAACCTCTTTGAATGCATTTTAGTAGCCTAAGCCTTCGGATGTGTGGCTGTGTCCAGGTATTTTTCTTTAGATTATAGAGTTCTACTCTATAATAGAGTTCCACTATATATATATATTGTTCCACTCTAAAATAGAGTATTTTCTAATGTATTTTGTTGGTGTGAAGCAAAAGTAACTTTTTTTTTTTAACCAACTAATAGAGAAGATACACTTCAGTGATCACCACAGGATTTGGTTTTAAGTCCCAGTTCCAAGTGAATCTTGGGACATGGTGTAAGTGATCTAATTTAAAGATGGATCTGAATTATTATATTTGAAAATCAAGTCTAGATGATTTTTAATGCAGAACAATATAATTCATCCTTCCAGGTTTAAGAAAGGATCAAAGATACTTTGATTTTTAACGCCCTAGGGTAGCATGAGCCCAGAAGGGAAGGGCTGCATAGCTACACACGCACACTGCGTCACTGTCAACGTTCCAGACCTTCTTGTGCCTTCAGCTTTCTTACACATCAAAGGCTGCAGCAAAGCTCAGTAAAACTATAAGTCGAAGGACAGGTGGAATACAATGACTGTGAGTAACCTGTCAACTCACATCTTTCAAAGCCAGACCAGTTTATATTGTGCATGCATTACAGTTGTAGGAAATGGTGTCTTGTGCATTCTTCTTGCAGGACTAGGGCAGCAGCTTTAATACTACTAACAGATTACACAGGTCATCTTATCCACAGGCAAACTGCTTGCACAACTAGAACATTTAACAGCTCTTTTTAAGTTCAAATGAAATGGTCACAAGAAAGACTTGGATGTATTTTATAGGTACTGGGCAACTTTAGAAACAGCCATTTATTATTTGGATTAACTGTATGATTTGTTCTGCAATACAGAGTAAAATTTTCAGTTTATAGCCAGTCTCTTCACATGAGCAGATTCATACCACTGTAATACACAGGAGTTCATAAATAAAATTCTACTCAAGTAGGCAGTAACTAGCAAATTTCGAGTCAACAAAGTCTCCATATTCTATAGTTCTCTTCACCAAAGATGAGTCTCTCGGATTTCAGCAATTATTTGACTGGCTCCTTGCAATGCCTATATTTTAAAAAAAAAAAAAAAAAAAAAAAAAAAAAACTGTAGATTCTTATTAAGTTCTTGATATTAAAAAAATCTGAATTATGTGGGCGTAATCACTCCACTTTATATGTGGTAACTTTATATTAACCAGTATCTCCTCTGGAATTTGAACCTAAAAGTCTAATCAAGTACCAATGAAAAAAAAGATTAGTCCTTATAGGAGGACTGTCTATCTCTAAGGACAAGAATGCATTTTTAACAATGCAGTGTTTGTATCTACGACCCAACTGTGAAAATTCAAAACCGCTGACAGTAATACCTTCAGCATGTCGGCTGCTTCCTTCCTGCGCTGGGCCATGTCCTCAGATTCAGTCAGAAGATCATCCAATAAGGACGATTTGTACAGCTGTCCTACTAACTCACTCTGAAGAGTATCTTTCACATGATTAACCAAAAAATGCATTACTGCCTTTGGCACACTGCAAAACCAAATCAGATGATCCATTAATTTAGAATAAAAGCCTAAAAATTTTAAGACACGTGTATTTCTACAACAAATTCTGGAATAACTGAGCAGTATCAGAGTCTGATTTAGTACTAACCTGTCTTGAATATTCTTTCTGACAATAAGAAAATATGATTTGATGAGTCGTTCAATGACCTCACAATCTCGCTGTTCACGGGCAGATAGTTTTCGTGCAACAGGAACAGGCTAAATGGAGTGAGGGAAAGAAAAAAATTTCACTTTTGTGCCATTTTGAAACGGTTAAAAGTTCAGTAAGTTTTTGTGACTTTTAGTTCCTTGAGTTTTTCTGAAGTGCTTTCCTAGTAGTTCGGTTATCTTCTTAGTGCGTAACCCATTCGCGTGGCTTACCACATCCAGCAGATTCACAGCATGGCCTTTTTGTGGGCTGGCTGGCATAATTGGAATTGGCTTTGATTTTTCCTCAGCTAATAACTCTTCAGCTTTTGAAGTTTTCAGCATTCCTCTCCAGTTGCCTGTTGTTGGTTCTTGAACACTGTCTCCAACCCCACCACCTCCAGATGCAACCTGAAAAGAACATGTTCCAAAACCTATTCCAACTGTATCCGATCTGACATGAACTTAAAGT
Organism: Mustela erminea; assembly: GCF_009829155.1. Taxonomy (NCBI): domain Eukaryota; kingdom Metazoa; phylum Chordata; class Mammalia; order Carnivora; family Mustelidae; genus Mustela; species Mustela erminea. The sequence continues at coordinate 73,642,557 of NC_045619.1, read as the reverse complement.
TCATCTTCTTTGACAAGGAGAACACAACATCCAGTACCATCTGGGATTTTATTCAGACAGATAACAGGGTCAGAAAAAGATGGCATGTAGCATGTGTAACTGGCAACCTGAGCTATCGTAAATAAGAGGTTCTGTTGTCTTTTCTTTGGAAGGCCTCAGCCCATAGATTTAATTTTTATCATTTGCTAACTTTAAAATTCTTCCTCCTTGCCAACCCCTCCAACAGTAAATTGTGGGAAAAGTATAAACTGCCCTTAATAGTGCTTATTAAAAGCACAAAGGAAAACAGAACTGCCAGTCAGTTTGATTTTTTTCAAAGTAACCTTACACACTATAGAACTTGATCTTTCCAAAAGTCCTATGAATTCATGTCTCAAACTTGAGTTTATCTATTTTCCAAGTTAGTTTACATTTTTAATAATCAACAAAATACTATAAGATACAACTACAAATTGTTTACACTTACAGTTCTTAGGCTGATACTGACTTTAAGCTGCCTAAAATGTGGAATGTGACATAAACCCAAGGTAAGTTTCCTCAGTGTTCTTAAGAATCTACTGAAAGAAATCTAGTAATCACCAGTACTTTTGTACCTTCTTCTCTAGGATATGTCAGTTGATTTATAAAAGAAAAATGTTTAGAATAATGGGAAAAACAGTAACTGATCAACATTTGGGAATGTTTTTACATGCTCTTTAAAAAGATCTTACAATCTAAAATGGAATTAAGGTGGCATCCAGACTTTTAACCGAAGTGTATTATGGCAAGTGTTAAATCTATGTCAGTTTTCAAAAACAAAATCCTAGATCAAGAAGAAGCTGGGGTTCAACTGTAGGGTGATGGATGCTTCACTAGACTTGGGGTGATCACTTTGTAGTGCATACAGATAATCAAATTATAATACTGCACACCTGAGAGATATATTTTTAAAACGTCAGTTTGGGGTATCATTCTGAATCAAAACACTGGCCCAAATTTGCCTGTAATACATCAGTTAAGATATGCTATGTCCAAATATAGCAGTATATTATAAACTAATCTTAACATGAGTAATTAGTTTTTTAAATACCTGTTAACTACACCATGAATGATGAAAAGAAAAGGAAAGCAAACTCAGGGTGATGCCACAAGTGAAATAAAACTTAAGGCAATGATTTAGATGGTTCTCTATAAAACCTGAGCACAGTGGGCTGAGAGAGGATAAGACATTTATAAACTTATGAGGTTCAGAATCTTAAACCTGGACAGTAAGTGAGGAAAGGAGCTAAAGGCAGAAAAAAAACAGAGGAAGGTCTGAATAATTTACTGATTGATTATCTCATTTCCCCCCAAACAGGTTATCAAGAATTGACAGTCTCAAACTCTCCCAGTCCCTGTTTGTTCCGAATTCGCTTAAGCTGCTGAGGCACATGCTAAGCCCCATGTTTCGGGTGACAAGGCAAACCACGTGGCCGCGCAGGGAAGCAGCAGGAGAGGCTGATCCATTAGTACCGGACAGATCTCTGAACCTTTAAAGAGGAAATGTCCAGAAGTATTAACTGCCACCTCTGGAATCTTAACTCCCTACCACAATATTAAAGTCAAAACTAGAAGGAAAGCCTTTTGTTTAAAAAAAATGTTAAAACTAGAACTAATGCCATCTTAGAAGGATTAGTTAGGTAAGAGAAACATTAAAAAATGGAACACAGACAAGAGATAGATGCTGTTATACAAAGAGCTTCAGTGGTTTTGAAGACAGTGTTTCAGTGAGAACCAAAGGTACATTTCCATTCTGAAGCAAGAGACTCACATTTTTAGTTTCTCTTCTGCTGTCCTGAATTAACTGTTAAAAGATATGTTAAAACATGCAGTTTAACAAGCAAAATTTAAATACCAATAGCTTGAATTTCAAAAGTGCAGGATAATTTCCTCTTTAAATTATCTTTCCGTGCGCATCTTCTATATTGTAAGCAAAAGAAAGGCATGTCAACAATTTATGAAGTATACATTGTTATATAATTTAAAATTCCTATTAGACTAAAATGATCTAACCTTAGCACACATCCCACATTAATGTTCAGTGTACAGTGTGTTGTTTCCAGATGATTATGTTGCACCAAACAACTAGGCATGCAGGCTTAGATTAAGAATCAGAACAGACCTTGCCATCAGCCTCAGCAGAAGCAGCAGGGGAGGGCTCCTGGGAGGCAGGTGCCAAAGCACTTGGAACTTTATAAGACTAAAGGCAAAAAATGCAGGGAAAGAAAATCAAGGATGCCAAAAATGCATTCAGAAACATTCTATGAGTGTAAATTGTTCTTCTCTGTATCAAAATAGTGGAGTAACCATGAGAAACAAAAGCAACCGTGAGATATAAAATTATTTGTTCTTCCTTACTCCTTGTACTATACTGTTATCACCTTTGTTAAAAGTCTTCTTTAGATGAATAACTAAGGAAAATCCAAATTCAAAAGCTTCATTTTTATTTCTAGAATCTGTTAAGATCTTTTCTGGTAAAGAATTCAAGGTAACAGATTTGTATACATGTATTTTAATCTATGCAACTGTTTATAGAAAACTAAAATCTATTATGTGCATATTTACCTTCCCTCCCAAAATACCTTCTTGTTGGTCATTTCAACTAATTTTTTAAAGTTGATAAAGTCACCATAAACTTTGGTTTAAAAGCTTGATACTTAGGGTGGCTCAGTCGGTGAAGCCTCTGACTCTCGGTTTCAGCTCAGGTCATGATCTCATGGTCTTGAGATCGAGCCCCCATGGGACTCTGTGCATGGAGACTCCGCATGGAGTCTGCTTGAGATTCTGTCTCTCCCCCCCGTAAAATAAGTCTTCTAAAAAAATAAAAGCTTAATGCTTAAAACCCACCTTTAAGCATTTTTTCTAATGTATTCAAGATACCATCTAATGTTCAAAATACCATCTTTAAATTACTCAACCTCTTTTTAAGCTTGCAGACCTTTACTCAAACAATGAAATAGTTCCAATGGAATAGTAAAGGGAGAAAAAGAAAAGACTACTACTCCTAGAACTGAGTTGTAATAAGGCTTACCAATCCTTTGCATATTGGGAATATGATTTTAAAATATTTTTTTTTTTACCTTGTCTCGTGATACTGCTGAAGGTAATTCTCTTGCTAGCCTGTTTCTCCTTTGTTCCTATAAAACACAACAAAACCAAACCAAAGTGTTTATCAGAGCATTGAAAGGGAAGCCTACTAAAAAATGTTCAGCTGAATTGAAAAGTGTGGAATAACTTACAGTATATCCTCTCACTGTTGGGACTCATGCCACAATTTTATTTTAAAACAAACAAGAAATCATTTAACCCAATGCTTCTCAATCTTTTTTTCTGCCCAACACACCTGAAGGATACAATACAACGTCAGTAACAGTGGCTCCTGTATGGGGGATTCTCAGTTGAGGGGCGATGGGCCAACATCTCTGCCTTTCCCACTGGAAGTCATTGATTTAAACTGTCCCCACATAAACATGTGCACAACCCTCCAGCACACCATGTGGAATCTTAAATGCACAGATGACAGAAAACTAATCCTTGAAAAAAATCGCTCTAACCTGCATACCTGTGTGTTAAATTCATAAAACTCCCACACACAAGACCCTATAAATACCTGTGGTGGAGGTCATCCTTTAAGGATGTTCATTTTCTTCATCCTAAACCATCTCCCAGAAATAAACGTGGTGAAAACAGTTCTTTCTGTAACCTAATTTAACAGACTGATTGACCGCCCACTCTTCTAATTTACCAGTACTATCAGGTAGCTCTGGTACAAAGCTTAAGAAATTCTTAAATTCAGGGGCGCCTGGGTGGCTCAGTGGGTTAAGCCGCTGCCTTCGGCTCAGGTCATGATCTCAGGGTCCTGGGATTGAGCCCCGCATCGGGCTCTCTGCTCAGCCGGGAGCCTGCTTCCTTCTCTCTCTCTCTGCCTGCCTCTCTGCCTGCTTGTGATCTCTCTCTGTCAAATAAATAAATAAAATCTTTTAAAAAAAAAAAATTCTAAATTCAAATCAACAGGCAGCGAACACCTACTGTTATCAAGCACCGTGACAGGGGCAAGAGGGACAACACAGAAAGATGGAGGTGTCCTGTCTTTCTCGCAGGCAGCGACAAAGACACAGGAAAGCATTTAGGTTAAAGTCAAAATTACTCCTAGGAAGAAACCATTTCATAAGCACTCTCAAACCTGCAAAAAAGATGTTAACAAAGCTTCTATGGTGATCTTTTATGCGTAAAGACTTTCTTTTTGACAGACACTTGGCTGATTTTCATCTTTTTCGTGAGGGAATCCAGTGATTTAAAAAAATGTATCATGATAAAAATATGTGGATTTCAACAATCTTCAGAATAATTAAAATGTACATTTTGAAGAGGGACACAAAGCAAAAGGCAGGAGACTTTTGCTCCTGCAAAAATTTTCTGAATTTCTCATCATAGAAATTCTCATCATAGTCTGTTACCAACCAGTTATAACCTTGGCTAGCCTGGACAATAGTCCTGGCTTATTTAACTTTGTTAACTGGACAGGTTACTAACTCTTTATAAGCCCTCAGTTTTGTAGTCTATAGTTACCATTACCAATCCTCAAAAAGTTGTTGTAAAGATTTAATGAGAATATCCAGATCAAGTTCTTTGTCATGGAATCGTTAAAAACAGACATACTCATTTGTCTAAGACAAAACCTTAGCAGAAATCATATCATAAATAACATTGTCAGTATTACAGAAAATTTGGTATATCAGTTTTCTCTTGAAGGTGGTTTCTATGTTCCAAGAACTAAACCCTTATTCTAAGATAGTGTATACACAATAATTTTTAACATAACTATTTTTTAGTGCACCTGCCAAGTGCTTGAAGTGCCCTACTCATGTAACACTGTTAAAGTGTCCTCATCTGTTTAACCAAAGGACTGAAGCTGATGACCCAGAGTCCCTTCCAATTCCCAAATTGCACATTTACAATATTCTCTCCACCCATATGCATAAAAAGAAATTTTATAAAGAAGGGAACTCTAAGGTCTTACTGGATTAAGGAGCAGCAAAAAAATTTATTGTTCCTGGATAGAAGTAGCTGAGAACAAAAACAGCATGTGGATAAACTGTTTTATCCACCAGCGTTGGCTCCATGTGAGATCTTATACAACTTCCAAAATTCACTTCAAATGCGTGAAAAAAGAGCCATGAAGTGTAGCCACTCTGGTTCAGGTGAAAATGTATTAATTTATGTAAATCTTGGAATGTTTCCTTCCCAGCTTTCAGAGCCAAATGGAAACAATTTAAAACACTCACTTAGTTTTCCACTCTTCAACCTGAATAAACTACAATAGTTACTGAAAGGGAGCATTCATTAAATCAGTGAATCCTAGACCCCTCTGAATTAGCTGTGTAAACAGAAAATTAGAATAATGCCACCAGGTGGTTTTGAGAATTAGATTTAACATAACATAATGCCTTCAGCATACATCCTGGGATGTAACCAGACAATAACATGGTCCCACATGTGTTTTACAGTTATGCCATGCTCTGTAAATTTGATACAACTGATTTACAACGGATTTTTTTCTCTCAAAAGTGATAATTCAAATGGTATTTACCTCTATATTATTGTTCATTAGCCCACAAGCATCAGCAAAGTCTGGATGTTTTGTGTTGATATAAGCCAATTCAATTGCCACTAAGTTATGGACCTAGAAAAAAATAAAATTAGGCTATATACAAAAACATGTTGACTTAATTCTACTTTAGGTAATGTAAAACTTTGTAAACAGTTCTAAAAAAGACAGTATGGGACACTGATGCCTAAGTCAATACTCAAAAAATATATTCCAACTGATGCATATTATGCTACAGAATAATTTGCTCTCTTTTGAATTATTTATATCTCAGCATCTAAGATTGCACTTCAAAAGGGGTTAGGAAGTAAGATAGTTAGAAGTACTTTTTTAGGGGGAAAAAAAATTCCTTGATGCAAATCTTAAGTTCCAAGGCTTTATGTAATTTTGCTATTAAAATCTCAGATCATCTGCTATTCCGTGTCAAAGTTTCAGTTCAGATTCAACAAGAAACATTTCATAATCAGATATAAAAGATGTTAACTTTATTTGAGTAAAGGACACATGTAAAGACCTGAGATAATGACTGATAAGCTTTAATTAGACACACATGGTTTAATTATACGTGGTTTGAAATCTTTTTTTTTTTTAATTATGTTGTTCGCGTATAACACCCAGTGCTCCATGCAATACATACCCTCCTTAATACCCATCACCAGGCTCACCCACCCTCCATCCCCTTTCCCCTCTGAAACCTTCAGTTTATTTCCCAGAGTCCATAGTCTCTCATGGTTCATCCCCCGCTCTGATCTCCCCTCCTTCATTTTTTCCCTTCTGATGTCCTCCATGCTATTCCTTATGTTCCACATGTAAGTGAAACCATAGGATAACTGTCTCTGTTTGACTTATTTCACTTATCATAATCCCCTCCAGTTCCATCCATGTTGATGCAAATGGTGGGTGTTCATCCTTTGTGATGGCTGAGTAATATTCCATCGTGTATATGGACATCTTCTTTACTCATTTGTCTGTTTAAGGGTATCTAGGCTCCTTCCACACTTTGGCTATTGGGGACACTGCTGCTATGAACACTGGGGCGCATATGGCCCTTCTTTCCACTACATCTGTATATTTGGGGTAAATACCTCGTAGTGCAATTTCTGAGTCATAGGGTAGCTCTATTTTTAACTTTTTGAGGAATCTCCACACTGTTTTCCAAAATGGCTGTACCAACTTGCATTCCCACTAACAGTATAAGAAGGTTCCCCTTTCTCCACAACCTCTCCCTCCACTTGTTTTCTGCCTTGTGAATTTTTGCCCTTCTAGCTGGTGTAAGGTGGTATCTCAATATGGTTTTGATCTAAATTTCCCTGATGACTAATGATGTTGAACATTTTTTCATGTATCTATTAGCCATCTGTATGTCTTCTTATGATACTTTATGTGGAAAACCCAAAAGACCCCACCCCCAAATTACTAGAACTTGTACAGAAATTCAGTAATGTGTTAGAATACAAAATCAATGTGCAGAAATCAGTTGCTTTCCTATACACTAACAATGTAACTGTAGAAAGAGAAATGGGGGAATCAATTGCATTTATAATAGAACCAAAAACTATAAGATACCTTGAAGTAAACCTAACCAAAGAAGTAAAGGATCTACACTCTAGAAACTACAGAACACTTATGAAAGAAATCAAAGAAGACACATAAAAATGGAAAAACATTCCTTGCTCATGAAGAATAAACATTGTTAAAATTTCTATACTACCCAGAGCAATCTATACTTTCAATGCCATCCTGCTCAAAATACCAATGGCATTTTTCAAAGTGCTAGAACAAACAATCCTAAAATTTGTATGAAACCAGAAAATTCCCTGAATCGCCAAGGAAATGCTGAAAAAGAAAAACAAAGCTGGGGGCATCACGTTGCCTGATTTCAAGCTATATTACAAACCTATGATCACCAAGACAGCATGGTACTGGCACAAAAACAGACACATAGACCAAAGGAACAGAACAGAGAACCCAGAAATGGACCCTCAGCTCTATGGTCAACTAATCTTCAACAAAGCAGGAAAAAATATCCAGTGGAAAAAAGTCTCTTCAATAAATGGTGCTGGGAAAATGAGACAGCTATATACAAAAGAATGAAACTCGACCATTCTCTTACACCATACACAAAGATAAACTCAAAATGTATGGAAGACCTCAATGTGAGGCAGGAATCCATCAAAATCCTATAAGAAAACATAAGCAGTGACCTCTTTGACATCGGCCACAGCGACTTCTTTCAAGACACGTCTCCAAAGGCAAGGGAAACAAAAGCAAAAATGACCTTTTGGGACTTCATCAAGATAAAAAGCTCTTGCAAAGCAAAGGAAACTGTCAACAAAACTAAGAGGCAACCCACTGAATGGGAGAAGATACTTGCAAATGACTCTACAGACAAAGGGCTGATATCCAAGATCTACAAAGAACTTCTCAAACTCGACCCCAAAAACAGTCAAGTCAAAAAATGGGCAGAATACTTGAACAGACACTTCTTCAAAGTGGTTTGAAATCCTAATGGGACAATAATCAAATGGAAAGTTGAAAATAATTTCTCTAGCACTGCAGAGATTAAACGAACTCCATATGTGCTGCCCTAACGAATCTCAGGTATCAGGAGAGTACGAAACAGTCAAGAACCAAGGTGAAAAACATCTATTCAAATGAAATTCCAGTGATTCCGTGCTATCACTAACTCTGATATCAGGCTTACTATATCCCTGCTCCTCTCAGCCTGGGGGTCACATTTGCTATAGGGAAACATCCAAGCAGCAGCGCTCACATTCTACACTTCCAGGAGTGGTTTTGTAGTCTTAGTAAACCTTAAACCTCCATTGAGGCTCACCACCTTCCTGAACCAAGGACCCAAATGCACTTTTAGTGACCAGAAAAGAAACAAAACAAAACACTCAGCCAACAGAGACATAAAGGCAATCTCTAATGCTTACCCCATGTTTTTTCAAATTTCAGCATTTTTACAGATAGCAGCAACCCACAAAATAGTAGCAAGCAACCATGATATTACAGTATTGGGTCCTCAAACCAGCAAACTAGAAATGGCCAAATGACCCCGATATACCAGAGTTAAAATAGCTTGCTATAAAGGCTCAGTATACTGGGGCTGGTGATAAAAACTAATTTTCCATTAGATCAGTGGTGCTATATAATAGAGCAAAGCTATTCACAATCCCCGACAATAACTCCATTCTCATGACAACCTGTGGCTGCAGGCTAACAATGATTAAAATATGAAGAAAAATGTACTGTACCTTGTGTCAGAATTACTTAAGTGTCCTTTGAAATAAGAATGAGGTTCAGTTCTTTATCTTCCTAATACACTGGGAAACAAGCCTAAACTCAAAATTACTGCTATTGCTGTACAAAAAAACTTCTTTAACAGTGGTTATAATGATGACTTGTGAAAATAACAGCTCACCATTTCATTTGTAACAGGCAACCGTTTACGAAGAAGGCAAGTCACTACTTCAACTATGGCATCATGAAGTTTAGGGAATCGCAACAACTCCTATATATGATGGAAGCAAAATAGAATAGACTGCTTTGTTTAAAGGAAAATTAAATAATCACTGAAATACTGAATTAGAATTTAAGCTACATTTAAGCATACTACTTCAAATCACTTTCCAATGAGGAAAATGCATATTTTAAGTTATTTTTAGCCCACCTTCCATGTTTCCTCCCACCATAAGAAACCAGCACTTCCTGTCTTGTACCACTCCAGCCGACACATGAGCCATCTCGCAGTTACCTGTGTACTGTAATTGCTACAGTGCTGAATGATCCTTTGCATTTCCTCATGAACCAGTTCCACACAACGCAGGCTGGGTTCTTCTAGACGTTTGATTTGCCGCTTGACCAGTAACTCAAATGAAACTTCAGGCACAAACAAAGCAGGACGAGGACCCTAGAAAAATTTCTGAGCTCTTATTACAGCTATACAAAATTTCAGTTCTTTCCTAGGTTAAAATAAATGATGTTTTTTGGTATTTTTCATGAAAAGTGCTTCCTAATATCAGGTACAAGAACAAAAATAAAATTCATTTTAAAAGACAGTGCTAATGGTTAAAAATTATAATAAACCTTTAACCTCTTTTTTAAAAAAATCTAAAAATTAAGTATACTCACAGTAGCATTTCTAATGGCAGTCAAAATGTCAATAGTGTTAAGGCCACCTAGTGGGTCAACAGATTCTAAAGTTCGCCCAAAAGTCTCATGGAAAATATAACATATCCTAGCACCACCGCATCTGAAAGGCAATGAAGTACAGGGTTTCCATTATTTACTAAAAAGGAAAGAAGCTACAAGTTAAAAGTCTTCCTATTAAGATTTTAAAGTCTTGTTTTCTGAGACAGTCTCAGTTAAATAATTACATTTAGATCATTTCCATGTGTTCTCAACTCCATTATGAACGAGTTTCTAATTTTTTTCTTTTAAAGAGTCATTCCACAAAAGGCATCTGTCAAATGTATATGTATGTGTTTGCGTGCAAAGACACACACACACACAGAGTAAATATTCTGTCAAAAAACACCAGTTTACTAGGAACTACTAAACATCTTTTCTCTGCCCTAGTTTTCTACGAGTACAAGATTTTTAAAAGACAATAAACAGTATCTTATTTATTTGTTTATTCAGAATTTACAGGAGAAATGGACAAACTTTTCCTTGTAGGAAGGGCCAGCCAGTAAATAGTTTAGGCTTTTCAGGGCATACAGTTTCTGTCAAAACGACTCCACTCTACCACTGAGCAAAAATGCAGCTATAGACAAAATACAAACAAATAAGCACAGCTGTGTTCCAATAAAACTTACACACACTAGAATATGGATTCTGTGTAATTTTAACATCATGAAATATTCTTTGAATTTTTTCCAACCATTTAAAAATGTAAAAATCCTTCTTAGCCAATGGGCTACATTTTGCTCCTGCTTTAAACAAATTAACTCTCTATTAAGCACTATACTTTCTTACAGTTGTCTAAGCAGAAGGTACAAGCCTACCATTATGCTAAGTGAAATAAGCTGGACACAAAAAGACAAATATTGTATGATTCCCCTCATATAAAATATCTAGAATTAGCCAATTCAGAGAGACAGAAAGTAAATTAGAGGTTACCAGGGACAGAAGGAGGAAGAAACAGAGAGATACTGCTTAATGGATACACAGTTTCTGTTGGAGTGATAAAAAAAAATTTAGAAATAGACACCATTTGATGATTGGACAATAGTGTGACTTTAATTGAATGCCATTAAATTATACTTAAAACGGATAAATTACCAGTCTGCCTCCAACCTTTCCCTTCTCCGAATAATCTTCCATAATGACTAGAATTATCCTTCTAAAATGGATACTCCTCTGACTGAAAGTGTTTTACTTCTATAGCAGGAAGTTCTCCAAAATCTGAAGATACTGGATTTTCCACAATCTTGTTCTTAGATGCCTTTGCTGCCTTACCTCCTGTTACATCCCATCACGATACATGCGATTCTCTACATACACCCTGTATTATTCTTTCCTGTACCAAAGCCTAAAACACCCTTCTACTTATTTCCTCTCTAAATTCTATTCAGAGCCCAACCTAAACACATCTTTAGCTATGGCACGCTCCCAGTCCTGAGAGAAATGTAAATTGGTCTCTCTCCAATGTTTTAAAGGCTTAAATGATTACACAGATTATTTGCTTTATTAACTACTTATAAAACTCCCCATAGGGCGCCTGGGTGGCTCAGTGGGTTAAAGCCTCTGCTTTCAGCTCAGGTCATGATCCCAGGGTCCTGGGATCGAGCCCCGCATCGGACTCTCTGCTCAGCGGAGAGTCGGCTTCCTCCTCTCTCTCTCTCTGCCTGCCTCTTTGTCTACTTGTGATCTCTGTCGGTCAAATAAATAAATAAAATCTTAAAAAAAAAAAAAAACCTCCCCATTTATGTTATAAGCACATTTCTGGAGACATAGTATTTAAAGAAAAATACTTGATTATACACCCGTTTGCCACATAATCGTGCCTTGTGTTACCTTGTTTTACCTTACCCACTAAGCTTTTTAAAGGTTCATCTTAATAATCTTTATTTCCCTCAATATGCCATATATATATGTATATATATTCTCACAGAACGTCTATCATTTTAAGCCAACTTATATATATATTTAAAAAAAGATCTTAAGTAGGATGTTTTGTACTATTGCGAGACCCTTTGTGATGGGTAATATGTTTGTTTGAGGTTTTGTTTTTAAAATGTAGCACTTGACTTTTTGCCAAGTTAAAAAAAAAAAATAAGTATTACTCCAGTTGCAAAAAATACATAAAATAACCAACCATTCACCAATGAGTTCAATACTGTCTTTATGGAGTTAACGCACATAAAAGGCCACCTGGGTCACACAAAAGTACATAGAATACTCACACAAGTGTATGTATAATTTCACAAGTGGTGAAACTGAATAAGCTCTGGGTTGTACCAATTCCATTTTCTTATTTTGTTACTGTACTACAGTTATGTAAAATGTCAACACTGGGGAAGATGGGGTGAAGGATTAACAGGACCTAGGAAGGTACATTTATTTGCAACTTCCTGGAAGTCTACAATTACTTCAAAATTAAAAGTTTTCTTTTTTAAGTGAGTTCAGAGAAATGAACATTTTTATATACTGCTAGTAGTACAACAATACAATCTACTAACAGTATGACAACAGTAAGAGACATTGAGGATGTTCTTTCCCTTTGACACAGTAATTCCATTCTAGGAATTTCACCTAAGGGTTTACTCCAATACATGCCCCCAAAATAGTCCATCACAACACTGTTTACATATGTGTATGAATAAAAATGATCTATCAGTAGTAGAGTACTGGTTTAAGAGAGTATATCTAAAAAGTAAAATGCCATGTAAATTTTTTTTTTTTTTAAGATTTTATTTATTTTTTTGACAGGGAGAGAGGTCACACGTAGGCAGAGAGGCAGGCAGAAAGAGGCGGAAGCAGGCTCCCTACTCAGCAGAGAGCCTGATGCAGGGCTTGATCCCAGAAATCTGAGATCATGAACTGAACTGAAGGCAGAGGCTTAATCCACTGAGCCACCCAGGCGCCCCAATGCCATGTAAATTTTTAAGATTGAATACAGAAATGTATAATTAATATTAGCTGTTTGTGACAAGTTGATTTGAAGATATAATTCCAAAATAGCATGACAGTATTTTGATCTGATTTTTGAAATACAGACATTTAAAATGTTTTACAGATGCTCAGAAAATGTCTAGGTTCATGCCAAAATTAACAGGGACTCTGGATAGTGGAATTAAGTAATTTTGTCCTTATATTCTTCTTATCTGCATTTTTTTTTCTTTCATGAAAAATTAAAGTGTGTCTGTTAAAGAAACAAACATTTAAAAAGTTAAATTACCAAGTATTTTTAAATGCTTATCAAAGTCTTGTTAAAAAAAAAAAACACCTGAAATTTTTACTGTGCTTTACCTGTTTACAAAGCATTTTCACACATACATCAGACATGATCCTATAATTTCTGCAAAATACTCTTCTGCAGATTATAAATCACAATCAGAGAATCTCAGAGTTAAAGTCACTGTTACAAAAGCTAAAGTAAGGGGTGCCTCGTTGGCTCAGTGGGTTAATAAGCCTCTGCCTTTGGCTCAGGTCATGATCGCAGGGTCCTGGGATTGAGCCCCACATCGGGCTCTCTGCTCAGTGGGGAGCCTGCTTCCCCTCCCCCGCCCACACCGCCCTGCCTGGCCTGCCTCTCTGCCTACTTGTGATCTCTCTGTCAAATAAATAAATAAAATCTTTTAAAAAAGAAAAAAAAAGCTGAAGTAACCCAGCAGATTTGGTCAGGTAACCAAATCCACAGAGAAATTTTTTACTTACAGTTCTGAAGTTTCAATATATTTTGCAGTTCCTTCAATAGTGTTACAATATTCTGTGGCGAATTTGGTAATAAGTTGGAGTAAAGTAGCACTTTTATCATCCACAGGTTCACCATAGCTATTTAGGAGAGACTGATACTGAGCAGCTAGAACATTTATTCTTGTTTTCAACTCTGGTAAGCAATCTCTGATGTGATGCATCAGTAACCTAATGAAAGGTTAGAAAAAAAGGATTTTAAAGTAAAACTATATTTTGAAGAACCAAACAAGTCAAATTTTTAAAATGCCAATAATGATAAAAGCTGTCAAATAATTTGTCCTGCCAGGAAATAATGCAATCTTAGGCTAGAAGTAAATACTTACTGAAAAAAAATGACATGAACAAAGACAACTTGATTAACACTTTTTAAACCTGCCTTCAACCCACCAAAATGTAGCATATGCTAGAGAACCAAATATAAATTGAAAAAATTTTGATTTCTGACTTATCTTTTACAATGAGTACTTAGCACAGTGAAAAATCAATCTTATTAAGATCTAAGTCCATCAGCCTTTAATTTATTTAGGGAATAAGATAAAAGTAAGAGAAAACAACTTTCATTTCAGTCATTTAAAAATTACCTAGAAAGGTTTTCCAGTTCTTCTACCATAAGTGGGTATTAAGGATTCAAGGTAAATACTTCAAATTCTTTTTATGAATAAGAACAGAAGATATCCATTTAAAATAAGAATTGTTTATCTGAAAATTATACATTTTAGTTTAGTTCCTGAAATTCCAAGTGGAAATTAAGTCATCTGCTATCTAGTTCTATTACCAAAAGTAAATTGACTGTCAAGAACTTCATAATTAAGGCATTTTAAAAATTCCCTTGAGCATTCCTAGAATACATAATTTAATGCCAACCACCCAAATTAAAAAGACATCTACATTTTAAGGACCTACTGTACAAGAAACAAAACCTCAAACTGTACACATAAGAATGTTATGAAAATATAAGGAACTAAAAAATCAGAGTTTTTGGACACCTACTGGCAAACCAAAAGGACCTCATTTTCCAAGAGGAAAAACGTTACCTGTTTAGAGTCCTAGCAAGATACTTTGTTCCATTTCTATTAGCCAGAGATGGGTATTTCTTTTGAAGAAATGCATATTCATCTCGGATTGAATCAGTTACACTCTTCTTATTGTTAATGTCCAGCTGGCTCCTAGGGTTGAAAAATAACAAACTGTTTAATTAAAAGTCAACTGTGTCCTCTGCATACCTTAGATGATGATGGTAGCACTGGACATTGTAGTAATGCCTGATATGGACTGTGTTATATAATTCTTGTAATAATTCTATGCAGTAGGTATTGGCCCATTTTACAGCAAAGGATGCAAGGCTCAGGGACATTAACTGACCCAGGGTTACATGTTAAGCACTTCCACCAAGAGGCAATCTTTGACTTGTAATACCTGAATAGTTTATGCCTCACTGGTACCATTAACTACGGTCAAAAGCAGTACTCTGAAGTAACAGGGATAGACAAGTAAAAAAAAAGTATGACTATGACTACCAGCTGTGTATTTTACCCATACACAGACAACTAATTTCTACCAAAAATAATTACTTAAAGAGCAGTCATTTACAAATTCAACAGTTTTATACCATGAAAAAAGAGTAGAGGATTAAAAAAACCTGAAGTACGGGTGACGTAGGACATATGAATAAAGCAGACACTGTAAAGGGTCTTTGGTATCACTTAGTAAAAACATTTTCATTTAGCAAAGGCCTGAGACCCAGGTGTCATTTTAATCAATGTTATATAGCTAGTTTATGGACAAAGTATGAGTAGAACCCAGATCTCCTATTAATTTCAGTGCTTCCTACTTTATAGGCTTTCGACTAAGAGAGATCTTATTTGAAATCTGCTCACCATGTGACTTTGGTAGATGTATAACTTGAGTCTTCTGATTATAAAATAAATATCAATTCCTACCTCACAGAGATGTTGTAAAGGTTCAAACTGCTCACAGGAGAGGGTCTAACGCATAGACACTCAATAGTAGTTTCCTTTCCATAATTATTGACACCAGCTATTTATAATTAGGACCTTTAATAAAATTTCTCCAAGTCACATCCTGGCAATTACGATGGATCACTAATGCCAGAGGTGTTAAATGAATTTATTAAAATCCTTCCACCATATTAACAAACTTTTTCTTAATCATGTGAAAATTAAATACATTTTTCTTTCCTATCCAGTTCACTCCTCGTGTATAACATAATAGGCAGAAATTTTTCAAGCCTGGCTATTAAATTTTCATCCCATTTTATGGACTGCTTACTTTAAAAACACTTTCCATTACAAATGCCCACAGGAAGGCTTTAGTGAATCTCTTTTCTTCCTTTACAGCAATGAATTCCTAGCAATACCAAGATTACAGTAAAAGGGGAAAAGAAGGATATCACATTTTAAAATGCTTTTAAAAATTCAGATTTGCTTTAAAATGGGAATGCTGCAATTCTTATTCTATTCTTGATTTCTAACCTGTTAACTACTCCAATTATTCCAAGTTTGACTGGTATAACTCTTCCCATCAATACATCCATGGCATCAGTACCCGCATCCATAAGGTCAAGTTTAGTGATTACAGCTAAGGTTCTGCGACCTGGTAAATGAAAAAAAAAAGAAAATGATCCACTAAATAAAGCTATTAGGTATTAATAAAGAAAAATCCTCATCTATAATCTCTCCTTAACATTACCTCTCATCATTTTAGTAATGCTTTTCTAACCTTTGCTGACAAATACTTTCTAGAAGCTAATTTTAGGGGCACCTGGGTGGCTCAGTTGTTAAGTGTCTGCCTTTAGCTCAGGTCATGATCCCAGGGTTCTGGGATCAAGCCCCGCATCAGGGTCCCTGCTTGTTGGGAAGCCTGCTTCTCCCTCTGCCTGCCACTCCCCCTGCTTGTGTTCCCTCTCTTGCTGTGTCTGTGAAATAAATAAAAATAAAAAAGATAAATAAATAAATAAACAAATAAATACTAATTTTAGGGACACCTGGGTGGCTCAGTCAAGTCATGATCTCAGGGTCATGAGATCAAGCCCCTTGTCAAGACTCCAGGCTCAGTGGGGAGTCTGCTTGTCCCTCTCCTCCATCTTCCTGCTCCCTTCCTCCCTCCCTCCCACCTCTCAAATACATAAATAAAATCTTTAAAAAGAAAGAAAAAAAAAAGGGTTACATGCTCTATTGACTGAGCCAGCCAGGTGCCCCTAGGGCTTATCTTTTAATCTAAAATGATGTGAGATAAAAATTTCTTAAAAACTTGAAATTAAAAAAAAAAACTTTAAAAAGTTACTGTTATGGTTATTTTAATTAGCAGTTTTAGCATTAACTTTTCCTACCAAATTTTTATTTCAAAGCAGGAAAAAAGAAACATGACACAGCTCCCAGCTCACAGAACCATCAAATACTCAGGGAAAAAAAAAAAAGCTACTGTATGGGGCAAAGCCACATTTATCAGCAGCAATAAGAACTACTCACCTACAAGCTGCCATTTTATATATACTAAGAGATGCACACCACAGCATGAGTCAAATCCCATAAACTGATCCATAGTATGAACTAAATTGGGATTTATGAACATAATCCTTGGGGTTATGAATGCTTCATAAAAGGAGTTTACCTTTATTTCTAAGAATTCCCTCTGCCTTGTCTAAATGTTTCTTTCCTATCTCTGCAGAACATAGATACCATAATTTTCTACTATACCATAATAATCTACAATGATTACCTTTTATGATAGTTATTCTTAGAAGTCAGCCATCCAAAATCTAAATCATTTTATTTATATAAAACAAACCCTCTTTGCAAAACCTGTTATAATGTTAAAATCATTAGGCAACTATTACAAATATGGACATTATATAAAGTGTTTTTGCCTTGACTATACAGGAACTAACCCATTAAAACTTTATTTTCCATCAGAATTTCTACTTGTAATTATAAGCAAAACAGGAACACATTATTTTTTAAATCTGTATTAATAGCTAGAAAAATTACTTTTAAAAATAAATATTTCTTTCTTGAGGGTAGATTTACCACTGTTAACCAACCATCTCATCATTCAATATTAACATCTGTCCTTACCATCTGGATCTACCTCTCTTGAAATCTTAAGTGCCTCTGATGTTGCCATATCTGTATTAGCAGCAGTGACAGCAAGGATGATGGAATTTGGATTACTGATGAACCGAAGAATGAGCTCTCTGATTTGAAGCTCAATATCCTTAGGTTGATCACCTACAGGCACCTAAACCAAACAGAGATGAGCAAGGAGCTAATAATAAAAACCAACTGAGCTTCCCCCACCCCCATTTAATCTATAGAATAGAGGTATTACCCCATTCACAGATAGTTAAAATGAAGAAAGAATATACACTGAAAAAATTAAATTAAAAAAGAGTACACTAGTACTAGTGGAATATATGAATTTAGAGTTATGTGAAAGTCGCAAAATGTACCTCTTGCAAATATCAAGTTTACCATGTAAAGGACTGGTCAATGATAACTATATAGAGACAAAATTCATTTGTTCATTCAATTAACAAGTATTTATTGGCAGCCTACTATATTTCAGGCACTGTTCTACATCAGATATGTCACAGTAGTGATTAAAAAAAGACTGAAACTCCTGTCTTCACAGAATTTATATTTTAGTGATGAGAAGTAGACAATAAGCAAATAAATATATATATAGTATCCAGATGATGGTTGAACTGTAGAAAAAAATTAAGCAGAACAAGAAGCTAGGGAATGATTAGAAAAGATTATACTTTTAAATAAATAGGATTATGTTTTTAAATAGAGTAAAGAGGGAAGAAGTCACTCAGATAATGACATTCAAGAGAATGAGCAGACGGGGGAACCTGCTTCTCCCTCTGCCTGCTGCTCCCTCTGCTTGTGTTTGTTTTCTCTCTGACAAATAAATTAATAAAATATTCTTTAAAAATAAAATAATTTTAAAAAAGAGAATGAGCAGGAACTGAAGCCAGTAAGGGAGAGGTACACACAGATATCTGGAGGAAGAATATTCCAGCAGAATGAACAGTAAGGGCTGAAAACTAGAGCAGAAGGAGTTAGAAGAACAGGGATACTTTCACTTTTAAGAACTTAAGCTTTGGGGCGTCTGGGTGCCTCAGTGGGTTAAAGCCTCGGCCTTCGGCTCAGGTCATGATCCCAGGGTCCTGGGATGGAGCCCTACATCAGGCTCTCTGCTCAGCAGGGAGCCTGCTTCCTCCTCTCTCTCTGCCTGCCTCTCTGCCTACTTGTGATCTCTGCCTGTCAAATAAATTTAAAATCTTAAAAAAAAAAAAAAAGAACTTAAGCTTTTACTGTGAATGAAATGAAAAACCATTGGCGAGATTTTGAGCAAAGGAATGACACAATCTAATTTTCACCTTAATAGCATCATTCTGGCGGCTTACTTAACAGATTATGAGGAAGACCTATTAGGAGGTTACTGCAGTAATCAGGCTGACAGGGTAGTGGCTAGATCAGGATAGTAGCTATAAATTTTTAAGATATAATGGAGTTCTGTATATATTTTAAATATAAGAAGAGCCGAAAGAAGGATCTTCTGAGAAAGTAGGGTGTGGAATAAAAAGTGTCAAGGATGACTACAAACTTTCTGGCTAAGCAACTAATAGGAAAGACTTGTCAATTATTGAAGTAGGGGAGACTACAGAGTGATGGAGTAAGGTTGAGGGACAGGTCAACAATTTAGCATAAGACACGTCAGTTTGAAATGCCTATTAGACACTTCAGTATACATGTCAAATAGACAGTTGGATATATGAGTCTGGAGATGTCTACATGCTGTCAGCAAACAGACACTCATGTATTTAAAGCCATAGTTTGAATGAAATCATCAAGAGGGGTTAAGTGTACCCAACTGACAAGAGGTCTAAAAACAGCTCTGAGGCACTCACTCTGGAGAAAATGGGAGGAAAGAAACCAGCAAAAGAGAGAGAAGGAATGGCCAGTGAGACTGGAGAGAAACCTGGTATCCTGGAAGCCAAGTAAAGAAAGTGTTTCAAGGAGAAGGGAATGGAGCTAATAGACCAAGTTGACTGGGGAAAAAAGAAAGCTGACTATTCTCATATGAGGTCAAGCAAAAACCACCACAACTGAAAACAAACATGACCAAATGCACAATGAGTAACAACTAATCTTTACCTTGGTCATTCCTGGCAAATCCACAAGTGTCAGATTGACAACATTGGGTGAAAAAATCTTAAGATGAATTGGCTCAGGGCTTACTCCCTAAAAATAAGTTTTAAAATACCATGTTAAAAGCACATTAAAATTTAGGTGAAATATAAATGCTAAAGTACACCACATTTCAAGTAGACAGACACTAGAAGTTTTTACATATGAATTAAACCATAAACATTTCAGTAATCAAAACCTGATGAAACACAAGACAGACAGCCGCATAGCAGGTGATAATTTTATCCAATTCTATCATTAATACACAAAATTTATTTCCCCTGCATTACTTCACATGCTTTTCTCTTGATTCTAAACAGACACAACTTCTTAAATATGTTTAACAGACTTAGTGCTTAACAAAAAGAAAACTACATCATTATCCAAATTTCCGACATTCTGGAGTAGACAGTGAGGCATGGGATAACAAGTTATCCAAATCAACCTGGCTCCTAATCTTTGAATATGAAGTAGCAAAAGTGTGTATTTTAAGAGATTCCCTGAAAAATTTATCCATATCTTAGATCTCTGAATTCAAGTAGAGAGAATCTGGATAGTGAGAGATACCTCTATTTTCTCTCCAGACTGAGATTATTATCCAGATCACCTTCTCTTCACCACTGGCCCTCTACAAGTTTTAAAGCTGAGCCAGCTATAAGTAAAAAGGCACACAGAAAATATACATAACTTCTCTTTGCACGTGCCCTGCCCTTCTTTATCCTTGAAAACGTCATCTCATCTTACCTACACCTTGAATCTTCTTTCATTAACCCAGTGAAAATTCTAATTTCCCAGAAGGCTTTTTTAGAACATCTTTTACTCTGAGTTCTATTAGATTACTCTGAACTACTTTTCTATTTCAAATACACCAATGTTCCAAAGTCATATGCTTATACTCAGCATACCTACTCAGGTATGTGTACTTCTCAGGTATTCCCTTTCATGTCCAATACAAAGCTTTGTTCAAATGCCTTTAAAATTCCAATCTCACCAATATTTTAAATCTTTCAGGGCTTTATGTTAGGCATAGGAATTCATTTAGATATTTATACATATAAAATTACTTACATAAGATCAAAGTATCATTTACTTCATTACAAACATGACTTAGGAAAGGAGAGACTTTTCACAGATTTGGGGGTAAGGGACTTCTCATCTTTTGGACACTGTGGGTAAGAAAACCTGCTAGGTAAGTATATCACATCCCCACCATAAATTAAACATCTAATTGGTATATAGACTCAATCCTTCATGACATTCAGTTTAGTGTAACTAAAACTTTCCCTTCTGAAAGCAAAGTAGTGGAGGTAGTCACATCCACTCTAAATTCTAGCCCTATGTAAAATTTCTATTTTATTATATGTGCTGCCAAAGCAAGCACTGTAAAATTCCTAAATTCAGTAAATTCATGGGAATGCAGGAAAGAATTCAGACTGGTATTATGATTAACAACATCTCCAAAGTCAAGATTATCCCCAATACAATTACAGGACTAAGGACAATATAATCTAGTCCCTTACACTTTTTCTGCTTCTTCTATACAACATATTACTAGAAATTCAAGAAAGTATGGTAGCAGCAGCAGCAACTTGAAGGTTACCAGTTTAATAATGAATAAAGCTTAGTTGGTCAAAGAGATAAATATCCTGACTAGGCATAAAGAACTGATATGGCTCCCAAAATGCCTTTTTGTCAGGACAACCTCTCCAGCACAGCATCTGGGAGATAAAAGGGCTCAATGAATATTTGTTGAATATTAATATTGGGCTAGGGCCCACTTGTGGGATTAAATGGCCTCTGGATAATACAAGAATGGAGGTTTAAAAAAAATTTTTAAGGAAGGGAACAGAGAGAAAGTTAGCAAGAATAAACCAGGAGAGAAGAGAGAAGCATTTACAGGAAGCAGTGACAGTGCCTGGTGTCAAGATTAATGGCATATTGAATACCTAATCTAGTTTAAATTCTCACAGTATTAGAAAACAGGAAAACAATTCAGTAGTTAATGTTAGTTTTTAATTTCACTGAAAAAAACCTCTCTCTGCTTTCCTAAGTGAATCTAGCCTTACTCAGGTAAGAAAGAGAGCTCTTCAAAATCTCAGAAGTTATATAATCCCTCTTGAGTTAGAGTACAGTCTATCAGAAGAAGATAACTTATTGTAGCAGTATTAAATAGAAAAATTATACAAGTGGTATATATATCATAAGATTAAGAATAAACATCTAAATGAAATATCTTATAGTATATATAAGCTCTAAGAAACAAATGGGATTTTAAGTAAGGTTTTTACATATTTGTGAAAACCTCCATTAGTTTCAAATACCAGGACTAGGAATTTACAATGCTCATCATACATTATATACAGAATACTCTCAATGAGGGGCACCTGGGTGGCTTAGTCATTAAGCATCTGCCTTCAGCTCAGGTCAGGATCCCAGGATCCTGGGATCGAGCCCCGCATCAGGCTCCCTGCTCAGCGGGTGGAAGGCTGTTTTTCCCTCTCCCACTCCCCCTGCTTGTATTCCCTCTCTCGCTGTGTCTCTGTCAAATAAATAAATAAAATCTTAAAAAAAACGAACAAAAAAGAAGAATCTCAATGATATATTTACTGACATTTATATGTTCCAACTCTAAAAGATGCCTACCTTATTATTTCCTGAAATCCTTTCTGTTTCATTTTCAATTTCTTGTCGAATTTCATCAAAATCCGTGTAAAGCTAGAAATTATTGAAACAAAAAGCACAACACTCATAGCAAGCTCAACAGTTTTTAAGCGAGGGGTTAATAAATTTCAAAGAAGTCTATGAGTCTGCTTCAGAGAATTAGTAAATTCTAACATAAACACATATTTTCTGAGCCAAGGAGTTTTATATGAGTTTTTCAAAGCTGCCTGATCCCACAAAAGTTAATTTCCAAATTACAATAAAGCTCAACTTAATGTGTTTTCCAAATAAAGTGCTATGGTTAGAAATGTTACTAAGGGAAAATTTACTTTACAAGGAGCAGTGGCTTCAAGGTAATATACCACACCACCAATGATAAGGAACTAAATTACCAAGTACTTGTAAATTTTTCAAAAATGTTTTTTCTTCATAATATTCTTGTGTGATCAATTACCTTATTTTTGGTGTGAAGAAATTTACCCCATTCTTCTGCTTCAACCCCTGAAAAAGAAAAACTCCATTTATTGGAAACTATGGGAACTACTTTTTTATCTCAGGAGTTCAAAAAGGCAACATAATTATCACTTGTTTCTATTTTGCCACTGACAAGCAGTATTTTAAGATCTACTAAATTGTACTTTCATATTTTAAAAACTGTATCCTGTATTTCAAGCAGTGACTATTTTCAGTTACTCACAGGTCTTCCTTTTGAAATCTAGATCCTACAAATAAAATTGTTCACTTCATATTTTGTATGTAACTATATCATAGCAAAAGTATATGCTTTGTTTTTAAGTATCTTACACATAAGCAGTTAATATGATGAAAGTAACTCAAGCAAATGGCTAAAAGAAAAACTAAATCCTACTGAGTAATGCGAAAAACACACATAATAGGTTTACACACATAAGGTCAAAGTTTGTAATATGTGAATGAAATAGCTATTAAATCCACTTTTTTAAAATTTGGTTTCCTACTGGCTACCTGTAAGTTACAACTTGGTATTCCTTTAAAGAGCTCCGTCAGTAGTGCATTCTGTGATTCATATGCATTTTCAAAGGTAAATGTCCCCCCCTTGGAAGTGAACGTTAGAAAGAAATGAAATGAGTGTGTGTTGGGAAGGACGGTGGGACAGACGACTCTAGCATAACTATTGTAGAGATGCTACTCTCCATGAAGTTTTCCAGTAATAGGTCTGTTCTTCCTGCACTTGCTGAAAAAAAAGGAAAATATATTCACTGTAGGCCCTGTTTCAAGTGGTCTAAATCTTGGCGAGCAAGTTTTATTCTAGTTTTCTCAGAGAAACTAGACGTGTTTAATTGTACAAAGCTAACCTAACTGCCTTCCCTAAGCACAGTTATTTTGCTTTCACCAAATTTAGAGTTTTAAATGTCTTAATGAGTTTATGAATAATGCATTATCAGCCACTGAAATCAAAATAAAAATGACTAAAAGATTTTCAAATAAATATTGAAGAAAAACTTATTTCTTTGGTGGAAATAAGGCAAATAAAACTGGATCCTTTTTGCAAGTAAAATGCTCACCTACTTGAAGCTTAGTACCTTCTTCCAAGAAGTCTCATTGGAGGACAGGAGTAATCTAGGTGAACAGAACTCACAGAGGCAAGTACTACATACCAAAGGGGTGCTTTTAATTTACCTTATCATATACAAGAGGCCTGGCTTAACAAGCATGTTCTTAAAAATAAAAATAAAATAAATTACATTCACCACCAAAAAAAGCCTGTATTCTGATGCAATGCCAAGAGGTAACAAGAACCACCTGCAATCAATGTAGATAGGCAAATAAAAATGGAAGAAAAATAATGCACACAGCCTGTAAGAGTACATAAGCACACATGCAGGCATACTAGAAAAAGAAGGGTCAAAAACAAATGGATAAAGGAAACCTTTAGAAAGGTGTCTTGAGTTTTTCCATGTAGCAGGGTCTGTAGTTAAAGAGAAACAGTACAGAATGAGAAGTTTAGTGCTTATCCCTAATATTTTAAACCTTTTTAAAAAATCAAATGTGCAGAAACCTGAACACATTTCAAATGCACAGAGCATTCAATTATTCAAACTTTACAACTGTAATCCCACTATTATTAATTATTATTAAAGGGATGTAGAGATTTTAAGTGATATAAATGAAGCATACTATGTGTCATAACTTACTGTTATTTTCCATTACAACTAATTGTGTTACCTCTGGTTTCTAGTTCTAACACAACTGGATTAAAATTAATTCACTCTTCAAAAATTTGCCTTAAATATTTGATATACTTGCTATCTATGACTATGAGAGAAGATAAATGGCCTGGTACAAAAAAAGCTACAAAGCATACCCAATGCATCTTTCAACACCTCGAAAGTAAATATATACAAGCATTTACCCTATTCACAAAGATTGAGCTATGTAAGGGATTATTATGTTCTTTGAAATATATACTGGATTTAAAAGAACACAAACAATTTTGGTCTTTAATCAGCATGCTACTTCTGGATTTTGCCTAAAAAGAAATCTGAGGAGAGCTTGATTTATTTCTTAAAATATATGAAAGATAATCATCTTACTCTAAAACAGCATGAGTATGTTTTGTAAGACTTTTTTCAGAAAATTCTTTTACATTGGCAATAGGGGGTGCAAGCTAAGAAATTCAATAGACTGACACCTCAATTATCCTATCTGGTTGGCAGAATGAAGGACTCAACATAGAATAAAATTTCCTGATAACTAAATTATGCTTATTAAACATTAAAATACTTTATTTTATTCAGTTTTGATGGAGCTGTATCTAAAATGGGTTATACTACTCCATGTCATCCTAAAACACACTGCTCTTAAACAAACCTATTATTGATAATGTAGGCCTCTCTCATATAGCAAAGCCCTCTGAGGCTATAAATCTCTATACAAAATGATTAGAGACTGATTTTTTCTTTTTTGAATTTTCCATCTGGTTATGTTTTCCTCCCTCTCTCCCCTCTGGTTATCAGACTGGAGGAAGTTCATACTCTTGTGGCTAACTGTTTATCTGCTTCATTGTTTCTGATTTTCTCTGGGTTACAATGATTTATGATAAGGTAGACTGTTCATACTGAGGATAAAGAGACTCTGGTGAGACACTAAGGAACTATGCTAGTTATTAATAGGACATATGAAATTTAATACTCAAAACTTATTTAATCTATTTTGTGTTCTGGGTAGCTGAGTTGTCATTTTAAATGAGGTTTTACGTTTTATGTAAAATATAAGCACTAAGCTTTGAAAATATATATAGAGAGGTTAAGATATGCAGATTTGCTGACCACCACCAAGAAAAGACACATCCAACAAAATACAGTGAACATACAAGCAGAGATACTGAGGAACTGACACTTCTGTAGCTGAAATGTACACCCTTTTCTCAAAACACTGCCCAGCTCTGCCAACAGTTTCTGAAAGGCATGATATCTATCATCTGCCCTTTTCATGGTGACTGAAAAAATAAAAAGTTAAAAGAAAGAGACCTAATTAACGCCATATGGTTCCTTAAAGTTTAAGGTATTTGGTTGATGTGAAGACATAACTTAGTGGGAATGAAATTTTAAGTGTTATTCTATATGTATAAAGCTGAAATGAACCATAGGTTACTACAAAACGACTAAGTTCAAGGCTCTAAATTTCAATAATACAGAAATATTACAGAAATGCAAAGTGATAAATAATACATCAAGACACTAACTAATATAATTAAGAGGCTCTTACATGTCCTCTGGCAATTTATCCAAAAATATTACTTGTTAACACCTACAACTTCATTAACCTGCTTCAGTGATTAACTTTCTACATCACAATAGGGTTTTTTTTACTTCCTTAAAAAAAAAAAAAAATCAGGGGCGCCTGGGTGGCTCAGTAGGTTAAGCCGCTGCCTTCGGCTCAGGTCATGATCTCAGGGTCCTGGGATCGAGTCCCGCATCGGGCTCTCTGCTCAGCAGGGAGCCTGCTTCCTCCTCTCTCTCTCTCTCTGCCTGCCTCTCTGCCTACTTGTGATTTCTCTGTCAAATAAATAAATAAAATATTAAAAAAAAAAAATCAGGCTATCATCACCAACGCTCCTATAAAAATGGAAAAATAAAATACAAATTAAAGTAACTTCAATTTCATCAATACTATCATCCCTTCTTAGATCAGAATCTAAGAAATAGAATGAAAGTGCATTGTAAACAGATCTCTGCAGAAAAGCAACAAACATGGTACACTACTGCAAATGTATTCATTAGAGCATTTTATAGTTTTATAAATAAGACAGAAAGTCTGAGCTACAAACTGAAGAAGATAAAATATATTATTTGCAACAAACATTCCAACCTCACTAATATAAATAGGACATATTCTTAATAAGCAATTTAATATCCATTTATAGACCTAGCATTTCTCAAAATATTTTCAGTTTAACCAAAGAAGGACTGCAATAAAGGACAGTGTATATTTTCCTATCTTAATAATCCACATTTACTATTGCAGGAATGGGTGGATCTGAAAAATCAGAATAGTATGTGCTATGCAGGCAAGGCTTGGCAAGAGAAAGATTGCAAAAAAAAAATAAAATAAAATAACCAAACTCTTTCTAAAAATAATATTTTATTAGCTTAAAGGGCAAAAGATTCAAAATTAGCAAGTACATGGTAAGACCAGAAAAGGGAAGGTGAGATAACACTGTTATACTGAAAAGCAAAGTCATTTTAATTGTATTTAAAAATCTCTGAACTAAAACCTAGATTAAGTTTCTAATTCAAAGTTAAAAAATAAAAACATTGTTTTAAACACTAGGGAAAAAAACTTACTTATTATTAAAACACTCCAAAAGACACAAAAACTTTTTCTTTAAAATAATTGATTCCTATTTACCCAGTACCTCACTAAATCCTCCCTAAGCATTAATGACAGCTTACTAATAAGGGGAATTACCAAAAAGGTACTATTCCAAACAAATCTACTCACGGTCCTCAAAAAAACAAAACAAAACGCTTTTTTCACAAGAGAAATGACGCATTCCACTTCTCTTTACAGGACTCCTGCTTTTGTTATAGCCACTGATTTGTCTAATCAATTCATGTATTTTTAAGCAAATTTTTCAAGCAAAAATGAATAATTTTTAAACAATTTTTATTTCAATTCTAAAATTTACCATTTTCTTCTCCCGTTGTTTTTCGCTTATCTTCGGGTGAAACATGGACTAGTTGCAGAATGAGAGGTCTCCGGGTGACAATACCAGTGCCTCTGGGAAGCAGGTCCCTCCCCACTAGGCTTTCTAGCACTGAGCTCTTTCCACTGCTCTGAAAACAAAATACACAAGAGCAAAATTAGTTTCTCCACAGAAAGTGTTGGGGGGCCGGGGAGCAGGAAGACAGAGGGAAAGGGAAAAGCAGGTTCCCCGCTAAGCAGAGAGCCCACACAAAGCTCAATTCCAGGACGCTGGGATCTTGACCCAAGCCAAGGCAGATGCTTAACCAACTGAGCCAACCAGGTGTCCTCCTACAGATTTTTTTTTATAACTCAATAAAACTATACTAACAAAGCACCATACAAAGAAATTAAAGGAAAAATTATTGCAAAAATGTTTAAATAAAATTAAAGTTCAGTTACATTTTCTATTATATGAGCTTTATTTCTTTATAATTAAAAAAAGAGAATATTAAAATTCCACTCTCAGGTCGCCTGGGTGGCTCAGTCATTAAGCATTGCCTTCCGCTCAGGTCATGATACCAGGGCTCTGGAATCAAGCCGCACATCGGGCTCTCTGCTCAGCGGGAAGCCTGCTT
Source organism: Mustela erminea (assembly GCF_009829155.1). Lineage (NCBI taxonomy): Eukaryota > Metazoa > Chordata > Mammalia > Carnivora > Mustelidae > Mustela > Mustela erminea. The sequence continues at coordinate 73,614,325 of NC_045619.1, read as the reverse complement.
CTCCCTCTCCCGCTTCCCCCTGCTTGTATTCCCTCTCTTGCTATTTCTCTCTCTGTCAAATAAATAAAATCTTTAAAAATAAATAAATAAAGTCCCACGACCCCCACCCCCCGGCCAAAATTTAAAAAATAAAGTCCCACTCTCCTAAAATTTTCCCACCTTTTTCGATACTCTCCCAACCAGGTTTTCAAAACCTGTATAATACTGGTATGTAACATTATGCCTATGAGAACATATTAATTTAAATGGGGTAGTTTTATAACCTGCTTTTATTTTTAATGTAGCAATCATGGACAATATTCCATATCAATATACTAATTTCTGCATTTAAAAGTTAAGTAGTATTCTACTGTTTGTAAAGCTAAACATTGACTTGGACATTTAAGTGGTTTTTGCTATTAAGAACACTGCAGTGCACATGCTTTATACATATAACCTTACTCACATATTATCAGTTTTATACATTAAATGAAATGGCTGTGATTAAAGAGCACAGAGATTTTAAGTATTCACACACTGTCAGACTGCACACAGAATGGCAGGAACCAAGCTATACTTCCCATGCAATTTGCTGCACCCCCAACAGCACTGGAATTATCACTTTCCTTAACCTTTGCTACTTTGATATATGAACAGTGACAACTCATTTAAATTTACATTCCTTTATTACTAAAGTCAAGGATCATTTTGTTTAAAGGCCTTCTGTATTTTTCAGTGATTGTTCAAATGCTGGCATTTTATGTTTCTTATTAGTTTTATAAAACTGTTTATCCATGCGTTTCATTTTCTGTTTTGAATATTTCCCCTTTTTATTTTGAAAATTTCAAAGCCACAAGAGTTTTGAGAATATTAACAGTGGAGTTTCATATCTTAACAAAGATGCACCAATTAATTTTTGACATGTGCTTTATGTCTGTTTATGTCTATTTCACACACCCACTTCTTGTTCTCTTTGAGAATTATATATATTATATGTATATATAATTATATATATATATCTAGATATATCTATGATATAGATATATCAATGTATCTATAATCTATGATATAGATATAGATCTCATAAATATATATATATTTTATATATATATATATATATATAATGACACTTCATTCCTAAATATTTGTAGCATATCTAACTCTAAGAACATTCACAAGGGCATTCTTCTATATAATCATATCCAATGAGGACACTCAGGAAACTTAACATAGATACAATACTTTTAAAGGACAGCAAATTAACAAATAATACATAGTCATTTTGATTCTCTGAAGCATGTTCTCAGTAGGTTCCTCAGGAGGGCTAATAGAAGCAATATTCTTCAAATTCTAACATTTATGTAACACTTTGGGACTTTTATACCTGAAAATCAGCTTGATTATATATAAAATCTTGGGTTCATACACTCTTGAATATCTTAAGACATAAAATTTCCACAATAAATTGTGTCTTCTCTCATAAATCTTCTCATAAATATATTTTCTCTCCTGAACAGTTACTTTTGAAAGATATGGCAAAAATCTGATTTTCCTTCTAAGAGACATCGTGAATTCTTGCCTACATGTCTGAGGGCTTTTTATTTTTCCTTTAAAGTCCAATAATTTACTAGACTACGTTATATCTCAAGGTTGGTCTTTCCGTGTCAGTGTTCTCAGGTATGTGTTGTGCTTTTTCAAAACGGAATTCCAAATCTGTTTTTAATTCAGCTAAATTTTTAGTATCTGTTCCCCTACTAGCTTTATTGGGGGGGTGGTGTGCAGCACTCCCATTATACATATGTTGGATCTTCTCTGCCTCTTTTCAATGTTAGCTTCTGTCAAATTCGTTTTACAACTATTTCTTACCCTTATTTTTAATGTCCAACTCTCACTTTCAGCTCTGTTCATGATCTCAGACTCCTGCGATTAAGCCCCACATGTATAATACTTAGTATTATACATTTTTTTTACATTATTCAGTCATGAAAAGAAACAAAGTACTGACACATGCTACAACATGGATGAACCTCAAAAACATTATGCTAAATGAAAGAAGTCATCAGAAAAATATTTGATCCTGTTTATATGAAATGTCCAGAACAGGCAAGAAAGTGGATTAAGTGGCTACCAAGCACTGGGGATGGAGGGAAATGGGGAGGGACCTCTAATGGATACAAGGTTTCTTTTTAGAATGACGAAATACCTAAAACTACATTACGGTGACGGTTGCACAACTCTATAGACATGCTAAAAAACACTGATTATACAGTTCAAGTGGGTGAACTTTATGGTATATAAACAACATCTCAATAAAGCTGTGAAAAAAAAAAAAGGAGAAAAATTTCCAAATGAATTACAAAGTTTAAAAAGTACTAGAGAATATTAAGGTATACCTTCCTGACTCCCTAATACATAAAATGTAAAAACTAGAGAAAAAAACTGATAATTATCTAGAGTAAAATTGTAATTTCTTTTACTCATACAAAAAAAATTAAGAGGAAAATATTTCTGATTCCTATTACTGACAAAGTACTAGTAAGTAAAATGCAAAAGCAACTTCTACAAATCAGTAAGAAAAAAGATGAATAAGCTAATAGAAAATAACGGGCTGAGGAATGCCTGGGTGGCTCAGTGGGTTAAAGCCTCTGCCTTCAGCTCAGGTCATGATCCCAGGGTCCTGGGATCGAGTCCCGCATCAGGCTCTCTGCTCAGCAGGGAGCTGCTTCCTCCTCTCTCTCTGCCTGCTTCTCACCTACTTGTGATCTCCGTCTGTCCAATAGATAAAAATAAAAAAATTTAAAAAAAAAGAATGAGCTGAGATAGGAACAGAAATTCACAAAAACAGAACCACAAAAGGACGAGAGAAAAGTTAAGATGCTCCAACTCATCAAGGAGATATAATAAAACCACAATTAAATACCATAAATTTAAAAAGTGACAATAAACAAGAGTCCCATCCAAGATAGCAATTTAAGATGCTGAACTCACCTCCTCCACACACACACCAAATCTATACCTAATTATACAGCACTTCTGTCTAAGTAGCTTCTACACCACAAAACACAGAGAGGCCACACAGAAAATGGCAAGAGAGATGAAGAAACCAGACATCATAAGGAAAGGAACCTCTACCCCCAACACTGTGAACTGCAGTAGGGAAGAATAGTATGAAGGGGCACAGAGGAAAGACATAAAACAAACAAACAAACAAAAAACTGTGGTCTATAAAGCAATTAGTAGGGGTACCTGGGTGGCTTTGTCAGTTAGGCAACTGCCTTTGGCTTGGGTCATGATCCCGGGGTCCTGGAGTCGAGCCTGACAGAGCGCTCCCTGCTCAGTTGGGTACCGGATTCTCCCTTTCCTCCTTGCTCATTCTCTATCTCTTGCTATCTCTCTCTCAAATAAAAATGGGTAAAATCGTTAAAAAAAAAATTCTCAGTAAACTAGGAATAGAAAGAAATTTTCTTAGCTTAATAAAAAATATCTACAATAAAGTCACAGCTAATATTGAATCTAGTGGTAAGAAATTTAAAAATTAATTACTTAAGAAATAATATTAAAGCAATTAGTATATAAAAGATCCAGCCACACAACCACCAAATAGGGGGGGAACTACTGGGACTCTCTCCAGATTGGAGGAGCTGGCAAGTGCCACAGTTTACATTAACCTTTCACCTTGATAGTGCATTTGGGAACAGAGTTCCAGGTGCCAGAGCCAATCTACCACCTCAGAGAGTACTGGGTCTCTAGTCCACATCAGCTATAGCCATGCCATCGAGACAGCACCAGTGTGGCACAAATCAAAACACCCTTGGTCAGCACTCACTACAGCTCCAGCTGTCATGTCAAGGTAACACAGGCACCAAGTAACCCAGAACACCACAGGCCCACATCACTTGCAAGGGCACACCCCTGGCACAGAGTACTCTAGGACTACCTGGCTCACACCTGCCTGGATCCAGCCACTCTGCCAAGGGACCCCCTGCATGGAGCACCCCAGGAACCCCTGGCCCATGCTGCCTCAGGTTCCAGCCACCCCACCAAGGAGTCCCCTGAATATAGCACTCCAGATCCCCTGGCTTGCACCGCATCTTATCTGCAGTCACCCTGACAGGGCACCCTCTGCACAGGGTGCTCCAGGACACCCTGGCCCACCAAGCCTTGGCTCTAGTCACCCTGCCAGGGCACCCCCTGCACTAAATACCTCCAGACATACCAGCTTGTAACCACTTTAGCTTCAGCAATCCTGCCAGGGCGCCCTCTGTATGGAGAACCCAAGGACCAGCTCATATCCACTTCAGCTTTAGCTGCCCTACCAGGGTGCCCTCTGTAGGGAAAGACCTGGGACGCCCAACATTGCACGCCCTTCATCTTCAACTGTGCTGCCAGAATACCCTCCGAGTGGAAGGCCCCTGGATCACCAGGCCGATGCCCAATTCCTTGTGCTGGCCACTTCACCAGGGAGGCCCCAGCACAGAGTGCCCCAGGGCCGCACTCCAGAAACTGCTCCAGTCAGCCAAAGTCACCAAGCACACAGAGTCTACACAGGGGATGATTATACCCAAGACCACACTTCAAGTTTAAGAGAAGTAGCTGTCCCACCCAATTCATGGAAACAAATAAAGTCAAGCAAAATGGGAGACCAAAGAATATGCTCCAAACAAAACAGAACAAAACCTCAGAAAAAAAAAAAAAAAACCTAAATGAAGCAGAGATAAGCAATATGCCTGATAAAGAGTTTAAAATAACAATCAGAGGGGCACCTGGGTTGCTCAGTTGTTAAGCAACTGCCTCCAGCTTGGGTCATCATCCAAGGGTCTTGGGATTGAGCTCCACATCAGGCTTCCTGCTCAGAGGGGAGCCTGCTTTTCTCTCTCCCACTCCCCATACTTGTGTTCCCTAACTCTCTCTGTCAAATAATAAATATTAATAATTAATAAAAAAATAAAATCTTTAGGGGCGCCTGGGTGGCTCAGTGGGTTAAAGCCTCTGCCTTCGGCTCAGGTCATGATCCCAGAGTCCTGGGATCGAGCCCCGCATCGGGCTCTCTGCTCAGCGGGGAGCCTGCTTCCTCCTCTCTCTCTGCTTGCCTCTCTGCCTACCTGTGATCTCTGTCTGTCAAATAAATAAATAAATAATCTTTAAAAAAATAAATAAATAAAAATAAAAAAAAATAAAATCTTTAAAAGTAAAATAAAATAATGATCATAAAGACGTTCACCAGACTACAGAGAAGAGTAGGAGAACTCAATGAAACCTTCAATAAAGAGGTAGTAAATGCTAAAAAGATGTAATCAAATTTGAAGAACATATTAACTAAAATGGAAAATACACTAGAGAGAATCAACAGCACATAAGAGGATACGAAAGACTGGATTAGCAGTTTGGAAAACAGGGTAATGGAAAGCATCCAAGCTGAAGAACAAAAAGAAAAAAAGAATTTTTCAAGATGAGAATTAGGCTAAGGGATCTCTTGGACAACATCAAGTGAATTAACATTCACATTACAGGGATCCCAGAAGAGAAGGGGGGAAAGGGCAGAACAATATGAAGAAATAATAGCTAAAAACTTTCCTGACGAAGGGAAAGAAACAGACATTCAAGTTCAGGAAGCACAAAGAGCTGCAAAAAAGATGAACCCAAGAGGCCCACACCAAGACAACATAATATAAATAGCAAAAGTTAGATAAAGAGAGAATTTAAAAAGCAGGAGAGGAAAAAAGTTTCATAGAAGGAAAACCTCACAAGGCTATCAGCTGATTTTTTAGGAAAAACTTTGCAGCCAGAAGAGAGTGGCATGATATATTCAAAGGGCTAAAAGGAAAAAAAATCTACAACCAAAAATACTATATCTGACAAGCTTATCATTCAGAACTGGAAAGATAAAAAAACAGTTTCTCAAACAAAAATTAAAGAAGTTCATTGCCACTAAACCGGCCTTACAAAAACTGAAAAGTGACTTCTATAAGAGGGGGGCGTGATTAGAAATAAGAAAATTACGAAGAAAAAAAGATGTAAAATTTAACATATACATAAAACATGGAGTAGGAACTAAAAAAGTTTTTTTGAATGTGTTCAAATTTAAATGACCATCAACTTAATACAGACTGCTATATACTTAGGACCCTACATATGAATCTCATGGTAACTACAAACCTGAAAATAAAGAAAAAGAAAATCAAGCATAACACTACAGAAAGTCATCAATAAATAGGAAGAGAGAAAGAGAAAAGAAAAGGAAGAGAGAAGAACTACAGAAACAAAAAACTATGAACAAAATGGCAAAAAGTACACACCTATCAATAATTATCTTAAATGTAAATAGACTAAATGCTCCACCAACCAAAAGACAGAGGGCAGTGAAATGGATTAAAAAAAGAAAAAGACTCGTTTATGTAACGCCTACAAGAAACTCACTTCAGACCTAAAGATACACTAAAAACTGAGCTAAAGTATGGAATACAACAGGGGCACCTGGGTGGCTCAGTGGGTTAAAGCCTCTGCCTTTGGCTCAGGTCATGATCCCGGGATGCTGGGATTGAGCCCCACATCAGGCTCTCTGCTCAGCGGGGAGCCTGCTTCCCCTTCTCTCTCTGCCTGCCTTTCTGCCTCTCTCCTACTTTTTATTTATTCATCTGACAGAGGTCAGATGAATAAATAAAACCTTGAAAAAAAAAGTATGGAATACAACATACCATGCAAACAGAAATGAAAAAAAAATAAAAAGCTGGAGTAGCAATACTTTTATCAGACAAAAATGGACTTTAAAACAAAGACTCTAACAAGAGACAAAGAAGGGCATTACATAATGATAAACAGGTCAATCCCACAGGAGTATACAACAATTTTAAGTATCTATACACCCAAACTTGGAGCACCAAAATACATAAAGCAAAGACACAAAAGGAAACATTAATAGTAATACAATAATACAAAACTATTATTTTGTATTATTACCATTACAAAATTAGTAATACAATAATAACAAAGGACTTTAAGACCCCACTTACATCAATGGACAGATCATCCAGGCAGACATTCAATAAAGGGAACAGTGTCTTTGTTCAGGGGCTTGAACTCACAACTCTGAGATCAAGAACGTGAACCAGGTGAATCAAGACCTGAGCTGAGATCAAGAGTCGGACACTTAACCAACTGAGCCACCCAGGCACCCCAAAGAACAGTGTCTTTGAATGACATGTTAGACCAGATGGACTTAAATATATACAGAACATTCCATCCAAAAACAGAATACACAAACTTTTTGTTGATACCACATGTTAGGCTACAAAAACAAGTCTCAATAAAGTTAAGAATACTGAAATCATATGCATCTTTTCTGACTACAAAAGCATAAAACTAAAAATGAATTACCAAAAAAAAAAAAAAACTGGTAAAAACCAAAAACAAGTGGACGCTAAACAACATAGTAATAATCACCCAACTGGTCAATGAAGAAATCAAATAGGAAATCAAAACATACATGGAGACAAATGAGAACCCAAACATAATAATCCAAATCTTTAATGCAGCAAAATACAATTCTTAAAGGAAAATTTACAGTGATACATACCTCACCAAGAAATAAGAAAAATTTCAAATAATCTTACACCTAAAATAACTAGAACAAGAACAAAGCCCAGAGTGAATAGAAGGAAGGAAATAATAAAGAGCAGAACACAAATAAATGAAATAGATTGATAAAAAAATACCCCTCCCAAACAATGAAACCCAGAGCTAGTTCTCTGAAAATAAAACAAAATTGATAAGCTTTTAGCCAGAATCATCAAGAAAAAAAAGAGGACATAAATAAAATCAGAAATGAAAGAACCACAGAAATACAAGAATTGTGAGAAAAATACCAAAAAAGAAAAAAATTAATATGCCAGCAAATTGACAACGTAGAATAAATGGATAAATTCCTAGAGACATATAATCCTCTAAAACGAAATCAAGAAGAAAAGAAAATTTGAACTAACCAATTACTCCTAACAAAATTGAGTTGGTAAAAAAACAAAACCAAAAATTCCCAACAAATAAAAGCCCAGGACTAGATGGCTTCACAGGCGAATTCTACTAAACATGTAAAGAAGAGTTAATACCTATTCTTCTCAAACTATTCAAAAATAGAAAAGGAAGGAAAACTTCTCTAACTTCATTATCTGAGGCCAGCCAGCATTACCCTGATATCAAAACTAGATAAAACAGTACAATAAAAGAAAACTATAGGCCAATATCTTTGATGAACATAGATGTAAAAATCCCCAATATTACCCAATTGAATCCAACAATACATTAAAAAAGTCATTCACAGGACACCTGGTTGGTTCAGTAGGTTAAGCAACTGCTTTCAGCTCAGGTCATGACTCCAGGGTCCTGGGATCCAGTCCCACATCAGGCTCCTTGCTCAATGAGAAGCCTGCTTCTCCTTCTGCCGCTCTCCCTGCTTGTGCTCTCTCTCTCTCTCTGACAAATAAGTAAAATCCTGAAAAAAAAATCATTCGCTACAATCAAGTGGGCTTTATTCCTGAGATGCAAGGGTGGTTCGATATCCACATAACAATTAATGTGCTATATCATATCAACAAAACAAAGGGTGAGAACCACATGATCATTTTAACAGATGCAGAAAGAGCATTTAAACAAAGTAAAAAAAAAAAAATCCATTCACCAGGGCGCCTGGGTGGCTCTGTTGGTTAAGCGACCAACTCTGGGTTTTGGCTCAGGTCATGATTTCAAGGTTGTGAGATCCAGGCTCAATGGGGAGGCTGCCTGAGATTCTCTCTCTCCCTCTCCTTTCTGCTCTTCTGCTCCCCTGTCTCATACTCTCCAAAATAAATAAAACCTTTACAAAAAAAAAAAAAAAAAAAACCCATTCAACTAAACAGATTTAGAGGACACATACCTCAACACAATAAAGGCCATATGTGAAAAATCCAAAGCTAACATCATCCTCAGTGGGGAAAAACTGAACTTTTCTCCTAAGATCAGGAAGAAGATAAGAATGTCCACTCTCCCCACTTTTATTCAACATAATACTCAAAGTCCTAGCCACAGTAATCAGACAAGAAAAGAAATAAAAGGCATTCAAATTGGCAAGGAAAAAGTAAAACTTTCATTATTGGCAGATTACATGATACTCTCTATATAGAAAACCCTAAAGACTCCCCCCTCAAAAACTACTAGACCTGATAAATGAATTCAGGAAAGCTGCAGAATACAAAGTCAATATACAGATATCTGTTGCATTTCTATACACTAATAATGAAACAGCAGAAAGAAATGAAGAAAGCAGTCCCATTTACAATTGTACCCAAAATAGTAAAATACCAAAGAATAAATGTAACCAAGGACGTGAGAGACCTGTATTCTGAAAACTATAAAATACTGATGAAAGAAAATAAAGATGACACAAACAAAAGAGAAATATATTCCATGGTCATGGCTTGGGAGAACAAATACTGCTAAACAAATACTACCCAAAGCAATCTACAGATTTAATGCAAATCCGTATCAAAATACTTTTCACAGAACTAGAACAAATAATCATAAAAGTTGTATGGAACCACAAAAGACCCCAAATAGCAAAAGTAATGTGGAAGAAGAAGAAAAAAACTGGAGATTATCACAATCCCAGATCTGAAGATACACTGCAAAGCTACATTAACCCAAACAGTATAGTACTGCCATAAAAACAGACACATAGATCAATGGAATAGAATAGAGAGCCTTGGTCAATTAATCTTTGGCAAAGGAGGCAAGAATATGCAATGGGAAAAAAGACAATCTCTTCAACAAATAGTGCCAGGAAAACTGGACCGCTACATGCAAAAGAATGAAACTGGACCACTTTCTTACACCACACACAAAAGTAAACTCAAAACGGATTAAAGACCTAAATGTGAGACCTGAAACCACAAAAATCCTAGAAGAGAGCACGAGCAGTAATTTCTTTGACATGTGTCAGAACATTTTTCTAGACATGTCTCCAAAGGCAAGGGAAACAAAAATAAACTACTGGGAGTATATCAAAATTAAAAAGTCTGCACAGCAAATCAAACAACTGACAAAACTAAAAGCTGATCTACTGAATAGGAGATGATAGTTGCAAATGACATACCCAATAAAGGGTTAGTATCCAAAATATAAAAGAACTTACACAACTCAACACCAAAAAAACCCCCAAATAATCCAATTAAAAATGGGCAAAAGACATGAACAGACATTTCTCCAAAGACATAGGAAGGACCAACAGACACAGGAAAAGATGCTCAACATCACTACTCATTAGGGAAATACCAATCAAAAACACAATGACATATCACCTCACTCCTGTCAGAATAGCTAAAATTAATAACACAAGGAACAACTAGTGTTGACAAGAATGTGGAGAAAAAGGAACCCTCGTGCACTGTTGATGGAAATGCAAATTGGTGCAGCCACTTTGGAAAATAGTATGGAGGGTCCTCAAAAAATTGAAAATGGAATTACCATATGATCCAGTAATTCCACTACTGGGTACTTACCTGAAAAATACAAAAATTCTAATTTGAAAAGACATATGCACCCTTTCAACTTTTGCAGCATTATTTACAATAGCCAAATTATGGAAGCAGCCCGTTTTCACTGATTGATAAATGGATAAAGGTGTGGTGTGTATAGACAGGATAGATGGACAGAAAGATGGAAAGATAGGTACACACACATACATACACACACACTATGGAATATTACTCAGCCATAAAAATGAAATCATGCCATTTATAGTAACATGGATTGATCTAGAAAGTATAATGCTAAGTGAAATAAGTCAGAAAGACAACTACCACACGATGTTACTCATATGTAAACTCTTAACCATAGAAAACTGATGGTTACCTGATTGGGGTGGGCGTGTGAAATAAGTGAAGGGGTTTAAGAGTACACTTATGAAGAGCGCTGAATAATGTATAGAATTGTGGATCAATACATTGTACACCTGAAACTAATATTAACACTGTATGTTAAGTGAACTGGATTTAAAATTAAAAAAAAAGAAAAAAGAAAAAACACATTAGGCCAAATGGATTTAAGAGATATACAGAGAACATGCCATCCAAAACTAACAGAATACGCATTATTCTCAAGCACACATGGAATACTCTCTAGCATAGATCATATATCAGGCCACAAAGCAAATCTTAATAAGTTTAAGAATACTGAAATGCGGGGCGCCTGGGTGACTCAGTTGGTTAAGCGGCTGCCTTTGGCTCAGGTCATTTCCAGGGTTCTGGGCTGGAGCCCCGCATCGGGCTCCCTGCTAAGCAGAGAGCTTCTCTTTCTCCCTCTGCCTGCTGCTCTGCTTACTTGTGCTCTCTATCTCTCTTTCAAGTAAATAAATAAAATCTTTAAAAAAAAAGAAAAAGAATACTGAAATATCAAAAATCTTTTCCAACCACAATGGTATGAAACCAGGAATCAATGACAAGACTGAAAAATCTGTAAATATGTGGAGATTAGACAACATGCCATTGAACAACCAATGGATGAAAAAAGAAAAAAAAAAAAAGCTTGAAACAAATGAAGATAAAACAAAACTTACAGGATGCAGCACAATCAGTTCTAAAAGAGAATCTAATAGTGATAAATGCCTGTATTAACAAACAAGAAAGATCTCAAATAAACAACCTAACTTTACAACTCAAGGAACTAGAAAAGGAAGACTAAATTAAGCCCAAAATCAGTAGGAAAGGAATAAAACAGATCAAAGATCAAAGCAGATATAAATTAAATAGAGTCTAAAAACAAAACAAAACAAAACAAAATCAATGAAACCAAGAGCTGTTGTTTTGAAATGATAAAAAATACACAGACCTTTAGCTAGGCTTACCAAAAACAAAAATGAGGACTCAAAATCAGAAATAAAAGAGGAGATGTTATAATTATTACCACCGAATACAAAAGATCTTAAAAGACTACTCTAATACATATATGCATGTGCAACAGAACACTATTCAGCCATAAAAAAGAAAAATTCTTCTATTTGGAACAAAACAGATGGACCTTGACAGCATTACACTAGCTGAAATAAGTCAGAGGAAGACAAATACCACATGATCTCACTTTCATGTGGAATCTAAACAAAAGCAAAAAAGAAGTCACAGATACAGAGAACAGATTACTGGCTGTCAGAAGCTGGGGGTAGGTGAAATGGGTGAAGGTGGTCAAAGGTACAAACTCCCAATAAAGTAAGTCCTGGGAATATAATGCACAGTATGATGACTATAGATAATAATACTGTATTTCTATATGAAAGTTGCTAAGACAGTAAATTTTAAGTTTTCATAAGGAAAAAAATGCAACTATGTGTGGTGATGAATATTAACTAGACTTACTGTGGTGATCAATTCACTATATATGTACATCAAATCATTATGCTGCACTCACGAAATAAAATGCTATATGCCAATTATATCTCAATTACAAAAAATTATGTCAAAAGAGTCACATACAGACCAAACAAAACGTGTTTTTATAAGTTTTCATTTTTACCTATTACGAATAATGTTGGCTTTCCTCAATAACTGGCTGGAACAGTGTTTGTTTTTCCCAGTGATTTAAATACCCAATAGTCACACTCTTTCCAGGAAGGTGAGTGGCTACAGAAATTCCAGTATGGCAAGTCACAGGCAGCTTGCTCTGAAAATATGGCTCACTTGGCACTGCAATGCTTCTGCTTTTTCATCCCCACATATTCCCCAAATTGATTCACTATCTCTGTATTTCCTGATTAGAGATTTGTGTCCCTGGTCTTAGTACCATCTTTTAGTTTCTTCCAAATTGTACTGTTTTAAAATTTATAGTGCTTTGGATTTATATTTTGAGACTGACCCTTTCATTGAAAAGGCTTTATTATATTTTTAGCTTTTTCTCTCTGATAAAAAGCTATCAGATCCAGGATGCCTGGGTGGCTCAGTTGGTTAAGTGGCTGCCTTCAGCTCAGGTCATGATCCCAGCGTCCTGGGATCGAGTCCCACATCAGGCTCCTTGTTCGGCAGGGAGATTGCTTCTCCCTCTGCCTCTGGCTGTCACTCTGTCTGCCTGTGCTCGCTCGCTCGCTCTCTCTCTCCCTCTCTCTGACAAATAAAATCTTTAAAAAAAAAAAAAAAACCTTAAAAATCTGAAAAAGCTATCAGATCCAACATCAGTTGGAAATATGTAGTAAATATTCACTCATGACACACTACCCCAAACTGATTCAGTTTTTAACTAAGTTTTTATTTTTCACTGTATAAGACAGGCCTCTTAATTCTTTGATATTAATATAATAGATTAAAATGTATTTTTCTTATTTTTTTTAACTTTTTATTTGTAGTGAAAGCAGCCAGACATAAACCAATCACATATTTTACAATTCCATTTCTATGAACTATCCAGAATAGGTAAGTCCACAAAGATGGAAAGAAGACTGGTGGTTGCCAGGACTGGAGAGGACAATGAAAAACAGGAAGTCATTGCTTAACAGGTATGAAGTTTTCTTTTTGGGTGACAAAAAGGTTTTGGACCTAGAAGGAGGTGGTGATTGCACAAGACCATGGATGTACTGAATGCCAGTGAACTGTGTCTCTGAATGCCAAGTTTTAGGTTATACAAATTTCACTTCATTTTTAAGTTAAAAAAAAGAAGCAGCACATGAGCTATATAAAGAAACTAGGAAAAAAATAAAAATGTAAGTTCACCTAAGAATATTCACAAGAAATCAATATACGAATGAAAACTATGATCAGTATCTAGCATGAAATTACTAAATGTAATGAAATCATCACCTCTATGAACGCAAGACAAATGAAGGTATATCCAGCAGGAAAGGGCAAGACTTCAGGACCTAAAATGTAGATAGCAGTGTGGGAGAGGGGGATGTGTGTGCTTTTTTTAAAATAAAGAATTCTAGAATAGTTTAGCACTTTTTAAAAAGATCTTGTTTATTTATGAGAGGGAGACAGAAACATGAGTGGGGGAAGGGGCAGAGGGAGAAGCAGCCCCCACTGAGTTGAGGGGCTCCAACCCAGGATCCTGGGATCATGACCTGGGCCAAAGGCAGACACTTAACTGACAGAGCCACCCAGGTGTCCCAATTTAAAAAGACAATAACAGTTGGGGAGGATGTGCAGAAACTGAAACCCTCATACACTGATGGAGGAAATGTAAAATGGAATAGCCACAACAAAAAACAATGTGGCAGTTCCTCAAATTTAAACAAGAGTTAACAAGCAACCCAGTAATTCTATTCCTAAGTATATACCCAAGAGAATTGAAAACATGTCCTCAGGACAACTTGTAAACAATATTCACAGCATTATTCATCATAGCCAAAAAGTGGGGGAAAAACCAATATGCATCAATAATGAATGGATAATCAAACTGTGGCGTATCTACACAATGGAATTCTAACCATAAAAAGTAATGAAGTTAAATACATGGATGAACCTAAAAAACCTGTTGAGCAAAAGAAGCCAGACAAAAATGGCCGCATATTGTATGATTGTTTATACTGAAATGTCCAGAACAGGGGCACCTGGATGGCTTAGTCATTAAGCGTCTGCCTTCAGCTCAGGTCATGATCCCAGGATCCTGGGATAGAGACCCGCATCCGGCTCCCTGCTCAGTGGAAAGCCTGCTTCTCCCTCTCCTACTCCCCCACTTGTTTGTGTTCCCCCTCTCACTGTGTCTCTCTCTGTCAAATAATAAATAAAATCATTAAAAAAAAAAAAAAAGTCCAAAACAGGCAAATCTATAGAGACAGAAAATAGATTAGTGGTTACCAGGGGACAGGCCGGGAGGGTGAAATGGGGAATGACTGCTAATGGGTACAGATTCTCTCCTGCATAATAAAATTGTTAAAAAAAAAAAAAAAAGTCAGGAATTAGATAGTGGTGATGGTGGCATAACCTGGGAGTATACTAAAACTGAATTTTACACGGGTGAATTTTATGTTATATGAATTATCTTTCCATTTTTTAAATGTTAAATTAAAAAGAAACAAACGGCTGGTTGGCAAACTGGTTATTTAAAACCCAAGATTCCTTTTTGAATTACTAAAGGTGGAATGCTGAGATCACTGAAATAAAAGGTAAAGTGAAAATTTCCCTACTAGCAACTCTGAGCCAGCATCTCAGGTAAATGTCTTGGGTACTGGGATTCCTATATTGGGTGGTGGTTTAGATTACATACTTGGGAGGGCTCACCCTTCTAATTCTCAACTTAAAAAATAGTGATCAAATTTCCCAAGTTTAAGTCTTATCTCCTCCACCTACAAAATACACCATGGTCTAAAAGTGTCAACCTTTTCTCTCCCCTCTTCAGTGCTTTCCACACAGATGCTCTCAGCTAGGGAAATAAGAAAACTACTTAGCTAAACCGTAAAAGCTGTGAGTAATCTACAGCTATGAACATGTTTCCCTCTCAATTCCTCCAACAATCTAGGCTTGAAATATTACTTGGGCCATTTTAAAAATCAAAATTTAAAACATTAGCAAGAATGCCACCAAGATGAACATGCTACTCGATGGTAGCAGGTCCTTAGGCTCAGCTTCCCTGTCTTTTCTAGTCCCGTGCATTTTAAAATTAAAGACACACTAAGATTCTTTTCAATTAAGATCTATGAACCATCTGCATCAGAATCACCTGTGATGCCCAGCCCAACTTAGACTTAAAAAATCAAAAATCTCTGGGGATGGAATCCAGGAACTTATTTTCAAACTAATCCTTACATACACTAAGTTTGCAAATCACAGTTCTAAAAAGTTCAATAAAATGGGACCAACAGCCATTTAAGATACTGGTAATGTGTAAGATAGCGATTGTGTACCTGTGTTATGAAGACATCTTCACTACTACTGAGAAGTTTACCTGTCAGAACACCTATTATGTCTGGAATTCATTATTGTACAATAAATGAATTCCAGACATAATATGAATGTAATGCATGTGCTGTATAAATGTACAAAACATTAATGGCATGGATGAAAAAGTAGTGATATACTCATATTCAAGTAAAAGAGATTTTCAACATACTAAGGAAAATATGGGAAAAAAGTGTTTGTAATCTTATTTCTTCTGTACATGAATAATAAAGGATTGAATTTCAGCTAATAAAGACATACACAGCGATAAACTTCATTAAATCAAGTTTTGAAACACTAATTTCCCTGGGTGCCTGGCTGGCTCCGTCAGTAGAGCATGTGACTCTTGATCTCAGGGTTTTAAGTTCAAACCTCATGTACAGTATACTTAAAACAACAATGACACCTAATTTCCCCTGTGAGTAACTTCAAACATCAACATACAGACACAGCATATACCTATCACTACTAGGATGGTTTTTGCTAGCACACATTAACGACTTTCCTAACAGTGAGATCTTAACTTTTCCACTCCGACCTTCCTAATTCTGCCAACAGGTTTACTCACGGAAATAAACTCAATTTTGTGTAAGAAAAATCCTTCTTGATTTTAAACTATTTATGCTGATACACAATAGCCCTGATTCTTTTACTGCTTCAAGCTTAAAAAGCATGGAGAATCTCTTAAAAGTATATGGAAAGTTTCTGGTCCACAGACAGGAAACATTTCCAAATTACTACCAAAGAAGATTTATTTCACCTCCTTTAATTCTATTTTCAAAAGCAGATCCGTTTTGATGATAGAAGTCCCAGTGTTTTAAAAATATTATCTGTTACAGCCAGCAACAGTCATTCATTCAAAGTATTTATAGAGCACTCACTACATACCCCAGACTGTTCCAGAGCTAGGAACAAGAATACAGCAGTAAACAAAACATGCTAAACAAAAATACTGCTCACAATATTATACTGATGATTTAGTGTCCGATCACTACAAATACGGAGTTACAAGAACTACAATATATGTAGGCAGGAAAGACCAGAATCTGTACCAATCCTACAGCAGACCAAGCAAATATGTTTCTGAAATAATTTCTATTACTATATTTAAATGCAAGAAAGAGTGCAAGATGTCTACAGTTTCCCAGCTCTCCAGTGTTTGAATATACTATAGTATTCTCTCTCATAATTATACTCTACACTAAAATACTGTAACAAGATGTAGCAACAGAAAAAAAGTAAACCAAGTAAAATAGAAAAGATCATTAAGAAATGAAAACACTTAAAATCAATATACCAAGTAATCTCTAAAATGCGTTCCTCTGAACTCTAATAAAAGTCCTAGGAGTCTTTTTAAACTAAGAAAAGCAGCAGGCAGAGAAAATGAAACTTATACTTCTGTCACTTTAGAATTAATTTATTTCTTCAACATTTCTGCATAAAAAAATAAAAAATAGGCAATAATAAAAAATAAAAATTAAAAAAACCATTAAAAATTATGTTATCTATGAGACACAAAATGGATAGACCAGAGAACCTTGATGCCCACTTTAGATGAAAGAAAAAAAAACACAGCCTACTCAGAAAAACTGGTTATTCCTTCCTCAAACCCAGGTACAGGTAGTTTCGGGGTGGGTTGGATTTTTTGTGTTTTGTGTTTGTTTTGTTGCTTTTTGTTTTTTTGTAACTGCTTCGGCGTTCCCGGAACCAGAACGGATTGCACTGCAGGAAAACACTCTGGTGCCACACAGCTGCGGCCTTCTCAGTCCCGACCCCGCGGTTCCAAAACTGACTCCGCAGCCCCTGAGCAAGCAGAGGAATAAAAAAAAACCTTGTCGCCCTAAAACCAACCGAGGAAGGGCTGGCTGGCCCACCACAAGCCCACTGTGGCCCCGCGTGCCCCGCGCGTCCCCCAGGTGCCCTTGCAAGCAGCGGCCCGCTGGGCAAGCCGCGCCCGGTCCCCGCGGACTCCAGTTCAGCCCGCCGGCCGGTCCCTCCCCTAGCCCGCCCCCGGGACCCGCCGGGCCCGCTGCGCCGGCTCCGCCCCTCGTCTCCGGACCGGGCCCGGATTCCCAGGCCCGAAGCAACGCAGCCTGAGGCGGGAAGGCGCGGCAGAGCCCGGGGAGCCCCGGCACCCCCAGCAACGCCCTCTCCCTACAGGCAGCAAAGGCCAGCTGGGAGCGGGCGCTGCCGCAGCCCCCACCAGGCCCACGCCCAGGACTCTGGCCTGGGCGGACGCCGCCCTCGTCTCTTACCTGCGTTCCCACCACAACGATCTGAGGCAACTGGATGATGTCGGCGCCCACCGTGTTGAAGACATCCTGGAGCTTGTTGATAACAGGAATTAGCGCCTCCATGACTCCGAAAACACGGGACCCTCGCCCGCCCGGCCGCGGCAATGAATGGGGCCGGGGCCCAGAGTCCGCCTCCTTCCTCCTCTCCTCCGCCCTCTCCTCGGGAGCCGGCACCCATTGGACCCCGCCCGCCCGCTACCTGCCCCCTCCCGGCAGGCCGCGCGCTAAGAGGAAGGTGGAGAGGAACAAAGTCTGCCGGGAGTTGTAGTCCCGCGTCGGAGGGACACCGAGGCCTACGACGTCCAGAAGGCTGAGCGGCGCCAGGCGGGCGGAGAGCTGAGAGCTCTGACATGGTTCACCCGCACCTGTCAAAAGACTAGGGAGCGAGGCCCAGAGAGCAGGAGGGAAGAGATACATTTATGTATCTCTTATGTATCAGGGCCCTAACTGGTGTGAAAATGCCGGATATAAATGTGTGTTAACTAGAGCGGAATATCTTGATTATCCAAGATGTCATTTCCTTATGGGGTCGCTTGCTTAAAGAGGGAGGGCTGAAGAATCTTAAAAGGATAGCTGATGCCTCAGGCTCCCCAATCAAATACACAGGATCTGTAGAGTGATACTACAGAAGGCGTGGGGTGCTATTTTGCAAAAACAAACCAACCCCTGTTAGAACACGCGGGTTCGCCTAGATTTTTGTAAAAACGTGTTTAAAAACAAAACAAAAATTAAGAAAATCTTATGTCAAGAGTTTTGGAGGGGAGAGGAGGCTGAGCCCTTGTTCTCTATATTCTGTATAAAACTTCACTTGCTGTGGCCTAATTCCTGGCAAAGCGGAGATCTGGTAAATGCCCTACTTGCTTTTTTTCTAAGTGGGCCCACTGAAACTATTCATGTTTTTCTTTTTCAGGTAGATCCTACCTCTACTCCAAACCTCCAAATGTTTCTTATTTCGAAGTAAAAGAAGGTGACACTTGAGCAAAGATCTAAAGTAGGTAAGGAGAGGCGTGCCTGACTGGCTTATATGGGAAAGCGCCTGTCTTGGGCTAAGGTCAGGATCCCAGGATCCTGGGATGCAGACCCAAGTGGGGTTCCCTGCTAAGTCTGCTTCTCCCTCTCCCTCTGTTCCCTCCCCGGATCCTGCGCACTCTTGCTTTTTCACTATCTCTCAAATAAATAAGTTTAAAAATCTTCTAAAAAATTTTTTAAAAGGGCTCAGTTGGGTAAGCGACTGCCTTCAGCTCAGGTCAATTTCCTGGAGTCCCAGGATCAAACTCCGCATCAGGCTCCCTGCTCAGCAGGGAGTCGGCTTCTCCCTCTGACCCTCCCCCCTCTCATGCTCTCTCTTTTTCTCTTTCTCATTCTCTCTCTGTCAAATAAATAAAATCTTTTTTTAAGATTTTATTTATTTGACAAAGATCACAAGTAGGCAGAGAGGCAGAGAGGCAGGCAGGGACAGAGAGAGGTGGAAGCAGACTCCCTGCTGGGGAGATAGTCCGACACGGGGCTCGATTCCAGGACCCTGGGATCATGACCTGAGCCGAAGGCAGAGGCTTTAACCCACTGAGCCACCCAGGCACCCCAATAAATAAAATCTTTAAAAAAATTTTTTTTTAATTAAAGTGAGTGAGGAGAAAGCCCCTTTCCCTTATTTTATTTTTCTCCATAGTATTCATGTCCACATGTTACATATTGAACTTGTTTACTTTTTCCTCTTGCTAGATTATTAGCTCCTAGAAGCCAGGGATTTTTGACCGTTTAATTTACGATGCACCCCTAGCGTCTAGAAAGTGGCAAACAAAACAGGTACAATCTCAGTCCCATCTAAGTTTACAGTGTAACAGGATGACACCATTATAAATGGGTGGCATGTTATGACTGGGTATCATAGAACATGTAATGGGAACACTTTTTCTACTCTGAGGGGAAAGAGTGAAAATGCAAGCAAGACTTTCTAGACATCATCAGACTTAATCTCCAGGAGGGTAAGGACCACCTGCAATAGGGGAAGTTGAGCATTGCACAAATACCCCAGGTACTGTTCACCTGCACAGCCCCACATTGTAGCCCTGAGAAACATGCCAGATGTTCAGCAGGACACACAGTAAGTACAGAATGTTTTGGGACCAATGAATAAAATACCGCATAAGCTAAGACCTGAGGGACCACTAGTAGCGTTTTGCATCTTACTAAGTTTTATGAACATTTCCTTCTCATTGTCTTAAGAAACAAAAATTTCAGAAAAAAAGTGAGATTAAAATTTCAGAATCCAAAAAAATAAAGCAAATAAGGCATTTATTCCAAATCCCCTTATTTTCTATTATATACAATGTAGTAGTCAGATTTTACCCACTTTGCTTTTCAGTCCTCTACTGATAGAGATTTTCAACTCTTCTTTTTCTCTGAGTGGTCTGTATTCCTTCCAACAGGAAAAAGCAGACAGAGAGGGCAGGCTCCTTGTGAAGCTCCGTGGGCAAAATCAGTAACTGCTTCATAGGGGCAAGGTGCCCTAGGGCAAAAATGATCAAACTACAGCTGCTTTTACCTTATTTGTGACATCAATAGACGTAGTCTTTTCCTTTTTCAAAATTAAAAGAATAAGCATACATATATTCCAGGAAAACAAATGTCACGAATTTCGTGTGGCATTATATATTTCCACTGACATTATAAAATATCTCTTGGGAGGGAACATCCAGAGTCTTATAACATGCTTCAAGAATAATAGTGACTGCTTTTTAATTGCTTTTTTTCTAGGAGAAATGACCACATGGTCAGTGTTCAAAAGTCCTCCTATTACCATGACCCCCAGTTAGGTTTCAGCAGCTTTGTCCAGGACTTGCCTAGACTCTAAACCATTGAGTTTATCGGGTGCAGAGGAAAAGGAAAGTCTTTGAGACTGTAGAAACAGGAAGTGGTGAGGCCTTTAAAAAGTGTAGCTCTGTTTTGATAACTTAAAAAAATATATAAGGCAGGATACTCTATGTGCAATGTGTCTCACTGGAGACAAACAAAGCAAACGAATATTGGTTTTATCATTTTAAATTCAGAATATTCTTGCTTGTAGGAAAGCCATTTAGCCAATAAATATGACTTTCCTCATCTAAAGTAGGATAATGTGTTTCTCTGTGGGTTGCTATGAAATCACATTAAGCCATTATCAGCTACTGTCCCAAAAGCTTTAAAAAACAAACTGAACAACTCTTCTCCTTCAGCCATCCCTCCCTTACCATGGGTTTATGATTTAGGCAGGATCATTTGGTTGCAACTCACAGACATTTAACTCAAACCAACTAGCTCACAAAGAAGGATTTAGGCAGGATCATTTGGTTGCAACTCACAGACATTTAACTCAAACCAACTAGCTCACAAAGAAGGATTGATTCGCTTATATAACCAAAGAGCTAGCATGACCTTGGCCTCAAAAATGACTGGAACTGGGGGCTCAGATAGCATCAGAATTCTCTCTACCTCTTAGCTCTGCTTCTCTCTGCATAATCTACTTCATTCTCTCAAATCAATTTATCCTTGCAGGCAGGACAGCAGGCAATGGTGGAAGCTATAGGGATCTCCATGAGCAAGCTGCCTTAGGGCTGATGATGTTGAATGAATCGGGAGAAGAACTGAAACTAGGTTTCTACCCTGTTTCCCTGGTGTATGAGCTTTCTATTGCTGCCTTAACAAATTAGACAAATTCAACAAATTGTGGCTTCAAACAACAAAAATTTATTATCTGCCAGCTGCGTAGGTCAGAGGTCCAATGTGAGTCTTACCTGGCTAAAATGATCATCAAGGCTGCATTCCTTTCTGCAGCTTCTACAGAAATGTCCATCTCCTTGCCTTTTACAGATTGGAGAATGCTCACATTCCCTCTCTTGTTCCCCTTCCAACATCTTCAGAACTAGCAGTGTCATATGTCTTTGACCCTTCTTCTGCCATCACATCTCTAACTATAGCCAAGAAAGTTTCTCTGCTTTTAAGAACCCATAATTAGATTGGCCCACCTGGCTAAACCGAGACAGTCTCCCAGCACAGAGTCCATTCCTTTAATCATACCCAGAAAGTTCCTTTTGCCATTTAAATTTCACAGGTTTCAGGGAGTAGGGCATGGACATGTTTGGGGGTGTGTTATTCTGCCTACCACATCAGGTTAAGGGGATTGCTCTGGAGATGGACCTGACCCCATCTGAAGCCTTCCCTCTGATTTTTTTTTTTCCTCTTCTTTCTCAAATATTTTATTTATTTGAGAGGGAGCAGAGCAAGGGAGACAGCATGGGGGGGGGAGAGGCAGAGGCAGAGGCAGAGGGGCAGGGAGAAGCAGATTCCCCACTGACCAGGGAGCCCAATATGGGGTTCTATCCTCTGACCCTGAGATCATGACCTGAGTTAAAAGCAGATGCTTAACCGACCGAGCCACCAAGGCACGCCCCTCCCTTCAGAATTTTTTAAATTGAATTAACCCAAGAATTTTCTCTGTCTGGTAATGGCATTTTCAGGATGTGAGTCAATGTCTTCAGAAATCATGCTTCCTACCACATGGAATAAATTGGTTTTGGAAAATAGATCCCTTATTCACCATTAAAAAAAAAAAAAAAAAAAACTACCCAAATCCAACATTGTCCCATACTTCTAAGTGTACATATATAGACACAATCTAGGAATTCTAATCCCTATATTTAATCACTCCTTTTCCTCCTTGCCCTTTTCACATTATATTATTAAACATTCACTGAGTGCTTGCTGGGGGTGAAGCAGAGTGCTAAGCATTTTACAGTTGCTTTGTGGGACGGCTATACAGATGCTGAACAGAGGCTTCAGGGATTTATTTATAAAATGATACATTTACATAGCTAGTACATGGCAGAGCTGTGATCAAAACAGGCTATTTGGCCAACTCCTTCCCTTTACACATACTGCCTAGTTTCTTCATTCATTCCCTCACTTACTCAACACATATTTATCATGTACCTTGTAGACATATGCGCCAGGCATTATATTTGCTAAAGAAAAGGAGTTACTGTGGACATGACAATAGCATGCCCTTCCCCCCTGGTCAGCAGTGAGCTCAAGGAGGGCAGAGGGGGTGTCTTACACAGCTAGTTATCTCCACTACCAAGTATGATGCTTTTTACACTGTATCACTCTAGTGAAGGGGGTGGGTTCCTTCTGCTTTACTTGAAAATTCTGGAATAGCAAGGATTTAAGGAGGTCAGAATTGGCAGAACTGCAGCTAGGATTTGAAGTTAAACCCTGTTGAAACATAGCAGGCTGGCCTGGCAGAAGACTCATCAGAATAGCTGACAAATTACTTTGCTGGGGAGTAGGCTGGCTTTGTTCTAACTCAATATCTCAGATGAGAGGAAGTTCATTTTGAGTTAAATTAATAACTAGAAATTATTAATAGCTCTTGCAGACCATCCAGTCTGCTCAGGCAGACTTTTTTTTAATAGCATAATTGCCCGGTATCATTTTATGCCAACATTTTGATCATCAATCATAGCCAAGCTGCCACTATCCATGCCTTCAAATCGTAGTGGAACATGCAGATCTAAAGTGAACATAAAATACACAACTCTGATGGGGAAGCCTCTTTGTTATATTTTGGAAACTGCCTGTATTTTGGAAAGATGATAAAGAAAACAGCTTTAATCAATTTGCACTACTCCCTGAGCCCCGAGCTTAACACAGACTTTGTCAGTAGGTGCCGGAAATTGTCCACAGATGGTGGGGCAGGTCATGTGGTTCAGCTGCCAGCAATGAAATCTGGGGAGATACTGACAGCACAGTAGAGGGCAGCGTGACAACACAATTAAGAGTAATGGAGCTGACTCCTCTCCCTAGCTGATGGTCTTCTCCTCATTTCGCATACACCAGGGGAACTCCGCCATTTTTTAAATCCTCCTACCCTCAAAACATGTATATTTCACTAACTACTAGAGATACAAAGTGACTTTCCAACAACTGAAAATTACACATTAGACATCCCTGCCCTTAAACTACCTTTCTCACTTTGTCTATGGAAATTTCTCACTGGCCTCTTTCCAACTGCATTCCAGGGTCCCAAAATGTTGTTTGACATTCTTAGAAGCTCTGCAAATCTCCTCTATCCTCTGTCTTTCAGGCTTCCTTTATGTCTTCCCTATACCAACTCAATTAGCTCACACTTTTTGGTAAAGAGAAATCAAGCTTTTCAGTCCTTGGTTAGCTACCTTCGCATATCCAAAGGCTTACCAGTACCCGGTGGTAAACAAAAGGGACTTCTACTCGGAATTTCTTCCATTAGGAGCCAGGCCTGGTATAGACTTTGAACATCTTTCCTTTCTAATTGCACAACCAGCCCATCTAACCAGTAATGGGTAGCATGAGTAGATTTGAATTTATAAGAACCTACTTTATAAACATGCTGCACAATTGTGATGGATGATAAAACTTATACATCAGTGACATGATTGTAAAATTAGTGAATAAGACAGTATAGCATAAAGTACTAAGTACATTATGTATAATATATAAAAAGGCTTATCCAGCAGTTGACTTATGTTTCTAATGAATTTTATTGTAATTCTTCTTCAGTTACTGAATTTTGATGAAATGGATGAATGGAGATGGATGGATGAATAAATGAATGATTGACTAGATGTTTTGCGTATTAAAAATCCTCTTCTGGGACGCCTGGGTGGCTCAGTTGGTTAAGCAGCTGCCTTCAGCTCAGGTCATGATCCCAGGGTCCTGGGATCGAGTCCCACGTCGGGCTCCTTGCTCGGCAGGGAGCCTGCTTCTCCCTCTGCCTCTGCCTGCCTCTCTGTCTGCCTGTGCTCGCTCGCGCTCTCTCCCTCTGTCTCTGAAAAATAAATAAAATCTTTAAAAAAAAAAAAAAATTAAAAATCCTCTTCTGGGCTAGCCAAAGACTAACAAGTCATTTTAGAACTAGTACAGACTGAGGAAAAGAATGCTGAATTAATCAACCTCTTTAAGAAGTTTTACTTACTCCCAACCCCTGATCTATGACATAGGAGTAATAATATAACTGCTAAGAATGTGACCTACTACCTAAACAGAAGTAAGTTTTTAAACAGAATTAGCAGTACTAGTGAGTTAATGGAAAAACAGAAAATGATGTGCCCAAAACCCAGGGAGCAGTTTCAAATGTGTGCCACGATTCACAAGAGTAGCAAACACAAAAGCAAACGAAATAAAAATGAAAACAAAAAAGGACTATTAAATACTAAATTAGGTGTTAAGATATAAAAGTGAACAAAACACATCCATTGGCATTCCTCAAAACTCCCTTCTTCTCTTTTCCTCTCCTCAAGAAGAAAACAGGCAAGTGGCCAGAATTAGATAAATTAATAACTATTAATTAATTAACATAATTAATAAGTCATCACATAGGAAAAAGACTTCGCCTGGGCTTCCTGGATGAACGAATGAATAATAGGAGTTGACCAAAGAGGAAGAGAAAGGACTTTTAAACCAAGCAAAAGGAGCAGCTTGTGCAAAAATGAAGAGGAAGGAAAGCACATGATGCATTCTCAATGCTTTAAATAGTTCCATGTGGCTAAATATAGGGCATGAGGGTCTGTACCAGAGTGCTAAGTGCCCAGACTAATAGCTTGCCAGTCAGAGATGAATTCATGAGAGTGAGGACATAGAGATGGATCCCGAGGGTAAGGGAGAAAATCAGAAGAGTGCAAAGAGACACATTATCTTATGAGTTTTATAAAGATCAGCCACATCCCACTGGATTGGGGCAAGGTAAGGGAGAATGGGAAACCAGATAGGGAGTAGTACAGTAATCCAAGTCCGAGAGGATGGTAATGTATACTAGGGTGGGAATAATGGAGGTGGGTTGGTGGAACTGGAGAAATTTGGAATAGATGAATTTGTCGAGATAGTATAAAGAAGAAAAAAAGAAAAAAAGGCCAAGGGCAGAATGGGCAATAGGAACATCTAAGAGGAGACAGAAGAAGGATGTTAGAAAAACTATAAAATAGTGACCTAAAAACATAAAAAGAAATTTTTTTTTAAATGGCTTGTGCAAAATGTATTTTAACCTCTTTCTTGTGAGCTTTTCTTTGCTCCAGAAGTTATAAACTACATTTCTCAATATCTTTACAACTCAGTGTTCCATATATAATTTTAGTTCCATAAAACAGGTACATTCACTCAAGGCTTAAACTGATCTAAATTATGTGAAGATGGACAAGTTACACAAGGCATCCATTTTACTTGTGCAGGTATGGGGGACATGACGTGGTTCTAGAGTTAATGGTTCTGATGATGCTTTCTGATTCTCAGATAGTGGCTAAGGTGAGGAGATCCTGAGAGCCAGCTCCTAATTGTAATAAATGTATCAGTAACTCTTGGTGACCAGTTTTTCTGGGAGTAATTCCTGGATGTCTAGCCTAGAGCTCATTTTCAAGTCATTCTAGCAGATTCACAAACATCTAAATCCATGCAGTAAATCTCTCTCTGCATAAACTTGATAGAGTGTGTTCATTTCCTAGGGCTCCTGTAGCAAAGTACCACCAACTCATTGGTTTAGGAAAATAGAAATTTGGGGCATCTGGCTGGCTCATTGTAGATCATGTGACTCTTGATCTCAGAGTCCTATGTTTGAGCTCCAGGTTGTGTGTAGAGGTTACTTAAAAAAAAAGAAAGAAAGAAATATATGAATCTATTGTCTCACAATTCTAGAAACTAGAAACTCAAAATCCAGTTGCCAGCAGGAGTGGTTCCTTTTAAAGGTGGTGAGGGAAAATCCATGCTCTTTTCTAGCTTCTGGGGAACCCAAGTGTTTGTGGCAACATGACTCCAATCTCTGGCTCCACCTTCACATGGCAATCTGCTTTCTGCCTATTCATACCATCCTCTTTCTGTGTGTGTCTGTCTCTGTGTTCAAATGTCCTTTTATGAAGACACCAGTCATTGCTGGATTAGAACTCACGCTAATGACCTCATATTAAGAGAAGACTGAAGGGGGTGCCTGCTGGCTGGCTCAGTTGGTGCAGTGTAAGACTCTTGATCTTGGGTTGTAGTTTCAATCCCCACGTTGGGTGTAGAGATTACTCAGAAAAAAAATTTTTAGGGGAGGGAGGTGGGAGGATCGTGGTGGCTGGCTGATGGACATTGGGGAGGCTATGTGCTATGTGAGTGCTGTGAATTATCTAAGACTGGTGAATCACAGACCTGTACCCTTGAAACAAATAATACATTATATGTTAACTTAAAAAATTAAAAATGGGGGCACCTGGGTGGCTCAGTGGGTTAAGCCTCTGCTTTCAGCTTAGGTCATGATCTCAGGATCCTGGGATCTAGCCCTGAATTGGGTTCTCTGCTCAGCAGGGAGCCTGCTTCCCCCTCTCTCTCTCCCTGCCTCTCTGCCTATTTGTGATCTCCTGTCTCTCTCTCTCTCTGTCAAATAAATAAAATCTAAAAAAAAAAAAATAAATAAAATAAAATCTTCAAAAAGATAAAAAGAGGGCGCCTGGGTGGCTCATTGGGTTAACCCACTGCCTTCGGCTCAGGTCATGATCTCGGGGTCCTGGGATCGAGTCCCGCATCGGGCTCTCTGCTCAGCAGGGAGCCTGCTTCCTCCTCTCTCTCTCTCTCTGCCTGCCTCTCTGCCTACTTGTGATCTCTCTCTGTCAAATAAATAAATAAAATCTTAAAAAAAAAAAGATAAAAAGAGAAAACAGCAGAAAGATTTTAATTCAAAGGAATTTTAATTTGATTACCTCCATAAAGACCCAGTTTCTAATAAGGTCGGTCATATTCTGAGGTACTCAACTTAGGACTTGAATATATCTTCTGGGGGAAATTCAGTTCAGTCCATAACAGGAATGATGGAACATATGGTATTCATTAATATTTAATAGTTCTTATATTTCCCAGCTTCCTTTGCAATATGCTTGGAGGCTTGTGACTACTTCTCCAAATCACTGTGAGCAGAAGTGGCCTGTGTGTCTTTTGAGCTGGGTCAGTGCAAAGCCTGGTGCAACCTTTTAGCTCCATTTTCCTGACTTGGCAATCTCTGAGGACAAGGGTTGAAAGAGTGATTTTACCAAAATGGTCAACCCTTAGTCAAACTGGGTCCCTGACTGTCTATGTAGAATCGAGTCCTCTGCCAAAATATAATAGACATGTAGCATAAGCAAGAAAAAAAAAATCTTTGTGGTTTAGAGACACTAAGATTTAGAGGTCTGTAGCAGCATTTGGTGTTAATTATCCTTACTACAGCAGCCTAACCTTGATGGGCACATTATTGGAAAAGTTTCTATCTTGGGGTGCAGCTTATGTCTTGAAGTGGGTTTTTTAGTTATCTGCAAAAAAAAAAAAAAAAAAAGGGGGGGTGGGGGCATGAGCTTCTCCCAACAAAGAATATTCAGGGATAAGAGTATGAAAATCTCTATAGCTGTATTAGTCTGCTCAAGCTGCTTAAACAAGATATCACAGATTGGGTGGCTTAAGCAACAGAAATTTATTTTCTCACAGATCTGGTAGCTAGGAGTCCAAGATCAAGGTGCCAGCAAGATTGGTTTATGGTAGATCTCTGTTCTTAGCTTAGAGATGGTTGCCTTATTTTCATTCATAGCCTTTTCTCTGTGCACAAGTTGAAGGAGACAGCTCTCTGGTGTCCCTTCCCCTTCTCATAAGGATGCCAGGCCCATAGGATTAGGATCCACCCTCATGACCATTTAACCTTGTTACTTTTTTTACAGGCCCTATCTCCAAATACAGTCATATTGGGGGATAGGGCTTTAACATATAAATTTGGGACAGGTGGGGACACAATTCAGTCTATAATATCATTGAATGAATAATATAAAATATGAGGAGCTCCTCACCTCTTTTTTTTTTTAAGATTTGTTTTTATTTATTTGGCAGAACACAAGCAAGGGGAGAGGGGTAGAGGGATAATAAGCAGGCTCCCCACTGAGCAAGAAGCCCAATGCAGAACTTGATCCCAGGACCCGAGATCATGACCTGAGCAAAAGGCAGACACTTAACTGACTGAGCCATCCAGGTGCCCCTCCTCACCTCTGATCTCACTCTCTAGATGGGAGAGTGAGTAGCTTCTTTCTGTTCTTCCCACGTTTTACCATTCAGACACAAATATAATATAAATTAGATTATACTACACCTATAGTTATTTTTTCACTTATTGTGGAAAAAGCTCATTATGATTTTTCTTCACTTATTGCTATATTACAGACATCATCCATATCAGTGCCTAAAAATCCCAAAATACTCTTTCAAACAGGTGAATAGTATTTGCTTGTAAAGATTATGATAATTAAGTTTTTCTCTGGACACATGATAAATCAATTCAAATTTCTTTTTATGGACAATGCTGCAGAAAATTCGTGATGATTAAAGAAAACTCACAGAGGAACCGGCTCCAGTTACTAGCAAAGACAGGTTTAGAATTCAGTTCTCAATTTGACAAAACCTCCTTAATTTAGGAGTTCCAATATCTCTGGATTTTTTTTTTAAAGATTTTATTTATTTATTTGTCAGAGAGAGAGAGAGAGAACACAAGCAGGCAGAGTGGCAGGCACAGGCAGCGAGAGAAGCAGGCTCCCTGCCGAGCAAGGAGCCCAATGTCGGACTCGATCCCAGGATGCTGGGATCATGACCTGAGCTGAAGGCAGCGGCTTAACCGACTGAGCCACCCAGGCATCCCACAATATCTCTGGAATTAAAAGCAAACAAGAACAAACCTCACACATTTTAAAACGTGACTTTTTGCAGAATTAAAATTTGATAGTTTATTTATCAGGGTTTCACAACTATTTCACGTCTCTAATACCCAGCTGAGGTGCAC
Source organism: Mustela erminea (assembly GCF_009829155.1). Taxonomy (NCBI): domain Eukaryota; kingdom Metazoa; phylum Chordata; class Mammalia; order Carnivora; family Mustelidae; genus Mustela; species Mustela erminea. The sequence goes on along the minus strand of NC_045619.1, from coordinate 73,584,344 downwards.
TAATCAATAGATGGTAAAGCCCTGAAGCCAACTCAAAGCCCCAGAAGTATCATTTCTGAGTTTTGCCCACAGATGTTAAATTCACATAAACAATCAAATCCCAGGATTAGCAACTCAGAGCCAGTTGTGGCCTGGAACCTAATCTATAGGTTCTCTAAAAGCCACTTTCCTGCCCTCCCCGCCCCATCTGGCCAACTGTGTGTTGGAGATCCCGCGTCTCACTCTCTGGATCCCATTATACAACAACAACATGCTGACAACCTTTATGTTACTTGTATCACACCCCATCTAGACTATGTTCTCAAGCTAGGAGATACTCTAAAGGCTGATTTAGATTTTCTTTTTTCACCTCAAAGGAAGAGTGGTAATAATTTTAAAAATAATAATGAAATATATAAAAAGGAAGGTAAAAGTCACCTGAACTCTGTTGGCATCTCATCAAATCCCTTGCTCTGAAGGTAAATACTATTAAAGGTTTCTGGTGTGTGCTTTCAGAAATTTCCCACACATGGGGGAGTCATATTGTTTTATAATTAAGTTTAAAAAATAATTTTTTAAGTTTTCACTTAGTGTCTTGTTGGCATCTTTCCAAATCAATGTATATAGCATCACCTCATTCTTTTTAACACCTTTAAATGTATGTATATATGTAGAACACAATTTGTTTATGATTTCATTTGTCTTTTAAATTGCACTGGTGCCTCAAAGACACCACACAGAGAGAACTTGAAAGTTACTGGTGGAATGGGTACTAGTAAATGTTCCTTGCCTGGTATAACCCATATATGGGGAAAGACGTGTTGCCTTAGAAGGTCACCTATGCTTCTGAGCTTCAATCTTCCCATCTGCAAAAAGGGACCAACATTTTTTAGCATTGATGAGATAATGCATATAGGGCTACCTGGTGAGGAGGAAATGGCATTTTGGGGGACAGTATGCTGTATTCTTTAAAGCATGGGTTTTATAGGCAGACACAACATGCTTTAATTCAAGTTCTGTTTACCAGTTCTAACCTGGAATGACTGATGTACACTCTCTGAGCCTATTTGCTCATCTACAAAATACATGAGAAAATAGCGACACCTAGGTGGCTTGGAGGGTTAAGTGTCTGCCTTTGGGTTTGGTCATGATCTCAGAGTCCTGGGATTGAGCTCACATGGGCTCCCTGCTCAGCGGGAAGCCTGCTCCTCTGCCCTCTGCCATTCCCTGCTGCACCCCCCTCCACCGGCTTGTGCTCTCTGGCTTTCTCTCACTCTCTGTTAAATAAATAAAATCTTTTTAAAAAGAAAATATTTTATTTACTTAAAGAGAGCGAGCTAGGGAGAGCATGAGTGGGGGGGTAGGGGGAGCGAAGCAGGCCCACCACTGAGCTGGGACCCCAATGCGGACTCGATCCCAGAACCATGGGATTATGACCTGAGCTTAAATCAGACTCTTAGTGACTAAGCCACCTAGAACCCCACCAAATAAAATATTTTTTAAAGAAGTACATGAAAAAATAGCTGTGTGATTCAAAACAAAATAATGCATAAAAAGGGCTTACCAGAGTGTGTTTGTCATTAAATGTGCTCAATCATAGTAGCAATTACTGTCAAATGTGACCGCTGAAGCTAGATAAACCTGAGCTTAAAATCCGCCTCTGGCAGTCCTTAGATATATGTTCCTGAGGAGTTCTCTTAAAGTTTCTGAATTTACTTTTCTCAACCTACTTCATAAGATTGTGAGGATGAAACAAGATGCTTAGCATCATTCCCAAAACATGGTACATACAGGCACTTCGCACTGTGTTCAGGTTTTTTTTTTTTTTTTTTTAAGATTTTATTTATTTATTTGACAGAGAGAGATCACAAGTAGGCAGAGAGGCAGGCAGAGAGAGAGGAGGAGGCAGACTCCCCGCTGAGCAGAGATCCTGACGTGGGGCTCGATCCCAGGACCCCGGGACCATGACCTGAGCCGAAGGCAGAGGCCTCAAACCACTGAGCCACCCAGGCACCCCTGTGTTCAGGTCTTTGAATGCGAGCACTCATCAGGTCCTTCCCAGCTCATCATGCACAGATGAGGTGTATTTATTTAATTTATTTTTATTTTATTTTATTTTTTTAAAAGATTTCATTCATTTGAGAGAGACCACAAGTAGGCAAAGAGGCAGGCAGAGAGAGAGGAGGAAGCAGGCTCCCTGCCAACCAGACAGCCCGATGCAGCGTCTCAATCCCAAGACCCTGGGACCATGACCTGAGCCGAAGGCAGAGGCTTTAACCCACTGAGCCATCCCGGCTCCCCTAATTTATTTTTAAGTAGACTTCACACCCAACATGGAGCTTGAACTCACAACCTTGAGATCAAGTTTCATGCTCTTTGAGCAGAGCCAGTCAGGTGCCCCCAGATAAGTATATTTAAACTGGGTAGTTGTGTTGAAGAGGAGTTTCAAAGTCAAAACCCCTGTGCCCTTTTGCCATTGTGAAAGTCCTTTAAAATGTTTAAAGTCCTTTCTATGGGCTGTTTTACCCAATAGTTCACAGGAAGTGTAATGAGATGTAATGAATAGTGATAAAATGTATTCAAGCAGAATGTTAATCATTTAATCATTTAAGGGGAAAAAAAAGCCCACAGAGGACTTCTTCCTTCAAGGGGTACATTTTCTCAGCAAATTAATTTCTTAAGTTATCAAATAACAGCTAACACCAATTCTATTTCTCTGTTGAATTTACAAGTTCAGTAGAAACACAAACTATAATGACATGTGGGGGTGGGAAATGGTTATGGGAGGCTGAATCACAGCCCAGAGGAATGCAAAACTGAGAAACATCCTAAAAAGTTGTTAAGCTAGAGAACTAGACATAGCTCTGAAAGAAAAGTTCATAGTTGAAGGCTGCTTAAGGAAGGGAACTTTCCAATTCTGCTGGTCAAAGGATACATTCCCAGCCCACCAGGATTTAGGAGAGCCATGCGTCTCGACGAGTCTGCAGTTTTCATAGCTGAGAGAAGGAATTTTGCTCCAAGAACCTTATTAGTAAATACCACCTACAGACTGAGAACATAAGCAAACTGCTTGACACCCCTAAAGCACTCTGGTTAGATCCCCTTTCCATTTGGACTTAAAGGCGAGCTCTGGACAAGGGGACGGAGGAAAGGAGGAGAGCGCCATAGGCAAGTAAAGGCTCTTGAGCAGAGCTTCTCAGCTTTGGCACTACGGGCATTTCGGACTGCAGAGCTGTTGGTGGCAGGGTGCTGTCTTGTGCCCTGTAGGACCATCCTGGGCCTCTCCGCATTAGATGCAGTAGCACCACTCCTCTCCCAGGGCTGACAAACCGAAAATGTCTCCAGACTCTGCCAAATGTCCCTGCTGAGGCAGGAGACAGGAGATGGAAGAACAGGCTGAGAGCCGATGCGCTTGGGTGTGAGGAAGCAAACCATAGGAACATACCCTGGACATCTGCCTCCTCCCTTTCTCCCTTTATAAAATTTTTTTTTCTCCTTTATAAACATTTTACCTTTTTAGAAAGGTTCTTTATGAATCCGTTAAAAGATCCCTGATGGATCTTCTGCAGCTGGAGAGCTATTTCTGTTTTCATCCTAGTCATCCCATGACAGGTTGCGACTTACCCGAGACCATTGGTGAAGCCCTTCCGCATCTGGGAGGTGAGCAGGATGGCAGGAGGGCGCAGATCCAAGCCGTGAGGTCTCATCCGGGCAGGTCTTGTGGTATTCAGCCTGAGAGCAATATTGAAAACTAACCTGCTTACCTCATTTTTGACTATCACCGTATCTCTGAAAAATGGAGGTGAGCAGGTAGAGGAAGAAGGGGGTGAATCAGAATCATCTGGGAGAAAATGATATAATCCTGTCCACCACCTGCAGGCATGTAGCCCCAGGCACCATCAAACATGCCAGCAGGCGCAAGCGCGGGATGGGTGTGCCTGTTTGCAACTCTCTCCTCGAGGAAGAACCACCTGCCTGAGAAGTTTTCTACAACACCTAACCTCAGTCACAGGTGGGCTCTCAATAACAAGATAAGGATGTTCCTTGGGGATCCTGACTGTTTCTGTTAGAAGAGCATGGCATGCTTGATCTCGAGACTGTGAGTTCCCGCCCTACTCTGGGTGTCGAGATTACCGAAATAAATCAATAAACTTAAAAACAATGTTCCTTAAAGCATTATCTTAACTAGTGAAAAATAGGATGTAGGAGATTTGCTGATAGGTTGTGGAGGAGTAAAAACGAAAGAATTCGGGGCGCCTGGGTGGCTCAGTGGGTTAAGCCGCTGCCTTCGGCTCAGGTCATGATCTCAGGGTCCTGGGATCGAGTCCCGCATCGGGCTCTCTGCTCAGCAGGGAGCCTGCTTCTTCCTTCTCTCTGCCTGCCTCTCTGCCTACTTGTGATCTCTCTCTGTCAAATAAATAAATAAAATATTTTTTTAAAAAAACGAAAGAATTCATATAAAGTTCCTAGAATAGTGCTCAGCACATAGTGAGCCCTCAAATGCTTGCTATGACTATGAAAAACTGCTTTTGGAGGTAGGGAAGTGCTTAGGGTATGACATTGAATGAAAATAATAAGACCTCAGGCTATAAATAGTGGATCCCTATGTTTGTTTGTTTTTTAAAGATTTTATTTATTTATTTAACAGAGAGATAGCACAAGCAAGCAGAGCAACAGGCAGAGGGAGAGAGAGAAACAGGCTCTCTGCTGAGCAGGAAGCCCGATGTGGGGCTGGATCCCAAGATCCCAGAACCATGGCCTGAGCTGAAGGCAGCTGCTTAACCAGCTGAGCCACACAGGCACCCCGGATCCCTTGTGTTTTAAAAAGATACCCATAATCTGGGGATCCCAACTCAAGACTGAGCTGTGACAGTCTCTCTCTTAGATTTCATTATGACTGGTGGGAGACACACTTGAAGAATTTCCTCTGGTATTAAGGAGAAATAAGAGAACAGAGTGGAGAACAGAAAGACAACTGGGAGGATCATAGAGCAGCTGGGTTAGGGACTGTCTCCTTCCCAGCCGAGCTGGATTAAGGGACGGGGGAGCAGGTGAGCCATCTTGTTGCCATTGCACAAGGGATGCTAAAGAATCAGTGAGCACTAGGCATAGTAGAAAACAGTGTTTTGGGGGAAATTTGTATTTACCAAAACTCTCAGAGTACCAAATGTGGTTAAAGTCACTTGTCACAGTTTGAAACCCCCAGGGGGCGCGGGTGAGTAAATGATCCCTACACCGCTTTCTAGTGAAACTGGGTCCAGCTGATTCCGGTCTTTTCATTTTGTGAATAGTAAGTATATGCAGCTCTTTTGCCAAAACTGGAGAGCCCAGAGCACAATAGAAGAGGTTGCCAGCTGCCCCCAGAAGTCTTACTTCTCTGTCCTTCCTTCTTTCTCTAAGTAAATGTTAAGAAAGTATTTAAAAGTATTAGTTTTAAAAGGCACCAAATTAATACTTTCCCTGGAGCCTGTACCTTCCATCTGGCCCTGATCCCAGGCCGACCCCTCTTCAGAGCTCATAAAGACCAAGATTATTGGCAGAAACTGAAGAATTTTTATTTGTTGCATTTCGGTTGTTATGTTGGCCAAGGAATCTGTTGCATACTAAGATCTGAGAGACTTGCGTCCTATAACTGGGGCTTAGATGACAAATACTAAGGCAAACTTTGGGAGCAGGGGACTCTCTCTGCCTGGCCACCATCACTGACCCAAACTCTGGCAAGTGACTGTTACTAATGGTTGTATAATTGTAGGGGGATGGCAGCATTTCCTTAGTAATGGCATGTTTCTTCTTAATTTCTGACTCTATTTTTAGACTTAAGAAAAAATGGAAGATACAGAGAAGAAAAGTTAAGATGAAATTACTCAGGATCCCACAGCTTTAAACTTACATTGATCTTTACTTTGGCTGCTCGAAGTCTGGACTTTGTGTTCTAATTCCATTTTGGTTTCGTGGTTTGGTTTTTGAATCTGGAAATGTACAACTTGTCCTATTGCACTTTTTCTAATGTCGTTTGGAAACAATAGAACCTCAGACCCTCTGGAATTTGGCATTTTAAGAGTAAACGAAATACATTTATGCAGCCCCTTGGTGTGTCTGAGAAGCCCAAATACACACAGGAAGGTAGAAAGGTCACAGATTTACCCAGCTTGTTATCTCTTTGCCTTTCACACAGTTTTTTCTTCTAAAAATCTATTACCATTTTTTGGGTGCCTTAAATAAACCAATTATTAATATGTAGCAAGGCAATACTTTTCGTATCAATCCCAGTTCCTTTTATTTGAAACAATGTGTAATTTGGGGCCCCTGAGTTGCTCACTTGGTTAGGCATCGGACTTTCGACCTTGGCTCAGGTCTTGATCTCAAGTCATGAGTTCAAGACCTTTGTTCGGTCTAGTGTGGAGCCTACTTAAAAAAGGAAAGCAAAAAGAGGAAAAACTGTATACTTTTATAACATTCCACATAGTTGTTGATACATATTTCCATTGTGCTTAAAATAGGATGCTTCTCCTGTTTTTACTTTATAAATATTATATTAGGTTGAACCACAGCTGACAAGCATGGGGTCAAAACTTTTCCATATGAAAAAAAAAAAAACAAGCACTTTTCCATATGAATGTTGACAAATACACATTTTTGTGACACTACAGCTCATGTATTTTAAAAATCCAGGGTATTTGGTTTACAACGAACACATCTTCTGATTAGAAGAATGACAAAATACGGGAATAGTTCTTTGTGTGTTCGGAGAAAGTTAAAAAGAAACCTACTCTCAGTATATTCAGAGTAATCTTAGACCTTAAATATTGATACATAACCAACTAGCATACAGAAAGCATTCAATTAATATTTAGATGTCGAATGAATGGATGACTCAAGATAAACTATTTCTTGAAACTATTGTTTTTCCTGGGACAATTTACAGTTATTTTTTCTTTATCTTTACGAGACAATTTTTATTTGTATGGAAAGAGATAAAGAAAAGGAAAGTTGCAATATGTAGGCTTACAAACAATTCAGGAAAATAAAGGACTAGGTTAAACTCCATAAAAACATTAGAAAAAAATTTTTTTGAAATACATGTAGACTTACAGAAAAGTTAGAAATGAATTATGAGAAATCTAGTTTATCCTTCATCCAGATTCTCTAGAAGCATTTTATTTCATTGGCTTAATCTTTGATTTTTTTCGTCGCTGAGCCATTTGTCAGTACGTTGCATACCTGATGCCTCTTTGTCTCAAACACTTGTGTGTGTATTTTAAAGAACAAGGCTATTCTCTTACATAATCATATTGCAATGACTGAAATGGCAAAATTAGCACATGTAATTATCTCACTTACAAATGTTAATTACTGTCTCAGTAATATATCCTTGATGGAAGGAAAAAAATATTCTGGCCTAGGTCCAACCCGGGATTACATACCCTTGTATTTGGTTATCCTAACTCTTTAGTCATTTATTCTGGAAAAGTTCCTCGGTCTGTCTTTGTATTTTATGACCTTAATACTTTTTAATATAGACCAGGCATTCTGTAGAATATTCCTCCAATTGTGCTTGTCTGGTATTTCCTCCTGATTAGATTAGGTTCTGTATTTTTGGTAGGAATACCACAGAAATGATATTGTGCCCTTCTTAGTGCTTCAGACCAATAGCCCATGATACCAGTTTGTATTCACTGGTGATACTAATTTGTTAGGGTGCTGTCCCCAGGTTTTTCCATTGTAAAGTTTTTTTTTCTTTTTGTAATTAGTACGAATTTTATGGGTACAATTTTGAGACTGTAGAGATATACTTGTCCACGAGAATTTCTTACCCATCTGTTATAGTGTCTATTGATAATTCTTACATAAATTATTACTATGCTTTATCCAATACCTTTTTCTTAAGTAGGCTCCACATGGAGTGTCCTGGGCTTGAACTCATGATGCCTAACAGCTAAAAATGCTATTTTTTAAACTTCATCATTCCTTCTACATTTGTTTGTATTTTATTATGGGGAAGAAATTTTCCTTTTTCTCCATTCATTCATTCATTCATTCATTCATATCAGCTTGAATTCATGTGTTCCTATTTTACTGAATGGAATTTAATCCATTACCATCATTTCCCATGGCTCTCAGGCTTATTGAGATATAATTAACATATCACTGGGGCCCGTGGTTGGCTCAGTCTTTTGATCATCCAACTATTGATCTCAGCTCAGGTCTTGATCTCAGGATCAGTGAGTTCAAGCCCCACATTGGACACCACTACTTTAGAAAAAAAAAAAAAAGTTGACATATAACTACTACCATTTTTATTTTCATGTTTGACTATCCCAGATTTTACTAGTGGGAGTCTCTTTAAGCTGACTACTGGTTCTTCTGACGTGTCCCCATTATTCTTTGGGCACTTTCCCACTTTCTGGCACAATATAATATTCCAGATTTATTTTGAATGTTCTCTGCCCTAGCCCTGGAACTGGCTGTTTTTCCAAGGACCTCTGATTTCTTTTAGTGTGGTACTTAGAAACCAACATAGATATGCTCATTATTACTGGGGTGTTATTGCTTCTAGACCCTTGCAGCAGACAGCTTGGAAATATATGAACACACACATATCTATATATCTATACAGATCAATATATCTATATCTGTATAACTATACCCACCTAGCTAATTTTATAAAACCATGTATTCATACTGATTCTTGCAATTTTAGTCCAAAATACAGGATTTATTATCATGTTCACCCTTTCCATACTGCCTTTTCTGACAGAAATTTGGCTTCCATTATACTCAACATACTACTTGATTTTCTTGGTTCCAAAACTCAGCAAAAGTAATGTTAGATTTGTGAAGCCATACCATTGGGAAAAACAAACCAAAGACCTAGAATTCAATATTTGTTTGTAAGTCTATTTTTCTTTAGTTTAAGAATATGTAGTCAATATTTTACATTTAAAAATGTGCATTAGTTCTTCTAATTCTTATCTTCAGTTTGGCTGTGTTATTCTTTTGCTATTACTTGATATACAGATAGGTTCACTTGTTTGCATTTGTATTCCATATTAGGTTTTGTTTTACAATTTTAGTTTTATTATGTGTGTGTACGTAAAACATTAAGATGGTTCAAAAGTCAAAACTCAACTAAAAGGTATATTTAAAAAAGCATCATGATAAATACCCAACTTTTGTATCAACATGGATGGGACTGGAAGAGATTATGCTGAGTGAAATAAGTCAAGCAGAGAGAGTCAATTATCATATGGTTTCACTTATTTGTGGAGCATAACAAATAACAGAGGACATGGGGAGATGGAGAAGAGAAGGGAGTTGAGGGAAATTGGAAGGGGAGGTGAACCATGAGAGACTATGGACTCTGAAAAACAACCTGAGGGTTTTGAAGGGGTGGGGGGTGGGAGGTCAGGGGAGCCAGGTGGTGGGTACTGGGGAGGGCACGTATTGCATGGAGCACTGGGTGTGGTGCATAAACAATGAATTCTGTTACACTGAAAATAAATAAAAAGAAAAGCATCATGACTGCTTTAGCAAATAATTTTTTTTAAAGATTTTATTTATTTATTTGACAGACAGAGATTACAAGTAGACAGAGAAGCAGGCAGAGAGAGAGGAAGGGAAGCAGGCCCCCTGCTGAGCAGAGAGCCTGATGTGGGACTCGATCCCAGGACCCTGAGATCATGACCTGAGCCGAAGGCAGCGGCTTAACCCACTGAGCCACCCAGGCGCCCCAGCAAATAATTTTTTTAAAAAAGATTTTATTTATGAGAGAAAGAGTGCAAGCTAGCATGGGAGTGGGGAGGTTGGGGAAGAGGGAGAAGCAGACTCTATGCTGAGCAGGTTGCCTGATGACACAGGGCGCAATCCCAGGACCCTGGGATCATAACCCAAACTGAAGGCAGACGCCTAACTGACTGAGTCACTCAGGTGCCCCATAAATAATTTTTTTATATTTGAAGATTCCTTCTCCTATATTTATAACTGAACCTGGAGCCTTTGATTCATTCTCCTTATGTCCCATTCCTGCCTGCCTGTTCCCCACTCCTCAAGCATATATACACAGATACATAAGCAGGTACTGTGGAGAAGATATTGGAAAAACTACAAGATGATATTTAGGACAAGGTATGTTTCTTCCAACATTGGACATGATTCTCTATAGACAGAACATTCTTAATTTTTTCACAGTATATGATAATAATATATTTAAGTGATTTAAAATATTTTTTGTGAAAAAAACATAATGGACTATAAGGTCCAATCTTACTGTATAAAAGCAGAGAGTTTCCTTTACTAAGACAAAGCAGCCTGGTTTTGTTTTTACTTAAATGCAGGACAAAAACAATCCATGAATCACTTCCTCTATGAAGTGGCTGAAGACTAGGCACTCATTATCCAAACCCTGGATGAGGTCCCCCCTGCCAGTCCCACTTCCTCAGGACATGTGTCTCTCAGTGCCTCTGGCTCTTTTTGGAACAGTGACCAGCTGCCTCTAATTTCCGCAGTTGAGGTGCTGTGGTGATGGTGGTGATAGTGGGTTGAGACTAATTTTTGAAAGCAAAAATACATTATGAAAAAATTAACCAAGATTTTTACATTTTGAAGTCCTTGACTATGTCTTAAACACTTAATCAGAAATCTAGTTTCGTATTAAAGAAGTTTAGCTTATAAAATGTTGATTTCCTTTCCTCTCGACCTCTGTTCCAAAAGTCCAGAGTCACAATCTGATACTTTGGAAGAGATGTTCTGTTCACTTTTTTCCCCTTTTACATAACCTAGCTTGTGCACTGCATAAGTATTTCTTGTGCTCTTAAAATGTGCCAGGCACTGTTTTGTAGATTTGGGACATCAGTAATCAAAACAGATAAATGGACCTTATTTGGAACTTTTTACTAGTAGATAGAGCAGACAGATAGGAAAAATAAACATAAAAAGAGCTAATTATTTGGCTACAAGATGCTATAAGTGTTATGGGAAAAAATAGATGAGGAATGGGAGAGTTACATTGGTAGTGAAGGCAGTTGTAATCTAAAATAACATGTTCAAGGGAGATTGAGGTGGTGAGATTTGAACAAAGACCTTAAACTGGCAGGGTGTTACTCATGTAGGTATCTGGGGAAAGAACATTGCAGGAAGAGGGTCCAGCCAGTGTATGTGTTACAAGGCTGTGATGTACTTGGCTTCTTTACGGAAAAGCAAGGTGATGTATGGTACAGGGTAGTGGTGGTGGTGGGAGACATATAGGGCCTAGGAGGCCACTCAAGGCCCTAGGCTTTATTGGATGTGAAATGGGGAGTTCCTGGAGGGATTGGAGAGGAAAAGCAACATGATCTGACTTGTGCTTTACCTAACTCCCCTGGCTGATTATTTGACAATGGGAGGGGTGGCATGATAGCCTGGAGACTAATTAGAAAGATACTGCAGTCATGTAGGCAAGAGGTGATGGTGGTTCAGGCCTAGTTAAAAGTTACCACATTCAGGCCAGAAACCAAAAACTGCACAGCATGCAAGAAGAGCCCCTGCAGATGACTGTCGTTAAGGATAGAGCCCCCAAACCCAACAGTAGAGCACATGCAGCACACACCAGAGACATTCCCTGAAGCACCAGGCCTTGGGTACTACATGACTTCTTCTCCATAAGGCCATTACTTTTAGGATCAGGAGACATAACTGGCTTTTTTCACCCACAGAAGAAGGCAGAGACTTAGACAAAATGCCAAGATGGAGGAATTTATCCTAAATGAAAGAAAAAGAGAAGGCCATTTCCAGAGATCTAAGCAAAACAGATGTAAGTAACATGCCTGATGGAGAATTCAAAGCAACAATAAGGATACTCACTGGACTTGAGAAAAGATAATGGAAGAGATCAGAAGAGATCCTTACCACAGAGATAATAGAGTTGAGTCAGAAATCCAATAAATGAGATTTGGAAAATAGACTTAATGCAATAAATAGACTGGAAAGAGCAGAGAACCAAATAAGTGAAATAGAAGACAAAGTAATGGAAAATAATGAAGCTGAACAAGAGAATAACTATGGAACACAATAATAAACTGGGAAATCAGTGACTCCATCAAACATAACAACATTTGTATTATAGGAGTCCCAGAAGAAGAGAGAGAAAAGGGGCGGGGAGCAGAAAGAAATATCAGAAAACTTCCCTAATATGAAGAAGGAAACAGAATGCCAGATGCAGGAGGCTGAGAAAACTCCCATTAAAATCAACAAAAGCAGGCCAACATCAAGACATACTGTAATTAAAACTGCAAAATACAGTGATGAAGAGAAAAAATCTTAGCAGCAGCAAGACAAAAGAAACCCTTAACTTACAAGGGAAGACCCGTAAGGCTAACTGGAGACTTTTCAAGAGAAACTTGGCAAGACAGAAGGAGTGGCATGATATATTCAAAGTGCTGAATGGGAAAAATCTGCACCCAAGAATACTTTATCCAGGAAAGCTGTCATTCAGAATAGAAACAGAGATAAAGAGTTTCCCAGAAAAAAAAAAAAAAAAAAAAACTAAAAGAGTTGGGCAGCCTGGGTGGCTAAGTTAGTTAAGTGTCTGACTCTTAACCTCAGTTCAGGTCTTGATCTCAGAGTCATGAGTTTAAGCTCCACATTGGGCTCCATGCTGGGCATGGAATCTAGTTAAAAACAAAAAAAGCAAAAAAAACCCCCAAAACCCAAAACAAAAAACTAAAGGAGTCTGTAACCACTAAACCAGCCCTGCAAGAAATATTAAAGGGGAATCTTTACTGCAAAAGAGAGACCAAAAGTGACAAAGGATCAGAGAAAATCTTCAGAAACAATGACAAAACAAGTAGTAAAATGGCAGTAAATACATATCTATCAAACAATTATTTTGAGGGGCACCTGGCTGGCTCAGTTGGTGGAGAGTATGATTCTTGAATCAGGGTCGTAGGTTCCAGCCCCATGTTGGGTGTAAAGGTTACTTAAAAAAATCTTTTTTGAAGATGTAATTTATTTGTGTGTGTGTGTGAGAGAGAGAGAGAAAGCAGGGGGGACAGCAGGCAAGAGGGAGAAACAGATTTCCCAGCTGAGCAGGGAGCCTGATTGGACTCAATCCCAGGACTGTGGGATCATGACCTGAGCTGAAGGCAGACACTTAACCAACTGAGCCACCCAGGCATCCCACGATTACTTAAAAATCTTAACAAAAAATAATTATTTTGAATGTAGATGGACTAAATGGTCCAAACAAAAGAGATAGGACATCAAAATGGGTTAAAAAAAAAACCTCAAAACACAAGAACCATCTATATGCTGCCTATAAGAAACTTGTTTTAAAGATTTTATTTATTTGAGAAAGAGTGAGCTAGTATGAGAGAGAGCATGAGAAAGGGGAGGGTCAGAGGGAAAGCAGACTTCCTGCTGAGCAGGGAGCCCGATGTGGGGTTTGATCCTGGGACTCCGGGATCATGACTTGAGGTGAAGGCAGATACTTAAAATCCAGGTGCCCCAAGAGAGTCATTATTACACAAATGGATGTCAAAAGAAAGCCGGAATAGCATTACCTGTATCAGACAAACTAGAATAAAACAAAGACTGTAATAAGAAATAAAGAAGGGTACTAAATAATCATAAAGGGGGCAATCCAGTAAGAAGATATAACAATTATAAATAGTTATGCACCCAACATAGGAGCATCCAAACACATAATGACACACATAAAGGAATTAATTGATAATAACACCATAATTGTAGGGGACTTTAACACAACAGTTATATAATGGACAGATCACCTAAGCAGAAAATCAACAAGGAAACAATGGCTTTGAAGGACACTCTGGACCAAATGGACTTAACAGATATATTTGGAACATTCCATCCCAAAACAGCACAATACACATTCCTTTCAAGGGCACATAGGATATACTCCAGAATAGATTACATATTAGTTCACAAAACAGGCCGCAACGAATACAAGACTGAGATCATACCATGGACCTTTTCTGACCACTACACTATGAAACTAGAAGTCAACCACAAGAAACAATTTGGAAACACCACAAATACACAGAGGCTAAACAATAATAAATGGGTCAAATCAAAGAAGAAATTAAAAACATACATGGAAACAAATGAAAATGAAAACACAAAGTCCAAAACCTTTGAGATGCAGCAAAAGGAAAGAAGGAAGCATACAGCAATATAGGCCTACCACAAGAAGCAAGAAAAATCTCAAACCTAACTTTACACCTAAAGGAGCTACAAAAAGAACAAATGAAGCCTAAAGCCTACAGAAGGAAGGAAATAATAAAGATTAGAACAGAAATAAATGGCATAGAAACTTAAAGCAATAGAACAGATCAATGAAGCCAGGAGCTGGGTCTTTGCAAGAATTAATAAAATTAATAAACGTCTAGCCAGACTTACCAAAAAGAGAAGGGACCCAAATAAATAAAAAATAAGAGAGAGAAGAAATAGGGTACGCCTGGGTGGTTCAGTTAGTTAAGTGCCTGCCTTGGGTTCAGGTCATGATCCCAGGGTCCTGGGATCAAGTCCCATGTCAGGCACCCTGCTCAGCGGGGAGTTTGTTTCTTCTTCTCCCTCTGCGCCTCCCCCTGCTCAGGCTCTCTTTCACTCTTTGAAATACATATTTATGTATGTATGTATCCATACATAAATAAAGTTTAAAAAATAAGTGAAAAGAGAAGAAATAACATCACAAAAATACATACATACACACATATATACATAAAATCTATAAAAAATAAGTAAAAAGTGAAGAAATAACACCACCACAAAATATAAATAATTATAAAAGATTATGAAAAACTATATGAAAAAAATGGATAAACTCCTACAAACATATAAACTACCAAAACTGAAACAGTAATAGAAAACTTGAACAGATTAATAACCACTGAAGAAATTGAATCAGTAATCAAAAATCTCCCAACAAACAAAAGTCCAGGGCCAGATGGCTTTCCTAGCAGAATTCTACCAAACATTTAAAGAAGAGTTAATACTTATTCTTCTCAAACAGTTCCAAAAAATAGAAATGGAACAAAATCTCCTAAACTCATTCTATGGAGCCAGCGTTGCTCTGATTCCAAAACCAGACAAAGACTCCTCAGAAAAGAGAACTACAGGCCAGTTTCTCTAATGAACTTGGGTGCAAAAATTCTCAACAAAATACTAGCAAATCAAATCCAACAGTACATTAAAAGAATCATTCATCACAATCAAGTGGGATTTATTCCTGGGCTACAAGTATGGTTCAATATTTGCAAATCAATGTGATATACTACATTAGTAAGAAAAAGGATAAGAACCATATGATCATTTCAATAGATGCAGAAAAAGCATTTGACAAAGTACAACACCCTTTCAAGATAAAAACCTTCAACAAAGTGGGGTTAGATGGAACATACCTCAACATCAGAAAGGCCATATATGAAAAACCCATAGCTAATATCATCCTCAATGGAGAAAAACTGAGAGCTTTTCCTCTATGGTCTGGAAAAATAAAGGGATGTCCACTATCACCAATGTTATTTAACAAAGTTTAACATGTTATGTTAAACATATTTAACATAGTTTTGTAAGTCTTACCCTCAGCAATCAGACAACAAAAAGAAATAAAAGGGATTCAAATTGGCAAGGAAGAAGTCAAACTTTCACTATTTACAGATGACATGATTCTCTATGTAGAGAAGAATTCACCAAAAAATTTGGTAGAACCAATACATGAATTCAGTAAAGTTGCAGAATACAAAATCACCATAGAGCAATCTCTTACATTTCTATATACCAATAATGAAGCAGCAGAAAGAGAAATTAAGGAAGTGATCCTCTTTACAATTGCACCCACAACATGATACCTAGGAATAAACCCAACCAAGGATGTAAGAGACCTGTATTCTGAAAACTATAAAACACTGATGAAAGAAATTGAAGAGGACACACACAAAAAAATGGAAAAACATTCCATGTTCATGGATTGGAAAAACAAATACTGTTAAAAATGTCTATACTACCCAAAGCAATCTACATATTTAATGCAACCCCTATCAAAATACCACCACCATTTTTTCATAGAACTAGAACAACTCTAAAATTTGTACAGAACCACAAAAGACCCAGAATAGCCAAAGCAACCTGGAAAAGGCAAAGTTGGAGGCATCACAATCCCAGACTTCAAGCTGTATTACAAAGCTATAGTGATCAAAACAATATGGTACTGATGCAAAAATAATCACCCAGATCACTGGAAGAAAAGAGAAAACCCAGAAATGAACCCACGACCATGTGGTCAAATTAATCTTTAATAAAGAATATCCAATGGGAAAAAGACAGTCTCTTCAACAAACGGTGTTGGGAAAACTGTACAGCAACATACAGAAGAATGAAACTGGCCTACTTTCTCACACCACACACAAAAATAAAGTCAAAATGGATGAAAGACCTTAATGTGAGACTTGAAACTATAAAAATCCTACAGAACATAGGCAATCCTTATCAAAATACCAATAGAATTTTTTAGACTAGAACAAATAATCCTAAAATTTATATGGAACCACAAAAGATCCCAAAAGCAAAAGCAATCTTGAGAAAGAACAAAGCTGGATATATTACAATTCTAGACTTCAAACTATACTACACAGCTCTAGTAAATTAAACAGTACAGTAGTGGCATAAAAACAAACACATAAATCAATGAAACAGAACAGAGAACCCAGAAAGAAGCCCATGTATATATTGTAAATAAATTTACAACAGGACCCAAAATGGGGAAAGACAATCTCTTCAATAAACTGGATGGCCACATACAAAACAATTAAACTGGGCCACTTATACCACACACAAAAACAAACTCAAAATGGATTAGAGACTCCTGCCTGAGACCTGAAAACACAAAACTCTTAAAAGAAAACATAGGTGTAAACTCACAGACATTAGCCTTAGCAATATTTCTCTAGATAGGTCTTTTCAGGCAAGGGGAACAAAAGCAAATATAAATAACTGGCACTACATCAAACTAATAAATTTTTGCACAGTGAAAAAATCCATCAAGGAAACAAAGGTGACTTACTAGTTGGGAGAAGGTATTTGCAAAGTATATATTAAATAAGGGGTTAATACCCAAAATATGTAAAGAAAACACACACACACACACACAAATGCCAAATAATCTGATTATAAAATGGGCAGAGGACCTGAAAAGGTATTTTTCTAAAGATCTATAGATGCATGACAGACACATGGAAAGGTGCTCAACATCACTAATCATCAGGGAAATGCAAATCAAATCCACAATGAGGTATCACTTTACACAGTCAGAATGACTATCAAAAAGACAAGAAATACCAAGTCTTGGCAAGGATGACTGTTGATGGAAATGCAAATTGACAAAGTTGCTTAAGAAAATAGCACAGAGTTTCTTCAAAAAGTTAAAAATAGAAATATCATAACACCCATTAATTTTGGGTATTTATCCAAAGAAAAATAAAACAGTAATCTAAAAAGATGTGGGTTTTTTTTGGTTTGTTTATTGCAGCATTATTTATAATGGACAAGATATGGGAGCAACCTAAGTATCCATCGATAAAGATGTGATATATATGAATACAGTGGAATGTTCTGCCATTAAAAAGATCCTTGGGGTGCCTGTGTGGTTCAGTTAGTTAAGTGTCTGACTTGATTTCACCTCAGGTCATGATCTCAGTGTCATGAGATGGGGCCCCACATTGGGCTCCGCACTCATTGAGGTCAACTTGAGATTCTCACTCCCTCACCCTTTCCCCATGCACTCTCTCTAATAACCTTTTTTTTTTTTTTTTTGTTAGAGTGAGAGAGAGAGAGCACAGGCAGGCAGAGGCAGAGGGAGAAGCAGGCTCCCCGCGGAGCAAGGAGCCCGATGTGGGACTCAATCCCAGGACAGTGGGATCATGACCTGAGCTGAAGTCAGCCACTTAACCAACTGAGCCACCCAGGCGTCCCAATAATAAATCTTTAATAAATCTTGTCATTTGCAACATGTATAGACCTACAGGGTATTATGTGGAGAAACACAAATACTATGATTTCACTTATATGCGAAATCTAAAAAACGAACAAAAAAACTCAGAGAACCGGTGGTTGCCGGAGGGGAGGAGGGATGTGAGCAGTATGTGAAGGGGATTAAGAAATAACAAAGTTCCAGTTATAAAAATAAGTCACAGGAACGAAAAGTACAGTGTAGAGAATATAGTCAATAATATTATAATAACTTTGTATGGTGATAGATGGCAACTACACCATCCTGGTGAGCATTTTGTAATATATATCATTGTTGAATTATTATATTGTAAACCTGAAGTAATATTATCAACTATAGTTCAATTAAAAGTAAAATGTGCTGAATGCCTCATATAGACCAGGCAATATACTAAAATATTATTTAAGTCCCAAAACATTTCAAGGAAGAGTTTATGTCTAAAGTCACAAAAAGTGATAGAGTCAGGGACCTCTAGTCACTTGTCTATGACAAAGTCCTTCTCAGTATAAGCTGCTACTCCAAGGAATGGTTTGAAGAATTTCAACATTACCTGAGACCCTGTTAGAACTTGATCATCACAGACATGCTAAAACAGAATCTGCATTTTAACAACCTCCGCCCCCCCCGATTCCCATGTACATTAGTCTGAGAAGTTCTGAATTATGCCACACTGGGTCTCTTTGCCATATTTCTACTCTGGTATAAGGTACACTCAAACACGTCACATTGGTAAGCCAAGGACAACTTTCAAGAAATTCTTCAGCTGATGCCAATTGCTTTTTTTTAAGTTAATATTTTATTTATTCATGAGAGAGAGAGGGAGGAAAGGAGAGAGGCAGAGGGAGAAGCAGACTCCCCGCTGAGCAGGGAGCCCCATGTGGGACTCAATCCCAGGAGACCTGAGCCAAAGGCAGACACTTAACTGAGCCACCCATGCACCCTGCTAATTGCTTTAAAGAACCAAGTGATAAATTAATTCACTGAGACCTCAACAAGGGTATTAATTTCTAAAAAGGATTATCTCCGGAAATATTTTCTCTTAAACTGTTCACACATTCCTTTTTGGGATATCTTTTACGTTTTAAATCAAAAGCCAGTAAAGTAACTGTATGAAACCCAGTGAAGTATTTCATAAAATACTTATGTATATAGTGTTTTGTAGTCACCAAGTGCATTTTTCGTATTTCTTGGAATGACTATAAGAGTTTATTATTGGGACTCAGGTAAATTGTCTAAGATCACATAATAGTAGTAACAGCAGGACTAAGACTCAAATGCATTTCCTCTGACTTCCATTTTCATGTCTGTTTCACCAGCTAAGACTGAGCAGTGCAGGCAAACACCATAAACAATGTAGTAAAGCAGTCAGTCATTTCTCGGAGAACAGAGTAGCACTGCTTTTGTGGCTCCTGTAGACCTTATCCTGGAGTTATCACAGGGAGGAGTCCCCAGTTCTATAACTGGGGAGCCCTGGCTTCTGTCACTGCGTTATTCTTGAAAGATTTCCACGGGTTTTGGTGGGGTTTGGAAGTGGGAAGGAGCATCGGCACGGTATTGGAGTAACTGTTCTGTGAGATAACCAAAATTTCTGACAACCGAGATCACTGTGAACATCTATAGTCCTAAATGAAATGACATTTAAGTCTTTATAATTCATTTAAGGATGTATTTATTTACAAGATACAAATGTTTAATATTTAATAGGAATTAAAGTGCTTAATTTTACAATGTTTCCAACTCTAGCCTTTATGACCAAATATACATATATTACACAATATATACACTATATGCAAGTATTTTACATTCATATAGCTAGAAAAGAATTACTTTTTGTGTACACTTTTTCACATTGGAGTTAACTCTAAAATTCTGGTAACATACCTTTTCAAACTGATCACAATTCCAAAACCCAGATAACACTCATTCAAAAATATCAGTCAATTGTCACTCACAAAATAAAATGCTAGTTTGGTTAAAAAAAAGTTTTATATACAGACATGATTGCTAATGAATGGAGACCCCTCCCCCAAGTGATACATTCCAACATCCACATAATGTGTAATATATAATGCAATTCCGTTTTCATAATGGTCCCCAAAACTATTATGTTTCTTTCCAAACTGATATATATATGTGTATATATATCTCACTCTACGTATTTGGTATTCACTTATTAAAATACGCTACAATGAGATTTCTGATTTAATTTCTCACTAAATCTACCATAACAAATTTTAGGAAGAAGTATACCATCATGTGACTTCTAGTGACCCCAATGACTTAAAAACTATCTTGTAGGAGCCATGTGCTAGTTCATCTCAAAACACAGAAAAGATACTGCATTCTGCCAAATGCTCGGTCAAAAAGTAGAAAAACCATGATTGACTTTAAAGGAATTTTTTTACCTCAGTAAACAGTGCAGAAAATGGCCCATAGAATGAAAGAATTTTAAGCCTGAAGGAAAAAGTAATTAATGGAGAAAGGCCTTGGTGCAACAAATCCCATCAGTGCTCAACTACAAAGACTTTTATTTTATAGTTCATATCCTTTCTGCAGTCTAGGTATTTTTTATTTTGTCCTAACATATACTGCTCTGATCTGGTGATCAGAAGTCTCTTTCTGTCCACTTCTCTGTTCACTCTTGCTTATTTCAGTTCCTAATTTTTTATTCCTCTTTACCGTATCAATAAAGAAAGTAATCTTCTTCTGGAAACATGATTACAGGGCACACACAAGAATGAATTGTACTAAAAACCCATGTAAATAATTTATGTTAAAATATTTAAGTTAAAAAGAACAGTCTCTATAAAAATTTCACTCCTATGGAAAAACAATTGGAAAATCAACAATGTTTTTACATATATACATATATGCATAAATTCACATAAAGAGTTTTAAAAGTATATCTAGTGGTCTTTATATATCCTACTCATTTTCTACATCTGAAGAATCTATAGTAGATAGTAATACGAAAATAAAAAGCAATTTGATTCTACTAAAATTGGATGAGAATGAAGAAGTAACACGATCCACTACCGGTGTCAATACAGTTCTAGAGAATAAGAACTGGTTAGCCACAGTTTTTATATTAATACATTCTTAAAGAATACAAAATTGAAGAATGAAAACATTAAGACATTCTTGCCTTTGAATTAATTTTAGCTTATAAATACCATGTGCTTAATCTTAGACCCGCTAACACGAACATCACATGATGTAGGAAATTTTAATTAATTTTCTATTCTGCATTATACAAGGATACCTGGCAAAAAATAAGACCTTTGTTCCTTAGAAGTTTATTTGCTCCTGTTGGTGCCTTTTCCTCTGGATATATCTAGTCCAGAAAGATCTTGTTAGAGTTATCACAGATAATATTCTCAGAATAAGAACCTAAGGCTTTAAATATAATCATAAATGGGATCTAAACTTTGGAAGGAAACAAACAAACAAAAAAAACCCTACCCTGTTTCCACAAAGTAGACAAGGGAAAGTAAAACAGAATTGTGAGCTCACGAAAGTATTTTTGATATAAGGTTTTTAGAAGGCATCAATGAATCTTTAACAACCCTGCAGTACTATGAAGTTTGTAGTTTATATACTTATGACTATGACAAGTACTCTTTTTAAAAAATCCAAATGTGTATTTATATATGGGGACAGGGCACATTTAAAAGGTTAATTCTTGTAAAAAGTTTATTAATTTTTTAGGTTGGAGTATTTTTTTTTTTTTTTAATTGGGGTAGGTCACCCAATGAAGGTAAGTACACCAACCTGTATGCTGTATTAAACTTCACGGAAAATGAAATGTAGCTTGATGAAGTAGTGCAGATGTGCTTAATTCTCTCACCATCCATACCCTTTGAAAAATGCTTTTGACACTTATTTCAATCCAAGGAATAATGCCCCCCCTTCCCTTCCCTATACCCAGCAATTTGAGTTATAGTATTATTTCTAAAAGTTAATTCTCTATATCCTTGTGGCTAGGGGCATTCTTATTAAAATTTCAGTATAAAAACATACCCTGAAGAATTTTATTGCTTGCATACATGATGGCATTGTAGATGCCATTATTACAAAAGTGGCTGGTGGCATTTTTCATTATTGAGTCCCACTTAAAACCTGGAGATAAGTCTGCACTACATTTCATACTTCATATACCAAATGGTAGACTTTCAGTAAAAGCAAAATTTAAGTTTAAAAAAATTGGAATGTTTTGTAATGAATAGCAGTTTTTATCAAAGTTTGGAGAAAGGGCACTTTGAAGATGATTTGGAAAGCACCAGATTAGGGAAAATAAAGAATAAAACCTATATGGAATGTTGTTTTTAATTGGGAAGCAATCAATTGGTTTTTTATGTTCAATTTGTCATGCTGCTCAGGTGTCTCAGAAACCAAGACACATGATGGTTCTTGAAACCAATCACACTTTGATGTCTTTTGGTTTAGCTGGATGTTTACTAAATGCCTAAGAGTATTCCCTTGCCTTCCTCCAAGTAAAAGCACTAGTGACTCTTTATGAGAAACAGGTAAGCCTGCCTCAATGCTTCTCTTTGTGCTTGTCTAAAGAACACGGGGTGTGCCATGAAAGATGGTAACTAGATAACCAGAAATTCTCTTCTAGTACTATTATTTCTAATTTTTTGGAAAAATTAAAGATAATGGATAATGTTAAGGGCATGACAATATTCTTTTTACGTACTCTTTTGATAATCTAAATTAAAAAACAATGATATTTACTGAGCCAAAACTTGAGTGTATCCATGTTACTCCCATTGCAGGATAACAATCTTCTCACTGTTCAAAATAGTTTTCAAAAACAATCTGGCCCATAAATCTTCTAAACTGGCCCTTATGTTTCCATTGCTCTATTCACAATTTACAAAAGTCATGTTCTCCTGATAATCCCTCTATGTTTTTATTGCTTCTCTTTTCTGGAGATTAAGAATGCCAATATATCACCTACAGCTATAGTGTAACCATCTCAAAAGCCACCTTGAATATATACTTTGTACATACACACACACCACCTCCCCCCATAGGATTCGCAACTAGAAAAGAGAAGTAATGTAACATTTCTTTCAGTGGGTCCCTGATGTGATAGGGCTTAAGAAGCTACACCTTTATCTTTTTCTGATTCCAAATATTTGGTTTAATGTTAATTATCATGGCTGAAATTCCTTTTATAGAGGAAGGCAATCTAATTTTGTCAGCCATAATTAGTTTACCTTCGCCTTTGGAGTGGGGGGAAAAAGGAGAGACTTCAAATATTTCTTAAAACTACAGGCCTGAATAAATGTGTGGCTGTCTTAAATTCTGAGTGAATCCATTCTACACTTAAGATATAATTTTTGGGGCGCCTCGGTGGCTCAGTGGGTTAAGCCTCTGCCTTCCGCTCAGGTCATGATCCCAGAGTCCTGGGCTGGAGCCCCACGTTGGGCTCTCTGCTCCGAGGGGAGCCTGCTTCCTCCTCTCTCTCTCTGCCTGCCTCTCTGCTTACTTGTGATCTCTGTCTGTCAAAGAAATAAATAAAATCTTAAAAAAAAAAAAGATAAT
The DNA here is from genome assembly GCF_009829155.1 of Mustela erminea. Classification (NCBI taxonomy): domain Eukaryota; kingdom Metazoa; phylum Chordata; class Mammalia; order Carnivora; family Mustelidae; genus Mustela; species Mustela erminea. The sequence continues at coordinate 73,560,808 of NC_045619.1, read as the reverse complement.
TTTCAAAAGCCAAGACAGTGGGGTCATTCTTGTGGATTTCTAGCAGACTTAGGCATTTAAAAGTGATAATGTTTGGGGCTTAACAGGGTAAATGGGTAAAAAAATACCTAATCTGAGAAAAAGATTAACTTAAATAGCCAATTTAATGTGAGATCTTAATCACAACCACAATATAATGAAGAGCAGCCTTTGTGATAAGAAATCATGTTTTGACTATTAAGAATTCCCCAAATGATGGGAAAAAATGCTCAGACTCTCTTCAAACATCTTGTACCTCCCAAACCTGCTATTAAAATATTGCTTTTCATTACTGTGTTTTCCCCCTCCTTTTCTTCACTGAGGTGGTTTAAAGAGTTGAGCATAAACTCCCTCTAATTTCTATTTACCTGCCCCTCAAACACAGGTTAACACATGTGAATTTCGTTTCCCATCTGATGAAGGCATAGGCCCACATAGTTATCTAAGTGTTAATTATGTATAGTCCTCATTTAACCATGCTTAATAGCCTTACAGAATAGAAAAACATTACAATAAACGCAGTTTCCATATGTCCCAGTTCTATATAAAGTCAGGTATCTTGTACAGTTTAGGTTTCTGTGAACATTTTTGCACATGCTGATATTAACTGCTGCAACAATTGCAGGACTGTGAAAGGTAAAATAACCTGTGTGACTTCGACCACCCCAGTGGCCAAATACTCAAGACTGAAGCATTAATTAAACCCTCATTATATATTTAAATAGGTATTATTAGCACCTTCAAAGAGAGGCACTGTTTTAAATAGGCACAGAACGAAAAAAATAGTACTTTAAAAATACTGTTGGAACTAATATATCCCATGCCACATAAATTACTGCTTTTTCTTATTATAAAAATATCAATACCCTTAGATGTCAATCAGTTAAACATAAACCACCAAAAACATTTCTGAAATTGTTCAAATCCAAGATAAAACATGCTTTATATTTAAAAAATAAATTAGAGACAAATATGAACCTAAAGCTGAAGAGAAAAGCATGTATAATATAATTATATCCATATTTAATACTATATACACATAATTGCTATATACTTGAGATAGTTTCTTCTTAGGAATATTTCTACAAAAACAAGTACTATCTTTTCTTAATAAGTTGAAAGTTTGAATGTCAACAATTTGTCCTTTTTGTTTTAAAAGACCTTACATTGTTTATGCAGCTTGAGCTTTATAAACTAAATTAAATAAGTTAATCGCCTAAACTGTCCCTGTATTTTTTTTTTTTTAATACCACGGATCTATTTTGGCAACATGGAGGTATATCTTTCAAACTATTACAAGTCCTACCTGTGAGGGAGAAGACATGGAAGGACCTTAGAAGCAAGTGGCCTATTCTAACCTGATAGTGATAGAATCCATTGATACCATCTTCTTCAAGACAAAAGTACATATGCAAGGAATAGCTCATTAAAAAATGCTCCATTTTCACATTATTTCAAACTTTTATCGGTAGAATGGCTCTGCACATCAGTTTCACTAAGGGTACAGAAACATAGGAAAATAGTCCCTCAAAAGATGCATTTATGAGCCTATATTTTCCAACATAAAGTGCTAAGAGATGAATAAGGAGGGCTGGGAATGTCTTGGGCTGTAAATCTTGAGACCTCCATGTCATGGGTGGTCCTGGAGTTCAGCATTCTAATTTTTTCTTAGGTTCAGCATGATCATCCAAGGTGGCTGGATGCTTGTTGGGACCATCTGGTGTCTCACCTGTGACAGCTAAAAAGATGATTTTCAGCCACTTCTGTTTCAGTTCCTCACTGTCTGCAGCAAAGCTGTGCACAGACTTGGACTGGGTCAGTTTGAAACTGTGGGGCAGGTCTGCACTCTTTGGCAGATCGTCCACAACATAGCCGAGGAGTGGAATGGTGGCCTGGGCTCGGACGTCCTAAGGAAAAAACATGGTACACAGGACTGTGAGATGTATTTGCTTGTTATCCATGGCCCTTTGTGATCTGGCTCCCACTAACCCTTTCCCTATTGTTGTTCCACAAAGACACATGCTATGAGCTCTCTGTGGACAGAGACTGGGATCCCATGCTTAGCATACTGCCCAGACATGAGGTCACTGAAAATGTTGGCTGAGTGAATTAATGAATGAGAGCAGATACCTCAATCAGCCAAGATTCACAGACCCTACACCCCACCCCCCTGTGAAGGAGTCCATTTAGCTCTTCATTCAGATGAAAAGGGGAAAGAATAATAGTTATCTTACTCTACAAAACCACCAAACACTAATGATGATTTGATTACCGAACTGTTTTATTTGGTGATCTACTCATTCATGCATCAATTTATTTAAGGACAAGAAAAGGGTATAGGAAAAATAATGAAATAGAAGACACTATATACCTTGGTATTTTAAGTTTCTTTCCTTTTTTTTTTTTTTAAGATTTTATTTATTTATTTGAGAGAGAGAGAGGGTACAAGCAGGGAGAGCAGCTGAGGGAGAGGGTGACGCGGGCTTCTGGCTGAGCAGGGAGCCCAATGCGGAACTTGATCCCAGGACCCTGGGATCTCGACCTGAGCTGAAGGCAGGTGCTTAACTAACTGAGCCAGTCAGGTGCTAAGTTTATTTCTAAAACATTTTTTTTTACCAGCCCTTAACATGGATATAAGCTAAAATACAACAGGTACATTTAAGATTTTATCTATTTCCAGGTGAATGCAGGTGTTTTCCACAGTGCCTGGTGCTGTTCTGGTTAGAAGCTAAACCTGCGTCTCTGTTACTCCCGCAGGTTTAGCTCAGGTTCATGTATACATGGTTCTTAGAAACTTGTTACTGGACAATGAAAATCTGAGGTTGACTTAAATTCCCTTTCCTCTCAAATTCCTTTCTTCTTCAGGTATCCATCCGTTCAGGAAAAAACAAAACAAAACAAAACAAAACCCAAACCTATAATTATGTCCTTTCACCAAATAGGCTCCTTCTCCTCCTTGGTTCTTCCTCTGCTTCACCCCTGCTTCCCATACCCCTTCCTAATGCAGCTAATCCTTTCTCAAATCACTGAATAGGAATGAGAGGAGGGGAGAAGGCAAATGCTGCACAGGGTGAAGAAACTATGGGCTATATCTTTAAAAAAAAAAAAAAAGCTTAAAAAAATAGTTTAAACTTGAATTTTAGTTCCTAATTATTGTTCAACTGTAATGAAAGACAATGCAACTGTCTGAGCTCTCTTGTTCTATGGAGTAGTAATGGAAGGATTTTGAGTTCAGTGTCTCTTCACCTCCGCCTGTGCCCCAGGACCCCCTTCAGAAAGATACAGGTTAGATACCTGGGGGGCACCGTACATGTACAGCACAAGAGGGTCTTGTTTGGGGATCACACACCAAGCTTTCTGCCAAGGTTTTGACTTCTCCATATACTGAAGAAAGCTGCACACTACACTGTTTCCAGATACTTCTGCTGATTCAATCTAGAAAAATATAATGGAACAAGAGTGAGAGAGATAGAGAGAGAACACAAAATGAACCAGGCAGAGAAGTAATTCACCTTAAGGGAATAATCACAAAGTACAATACATTCATATAAAATTTCTCTTGGGAATGTCCAAAAACGTTCATGGCAATGTTTATTTAAATACTCATCTAGATTTTTCATGAGCCAGGGAAAATATTTAAGTGAATTTTAACTCTTTGTAGCACCAGACCTGAAAATTAAATAAAGTTAAACATTCACTGACTGCTTGCTATGCAGGCACATTTTTTAGTTCACTATGTGTATTATTTCATTTAATCCTTATACTGACAATAAGAAGATACCCCTTCCCTTATTTATGAGGTTCAGAGATGAAGTAACTGTCCCCAGGTCACACATTTAGGAACGGTATTGCTAGGCATTTGGGTCTGGATCCCGAGCCTGCCCTTTTACCACAATGCTATACCAGCTTCAACTGCGTAACAGTGCAACAGCAAAAAGGCAAATACTGACCAGCAAGTTTTGTCCTGGAATCTGAGATAATTTAAAAGTTCTGAAAATGGCAACAATTCTTTGTAGACCCATTTACAGTTTTCTGCTTTGTCTCCTGATACCTATATCTCTGGTTTAAAAAAAAACAAAAACAAAACCCTTGGACTAAATGATAGATTTTATTATGCACATTAGGGGAAGCGAGTGGTTTGTTTCTATTTTCAATTGCTCTAATCATTAGGGTAGTGCTACTCAATGCCCACTGAACAGTGCTAGTTCAGACTATTTTGCTACCCCTTCAATATAAAACACAGAAAGTAAGAGTAAGCACTTAGAAACTTTTAGAGCAACTGGGCTTTGTGACAACACACAGGCAACATAATTATGTCACAAAAATATTGAGCTGTGGTGATTTGGAAATAAAACTGGCCCTTCATCACAGACAGTTTAAGAAGTAGTGGCTGGCAAACCAGGGCCCACCAGCCCACCCCTTGTTTTTGTATGGCCTATGAGCTAAGAATAGTTTTTAAGGATGAACATTTAAAATCAATTTGACGACAGCGAACACTAACTCTGGACTCCAATTAAACGAACTGCACTCTCCCCTACTCGCAAAGAATTCCAGGCTTATTGCCATATTATAAAAAGTTATACTAAGTTATTACTAAACTTTGAATTCTTTCAAAAAATTGTGAAAATATTTTTTTTTCTTGTTACAGAAGTAATATTCCGCTTTTCCTCTTGGCCTGAAAAGACTAAAATAGTTTCTCTCTGACCCTTTCTTTACTGGAGAAGTTTGTTGACTTTTGGTCTAGAGCACATAACAAGCCCGCTGGCATGAAGCCAGTTTCAAATATGTGTGAACATGTGTGTGCATGTGCACATATATATATTATCTTGACCTCACATTATATATTTATTCGATTAAAAGGGTTAACCTGGTAACTTGTCCTCCCAATAAAGGTTTTTTGAGAAAACTACCTAGAGTTTTTTTATTTCATAGATACAGCCTGAAATTCATCCCTTAACACAGTTATTTGACTCATTCTATTATGCCAGTTTCATCCGTTGCTGTGTTTAAGTCTCAAGGCTGTGCTCCTGGGAGCCAATGAAATGGGTCTCCGCCTTCCTGCCGGAGAAAGCCCCATTTTGGTCTGCCTGTAAGCGACATATATACCCTAGAAAGATTCAGTTTTATACTTTTAGCTTGTCAGCCTATACTTTAACCTTCAATGGACACTGAAGTTCAGGATTCTTTTTCAGTTAGCAGAAATGACCTTTGTAAGCTTACACTGTATAGATGCTCAATAAATGCTTATTGATTCTTAATAAATCATGGAAATTCTTTATAAACCAAGTGTGTCTCTGACTCTAGATATATTGGAGTCTGATCATGGGCCTATTATCCTTCGCAGACCTTCCAGGCTATGTTGAACTTTCTGCCACAAAGGCCTTACTATATAATTTATTCCTTACATTAATGTCTTTTGAGTATAAAACTCATTTCAGATACAAGCTGAATTACAGTCCCCCGGCTTGGGAGGCTCTGACTTTAGTTTGAAAACATGAGTCAAATTCATTTGCAAGACATTTCAATAATATTTCAATGCAGTTACCAGATTAGTGTCACTGGCTATTAAATGATGCTTTTAATGCAGTAAGTTGGTAGATATTTTCAGGTAATAAATACTTTAATATGAATTCTAATAATTTCAGACATGGCTTTTGAAGCCGATGTGATAAAATTGACAGAAAAGCTTTTCTTTTTCTTTTCTTTTTTTTTTTTAAACAAACATTTTATTTATTTATTTGACAGAGAGAGAGATCACAAGTAGGCAGAGAGGCAGGCAGAGAGAGAGGAGGAAGCAGGCTCTCCACAGAGCAGAGAGCCCGATGCGGGGCTCGATCCCAGGACCCTGGAATCATGACCTGAGCCGAAGGCAGAGGCTTTAACCCACTGAGCCACCCAGGCGCCCCCAGAAAAGCTTTTCTATTAAAAAATATACCATAAGTTAGGCACCGGAAGAGACAATTAATACTCTAATATTTGACTATAGCCATCTTCACAAAAGCATTTCACTCTCAAATGCACGTGATTAAAATACAGCACTTGTCCCTCTTCTTTCTACACAACTGAGTATGATCGCCAAATTCAGCAAGATAGGACAAAAGTATGAATCTTGCTTGTTCTTCAAATTATTAAATATTAAGAGAAATAACAAAATATGCTTTTGTATTCTTCAGGGTTAAAAGACAATTCTACATTCCTTGCATAAAAATTTAAACATTATCAAACATTAAGTGTTCCATACCTCTAAAATTCCTTTTCTTTTTTTTTCTTCACTATCTGTGAATCCACTTATTATTTGATAACAGTCTTTACAAACTTTGTTTAATTTTCCACCATCGTACTCAAGTTGAGCTTTGTAATCAGAACACTTCCAACAAACCACCTTAAATTAAAAAGAGTGAATAATCAACGATTTGAGCAATAATCACAGTAATAATAAAAAAGAAAGAATTAAATATTTAACACAAACCTATACTAGACTAAGAACGCCCTATGAACATCAGGAATATACCATGGTATTGTAATTCTGTTGGTGGCTCTACTTGTTCACCCTTGTCTGCCTCACTCTAAAGAAGATCTTCAAAGGCTTGGTCCAGACGTTTACCCTTCATACTTTTGGATGTTTCATCAATATCTCCTCAAATGAACTAATGATCTTGATCTTCCCTGCCCTCAGATCTCTCCTGACTCATCCCACCCCTCCTAACCTTTTCCCTTCTAGTGCTATTGTAGAAAATAGCACAGCCACCTAACCAGTCAAGCCAAGTCAGAAACCTAGGAGTCATCATCTTCAACATCTCCCTCTACTTTGCCCCATAGAGTCACCATATTACAAAGTCCTGCTGATTTTATCTTGATATTTTTTCAATCTGTCTATTTTTCTGCATCTTCCTTCCACACCCAAGTTATCAATGTCATAATTTGGACTATTATAGTCTCATGACTGGTCCTTGTAGCATGCTTACTGGAATTCTTAGCGGAGCATTCTCTAGCCTCTATTTTAATAATCCTCCAGGCTATTTTCCAAACAGCACCAGATGTTGTCGTAAACATGCTAATCTGATAGGTTTCTCCTCTTTTTAAAATCCTTACAGTTTTCCTTTTGCTCTTAAGGAACAGATTTATCCCCATGGCCTACCCTTCTTCCTCTCTGTATCCCCTGTGACACAGGCTTCTTAGAGCCCCTGAAGTGTCTCTCATCTCTGCTTCAGTGAATTAACTCTTGTTCATCCTTCAAATGTTGACTCAACTCTCACTTCCTCAAGACTCCTCCAACTTCCAGAACAGAGCACTATCTCTTGTCACTATGCTATGAAGTTCCTTACTCTTCTTGATACACTGATTCATTTTTAACCATATACTTGTATGATTATTCACAGTTTATGTTTGTAATTCTCACTAGGCTATAAGCTCTGTGAGAGGTTGTCCTTGTATACTTTGCTCATAAGGCATCCCATGAACATTTACTAAATGCCAATAAATGAGTACTGTGTAAATGCTTGCTATTTCTTGTGAAATAGTGAAAAGTATTTTGTTCTGATTATTACAGGATAACTGTTAGAAAAAAAAAAAAAAAACCCTTCCAGTTAAAAAAAAATTATCTTCTTGGCCATAGCAACTTTTTAGTGGATGTCTCCTGAGGCAAAAGAAACAAAAATAAAAATAAACCACTGGGGACTTCATCCAAATAAAAAGCTCCACAGTGAAGGAAACAATAAAAAAAAACTAAAGGCAACCAAGTGAATGAGAGAAGATATTTGCAAATGTCATATCTGTTAAAGGATTTGTATTCAAGATGTATAAAACTTCTAAAACTCAACACCCAAAAAATGAATAATCCAATTAAAAAATGGGCATAAGACATGAATAGACATTTTTCCAAAGACATACAGATGGCCAACAGACACATGAAAAGATGCTCAACATCACTCGTCATCAGGGAAACAAATCAAAACCATGATGAGATAGCACCTTGCACCTGTCAGAATGGCTAACATAAACAACACAAGAAACAACAGGTTTTGGGGAGGATGTGGAGAAAGGAACCCTCCTGCACTACTGGTGAGAATGCAAACTGGTGCACCCACTGTGGGAAACAGTATGGAGGTTCCTCAAAAATTTAAAAATAGAACTACCCTATGGCCTAGCAATTATACTCAAAGATTATAAAAATATTAATTTAAACAGATATATGCATCCAATGTTTATAGCAGCATTATCTACAATAGCCAAACTATGGAAAGAGCCCAAATGTCCACTGACTGATGAATGCATAAAGATGATGTGGTGGTGTGTGCGCACACAAGCGCACACACTCACCCCCTCTAGAATATTGTTCAGGCATCAAAAAGAATGAAACCTTGCCATTTGCAATGACATAGATGGAGCTACAGAATATTATGCTAAGCAAAAGGAGTCAGAGAAAGACAAATATCATAGGATTTCACTCATATGTGGAATTTAAGAAACAAAACAAATGAGCATAGGGAAAAAAAAGAGAGAGAGGGTCACACCAAGAAACAGATTTTTAACTATAGTGAACAAACTGATCATGACCAGAGGGAGGTAGGGAAGGCACTTAACAGTGATGGGGAGTAAGGAGGGCACTTGCTGTGATGAGCACTGGGTGTTGTATGTAAGGGCTGAATCACTATACTGTGCACCTGAAACTAATACTACACTATATATTAACTGGAATTTAATTAAAATCTGTAAAAAAAAAATTATCTTCTTGCTTCTGGAAGTGTATTTTCCCAATTTATAATAAACTATTTATGAACATATAAATATTAGTAAAACTTCATTTGGGTTCATAGCATGTAAATTCATGATAAAGAACTATCCATTGTTTTCTCAAAATTACAATGAAATTACTATTGGATTTGGAATTAGACATGCCTGCATCTGCACATTCATATCAGCTACCACCTTATTTATTTCTAAGTCACATTATAGTATTTTGGTAATCCACATTCAAATACCCTTCTGTTTTTTTTTTTTTTTAAATTTATTTATTGACAGAGAGAAATCACAAGTAGATGGAGAGGCAGGCAGAGAGAGAGAGAGAGAGAGGGAAGTAGGCTCCCTGCTGAGCAGGGAGCCCGATGCGGGACTCGATCCCAGGACCCCGAGATCATGACCTGAGCTGAAGGCAGCGGCTTAACCCACTGAGCCACCCAGGCGCCTACCCTTCTGTTTGTTTACTGAAGGTAAGACTACCAGTCAATGCCTGAAATCATTTCAAGCAAACTCAATGACAGATCAAAAAGTCTGACCATGAGGAGGGTAAAAGTTGTTTGCTATCAAACTGAATTTGATCACAGAATTGTTTCATTGAGAGAAAACTCAGGAAAAAAAATGGAAGAATAAATCTGCAGTAAGAGAATAATCTAAAAGAACTATCAATACGAACTGTTTTGCACTTTAGCATACTAGTAATATATTAAATCACAGCACTACAACGCCTACCCTTCTCTGTTTACTTGTCACTTTTTAGAAGAAAGTATATCACCTTCAGCTTGGTTTACAAGGCTATCCCAAACCTGTTATCTCTTTCCTACTTCATTTCATGCCTTCTTCTTCCTCACGCTTTCTATATGAAACAAATCACTGAAAACCTGTCACCTGCCTTCTCTGGCCAGAGGTATTGAATTTTGTGAGAGAACAACCTTGCCAGTAAATGGACTGAGTGTCCCTTTACATGCATAACCATAAACCTCTAATGGGCACAGAGCAGTCCACACCTGTTCCTTGGGAACGCTCACTCTCCTGCCCAGAGACAACTATTTCATACTGAGCCCTCTTTCTTGACTCTTCCCCCCTCCACTCTTACGCCCTTTTCTTTCAGCCCATGACTCTTTCTCATACTTCAATGACAACATAGTTATCATTATGCTGAAAATTTCCTACCACAAAATCAAAAACACACCCACGTTTGCACCCATCATTACCTTTTTCTTTTTTGTTATAATGGAGGGAAGTCTCCTCTCCCAGCAGAAGCCTGAACTTCCACTTATGCTATTTACATTCCGTCTCTTGCTTTCTCAAGGACATCAACTCCTTTGGTTATTATTTACCGCTAACTATTTCTTATGCCACAGTTCTACTTACTCATCGGGCTCCTGCCTCATGACCTCTGGCACCTCAAGAGTAGACCCAACCTTCTCCTATCTCAGGGCTTCTGACATAGAGTGCCACTCCACACCTTTCCCACTTCCCTTGGCATGGTTAGCTCCTTCTCACCCTCATCAGCTTAAATAACAACCTTCAGATAGGTCTTTATTTTTCTTTTCTTTATTATTATTTTTCTAATAAGGGGACAGGGAGAGGGGAGGGGCAGAGGGTGAGGAAGAGAGAGAATCTTTTTTTTTTTTTTTTTTTTTAAAGATTTATTTATTTATTTATTTGACAGAGAGAGAGAGAGATCACAAGCAGGCAGAGAGGCAGGCAGAGAGATAGAGAGGAGGAAGCAGGCTCCCTGCTGAGCAGAGAGCCCGATGCGGGCCTCGATCCCAGGACCCTGAGATCATGACCTGAGCCGAAGGCAGCGGCTTAACCCACTGAGCCACGCAGGCGCCCAGGAAGAGAGAGAATCTTAAGCAGGCTTTTTGCTGGGGCATGGAGCTGGACACAGGGCTTGATCTTATGACCCTGAGATCATGACCTGAGGTGAAATAGAGAGTCAGATGCTTAACTGAGCCATCCAGGTGCCCAAGGTCTTCATTTTTCTAAGTAAAAGTGGTTTTAATTCCTCCTACATTAACATTATTCTCCATTCTCACCTCTTCATTGTCTCTTTATTGTTTTTATAGTAATTTGAAATGCTTATTTGTCTATTTACTTGACTTTTGTTATTTTCTCCATTAGAATGTAAGATATGTGAAGAAGGGTATCATTTTGTTTACCATTTTTCTCCAGGACACAGCACAGTGCTTTGCAAATAGTCATCACCAAAATAAGTTTATCAATTAGGTGGCTGATTAATTAAATAACTTTTTTTGTCTTTTCAAACTTGATGATTATATAACACCTATTCTGGTTACTAGCAACCTTATGATCATTAAGAAATCTCACTTACATGTCCACATGCTCGACAATGATGCCTTCTTCTTGTCAGTGCATTGAAAGACTCTTTGCATTTCATACACATCGTTACTTCGTTATCTCGGATCCATCTCGGAGCTCTTTTTCCCAGCTCAGCAGTCTAAATAGGATCGAGTTTTAATAGAAAAAGCTGTCATTTCCATCTATGGATTTACTTATTTACTTATTTATTAAAAAGCACTTTGACAACACTGCTCATATCTTGCTTTGAAACTCAAGACCTAGGAAAAGAAATAAAAGGTGTAAAGAAGTTTAAGCACCACACAAAGGCACTCACTATTGTATTCATGTAAGAAAGAATGAGAGTCTGTCTAAATAGCCAGGTCTGGCATTGCAAAGAGAAAAGGCAACATAAGGAAATGATTAGACAGATCTGCAACTGCAAAGAGAAAAGAACTTAAAGAATTCATTTCAACTTACAGAAACTTCTGACTGCATGTCATTATCCTTTGCAATTGCATTTCTGAAGGTTTCATGCCTCTGATGGAAAGCATCAATGGTCTCTTGAAGAGCCTAAAATATAAAGGAGATTCAGAGCACACATTAAAATATCACATGCAAATTAATGAAAATGCTTTATCAAACAAATGTCTGTGATGTAAGAATGATCTTAAAAATTAAATGACCTTGTTCTGATGACAATATGTGTACACTCTTATATGAGCATGTTTGTGCACACAGACGAAGGTTACCAAAAAACAAAAATAAAAAAATAGATATATGGGTTACCTTAATCCATTCTTCTTTGTCTTGCTCAGAACTAAAACAAAACAAAATTCAAGTGAATATAGAACATTAATGAGTTACACCTCATGAATAAAACTATGCTTTAATGCTGTTCCAACTTTCTGGAAAATTCAGGGATGCCTAGGAAGGAGTTATAATAAAAATTAAACAGAATCGCTGGCAATCAAACTAATGCCTTTTTTTTTTTTTTTTTTTAAGAAAGTGGGTGGTACAGAGGGAGAGAGATCATTTAAGCTGGGTGTGGAGCCCGACTGGAGGCTTGACACATAACCATGAGATCTTGAACTGAACCGAAATCAAGAGTCAGTGCTAAATCAACTGAGGTACCCAGGCATCCCTGAACAAATAAATTCTTAAACAGAGTTTTATTATCTTTAATTTTTAAAAAGATCTTATTTATTCATTTGAGAGAGGGCAAGCGAGCATGGGGGGGAGTGTGGAGATGGAGAAGCAGACTCCACACTGAGCAGAGAGCCTGCTCTAGGGCTCTATACCAGGACCTGGAGATCATGACCTGAAAAGGAAGGTAGACACTTAACCACCTAGCCACCCAGGCACCCCTAAAACAGAGTTTTACACCACCCACTTTGCTGGGAGAGTTACATTTAGCTTCCACTAATAAATTGCCCTAATATTAAGTTTAACAACCATCATCTAGCTCAGTATGTTAGGTAACTACAGATTTAGCTTTGTACCAGATACACAACCAGTCTTCCAATTCACCTTTAAGAAAAAACAGGGGGCTTCTGAAGGCTACTGGTCACAAACCATCTTAGAAAATATTATAATTATCCTCTAGAATCTAAAACATCTTTGTAAGGCCTCAGGGAGCTATTTAACATTTCCTCTGATACACAATTTTGCTAGAAAGCTTTAGGCAATACTGTATTTAACCTATTACAGATAAAGCAAAGCAAACATTTTAGATGCTTGTAGGAAGGAAGTTTCACAGGTTAATGGACTTACTTCAGTATTTAATACTTCCTATTGGGAAAAATTTTCCTTGACTATAGTCAAATCCATTTTCCTATTGAGGCAAATTTTATTTATTTCATCTCCCTTGCAGGTAGCTTATCCAGCTGGCTGCTGTTACAGAGTATATTAGAAAAGTCCCCATTTTAGTAGACTCTGGACAGAGCTAGATCTCTATGCTGGAGGAATTTGAAGAATGCCAAAAGTGGGCTCTGTTTATTTGCATGTGTTTGGTAGGCTAGGGCTAAGTTGGAGTTCCAGCCTGAAGGTCACATGCCTCACTCCCAGGTATCACATAGGGTGAGTCTGGCAGGAGTTTTGCTCCTATGACATCATCTACCTTTCATGCAAATTTCTTCATGAACATCAAGATGTGCCAAGAATGCTGCTGGAATCCATGCCCTCAAATGGAAGAGTCTGCTTATTGTTCACCTGGGGAATCCTTGGACCAACAGCCTTGGTGGTGGGGGGTGTTCAATCTTGTCCCTCAAAAGAGATTTCTCACTACTGCAGTCCCCTGCCTGGATAAAATGAGTTCTGCTGCTCTGGAAACACAGTTATTTCCTAGATACTTCTAGCTTTTGAAATGCAAAGAAACTTGACAAGTCTTTAATGCTTTTTGTTCTACTTTCTCAAGTCATGCAGAATTTTTACTCCTCTAATTTACTTACTATTTTTTTGTTCAATTAGCAATATAAAATAATTACATAAAAAGTCTACAAGACAGAATACTTAATATTCTTTTAAATATGAAAGAGGAAGCAGAGTTTAAAAGGTCAGTCTTCAGGCTGACTCATTTAGCAGGAAAAGCAGAACCCTTTTTTCACAGGTGGCTTTGGAAGAGAATGATCTTTAAATATCTCCAAATACATACTGAACTTTGGGCTCATGTAACCCCCATAACACTCTGATGTTCTAAGACTTTCAATGTTTGTCCTTATTCTTCAAAGAATCATAGACAAGATGAAAAGTAATCACTTAATTCAGCTCTTCAATTCACCATATCATCATAAATATAACTGAGCAATGAGATTAAGGGAATAAGAAATTTAAGGAAAAATGACTCTATGTTTTCAATGCTAATTAAAATATATCCAATACTGCATATTGGAACTCTACAAAGTGATTACTGTTTGTACTTAAGAAAATTCATCAGGTAGCTAAGGTTTCCATTTAGCCAACCCCCCAAAAACCTTGATAATCTTTCTTTTGCTGTTTTAACACCTCTCCTGGGTTTGCAGATTTAGAAGTATGCTGGATTTCAGAGCAGTGGTGTCTTAGTTCTTCTGCAATGAAGACTCCTCTGATGGTCAGAACTACTGATGCAACCTCCCTGTTTGCCAGAACCAGTTGCTCAGTAAACCAAGCACTGAGCAAGGACTCAGGTCAGGAGCCTCCAAACACAGCATACATAACACATTCTTCCCTTGGGTTTGGTGGTTGGAGCCCAAATCCCACCATAAGGTAGGAAAAGCATGCCATGCAAAGCCAAGTCCTCTACGCTTTTAACTTATGCTTGAAATGCCACCTTCTAGTCCTTAGGCCAGTCCCCTGGAAGCTAAGTAATGGCACGTTCAGTATAGATTTTCTGTGGGAAACCAAAGGGCTACTTCTTCAAACTGTACCAGCCTGCCCTATTTCCCTTCACTGTAATTTCACCAATTCCCTGATTCCCTGGGAAGATTTCTGCTAAAATGAATTATTCTCCTTTAAAAGTATGAACTTCAAACTTCGACACAGTTACTACATACAAATATCCAGGATGGGTTCATCTAGGCAGCCATATACTATTGGTGTAAGAGAACAGAAAGGAACAGAAGTGCTGAGTCTCCAGATTCTCGGATATCAGAACCATCAGAGAGTCAGGATTGGTACTTAACCCCCTGATCTGTGTGACCTTCTGAAGGTTCCCAAATCGCACCATGATAAGCCTTTGTAGGAGAGATGGAAGGTAGTCTTCTCAGGCAGATATTTCAAAACCTGACAGCACTCTATCGTTCAGAGGTTTACACATAAGGTAGCTATAAGCCATTGTATCTCATAGTTTTTTCTTTCCTAACCTGGTTATGTTAAGCAGATGGGTGCCAGAACCCCCATCCTTCTTCCCAACTCAACAAAGCTTGTATGAAGAAGCATGCCTTCCAGAAGTCCTGGTTTCTAGAGGCCACTATAACCCCAAATGGTCCCCCTTCCTATATCCTCCAAATGTGGCAGGAGAATCATTACCTTTTATACTCTGCCTCTCTGATGCATCAACGAACATTGGCACCAAAAGGAAGAGTGGAGGGAAGAGGGGTTAGGGGAGTACCCTTTCTTACAAGACTCAAAACTCTGGCTTGAACGCAACCACTTCATTCTCTGAGCACCTAGCAAATCTGAAGAGTCAATTTAATGTACTGAATTCTTACTGTCTGAAAACTACTCTCTAGGCACTAATGAAGAATCAAAAGGGATAACATGATTCCTGCGTTTTAAGAGATTCTGTTTCTTTCCTTATGTCCATCCAGATTCCCAGAGGTCTATAGTATTCATTTGGGAAAGATCCTCAGAATTATTCAGTCCTACAACTCATTCTGATGCTTTTGGAAAGCTGTGTGATAGGAAGGCTTCTCTCACCTGGCTTGCAATTCCAGTGTTCTCTCTTTCCCAGACACCTGGAAAGTGTGTGGATATTCTTCATTGTGAGTCTCCACAATTTTCATTCCATCGATGCCAACCCTGGTTCGAACTGTGAATTTAGAGCCCACCAAGCTGAATCTTGGTACACAGTACAGCAACATGTTGTTGAACTGCAAGGACACAGGGCACACATCAGTAAACAGGAAAACAAGGAGGAAGGAAGCAACCTGTATTACAAGTAGCCCTAGGGAATATCATACCCTCTACGTGAGCAAGATTATTTAGACACTATATTGAGATTTTATGCTTGCATCAAAATTACCTTATTTTAACATTTATACTTCCCTTTATTGGTTCATAATATTTTATTGATATTTAAGTAAACAAATTATCATTTTATACTATGAAGAAAATAAGTTCAATTAAGTTCAACAACAATTTATAAAGAACTTTACATACACCAGGAATTGAAGTTCTCAACCATATAAGCTGAAGTCCTTAGGCAAGAAAATTTCTAATTGTCTACAATAGCTGGTAGAGGAAACAAGTATTATTTAACAATTAATTTTGCCAGTGTGTTTAATATTAAGTTTTAAAAAACCCGTTATTATTTTAGAACATGTGGGATTAACACACTAAACCTTACGTAAAAAACTAAGCTACTGTTTTTTATTGGCCTACATCTTAAGAATTTATCATGTATGGATAGAAAAGTCATCTATTTTAGCAAAAAATTTTTAAAGATCTGCTTTACCAGTTCTTCTTTTAAAAAGAAGGACTTTATTTTGAAACTGAATCAAATTATGTATAATGCTCCATTTCTACTCAAGAATGAACCATCCTGAATGCAAGTTGGTGCAGCCACTTTGGAGAACAGTGTGGAGATTCCTCAAGAAATTAAAAATAGAGCTTCCCTATGACCCTGCAATTGTACTCCTGGGTATTTACCCCAAAGATACAGATGTAGTGAAAAGAAGGGCCATCTGTACCCCAATGTTTATAGCAGCAATGGCCACAATTGCCAAACTGTGGAAAGAACCAAGATGCCCTTCAACGGACGAATGGATAAGGAAGATGTGGTCCATATACACTATGGAGTATTATGCCCCCATCAGAAAGGATGAATACCCAACTTTTGTAGCAACATGGACAGGACTGGAAGAGATTATGCTGAGTGAAATAAGTCAAGCAGAGAGAGCCAATTATCTTATGGTTTCACTTATTGTAGGGCATAACAAATAACATGGAGGACATGGGGAGATGGAGAGGAGAAGGGAGTTGAGGGAAATTGGAAGGGGAGGTGAACCATGATAGACTATGGACACTGAAAAACCACCTGAGGGTTTTGAGGGGGCGGGGAGTGGGAAGCTGGGGGAACCAGGTGGTGGGTAGTGGGGAGGGCACATATTGTATGGAGCACTGGGTGTGGTGCAAAAACAATGAATAGTTACGCTGAAAAGAAATTAAAAAAAAAAAAAAAAAAAGAACCACCCCTACTAATTAGGACCAAAGAGTAAGTTTGGGAAGACTTTTAATTCACTTTTGAAAATACTGAAACATGCAAAAGGAACAAAGACTAAATATTTAGGTTAATTTGTAGGTGGATTCCTAAAGAAGGCCCATACTTCTACCTCCTTCATATTTATTGTTTCTGACACTGCTTCTAGAGTTACATATATTTTTCAAAGACAGGAACAACTGGGGACTTAAACTTTGTGCACTATGTAACCTTTCATGTCTCAGGATTACTATATATGAAAGTCTTCGTCAGAGGATTAAATCCAGAAAAATGTCCTGTTCTGAGAGGTTCCATTGAGCTCCACAGAGTCATCAAGACAAGAGATGTGCACGGATTTCTAAAACATTTTGACTAGTTTAAGGGACACTGCCCACTGCACTCATTCTGAAAGCAGATTTCTCATCAGCTGTTCCTTGCACTCTATTTCCTGTAACCAAGTGTCATAAATTTATTTTCCACACTGGATAATGCAGAAATAAAAGGGTACTAAACACCCTGGAGCACATGCACCTCAGTACCACATTTCACATTTCCACTGCCAACAGGGAACCCTAATGACCTACCATCAACTGTCCCCTGCGTTCTAAGTGTGGCAATCCCCAGCCTCATTGCAGTACATGGGATTCAGGGACTTGAAAACACTCAGAAAATCTCTCCTCCCCACCCCAGCTTGATTAAGACGACGGCTTGCTGCTAACTGTTCCTGTTAACACTTTTTTCCGATTTTGTAGGAAGGCCTTCTCAGAAGGTGATTTGGTCAAGGCTGTGAACAGTGCACATAGAACTGCAAAGCAGCCACCAACAGGCACAAGGCTCGACTTTCTTTTTTCAAGATTTATTTATTTGACAGGGGGAGAGAGAGAGAGAGTGGGTAGGTGCAGAGACAGAGGGAGAGAGAATCCCAGAACGGCTCCACGCCCAGCACAGAGTCCAATATGGGTCTCCATCTCACGACTTGAGATCATGACCCGAGCCAAAATCAAGAGTCAGACACTTAATTGACTGAGTTACCCGGGGGCTCCAAGGCTCAACCTTCAAGATGGCAACCACCACCTCATGTTTCCGCAAACTGAGCGACAAATGTAATGCTGTGGCATAAAATTTCTGAGTTATCTACTACTTGTACTCAAGTTCACTTTATAAGGTTCAGCAAAGTCTTGTCATTTTACAGAAACAGTCCATGAATATGGAAGTTCTAGGCATGTGGTTTTTGTGGTGACACTCATACAAGATGACAGACTATCTTATAAATGATATGTTTCTCTTTCCACTTTATGCTTGCAGGATTACACTTCCCCAATTACAGATGCTTCCTAAGTGGCACGTTACATTATAAACTGTCAATAACTATTACATGTAAGGTTAATTTATTAGCCTTACATAACTCCTATCACAATCTAATGCTAGTCCATAAATACTCTTTTTCTTCTTCTTAGAGGTCAAAGTATGAGCGTACGGACATAAAATATTGTTTACCAAGCCGTAGATGTCCTCTGCTCCCTCTGTGAACCCTGCTGCTGTGGCAAAAGCCACCATCCCCTTCTGTGTGGGTTTCTGCTCAAAGAGGAACTCAGAGCAACTGCAGCACCAAGGAGATGGCCTTCCCTTTCAGTGCAGGAGACTGCTTTTTATCCATGGCCAGAAGGCGTGAGGAATGTGTGATCTCTGGCTGGTGGGGTAAGTTCTGAAAGTGGTAGCTAGAAGGCAGCCTTGATTTTATTAAAAGCACAGAGTCCCCCTTCCTCATCTCCAGTGGTCCTCAGCTACTTATTTCAAAGGTCTTGAAATATATGAGTGAAACAATTCAATGTTATGTTTCACCAGAGACAGTTTCATTAAAGTTTGCTTTAAAGTTTGTAAAAGTACATGATTGGAAAAAATTCCCAGTGCCTGCTCTTGTATTCAAAGTTTAAATGAGTCAAGGGGCAAAAAACCTAAAAGCTGCTAAGCAATAAGGAAATAAAAACCAGAACAACAAAGGGCCAAGAATAAAACCTCTTGGGCCATTTTATGGGATAATCCAGTGATTTTTTTTTTTTAAACTTTCAGATGTCAGGTGTGTGATTAATTGATTTAGTCAACAGAGTATCCGGCAGTAACAGAAAAAAGCATGGTGTGGGGGCCAGCGAATGAGCAAACATGGGAGGCTCAGCTGAAAGCTGAAATCGGATTCTACATGCAATTGGGCTCTTTAGAGAAATGTGAGATCACCAGGGTAGGATACCCGAAAACTAGCCCTCATTTTCTAGAGACAGAAGGATAAAAATGGTACTTCTGAAGTTTCTACATACAAACAACCAAGATGCTCTATGGCAAGAAAAGTGTGTTGCAAAGAGGAAGCGTGTGTGACAAAGACAGAGCAGGGGTGGAGGTAGGCGGCATGCAGGGATTAGCAGAATGGACCTACAGACATGCTTCTAAGATGGTCTTCCCACGACGAATTCCGGGAACTCCTGCTCTATGCCTCCATCCTCCAGGGAGGCAACGGCAAAGAGAGGTTTAATAGCTTATAATAACTGGAACAAGATGGGTCCTTTCTTCAAAGTCACTATGGCTGTATTCCCCCAAGGCTCTTTGCCATCTGTCCTCCAAAGAGCTGCTTAATTTGGCTCTGCAACAAGGTATTCAACCTTAAACAATTTCCAGAGTAATTCTCAAATGTGAAAATTAAGCCCAGGCAATCGGTTAGACACAGAGCTAGAAGCTTAACTATTGAAACTGTAGTATAATCCAGAAGACAGGAAAGGAGCAGTACCAAAGCACCTAAAGGAAGGGTAAAGGCAAAGGGAAGAGACATGAACTTCTATGCCTTTTACCCAAAATAGTATATTAAGTATGTCTTTTTTGATCTGTTTCTTGATGATTTGACATCTTGGGGCTTTGCTGACAACAGAGGAACTTGTCCCTCTTAGGGTTACCCACTTCCTAGAAGTAGGAAATGACTCACCTACAGGCACGCCTTTCCTGTGGAAAGCAACCCATCCAGAGCCCACCCCCACCGTCTTCTTTCGTAAGCCCTTACTGGGCCAGTATTCCCCTGCCAGGACCAGGTACCAGAGAGCAGCCCCTGCATGTCCCAGAGCCTGACAGAATTATTTAAACGAGCAGATTTTAAACCTGTTTATGCTGTCTTGCCCCTTCTTTCTCACTGAACCATAAGAAAGGCTCTTGCTCACATGTGTTCCCTTTGCCCCCTTATGGACCCCGCTGTTTTCTCAGTAACCCCATGTTATGGCATGCCTCTCCCTTTGGGAATCTGTGAGTATAATGATGTTTCTCATGGCAACTGTCTCCTGATCCAGTGGCCTCACCACACCTGGGTAATAAAATCTGTATTTCAAAATAAATAGGCCTCTGAACCCTGACAGGACATCACAATCCTTGCTTTACATTTTTAGCCCTCTATATAACCTCTGAGAGGTGAAGTACTTTTGTGCGCTCAAATGAAGACTTTTACAGTTAAATTGGACAAAATCTATAAATTTTTAAAGTTATTGAGACATAATTTATATAATGTAAAATTTACCCTTTTAAAATGTACAATTTGTGGTTTTTAATATAGCTGTAAATTGTGCAATCCTCATGAATAATTCCAGAACATTTTATGATTCCAAATGGAAACCCTATGTTCATTTCCTCTTCCCCACCAGCCCCAGGCAACTACTACTTATATCTCCTGCCTCTCTGCATTTGCCTACTCTGGACATCGCGTATAAATGAAATCATATAGCATGGACTTTTGTGAATGGCTTCTTTCACTTGTCACAGCGCTTTCAAAGTTTATCCATGTAGCATGTACCAATATTCTCTTTTTTATGGCCATATAACATTCCATTGCATAGATATAACACTATATCCATATGTCCAAATATTTTGCCTATTATGAATAATTCTGCTGTAAGCATTCATAAACATGTTTTGTGTAGACATATATTTTCAGTTTTCTTCAGTTACACAAACTCGGGAGAACAGCTAGATAATATGGTGACCAAATGTTCTTTTTGGAAAATGAGAGATCCTGAACACCCCTATACGTGATATTTAGTTCCTGTAAGTTTACCTTTCTAAGGAGGCTGTACCCAGAAAATGAAAATGTCAATGTAAGCTCCCAATTAAACTCATATTATGGTGGGATGACTGCCTTGTAGCCCAAAGTCAGTCGTGAGTCACACACGGAGAATGTGCCAGGCACTGGGTAGCCTTATGACCAATGCATCTCTGTTTCTGTGACTCTAATAACAATCATAATAGCAGCTAACATCTACTGAGCTAGGACTAAGTGTTAACTTATTGTTACTCCACATTGGCTATTACTGTGATTATCAGTATACCGATAGAGAAAGGAACTGGAATGAACAGAAGACTAAAAACATAATGGCCTGGATGCCCCAGGAAGAGCTCTTACATTTGAGATAAGCCGCAGACTAAATGTCATTTCCAGGAAGTAAAGGAAGGGACAGGGACCTACTCCAGTGAAAAGGAACTATATGGCAAACTCATGTACTTTTCACAGAGATATTTTAGGCACAAACTTCACAAGCTTGAGGATACATTTCCTCAAACTGGAAAGAACAAAAGTAGCGATCAGAGAGGATTAGGAAGAGAACTCCAGTCAGAAAATGGTACCCATTCACCTATAAGAATTAAAGGAAGGAGTGAATCTGAAACAAGGAACATTTGAGAAAACACATCATACCTTCCTCCGTATATTGATAGCTAAGATCATGATGGACAGGTTAAATTGTCTTCAGTTGTGTGTTACTAAAGTAACTGATATGTGGTAAGTACACAGAACAATATTTTAAAAATACTCTAAGATTTGTGTCCTTGAAAGAACAAGTTTTAGTTACTAAAGACATTCACTTTTGTGGAATCCTGACAGTGTTGACCAAACCAGGTTAGACAGAATTGTTTTGGTTAGCAAGCAAGCACCCTACTTTTCCAACATGTACAGAAAATGTTAATCAATTACTCTTATGTGACCAGCTCACACTATAATACTCACTAAGAAAAGGTAGCGTTCTTGTGCTGATGTGTTCCGAGCAGCAAGTTTGAGGATTTGTCCCTCTTTTATTAGTTCATTTGAAGGATTTACAATGTCTTCCTCCTCTCCCAACATTTCATAAATCTCTAACAGTTTCTTTAGGTTCTCCTAGAAAATTAAAGCAAAACACAGCAAGACCAAATAAAGGAAGGTTTTACCTTAGTGGCTTTAATAATACAATGACCTTAGCTAAAATCTGGATAATTCAGAAGGGATTGGAACTAAGCATAAATTTGGTATAAAATGTGTCAGTTATGAGCAAACTGAAACCTGGGAGAAGAGGGGAGAGGATTATTCTCCACAACACTAAACATTTAATAAAGAATCTTTTTGGTTCACTTGTATCAATTCATTTTGGTCCAAACCTACAGATAACATTAGGCTATGTTATCAACAATTATCTAACTAGAAGATTCTCAACTCCTTTGAAAATCACTTACCATTTTTCTTATTGCACTATTAGAATGGCTTGCTGCTGTAGATATAATTTCAAGTGATTCTAAATGGAAAAAAAGAAATTAAATTAATGTATTTTGTTGTTCCTATGCTACTAGGTAGCTGAGTAACATACCACAATAAGAAGAAATCTGAGACTGATGACCACATCTGACACCAAAAGCAGGGGCAATTTCCATTTACAAACAGAACTTTAGCGAGTTCATTTGTAAGCAGATTACTTGGAACATGAGGGCATTTCCTTGTAAACAGTCATATACAACTATACATATGACCTGTATAATGAACCTTCAAAATTAACAAATACATGTACACTAGACTGGCACAAGGTGCTTTGCCAGACGCTTTCATATATATTATGTCTCTTCATTCTGACACAACCTTGAATGGAGAGTCGGTTAGCTAGCCCCGCCTGGCAGAGGAGACAACAGCAAGTGAGGTGGCTTGGTTAAGGTCACACAACTATGATACTCTAGGGCCATGCTGCAACCTACGTCTTCTGGCTCAAAGTTCTACAACATTTCAGCAGGAATACTGTTTTGTGAGTTTTGTGAGCAAACTAACCACCAAGCATAAACAACTTTCTTCGGGAAAACACACACACAGTGCTAGTCTTGCTCAGGTGACAGGGAATTCTCTGATGCCAATGCTGATGGAAGGTTTTATACTGAACTGGTGGTGGGAGAGATGGGAATGGGAACTGCCCGGTATGGGCAAGGGAGGGCCTCCAGCACTGTTGGCAAAGAGCTGTGGAGGTTGAGGCCTCCTGCTGGATCAACCTTAGGGAATGCCCTCAATCCTAAATCATGACCTGCTCTTTCCTTTCTATCTTATGAATACCAGCCTGATTAATTCTTTTACTACAACAACTTTATTTCTTCTAGACCAAATTCTCTGCCTTCTTTGTTCCATGGCTGAACAAAATGCATTTGTGTTGCTTTCTTCTCTCCTTTGGGTCTCTAAAAGCACCTCTGTGATTTCCTTACAATTTTAGGAGCAATGGGCAACCAAAGAGAGTAATAAAATACCCTACAGTGTTGCTAACTTTCTCATTGTTGACACTGCCATTTTAGGGCAAGTCTAAGTCTTTGAGTATAGAAGAAATTGAATTTTTATTTAGATTTTGGAGGACTATCCTGATTGGGGCAATTCTGTGCATTCCCTACAGGATCCAAGGTAGAGGGAGACAGAATAAAATAACCTGGGATCAGCAGTTGGAAGAGAGGAGTGGTGACCCTACTACTACCTCTTCTGCCACTAAAACCAACCACACAGCCCAGATGAATGGGAAGTGGGCATGAAGTGGAAAGTGGAAGAAGTCAAGTCAGGATAATTCTAAACTGTAAAGGGTGAAAGGGAAGAAGAGAAGTTCCTGTGGTTGTTGACTCACTTGGGTGGTGGGAGAAGTGTATCAGAGAAAGCATCCTGCTCAAAAAAAGACCCAGGCTGCCAAGACCAAAGACTGTATTCTGTATTCCTCATCTCTTGCCAGGATACACTTATAATAAAGACAAGAAATTATTAGCAAAGTATCTATGTTTTAAGATTGTACAGCAGCATTGTTCGTTCTTGACACTAAGCCATTTCTATCCCTTAAATTTGCATTCTGCCCTTCCTTTTTTTTTTTTAAATTAAAAAAATTTTTAAGTAAGTTATACACTCAAAGTGGGACTTGAACTCATGACCCCTAGATTAAGAGTCACATATTCTTTTGGCTGGGCCAGGGAGCCACCCCCTTATAAATTATTTTTTTTAAGCAAGCTATACAACCAATGAGGGGCTTGAACTTATGACCCCTAGAGATCAAGAGTCATTGGCTTTGATTTTTTAAAAGTACAAGAGAAAGCTAAAGTATTGAAACTCCTGGGCCTTAAAAAAAACCCATTCATTAGGACCTAATGAAAAACCAAGACAACGAGAAGAATAAGTTTTCCTGAGAAGACGTTAACTGACACTAAAAAGCATCATTTTCTTTTCTCTTTCAGGGTAGGTAGAGCCAACTTTGCTTAGGTTATTTTTACATTTTAGCTTTCTTGGTATACATCAACCTATGTAATTAACCAGCAGCACCAGTAATTCTGAATGGCTGTATTCTTCCTGTGAGAGGGTAATTATGTATTGCTAGGCCAGATTTCTCTAAGACTATAGTTTCAGATTTTCAAGTTAATGATTAACGTGAAATCAGCAGGAGAAATGCGATTTGCATTGCTCTAAACCTGTGATTTGGGCTCAGAAGTGCTTGCCTAACTGAGATGTTGATGACAATTTCCAGGGAGGTTAGTTTTTGGCAACAATATTTTACTAAATTGGCTATGAGACATATCTTGCTTGTTAATCACAAGGCTGCCTGGTCACTTGATTACCCCATAATAGAGAGAGGGCAGGAGAGAAGCATTTACTTTTAGCATCATTCCAGTCTGGAGAATCAGGGGGCAACTTCCTCAGGTAGTCCTTCAGGAGCATCTCATACCGGGGAATCCGCTGAACAGGCTCCAGCATGTGATGCTGCAAAGTCAAGCTCCCACAGATCTTCTGTTTCTACAATGAGAAAGGTTTTTGAAGAAAGATTTAAAAATTAAGTCAGCCAATGTAAAAACTCACTGTCCTGCAGAACTTTCCTCAAGGGCAGTATTTCCCTACAAAGTGTGGTCTGTGGATCACTTGCATCAGATCGATCTAAAGCATTGTTAAAAATGCAAATTCTGAACCCCTTCCCGACCTATGAAACAGAATCTCTGAGGCTAAGGCCTGTGAACATGCATTTTAAAATACCCCAAATTCTTAGAACATTAAAATTTGAGCCCCATCAATCTAGTCTAAGAACAGAAAGAAAAACCAAGTAGAATGGGAGGAAGGAAGAAAGAAAATTCCAGATTGCTGGCAACCACTTCAATTAGTCACTGGAAGGGTTTGTCTGGCCACATTATTGAATAATGCTTCAGAGCTTTTTAAAAGATGCATATATTTAATGAGGTTCACTAAGCACAACTGTTTTAAATGACTTTGGACTCAACAGAGACTATTTAATAATAAGGTTACCATAAATGCCATTTCCTTTGAACTTAAAAAAGACTCCACATAGAAGAATAAGTTCTGAGCATCTTATTATCTCTCAGAAAATTTTAATTTTTCATTAGGCCATGTCAGTCTTTTCCATTAGAAACTGAACTCTATGAATATATCTCCTTTTTTTTACAGCAAAATTGAGTCTATAGCCCTTATTTTTAATAAACTGTTAACATAAGGCAGGGAAAAGATTACTTGAAAAATAAGATGTGTTCCTGTTCATATTAAATAAACCAGGAATCCCATTAAGATATTTATTGAGCTCATACCATGATCAAGGCACTATCGGGTGTTAAAGTTGTATTAAGACATAACGTTTGCATTCAAAGAAGCGAAAGCCTTCACAGACAAGAGAGCTTTCAACATGAACTCCAATGAGGGCAGCCTCTGTTGGGAAGGGAAAGGAAGACCAGGGGACAAGTGCAGAAAGAGGGACCTTGGAGAGCAGGTCCATGGCAGTGGGACACGTAACATTGAGTTTGGCTGGAAAATATAAATATAAATATAAATAAATATAAATATAAAATAAGATATATATATATATATATATATATATATATATATATATAAAAACAGGGGATAAGGAAGAAAAAATCTGGGGTAGTAAGTAAGCTGCGTTTAGACTTGCTTCTTCTAATGCAGGTTTTCATGCAGGAGAGCAATATTATTAGAGAGGATAAGTATTAATATTAACCTACTGCAGTATGGCTTTAGAGAGATATGGGGAAATTAGTTTGGAAGTTATGGTGCAGACCAGGAAAAAAACATATAAAGAGCCTGAAATCAACAAGGAAGCTGAAAAAGTAATAGCTTTCCTTAATTAAGTATAAAATATTAATGATGTAAGTTTAGTCATTCCATTTGATTCCATTGTGTATGTGTACAGGAAATATATATATTATATGTAGATGAAATATAGGAAAATACTACAGATCCCCACATTTTTACATGAGGAAACTCTGGCTCAGAGAAGTCCAGGGACTAAACCACAAACTTCTAAACTTGGTTGATTCCCAAGGACTATGACAGTTTACAGGTAGGAAATAACTAGAAACAACGACCCTAGAGGCATCAGTAGGACATGATGGATAGAGGACCAGGAGCATGTGGGTGTGAAGGCCAAAAAGAATGTAAGGAGTCAACCCTGTACTCTGTCCAGTTTAAGTCAATGGGGCTGGTAAAAGAATCAAAGGAGCCAGTGTTCAGAAAGGCAGATGAGTGTTTAATCACAAGAGAAGAAAAAGAAAGAGTGAATGGAAAGAGGCAGGGCTTTTGTCTATGGCTAAGGGAAAAGACAGTAAAAAATCTCCCTGGAAAAAGCAACTAGAAAGCTGGATAAAACTGATAAAACTACCATTTTGGCAATCTGGAAATAGACCAAAGGCACAGAACAATCTGAAAAGCGTTTATAAAAACTGTTGACCTTTGGGTAAGAACAATGAGAATCTGTGGCATTCTGGCCTGGGGTCACACCCATTCCTCCCTTAGCAAATGAAGGCTCAGTTTGGGTGGGACTGGCTGTGGGACTGGCATGTCTCTGCTAAAGTTGAGAGGCCTCCTCAGATTTGGAGTGGTGGGCAATGCACTCATCCAGCAACACCGTCAGTCAAAGTGAAGGTGGGCGAGTGGGGAAGACCAATGGCTCTACTGGCCTGAAGTTGCGGTTGGAAGCTGGGGCGAGAGGAGGCTAGATAATAATATTCTTGGCTGAGGCTGTGTGAATGATCAGTAGAGACAGAAGACCGCTTAAGTCAGCACAGTCTCCAGGCTACCATGAGGCTTGAATATGCAAACAAGAGATGTAAAAGAGTCCAGTAGACTTGAAAATGGTCTGATCTTTAAAATGCATTCCCCTCTGCATAGACTGGTCTATCAGCAGACAAGAGCTTACTGGCTCTAGGTAGTTTGTTTAGTCATCTCTGTTCAATAACTGTTTGACCCCATAACCTACACAGACATAGGGGCAAGCCCTAGAAGGCTGGAATCACACACACACACACACACAGAAATATTAAACCATATAGTGAGTAGAGATATTGGCAACTGCATACCAGAGGATTTTATAGATTTAGTCTAAGCAAGTTACTAAGCAAACAAAACTAACCAAAGCCACTTTCAGTGGAGGAAATCAGAATACAGAGTTGCTATAATAGGTTACCTAAAATGTCCAATATTCAGCAGGAAAAAAAAAAAAAAAAAGAGAGAGAGAGAGAGACATTCGAAGACATAGTAAACTATTACTATTTAGTAAACTGAAAAAAAGGCAATCAAAAGAAATTGTCTCTGAATACAGATATGAACATTATAAAAATGTTCAAAGAATTAAAGGAAATTGTATTTGAAAAACACAAAAAGCATAACAACAATGAATGCACAAATAGCAATTTCCAAGAAGGAAAGAGGCATTAAAAAAAGAACCAATGGAGATTCTGGAGTTGAAAAGCACAAGAGCTGAGATGAAAAATACACCACAGGGACTTGACAGCAGATTCCAGACAGCAGGAGAAAAAAAAAAAATCAGTGAACTCAAAAAAAGACTCAGAGAAATGATACAATCTGAAGAACAGAAGAATGAATAAGGAAAAATGAACCATCTCAGAAACTTGTAGAATAACAAAAATACCAACATATGTGTAATTGGAGTAAATTATTTGAAGACATGATGGCTGAAAACTTCTAAAATTGTTAAATTAAAAAACCCTACACATCTAAGAAATTCAACCCTAAGAAAAATACAGAGTCACATTAGACACATCCTATTCAAACTGTTGAAAGACAAAAGTAAAGAAATAAATTTGAAAATATCAAGAGAAAAACAATTCATCACATACAAAAAATATCAATACAGTTCCTAACTTCCCATATAAAACAAGAGAGGACGGAGCACAGTGAAATAATATTCATTTTGCTGAAAGAAAAAAAAAAACACACAACAAAGTATTAACCAAGAATTCTGTATCCAGCAACACAATTCAACAGTGTAGAAAAAATAAGGATATTCCCAGATAAACAAAGACCAAGAAAATTTGTTGCTATTCATTCTCTGCCTTGCAAGAAACACTTACCACTTTATGTGGAAAGAAACTTATTTCAGAAACGGCAAATATATGGTTTAATAAATATATTTATAGATTTTTTTTCTCACATCCTCCCTTCCTTCAAAGACATAAAGTTATAAGAAATGATTACATCTCTGTATTATTCGATTTAAAACATACAAGGGTAATGTATCTCAGGCTAAAAGCATGGTGCATAGCAAAATGCCTGTATTTTACAGAATTAAGGTCAGTATTAATCTGAAGTAGACGATGATAAATTAAAATACATATTATAATTCCTCCAACAAACAGCAGGAAAAAATGAAAAACAGTTTTAAAATTTAAAGGATTAAAATGGTAAAATTAAAAATATTGATCTAGCACAAAAGAAAACAGAGAAGGAGCAACAGAATCCCTGCCATAAAAATCTTACGTGATCTATAGAATTCCTTTTTGATTTTTAAACTTTATTAAATAATAATAAGTAATTAACAACTTTAGAAAATCAAACAGAAATTACTATGCTGTTATCAAAGCACATTATCCAGGTTTGGTGAAATTGAAAAAAAAAATCAGTATACATATATAAAGTCTCACACACACACACACACACACACACACACACACCCATAATAATAATGTTTGCAGAATGTCAGGGTTTATGGCAATCATTCTTTATATTCATTTATATATTCATTCTATCATCTCAACCTCTGAAAGAAAGCAAGAGAAGCATAGACCCGAATGGGAACTCACTTTATAAATTTATGTGGATCTTTATAAAAGCTAGACTCAAATGTAAATGGAGAATTTACTACTTAGCACAAGGCATGTTATAATAAATATGTTAATTTTGCAGAGATGATTTTGCGTAATTCAGAATAGCATGGAATTTGGCTGTCTCAGACAGATGTCTCAATTTAGAAGACCAATACTCTAACCCCTGAGACATAGAGCCTCACAAGATGTCTCAATCTCAAATTTAGATCAGAAGACCTTATGATTTGTACAGAAAAATTAACTCATAGCCTTGAATAGAAGAGTCCAATTACCTGAATTTCTTCAACTACTGATTTGAACTGGGGAATACGCTCGGTCATGTTTTTAACCAATTCCATTGCGTTATCAAATCCTTTCACATATTCTCCATACATCTTAAGGAATGGTGCCAATTTCTGAAGGATGTCACCAATTCTAGGGGTTGTTTCCCTGTACAAAGAAACAAAGCATTAAGATTTCTTACAGAGTATGTGAATTAATAGGACTCCAAATGAAGTGATCACTTTCTATACACTCCCTGTGCTTTATCAGACCCACCTTGCTGTGACATGGGTAGAGAATAAAGTAGTACCTTTTTAAAGGGAGTTTAGGAATGACATAGTAAAAAGACCTGCTATGGAGCTTTAAAAGCTCCAGATTACCCCCTGAAATCTCATCTCCACTAGTCAAAAGATAGTTTGGAGAGCAGAGATGAAATTCTTTTCAACCAAAGCTAGAAGTGTACCACAATTCCTATCAGTGGTCTTTATGGTAAAAATTTAATACCCATGTTTGGCTATAGCTCTCTGTGCAGTATTGTTTCAATTTAAAAGCGAATAACACAGCACCTAACGTGACTGCCTTAGACATATCATTTGCCATCTA
This sequence comes from Mustela erminea, assembly GCF_009829155.1. NCBI lineage: Eukaryota > Metazoa > Chordata > Mammalia > Carnivora > Mustelidae > Mustela > Mustela erminea. The sequence continues at coordinate 73,530,582 of NC_045619.1, read as the reverse complement.
CTCCTCTTACCATTCTTGCATTCGTTTTTCCAGCTCTGGCAATAGGAATTTACTATGGAAGGCATTTATTGATGAAATATTAGAAAAGATTTTATTCACCATCTCTGCTGGAAATGAGCCTCGATTTGCTTCTTCTAATAATTTGCAGTAAAATACCTGAATAAGAGAATAAAGCAAACATTACTTTAAATTTATTGGTTCCCACCCAGCACTGTGCTAGGCATAGAGTGGGCTCTCAGTAACTTTTGTTCAATCAACAAAAAGGTTCATGGTTCAAGAAATAAATCATTTTTGAAATGTCTGAATATATGCTTTGATTGAGAAGAAGGAATTAGAATTAGAAAACTTGACTCTAACCTAAGCCATGCTTCTATCTAGGGGATTTTAATCTTTCTATGCCAGAGAATTTCCAACTGAGGGAAAGGGATTTACTCCTATCTACAGGTAGAGTTAAGAGAGATGGAAAACTTGTATATACAACTGTGGTATTTTTCACTCCTCTTTATGTTTTGAATGATTTTGTGGCATGTATACCATACTGCCCTTTACTGTAATTTGTTGGCATAAATCTCATTTTCCCTATTAAAACTGTATGCCCCCTTGGGGAGGGAGGCCATCATAGTTTAGCTCCCCCAGCAGAACAGGTGCTTAGTAAGTTATCTGGTCAGTGGATAAGTAAAAGTATTTCAGCTCACAGATGTTTCCCTGCTTTTAAGTAATAATGCATGATAACCTGAACACTTAAAAGAGGATAAAAGGATCTCCTGCACATAATAATGAATATCTTAAAAACAATAAAAAATAATTGCAGTCTTAAGCTATACTCCACTAGAGCTACTATACCTCTTAATTACCATTCTGTTAAATGTAGGCAGAAGGAGGTCTGTTCCCTCATAATGTCCAGATGGTTGTTAATTTTCTAAATTCACCTCCACTGCATTTTCTTGGTAGGCAAAAAGAACACAAAATTATGTCCTTAAAAACTCCAATAGATAGGATATTGTAAGTATTTAATACTCTAAAATTCTAAAAGGTCAACAATAGTAGCTGACAAGCTAATATGGCTAAAATAACAAAAAATAAAAAAACAAAAAACCACAAAACCTGATTAAGAGGAAAAAACATGGGAATACCTAATATTTCAGGTCTGTAATACCCATGAGGAGAAAAATTGTTTCAAATGTACCAACTCAACATGAATTGATGGACTTACAGTGAAATTCTTTGGAAAGTTAGTGTTTAAGTCACAAACTCATTATTTCAAAGAACAGAACCCTAATCTGATCCCTTAAGGCTCACTCTAACAGGGCTAGAGTTCACTCTGGGAACCGATGATAAGAAGGTTGCCCAGGATGGCATGTTCCCTTGAAGCTTCAGTTTTCCAATGGCAGAAGTCGGATAATTCTTTTTAGAATCAACACTCAAACATGGCAACTTTCTCTTCTAGTCAGAGGAGACTCTATGAACAATCTATCAATTACCTTATTTTTTTTATCATTAAAACAATATTAAGAGGCCTTGGTTTTCAAGTGCTTCTTATGATGTATTTTAAAATTTTGCTTGTAAATGTACATGTATTTGAAATGATACTCAAGGCTCCATGATGAGAGTACAAAATGTGAGAAAGTAGGATGTCATTTCCAACAAATATTGACCATGCAACTTTATACCAGGCACTGTATTAGAGGTCTCCTACAAGCTTGAACAAGTAAGTGAAGGCTCAAAATTCTTCTGGCCCTATTACTCCGTCAATTCAGATGACTCACATGGGGGTGAAGAGTGCATGAGACAGAATCAGTGACATACTCATGTACGAATGAGAATCGCCAGTCTCTTATTTGGGTTATAATGGTAATAGATATGTATAATATAACAGATCCTAAGAATCTAGGATCATAATAAATGGTCAAGAAACATAGTAGTGTTGATTTTTGAAAGATACGGATCAAGGCATTTTGTGACTCAGAGTCCTTGAATCTGTTCTTTATGAATTGAAACCCTTTGTGTCTGGTGAATTCACTGCCAAAGCTAAAAATCCTAAAGATTTTCTTAAAGAAAAAGCTTCCACTGACCAAGAACAGTCATGTCCTTTATAGTTTCTAAAACCCCTTGATTACTAAAAATAATGTACAATGCCAAAAAATTATCCTGAAAGGGAAAATCTTACCTGATCTAAGAGGTCAAGTCGGTTGACATAAGCTCTTTCTGTAAGCAAAAGTTCGTTGGCTATTTTGTGAAGTTTTTGCTCATTAGTTTCCTAAAAATACAATAGATGTTCACATATTAGAAAATAAATACTGGACATATTTTTCAGGTAAAAAACAACCTTATCAAGTAGTCAAAACAGTTTTCTCAAGCTTCTCAGGTACTCAATTCCTTTCAGCCATGAAGGACCATCCAACCAGAAATGAACAAAATTAAAAATAAATAATCTGCTAGGTTTAACTTATAACATCTTTAGCCTAAATTTAGTCAAAATTAACATTATCATCTTTGTCCTTGAAACAACTTTTATCTTTCTCAGACAGCGTATTTGGCTCATTTTCTTCCCACCTCTCTCAGACCACACTTTAGCTGTGATTTCATCAATCTATCAGATACCTTGTCTAATTATTAGCATTATGCACCCAACTTTTTGCCTTTTTAAGAAATGTTAGAGAAAATTTCAATCACATATAACAGTAAAATGAACCAGTATGTACCCATTACTGAGCTTCAACAGCTATCAATTCATTGCTAATCTTGTTTCATCTATGCTCACCTCCCTCTACCCATATTATTTTAAATACAAACATTTTATTATTTCCTCAGTATATGTTTACTTAGCCCTTAAATATATTTGTATACTTTTGCCAGTTCCATGAGAATGGGAACATTTTTTTCTTGCTAACACTGTAACTCTCTTTCTTCAATAAAATACTGGCATTCAATAAAATATTGCTGAATGAATGAATGAGTAACAATCATCCAAAATTAACTACTATTGGACATTTATTACCACTTTGGCATGCTGTTAATGTAAGAACAAACTCATCTTTTCAGGAAAACCTCTCTCCTACTACCTCCCTCCCTACCCCATGCCACCCACCCCACCCCACCAGAACTTTACCAGTCTGGTAATGGTTCCATCCCTTTCCAGTTACCTGGCTTTGGTATCTTGAATCACTCTAAACTTAGTTCCCTACCACAAAACCCAGCTGTTATGAGCTCCTACTCATATTAGCATCCAACATTAAAATTTTCATCACTGCCACCCAGTTTTGCTCATACCATATCTCAAGTCCAGGCCAGTCACCAGCTCCCAGTTGATCTGATTCTACCATTTTTTTTTTTTAACGATTTTATTTAATTTTTTGACAGAGAGAGATCACAAGTAGGCAGAGAGTCAGGCAGAGAGAGAGGGGGAAGCAGGCTCCCTGCTGAACAGAGAGCTGGATGTGGGGCTCGATCTCAGGACCCTGAGATCATGACCTGAGCTGAAGGCAGAGGCTTAACCCACTGAGCCACCCGGGTGCCCCTACCTTTTTTTTTTTTTTTTTTTGGCTAGTTAGACCCACTTTGTATGCTGTTGTATGAGCAATCTTTCTAACTCTGCTTTGCCAAGATCTTCCTACTTTCCATAGAAGGAAAACTTCCAACAGTCCTCTGTTCACCAGCAGAATAAAATCTAGACTCTGTGTATCATTCAAGGTTGTTCAAATCCCATCTCTACTCACTTCCTCAGATGTTTTTCTCGTTGTATCTCTGCAGGTACCCTTCCCTCCAAACAAACCAATCTAATACACTGTTATCCAAACATGTCCATTCCCAAACCTTTCTTCTTTCCATCCTCTCTGCATGGCATACATTCTTGCTTTATCTCTCTAGGTGTTTAAGACTTACTTTGTTTTTGGATGGCCTCCTGAATTCCTTCCATTCCTTGTCCATGGAGCCTTCTTCAACTATCCAAAGCTCTTGGGCTTGGTCCTATCAGAACTCATTTTCTATTTTTTTACCCCCCCCACTTTTTTTCATTTTGTATTTTATATCTGAACATCTTTTTGTTGAAAAATTTCTATCTAGCTACTTGCTGAAGTATCCTTTTCATTCTAGGCAAGTATGAAGCCCAGTAAGTGTTTAGTAAAAACTAATAGGAAAGCAGAACAAAGTATATTCTAAACCAGTGTCTAATTTGTGTGAAGACTACATTTTAAACTATGTATAAAATGCTATTAAGCTATAGGAATGCTTCACTGTGTTCGACATATGAGGTCTACTTTTATGCTTTATGCAATATCTGTTTTTTTTTTAAAGATTTTATTTATTTATTTGACAGAAAGAGATTACAAGTAGGCAGAGAAGCAGGCAGAGAAAGATGGGGAAGCAGGCTCCCTGCTAGGCAAAGAGCCCGATGCAGGGCTTGATCCCAGAATCCTGAGATCATGACCTGAGCTGAAGGCAGAGGCTTAACCCACTGAGCCACCCAGGTGCCCCTATGCAATATCTGTTCGAATATGAAAAATTATCATTTTGCTTTTTACAGCAGCACTGGAATGAGGTATTTTTATGTGAAGTCTTCAGGTAAAGTAACATAATACTATGTAAATAATTAGTGGTCTCAAAAATATTGAGATAAAAACTATGTAGTCATTAAATCCCACAAGTAGCCAAGGTTTTGGTTAAACAAATTCAGGTTAAAGTATTAGCATTATCATTTGCCTATTTGACATCCTTTCCTTTCTTAATGATATCCAGATTTGTTCAGTGTTCTATGTGTAGGCTTTCCTTTGGAGAAATTATCCTCATGCCCCAGATCAAAAGGACGGCCCTGACTGGTATAAAATCGAGAATACAGAGTGACTGGTTCAGGAGCCAATGAAACATGAGGGTAGATGCACTGGGTCTCCCTCCTCTCCACCCCACGCCTTTCTCCTATCACCAGCTTCTGTTAACAGAGCTTCTCTTTTCCAGAATGTTGTGTAAATGGAATCACACAGTATGTGCCTTTTGAGACTTGTGTCTTCCACTTCTCAAAATGCATTTGAGACACATCCTTGTTGTCATTAGTATTAGTGGGGGCTCTTTCCAAGCCCTGAGTTTTATTCTAATAGTGATACTACTATATCTTTTTGACTCATTCACATACTTTCATATGCTCTGATTCTAGTTTTAACAAATACCTCTAAAGAAAACCACCCAGCAAAGTTTGTGCCATCTTTTAATACATCTTTTATGAGTCAGCAAATTCATTAACCAACAGGTCATATGGTCAGTTATTGCTATGCAGTGAAGTCACTCCTGAGGTCTTCCACATCCTATAGGATCTTAAATAGGAAGCTTATAATAAACGATCTTTTGCTGACTCTAAAACATACTTTAGCTCAACTTGGCAAATTGAAGGTATTCTGATCATAATTTGCAAAATCCAAGGGAGATGTCAGCAGTTATTAGCAAAAACCTGTGTCCTTCCACACAGATGGTCTTCTTATGTCAAGTCCCTGACCTTGCCAAAACCAACACAAGATAATCAAGAGTAAACTTGCTGACATTCAGTTTCATCACATCATATAGGTTTATGAAAAATTACAGGGATTTTTGTGGTGGGGGTGAGGAAATCACGGACCCAAACAACAATTTCACTAGAAGAACAGCTAACACTTATTCACTGATCACTTGTTAGGCACAAGACACTGTTATATTTTATTTACGTAAGTTGACTAAGCCTTATGATAAGTCTATAGCATAGATACATTATTCCTGTTTTATAGGCAGCACACACATAGAACAAAACAAAAATTCCAAGGCTCAGAAAGGCCAGGTGACTTGTCCAAAGTCACACAGTTAAAAGGTAACTGAATCCGATTCCAATCACATAGGAAAGCATGGGACTTTACCTTATGGTTCTCACTCTTACTCTTCTCTGCAACTAGAAACAAGACTGTAATAAGTGTCTGCATGGGATACAGACTAACAAATTATAAACTACCCACTTGAAAATGAAATGTGGTATCTACCAGGCATTTGAATTTACACATTCTTTCTCTAATTTAATTTCTAATTATAACAGGCTTCTCAGCATCTTATTAAGAATTATCAGATATTAAAAATTCAGTCATATTTGATGTAATGATATAATGGTTTCTAACTTTATTTCATTTCACTTGTTTTTTTTAAGATTTATTTATTAATTTATTTGACAGAGAGACAACAAGAGAGGGAACACAAGCAGGGGAAGCAGGAGAGGGAGAAGCAGGCTTCCCACCGAGCAGGGAGCCCAAAGTGGGGCTCAATCCCAGGACCCTGGGATCATGACCTGAGCCAAAGGGAGATTCTTAACGACTGAGCCTCCCAATTTCATTTTATTTTTTTTTATTTTTTATTTATTTATTTATTTTTAAAGATTTTATTTATTTATTTATTTGACAGAGAGAGAAAAATCACAAGTAGGAGGAGAGTCAGGCAGAGAGAGAGAGAGAAGCAGGCTCTCGCTGAGCAAAGAGCCCGATGCGGGGCTCGATCCCAGGACACTGAGATCATGACCTGAGCCGAAGGCAGCGGCTTAATCCACTGAGCCACCCAGGCGCCCCTCATTTTATTTTTTATAAAGTGTTTTATTAATTTGAGAGAGAGAGAAGGAGTAGGTGAGGAGCAGAGGGAGGGGGAGAAGCAGACTCTTTGCTGAGCAGAGAGCCCAAAGCAGAGCTCCATCCCAGGATCCTAAGATCATGACCTGAGCCGACAGCAGAGGCTTAATAGATTGAGCCACTCAGGCACCCCTGATGGGTTCTATCTTTAAAAAATTAGTTACTGAAACTCATCTGTGAGTACATTTAGGGAGAAATACCTGATCCGTCTGTGAGCATGGCCCTCTACTACTCTGTCCGACTTATGCTTAAATAACAAACCTGTTTTAAAATTGCTGATACACTTGAGATACAGCATGATATATATTTTTAAAAGATATTTATTTATTTATTTATTTATTTATTTGACAGAGAGATCACAAGTAGTCAGAGAGGCAGGCAGAGAGAGAGGGGGAAGCAGGCTCCCTGCTGACCAGAGAGCCCGATGTGGGGCTCGATCCCAGGACCCTGAGATCATGACCTGAGCTGAAGGCAGAGGTTAAACCCACTGAGCCACCCAAGTGCCCCAGCATGGAAATTTTTTTAAGTAGAAAGTTAAATATGTCAAGTTATATAATATTGTCTCATATTATTTGCCACTTAAAACTATATATCCCTACTTTGTGCTCAGCACTTTACTAAGTCATATATTCTTAATGATTTTTTTGGAAAATAGTAATAGCCATACAATATTGATTTAACAACAACAAAGAAATCCCATTAGCCTAATACACAGACTTCACTTAACATAATGAGAATATGCTATAGAAAAGCCATCTTACCTTTGATATTCCTCTATAAAATAAGCAGATTTTTTTTCACTTGCAAAGAATCACCACATCCCTACACCGAAAGCTGATTCTCAGAGTACTTCCTCAAACAAAAATACAACAGAGTATGTCTAAACGATCCCAACTGAAAAGGTAAGATGCATGCCTCTTACAGGAAAAAAGGACACAATTTACTTTCCTCTGCTTCTCTCTCCTCTCTGCACAGTGCACTTGCTAGGCTAGGACTGTGCGCCTTCGCATGTGTGGCAGCCTTTCAGCAGAGATCCTCTGCCTTCCCACTAGGTCAGGTTCAGCCTGGTGGTGAGTCACTGTGCCTGCTGGCTCCTGAATGCGCAGCACTGTCGGTTCTGCCTCCCCACTTACAGATGTCACCAGCTCCTGCTGCTCCTTTTCAGACCTTTTGGCATGACTCTTCCATATGGCAGGAGCCCAGACAAAGAGCCCCCACTGCTGCTCACAGACTTCATTTACTGGGTAGGCAGAAGACGCTTGTGTGGAGCCAGCAATTCATTCTTCAGTGCCATACGCACTGCCACATGCCTCAAAACACCAAGTAGGGGAGAAGACATTTTGGAAAGAACTTCATAAAGGTTCATCAACAATTAGAGTTTTCTGGAAGATGCTTTAAGGGCAAAACCTTCAATTACATAAAAATGAATCATATTGATTTCATGCTTTCCTACTCAATTGTACTTTTTAACTTTTCAGTGCATATTCTCATGATTTTATTTAAAGCAGGAAGAATTTTCTTCTAAATACATTGAATCAAAACTATTAAAAGTTCTTACAGTTCTTTCCATATATTCATTATAGGTTATATTTTAAAAAATATGTATATAAATTATTGGGTTTTTTACAACCAGAATGAATGTTTCTAGGTCCTGGAAGTTTCTAACCAATTAATTAAATTCTTCCACGGAGAAGGCAAATGTGGCTTTGTATGAATATGTATGTTTCTGCTTTCCCTGAAGTCCATTCTTTCAAAGTAAGATGAGTCAACTTAGGGAATAAACACTTGATTTTGTACAATTCATGAGATGCATCAACATTTTGATAGCTCATTTTTAATGTCTTCCTAGACATTAAAGTCTTCCATGTGGCTCCAGATGATAATTTAAAATGAGATGACAATGATATTTGAATGTCACATAATTGGCCTATCATCTCAAAAAGCATCTTAAAGTCTCTAACCTGTCTTGACACCTTCATTCCAATATTCCAGAACTGTACAGATTTTTTTCTCATTATACTAAAGATCAGGGAAGCCAAGGGAGGCGATCACAAGTGGGAGACAGTGAGGGCCCCAACTATTTAGAGAGTATTTACTGGGTGCTAGGCAAACTGTATGTGTTTCACATGAATTATCTAATGGAATCCTACTCATATCTTGGGAAACAGATATCATTATCTTCTCATTTTATAGATAAGGAAGCAGTGTCTTAATGAGGATGGGGAACCTGCCTAACATCATATAGCTAGGAAGTAACTGAACCAGGATTCCTATCTGGTCCGTAAAAATAAAGTTCTTGCTTTGTTACGGCTCTTTAAGAGACGCCCCTATGGATTTGTGAGATAAGAAGATAAGGGAGGGAGCTGAGTGGAATTCTTGTTGCTGAACTTTGGGCGCAAGTAAGTGAGGCCTGCTGGGAACAGGACTCCTCTAAAACGCCGAATAACATCTGGAAGGCTGTGGTCCAAGGCCATTTTTGCTGGCTATAAGCGGTGTCTCTGCAACCAGAGGGAGCACACAGCTCTTCTTAAAATCGAAGGTGTATATGCTCGAGATGAAACAGAATTCTATCTAGGCAAGAGATGTGCTTACGTGTACAAAGCAAACAACAACACAGTGAATCCTGGTGGCAAACCAAACAAAACCAGAGTAACCAGGGGAAAAGTAACTCCTGCTCATGGAAACAGCGGCATGGTTTGTGCGAAATTCCAAGGCAACCTTCCTGCTAAAGCCAATGGCCACAGAATCCGTGTGATGCTGTACCCCTCAAGGATTTAAATTTAATGAAAAGTAAATAAAGGTGTAGATTCGTTCTCTTGTATTTAAAAAAAAAAAAAAAGGGACTAAAGTACAGATTTTGTGTTCAATTAAGATCATATAATAATGCCATAAGGAAGGTCACATGGTCTCAGGGAAGATCTGTAATCAGCAAGAAATTATCCCCAGGTTCACATTACAGGAAAAAGAATACTCACTATGATACACACATGTTATCCCTTTCCCAGGGCTTTAATGTATAGTATCACAAGAATAAACAGTTTTTACTTTAGCATGATCCTTCAGGAAGCTTTGGGAGCAAAGTCCAAGCCTACTTTTGCCCCAGCACCACTATTTTTCCAATCTGATGTCCTCTACACTATTTATTCAGTTCAAAACAGAGAACAGTCAAGTGAGAAGTTTTAATCAGAAGGTTTACATTATATCCTTTTGAGATAGGGCAGGGAGAAAGACAAAGAGAGCTTGGACTGAGAAGGACAATTTAGTTAAACTTGCACAAGATCACACAGGAAGTAAGTGGTAGTAAATAGAGAACTTTGTTCTTCTTATGCCCAGTTTAGTATACATTAGACTAAACTGTCCTTTGCCTTTTGCAGAAATTAAAGATCAGGCACTAAGGACAATTTAATATATGCTCACAATCAATAACTGAATTCACCTATCCCAAGTCCAAGCAGATGATCAAAGTAATTAGGTCACTAATAAGCGTTTCTGATGATAGTTCCCGAGTTAAAACCTCATGCACATAAGTGAGTGCACTATGTGGAAATAACCGATGGTCCTCAAGCAAGAGAAACAAACAAAATATAGGAAACCAGGGTTTAAAAAAGGAAGTGGCATGCAAAATTATTTCTGTGCATCCCGCAAAGGAGCACGTCAGCTTCACCCGGAACCGACAGCTGTTGGGATAGTCACCTGGCAGGATACACTGAACATTGGATCTATCAAGGGATATCTCAGGTCATGAATCTGTTCATCTTGACTTACAGATGAGGAAACAGGATTTTAATTTATGTTTTTCTAACAGACAGCTCACATTATGTTTTAAGGCAGTGTTCTAAATCCTTTACGATTCAGTGATTTTTGCCTTTAATGACTGTGTAAGACAGGTATTATTATTTCCACGTTGTAGATGAAGAAACTAAGGTACAGAGAGATTTAAGTGACCTGTTAGAGGTCATACAACTAGTAAGTAAGTGGCTGAGCTGGGCTGCAAACCTAGAAACTCTGGCTTTTGAGCCTGTCTTCCTGACCCCCAGGGTGATGGTATATTGCTTTTGTTTTATTTTCTTTAGTTTTGTTTTAAGGCACATACAACAACGGCTGTGTTTTTAAGATTTCTCTCCCACCTATGCCAAACAATGTCTTTATATGCATTGTGACCTCCAAACACCTTGCTTTCCCAAACCTCCTGATTCATGTCAACATGCTGTTAAACCCCATCTTTGACTCCATTATCTCCTTGTTCTCTTGGTACTCCTGATCTGCAGTACCTCACTTGCCTCACTCCTACTGCACCTTTTTTTTTTTTTTTTTTTTTTTTTGAGTTTCAGGCCACTCAGCAATGCTGGGGAGACCGTTGACTATGCCCATTACCTTTGACCTTGGCCTTCAGAATCTTAGTCACAAGTCACCATGAGACCTAACCTTTTCCATTGTCCTCAACCCCTGGAGGCTATCTCACTGGCCTCTCTGGGGGCGCTTTCCTAATGGACACATTCAGCACCAAGCCTAAGAGTCACCTCTAAACTGTAGTCTTAGTATCTCACTCACTGAGTTCCAGACACTCCCTACTCCTTGATTTATGATAACAAGGAAGAATTCACCCTCTCAGCCATGTTCTGAACCTTGACTTTATCTTTGAGTTCTCTTTTCCCCTTTGACTCAAGATATCTTACATGATGGTTATTTATCTCAATACTCCTTTTCAGCTGTTTCCTCTTTGTACTTTCTGCAGTGCCTTGCAAACAGTATATGTGCAATGTAAATGTACTGCTTTTATTAATTTGGTTACCCGGGTTCTATGAGCTAGTTAGCTATACTGTCCCAGTAAGGCCAAGGCTTCAAGATTCCTTATTCTAAATGATGACCATTCTTATAAGCTCACCAATAATCCTGTGCCCCCCTCCCCCAAATCCTGTGGTTCTCAGGACATTGTTCTCTCTTTTTTTTTCCCTCTCACACAACTCAGTATGTTCCCCTTTTGATCATGTTTGTGCTCTCCACGGCTCAGTCCTTGCCCTTCTCTTCCTGTTCCTGCACATTCTATTTTAGCAATATTAATCACACCCTTATGTACATCCTCTTACATTCTTATCCTCTTTCCTGAGCTCCAGATCTGTATTTCCACTTGCTTCATTAATATCTCCAACGGACGTCCTACAGGTACCATAAACTCAGTAGTACAAAACTCAACCTAATTAGCAACTCTGCTCCCTCCCATCATTCCAAACACAATTACGTTCTTTCCTGTCAGCCACCTCAACTATTTCATGAACATAGTGAGAAACCAAGACCTGCCAAAATTACAGTAAAGTACTATGTCTGAGGTCACCTAACTGGTAAGTGACAAAGCTGGAGTGTGAACTCATCTCTTTTAAATCTAAAGTCTTCATCCTTAACCAGTTGACTGTAACGTTTCCAGAGTATTTCATTTTTGTCTGAGACATCTTCATGAGGACAGTCCACAAATGCCTCAAATTCAGTAGGTCTAAACCCAGTTAAATTTTTGCCCTCCCAAATACGTTTGCTCCTTCTATTCTCTTGTAGTTCAGTAGGTGATACACCATCTGCCACTTCCTCCAAGCTAGGAGTTGAACATGGCTCATTCCCTACCTCCATCCAGGAGGCCCTCAGAAATCTCTCTTCCTTGTCCTAACCCACCGCTACATCCGTCCAGGACCTCATCCTCTCACACCTGGATTACTGCAGTTGCTTACAACTGATCCATCTGTTTTCCTTTTATCTGACTCATTTCTCTAAAACCCACAGATGTATAATCATGTCACTTCCATGCTTTAATTAAGTGCCTCAGAGGTCAGAGGCCAGATAGTATTAGACATATGGAATGTTTGAAATAACACAGGAAAACTCCTATGTTTACAAAACAGGATGCAGAATGACCATATACTAGGCTATTGAAAAAAAAAAAAAGTTTTCCCCCCAAAATCAGCTCAGAAAAACAAGCTGAAATGTTAAATACTAAAGCAGCTCTCTTTGGGTGATGGAAATATGGGTGATCTTTGTATTTTCTTTGCATTTTCTTGATTTTTCTATGAGGATTATTAACTTTTATCCACAATTTTAAAAAACCCAGTTTTCAGCAAGGAACAATACAGTTTAAGCATACAAACCCACTGCAATCCATAGCTTATGTTTTCTTTTTAAACCCATCCTTTTACACACAATTCTCTGGCCCTCTGGCCTCTTCTTATCAGGTCAGAAACACCCACAAATATGACATCTATCCACTTGTCTCTGACTAGATACAGCCACTCTTCACTACCTCACCACATTCCTGTCCATTTTCAACTACCCAGCAACTTCCCCATCATTTTGCTTTAAGCTAAATTCAACTGCTTTTCAGCAGTCTGCACCCCCAGTCAGCCCTCTCCCAGGCACAGGTCATTCCTTATCTGTGTTTGCGAAGCATGGATCATACCATAGTATGGGGATTTACTTATGTCTCTTTACTGTGTAGACTGAGGCTTTGGAGGTAGGATATGTCTTGTTCATTTGTTCCTAGCACCTAGCACAGTATGCCCCACATACTGAATTTACAAATGGAACAGGTGTTTTTTTCAGGTACAGTCTCTGTGAAGTTCGTTTTTTTCTCATTTTGCTTTCTTACACCTTTCCACTATACTAAATGGAGCCTCCACAAAATAAAGAACTTTCTAAATTCACCATTCAGTTCTAAGTGAGAACTTTCCCTGTAATACCAGCAAAAACAAAGACTGACTAGCGAAGCTGGATAATTCCATTGCTTCTGCTGTCTTTCACATTCTTTGAATGGAAGCTGAGTTGGCAAGAGAAGAAATAGCTAGGGAGTAACTTATTATTTGTCTTCAGGTCTAACATGATCTCAACAGCTGCCCCCTTTATTTTTCAAAAGAGAGCAAAGATATTTAAAGCCTCACAAAAAAAAGAACTTGTAGCCCGTCATAAGGAAGAGACAACCAAGGTTAGTATTATGTTTTAACTCACAGAAAACTGATACCTTGTATTATATCCTGCAAAATCAACAGTGTTAAGGTTCACAATTAAGTGAAGTTAAAAGAAAAAAAAAAAAAAGAAAGTGAGTTAACCTGGATTATAGCATTGGTTTTCTATTTGCACTACTTCTAAATTTGATTCTCTGTCATTCTTTTCCTTAAAAGATGATTATCTTCTTAATTTTTGAGTATGTTCAAAGGTTTTAAACTCTCAAGGCTTATGTCAAAATATAAGTAAAATGGTAATTAAAAAAACAAGGCACTAGAAAAAAAACTTAATTAAAAAAATATTTTCTATAAATCTCTATGTTGTCAATTCTCTATCAATTGTATTAAATTTCTATCTTCATCAATTCCTCACCTTATTATATAATTTCTTTCATTTTTGGTGAAATGAAGGATTAATTAAAAAGGTGTCTGTAGGGGCATCTGGGTGGTTCAGTGGGTTAAGCCTCTGCCTTCAGCTCAGGGTCCTAGGATCGAGCCCTGCATCGGGCTCTCTGCTCAGCAGGGAGCCTGCTTCCCTCTTTCTCTCTGCCTGTCTCTCTGCCTACTTGTGATCTCTGTCAAATAAAAAAATAAAATCTTAAAAAAAGTAAAATAAAAGGTGTCTATAATATTCTTGATAAAACTGCTATTATTAGACTTATTATTATGTTGCCAATAGCAGATTTGTAATTTCTATCAACTTTATAGTCTTAGAAAGCATACATCTGAAGGTTTATATTTGGCTTACAATATGAAATACAGAGGAAGGAAACAGTAATAAGCCACAGGGAGATTTACAACTACAACCTGTTAAAGTAGATCTTGGGTATTAAAAGGTTCATGAAAACTATAAAAAGAAGTGTTTATTAAATGGTGTAATCAATGAATGCATTCCATACTAATGCATTTCTAATGAAGCTTACTCACTGAAGCACATAAATCTGAGAAAAAAAAAAAAATCCATCCTTAAATGAAAGGCATTCTAAAATGTCCTGACCCATTTACCTGAGTCTCTTAATATAGTTAAGCTATTTATGATAACCCAAGTCAGTCATGCCAAATAGGGATTATAATACTGTTACCCCTGAAGTACTGAAGCCCTCAAGTACGTAGGCACATGTGACCGTTTCCTGCCCCCTGTCACTTAGGGGTTTTAAGGTTTCCTTCTAATGACATCTCCCCGTAGCAGACTTCAGTCTCTTTTTTTTTTTTTTTTTTAAAGATTTTTTCTTTATTTATCTGACAGAGATCACAAGTAGGCAGAGAGGCAGGCAGAGAGGAGGAAACAGGCTCCCTGCAGCGCAGAGAGCCCGGACGTGGGGCTCGATCCCAGGACCCCGGGATCATGACCTGAGCCGAAGGCAGAGGCCCAACCCACTGAGCCACCCAGGTGCCCCCAGACTTCAGTCTTTTAATCTCTTGTAATGCACAATTCACTTTAATTTAAAGATACTGGTAACACCTTATGGGTAAGAGCTAAAGGTGTCACAAAGTGCTCACAATTTTCCTTTACTTCAGAGGCTTTTAAAAAACTATCTGCTTACTTTGAGGCGTCTGGCTGTATTCGAGATCACTGATGCTGAGAAAAGTTTCAATGTTGGAAAAGTGTAGCTTTGCTAAAGTATGGTAAGAACAATAGTTTCAGTGAGGTAGGTATTATCTTTTACAAAGTAAAAGTAACAATATTCTGTATTCACCACTGAAGTGATTCTTGATCACAATAATACATCAGATATCAGTGAAAGTAACTCAAGCTGAGACAATTTTCAAGTCAGTTCTCATTATTAATAATGACTGTTCAAGATCTATTTTAGTGTGTATCTGCCTTTCTGGACAATCCTTGCAATTCTACTCTGCTCCTACCCCTTCATCCCCCAATCCCTCCTCCCACTCTTGGCCAGCATTTAAGAAACAGCCATTACATTTAATACTGGCTTAAACTTAGCTAAGACTATCGAGATGTCTCTACCTTGAGTTATATAAAGTCCGAAGTAATTTCTTTCAGTTGCCTGCAGAGTGAAACCCAGATATTCCTTTATATCTTAAGAGATTTGATACATTAGACAGTTCAAGAGGCAGCTGGCAATACCGGCTATGCTAACAAAGGAAGATAATCATCAACAACAGCAGAAAGTGATTATTACAGTATCACTGAAAAGGGCTTTACAATCATACCCAGTTAATATTCTTTAACTAAAGGCACAAATAATTTGATTTGTTTAAGGTCATACCACTAGTTAGTGGGTGAGCCAAAGCAGCACCCAAACTTCCTGGTTCCGATGGTTCTACTATATACGACTAACTTATTTTTAACATTTCATTTTTCTTTTTTAACTGTGACAAAATATATATATATATCACATAAAATTTACCATCTTAACATTACTAACATTTATATTTGCGTATTTGAACAAAGGCAATGTAACAGACACCAGAGCAACAAAGGAGAACTATTATCACCACATAGAAATTAAATCCTAACACTCCCTTTATTTTTTAAAAAAGATTTCTTTATTTGACAGAGAGAGAGAGAGAGAGAGAGAGGGAGGGAGAGCACATAAGCAGGGGGGCTGCAGGCAGGAAAGGGAGAAGCAGACTCCCCATCGAGCAGGGAGCCAACGTGGGGCTCGATCCCAAGATCCCGGGACCATGACTGAGCCGAAGGCAGAGCTTAACAGACTGAGCCATCCAGGCGTCCCCCCCAGTACTCCCTTTCGGAGGAGAGACACATGTGGTATTTTGTATCAATAGCTCTACAGAGAGAACTGCATTTCTGTTCTTACACACAGCATGTGCTGTCCACTACTCACTCCCATATGGGAGAAAGGTCAGCTGTGCTACTTCATTGCACTAGTTTAACACCAAAGCCCCTATTCAAGTCTCTCCCAAACCAAATATGACTCATCTATGAGAATGTACAGATAATAATATAGGTCAGGGGAAAAAAAGTACTACCCAGTAACCAAAGGCATGACCAATGAAAATATTAATAAGAATAGTTCTTACTGCTTTATAAGCACTTGCTGGTGGCATCATCCCAACTATTAAAGGAGTCTCGAGCTTCTTGATTCTAACCTCCTCTTCTGTTCACCATGGTTCAAGCACAGCAGCACCACCTCAAGATGTAGTGAAGAGATTCACTTTGCAGGGCTCTGTCTCTTTAATGTTTCAGATAACGTTACCAAGTATGACTCACTTTTCTTCCACCCACTTCCTTATTTAAACTTTCCCTGCCTGACAGTCAGCACTTAAAATTTATTCACTAACTGGAAGAAAATAAATCCCTATCTTTTTGTCTATTTGGGACCTTTTTCAGGGTTAGTAAAAGCTGTCCCCTAACATGGATTTCATTTTAGTTAAAGTTGTAAATACATAAACTGCTTTTTACTCTGATATTTTAGTACCAGTCCTTTTGAATTTCTCCCTTTGTTAATGCCAGCACCATAAAAAATCCTAAATAAATTTAGAACTTGGATTTGTCATTGACAGATTTTCCTATAATTGCCAAATTTTCAATTCTCAACTCTCCTACACAGACTGCTTTTATAATTAAAAAGAGAAACTGAGCAATGGGAACTTTTGTGTGTGTGTGTGTTTTTGGTTTTTGGTCCTCAGACACATAAACAACTTTGTCTTCCAGTGAACTGTACGATGATGCTTATATTGCACCTTTTATCTGAGAAATTCCAGGTATTTTGTAAAAGTTGTATTTATTAATTCTTCCAAAGCATCTTATTGACATAAATAAAGAATACAAATGCAGTGGTCTTTTTCCTAGAATTGTATCAAAGTTTCCCTATAGCCCAGGTGAATTAGGAACGTATCTCACCAGCAAATCAGCTATTAAGCTTAGATTCTGCACACAGACAGATATGCCATTGAATCAGTTTCACTGAACTGCAGCCCTCTTTGGAAAGGATCGAAAGTTCTAGTTTGCCAGAGCTTCTCCTCTCTCTAGTACATTATTCGTGGATGCTGTATTCGTTGATACATCCTGCGTTTAGGCACTTAAGTTTGTGTTATTTTTGTATCAAATATTGGCCTGTCAGTCAGGGCACAAGGGTCCAAGCTTTTGTGACCTGAAAAATCACTTTGGCTTTCTGGAATTGTCCCTACTTCTATAAATGAATTGCTTAACTAAGATGATATATATGTATTTTAAGATTTTATTTATTTATTTGACAGAGAGAGACACAGAGAGAGAGGGAACATAAGCAGGGGGAGTGAGAGAGGGAGAAGCAGGCTTCCTGCTGAGCAACAATTCCCAATGCAGGGCTTGATCCCAGGACCCTGGGACTATGACCTGAGCCGAATGCAGATGCTTAACTGACTGAGCCGCTTAGGTGCCTCCTAAGATGATCTTTAAAGAGGCTTTTAAATCCAAGATTAAGTCGACTGCTTTAAAACTATACTAATTAGAAATTTTTAAAAAAATGACAGAAACAATTAGAAGCCTGGAAAGAGTTATGGTTACAATCTGTTGAGTAATTTGTGAGCACTCCCATATTTGTGTCCTTAAATGAAACGTGTGCTAGTGCAAGTTACTTTTTCAGGTCTAGACTAGAAATGTGTGAAAAGCGAAAATTACACCATTTCCTCTTGCTTAGTCCATAAATATTAGGGATCTAGCCCTTACATCTAGAGCAACAAAGAACATTTTCTTCCTCTCTAAGTAAAAACAACAAGCTTGTGGTTTTCCTATATTGATGTCTTCCGAATGTTCTGACTCTTGAAATCATAACAGAAAGACCAACAGAAACGACACCAGAAAAAGCAAAATATTTCCTCATAGAGTAGGGGTAACATTCATTAGCAGATAATGCTTAAAAATTGTTTAACTGGTGATGTGGGTGATCTGACTCATACATCTCACGGGTGCTAGTAAGTAGAGTTTTATTTTTTTATTTTTTAAAGATTTTATTTATTTATTTATTTGACAGAGAGAGATCACAAGCAGGCAGAGAGGCAGGCAGAGAGAGAGGAGGAAGCAGGCTCCCTGCTGAGCAGAAAGCCCGATGCGGGGCTCGATCCCAGGACTCTGAGATCATGACCTGAGCCGAAGGCAGCGGCTTAACCCACTGAGCCACCCAGGTGCCCCAGTTTTAAAACCAGTAGAGCAGTTGGTGCTTCCTCTACTTATGACCCGGTCCCATGCGTTACCTTCATCTCGGGGTGCGGGTCCAGCTGGTCCGATTCCAGAGGGCTTTCTCCATCTTCCCGCTCTTGCACCTGGGCGTCCGTGTCTGCCCTTCCTTCTTCCAGGGGGAGCACCTGGCTGACCCTGGGAGTCCTGCAGCTACTGTCAGCAGTATTTCCGTCATCATCCTTTGCTGTGGGAGATGCAGGGCCTGTGGTCGATTCCTCCTCTCCTTCTCCGTTCACTAGGCTCACAGCAAGCAAGGGTTCCAGAGCTTGAACTGGAGTTTCTGGGCTAAGAGTGGCCGCTTTATCCTCCTCCCATTCGTTTTGTGCAGCTATCACACCATTAGCCACACCAGTCTGTACACCCTGAGTTGGATCAGTGTCATTTTCTAGCTTCGGTGGTGGGTGCTGGGAGAGGAGCTTTTGCTGAGGGGTGGTTGCCAGTCCGTGCCTTCCTGGGGTCCTAGGAACATTCAGGTTCACACCAGAATCTTTCTTCAAATCACTGTAATTTGATAATGTGCTGAAAGATAAAATACAAGAGAAGCATGTGAACACTGGCATGGAAAGGTTCTAGAAGAAACACCAGCTTATTCCAATGGAAAGGAGGTATTTAGTGAAGTCTTTTCCTCTGATGGTTTTAGAAACGTGAATTGGAATAGTCAGGCATAGTTCGCAGTCTC
Organism: Mustela erminea; assembly: GCF_009829155.1. Classification (NCBI taxonomy): domain Eukaryota; kingdom Metazoa; phylum Chordata; class Mammalia; order Carnivora; family Mustelidae; genus Mustela; species Mustela erminea. The sequence goes on along the minus strand of NC_045619.1, from coordinate 73,511,154 downwards.
TTGGGATGCTACACACACTTAAGTAAACATCCAAGTAAATATGGGAAGACCGAACATTTGCAATAGGGTCTGGAACATTTCCTTGCGCTGTTTGTCCATACGGCACATCAGTGAGGACTGAAATGTGAGAAGTATTTATAGTGAAAGCCATCTTTTGCCAAGATTTTTACTTTTGTACATATTAAAAGTTATCTTCAGATCCCAATTTAGGAACAGGTTAGAAATCAAAAGTTCCTTCTGTTTACGAAGCAGAACACAGTCTCAGAAATGTTGTTAGCCCTGCTGCCATAACCTAACTGACCTGCCTGCCTCCAGTCTACATCCTCTCCAACCCAGTTTCTCCAGGTCAGCCGTAGAGGTCAAACTCTCCCAGGGGACCCTGTACACGTAGAAGGTAAATCTGGCCTCCTGCCCCTGGCCTAGGAGTCTGTACACATGAGCCCCCGCTTGCCCTAGCCCCATTCAGTTCTATTTGTCCTCACTCACCATCTCTTGCCAGTCCTGTCTCTGCTGTTCCCACACTCCCAGCAAGCCAATGTGTGCATCTAAGGGTCTCTGCAGCTGCTCTTCTCTCTGCCCAGGATGACCTTCACCAAGACATCGGGGTGGCTGACTCCTTCTTATTATGCAGGATTCTGCTCACATGTTCACCTCAAAGAGGCTTTCTTGGATTATTCTATCTATTTTAAGTGCACTCTGCTATAAACTCACATCTCGTTTAGTTTTTCTTAAAACCCTTGTTATTACTTGATATTATATATATAACCCTAATAGTACAATAGAACCTAACTGCCAATATATTACAATGTCCCTATGTAAATGTTTGCATAACATTTTAATCTAGGATTGCAGGGGAGGAAAAACATAAATCTCTGGCAATCTTGGAGAGATTCCTATGACCTAATAAGGAGACAAGATGAATACAGACTAACACTCTGTCAGGGAGCAGAGCACGCCTATCTTGTTCTCTGCTTTCTCCCCACTTCGTAGCACAGTGCTAGGCATCTGGAAAGTGGTCAGGGATCAATAATTGGTAAGAGTAACTGTAATGGTGATCGTGGCAGTCATTCAACAACAGCAGATAGCATTTATTAAGTGCCAGAAAATGCATGGTATGCTTTACATTATTTGCTTCAATCTCATAATAATTGTAAAACAGGACCCCAAAATAGAGAAATTGAAACTTAGAAACTTGCATGATAAGGTGATGTCACACAGCTAAGAAATGATACAGCTACAGTCTGACCCGGAAGTCTGACTCTAAATCCATGGTCTTAACCCCACATTGTAATACACTAGAACATGCAGGACGGAACAAGGAGCAGGTGAGTCGCCTGCACACAGAACGCGGGAAGAAAGTCCAGGCCAGACCTTCCCCGGTGCAGGGAGAGGTTACAGGCTAGAGGACCCAGCAGCGCAGCCCATGGACAGTGCTCAGATGTGTGTTACCTTCTCCCTTCACATTCTACTCCTCCCAGACACTGCTGATCTGGAATGGAGACTGGAACAGAGATGCCACAGATGGCAAGAATGTTAATAAAAGACATGGTAAGCTCAGCACCACAGGAAGGGAAGGAAAAATTTGGCAGGAAAAATGCCATATATATAAAAGTTGGTGGTTGTCAATGTAAGTAAGTGTCACATTGTACTCCACCGTTAATGGGTGCCTTCTAGGGGAGTACACTCCTTGGCCTAGACGACTTCTCAAGCAGTACTTGGTGATTTGAATGGCACAGTCTTCCTCTCCTTGCCCACATCAGGGTCCAGAGACCCAGCAGAAAGCTCCTCAGCAGATCCTCTGAACCAACTTTAGGCTTGCTTAGGATTTTTGGAAAGGACTGTTTTGGATGAAAGGTAGGAATTTGGGATGCCTGGGTGGTTCAGTTAGGTGGCTGCCTTCAGCTCAGGTCATGATCGCAGATCCTGGGATCAAGTCCTGCTTTGGGCTCCTTGCTCAGTGGGAGCCTGCTTCTCCCTCTACCTGCTCTGCCTGCCACTCCCCCCTGCCTGTGCTCTCTCTCTGACATATAAAATCTTAAAAAAAAAAAAAAAAAGAAAGAAAGAAAAAGAAAGGTAGGAATTTCCTGTAATAAGTGATTTCCAGGGGACATGAACACTGAGGTGGGGTAGAGATAAGGTGGTGAGAGGTCACTAAAATCAGTGGTTGAACCTATACATATATTCCTGCTGTTTTGTGGATCCCAGACCAAGGGGAAAAACAGATGGCCTTGAAGTGTCCTCGGAAAAAAACAGTGTTCAGTTTTGTGCAAGATGTTATTTCTAAAATCTTGAAATCTTTTCATGATTTAAAAAGGCTAGTTTCTCTTACACTAGGAAAGAAAGAAAGACAGACAGACAGACAGACAGAGAAAGGAAGGAAGGAAGGAGGAGGAAGAGAGGAAGAAAGGAAGCATGGGACCGTAGTAATACTTACATACATAAATAAGTAAATAAATAAAATTCAGGTGCTCCAAATCACTCATCTTAATAGTGTTACTTGCATTACTGCAAAGAGCAAAATTCTGATCTACCGTCTGATACATAGTGTTGTCTAATAGTTGGTAACCTATGACCCCACTCTTCCTGTCAGTTGTCTGCTGAATTCCCATTCCCCAAAATGCTACTTTAAACTGTAACAACTGGGGTAAAACCTGAAAGCTACACATACCATAGGCATACGGACATCACTCAAAAGGAAATACAACTTCCCATTCAAGTCCTAGAGACCCAGTGCAACACTAACCCATTCACACACTTTTAGGGGTCAGTTCCTACCAGTAATGCCTCACTAAGAGCGTATAATCATTTTTCATATTGGCAATAGACTGCTACAAGTAACACCCTCCTTCACCAGATTTGCTAAAATACTCACATTACATCCTATCTGCACTTAGAATAAGCTTGCTTAAAATGTCTAGGTTACAACACACCACTCCTTAGATAACAACCTTCAAACTCTGCATCGAAAAATGACTTTGAATCTGTGAGGTCTGAAAGAGTAAAAGAAAACTGGTACTAATAGGCAGAAAAACTGTACATTTAGTGTATGGGGAGGAATGCAAACAGTGGGTTACCAAAATGGTGAGAACCAGAAGGCTCAACTGACTTAAGTCAATACTGACTTAAGTATTGGCTTAAGGGCTTCCCACACCTGCCCGCAAATCTGGTATGCACTATAGACAAGGCTTAGGGCTCCAGCCCTCCCAGATATTATGCAGTCATTGGACATGGCCCTGAGAACTGCAAATATGAAAGGTGACTCTTCACTACTGAATCAAGTTGCCCTGAGTGAAAAAAAAATTGAAAGTGGAATTAAATCATTCTGGTAGGGGCACCTGGGTGGCTCAGTGGGTTAAAGCCTCAGCCTTTGTCTGGGATCATGGTCTCAGGGTCCTGGGATTGAGTCCTGTATCGGGGTCTCTGCTCAGTGGAAAGACTGCTTTCCCCCCTCTCTCTGCCTGCCTCGCTACTTGTGATCTTTGTCAAATAAATAAATAAAATCTTTAAAAAAAATCATTCTGGTAAAGATTACTATAATTTAAGTTAGCAAAGGTATTAAAATTCCTACTTTAGAGGGAGAGATGTTGAAGTTTAAATATTTATGACTCAAGTTCCCACAATTGATTGGGAATGAAAATGAAGACAGGCTTCTGAACTACTTTTCTTCTTAAGAACTTGTTTCTAAATATAGTCTCATTTTAAATGAAGGACACTGCAGTTTTGTACTTGGTCACAATTTTCAGAAGATTTCTGAAGTATTTCCAAGCTATGATCTACTATGTAAATAACAATAAATCCTGCAAATAAATAATGTAATCACCTAGCAGGAAACCATACCCAAATATTACACTGCAATGAATGGAAATATTTGGCTTCAAGGATGAAAGGGAGTTTATATACATTGTTTGATTAAATACAGACTTCTGGTGACAGGTAAATTAAAATCATTCTGATTAAAAATTTTTAAAAATTCTATTTATGTCAGCTATGGGAATTCTAAGAAAAAGCAATTTAAGTCATAAAGGAGAAAAACAACTTATGGGAGTTTATTTTTATCTTTAAGTGAGAAATTCATATTTTACCTACTTTTTTTGAAACATTAGGACTAAAGAATATAAAATTGTATCTAATAAATATAAAACTGAAACTTATTTTGCTATTGGCAATGTCTCCTCACAAAACCTAGTAGGATACGAGGGAGTGGGGATTGGGGTATGGGGGCTGAATGGATACTGAAGACTCATGTTAAATAAAAAGTGGGTCAGAAAGAAGGCCACAGAGATGGCACAGACCAGCAGAAATTATAGTCACAAACATGCACAGTGAGAAACAAGGAGAGACAACCTCCTGTTTTCCCAACCCAGACATCTAGCTACCCATGGCATGACCCCAAGGCATAACACAACGTGACATAGGCAGATACAAAGGAAATGAGAGCACATTATCAACTGATCTATACCACACACAATGTGATGAAAAAGCTGGCGGCAGAGACCCTGCTGCACACAGGGAATATATAGTAACTGACAGTTCATACTAGGGCAAGGTTAAGTATTTTTAAAATTTACTCTTTCTAAAGGTCTCCCAAACCTAGTAGAATAAAATTCTTATAATTTAGAAAATCTATTACTCTATCATCTTAAAACACACACACACACACACACACACACACACACACACACACACACACAGCCCAGCTTTCTTCTCCCCTCCTCTTCTTCCCATTGTGAATTAGCTCTTACCTGCCTCCTTCAAAGCGACTGATGAGATCTGATACCTTACTGGGTTTTTCTTTTGAGACACAAGAAGCAGAGGCAGGTTTAACTTCCTCCATCCTTGGTTTCTCACTAGATAAAGCTTTATGCCTGGGGGTTTGGTGTATATTGGACGAAGGTGAATTCTGCAGATGCAATGGCTTTGGAGGCACTGTAGAAGAAGGATTAAAAGAATTCAGTATTTCATGGATACGTATTCCATAACAAATGAAACTGATGGCCTGGGTGCAAAAATCTTCAGCATTATCAAATTTTTGTAAAGGGGTCAAATTTGTACTGAATCTTAACCAAGGGACTGCTATCTAGGACATTTGCTGTGACCTCTATAAATCCCATCTCCAAGATTCAAGCGGTTCTTTTAATTTTAAGTCACTTTAAATATGGCTTTATTAAACATCTAGCCATCTACATATTGCTGTGAACTTCCACCGTCTATTAGAGATAACATGGCAGTTATTTATCTAAACAGAGAAAAGAAAGTACTAACTTTGAAACTAATTCCTAGGGATACACTGCTTGTTATGAAACAGTTTCTAAATATAAAGTAATAACTAATATAATAGAATCCAGAGCTAGTAAATTAGACCTAAAAGTCAATAAAACAATATCAAATAACAGTAATTACTATAGCATCTTCCCATTTAACAAAAGCTCCTGACCTCATTTGATCTTAGATGAAAATTTTCACTTTACAGTCCTTTGAGATAGGTAGCATTATTTACCTCTTAGGTCTATTAAGGTTCAGAGTGGTTAAATGCTTGCCCTAGAGGAAAAAGACTGATCTGATTTTATGACTGGTACCCAGACTCTAGTTCCTTCCTCTGTCAGCAATGCTCCCAAGTATAAAACCAGCAATAGGGGGTTATAGGAGTTCTATTATTATTGTCTGCTACGTTAATAGTTGGCTTGCATTACTACCACAAATTATTTGCTTAGTAGTAAGTCCTTCCCTCAGTTAACAGATCATTTCCTGAAATATTAAAATCTATGGAATATCTCTAACAGATGAGGAATTCTGTAGAGGAGAAAATACACCCTAAGTGCCTGCTTCATCGGTACAGGAATTACTTCAATTTTGAAAACCAATGTAATTTTTCTCTTAGATTAACATTCTGGGTAAAGGATTATATAATTTGTATGCATTTATCTACAACAGGTTCTAACAAATCAAATAAATTCCTTGTTATTCTTTTTTTAAATCCTTGTTCTCACTTCCCAAGGAAGGGTAGGGAATCATGTCTCCTTCTAATTACATGCCCCATTTTCCCCCAGCTGGTTATCCTGGTTTTCAGTCCTCTTATTTCTTCTATAAACTCGGTTGACAGTTGCCTGATGCTCACTGGCCTAGATGTCATCATTTCTATGTGAGCTATCAATTCTTACAAAGAAAGAAAAAAAATATGCTACAGGTATGACAATTAATTCACCTCATTCCCTTTCAACACAAGAAGAAAATCCCAATTAAAAAAAGACATGCTTCTTTTTATGGAAATGGTGTTATTTTCCAAGAAATGCTCAGGGGGGATGGTTAAATATAGTATCCATTGAGAAAGAAGGGACTTATATAAGCATGGTATTTGTTAATTTTAAGGAAAAATTTCCTGTGTAGAATTATACCAAAATAACAAACTATGACAATATTACCCCTCCCCACCACACACACACAAGCAGTTTTAATATTAGGAATAATTTCAACATTCCTAATTAGAATATTCAAAAAAGGAAGTGAACGTGTTCTCTTTCTTTATAATTCTATAAAAATTATTACAAAAATTGTTATAAAATTGTTTTAATTCATCCATCTAGAGTTTACTCAGTGAGCATTATTTACTACATATCAGACACTGTTAGATGCTTAGAAAACTCAAATAATATGTTGTCAGTTTCTCAGAGATAACTCCACTAACTTCTCCCATCTCAATTATGCCTACCTAAACTGTTGTATAGCATTGTGTACTTTGTCTCCAAAGTGCTTATAATAAATTATTATGATTAAGTAGTCATAACTAGTATTTTAAAGTAACCAGAAATGAAATATTAAGTATAGTACAGATGTAAAGCTTTCTCTTCCACAAGGCTGGAGTTCTGTGAGGGTAAGAAACAAGTTTATTTTGATCACAAATATATTCACAGTAGCCACATACACAGTGTTTGGCAAATCTGTGGAATATATGAAGGAAAAAAATGTCATCAAAGAGTTCATAGTCTAGTGAGGAGACAGTTTAATGAGGCTGATAAAAGTGGGCACCGGGTACTGTTATTTTAGAAGCACAGAGGAGGCATCTCATCAAGGGAGACAACCCAAATGGAAAATAAATATGCACATTTTAAATAAAAGAACACAAATATTACATGTATGACACAAATTTCTAGATGATACATGAATGACTACAGTGTCATAAACACTGCCTTAGGGGGAAATAATGTGTGCTTTAGTCAAAAACATAACTGGTGAGTAAAAATACTCTCGTCTTCCCCTTCCTTGCCCCCTTTCTCAACATTTCTGATCGTTTACCCTATGGAGGTCAACATTTCCAAATGCTCCCTGGACATCTTCTAGGTGTTCTAGCAGCACCTCCATTGAATCTGTCTTAAACTCAACCTACTACTTCTTCCCTCTGCAGCCTAATGGATGGAAATAGGAAAAGCAGTGTTCAACCTCACTGATAATCAGGGAAATGAAAATTAAATCTAAATAGGATTCTACTTCAGCCCCATCAGGTTAACCCGAAATTTTAAATCAATACCAAGAGTCAGTGAGGATATCAAGCAATATTGATGAAGTTCTAGAACCTAGGTGAGGTTCGGTGGGCTGAGGTCCGGAGCCAATGACCAAGAAAGAATTCTTGAGACATCTTTGGTGCAAAATGGTGGTTTATTAAAGCACAGGGACAGGACCCGTGGGCAGGAAGAGCTGCGGCTGCCCCGGGTTGTGAGGGATGGCAGGTTATGTACCCTGCGGTTGGGGGAAGGTGAGGGGAAGGGAGGTTTCAGTGGAGTTTTCTTATGCTAAAGAGGGCCTACAAGGGGCCAGGGTGTTCCAGGCCTGCTGGAGGCCTTGCCCTTAGGGCTGGATCAATGTTGTCTTTAGACCAGCCATTAACATTAAGATAGTTGGAAGACTTTTTGGTGCGGTGTCACAATCCTGCTATCAATCGTCTTTGTTAGTGAGATTTAGGACATTTGCAAGCCAAGGGAGACTCCTGTCTAGCAGGATCGTGAGCTCTGCAAGTTAACTATTTGCTTATTGTTCATGGCAGTCAGGGCTGCCTGAGGGATGCTACACATATGACAGAGGGGAAGTGGATGGGGGGGCAGGATACAAGGCACCAGCTTTTGCTTAGTCTTCAGCCAGCTTTGTGCTCCCTCATCAATATGATATCTCATGTATTTCGAGAGGGAATTTAAATTAACAGAACCATTAAGAACTTGACATTTACAAAATACATACCCTACAGAAATTCTTACATATCTATTACAGGGTTTTGTTAAATTTTCACTTTTTCATGAATTCAGTATTTAATGAATAACTATTAAATTCTATGTATTTGATCTTATCAATGAACAAAAGGAAAGATAAGAAACAAAAAAGCTAGTAAGTAAACCATTTAGGAGAAGGTGGTGAGAGCTAAGAAAAAATGGGGGAGGGCTAACGCCAGAACAAGTTGAAGGGGATTTGGAGTGTAGGAAATGGGGAGCAGGGCAGATTGCAGCATATATGAAGTAGGGTACTGAAGTGCGCCCCTTGGAAAAGTGCAGATCTGAAGAAGACTTGAAGTTGAGCGAGTCATTTTGGGAAGAGTATTTCCATCCCGCAGAGACCAAGCTAGAGGAAATGGAAGCCAATGTGACTGAAGCCAAAGCAGCAAGCAGGCAAGAGAAGGTACAGAGGTCAGAGGGAGGGTCTGGTAACTTGGCAATGCAAAAGCTGGTGGCACGTTGTAAGGAGAGTGACTTATGTGAAATGAGAAGTCACTGGAGTTCTGTGCAGAGGAGTAACATGACTGGACTTCTAACCAACTGTGTCTCTCTGGCTGCTTTGTTGAGAACGTCAGGAAACAGGGTGGAAATGGGGCAGAAACAGGGTCAGGAGACTAGTGCAGAAATTCAGGTAAAATAATGGTACTTAGAAGAAGGTAGGATTCCAGTATGCTTTAAAAGTAGGCTTCCTGATAGAATAAATGTGAGGTATGAGAGAGAGAGGAGCCAAGGAGGACTCTGGAGACCTTTGGCCTGAACCACTGGAAGGATGAACTGTCATCAACGGACACAACACCTAAAGCAATTTTTTGAGAAATCGGTAGTCCGGTTGTGGACATGCTAACTTTGAGATATCTAGTTGACTGTAAGGAAAATGGGCCCTATTGCAGCCAACGTTACAGACTGTAAATAGAACAAAACAATTTAAAAATTTCTAATCATCTAAGATAATTACCGAGCATGAAAACAATGAACTGCCAGCTTAAGTTTGGGGATTGCCAGTGGATTTTGATTAGTCTCATTTTACTTACTATGGAAAACAACAGCTGGCCATCTTATTTTTACATAAACTCTACGCCCAAGGTGGGACTTGAACTCAAAACCCTGAGATCAAGAGTCCCATGCTCTATCAACTAAGCCAGCCAGGTGCCCTACATAGATGGCTATTTTCCGAAGGCAGCGGCTTAACCCACTGAGCCACCCAGGTGCCCAATAGATGGCTATTTTTAATACATTATAAATTTATAACATATTATACTTTAAAAACGGAACATTACACATAGGATGCTTTACATTAGAAGCAAATGAAATAGGTTTGAGTACCTCACATTTAAATTATTCAAACAATAATGTGGTTTTTGAAGTTCATGAAACTTTTTTAAACATTAAGCTTTAATGACTGATGAGAGATGATATATGAGCTCTACAAAATAAACAACTATGGAGAATGCTGTGGATCAAAGCTCCTGAGAGAAAAAGAACTATTAGCTTTAATTGCTAAAGAAGTTATTTTGAGTTTATGTCTAGCATGGCAGGAAATAGGCCGATATAGAAAGTGGTGAACAAGAAGAAAGACTTATGTTGGAAGTTGCTCAGTAATTTATTTGTTTGAAGGGTAGGATTGATATGAAGTGAATAAACCATTGTTTTCCACGGCTTTAGGGTATTTTCTGAGGCTGAGGCAAAACAAGCCCTAACTATTAAAGGAATCCATTTCAAAAGCAACAGACTCTTACTTAGATTCAAATAGAAGCTTATCTCATCTAAAATTCAGCTCTTTCATTGTTTTAAAACTGTGATTGTTCAAAAATACTTGTTGGTATTTTTTAATTGATAAAATTGACATACAACATTATATGAATTACAGGTGTATAATATGATTCAGTGTTTGTATATATTGTGAAATGATCACTGAAGTCTAACATCCACCACACAGTCAATTTTTTCATGTGATGAGAACTTTTAGGATTTCTTCTCAGTGATTTTCAAATATACATCACAGTATTATTAACTATAGTCACCGAGCTATATACTATATCCTCATAACTTACTTATTAGTAAACATAAAAATAAAAACCTAATGTTGTTCCAGACACATTACTACATAATCACCACTAATAAAGGTATTCAATACTGTCTCTCCTTTAAATATCACTAAAATAAATGGTAGCTATGATACTATTAGCATTCCATGGGAGGAAAAAAAAGAAAGATTTAATTATGAGCTCTTTTGAGGATCCAGATCAGAGTTTCTCAAACTACTGACATATCAGGCCAGATAATTCTTTGTTTTAGGGGGGCTGGCCTGTGCACTGTACAATGTTGAACAGCATTCCCAGGATTTCCCCACTAGCTGCCATCAGAAACTGCCACACGTGGTGTCCAGCAAAAAAGTCTCTGGACAGTATCAAGTGCAGGCCATGGGGTGGGGGTGGGGTGGGGGTAGGAGAGCTGCAAAATTATCTCCAGTTGAGAATACTTATCTAAAATAATATAATAAACACTTATCTAAAATAAGAATCTTCAATTAGGGGCACCCGGGTGGCTCATTGGTTAAGTGCTTACCTTCACCTCAGGTCATGATCTCAGGGTCCTGAGAATCAAGCCCCGCATTGGGCTCCCTCTCCTTCCTGCTTGTGCTCTCTCTATCTGTTCTCTCTCTCAATAAATAAAAATTTAAAAATTTAAAAAATAAATAAAGTAAGAACCTTAAAGTTACATAATGGATCTTGAAGCCTCACTAGGCTCACCATTCATAAATTTGTAAGGGACTTGCCACACAGTGAGAATAAAGGTGTCAGTGGGATAATCCCTGGATCTGTACAGGAAGTCCCCATTAATAATCCCTTCCTTTCTTTGCCTCAGTCACCCAAATATTCTTAAGGGTTTGGAGAAATTAAAAGCAAGCTTCTCTCCACTAGAGGGTGGGGAAACTCTTTTATTTGGCCCATAAGTAAGTAGTGCCCAATTTGTTTGGCAGCTGATCTGACAATACCAAGGTGTAGTCTCATTTCCCGAATGTTTCTCTCTATATAGTACACATTCTTCCAAGTTTTAAACAAAGAACAGTAGAAACAAAGTAGAGGAAACATGGCAATCGATCAGGGAGTCATTCAACAAGGATTACTGAAGGCCTGCAATGCAACAAGGGATTGCAGTACAAAGGCAGAAAGAAACTAAGAAGGAGGAGTGCCATAAAGAGCAGGTTAAATGATAGCGAATGAGAAAAAAATTAAGTAAGTGTGAGGAAATATGAAATGTCAAAGGTGACAGTGGGGTTAAAATTTTAGCTGGGGAACTAGGGAAGAACCAAACAATGAATGAGAGTACTTTCAAAAAGTATAATGTTCTCTAAATGATTTATTTAATACCTGGAAATAGTCCTTATAGTTTTATAAAATTATATGTATTTTTTTAAAAGATTTTATTTATTTATTTGACAGACAGAGATCACAAGCAGGCAGAGAGGCAGGCAGAGAGAGAGGAGAAGCAGGCTCCCTGCTGAGCAGAGAACCCAATGTGAGGCTCGATCCCAGGACCTGAGCCGAAGGCAGAGGCTTAACCCACTGAGCCACCCAAGTGCCCCTAAAATTATATGTATTAATCCATATTCAGAAAAGGAAGTATAAATGTATTAAAATATCAGTATGTTGACTTTAATATAATTCCAAACAGCAAAAATCAAGATCATGTGTTATCTCCCTAAGGAATACAATTATTTTGGCACATAGCAACTCAGAAGGACACTGGTGTAATTTATCTCAATGGACTATAATGGACTATGAAGCACAAAGAAGTAAAACATCTTCCCAAAAAAGGCTTTATAAATACTGAAATTCCTGTTTGTGATCTGGACAATTACATAAAACTGAATTACATTTGTTTTTCATATTCTTACTTCATTTGATCTTTGTCAGCTCAGGTCTAATAAGCAAGATGGAATTCTGTATTTTGCAAATAAAATAGCTTAAATCATGATCACAAAAACTTCTATATTCATATTCATATCATTTACATAGGGAGGAATATGGTCAAAAGAAAAGGTTATGAACTCATGAATGAGTCATTCATTTGAATCACCAATTATTTGACTTCACTTGATAGCCTTACTCCCATACTACCATAAATACAGCTTAGTAGTGAGAACAAAAAGAAAAATGTCCCACAATCTGTCAGATTCTATTTTAAGCCCCCTTTTTTTAAATACCTTTAAGACTTTTTCAGAAATCCTAAAAACTTAAGAACTTTAAAGAGTAACACTTGTTCTTTTATGATGTGTTCTCTGTAACAACTTTTTAAAAAATTTTATTTATTTATTTGACAGAGAGAGAAAGAGCACAAGCAGGCAGAGTAGCAGGCAGAGGGAGAGGGTGAGGGAGAAGCAGATTCCCCACGGAGCAAGGAGCCTGACACAGGGCTCGATCCCAGAACCCTGGGATGATGACCTGAGCAGAAGGCGGTTACTTAACCAACTGAGACACCCAGGTGCCTCTGTAACAACTTCTCTTTCAAAGAACAAAAAAGAGACCAAAAAGTGAATGCCACATAAATCAAATAGAAATTTATTTTTTCCAGAGTGTAGTAATTCTGAAAATGCCCAGTATTGTTTCTTGGCTGAATGTTCATCATTTGGTACAAATAAAAATCTACTGGGAAGAAACTACACATTAAATCACAGTAGGGCTCAGCTTTGTGTTAATGTTTCCAAAGCCTTGCTCTCTGTCATCAAAATTGCAGTTTTGTGCTCCTCAAAGCTAATACCCCATTCACCAGAAATTTATTGCTAAAAGGAAATGGTCCCTGAACAAAAGTCAAAGATTCTACCATCATAGTTGTTTTTCCCCTTATTAACTGCTCAATTCTTGAATGGAGGAGCCATTTATTTTAGTATCTGTGGATGACTTTATTAAGAAGCAGTTTCAAGCCCTAGTTCCTGAATAGTATTGAAAGACCCCTGCCCTGGAGAGTCCCCTCCCTTAAGAGATAAATAGGATGGCTTTAGATGTCCTGACAGCAGCCCAGGGTGGCACATGTGCAATTATCAAGACAGAATGTTGTGTGTACATCCCAGACTATCACAGGACTAATAAAGGATATGAATGCCCAGATTAAGGCTCTACAAGGTCCCTCTCTCTCTCTTTTAGTGATTGGTTAAGTTCCTGGTTTGAAGGAGGACTATGGCCGAATCTCCTATTCGGGCTTCTCATTCTTATCGCCCTATTAACCTTAATATGTTGCTTTGTTCCATGTTTCTCTACTTGGTGCCGAGACTCCATTGCTACAATGACTACACCACGACAGACGATCCTTATCGCACGCGAGGACGCCTCTTCACTGTCAGCGCCGGATTCAGCTGCCTCCACCTTTCGTAACTCCCTTATACATTCCTACCCTGATCAATATTGACCCCAGTAGGTAGGGACAGCTCTACGCCCCTATTCAGCACGAAGAAGTTATAGAAGATGAGACCTTCCACCTTCAACCACCTTAAAGATTTAAGGGTCAAAATTGTTCAGGGGGGAATGATGAGGGAGCAGGAGGCTGGCTGAGGATGAAGCAGGGGCTGGTGCCTTGCACCCCCTCTCCACCCACTCCCCTTGGTAATATGTGTGACATTTCACAGGCACCCCTGACTGCCATAAAAGAAGAGCAAATTGTTATCTTGCAGAGATCACAGTCCTGCAAGGCAGGAGTCTCTCTTGGTTTACAAATGTCCTTGAGATTTACAACAAAGAAGTTACCTTATCAATAGCCCTAATGTCACCCTCCCCTCCATAAAAACCGAAGGAGGTGGAGGTAGAAGGAAAAATAAATAAAGTTGAATTTCTTCTAAACCTAAATCTCATTAACAAGGATGCTTGATGGCAGGAGTGTGACATTCCACCAGGAGACTCCCAATTGTCTTTACTTGATAAGTAACCAGGCCTTCAATATCCTGGTAGTGCTTTTTTTTTCCCCCGCATGCGCGGGCTAACCGGCCAGTTCTGCTTCTGTAAGATTGCTTTGTCTGCTTTTCGCGCGGGGGTCCCCTGACCCAATCCACTGACGCCAAGTATGCCTGTTCAAAGGATCAATCAATCAGCGCCGTCCCCACCCAAAACTTGTTTGTACCTGTCTATAAAAACCCCGCTTTCCCCTCAGTCGGTGTGCTCGGTTAGCTGGAGCTGCCGACCACCCGCCGGTACCTGCGCCCCAATAAACCTCTTGCTGTTTGCATCCAGTGGCAGTGTTGGATTCTTGGGTAAGGGGATCCGCGGGTCTTTCAGTATAAAATCACATTCTTACTAAGTATATTAAGCACAGTTTTACAGTTATCTGTTTCACAGATCCTCTGACGTTGAGCAAGTCACACTGACTTTCTGACAGTAGTCATTCATTTGTCACACATTTATTATGCAAATAGTAAGTACTAAGTCAGGCATAATATGTCCCCCTTAAGGGTACATGTAAATTTCTGCAATGAGAAAAGAATCATATTAGAAAAAATGTATACGGTGTTTTATACCCAACTCTGCCTGAGACTGATTTTTTTCCCTGGGTTAAAAAAAAAAAAATCCACCCAATATCTCCCATTGAAAGCTTAAAACCCTTTTTTTGTCATCATTTTTCTGGGTAGCCTTCATCAAAAACGAAACACCCAACCTGATTAAAAACAAACAAACAAAAAGAAAACAAACACCAAAACCTACCTTGTGGCTTTGGACTTGCAGCTGAGTGTTTCGCGGGCGTTTTTCCATTTATTCCCTGAGCCTCTTCGTTAGATACATTCTGATCAACCTGTGGGGTCGTGCTTCTTTTCAAATAAGGTGGAACAACAGTGATCTTTGGACAGGTACTGCTGCCTGCGAGAGTTCAAAAAGAAAGAACAGGTAAATAGAGAGGTGGAACACAGCTATGTCCCATGAGTTAAATTTCTTCTTCCCCCACGAAACAAAAATCACAGATCTAAGACTAAGCAGAGCAACCCATCTCCAGTGTATGCCCGCCTTGACAGAATTTCTTGGGAAAGATCTCATTCCATGTGCTCGAGAAACCTTGTAATGCATACTGACAGAGATCGCCGCGCGCGCACACACGCACACCCCCACCCTCTCTCCCTCCTTTCCTTGCAAGGCCACAGAAAGGGCAGAATGCAGCTGCTACGGGGGAAGGCGAGGACAGGAGGGCCCCAGTATTCATCTGTTCAAGTGTCTCTTCCAGCAGCCAGTCAGTCACCAGTCATCGACTCCAAAGAACAAAGCAGGAAAGCACCGACATGACAGCTGACCTAAAGACTCTGGAAGAATGGGTCAGTGAGAAAGGAACACACGCCCCTCTCACTCATGAGCTTACTCAGACTCCAGATCTACACATACAAGCTAATACCTGTATATTTTTTTTTTTAAAAAAAGAAGGATTATACAGATTATACGATCTTATCTACAGCTCAAAACTCTAAAATGTTAAGAGACTGAAATACATCGTAAGACATAGATGTAGGAAAATAGATCAATTTTCTGTTTGGTCCCTGATACAAGAAGTGAATTGTTGAATTTCAGAGACTTTTAAAGAAATCATATGCCACTGCTTTCTCTTTATACCACTTGTATTAAATTTCTCTTTCTTCTAGCTGACACAATGATATTAACAACAGACTGGACCCTGCTTAGGAGAAAATAAAATTTCTACCAGGAATATTGTGATAACTAAATAGGAAACCATCCACTTAAGAAACCATCACTGTTTAAAAAATAGACTCTCAGGAGTGCCTGGGTGGCTCAGTGGGTTAAGCCTCTGCCTCTGGCTTGGGTTGTGATCTCAGGGTTCTGAGATTGAGCTCCACATCTTGTCTCTGCTCAGCGAGGAGCCTGCTTCCCTCTCTCTCTCTCTGCCCGCCTCTCTACTTGTGATCTCTCTCTGTGTCAAATAAATAAATAAAATCTTTTTAAAAAATAGTTTCATTTTTACAGAATCCAAATATCTGTAGAGAGAACTGTAAGATAAAAAGCCTTAATTATTCAAAACAAGCAATGCTAATAAAACCTAATCACCTTTTTACTGAGTAAAATGATTCTCTTTTATTTTGATTCTTAAGCAGTATTAATTAAAAACTGCACATGCTGCTTTATTTTCTGTGTTCTCCTTGAAATTTATCCTGGTAGAACAAATTTTAGAAGGTCTTAACCCTTCCAAGTACTGTCGACAAGTTTGAGAGATCCAGTGGGACGACAAAGTAAATGGGTTTTCATCAGGCACCCTTCTGCTCAAACGGCCTGCCAGCTGGATGAAGCACTGTTTAGACAAACAGAACAAAGGCTCTGAATGCAAGATTTATAGATTTTTTTGACAGTATGTTATGACAAATACAAACAGAAGAAATAAAAGCTCAAGTCCTTAAATGTGGGACCCTATCTACCTTTTTTAGAAACACCATGTGAGGGAGGCAAATTATAACTCTAAAATCCGTAGCATGATATCCAACGACTCCGCCTTTTATTAGGAGCATTAGGATGTTTGTTCCACAGTGATCCCAATGATGGCTTCTTGGGCCTAAGGCCACCAGCTGGGGTCTGGAAGGATGGCCTTGGGACAGAAACAGTGAAAAGCCAGAGTTTAGCTCCAAATCAGAGGCACAAACTATAATGTGACTGTAAAATGAGGCACTGAAAGCAAGAATGTTGCTTACAGCAGCAAAACTGTAAAAAGGAGGGAGCTAATGGGTTAAATGAGAAAACAGATTATACTGAAGCTTTGAAAAATAGATCAACAACTTACATATTAAAAGATGAAACTACTCTAATAATTAGCCTATTTAGAAACAAAAGATGTCTTGAATAAGTAACTTGAAATTTAAAACTATGCTCTTTATTTCTGGATAGCACACATTCAGGGTATGATGGGTTTTACCCAAGTCTCGTATTTATTAGAGTATCTTCCAGGAATGTGCCAAAATGCCTGCAGTAAGAAATCATATTCATTTTCTTATAAATCCATTGAAATCATGTTTATAATTTTTTCTTTTTTTTTGGTCACTGGCAATAAATCTACAACCAGAAACTTGATTTTAGATCATTGCTTAATACCAGTCTACAAACTTTAGCCACTATCACAAATTATGAAAATATGGTGAAAGATACAGGAAACACATTTTTAAAGGATTAAAGAAAAAAAAAAAAAAGCAATGACAAATAGGCAACAGAGGCCATTTGTGGCTGTAAAGCCAAAAATATATTTTTGAAGATTTTATTTATTTGAGAGAGAGAGAGAGTTGGAGAGCACATATGAAAGAGAGCAGGGTGAGGGGTAGAGGGTGAAGCAGACTCCCCACTGAGCAGGGAGCCCAATATGGGACTCCACCCTGGGACTCCAGAATCACAACCTGAGCGGAAGGCAGACGCTTAACCAACTGAGCCAACCAGGAGCTCCAAAGCCAAAAATATTTACTATCTGGCCCTTTACAGGAAAAGTTTGCTGACCACTACTCTAGGTTAAACACATCATGGTAAAGAAACGTGCCCTTTAAAAGGGCCATTTCATTAAATATTTCATCTTCTAACTAATCTTGCAATAGAAATACAAAACAAAACTTTTTTTTTTTTTTTTTTTTTGAGTGTTTATGACTGACTCAGCCTACTCACATTTGGAGACAGTTCTTATTTGGGTGCCAATTGCATAACAGGGAACCGAAAACAAAATTGCAACCAGATGGTTCACCTATTCAAGAAATTTAATATTAACTTTTAGAGTCCAGCTTACCGAGAAGAGTGACTAAACAGTTAATCTTGGGTTCAGATAAAAGTACAACAGTTACATGATGTTAGTGTAAGGGAAGGGGGCCTATTTAAAAAATGTCTCTTCCTGAGGGTCGATGATCTTTTTAGCCACTGGTCCTACCCATTCTGCATTCCTCTGCATTTGGGTTACTGATTCGTGCTTGCTGGGTCACATCTCCTCTAAGGAATGTCTAGATATATACTAACTGCAAGAGGCCTCAGATATTTTCAGCTAATAAATCCAGCCTCATCTTTGACTGTAGCTGGAGAGCTTACCACTACGGCTTCACTTTCATTTGTTTGTCTTCTTCTGTATCACTTGGGAGTGGTAGATAATCTCTCTTACTGGTTAGGGTGACTTTGTCTCCTATTTGGAAAACTTTGTGTTGAACTGTGATATTTTGCCAAATCATTCTCAAATAGCTCTTTCACAGTCTTTGGCCATCCATCTCAAAGCAAAGTCCACTCAGTTCTGTGAGTCTTCAGGCTTGCTCTCTTGCTGTAGTATCATTCCCCCAGATCACATCTTTCTGGCCTTGCTATGGCCATGTCTGACATCTCTTCCAACTGCCCCAAGTCTCAAGTCTATCAAAGCTCAATGGACTCCCCTCCTTGGGACAAGAGGGTCTCTCGGGCTTAACGGGTAAGAAGTAGTATTCTAGAGAAGACAAACTTTTCAGGGGTACATTGCCCAGAGCAAAAAGATACCTTAAAAAAGGAAACAAAACTACAACTTTTCTTTTTTTTTAAGATTTTACTTATTCACTTGAGAGAGACACAGTGAGAGAGAGCATGAATGAGGAGAAGGTCAGAGAGAGAAGGAACTCCCCGTGGAGCTGGGAGCCCAATGCAGGACTCGATACCAGGACTCCGGGATCATGACCTGAACCGAAGGCGGTAATCCGACCAACTGAGCCACCCAGGCGTCCCTACAACTTACTTTTTAAAAAAAGATTTTTTATTTGAGAGAGAGAGAGAATGCGAGCATGAACTAGGGGAGGGGCACAAGGAGAGAATCTTTAAGCAGACTCCCCACTGAGTGCAGAGCCTGACATAGGGCTCAATCTCACAACCCATGAGATCATGACCTGAGTGGAAACCAAGAGTCGGATGCTAAACCGACTGAGCCACCCAGGCATGGTCTGCACCCCCACCCCAAAACTTGTATGAAGTATTTTTAGGTTTACAGGGAACTGCACCCAGGTTCCTAAAATTAGCATTTATATAACCATGGTACATTTATGAAAACTAAGAATTTAATATTGAAAAAATACTAAACCACAGATTCAGTTCCGATTTCATCAATTTTTCTACTAATATCCCTTGTCTGTTATAGGATCCAATCGAAAATACCACATTGCATTTAGTTCTCATTGTCTCCTTACGGCACCCAACCTAAGACAGTTACTCAGTCATTGCTTGTTTTGTATGATGCTGGCACTTTTGAAGGCTCACAGTCAGGTATTTTGTAGACTGTCCCTCAAATTGAGTTTGTCTAATGTTGTCTCATGATTAAATTGGGTTTATGAGTTTGAGGGCAGGACGTCATAGAGACAATGTGCCCATCTCACTGTATTACCATCTCACCGTATTACATCATGGCATGTTATCAATGTGATTAACACTTGTGATATTAACCCTGGACCCTGGGTAAGGTGGTATCTGCCAGGTTTCTACACTAAAAATATTAAAAGACACTTTTCAACAATGTTTTCTTATCTCTTCAAAAATTTTCCTTTTGTCCTACAATTTCAAATAAGGGCCATTATCTCCCATGTGTTACCTAAAATACCTAGATTTTGTGATGAGCACTGGGTGTTATAATATGTAACTAATGAATCATTGAACACTACATCAAAACTAATGATGTACTATACAGTGGCTAACTGAACATAATAAAAAGGAAAAAAAAGATCAAGCAGGTTTTTTTTTTTTAATAAACCCATTAAGGTTATAAAACTCATGGTTTACAACTCTTCTGCAAAGGGGAACAAAGCCATAACCAAGAAATTTATTTTAGAATACATTTTCCAAATTTCTAGAGCTCCATAAGAACTTTTCCAGAAAAGCAAGCAAACCATAAAGGATCTTAGAAAAGAAAATAATTTAAGAAATTTTCTTGGACCTAGGAATTTGACATCTAGGAATGTACAGAAAGAACCCTGTGTGCATAAAAAGTATATGTACATATACATATATGTACATAAAGCATATGTATATGTACATATACAAAAGTATATGACTAGTCAATGCAACTTTATGGAACATATGAACCATTGTTAAAAACAGAAAAACAAAAATAAGATTGGGAAGATCTCCAAGACATTATTAAATAAAAGACAAACTATAGAAAAATATGTATAGTAGGATCCCCTTTATAAAAGAAAAATGCATACAAATGTGCATAAATGCATTAGAAAGGGATGTTAGTAACAGGGCAAACTTAACTGGGAGAACTGGGAGTAGGAAGAGAAGATGAATGGGAACCTTCACGTTTTGGTGTCTATATAGCTGTATCATTTAAATCTTTTATAATGAAAAGGTGCTTAGAAATTACTTATGAAAAAGAGAAAATCTATGAAAGTCGGGTGTATTAAAAATTTAAAAATATATATCCTTTATGTTTGCACACCTCTATAGACAGCAGCATTATTCACAATAGCTAAAACATGGAAGCAATGCAACTATCCATTAACAGACGAAGAGAGAAACAAAATGTGGCATATACATGTAACAGAATATTATTCAGCCTTAGAAGAAAGTCCTGAAATATGACGCAACATGGATGACCATCAGGCCATTATGTGAAGTGAAATAAGCCAGTTAAAACACAAATACTGTTTGGTTCAACTTATACTAGTTACACAGAGAAGTCAGAAGCAGACAGAAAGTAGCGTGGTGGTTGCCAGGGACTGAAGAGACAGGAGAATGCAAAGTTACTGTTTAATGAGTACTGCATTTCAGTTTTACAAGATGAAGGGTTCTATGGATGGATGGCTGTCATGGTATCACACAATACCAATGTACTTAATGCCAATGAACTATACACTTACAATGGTTAAGATGGCAAATTTTATGTATTTTTTAAAAAAATAAATGAAAAAGCTTTAATTTAAAGGGGCACCTAGGAACCCTCTTACACTGTTGGGACTGCAAGCTGGTACAGCCACTTTGGAAAACAGTATGGAGGTTCCTCAAAAAATTGAAAATAGAGCTACCCGATGACCCAGGAACTTCATTACTAGTGGTTACCCCAGAGATACAGATGTAGTGATCCAAAGGGGCACCTGCACCTCAATGTTAACAGCAGCAATGTCCACAATAGCCAAACTATGGAAAGAGCTCAGATGTCCATCAGCAGATGAATGGATAAAGATCTGGCTCATATATGATGGAGTATTACTCAGCTATCAAAAAAATGAAATCTTGCCATTTGCAATGATGTGGATGAAACTAGAGGGCATTATGCTAAGTGAAATAAGTCATTCAGAGAAAGAAAATTATCATATGATCTCATTCATATGTGATTTAATTTAAGAAACAAAACAGAGAAGCATAGGGAAAGGGAAAGAAAAATAAAACAGGATGAAATCAGACAGGATGACAAACCATAAGAAACTTTTTTTTTTTTTTAAGATTTTACTTATTTATTTGACAGAGACAGAGAAAGAGAGCACACATGCACATAAGCAGGGGCAGTAGGACAGGGAGAAGTGCTTCTGGCTGATCCCAGAATCCTGGGATCACTACCTAAGCTGAAGGCAAATGCCTAACTGACTGAGCCACCCAGGCACTCCAAGAAATTGTTAATCACAAGAAACAAACTGAGGGTTGCTGGACAGGAGGGATGGGGGGGGTGGGATAGGATAACTGGGTGACAGACATTAAGGAGGGCATGGGATGTAATGGGTGTTATTTAAGACTGATGAATCACTAAACTCTACCTCTGAAACTAGTAATATACTATATGTTAATCAACTGAATATAAGTTAAAAAATTTGGAAAAAAACATTTTCTAACATAAAATGGATTTGATGATCATTTAGATGTAAACATATTTGCAATACTTTTTTCAAAATTGGTAGTTTATAAAAACTACTTAAAAGATATAATTAAATAAAGAAAAATGTTGAAAAACTTGAATAAAACTATATATATTGAAAATTAATTAAAAATATTCCTGCCAAAAAAGTAATAAAGGGGCACCTGTGTGGCTGAGTTGGTTGAGTACTGGATTCCTAATCTCAGTTCACATCTTGATATCCGGGTCATAAGTTCAAGCCCCACACTTTAAAATGAATAAATAAAATAAAGTACAAAAATAAAAACCATATCACTTGCTTATTGAGGAAAAGATCAAGAAGTATTAATACATTCAGTTGCTTGCTTAGCATCTCTTCTAGTATGTCTAAGAGCTATCTCACATTCAACATACCTAAATCTGACACCTTTGTCTCTCAACACTGACTCCAAACCACTGTCTTTATAGTCTTCTCCATTTCAGCTAATGGCAGCTTCACTGATGCTTAGGCCAGAAAGCTTGGAAGCAACATGTCCTCTTTTGCTCACACTCTACATCCTATCCATCGAGAAATTCTGCCAACTCCACCATTTACTACTACCTCTCCATTGCTCTTATTATGACCTAAATGACCATAAACTTAAACTGGATTAGAGCAAAACACTCCAACTTGGTCTCGTTGCTCCTACCCTCCCCCCATGAAGTACAGTCCATATTTTCAGACAGGACCAGAGAGACATCCCCTTTTTTTTTTTTTTTTAAGATTTTATTTGTTTATTTGACAGACAGGGATCACAAGTAGACAGAGAGGCAGGCAGAGAGAGAGAGAGGGGGAAGCAGGCTCCCTGCTGAGCAGAGAGCCCGATGCGGGACTGGATCCTAGGACCCTGAGATCATGACCCGAGCCGAAGGCAGAGGCTCAACCCACTGAGCCACCCAGGCGCCCTGAGAGACATCCCTTTTAAAAACCTGATCAGATCATGTCACTCCTATGCTAAAAATTTTCCAATGGCTCTATATTTCACTCAGAATAAAAATTCACCTCCTTTAAAGGGCTGACAGGCTCTACATGATTGGGTCTTTGTCCTCTTACCACTGACCTCATTGCTAATATTGCCCCCTTGTTCACTGATAAGTCATACTGGTTCCTTGCTGTTCCTCAAACAGGCCTAGTACACCTTCGGTCTAGCATTCTCTGCTGGAAAGCTCTTCCCCATATAATTGCTGGCTAATTGCTTGTCTTCTTCACATCTTAGTTCAAATTTTATTTTGTCAGTATGGACTATACTGACCATCCCAGTATATCTACTACTCTTATTAGTTGTATAGGTTATTTTTTTCCACAGCACTTATCACCTTCTAGAAACTACATTATTCAGGAAGGCAATTTAGGATGGCAGCACAGGAAGACCCTGAACTCACCTCCCATAAACAAATTTACAGCTACCTATGAAATAAATCCCCCTGGGGGCTCCTGGGTGGCTCAGTTGGTTGAGCAACTACCTTCGGCTCAGGTCACGGTCCCGGATTCCCGGGATCGAGTCCCGCATCAGGCTCCCAGCTCCATGGGGAGTCTGCTTCTCCCTCTGACCTTCTCACCTCTCATGCTCTCTCTCACTGTCTCTCTCTCAAATAAATAAAAAAAAAAAAAAAAGAAAAAGAAAAGAAATAAATCCCCCTGAAAAAGACTTGAAAACTAACTGAACATCTCCTCTATAACAAGCAACTACAGGGCCACATCAATATGGGTAGGAGAAGCAGAGAGGGTCTCACCAAAAACCTTATACTTGCTGTGGCAACCCACAATTAGGAAGGATGTCACAAATGTGGAGCTTCTCCTTGGGGAGCAAGGTGACATGCTTGAAGCACCTTGACCCTGTAACCTATATCAGAGAGATGAGGAGCCCTCAAAATAGCTGGCTTTGAAAACCAAGAGGGCTTACATTCAGAAGAATATATGGTTCTAGGAAACAGAGATTCCATTCTTGCATTTGACTGCAGACTCACCCACCCTGAGACCCAGCACAAAGGCAGCAGTTTGAAAAGCACCTAGCCCATATGTGAATGAGATTCATTTGCTAATCTTAGAGTATCTGCCAAAAGGTTGTTAGGACTCTCTCTAGAGAGAGAGGCACTGGTGGGTGCCATTTTTGCACTCCCCTCTAACCTGCTAGTGAAGGTAGGTACACCCCTCACAGAGATGTCCCTTGAACACCTGACTCTTGGGCCAGGGAAGACTGTGGTTCTGGTCCCAGCAGGTTTGAAACACTGGAGTGACAGTTCTTGATGGATTCCTACCCCCAGAACACTGCAGAGACAGCAGACCAAAACACAACCCCACTCTCATGTGAAAAACGGCATTTACTTGTCCTAGAACCTCAGAGTAAAGGACACACTTTAGGATTACTACATACTAAAAGGCCACAGACATGATCTCAGGGTATGCAGGCCAGGGGACATGACTTTTGTGCACTCCCTTGGTCTTGCTACAACTTAACTGTTTCTCCCAGAAATGAACTTATACACTATTCTGGAGCCCCAGTCTTTCCAACTGTCACCAAGGAGACACTTGCACATTGCCTGGTCTGGAGGCCAGCAGGGTTTACAGCTGTGGTCCCACAAGACTGTATATATTTGTGCTCCTTGTTTTTTGTTTTTGTTTTTGTTTCTTTTACATGGGATCTGAGCAACAGACTTCTCTTCCACTCTGCATTTGCCTGCTTTTCAGGTTGGGTTTCTTCTACTACAGAGTTTGAAATTCACTTAAATCTCCTAAAAGCACATCTTGGAAATTCACTTAAATCTCCTAAAAGCACTGTCCATAAATGTGAACCACAATCAGCCTGGCACCAACAGACAGGATGCAGCTCAGTTAAACCAGTGCACAAGGTCATAAAACTATAGTGTCCCAGGCTGAGTTTTGAAAACCCAAAATATCTCATGGTTCTCTGGAGCTCATAACTTGAGAGTCACAGATTCCTGGATTTTCATTCATCCTGATTTAATAACAAACACTGAAGATTCATTTTTTAAAATTCAAATATAATTGACTACATGCTATAGAACAACACAAATTAAAGATCAAATGTGGATGTATGTCAGAGACTTGACTTGAAAAACCAAAGATTGCTCTAAGTGCATTAGTGAGGATAAACACCACTTAGTGATCGTGAGAGGAAGAAAAAAGGAAAGAACAAAGATGTTCCAAGACAGTCTTCAAAGACACCCCAACTTCACTGGAGTACTGTAAAATCCCACTTAGATTTTGTAGTCTTTGATGGGCAAAGGAGGAGGGGCAGGGGTTCTACAGGGCCGGCCGCGTGAACAGGGACTTGCTCCAAATCCAGAGCAGAGTGCATCTCCCTGGCTTCATCACTTTTCTTGATGAATCTTCTCTGGTGGCCATGGTGACTCTGTGCCTGAGAGTTAAGCTTCCAATTAGCCTAGAGCTAGGAGCTGACTGAGATTCCACTTTCTGGAAGACTCAAAGGGTTAGCCATTCCCTCAACACCTGGGGCCAATCAGGAATAAATCACATTGCTTTGACAATCACAAAGGTTCAAGAGATAATAAAGGACAAGGTTAGCAATAAGTTTCATTATCTATATGAGGCCATTCATCAAGACTGAGAGACATAGCTGTTTCACATAGTATACACAGAAATGAAAAGAGAATCAAGCAAAATAGGAAAATAGAGGAATATATTCCAGATGAAAGAACAAGATTCACCTCTCCCCCCCACCAAAACACTTAATAAAACAGAGATGAGATTTATCTGATACAGAGTTCAAAATATTGGCCATGAAGATGCTCAATGAACTCAGGAGAAGAATGATAAACACACTAGAACTTCAAAAATGAGTTAGAAATACAAGTAGCAAACAGAAGTCACAGAGCTACAGAACAGAATAACTAAACTGAAAAATATAGTAGAGAGATTCAATAGCAAAATAGATGACGCAAACAAAAGCATCCATGATGGAACTCATCCCACAGAGCAATAAAAAGAAAAGAACTTTAAAAAGTGAATATAGAAAAAAAAAGTGAATATAGTTTAAGAAACTTATGGGACAACAGATTAACGTTCTCCTCATAGAAATTCCAGAGGAGAGAGAAAATGTCAGAAAATTCACTTGAAGATATAATGGCTGAAAACTTCCTTAACCTAGGGAAGAAAACAGACATCTAGATCCACAAAGCACAAGGAATTCCTCAAAAATGAGCCCAAAGAAACCCACACCAAGACACATTACAATTAAAATATCAAAAGTTAAAGAATTTTAAAAACAATAAGAAAAAAAAATAACTTGTTATATATAAGGGAACACCCATAAGACTACCAGCAGATTTCTCTGCAGATACTTTACAGGCCAGAAGAGAGTGGGATGGTGTATTTAAAGTGCTGAAGGAAAAAACTTCTAAACAGGAAAACACTATCCAGCAAGGTTATTACTTACGTTTGAAGGAGAGATAAAGAACGTTTCAGACAAACAAAAGCTAGCAGAGTTCACCACCACTAAACTGGCCTTAAGAAAAATGTGAAAGGGACTTCTTTACACTCAAAAGAAAGGACACTGAATAGTAAGAAAAAAAAAAAAAAACACAGTAAAAACCTCACTGTTATAGGTAAATATATGGTAATGATAACGGTGCTAGTACAAAAATTCAAAGGCAAAAGTAGTAAAAATAACGGTAACTATAATGATTCGTTAAGGGAGGGGTGCCTGGATGGCACAGTCAATTGAGGATCTGACTCTCGGTTTGGCAGCAGGTCATGATCTCAGAGTTGTGAGACTGAGCCCTGTGCCCAGCTCCACACTCCAAGAGTGTGCTTGAGATTCTCTCCCTCTCCCTGCCCCACCCACTTGTGCTCTCTTTCTAAAATAAATAAGTCTTAAAAAAAATTAGTTAAGAGATACACAAAATAAAAAGATGTAAAATGGGAGGGGTGGGGGCTTGGGTGAGCCTGGTGGTGGGTATTAAGGAGGGCACGTATCGCATGGAGCACTGGGTGTGGTGCATAAACAATGAATTCTGGAACACTGAAAAGAAATTTAAAAAATAAAATAAAGTAAAATAAAATTGAGAAGAAAATACACCCAGGATATAGTTTTCTTCTGGGGAAAAAAAAAAAAAAAAAGGTGTAAAATGGGACATTAAAAATACAACCATGGAGGGTGGGGAGTAAAACTGTGAAGTTTTAGAATGCATTCACAAACCTAATTTCCTATTGATTAGACTCATATATGCACATACAGAGAGATTAGTCTAGACTAATAGGTTATCCAGGAAATAGAAAACTCAGAGGATGAATGTGGGAAGGACAGCAGAAGAGCCCAGGAAGATGGCAGTGGAGATAAAAGTAAAACATTTTTCCTCTTTTGGTTACGCAAAAACATCCCTTTTTGTATGGGCTGGCTCAAATTTTCTATTTCTACCAAAATTCTTAGTCCGCCAAAACTTTTCTAGCTGCACCGTGTAAATCCACAAACAAGTTTGTTCTTTCTTCTTAGAGAGGGAGAGAGACAAGGGGAGGGGCAGAAGGAGAGGGAGAGAGACGATCGATACCAGCAGCAGAACCGATCTTACGACCCTGAGATCATGACCCGAGCTGGAATCAAGAGTCAAACACTTAACTGACTGAGCCACCCAGGCGCCCCAAGTTTTTTCTTACTGTTTTTCTTAATACAATCTCCCCAAACCATTTTTCTGCTTAACCTGACATCTTTCCTCTGGTGTTCAATTTAATTCTTGTTTATCATGGTATGTTGACATTATTGATAATTTGCAAGTTAACCTTAAATCCCTCTCCTAGATGATTGTTTTGTATCCAGCTACTTGGTTGTAAACTAGATGTGTTTTCTTCACAGGGATGAATGCATTGTTGGGAAATTGCTTATGTGCCTCTCAAAAAATTTTTAAATATGCAAAAGAAATAGGTATAATTTCACTCCTGGTACCATTTTTTAAGAGAATCTAGACTAGATAAACTTCATTTTAATAATAAAAAAAAATCTCACAAATCTCTCTATGTATTAGACAAATATATATAGTTAGAATATATATACTATATATATAATATATGTAGTCTGTTATATGTGAGCCTCATGGTAACCACAAAGCCAAAATCTATAGTAGATACACAAAAGATAACAAAAAAGGAATCTAATCATAATACTTTAGAAAGTCCTCAAACCAAAAGGGAAGAAAGCAAGAAAAGAAAAAACAGAGGAACTACAACACAGCCAGAAAAACAATTAACAAAATGGTTGCAAGTGCACACCTATCAATAATTAGGTTCAAAAAAATGGACTAAATTCCATGGCTAAATGCATTGAAAATATAAGACTCACCTAAATGCTACTTACAAGAGATTTATTTCAGATGTAAGGACACAGACGGAAAGTGAAGGAATGGAAAAAGTCATTGTATGTAAGTGCAAGCTAAAAGAAAGCCAAAGACTGTAAAAATGACAAAGATGGATATTATGTAACAACAAAGGGGTCAATCCAGCAAGAGGATATAATTTCTATAAATATTCCTGCACTCAACACAGGAGCACCTAAATATATAAAACAAATATTAGCAGACATAAAGGGAGAAATTGACAGCAAAACAATAGCGGTAGGGGACTTTATCATCCCACTTAGCTCAATGAATAGATCATTCAGACAGAAAATCAATAAGGAGACATCAGCCTTATACAACATATTAGACCAGATGGACTTAACAGTTATATACAGAATATTCCATACAAAAACAGAATACACACTCTTTTCAAATGCATACGGAACATTCCCCAGGATAGATCACATGTTAAGCCACAAAACAAGTCTCAATATATTTAAGAACACTCAAGTTAGATCAAACAACTTTTCCAACTATAATAGCACGAAACAAGAAATCAATTAAAAGAGGAAAACTGAAAAAATAAAAAAATATGAGATTAAGCAACATGACAATAAACAACCAATGGGTCAATAAAGAAATCAAAGGAGAAATTAAAAAATATCATGAATCAAATATAAATGGAAATATAACATACCCAAATCAATGGGATAAAAGAGGTTATAGAGACACATGCCTACCTCAAGAAACAGGAAATATCTCAAATAAACAATCTAACTTTGCACTTAATGGAACCAGAAAAAGAAAAAAAATCCCAAGTTAGAAGAAAGGGAATAATAAATATCAGGGTGAAAAGAAATGAAATAGAAACTAAAATAAATAAAGCACAATGAAACTAAGAACCGTATCTAAGAAATAAAATTGAATAAGCTTTAGCTAGACTAAAAAAGAGAGGGCTCAAATAAATGAAACCAGAAATGAAAGAGAAGTTATAACTGTCACCAAAGAAGTATAAAGGATCATAAGAGACTACTATGAACAATTATTCACCCTAAATAGTACAACTTAGAAGAAATGGATAAATCACACACAAAAAATACAATCTTCTAAGACTGAATAGGCCAATCACTAGTAGGAAAACTGAATCAATAATGATAATAATAATAAAAAAAAAAACTCCCAACAATCAAGAGTTCAGAACAAGAAAGTGTTAGTGGTGAATTCTATCAAACATTCAAATAAGACTTAATACCTATTCTTTCCCCACTATTCAAAAACAAAAACAAAAAACAAAGAACAAAAACAAAAACAAACTAAACAACAAGGAGGAAATGTTCCCAGATTCATTACGAGGCCAGCATAACCCTGACACCAAAACCAGACAATGACAACACACACATACACACACACAATTACCGTCCATTATCCCTGATGAACGTAGATGCAAAAATCCCTAAAATTATTAGCAAACTGAATTCAACAATACATTAAAGGGATCATACGCTATGATCAAGTGGGATTTATCCAGGAATACAAGGATGGTTCAACATTTGCAAACCAATCAATGTGATATAGCACATTAACAAAATGAAAGTTAAAGTCACTATGATAATCTTAATAGATGAAAAAAAAAACAATTGACAAAATTCAACATCTATTTATGATAAAAGCTGTCAACAAAGTGGGTATAGATGAAATGTGTCTCAATATAATAAAGGCCGTATATGACAAATCCACACCTATGTATGTCATACTCAATGGAGAAAAGCTAAAAGCTTTTCTTTAAAAATCAGGCACAAGACACAGATGCCGACTCTTGCCAGCTTTATTCAGTTTGGTATTGGAAGTCCTAGCCAGAGCAATTAGGCAGGAAAAAAAAATGAGACATACAAACTGGAAAGGAACAAGTCAAAGTGTCACTATCTGGATACATGGTTTTAATATATATAGAAAACACTGAAGGCTTCCAAAAAACTGTTAGAATAAACAAATTAATACACAAAAATCTGCTACATTTTTAAACAGTAACACCAAACTATCAGAAAGAGAGATTAAGAAATATATATTTCCATCAAAAAGAATAAAACAGTAAGAAGCTGGACCAAGGAGGTGAAAGATTTGTTCACTGAAAACTGTAAGGCACTGATGAAAGAAATAGAAAAAGATACCAACAAATGGAAAGTTATTCTGTGTTCATGGATTAAAGAAATTAATAGTTAAAATGTCCATCTACCCAAAATAATCTATAGATTCAATGCAATTCCTATCAAATTATCCAATGGTATTTCTCACAGAATAAGAACAATCAATCCTAAAATTTGTATGGAACCAAAAGAGACCCTGAAGAGTCAAAGCCATCTTAAAAAAGAGGAACAAAGATGGAAGCATACTATTCCCTGATTTCAAACTGTATAACAAAGCTATAGGAATCAAAACAGCATAGTATTGGCATAAAAACAAGACACATAGATCAATGGAACAGAATGCAGAGCCCAGAAATAAACTCATGCATGTACTGTCAATTAATTTACGACAAAGGAACCAAGAATATACAATGAAAAAAGGACACTCTCTTCAATAAATGGTGTTGGGAAAACTGGACAGCCACATGCAAAAGAATGAAACTGGACCACTTTCTTTATAACATACACTAAAAACTCAGAATGGATTAGAGACCTGAAACCATAAAACTCCTAAAAGAAAACATAAATGGCTAAGCTCCTTAACATTGGTCTTTTGTTTTATGGGGTTATTTTATTTATTTATTTATTTATTTATTTGGCGGGGGGTAAGGAATCTAACACCAAAGGCAATGGCAACAAAAGTAAAAATTAACAAACAGGACTACAACAAAGTAAAGGCTTCTGCACAATGAAGAAAACCACCAATAAAAATTTAAAAAGCAACTTACTGAATGGAAGAAAAGTTTTGCAAATCATATATTCAATGAGGGATTATTATCAAAATATACAAAAAACTTCTATAACTCAACAAAAAACCAATGCAATTTTAAAAAATGGGCAAACGATCTGCATACACATTTTTCCAAAGAAGACACAAAGATGGCCAACAGACACATGAAAAGACGCTCAACATCACTAATCGTCAGGGAATACAAATCAAAGTCACAATGAGCTATCATTTCACATCTGTCATATTGGCTAGTATCCAAAGGACAAGAAACAACAAGTGTTGGTAAGGATGTGGAGAAAAGTGAACCCATGTGCCTAGTGATAGGAATGCAAATTTGTGCAATACCTATGGAAAACAGTATGGAGGTTACTCAAAAGGTTAAAAATTGAACTACCATACGATCCAGCAATTCCAGCACCTAAAGAAAATGAATATGCTAATTTGAAAAGATATATGTACCCCTATATCACTGTAGGATTATTTACAAAGGCCAAAACATGCAAAAAACCTAAGTGTTCTTCATTGGGTGAATGGATAAACACACACACACACACAATGGAATATAGTCCTCATTTTAAAAAATGAAATCTTGACATTCATGACAACATGATGGACCTTGAAGGTATTATATTAAGTGAAATAAGTCAAAGATAATTACTATATGATTTCATTTATCTGTGGGATCTAATACATACATAGAGAACAACAGATTGGTGGCTGCCAGAGGGAAAAGGGCTAGGGTGGTGGTCTAAAAGGGTGAAGAGATTCAAGAGGTATAAGCTTAGAGATCTAAAATAAGTCATGGGATTGTAATGCACACCATGGTGACTATAGGCAATAATGTACTGCAAACTTAAAAAGTAAGAAAGTAAAATCTTTAAAGTTCTTATCACAAGAAAGAAAATTGTAACTTTGGTGAGGGATGGTAACTAGACTTACATTTGTAATACGTATATTACATATGTATATTTGCATATTACAAATGTATATGCATATTACAAAATATGCATATTACAAATGTATATTTGTATACATTTTGCAATGTATACAAATATTGAGTTATGCTGTACACCTGAAACTAGTATGTTGTATATCAATTATACTTCAATAAAATTAAATCAATACCATATTTACTTATTATCTGTGACCCCTGGTTAGAATGTCAGCTCTGAGAAAGCAGTGACCTTTGTTCTGATATCACTTGCCACACAGTAGATGCTCAATAAATAGTTTTGAACAAATGAACTCTAGAGACCTTAGGCAAGTTTCTCTTCATTTGCCTACCTTCATTTGCCTTTCATAAGAGAGGGTTTTGTTTTGTTTTTAAGAATTTATTTTATTTTATTTTGTTTATCTGAGAGAGAGAGAGACAGAGCACAAACACAGAGAGCTGCAGGCAGAGGGAGAAGCAGGATCCCTGCTAAGCAAGGAGCCCAATGCAGAACTCGATCCCAGGACCCTGGGATCATGACCTGAGCCAAAGGCAGATGCTTAACAAACTCAGACACCCAGGCATCCCCATGAGAGATGTTTTCTAAATTTCAATAATAAGTACATATAACTATTTGAGAGACCAATTCTACATGAAATTTCAAACATTTCCATTCTTATCTAAGTTTTAAAACATTCAAGTTTACTTCTATACAAATTCTAAGTATCTAGGAAAAACCTTTTACTCAAGTAATGTTTCTCACAACCCCGCAGATTTCGAAACATCTGGAATTGTGTAACTATCCAGATGTCTTGATAAAAACAGCAGCAGCTAAAAATCTCAGCAACTGACTCAAATGCTTCCATCCATCATAATCTGTAATTTTGTTTACATTTACTAGAATCACTAATAGGCAATGTAGGCTGCCAATGTTTGAGACCTCATCAGATGATGCTACCTAAAATTACAGAACTTTATACTATCAGAGAAAGCAGATAGCTTGATGTCTTTAAAGTTCAAAAGCAGTATGAATTCAAAATAAGCCTTGAAGGTAGGTAACTGTAGACAGTCAATATTTTCAAGGTCCCATAGTTGGATGAGCCCAAATAAAATGTATAAAAAGGCAACTGTTGACTACTGCATTTTTCCTAATCAAATGCAACATTGCATGAATGCAATGAGATGAAAGAAATGTACAGCCTTTAAAGACACAGAAATAATGCTTACAAAAGAGAAATATTTATGTTCCTGAAATATGCTCCATAATTATTTACTGAGCATTTTTTCTTTTTTTGTTATGCATAAGGAATGAAAACGATAACATTTCTAAAGAATGCTATTGTCTGCTCCCTTAAAAGTTAGAATTCTGTTAGATGAACTGAAACAAACTGCACGAAGCTTGTCAAAATTCCAGTTTTGAGTAGCATGAGGCCCAGGACCAGAGTGCCTGTTATGTTGCTGACTACATTTTACCACTACAATTTAAATATTGGTGCTAGGCTTCTGAATCTGTTTCCCCCTTTCAGTGTGACCATTTGTTAGGTCCCATGAATTCCTGCATAGACGTGTTGAAAGTACACATTCCATGATGACTTCTGTATCGGCGCTGGGAATAGCTCTGCTGTGCCCTTGGCATGGTATGATTGTAGAGACTGAACTTCCTCCAGCACCCCTCTGCATCAGGAAGGGAGCAAGAGGTAGTTCTTCCACCCCTAAATCATGCACTGATGGAGGTTCATTTTTTTGTTATATTCAATTGAGACTGTCGGTCAAGATTACAGAAAGCTCTGGCTATTTAAAGCACAAAGATCATTCTGTCTGTCGCCTTGACTAGAGCGGAAGGTGGGAGTAAACAGAAACCACAATCAAGTATGTGTTTCTTTTTGCCTCCTTGCAAAGGGTGGTTCTAGTTTTCACCACCTAGAGTTAGAAGAGGTGCTGTGCTTTTATCTGATCAGTTGTTTTCAATTTATAATTACACCCATTTCTTAGTTGCTTCTTACTGCAAAGTAAGAAGTAACCAGGTGGATTAAACTGGGACCTAGATTTATCTAAACACTCTGCATAAGCTGATTATTTCAAATAAAAATTACTTAAGAGACAGTTTGTACAAGGACACTCAGATCCTCCTTTGTCTTCTTGAAAGCAGAAAATATAGCTTCTATGTGGAAGATATCTCTCCCTGTTCCAGGAGGTAGAGATATATTGATTATAGAGATAGGGAATTTAGAGTGGAGAGGCTGCATAAACCACCCTTACTAATCTACAACCTCAGCCCAAGTTCTGTTTGGGAGCTTTGGCTAGTAGGGAATTCTAACGTTTTCCTTGTCCTATCAATTTCTCACTATTGTCTTTTTGCCCAAAAGTATAAAACCTGCCTGCCTTGCTCATCCTTTTAGGTCTCAATTTTATAATTGGGCCTCCATACACACATATAAAGGTGTGGCTTTTTCTCCAGTTAATCTGTCTCATGTAAATTTAATTGTTAGTCCAGCTAGAAGAACTCTAGACAGAGGAGAATTTCTCCCTCCCCTTGAATACTCTCAGTGCTACAGGATGTCAGGGTAGTGGATCAGGGAACCAGATCCTTCCCTCTCCCCTCCCTCCGGCTTCCTCGGGCCCTCCTCGCTTGCCTCCTTCTCTCCCTGCCTTGCTTGTATTTGCCCTGACCACTGCCCAACTTTCGATTTACCACCTAGCACTTGCTCATACTGGCTTAGTTTCTCAGCACCTGTCATGTGCTTCAGTACCCAGCCCCTCTGCTACTTCTAGGAGGCCCAATAAACCACTTTGGTTCAATTCAAGCCACATAATGACCCTTCTGCAAATTAATAATTAGTTAATAAGCACATGGCCTGCTACAAACATGAATCTTTATTCAATAAAGGTAACAGCATCTGTAATGATAAAATGATGTCTGATATTTGCTATAGAGAATTTACTGCAGATAATTTCAATCTCAAATGATTTAATCATTATCCTTCACCCTTTACCATGTACTAGACTCCATAACCTTTTTCAATTTTCCTCCATTGGACATTAATCGTAACTGCCGTTTTGACAATGACTCTGAAAATTTGACAGTAAATCTGACAATTTTCTGAAAAGCACAGATAAGTACTTATGACCACTTAAAGAAGTTTGGTATTCAATTTTAGCAGGTCTTGTCCTTATGCCTCCAAAATACAAACTGTTCTGTCAGCAATGAAAATATCTAATAATCAGCCACAAAGGGATTAACAGACCCTATCAAGTTCCTACTTCATTTCATTCTTTGCTTTTTCTTTCTGTCTACTTAAATGTACCAGTAACTCCCTAATTAAAAATGCCCCAGGACTCTGCTAACTACTGGGGACAAGAGACCAAATAAGCCATAATCTGCACCCTCACGTAACTCATGATTTACACGAGAGAAGAGGTATGTGCAAATCCATGGGTATCTGGAATGCTCGCCTTCCCCCAGTTCCCTCATCCCCCTGCTACCTGCCCTGGTCTAGCGTAGGCTAAGCACTGGCACCATGCCCATGGCAGAGGCTGAAGAGAGGAGACTAGCGCCTGGTGAGACATCCTGAGGGCGGCAGGGAGGGGCCTGGCTGAAGAAGAGATGGACAGAGAAGAGTAAGATGATGCTTGCTCAGGTTCCTGGCTAATGTGACAAGGAAACTGTGCCTTTCATTTTAAGTAAGCATGCAAGGATACAGTTGCGTGTTCACAGTTCCAGAAGTCTGTGGGAATGCTTGAATGAACAGTATGCCCTGATACTCATTAAGTTCATTCCTAAACACGCCATCTGCTTCATTTTTCAAACTCATTGTTAAATTTTTCGAATGTATTTCCTTTGAAACCTTAAAAAAGGTGTTTTTTGTTGCCTTTTAAGGGAGCAGGGTAGACCTATATGCCTGAGGCAGGGCCAATGGTACATAAATTCTGACCCATTTTTTTGTTGTTGTTGTTTTTGGTCTCAGTAACTATGAGTTAAATCACTTAACTTTTTTATATGAGGACTAATTTCCTTAATTTTATTAATAGCAGTAACAATTATTAGTCAAGTGATGAGGCTAGAGGGATGAAACAAGAACAGTTACTGAGAGCCTGGGGAAAATTTGTGGGTATTTGCGGGTTCCTTCAGGACTCCACAGGGTTCAAGCTGTCCACTCAAGAGCCCAAGCGAAAAGCCACAGCAAACTTCACAGCACATGCCACATACCCTAGGGCAGCCTCTCCCAAAGTGTGTTCTGGGAAACTCTACTCTGCCAACAGCATCTCTCATCCCACCCGCCCCCAACCCTCTTGTTCACTCCATCTCCCACTACCCCCATCACAAACTGATTCTGTGTGAAATACTAGTGACCTGCTAAATTTTACAGCTTTACCTTGTATTTGCATGATACCACTGGGCACGTTAGAGGCTACAACAAGCCCTAAAGTAGAAAAACCTGTTTGACTTTGAACCCACTATATGTCCAGGAAAACCTGCCATCATAGATTACAAGACAACATCCCACAGGGCTAATGTGTCTTGGAACATATTTTTGGGAAAAGTGGCCCTAGGATCCTTCCTGCCTTCTGACAGCTATAGGCTTGGCTATCCACCCCCCACCCCGACTTCCCCATCTCTGCTACTGGCATCTGTTTCTGACCTCGCCCTCATTTTGGCTGCACTCATGACCTTGACTCAAATTGAGCTGAAACTCTAAGCTGCCCTCGACTCTTGAGGTGATGCTGCTGCCCCCAGCTTTGTGGCTGCCCAATCCCACAATACAATGTGCTGACCAAAAAAGCAGCACTAGCACCAGGCTCTGGATGTTTGAGTTCTGTAATCTAAAACTCGAGTTTTGGAGCCCAGGTGAGATCACAGTTCTCTAATTCTGCTAGTCCACTGCCTCTCCACCGTCTCCTCCTCTCACCTGGAAACTCTCACAGCCTAGAAGACTTGAAACTTAGCAAACACAGAAAAATCTCCAAAGGGACTTTTCCCCCTTCAAAGTGGCTATAAAATAGGATGTAAAGTATTACAATAATTAACCATGCAGAGAACAGCAATACATAGAATACTGTGGACAGTTTTAGTTCATGGAGAAAAATATCCTAAGACCCCTGAGTATAAAAGCACATCACTCGCCTTTACTGCTGACTCACAAACAGATCCAACTGCTCCTTTGCTGTGACCTCCCTGGGGTTTAAATCCCAAGATCAGGCAAAACAATGCATTTGATAGAAGCTTGACTTCCTCCTGAAGACTTATAACCCAAAATTCCAACAGGGATTTGAATAGGCTTATGCTCCCTGAAAAAAAACTAGTATTCAAAATGGCCTTTTCTCAACTGATTTGTTCTCTAGACAGGAAGAAGCATTTGGATAAATGCAATACAATGCATAGCTTCAGACAGGGATGCATTGATGCCAAGATACATATCCTTCAGCAACATACACAGGTTGTTTCCCTAAATATCACAAAAATATTAACAATCATAACTTGGGATTTCCTAATGCTTTAAAACTTACACAGTATACAACAGATACTGTTAACCACAGTAGTAAAAAAAACCCACAACATTGTTTATTGTCTATTCTGAGCCAAGTATGCAGAATGTGAGGCACTTTATATGCATCATTTCATTAATTCCTCTCAAGAATCTAATGAGATAAAGGCAGGCAGGCACTGTTGTGTCATTTATAAAGGTGGTAAATGGAGGCAGTGATAAATGGAGGTGGTGGTGGTTAAGTGACTAGGCTAATGTGAGAGGTCACATCCACACACAGTTTGTAAACACTCTGGATAAGGACTCTAGTGCATAATTCTTTGGCTTTCACTTAGAAGATCATCAAGTGATTGCATCTGTTATATTCCAGCCACTTGCCTTGATCCTGTGCCTCCGTTTCAGTCAACACTGGGTAGCCAGGAGGTTCAAGAAATCCCACTTAAGGGGTGCCTGGGTGGCTCAGTGGGTTAAAGCCTCTGCCTTCGGCTCAGGTGATGATCCCAGGACCCTGGATGGAGCCCCGAATTGGGCTCTCTACTCAGCAGGAAGCCTGCTTCCTCCTCTCTCTCTGCCTGCCTCTCTGCCTACTTGTGATCTCTGTATCAAATAAATAAATAAAATCTTAAAAAAAAAAAAAAAGAATGTGTATTTTGATTTGGGGTATCTAAACAGATCAAGACAGAGTTCCAGACTTCTCTGCCTCTAACCTGCTTTGACCTTCTTCTCACTTGGCCTTCAATTTTTGAGATTTCTCATCTTCTACTGAGGCCAAGAAGGCCACTCCATTATATACTTTTACACATTTTCTTTGAGTACCAGTGGGCATCTCTCTCAGGTTCCCTCCATGACAGTGCAGTCCTAGTCAGCTTGGGGATGCTCTGTGGTTCCTACTACAGTCAACTCAGACTCTACAAAGAGAGGCTAGGAAAGAGCTCATGAAGCACTTTCCCACAGATCTCACCACTGTCGATCTTCAGCATCGACAGAAGCATTTAGGACAGAGATCTCCATGTTCTAGTAAGGTTGGTAAATAGTGGTAAAGCCAAGAGTCACATCAGGGCTTTAAATTTCCACCACAACTAGGGTCAGGCCCATTTGTATTTTGTACTGCGAATGGACTCATGATCTGAAGTGCGATTTCCAGTATTTGCTCTGTTTTGCCAAAGTCTCCACTCGCCACATACAAGCATGATAGAGATCTTAAATCCAAATGAATTGAAATATTGTTCTGAGAAACTAAACATACTCTTTAATCACTAACAACACCCTAGTTATTACAAAACCAAGTTTAAGAAATACTTTTTAAGAGTATTATGCTAAGCAAAATAAGTTAGAGAAAGACAAATACCATGATTTCACTCATATGTGGAATTTAAGAAATAAAACTAATAAACATGGGGGAAGGGAAGGAAAAATAAAAACACAGAAGGAGGCCAACCATAAGAGCCTCTTAACTACAGGAAACAAACTGACGGTTGCTGGAGGGGAGGTGGGGGGGATGGGCTAAATGGGTGATGGGCAATGAGGAGGGCACTGGATATAATGAACACTGGGTGTTACATGCAAGTGATGAATCACTAAATTCTACCCTGAACTAATAATACACTATGTTAACTAATGTGAATTTAAATTTTTAAAAAAGAAAAGAATGCCTTTTTAGAATAAAGTCTTAGAATCTGCTCTAAGAAATTAGGATAATAAATGTCCTCAGAGCAAATCAGATCCCTATTCACTTCGAGAATTCTACCAAACCCAGCAATTACAGCCTGCCACAGACTTCAAAGAACAGAAGTGCATTTCTTCTCCATAGCTGGCATATGTGCCAACTTTTTCCCTGACTGGAAGACTGGTTACACAGGTTGGTTGAAGATAATAGAAAAAAGTTTAAAAGTTGCATGTATACATTAATTCAATAAGTGTGTACTTAGCACCTTGCAAGAGAGGGCACCGAAACAGGATCAATGAGTGCCAGTGGAGTTATCAGTGTTTAGGGTCACCAGGATTCTCACCCTGCTCTCAACTAGGAAGTTTAAAATGCCCCTGAATCAGGGGGCTACAAGCTACAGCCCACAGGTCCCTCAGTGGGAAAATTAAAATAAACCTGAACTCAAGGTCTGCAATCTACAGCTCACAGAGCAAATCTGGTCCATCACTTATTTTTGTCAATAAAATTTTTCTGAAATATAGCCACACTCATTCTTTTACATACTGCCTTCTCACTAAATTGGCAGAAATGAGTAGCTGTGACAGAAACCCTGTGTTCTGCAAAGCCTAAAATACATATGATCTGTCCCTTCGCAGAAAAGGTTTCCAGACCTTGATCTAAATACTCAAGTCAACAAACTATGGATTAGTGGTGTAAGTGCTATATGATAACACTATTATTCGTATACACTGTGTTACGTTAGCACTATAATTTTCCAGAACCACTCTTGGTTCTGTCCCCAGCTAGCCATGTGACCTCTTTGAGTAAAAACTTCTAGGTTTCAGGAAACTCATTAATGGCATCATGGCACAGTTGATCTAACATAGTTCATCTAGCACATCTGGGCTTACAGATGACTTTGGGGTAACCTAATAGTGCTACATGGTATGATCCTTACTTTCTTATTGATCTAAATCCCACATGCTTACTATGTTATTCAGTTGCGTTCCTAGAATTTTTAATAAAAATTATCTTCTCCAGTTATCTACAGCATGTTGAACTAATAAATCAATAGGTCATGCTCTTGGTCAATCGTGCTCACCCATGAATCATCTTTGGAGCTTTAAAAAATAAAACCTGCAATACCTGCACTGCATCCCAAGTCAGTGAAATCATTGGGAGTGGTGCCAGGTATCTATGTTTTATTTTTGTATTTTTTTAAAGATTTTGTTTATTTGAGAGCGAGTGAGAGCAAGTGCAGGGGAGGGGCAGAGGGAGAGAAGACTCCCCGCTGGGCAGGGAGCCTCACTTGGGGCTTGATTCCAGGACTCTGGGATCAAGACCCAAGCTGAAGGCAGACACTCAATCAAGTGAGCCACCAGGTGTCCCAAGGTATCTGGTGTTTTTTTTTTTTTTTTTTTTTTTATAAACATATATTTTTATCCCCGGGGTACCCAAGGTATCTGTTTTGAAGTGATTGCAAGGCATAGTCAAGGTTGAGATCCACTGTTTCTGATATCATAACAGGCATAGATCAAATTAGTATTTTCACTAGAAGTTGTATGAAATGAATTTTTTTTAATTTTTTAGGTTCACAGCATCAACTGGCTATTTAAGGTAAACCCAAAATTTAATGTCAAGAATGAGGCCCTCTTTGCTGTATGGTAGATAAAGTAAATTATCTGATCTTAGAATCTACTACCGAGGTACTGAGGGGCACCTCGGTGACACAGTCAGTTAAGCATCTGACTCTTGGTTTCAGCCTGGGTGATGATCTCGGGGTCATGGGATCGAGCTCCATGATGGGCTCTGTGCTCAGCATGGAGTCTCCTTGAGATTCTCTCTCCCTCTTCCCCTTCCCAATCTGTGTGCATGCACATGCTCTCTCTAAAATACCACAAAACGCCAAAAATCTAGACATCCTCTGTATATTTGAAAAGGTATCAATTAGAAGCTTGAGAATTCAAAAGAGGGAGATTATTCTGGCCAAGTATGGAAAGCCCTGCTATGAAAGGAGACTTCTGAAACAATAAAATTAAAAATTTTATTGACTTCAAAAACTCTGAAAG
The DNA here is from genome assembly GCF_009829155.1 of Mustela erminea. NCBI lineage: Eukaryota > Metazoa > Chordata > Mammalia > Carnivora > Mustelidae > Mustela > Mustela erminea. The sequence continues at coordinate 73,469,737 of NC_045619.1, read as the reverse complement.
AAATAAAAACAGATGTAAGAAAAGAACTTGAAGGGCAAAATAAAGTTGTTTTTTTCTAAGAGCTATAGCCAACTCATTTATTCAAGATGTCTGGTTTATAAATTAACCAGAATCTTGGCTTTCCCTCTTCCTTCTACCCACTGCCAAACTATTTTCCATTTATTCACAATAAATTTATCTGCAGATCCAGAAAGAAGAAAATCAAACTGGCCAGTGTTGCATAAGGTTTGACAAGGATGTTGCTAAGACCAAACAGAATTGTTAATTATCTTCATCATAAGCAACCAAAAACTGACTACTGTTTCTCTTCACACACACACAAAATCATTTTCATAACCAAATCCTTCTTGACTTTGCTTATTTTAATTCTGTACCTGCTTTACTGAACTTGATTTCTCTAAACCCGATTTCCAGCAGCTAAAACCTTCCAGACTAACACTCTTTATTAACTAGTGTCTGTAAGCTTCTGCCTACTTCACATTGTCTCCTTAAAATTACTGGCAAACTTCTACTTCTCAGCCCACTGTCTTCTTACACTTCGTTTTGCAGTTATTGACACTGTTCATTCAGTTTTCAAACCTAAATTTAGCTTCACAGCAATCATGGGTAAAAATGAACTCTGGCAGGGCACCTGGGTGGCTCAACTGGTTAAGTGTCTGCCTTTAGTTCAGTTTATGGTCCCAGGTCTTGGGACTAAGACCTGCGTTGGGCTCTTCGCTCTGTGAGGAGTCTGCTTCTCTTTCTCCCTTCCCTTTCTCCCTGCTTGTGCTCTTTCTCTCTCTCTCTCAAATAAATAAATAAAGTCTTAAAAAGAAAAAACCAACCCCTACAAAATAGGAAAAGCTCCTCAGGGCCAGCAAGTCCTTCATCCTGAAAGTTACTTGTTTAAACACACTAACAATCACTATAGTCCAGGACACCAGCCAGACCTGCTGTGGGAAACAAGGCTAATATTTATCTGGGAAGGGCATTTTTTTCCTAAGAGAAAAGAGGGTAGATTAGTAAAAGGCCGAAGTTTTGACGTAATTATTTACTTTTGTGACTATGAGAAAGTTACTTACCTTTATAAATGAGAGAAATTTTTACTGCTGTATATCATTGATTGGCTATGGGTCACAGGTGGGTAGTACGTGGACCTCAACACTTCTATTTGAAGAGTGGCAATTTTTAAAAACTCTGACAAGGTAGGTGGCTTTCCACAAAAAGGTTTGGAGACCGTCTTTAATCTATCCCACCCCACTTTTTTTTTTTTTTTTTTTTTACTACCCTTTCTTTTAACACAAACATTAATATAAATCCCATTTTACTAAATATGTAATATTTAACTGCTTAACAAGTTAGATTTTGCTTTCCCTGCTATGTAATCTGACCAGCAGGCCTCGCGGCCTTGTATTTTTCCCTGGCTGGGTTCTAGAGCAGAGCACAATAGTATTGTGTGTTCAGCTTCTAACAGAGTAGGGGATTGTTTCAGTCATGAAAACTTGAAAAGCAAATATTCCATCTAGTTTTTCTATTATTTCTGCCCCCCCCCAGCCCCGGCTGACAGAGGAAGGAAGAAAAGTAAGCCAATTCACCATATATAACCACTTTTCTAGTTCTGAATTTTAAAATTGCATTATATGTGTCATGTTTACTTACGTCTAAGAGGATTGTTCCTACAAAGACCAAATTTATTTTATTCATTCCATGGTATAACCAATCTTATTCCTCCCCTAGCTTAAAATCCTTTAACAGAATTGCAAGACCCATGGAAAAAACTCTAATTTGCATAAAAGGCTCTTCACCATCAGGCATCTTAGCATTAGACATTTACCCATAAAGGTTTCATGTCTATCTACTCACAGCCATACACAACCCAGCACTCTACCTTCAATAACATAATTATATTCTTTTCCTAGGTCTCTGTATTTTTTGCCTATGTTGGTTCCCTTAGCTTGAAAGTCTTTTATCATATTACTCTAGTTCCAATGTTACCTTTTTGAGGAAATTTCCTTTAATCAGTCAGTTGTTCCTCCTTTTCTGTTCTCCAAACACATATTTTGTATCTATATTATTATATTTGTCAGGCATAGTCACTGCTTTTACCTGTGTCTGGGTAGAGACATACTTAAACTTCCTTGAAGGCAGGAATATTGGAAGGTTTTTAGAACTGGGTCTAGTGAGGGGCGCCTGGGTGGCTCAGTCAGGTAAGCATCTGCCTTCAACTCAGGTCTGGGACCTTGGAATCCCATGGTCCTGGGATAGAGCCCCTCATCGGGCTCCTTGCTCAGTGGGGAGCCTGCCTCTCCCTCTCTCTCTGTCTGCTTCTCCCCCTGCTTGTGCTCTCTCACTCTGTCAAATAAATAAAATAAAATCTTAAAAAAAAAAACAACAACAAAAAGAATTGGGTCTAGTGAATACATTAGTTCCCTGCCCCACCCCCAACCTTATCCACAGAGGATGTTAAGACCTTAGGTGGATGCCTAAAACTGCAAATGGTACTGAAGTCTATATTTACTGTTTTTCCTATACATACATACATACCTATGATTAGGTTTATTTGATACATTAGGCACAGACAAGCGATTAGCAATAATAAGATAAAACAATTATAACATACTATGCTAAGTTATGTGACTGCGCTTGCTGTCTCTCAAAGTATCTTATTGCTCCATATTCACCCTTCTTCTTGTGATGATGTGGAATGATAAAACGTCTGCATGATAAGCTAATGGGAGGTGAATGACACAGTTATTGTGACATACTGTTAGGCTACTACAGACCTTCTGACGACACATCAGAAGAAGGATCATCTGCTTGTGAAACCCTGGGTGAAGGGGAACTACTGTACAGTTATATTCCCTATCCCTAAGCATGTCTCCTTAACATTGTCCTGTATCTAAATAAGTTAGTGAATTTTAGAATAAAGAAATACAAAAAATATCTTCTTTGCTAATCATTTCATTCTGTATTTTGCTATTTTCCATTCTAAGTTAGCAAACCTGACGGAAGTAAATCAAGAAAAAAAAAATTTGTTGGGCAATGTTAAAAGAGAAAAACTGGTGATATTCTTTATAAATCGGTAACTTCACCAGTTCAATAGTCATTAGGGGGCTTATATTTGCAAAGTCACAAAAATAATCATTTTTAAGTATATAAAGTAAAAGTATATAAAATCAAGCTTTATATACTTTTCATTATATTCAAAATAGATTTCATACTTCCCAGTAATGTGACCCAGCAACATATCATTGTTATTACTCTGAGAAATATATTATCGCATAGCAAATAATAGTTCACAGAATTTAACTCCTGGTTCTAAATTTTTAAATGCCGGTCAATTTCCAATTATCCAGATGAATTTTGAAAGAAACTGGATGAAGGATAAACCCATAAATAATTCTCCCACTTTAATCCATGAATTGGCTTTCTATCCCCTTTAAATCAAGCTTTACAAGAACTTATTAAGAGGAAACATTTCTAGATGGTTACATTTTATTTTATCTTCATTCTTTTCTTATTTTCCTCCTATGGGACAATTTCAAAGTTAAATGCCTTAAATGCAGGAAGAAAAAAACAAGGTGTGTTTACTTATTTATTTTAATGAATGGTATTCTAGTGTCTAAGGAGACCTGGGAAAGTTTAAATCTTACTCTTGGATCACAGTGTAAGTTACATATATTTTGGATGACTACAAAATGAAGCCCATATTATCATCCCTGCAAAGATTAAATAATACTTCCTACTGAGTGCTCCTCATATTACTTTTCACTTTTCAGTTTCCATATGAGTTTGCCTGTAAGTACAGGTTCTGTAAAGGAAAAGTTCTTCCACTCGCTAAAAGGAGATAAAACTTTTACAAAATAACATGTACACTAAATATGCATGCAAAAAATGTTTTCTTAGACAACATAACAGCAACAAAATAAACCACTGGTGGGGACAGGAAGTGCTCTATTACTGTCCTTTCAGTTTAGAAACCTTAAAAGTAGCTTCTTAAGCCTACATTTCAGGTCACTCGCTATGGGGAGATGTCCTTCGGAGCAGAAAATTCTAGTAGTTCTCTCTCCATTTAAGAGTTGCCTTCCAGGAGGGAATATCAAGTCCCTCTAATCATCCCTAATTGTTTGACAATGGAATGAGAAGGGACAGAAGCTATTTCAAGCAAAGAGGGAACTTCAGTCTCGAAGAAAGAAAATACTTCCCTATTGTCCCTTTAAAAAATATTTTCATATTTGGAATATGTTGGTAAACCACGAAGAGAGGACACAAACTCTGAACTTACTTATGCAAGAAGAGTAGAACCCCCACAAAGGAGTGAAGGCTTCCACCCAGATGATGGAGAGACCAGGGGCGGGCACCGACTGGGCTCCTTCCTCTCTAGACTACGGGAACCTGGGAGCAGAGCCAGCCAAGGCTGTGCAGCTCCAGAAAGGAGCCTCAGCTTCCCTGCTGCAGTGCTACGACCAACCCCGCCCTCGGGCTTCCACACGCAGTGCAAACCCCACCGAGTGAGCCTGCCCGGAGAAGTAAGGAGTGACGTCAGAGGGAAGAGAATCCTGGTAGCTAAGCAGGCCAGTCGCTGTAAGGTGCAGCCCACCTGGCTCAGCAATGGATGTATTCTTTAGGAGGGATTCTGTCCATACAGAAAAAAGGGAATATTAGCTGCACAAAATGAACCCATTTTAGTCTTAAAAAATATTTTTAGCAGAAATTTCCTATCATATGATTATATTTCTACCACACAGTAGAATTTCATTCTTCTTTGAATAATTTCCCATATATATGCTCTCTAGAATACTGGAAGAAACAACAGGGGCTCAATACCACTAACAATTTAAAAATACCCCATGCCTATCTCTACAATGTTATCTAAAATGAAAAACCCAGAACACTCAGTCCCCTGAATTTTACCAAAACGAGCAGACTGGGGTGGTGGTGGTGGGTGTGTGTGTGTTGGGGGGGGGGGTGTTTGACCACAGTGCTGCTCCATGCAATAGCTCTAGGAAAGGATCAGTGGTAAACATCTGTGAGCTTTGTTCACACCAGAAACGGAAGAAAAAAGAAAATTCTTTCTTTCTCTGCATTCCTCTCCTTACTGACTCAGTTTTCAAACTGTTCTAACGTTAGTAAGAATGAGTCAGAGAAACAGAACTTAAACAAATTTGTACTTTGCAAACCCAGAAGACGCCTGTTGGAAGAGCCATAGTACATATTTTAATGTTAAAGCTGAAAAATAAAGTGAACCTTATTCTTAACATTGAAACAAAACTACACTCTGCCACTTGTATGCCCCTCGGCGTGCTCAATTATCAACTGACCACACACACTCTAAAAAAAACATAAGAAAGATACACTAGAAAATGAAACCACTTACCTTGATCAGTGGACATGACTTCACATATACTGATAGTCTACTCAGGTTTGACAAAATATTTGCCTTTACTCTTTTAATGATCATGTGATAAAATCTCACTCTGGCTTAAAGCCTTTGGTAGACTGGAGATCACACACAGGCAAACCAGAAGCCCCACCAGGACACTGTTTACTTCAGGGCATTCTTAGACCTTACAGCTCAGACAATCTCATGCATAATAGCCACACCTCCCCCAGAGGAAGGGCTGCCGCAGTGCTGTTCATGAGGCCAAGTATCTGAAGATGGGAGACTTCTATTTATTACGGTAAAAGAAACAACAACGGAGGCACATGGAAGCTCCGAGTGAACTAGAAATACGTTTGGGAATAGGATGGTTTATAAACTGACTAATTCCTTAACTATTAGTAATGTTCTAAAAAAGCCAACATGAAAACTGTTTGTTTCCACTTTAACTGGGTCCATGCCTTGGACTGAAGAGGTTACAGAATCCAGGATTCCCAGGCTTCAGATGTTAAAAATGTCATTTTGAATGATCACAAATGTTATTCTGCCACTTCCACCTTCCATTTTAGCACAGCTCATTGAGCTTGGTGAGTAAATACTACTCACAGATTTCCTAAGGAAAACAAATTTTATAGGTGATTTCTGAATACTTTTTAACTGGTATAATATTTATTACTTATTTTGTATATCTTTATAAGTAGATATCATTCAATAAGTGCTTTAAAATTCCTGATCCCCTGAAACACCAGAAAATATCAAGGAAGACATTTATAAAATCACAATGAAGTAACAGGTTACACAGACATCACTCTCATGGTTGGAAATAATCTCTCTAATCCCCTCTTCAGATGTCCACACACAATCGCTGTCACCCTCCAGTTGCATCAAATCACCTGGATGGCATTTTAAGACATATGTTGCCTAACCCCGTCTCCAGAGTTGAATTCAGGAAGTCTGTGGTGGAGCTCCAGAATTTACCTTTCTGACGAGCTCCCAAGTGACGCAGACACAGCCAGTCTGGGTCTGCACGTCACGGACCGCACTTGGACAGCTAATGGGGCAGAGACTTGCCTGTCTGGACTCTTGACTCACTGAGTCCTAAAGCTCTGGGTCACTTGCACCTGCTTAGGAAACGCTCAATGTCTGGACAGGAGGGCAATGTTCAGGATGAGGTATGACGGGCTATGTATTTGTTCAAATGAGACTCACAGTAACCACCACCTGCTCATTAGGAAGTGGGGGTTATCAACTTAACTCTTAATAAAAGAAATAGGTTTTACAACTGATCTAAAAAGAATAGATAATTAGAAACATGGAGAGAAGGAGTCAAAGAAAGAAGAAATGTGAATTGTCTTTTATTTCCTTTGCAAACTCCACCCATGGATTTGAATTTCACTGCAGCAGGAAAACTGTCTATATTTGATTCCAAGACCACTTAACCTTGGCAAATTACAGTAATGTAAAAAACAGAACACTTCCCTGTCATAAAAATGTCCCAACTTCTGTGCTTTCTTAGCTTAGATAGCAATGTTTAAATTGTACTTTCTTAGCTTTGATAGCAATGTTTAAATTGTAAATTCAGGTTTGGTTTTCAAACAAATAAATAGCTTTTCCTTTTTTTTATAGTTAGTATTTATTTTGTGCCAGGTACTGCTAGGCACTTTCTATGCAGCGTTTCATTAAATCCTCACTGTAAGGTATTAATAATTTATCACTATTTTACAGACTCTTCTGTAAAAGGAATAATACAGGTAAGGTAGGAAATAGTAATTCCCATTTTGTAGAAGAGAAAATGAGTTTCAAGAGGTTGAAAATTTTGGCCAATAACACGAATAAAATGACAACCTTTAAGAAACTAAATTCACTTTTGTACAATAAATTAAGATATAATGCAATCCACTTTTGAAGTTTTATGGATGAAAGCCAGAAAATCAAGACATGATTTGCAGCTAGTAAGTGGTAATTAAAATAAAGTATAACTATTGTCACCGACTCTCATTGTCCACAAATGGTAAATTGTGATTATATTCAGCATCTACCATAAACTTGTACTAAATTCTAAGCTACCCCAATAGTAGCCAGGAAAGGTTCTTACAAAGTTAAACGTGTACTTCTGCATGACCTAGCAATCACACTCCAAGGTACTTAACCAAGTGAAAAGAATACTTACATTCACACAAAAATCTGTACAGGAATGCTTACAGGGCTTTATTCATTGTCACCAAAAGCTGGAACACCCACTCATCCTTCAATTAGTGAATGGATAAGCAAACTGTGGTAAATCCATGCAATGGCATAACACTGAGCAATAAGAAGGAATCACGTAAGGACACTCACATGTGCATTAGAAAGAAGCCAACTTATAAAAATAGAGCTACCCTATGACCCAGCAATTGCACAACTAGGTATTTACCCAAAGGATACAAAAATGCTGACTCAAAGGGCACATGCACCCCAATGTTTATAGCAGAATTATCAACAATAGCCAAATTATGGAAAGAGCCCAAATGTCCATCCACTGATGAGCAGATGTAGTAAGGGGTGGCTCAGTTGGTTAAGTATCCAATTCAGCTCAGGTCATGATCTTAGGGTTTTGAGATCCAGCCCCACCTCAGGCTCCACACTGGGCATAGAACCTGTTTAAGATTCTCTCTCTCCCTTTGTCCCTCCCTGCCCCCTCAAAAGATGTGGGGGGGTGTGTTTGTGTGTGTGTATACACACAGATACATATATATGTACATACATACATATATTAAATATTACTCAGCCACCAAAAAAAATTATATCTTGCCATTTACAACAATGTGGATGGAGCTAGACTGTATTATGCTAAGTGAAATAAGTCAGAGAAAGACAAACACCATATAATTTCACTCATATGTGAAATTTTAGAAACAAAATAGATGATGTAGGGGAAGGGGGATTTAAAAAGAAGACAGATCAAACTATAAAATGGACTCTTAAAGATCAAGAACAAACTGAGGGTTGCTAGAGGGGAGGTGGGGGGAATGGGCTAAATGGATGATAGGTATTAAGGAGGGCACGTGTGATAAGCACTGGGTAATATGTAAGTAATGAATCACTAAATTCTACTCCTGAAGCCAATATTATACTCTACGTTAACTAATTGGAATTTTTAAAAAAGATTTTATTTATTTGTCAGAGAGAGAGAGAGAGAGACCACGCACACAAGCAGGGGGAGTGGCAGGCAGAGGGAGAAGGAAGCTCCCTGCTGAGCACGAAACCGGATGTGGGACTAGATCCCAGGACCCTGGAATCATGACCTGAGCCAAAGGCAGACGCTTAACCAACTGAGCCACCCAGGTACCCCAACTAATTAGAATTTAAATAAAAACTTGAAACAAAAAGAAAGAAGCCAACTTAAAAGGGTACACATACATGACTCTATATGACATTTTGGAAAGGAAAGCCTATAGGGACAGAAAATAAATCTGAAGCAGCAGGTGGTGGGGAGAGGGACTGACTGATTACAAAAGGGCATGATAAATTAAAAAAAAATTTTTTAAAGAGCATGATGGAATATTAGGAGGAGATAGGGCTGCTTTAGATCTTCATTGTGGTGGTGGTTACATGACCATATGCAATTGTCAAAACTCAATTCTACCCTCAGGAGGGTGAATTTTGTTGTATATAAATTATCCTCTAATTTTAAAAATTAAGGAGCAAATAAAAAGCAACAGGCTATGAAATGAATGGTATTAGTGTAAACCCAAAACTATGATTTTTGGTATATTCATTGTCTTTCCCATCAATAGCAAAGATAATGACTGGTTCATTTTATCTGTTTCCTGTGATTTAAAAAAAATCTTAAATTCAGAAGTGACCTAATTAGTTTCACATAAAGTCCATTTGGGAAAATTGAAGTTTACAATAGTGTATGGCATTTCATTAATTTATTATGATTATTTGTCACAGGTATCAGCCCTGAAAATACCCAAAATCAATACTAAACAACTCACAGCTATTCATAAGATACCCTATGTCCTGAAGATCTAACGGGCTGGCTCTCTGTTCTTATGTGTCTCCTTAAAGAAAGGTTATTCTTCACAAACTGATTGAATAAGGACTTAGAAAGTTCTGCCCCACATTTAGATGGTATTTCATAACCACTTGTTTTTTTTCATTATATTGATCTTAGTTTACTTTTTCCGTTAAAGCCTACTTCTATTATTTTCAATAGCTTACCATTTCTAATGGGAATGATTTAAAATAAAAATTTTACCATGCAACTTGCACTTCCTGAACAAAATTTATTAATCTACAATGTTTTTAAAAAGGTGGTAGATTAAGTTGTTTGACCTGGCAGTTTTATTTAAAGCTATCCAGCACATCATCTGTCATGTAATTGAAAACTTCCATGTACTAATGGCAAAAGTGGCTTTAATAATTATTTACTAATAAACGTATTTTGGCAATAAAAAACAGGACAGTTATACCAAGTGAATACTCATATTTCAGTTTGTTTAGATACAACAATAAGTACTTGTGACTTTCAATTATCAGCTAAGGAGTAAAATCCTCATACTCATTCTCTAATGTTATTTAACTGAGAGGCAACCTCCATTTTCACAGAACAAAACTAATCTGAATCTTTTTTTTTTAAAAGATTTTATTTATTTATTTGATGGACAGAGATCACAAGCAGGCAGAGAGGCAGGCAGAGAGAGAGAGGAAGCAGTCTCCCTGCTGAGCAGAGAACCAGATCTCAGGACCCTGAAATCATGACCTGAGCTGAAGGCAGAGGCCGAACCCACTGAGTGACCCAGGTGCCCCCAAACTAATCTAAATCTTAACCCATTTTGCCCTCATTAGTCTTCTAACAACAATCTAATAAAATCAAATAACAATTTGATATTAAAATGATTCCTTTGTTGGCCTAAAAAAACACATTTTAATTTAAAAAGCCAACCAACTGATGCATAATTTCCATTTTGCATGTCTGAGACTTAATGAAGTAAGACCTACATATTTCTGAATATGTGCCAGGTAAATGCTGTTGTTTAAATATTTTGTACCAAATTATTTTCATAGAGATCTTCAAAGAAAGCCTACTATCCCTGAACCTAGATTCTTTAAAAAAATATGTAATATAAATGTTTTATATTAATTCCACAGTTAGATGCTTAAAGTCCCAACCACATAGCACAGTATTAAAGTAGACAGCACCCCTCAGACCAGAGTTTCTGGATGGATGATAATATAATCTTAGATTACATCACTGTTCACTCTGGGTTCTAATACAACTCCATTACTCTTCTACTTCGGAAGCCCATGGAAAGCTACACATCTTTCTTATGGCAGTGGATAGGGATAGTTTATATATTTTAGGTATATAAAAGAAACATTGTACCTGAAATGTTGTAATTCTCTAAGTAAAAATGCGTAATCCTAGAGAATAAAAACACTGTTCTCTAACATAAATTATGGAATTCATCTCCATATCCCAATTTATTGTTTGTCTGATTTTACCACTATGGATTTCCTCCATCACACCACTCATTTCACATGTTCGCCTACACAGCTCAACAGCAAACACACTTTAAGTGGGTGATATGTCTCTCTTTTTGGCCTTTCCCTCCACTGCAGTCCACCTTCACATCTGGCATGCTTTTTTGTTTGTTTAAAGATGTATTTACTTGAGAGAGAGCACATGAGCACGCAAGTATGAGGAAGGGGCAGAGGGAGAGGGAGAATCTCAAGCCGGATCCCTGCTGAGCACAGAGCCCAAGCAGGGTTCAGTTTCATGATTCCAAGATCATAACCTGAGCCAAAACCAAGAGTCAGACCCTAAACAAACACTGCCACTAAGGAGCTCAGTGACATGCTTTTTATCTCATTTAGCCTTTATCTTAATCCCAGGTAGTTGGTGTTATCTAAATTCAAAGGAGAAACAAAGTTAATTGATAAATACAGTGTTTCTTCTTTAATTATGATCATTATTATTTTTGCACAATTTCTTTGGGTTCCACTTGATCCATACCAAGTGACTACCCTACCTTGGAAGAGCTGTGCATTTCCTTGAGGAAGTCACATTTACTTCAGCAGCAAGTTAATTCTGAGGTTTCAAATCCTACCATCCTCATCTTGCCACCTCCTAGATTCCTCCCTTTCCTAAACTCTGGAATCAACGTCTTCTTTAGCTCTCATAATAGCTTCATTAAAGAACATACACACAGCACTTAACATGATGCTGGACACACACTACATATCCGTTTCTCTTCTCTGCTCAACCCTATCGCAGTCCTCCTGCCTCACCCATCTCACAACAGAGTCACTCTTTACAGCTGCTTTCTCCAGCAGGTGCTTGTCCTGCACCGCAGCTCCTTCCCCTGTGTGCACCACAACAATGTCTACCCACAGGGTTCTGGTGCTGAGGTTGACATTGTGTGTGAACAAAATACTGTAGCAATTATCTTACTGGATCTAAAATTTCAGTTAGGGAAGATGAAAAAGTTCTAGAGATGGCTGGTGGTGACCGTGGCAGACCAATGTGAACGTATTAATGCTACAGAACTGACTGTCCACGTAAAAACAGCAAAAATGGTAAATTTTATGCCATGTATATTTGTACCACGATAAAAAGTTATTGCAACTAGAACATTTTCCTCCATGAATTCATGACACTCAACCTCAGCCAGTCTATCTTTGCCACGGCCAATCTAATTCTTCGCGCTTATGAATTCCCTCGCCAACTCTCTACTGCCTGTACCATTCCTTTGCATTCTTCTTTCTTCAGCATCTACTCTGGACAATGGGCCCACTTGACGGCTACAACTCTTCCACTATGCAGAAGATTTGGAAGCATTTCCAGGACTGACCTCTCTTTCAGCTTCACGCTCTCATTTCCATATATCTGCAAGTGACCTCCTTCACTGAAGAAGACTGAACTTTACCTAGAAGGATTCCTGAGGTTTTGTAAGGCAGCAAAGGGGAAGGAAAGGGCCTGATTTCGGGCTGTATGGTGAAGACATCTGTGGCAGATTGGCAAACATTGCTGCTGCTTACAGAGTTATTCATCACTTGCCAGATGATATCCTCTATGGCTGCTTACTGGGCTCAGAATGAATCCGAACTACACAAAGGCCCAAGTCTCTGTCCCCTGCTTACCTTTCTAGACTCATTTCTTGCCACTTTGCTGTCAAAGTATGTTCCCAAACCATGCTCCCTCTATCAATCACCGGTTTTGAGAAGGAAGTCAAGAAAAATGTTTTCTTTCCATAAATTTCCACAGGAACCTAACTATTATTTTTTCCAACTTTGAAATAGCCACACAGCTTCCAGAAAAGCTCCTCTGGGGCTTTAAGAAAATAAAACTTAGGCTTTGCCCTTGGCAGGTCAGATAAAGGGTAAAGTACAGCCAGTTACTTGCTACTAACTTGGGAGAACAGTGGGCGGGCTTTTGTTTCTCTCCTTTCTTGATCAGCTGCCTCATCCAGATTTCTTTTAATTACTTGTCTTCCTTTCCTCAAGATCATAATGCACAGCTTGCTGGGGTAACAGCAGCTGCTTGGCCTTTTGTGTTGGCCCAAACATTCTTAAAGGACAAACTCAGAATATGGAAAGAAAAGATAACCTAAATATAACCAGTACCATCCCATCTGCAAATCATCCATTTTACTTATTTCTTCCCTCTTATCCCACAGATACCTCACTTAAACATGCAATTTCCTTTTTGATGCCATCTCAGGAATCTATTACAGAAATAAAGAAAACTGCAAAAAATAGAAATAGATTATTAGTCCTTCCAAATTTTAGTAAGCTTTCAGATACCTTTTTCTGTGGTAGGAATGAAGATCAAGGATAAAAAAAGAACTTAAAAGAAGAAAAAAGAAAATGGGCAATTTCCATCATAAGGGCCTTAAACTGAAGAATGAGTACATGATAAATTACACATTTACTTGCTTGAAATTTTCAAATTATTATCCTAGCAATCTGTGTATTGTATACTTTACCAATAATGGTGAAAGAGATTTTCAATATTATACTAAGAATGATAAAATAACCATATGGTCTTTAAGATCTAATACTTAGTTTGTACTTTAATCACTAGAACTCAAATAATCTATTAGTCAACAGTTCACTGTCAGTAGCATAAACTTTATTCTCTACATAGAGGACAGAAAGGCAAATGAATCTCGCATCTAGGCACATAACACAAATGGGTAAGGATACCAGTCTAAAATAGTATGAATTAGAGTTACTTATGGCAACCTAGACTATGGATTTTTCTAAAATTTCAAAAACACGAAATAACTCAAAAACACTGTGCAGATCAAATAAAATTTTGAACCATCAGTTAGAGGTTTGTTCTGAAATTGTTTTATCCATTTATTCACAAGGAATTTTTGAGCCCTTACATGGGGCTTAATACAGTATACATGGCAGGCTGCTAAGTACCTGGGAATTTTTTGGAGAAGTCTGCACCATCACTTTCAATGGCATCTCATGTGCCTTCTACCACACTATTCTTTTCAGTTCCTATGGCCTTAAGGTCTTTCGTATGATTAGGTCTCACTATCCCCTCTAGGTTTCCTTTGAATACTCATTTACAACTGTAATTAAATGAAAGTTCATACAGAGTCCTTGTTCAGCATTTGTCTTTCCTGCCATTCTCAAAGCGTCTGAAGAAAAAGGACTATGACTGTCCTGTTTGTGTCTATAGGCCCTCTGCACACTGGATCAGACACTTAATGCAATCTCACTGAATGGTTGTCTCCTCCAAGGAGTCAAAGGGAGAGCAGACAAGTAGAACGGTGACCGACACATCTGAGGGGGGCCCAGTTACTGCCATGGGGTTAGGGAGGTCAAGAAGGGCTTGTTAGAACAGTGACATCCAAACTTTATGATGGCATCTCCCTCTCAGTGTGAAAACTAGGCAATGCACCTTCAAGTGTGGATGTATCCATTGGTATGTGTGTAAGTTAAATGCATTAAACACAAGTATTATGCACTAAAATGCATACTGTAAAATACAAAAATTAAACTTCAGGTAAGGTGAGGTAAAGATAAAATACTATTTTTGAGGGGCGCCTGGGTGGCTCAGTGGGTTAAAGCCTCTGCCTTCAGCTCAGGTCATGATCCCAGGCTCCTGGTATCAAGCCCCACATCGGGCTCTCTGCTCTGCAGGGAGCCTGCTTCCTCCTCTCTCTCTCTCTGCCTGCCTCTCTGCCTACTTGTGATCTCTGTCAAATAAATAAATAAAATCTTTAAAAAAATATACTATTTTTGAGGGATCAGTGTGATTTAATCTGCTTTGCTTTTTTTAAAAATCTTGGTTAAATATTTGATGATCCAGCCATTTGAAACAGCAGATCTAAGTTGGTTTACTTCCATACGTGGTTTTAATGACTGCCCCTAGCAGAGGAAGATTCATTGTTCTAAGGGGAAAAAGTACATCACTGGCTGCACTCACTAAATCATGATACACATTTTTAAATCCCATCTATCAATTATGCAAAAGTTTTCCTTGAAATTCTTCTAGTGTATTTCCATCTGTCTTGATGTCTTAGAAAGCGTTACCTTTTTTTTTTTTCCTTTGGTCTAAAATCTACTATAACTACCTCAAAGATTCTAAAACAGCTAAAAAAGATCGTGTATTTAAGTTTAAATGTGTATGCAGAAATAGTTTTTTAAAGGAAAATTTAAAAAATGATACACATATCTATTTTGGTGATGACACAATAATGTAAACATTTCCAAACAGTCCTTTCAAAAATGTTTTGTCCATAATGCACTTTTTCCTCTGCTGATTGCAGCTACTTTCTCACTCACTCAACTGTTACCTTTACCTCAGAAGGACAGGTTTTGCTTATTTTTTCAAATATATCTGCTAGGTAAGAGTCTGTTAAATATGTACTGATACACTTCTCTAACAGGGTTAGTAAATGCGGAATATTTCTGTTTTCTTATAAAAGAAAAGACAAAGAGGTCTTTGGTCTGACAATTCACTGAAGTATTGTGAAACCTGATGTTTACGATGACTTGTCACCAAGTATTGTTACAATCCCAATACATTATCTAAGATATGTAATCATCACAATTACATATGATAACATAATCTTGGTCTTTTTAACCAACCATGCCTAAAATTCCATAGGGCAGAAAAACCAGTGATTCTTCAAATATTTTGAAGATTTCTGGGTATGACTCATTCTTCTCATTCCTTCATCAGATGCTTTATCTAGCACTTTCCGTTTGCTGGGCTTTAGCCAATGATACGCATAAATTTGATTAACGAAATCCATGGCCCCCACCAGCACCCAATGTAATCACGAAGAGACAATAATGGATCCAGAACCATCAGAGATTTGAGGAGGATTTGCTTAGTTCTCTTTTCTGGGGAAGGGCTCTTTCCGGAAGAAGAAATACAGGAGCTGGGTGAGGCAGTTACTCTTCTAATCCTATGGGGATTTTGTCATTTACAACTTGTTGGTAGATTTTATTTTTAGTTTCTTTTTTTAAAAGATTTTGTTTTTAAGTAATCACTACACCCAATGTGGGGCTCAAACCTCCAACCCCAAGATCAAGAGTTGCATGCTTTATCAACTGAGTCTTATCTTCCAATCTTTGAAATGGCAACACACAGCTATTGCAGGTAATTTGGGTAAATTGCTTTACATTTTTTTCATTTGTTTTAGTTCAGTTCAGCGATCTAAGTGTAAGCATGGGTTCTGTGCAGAGCCAAAAGCTGGGGACTGAAGATGAATAAAATAGTTCCTGGCCTCAGGAAATCAATCCAGTTGGGTAGAGAGACAAGGTAACAGCCAGTTGCAAAATATGTTGATAGCAGATAGAACCACAGAGTGCTTCCGGAACTCAGAGGAGAGGAATGCAACTGGAAAGAAAGGTTAACTGGAAGACTGGTAGTTCAGCAGTGTCTTAGGAGTGCGATAAACACTAAAATTTCTTTGTTGTTTAAAAACAAAAACGTACAACATATAACCATTTCTTGCCTCAACATTCACACTGCTTCAGTATTTTACTACTAAAATATATGTAACAAACTAATTCCATGCTTGGATAGATTTTAGACATTTTACATAAATATACATATTAAAACAGCCTTTTTCAAAGCAATTGTGCTTTTGAGGTAGTCAAACTATTGAATTAGCCAGTGGCTAGTATACCAGGTACAGAGCTGCTTCTTCTGAGAAAAGAGACTACTTTGACAATATTCTACGACAAAAAGGCAGTGACAAACTCTAATGAGGGATTGGGTACTAATTTAGAAAAGGAGTGCCAAATGCTGTAATTCTATTAGGTAGGTGAAGGCTGAAGCTACATGAGCTCAAAATCATAAATACTCTACACCTTAGAGCTTTCCAAGTGGTCATGACCATGAGTTGAAGATGTACTCATAAGAACTGGCCTATCTCTGCTCAGCGGGGAACCTGCTTCCTCCTCTCTCTCTGCGTGCCTCTCTGCCTGCTTGTGAACTCTATTAAATAAATAAATAAAATCTTAAAAAAAAAAAGATTTGGCCTAGAAGTTGTTAATCATCACAGAAGAGACTCAATGTATGCAATGATCAGAAAGCAGAAAAATAAATCAAGGAAGAGCTAGATTATTGATCATTTTACAGCAATAATTTTATGCCTATTCCAATTGGGAAAATCAGCTTTACAGAAAAGCTACACCAAGTGTCAGCCCTGGGAGCAGCTTACTCTTTAAGGACCTACACTGTTTTCTAATGAACAGAAAGAACATGCACTCAGTATTACTTTACTTTGGCAAAAAGATGACTCCCCCACCCCCAAACACACACACATAGACACACACACAATTAAAGGTCCTTGGTTCCTGTGTAGTTGTGTGTAGTTTCAAAAAACTTTAATGTCTGAAGTTAAACAAGCAGGCTGAATTTATAGCATAGCTATTAATATATTACTGCCACAATTTAACAAACCCACCAAAAATCGTGTCCTATCATCCTGAAGTTTTCTTCCCAGAATATTGTTAAGGCCACAAACAAGCAGACTGGCTTGACTTTGCTATTGTGCAGTTTAAGTTTTGTACCATTTCACTTATCTCAGTAGAAAATGAACAAGGAAAATGCTTCTCCAATTTGGCAAACCAATTTGGTTACTATCCTAATCCATAAATGGCCAAATCCAAAATCTGCCTCAGCATCAACCATTAGCAGACCTTAAAATGACTTTTATCACATAATCCAATCCCTAGCGATCACACCCTTCAAGATATGACTCAAATTCATTGCTTCCTGCTTAATCCTACAGATTGTGACATCTCCCCTATAAGAACTTCACATCTCTTTCACAAAAGCTACTTGCCTTGTGTATCGTCCTAACATCAAACTTTTTTTTTTTTTTTTTAAACAATCACCACAGTAAACCTGTTTCTCTAATAAAACATTAGGGTTGAAAAGGACTTTAGATGCCATCTAACTCTTCATACATGACAGATGAATCTTCTCCACAGTTCTTGTAAGGGCTTGTCTCATTTCTATTTGAATACCATAAGTGATAGGAAAGTAGTTCTTGAATACACCATTCTACTTCTAAAGAGTCTAATTATTAGGAAACCCATCCTTAAGCTTTTCTTACACAATCCATAACACAAAAATACATATGAGGTTATGTCAGTTACTATTATTTTACTTAGGACAGGTTTATCTTCCTTACCAGATTATAGTTTGAGTCATTTTATATTAGTTTATTTTTTAATATTAAGATTACTGTAAGGTCATTGTTAATCATTTAAAATTTACAGACAATGGGAGCTTGGCTGGCTCAGTTGATATAGCATGCAACTCTTGATCTTGGGGTTGGGAGTTTGAACCCCACATTGGATGTAGTGATTACTTAAAAACAAAATCTTTAAAAAAATAAAATAAAAAAATAATATCTACAAACAAGTTGTAAATGACAAAAGGGATTTGAGAATCTAGTAGTAGGAGCGCCTGGGTGGCTCAGTGGGTTGAAGCCTCTGCCTTTGGCTCAGGTCAGGATCTCAGGGTCCTGGGATCGAGCCCCGCATCGGGCTCTCCTCTCAGTGGGGAGCCTGCTTCCTCCTCTCTCTCTGACTGCCTCTCTACTTGTCATCTCTCTCTCTCTGTAAAATAAATAAAATCTTAAAAAAAAAAAAAGAAAGAAAATCTAGTAGTAACTGGTGTTTGGCATTAATTCCCTCTAATATTTTTTTGTGTGTATTATATAAAATGTAACAGTACAGTGCATGCATACTACATTTCATTGTAAGCACTTTCTATATTTTTTGAAAACCTGTTTTTAATATTTATGTAACATCTAATCTCATGACTAAGTCATAATTCATGTAGCTATTTCCCTATTATGGAACATATCCATAGTTTCCCACTTCTCTCCATTCCACTGGAGCACCTGATGAGAGGAATCATTTACTGGATCACTAGATAACTTACTACTGGTAGATTTCTAAAATTGGGACTGTAGGATCAAAGGACATAAACGTTTTTAGAGCTCATGATACATGTAGCAGGTGTGTTCTCGTATTTGCCTACCCTAACTATTTCCTTTCAAAGAGTTTCTGCTTCACAGGACATTCTGAGTAGGTAGATAAGACAAATGACCTCTGTGTTCTGTAGCCACATCTGATGGGATCATGGGTAAGTGCCCACCAATGCTTCGCTGTCAGAGTTTCTCTCCAAGGATCATTAGTTGGGACTTTTGTTTCTGCTGGGCACTGGGACTAGGAAGTGGTGTGACTGAGATTTGGAGTGACCCTGTTTTCTGCCATCCACACAGAGATACAGAAGAGGCTGGTCTGAGGGAGAGAGAGAATGTAACTGCCTTGGCTCCAGGCTCCTGTGAGGCCTGAATGGGTGTACTGTCCGTTGGCTCCAGGAGATAGTTTTTAAAAATTATTTCTATACATCCCTCTTTTCTTTTAAGTTACAGGGTATTCTTCTATCTCCTGCAGAAAAAATTTTTTAAAGGTTTTATTTATTTATTTGACAGTCAGAAATCACAAGTAGGCAGAGAGGCAAGCAGAGAGACAGAGAGAGAGAGAGAGAGGAGGAAGCAGGCTCCCTGCTGAGCAGAGAACCTGATGTGGGGCTCAATCCCAGGACCCTGGGATCATGACCTGAGCTGAAGGCAGAGGCTTTAACCCACTGAGCCACCCAGGCGCCCCTGCAAAAATGTTTTTGGATTAAGGTAATACATACTATCAAATTGTTTTCCAAAAAATTCTATCAATTTACACCGTCACCTGAAGTAAGTAAGGGTGCCAACCCAAAATATAACCATTCAGGAAATCTGTGCCAGTGTAATAAAAGAATATTTATTTTGTGTATTTCTTTGATTGCCAGCTATAGAAAGCTTTCTTCTCATGTATGAGTCATTTGTGTTTCTTCCTTTTTGAAATAACTGTTCATGT
Source organism: Mustela erminea (assembly GCF_009829155.1). Taxonomy (NCBI): domain Eukaryota; kingdom Metazoa; phylum Chordata; class Mammalia; order Carnivora; family Mustelidae; genus Mustela; species Mustela erminea. The sequence goes on along the minus strand of NC_045619.1, from coordinate 73,449,981 downwards.
TCTTTGACAATTACTACCTACCTATGGTCTTCTTCAAGATAGTAAAACTCCATTCTCTCTTCATTTCTTTGGAATCTTATGATTTCTCTACCCCTTCAGCTACCGCAGTCTTTAAGTTTCCTAGGTTTGGGGGAAGGTTTTTTATTTTTTGTTTTGCTTTGTTTCTGCCTGTTTTAATACAATGGTTTTCTAATTAAAGAAAATTCAGCATAGAAGCTAAGAATATAGGATTGAAGCCAGAGTGAACTGAGGTTTTAATCCCAGTTTATCACTTAACTATTGGTATACTCGAGAACAATATACATCTCATAACAAGATTAATTTGTTCAAACGAGGATAAGTCCCACTCACCTCACATGTTTGTTAAACATTAAATGAGATGATGAATACACTTTGCATTGTTTGACACAGAAAACACTCAAAGTTAGTACTAATGCAACAGCAGCAATTGTGCTGTAGGTGCATTTAAACTCGCTTGAACTAATGTCCTTTGCAGACATAGAAAACGGCTATACGTGAGCAGCACAAACACGGCAGCTATAGTTTAAGTTGTTGAGGCAACCAATGCTCCTGCGCCTTGTCATAGGCATGAACTAGAAATCATGAACCTGGTGCTCCTTCATATGCATGCAGAATAGCCCTGAAATGCAAGCAAAGTCAATATTTCATCTCATGCCCAAAGCAAAGCAGTAGCAATCTCTCTTCGAACCCTAGGAACAAAACAAAACAAAATTTAAAAAAAAAAAAAACACCAGGCCAAACTCAATGAAAGAATTGATCTCCAAAGCAATGCCTTCCTAAGAAAATTCTCAAGGACTTTTTTTTGGGGGTGGGGGGCTCTATACAGGTTTTACTTTATGTGCTGACGTTGGAATCTAAATATCAGGAGTAAGATAGGACGACTGTATTGTGGTGATGATAAGAGAAGAGAAACTCTACCTCCCGTGGATGAAGAAGACAATAAAGATAAAGATACAAAAGAAGATTTTTATGCTGCCTCTGATATGATTCCTTCCAGGGTTTCCATCATTTATGCTGCCAGTTATCTTTCTAGACTACAAAACCGGAGATCTAGTCTCAGAATATTTCATGTTCCTCATTCTTTACAGGATAGTAAAAACGTCTACGTAAGCCAAGTTCTGCACTCTCGAACTCCAAGCCTGCCTTAGTTCAAGTTCTGCACTCAGCTACTTGCACTTGCCAGACCAGCTCATGCCTCCCTGCTCTTGTTGCCTCAGAATAGAATTCCCAGCCCACTTTACCTGTATTGTCAATCACCTGCTCCTCGGTGCCCTGCATGTCCTCAGTCACCAACCACAGTGAATGCAACTGCCTGATGAGCAGATAGTTAACTGAGCACCTGTGAGCACAGACCACGTCTCATTAAGTCCTTCATCCAGAAGCTAGCAAGGGCAGATGAGCATGCAAAAACCGTCCTTTTGGAGGCATGGAAAGGATTTTACAAGTGTATACTTCTCTCCAAACCTCATCAAGTTGTAGATGTCAAGTATGTATGGCTTTTTGTACATCACTCATACCTCAACGTAGTTTTTAAAACAAAAGTGTTTGTTGAATAAATGAATGTATGAGATGAATGAACGGATGTGAGGGGTGAAACTGATGGGAGAGATCAAAGAAAAACTTACCCTATAGAGAGAAGGCTAAAAGTACGTCCAGTCTTTCACTGCCAAACAGGAGCAAATATTTCAACATTCATGGGATTATTCACCCATGCCCCCTAGAGAACATCACAACTATCACCATCATCTTTAGCAGCTAATAGGGGTTTTTTGAATATTACCTCCTTCAGTGTCCATGATAACCTCATAAATTCTAACAATGGGAATGCAGGATGAGAGGGGTTAAGTAACTTGCCCAGAATAACAAGCCTAGACTTCCAGGTGGCCAGTCTGAGTCCAGGCTGCCTGTGCTCTAAACCACTGTACTGAATGCCTTTCCCACGCTAGCCCACTAAACTCTGACTTGGGAAGAGAGCATATATTCAGTAGTAAGTCCTGAAGTAAAGACAACACGCAGTGTGCTTTTGAAGCACTAACTGAACACAGTATGATCCCCATAGGCGCTCCTTAATTTCCTCCGGAATGAAGTGGCGATAGCAACCTCCCCAACCACTCCACTGGTTCATGCTGGCTTCTTATCATTTGTGTCTCAGCTTTATGAGACCTCCCACATAAGCACTTCCCAGTTAACCAATCTGAAATTTGCTGCCCTAAAATTCCTCAATACATCACGATTTTTTGCCACTACTATTTGAAACGAACAGTCTTCATTTATTTGTGTACTGTCTTCCCCTTCTACTATATACTTCTCATTAAGTCTTTTTCCTTTGTGTTCTGAGCCCCACCCTCCACACCTACAATACTGCCCAGTAGAGAGTAAATGTTCAATAAATGTTTAATGAGTGAATGCAAGGTTAACACTGATGACTGTAACATACCAAAGAAAGAAAGTCTCAATAGGTAGCACAGAGTGGTCCTGGGCAAGGGGAAGCAGATGGTTGGCATGGTGGGAAGCGGAGAAAAGGGGAGCCAGATCAGTAATCACAGACTGTATGTCTCCAGCAATGTTCAAAGAGGATGCATTAGCCCACATCAGAAATAAACTAGCCACTAGCCAGATGACAAGTGTGCCCTCAAGTGGAACTGTACTTGTCCGTCAGGGTATCCTTCCCCAAGGCTCCACCCCCACCTGCTATGCACTCCGTAATCACCAAGCAACACTCTGATCATCACTTTACTTCTGCCACAGATATGGACACAAGGAAGAAAACATGCAAACTAAAAAACACAAACAGCGAGTTGGCTTGAAAGTTTTAGTTCTCATTTAATTACCTAAACTTTTGGGCTGCCTGTGTGGTTCAGCCGGTTAAGCGTCCACCTCCTGGTTTTGGCTCAGGTCATGATCTCGGGGTAGTGAGATAAAGCTCTGCCTCAGGCTCCATGTTCAGTGGGGAGTCTGCCAGTGATCTCTCCCTCTGCCCCTCCTGCCTCTCTAAAATAATAAATCTTTTTAAAAAATGCTTAAACTTTGGGTGCCTGGGTGACTGAGTGGGTTAAGCATCTGCCTTCAGCTCAGGTCATGATCTCAGAGTTCCAGATTGAGCCCTGCATTAGGCTCCCTGCTGGGCAGGGAATCTGCCTCTCCCTATACCCCTCACCCTGCTCATGCTCTCTCTTTCTCAACCCATTTCTCTCTCAAATAACTAAAATCTTAAAAAAAAATAAAATGCCTAAGCTTTTTAAAAACTCGTTCTCATGACTTTGGTTATTGAGGAAACAGCTTTCAAAGCTGTTCTTCCTCTGGACATACTGAAAATTGCACCTGTGGGACTTTATGGTGACAACCCAATGTTCTGCTCTTTACATAGGCTTCAGTGTAGGAAGTCAGTTGACTTTACCCTGTATCTTTGCATTCAACATGCAATACTCAATATTAGCTATTTCTGCAACTCCAATTTTGTGACCTTGGATAAGCTTCTTAATCTTTATAGGTCTCTGATTCTTTTCTGTAAAATGAGAGCTGTGAAACAAGATGATCCTGACAGATCCCCAAAATAGGTAACAATATGTGAAAATTATATGAAATTATGTGAAAATAAATATCTAGCAATATATAGCAGGGATCTAAAAAAAAATCCAATAAATTCCATCTGTTTGCCTTATGGAAAACATACCTTGCCTCATGATCTTATTAATCTGAATTCAGGACCAGAAAACTGGTGAAAAAGTAAAAAGAACACAGGATTTACACAAAGAAGAAGGAAGCAAAGGAGGGAAGGAAAGAAAACAGCTCCTTACAAGGGAAGTCAGTAACTCAACACATTTGTTACAAAAGAACAATCAGCCTCAGTGTGGGGGTTATTTGTAAAATATGGAACTTTTCTAAGAATAAGGTATTGCTAGACACCCTCAACCCAACTCCATCAAGCCTCCTCTAAACCTAAAGTGTTGGCAACTGAACCAGAATAGGATGTGCATGCTACACAAAACCATTCCAAAACATGCTGCAGCTTCCACAGACCCATTCATTGCCAATTGTTACAAAGTTTGCCTCTACAGAAGCAGAGCAGGAGTTACAAACACAGAGGAGGAAGCATCTCAGAAGAAACAGCCTCTGATAATAAAAAATACAGCACACTCATACAGAGGAACATCCTGTCAAATTCAATGTTGGCACCACAGATTTTGGGTGAGCTTGCATCGTTCACACACACACATTAGATAGAGGCTTTCCATCCCGTAGGTCTATATCTAACACAAACACAAAATTTTACTTGTGTATAAAATCCATTCACTCTAAGCATTTCTTGAAACCACAGCAATATGGAATTGTTGGAGAGCGTAAAAGAGAGCAATTTTCCATAAACCTGTTTTTAAATGTCATGTAACATGCAACAGCATCAATACCAAGGACATGTGAACACAGCATCAGCAATGACAGCATCCGCAGTTTCTTCTCCACATCAAATCCCTAGTGTTCCATCATCTCAGACAGCTCAAGGGCCAAATGGACCACAGCTGCCCAAAAGCATTAGCTTCAAAAAATGGGATTCGAAAACTACTCCCAAAGCAAAGAGACAGACTCAGTTTAGAAGTTACAAAGAATGTGGCAATAAAATGCAGGAAGAAAAATGTAAGCATTTAAGTGCTATTTATTACCTCTGCAGTCTACCTGTTCAAATGTAAGTCAAGTCAGGTAGCATTCCAGTATGTGTCAAAGGAAACAACAGAAGTACTTGCTTGCCCTGTAGTAGAGGTGGGTTGATTTGCTGTCTACTCAGACTGTTCTGGGTTTGAATCAGTACAAGCTATTTATTCAGAGTTTCCAATACATCAACTACATAATAGTTTCATAAGAAATAACTCTGAACCAGGGTTAACAAACATTATAAAACTGCCTTTTGGTAAAATCCTAAGTTGTACTGAAGGACTGAAAAGTAGCATGCCATCAGTTTGAAAAGTTGGAAGAAGGCTCAGAAACCACAAAAATCTAGCACCTACAGGTAAGGACAGTGAGAATCAGAAAGCAACACCTGGCAGGAGACCCAAGAAGAGAGTACAGTCTGAACTTGTTACAAGACTGTGGACATGATGCTGGGTCTCACTCCCGACAGTGTTCATGAATGGAGACAAACACCTCACCGCCTGCAGTAAGAACCACCAGGTCCCAAAGTCATATCCCCTCAAACGAACTCACATAGTTCTATGACCGTGCACTCCCGTCCCTCGGGTACGCTGGTAGGGATCTCAAATGCTCCAGGAGTGTCCCAGCTGTCCAGTCCTATTCATTAATTTCTGAAAGAGCAGCCTTAGGTTTCACCTCCGTGGTTTTCAACACATTTAAATATGCTTGTGGCTTCACTATTTCTTACTCGGAAAACTCAGTCAAGGGTGATATTAATAAATATGCTTACAAGTGAAAATAAATGACTATGTGCCTGCCAATATCCGTAAAACGCCGGGATGAATTCTGACATGGATACCCACTGAAAGCAAACACAAACTTTTAACTTTAATTCGGTAATGATAAAAATGGTAAAGAAGTTCACAAACACTAGAGAACTTGAGAAATACACAGATTGATCCAGCCTCCCTCAACTGCTCAAGCAGTTGTGCTCAACCACACCCCAGGCACACGGATGCTCACACACGCTCATTTACTCAGAGCCTTTTTCAGGTTTTTAAGATAATGGGTAACTAAAGCAACATGAACATCCTAAATATGGATGCTTTTTGAATATTTCATTTCCTCCTTAAACTTACAATGCTTGTGTTTTTATGGGTGAAAATTTCACCCCAGTAATACAAGATTAGCCTAAAATTTCTTACAGATGCTAAGGAAAATTTCAAGCAGAGACACATTATTATTGAAAAAGATGCTTTTTAGAGCAGGTATATACCTAATTTAATTCTTCATAGTAAAAACAGTTCGAATAATAATAAGGTATATAGATCAGTAAGTGCAAAAGAAGGTTAGGATTTTAAAGTAAACTACAGTTAATACCAAGAACCCACAACTAGCAGTCAGGCCCCAAATCCTGTTCTTGAAGTAAGACCATGAGTCCTTGACCAATACAAGGTTATCTAATTTTATACTATCATTAAAAAAAGAAAATCAAACAAGGTAGGGCCTATTAGCAATGACCTTTTCTAGCTCTCCAGGCAGCCAATGACCCACCGACATCAATGTCTAAGGTGACAGCCAAACAGCACAATTAGAAGGACTCCAGCTGCATAAGCAAAAGCTTTTCTTTGCAACCCTTCCTATAGCAAATAAAAATGGCAGACCTAGCAAGACTCAGAGAGCCCTTGGTACTATGGTTTAAATGACAGAAAAACACAAAAGGAGTATCTGGAGTATAGACAGCACTCTTTTTGTTTTTCACTTTTATATTTTAGGGCGCTGTTTTGGGGAAGGGGATACAATGCTGCTTTACAAAGGACATAGAAGTCCCTTGTTTGAGCTACCAACCTCTTAGCCACACAGAAAAATGTCAGTCATCCATTTGTTAGCACCAAAATCTCCTTCGACTGCTTACAATATGCACCACACATTTTAAGGGGCTGTTGAACCAGAAAAACAAAGGAAGCCCTTGAAAAAGAAACCCAGTTCCCTAGCACTGCCCCTGCCCTTATCACTGTGCCTGCATGCCTGCCGGTAAAGCACGGTCACATTGTTTCCACATGCTCAGGGCCCTCGAAACTTGTGCAAAAGCATTGCAAAATAAAACTGCATCAACATTGCATTTCAAAACATGAGCTAGTAGTGGAAGGTCAGCCATGTGGGCTAGAATAATCCTTAATTAAACCATAACCTACAAATGTCCCTGACCTGAGACATTTTCTTATTGAATGAACAGGCATAAGAACATGTTGTGGCCATGGGCGTATTTCAAAAAGAATATGGGTATAACTCAGACACCATTAAAAATGACTGCCTCTTTGCCCCTTTCAGAGGTCATAACACAATTTCACAGGCACAAAGCATTTAAAATGATTAAAACGCCATTCTTTCATTTTTTCCATCAACATAAAATTGTACAGGCATAATTAAGCTGCTCAGATTCAATACAAGAGAAGTGTATAATGCTGGAGATGTGTTCCAGAAGAGCTTCTAGCTCCGGTTCCTGGGACCACATGGAGATAGTGCCCCACACCAAATGTAGTACAAACTGGATACACAGAACTGGGGTTACTTACCTTATAAAAGCTGGATGTTTTCCTCTTGATTAGAAGTCACAAATGGTTTAAGTAAAACTCCCTTCATTTGTTCTTCCAGCGAGCCAAATCTAGCTTCGCATTAACCCAGTCCATTGCAGATAATTTCACACAGCACACGCTTCCCAGTTCCCAGCCCAGCAAGGATAATCACATTCCAGCGGGGAGTGAACAGATGGTGGATTCCATGGTAACCAGCCCTCCTAAGGCGATTGGTAGAAGTGTGTGACTACAGCTTATTGGGTAACAATCACTGTCTTTGTGCTCCAGCCTTGCAAATCCTAAAGGAAGCAACATATAGCCACTCACATGCGCAAGGGCTTGCCTAGCAGGTGTTTGGCTATTTAAACAAGGCAATGCAGGCCAATTAAAAGCTTTTCAGCGAATCTACCCTTGGTGGTTCAAAGTCCTAACGTTTCAGATAATGTCTACTGCTCATTCAGGGAGAAAGGTCACAAGCAGCTTAACTTGAGAAACAGAAAATAACACTTGAAAGTTAACTTGAAAATTCAAGATAAAGCAGTCTAGAAATCTAAGCTGCATCAGCAAATCGTTTTCTGATTTGCAATCCACATGAGAAGTGGAACTGGTTTTGTATTTAGATTTATTTTAAACAATATAACTTTTAAATTTGCTGAACTACCTTAGTTTGAAAATAAGTTTTCAAAACCAATTGTTTTATAAATGTGCACCTAGTCATTTAAAAAATAACTTGTATATATTCATTTTTACTGTGTTTGTGGATTTTGGGGGTTGAGGGGAAGGCTATTAAATTTAAACTTTTCATTAGAGCCTTACCCAATTATGGGATTGAAATCTCTTCGTTAGGTGCTTCCCACAGGTTTAATTTGTTTCTGCAATCATGAAAGTTAAATGCTGGGTCAGCAGGGAAACAGCTTTCCCCTCAACCCGTGGAGCTCAAGAAATCAGAGGGTAAGTCCTTGAAGGAGCAAAATGGCTGAAAACCAAGTACAACCTCACACCAAAACCAACTATCAGAAGTAACGCACAAATCTAAAACAGATAAACTCCAGATACTCCAAAAATCCATCAGAAATAAAATTTTAAAACAGCAAAGAAATAATTAGGATAAGCCTAAGGTAAAAAGAAAACAAAACTTTTACGTTATGACTAGAAGTAGGTATTAATTGCCTTCACAGTTACTTCCTATCTTAAATTGAGGAGTTCTTTTCCTGGCAAGAACATAAATGAGACAAATATCGAAAGGAAAGAGACTAAATTATTTGCAGATGATGATTCTATCTTAAAAAAAAAAAAAAAAAACAGAAATCAAGTAGGCTATTATTTATAGTACCAGAAGCTCAGTGAACTATCCAATAAATTAATACAATTCCTTTAGAAGAGCAAAAACTATCAGAATACCAATGAAAGGGGAATTACTAACAAGGGCAAGGCAAAGTATACAATTCATGAGAATAGTAGCAAGAAATTTGTGTGAACTACCTGGGGGAAAAAGAATGAATTCTTACCAGAAGGGGTAAAGGAAAATGAAATGAAGACACCTAGTATTTTGTTGAATAGAAATATCTATTTGAAAGACGCCAAGTTTTCCCAAATTACTGCAGAGTGTAGTAGTAAAATTTCCAACATACTTTAGAAAATAAATTTAACAAAGTGACTCTAAAGTTTATTTGGATTTCAAAAAGATGAAAATACCAAAGAAAATTCTATATGAGATAAGTAATAAAAGGTAAAATAACTATACCAAGTTTTTAAAATATGCTATAAATACAACATACTGATACCTCCCATATTATATCTCCAGGAAAAACCTCTTTCTCATTGAATTCCTAATCTAATTACCTATTCTGCCTGGATGTTTAATAAATATCTCAAATCTAAGTCCCCCAAACTCAACTTCTGATTGTCTCCCCAAACCTACTCCTCCTGTATCCTTCCTTGTTTTTGGAAATGGCAACTCCACTCCTGCAATCATTCAATCTAACACCCAAGAAAGAGCCCACCTCCCAGCCTTCGCTGACACATTCTCATCCAACCTGACAGCTCATGTCATGAGCTATTTCTTCCAATCTGGCCACTTCTTACCACCTGGTCTCATAATAACTTCCTAATTAAACTCTGCTTCCATCTCACCTCCTACAGGCTGCAAACCTAAACAGACAATGCCAATTCTCTTCTCAAAACTGCCACTCCCATTGCACTAATACAAGTCCCATTCTGTGTGACGGCTTAAAAAGCCCTTGATAACCGGGCCCCCTCCCATTAACTCACTCAACTCCTTTCCTACAACCTTCTCCTGCCTTCCCCAAGCTCTCCAAGCAGTCTGCCCTTTTGTCCTCTCCTCAGCACTTCCTCAGTAACTGGGACAGCGATGGTGTTTCCCACAGGCCAGTTATCTGTACCCATCCCCCCAAACCCCACCAGACTGTGAGCCCCTCAAGGCCAGGGACTTCCACTATGGACTCTGTGCTCCCAGTGCCAAGCAAAGGTCCTTGTGTATCACGAGCACTTATTAAATCTGCAATGAGTAACAGCTTGCTGCAGAATTTTTTATTCCAGTGCACCTTTAGAGACAACCTAACAATCTAATAATAAGTGAATGATTACACAAGAATGCGTGCTTGATGGAATATCATGTGGTTATTAAAAATAAAGTCACAAAAACGAGGAGAATGATGATGGCATATTAATAACAATATACAATGAGCCCTTAGTATGTGCCAGGCATTGTAATAAGCACTTTACAAATATTTTATTCAAACTTCACAGGGACTTTAAAGTAGATCTTATTATCCTTGTTTTTTAAGTGTGGAAACACAGACTCAGAAATTCAGCTCGGTGTCCTATGTCTCAAGGCTAAAATTTGAACCTCATTTGTGGCCAAAGCTTGGGTCTAAGTCATTATTGCTACACTCCCTCCTGGAAGTAAAAGGGGAAAAATAAATACATAACTGAACACTCACTATGAACAACTACATAAAAAGGAAAAGATTCTTAGGAACAAAAGCCTAGGCTTACCTATCTCAAAATTATAAGAGCAGTTGTGAGGAAGAAATATTGGTGATATTGTCTTTTCTTCTATTTTCCAAAATTCCTAATATCAGGAATGATTACTTTCTAAAAATAATATTTATTCCTACTACATGTCCTCTTCACTATTCATTCCCCTGTGTTCTTGGGTGGATCTACTAAGTAGCAAGCCACAACAAAAAAATCTAAAAATAACTTGACTCACAATTTCTTGAGAATTGATTCTATGGGAATTCATGAGAAAGAAAAAACAGTGGCAGATTCAAGAAAGGCATGTCAACAACAGTGTCCTCTTCAGAACCATAGTCAACTCTGGGCACTCTGACATTGTCTACAACAACAGCACCTCAAGCCATATTGCCCAGAATCTAGTAACAGGACCTCCAAATGTAAGCTGTAGGGCAGGTGACAGAGCCAACAATCCTCAGAAAGGTTCTCAAGCTGAAAAAGTGTTGGAAGCAAAGAGGCCCAATAATTTATCTTCTTCAGATGCTGGGCGGGCAACATCACTGCCTAGAATCTGTTAGAGTAGCGACTATGCCAGCTAAGGGAGGAAATAACCTTGTGAGCATAGTTCTATCTCCCTTCACTATTGAATGTACCTGGTTTCATTCCCCCTTATTCAACCTTTATCTCTTTCTTAGCAAGAAGATACTCTTAAGTCAGAGGTCCCCAACCTCTTTCAAATTATGGAGCCCTTAGCCTCTCAAGGCACTCCAGGCCAAAAGACATCCCTAACGGGCTCATTTACTTCGTGTTTAGGTACAAACAACTTAATAACGATTTCTAACCCAGCAACTTAGCATTATTTGAAAATGTAATATAAAACATTCGGAAAAAATAAATTTTTCCAAGATTTTACTTATTTGAGAGAGAGAGAGAGAAAGAGCATGCGCACATGTGCCAGTGAGGAGAGAAGCAGAGAGGGAGGGAGAGGGACCAGCAGACTCTACGTTGAACATGGACCCCGACTTGGGGTTGATTCCAAGACCCCAACACCATGACTGAGACTCTGACGGAGTGAAACCAAGAGTCGGATACTCAACTGACTAAGCCACCCAGGCACGCTGAAAAATACTCTTACTCCACTCTTAAATCACTATGTCTACTTACTAATGGCATGTGGGTGCCTGTTGGGTTTGGGTCCTGCAAAACCTCTCACACCACAGGATCTAATAGTAGACCTTGCCATCCTTATTCTTGCTTCACATGGATTTTTCACAGGTATTTGCTTGTTATCACAATAACCTGCCAACACCCCAGCTCTGCAAAACTTGGATGTCTCCTAAAGAAATACAGTTCAATCTAATACTAAAGCAGAAACACCTAGAGCTAATATAGTTCCCACAGTGTTTTATAGATGTGACGGTGCTTGTCTAGAAATGTTAAAATGTCCTGCAGGCAGCACACTCCAGTGAGCTGGGGGGCTATGCCCCCCAAGCACATAACCATAGGGACATATTTTGGCAATGATGTTTTTAAGCTCTTAGATTTGTAGTGCCCCATGACAGAAAGACTCCCTAATTAGAAATCCAGAAGTCTGGACTGCCTGCTTAGCCACTCATGACATAGGCACGCCATTTTGTCCTCTCTATCCTGTGTGCTTCCATCACAAAACAAGGGAGGTAGGTTAGATCATCTCCAACATTCTCCAACATTCCTTCCTCTGTTGGAGGAAGAGGGTTCTTCCTCGTTCTTACTAGTTTCAGAGGAAAAGGAGAAAGGGCAGAACAAGTATTTATTTTCCAGAAGGAAACCCAGACTAAAATTCATGTGTGCCATGATAAAGTTTTGAATGTGAGGTGTTACTGAAGTACCAGGTAAGGTGGTAAGTGGATCCCACGTAGGGCACACTCTGAGTGACCCTGTCACCAGTGCCACACTTTCGGCACTTTCTACTCTTAATGAAACTCCTCTAGACAAAAGGTTTGTATGATTAAGTGACTAGATATTGTCAGGGTTGGAGTATGATAATGAAACAGATTCAAATGACCTATCCTGATTGGAAATCAAATTTATCATCTATGCCTAAGCAGCACCAAATTAAACAACAGCACTAACCAGGTACAGACACTGAAACACAAAATACAACATTCATAAAGAGGTGACATTTTCTCAGATATTTATACCGTGTTACCAAGAATTTTGTATTCTTAATGAACATTCTATTTTTTTTAATTTGACTTTTTTTTTGCAATTAGTTTTTAAAACAATGGTTTAGAACAAAAATGTAGGCAAAGGAAACAATGGCAAAAGCTTTTGCAGAGCAAAGGAAACAGTCAACAAAACCAAAACACAGCTGACAGAATAGGAGATGATATTTGCAAATGACACATCAGATAAAGGGCTAGTACCCAAAATCTATAAAGAACTTATCAAACTCAACACCCGGAGAATGAAAAATCCAACGAAGAAATGGGCAGAAGACATGAACAAACATTTCTCCAAAGAAGACATCCAAATGGCCAACAGACCCATGAAAAAGTGCTCAACATCTACGGCATCAGGGAAATACAAATCAAAACCACAATGAGGTACCACCTCACACCAGTCAGAATGGCTAAAATTAACAAGTCAGGAAATGACAGATGTTGGTGAGGATGCAGAGAAAGGGGAACCCTCCTACACTGTTGGTGGGAATGCAAGCTGGGGCAGCCACTGTGGAAAACAGTATGGAGGTTCCTCAAAAAGTTGAAAATAGAGCTACCCTATGACCCAACAATCACACTACTGGGTATTTACCCTAAAGGTACAGATGTAGTGATCCGAAGGGGCATTGCACCCGAATGTTTATAGCAGTAATGTCCACAATAGCCATACTACGGAAAGAGCCCAGATGTCCATCAATAGATGAATGGATAAAGAAGATGTGGTGTACACACACACACAAACTCAGGAATATTATGCAGCTATCAAAAAACCTCCAAATCTTGCCATTTGCAATGACATGGATGGAACGAGAGGGTGTTATGCTAAGAGAAATAAGTCAATCTAAGAAAGACAATTATCATATGATCTCACTCCTAAGTGGGAATTTAAGAAACAAAACAGAGGAGCATAGAGAAACAGAGGAGAAAATTAAACAAAACAAAACCAGAGAGGGAGACAAACCATAAGAGACTCTTAATCATAGGAAACAAACTGAGGGTAGCTGGGGGGGAGGGGATGGGGGAAATGGGGCAACTGGGTGATGGACGTTAAGAAGGGCATGTGATATAATGAGCACTGGGTGTTATATAAGACTGATGAATCACCGACTTCTACCTCTGAAACTAATAATACATTAATTAATTGAATTTAAATAATTTTTTTAAAAAATGTATTTGCAGGGTAAAGAGCATATTATGAGCAAAAGAAAATAAATGAAAACAAATGAAATAAAATGGAAATAAACAAATGGAAATTTTCTGCCTAGTTTGCAAGGGGTTAAGATGATATAGTAACAAATCTGGTCTGATTTGATGGAAGCAAATTTTTTTTTAATTGCCCATCATTCCTCTCTTGTGGTTAGCATTTGAAAGAAGTACTTTCCTTTCTAGGACTTGCTACCATATTGTAAAGAAAACAATTATAAGGAGGATAAATCTATATCAGGGGTCTCATATACTAGTCATTTTCCATGCAAGTCCAACCATCAGATAGATTCAGGTCTAACAATGCGTCAGGATATTTTCTTAAGTAGGCTCCATACCCCACGTGTGTCTTGAACTGATGACCCTGAGATCAAGAATTGAGCCAGCCAAGCACCCCACAGGGATATTTTTATTTACAATCAGAAGAACAATGTCATAGTCCAATGTGAATAACGGGATCCAATTTTTCACATCATTAGATTATCTACTGCTGTCTTCCATAGGGTAATATTCCCTCTCCTTCCAAATCCTTCACTTTGACTCTAAAACCCACGCATTGGGTCCTAGTCTGTTGCTCTCCCCATTCTCCATTTGTACCCACATTTTTTTTTAAAAGAAGTGATTCATTTAAGTTGGAATCTAGATGTTTTAAATTCTTGTGTAAGAAAATTCCAGAAATATATGAAAGTTGAAGACTCTTTACAGGGAGTACATATGTATAATATAATATACATTTCTGCTAATGTACTAATTATATTAATTAATTACATTAGTAAATACATTTAAGTTAAATGTTTATGAGAGGGTGCAATAAGTGGAAAATGGGATAAGAACAAAGAATGTTATGTAAGCAAGACATTAGGTTTCCACAGTTTGCAAAGTGCCAACCTAAACTCTATAGGTAAGAAAAAGGAGACACAGGCTCCTTTTTCCAAAGGAGTCCTCAGCATGTTTAAGAAACAGTTTTACCTCTGGTGCAGGGGTGAGAGCAGGTATGGTGCTAACAAGATAAAACAGTGATGGGGCACCTGGGTGGCTCAGTGGGTTAAAGCCTCTGTCTTTGGCTCAGGTCATGATCCCAGAGTCCTGGGATGGAGCTCCACATCTCATCGCATAGTGCTTTCTGCTCAGCAGGGAGCCTATTTCCCTTCCTCTCTCTGCCTGCCTCTCTGGTTAATTGTGATCTCTGTCTGTCAAATAAATAAATAAAATCTTAAAAAAAAAAAAAAAGGTAAAGCAGTGATAGATTTATAGTGCTAGGGAAGTGGCAAAGATACATCACACAAATGTCATTTCATAAAATTATCAAAATGATCAACATTATGAACATTCTTTTATTTTAATAGACTGAGATAAGGCCAGAGTGAAAATGACAACCCAGGTTTTGTGCTCATAAAACTCAAGGCTCAATAATTAACACTTATAGCTCAAAAAATAAATATCCTGAAAGATAACCCATGCAAACCACTATTACTTTTGATCAAATTTATTCAAAACTATTGAGCTTAAGTTGTACAGGATTTCCTTTGTTAGGAAGGAAAGCAAATCCTGCAAAAATAATCAACCGAACCTTTATTGTTGAAACCTGGAGATTTATTTATGGCCTATCTGGTCTTATAAAATCAATTCTCTCAACCTAACTTCATCTCTCTATCATAAGCCCAAACCCCAGAGAGGAAAGTATTGAAAAGAGTAGCCAGGCTTTGTGAGCAAGAATCCTTTAAGACTAGGACTGAGGTAAACTCAACTGTGAACATTGGAAGGTGTGTGTGTGCGTGTGTGGTATGTGTGGCAGGAGTGTGTGTGTGTGAGGGGGTATACATACGAATATGCACATGTGGGGGAGAAGGGTGTGTGTGGCACATGGGACCTAACAGCAGATTCTGAAAAATTTCTTCATCTGCCCTGTAAATTATTTCTAAATGCCCTGGGTTCTCTTCTGAGGTAACCAGAGGATAACTGGCTGAATACCGGGGGCAAATCCTGGTTAGTTAATGCTGTGAATACAGACTGCCGAATTCTGGGCAGGATGGGATGGAAGGATTAAACTTCTTTTATTTATTTATTTATTTATTTATTTATTTATTTATTTATTTGACAGACAGAGATCACAGCAGGCAGAGAGAGGAGGAAGCAGACTCCCTGCGGAGGCTGAGATCATGACTTGAGCTGAAGGCAGAGACTTTAGCCCACTGAGCCACCCAGGCGCCCCAGGATTAAACTTCTTGTCCCTAAAATATTAGTGGGGTGACTTCTGAGCTCCAACCTGAGCTTTGAGACTTGCATCTAAGAAACTAGGCACAATACTTGGTACCTTTCTCTCAAGAAGTTCAAGATCACACAGGTGAACTCTCTTTGAATACCTGGAAAACTATGCAGGTCTAAGATGTTTTAAACATGTTTGAAAGTAGCGTGGTGGGACACATACACAAACAACTGTTTACTCTGTGAGCCAAGAATAGCATTTCTTGTCATAAAACACACACACACACACACTTAAAAGTTTCTTCTAAAATAAAAAACAAAACCCCTCTGAGCTTCATTCATTTTCTTGTCAAGCTGTCCAATCTTGTTCCTTTCTTTCTCATTTGCACTTCTCAAAAGGTGAGACCTCTACAGTCAACTGCTTCCACTTCCTCAGCTCACCTCTGTCTGACCCACACGCACTGACCCTGCTCCCATCAAGATCAGCAGGGACATTCCAGTTGCCCAACCCGCAGGTCGCACTGTTCCGTTCCCGTATCCCTACGCTGTCTTTCCTGCACACGTCTGGCTATGCTGACCTTGTGCTTCTCTGACATTCCTTCCTCCCGTGCCACCTCACTCCCCCTCTCCTGGTTTTCCAGGACGTTCTCCTGCAACTCCTTTCTTCTCTTGTATCAGCAACTCCTTCTCGACCTTCTCCCTCTTTGGTCACAACCAATTAATCAGAGAAGGTCAGTAAATGTTCACTGAATAAATTCATAAAACACATCCCAAGCAAATGTGCTTAGATATTATACAGCAATTCATGGGCAAAATATGTAGTTATCAGTTCAAACATGGACCCCATTAACAGAAGAGAAGCTTTTCATCCCTTTATGTAAAAACAACAACAACAACAACAACAACAAAAAAAAACCAATGTAAATGATATCTTACTGAGCATAGAGCAGGAGGTGGGTCAGAGTAAAGGCCTTAGCAGCCCTCATAATAGTCCGCCCAACAACTGTACAGGAATTTAAATACTTCCCAACCACATTCTGATGCCAAACCTCATTCTTGTTTCAGATCCTCTGTGCTTGCAGTTCCCTCTGCCTAGCACATTTCCCCAAATCTTCCTCTTGCTTCCGTAACACACTCCATACAAGTCTGCGCTTAGATGCCACGTCACTTCACAACCCTATCTCTTGTGACTTTCTACCGACCCCAACACCTTCGTCTCTTTGTTGCTTAATAGCACTAATCACTGCCCAACATTAAATGTTTGTTCTTTTTCCACTCATTTTCGGGTTCCTACCCTAGACGGTAAACTCCATAAGTAAGGAACCTTTGTTTTGTTTACTAAGGACTCTTCAAGGTCTGGCCCAAAGTAGATGCTCATTAAATCTTTGCAGCAAGAACAAATGAAAAGAATAAAAAAGGGTAGGGACTGAAAGAAGACCGTGTAAAGATGGGCTACACCTCTGTAACCTATGTGGGAAGTGGCCATGAAGCCAGGTCCCTGACACATCTGAGTGAATGGGAGTGGAAATAGGTGACGAATTTCTGAAGCAAGTTGAGCAGGTATGTTTGCTGGTCTTAAACAAGCAGGCAGTAAGCCTGTATCTAGGACTAATGATCTCGACTCATCAGGATATCACACTTCGTCCAGGACTAATGAGGGGGCTCAAAAGAAAGATGGCTAGCAGCCCAGGAGATAATAAGGGATCCTATAGAGGTCACTAATATCCTAGATGCTTTCAGTGGGAAAAGTGAAAAAGAGATGTCTGCCTTAGCAAAACTGTAAATCAAGGGAAATTTTTTAAACTTTCTTTTGGCACTTTCCTATTTCTTTGGTCTCCTACAGGGTGGCTGGACAGTGACTGGTGACTTTGACACCAGATCTCCATGTTCCCTGGCTATGACCCGGACTTTACCTCACAACACAAACCTGGCAGTCATCTAAATCCTAATCCTATTCCCGTGTGATCACACTATGGGGTTTTCCTCTCAAAAACAGCAGAGTCGGGGCGACTGGGTGGCTCAGTGGGTTAAGCCTCTGCCTTCAGCTCAGGTCATGATCCCAGGGTCCTGGGATCGAGCCCCACATCGAGCTCTCTGCTCAGCGGGGAGCCTGCCTCCCCCTGCCTCCCCTCCCCCCCCCCCCGCCTCTCTGCCTACTTGTGATCTCTGTCAAATAAATAAATAAATAATCTTTTTTTAAAAAAGAAAAAAAACAAGAAACAGCAGAGTCAGCCAATCTTGGAGTCGAAAATAGCTGGCCAGTTCGTAAGCCTCCAGTTACATTCTCTTCATACATCTCCACCTTCACTGCCTTGTCCCTGGAGAGCAAGGCTGCCTCTGTTTAAGGCCAAAGGCTGATGTTTAACTGACTGAGAACCCAGGCACCAACCCCAGAAAAAAAATTTTTTTAAAGAAATAAGCAAAAGGCAATTAAGCAGCTTACTCTCACTACCTTACTATCTCTGGATAACCCCTAATTACTGTCTTGCGGTACTTATTCTGAACTCTTTTCTACACATTCATATATCATACAGATGTATATAACAAAAATGTTTTATTTTTACAAAAACAATGTATTACATATCCTGCTTTACCTGTATGAAAAATTATAGCAATTTCAGATATGCACTATGTTAACATGTTTCTAAGTGTATTTCAATAAAAAGTATGGCTTCTTTTTTCTTTTTCTTTTTCTTTTTTATAAGTAGGCTCCACACCCAACATGAGACTTGAACTCAGGACCTTGAGATCAAAAGGCACCTGCTCTGAGTACCAGGGTGGCTCAGTCTGTTAAGATTCTGCCTTCAGCTCAGGTCACCATCCTAGGGTCCTGAAACCAGGTCCTGTGACAGGCTTCCAGCTCAGTGGGGAGTCTGCTTCTCCCTCTGCCCCTCCTCCTTCATGCTCTCTCTCTCTCTAATAAATTAAAATCTTAAAGAAGAAAAGTGTCACATGCTCTACTGACTGAGCCAGCCAGTCTCCCCCACCCCCAAAGTACAACGAATTTTAACTGCTATGCTCACCGTGAAAAAAAATTCTATTTTTAGTTAACTCTTGCAAATATTACTAAACAAAAATATCTTAATGACTAAAAAGCAATGTATTTTTACAGATTAAGAAATTACAGAAATAAAATTAAAATCACCTATAAAGCAATCATGTAGATATAATCATGACCAATATTTTGATGCCTTTCCTTTAAAACATTCATATAATACACATCAGGATTGGAATTTTTCTAAATATTGTGCTCTTTAAGAAATTTTATGAAATCATTTAGGGGCACCTGGGTGACTCAGTCATTAAGTGTCAGCCTTTGGCTCAGGTCATGATCCCACGGTCCTGGGATCGAGCCCTGCATCAGGCTCTCTGCTCAGCTGGAGGCCTGCTTCTCCCACTCCCCCTGCTTGTGTTCCCTCTCTCACTGTATCCCTCTCTGTCAAATAAATAAATAAAATCTTTTTTTTTTTTAAAGAAATTTTACGAAATTTTTTTTAAAAAAAGCAAACTCTTCTTAATTAAATTAAATAAATAAATAAATAAATAAATAAATAATTTATTCTTAATTATGTCAGGGTAGATGGGGTTAAAAAGGTGACTTTGTGAGGCACCTGGGTGGCTCAGTTGGTAAAGCTTCCGACTCTTGATTTCAGCTCAGGTCATGATCCCAGGGTCATGGCATCGAGGTTCCTCCACCCCCGCCCCACCCCATTAGGCTCTGTGCTCTATACAGAGTCTGCCAGAGATTCTCTCTCCCTCCCCCACCCCTCCTTGTGTGCTATCTCTCTTAAATAAATAAAATCTTTTTAAAAAGTGACTTTGATATATAATTAAGCTATTTAACATGTTGTAGTGGTTGGTACAGCTAAGGAACATAATTTCTGTTACAGTCCAATAAATACCAGTATAGTCATTTCAAGTTTCTTCAAATAAACAAAACTTTCCACCCAAGAAGAGTTGCCTCCCAATTCAAAGGAGACTTATTTTCAGCTGATGTACCATTTTCTTCTGTAGGTTAAGCTAATTTATTGTGCAGAGTTGCTATCTGACTTTCTAATAAGGTTTCTAATGGTCTCCTAAATGCTGTTCACTTTGGAGGATTTTTAACTGTTAGCTGAATAATGTCTCATGCAAGATGAAACTCATGAATTTTAAGCAGCAACTGGAGTGCTATAATTTGATTCTTTCTTTAAAAATGGGCAACATAGGGGCACCTGGGTGGCTCAGTGTGTTAAGCCTCTGCCTTTGGCTCAGGTCACGATATCAGGGTCCTGGGATTGAGCCCCACATCAGGTTCTCTGCTCAACAGGGAGCCTGCTTTCCCCCAACTCTCTCTGTCTGCCTCTCTGCATACTTGTGATCTCTGTCAAATAAATAAATAAAATCTTAAAAAAAAAAAAAAGGGCAACATAGGTGCACCTGGGTGGCTCAGTAGGCTAAGCCTCTGATTTTGCTCCATTCATGATCTCAAGTCCACTGAGCCCCACATGGGGCTCCATGCTGACTCTCTCTCTCTCTCTCTGTCCCTTCCCCACCCACCAAAATAAATAAAAGGTTTTTTTCTTAAATGGGCAACATAGTGTTCAACAGAACTGCAATGCCAGGAAACACACACACACACACGGTGCCCTCCACAATCTGCCCTTTCCAGCCCACCCCAAACTGCCATTGCTAGGAAGAGGATCCACATTACTTTTGGTTTAACTCATGACTGCAAGATTTATGGTTTTAGGTTAAAGGATCATGTCTGGGACCAACACAGCCCACACTTACACCCAAAATGATTTATATGTTCAACCAAGGAAACCCTGAGGCCTTCCGAATCCTATAGTTTCACAAACACAAGAAATTAAAGTGCTTTCATTTCAGTAGGGTGTGCACATTTTCTGAAATGAACTAGATCAAAGTTCAGTTCCTTACTAAAGAAAGGTAAAGAATTGTAGGGTTTCTCAAGGGAAGAAATTTCTCTACTTAGTACTGAGTTATCCAATCAATTCTATTTAACAAACATTTCCCAAGAATTTTATGTCACATGCAAATAAAGAGGTTCGAAAGTTATTCCTTGCCCTCACAGACCTCACGGCCTAACACAATGGTTTCTGGGTTCAGCAACATCATGTTAACATCATTATTTCTGAAAATTCTGAATTGCCAGTTCAAATTCTTTAGTAGGTTGTATGACTATCAAATTCCTATTTCTTCCCATTTGTTTTGTTTCCTCAGTTTGTCTTTCCTTTTTTTAAAAAAGTATTTTCTAATTTCTGTTATTTTTAAGATTTGAGAGAGAGAGAGAGAGATTGAGAATACAGGAGTGGGGGGGAGGGAGGAGAGAAGCTCAAGCGGACTCCTGGCTGAGAAAGGAGACTGCCACAGGCTCAATCCAGGGCCTTGATTGAGATCATGACCAAGCCGAAATCAAGAGTCAGCCATTCATTCAACTGACTTAGACACCCAGGAGCCACCTTAATTTGTCTTTCAAAGAAATTTGTGTATTGCATCTAAGTTGCTCATAGTAACTACTTATCCCTTTAATATCTATAAGAAACCTGATATTAGAATTGTTTTTTATTCTTGATCAGTCTCAACAGTGATTTATCAATCTTACTATATTTCAGGGAAACATTTTGTTGTATTTTCTCTCTTGTCTGTTCTCTACTGCATATTGTTCACTTTCATGTTTATTATGCCTTTCCTTCTATTTACCTTCACTGATTCTAAAACTTCTTTCCTAATATAAGCACATGAAGCTGCATATATCTTTCCATTTTTATAGTTTTCTTATGGCAGAAAAGTATTCCAATACCAATTATTCCATCATGGCCAGAACCAAAAATCCTTCATGGATGCTTTCTTTGTGCTTACTTAAAAATCAAATTAAAAACCAATGAAACCAAACAAATGAGGGGGGGAAGTTCCCCACTATGTGGAACATGTATGTTTATCGAGCAAATATAAAACGCATCAGAGAGTGCAGCTAAAGAACTACGTTTTCGGTGAATGAGTCCTGTGATTCTTGCTTTCAGTCCAGTGAGAACTATAATCCAAACCTCCATAGTTTTCTGTGTATGTAAAGAAATTTAGGTGAAAAGTGCAGCTAGGAAGACTTTGCCTCAAAAAAACCGATACACTGCTCCCACCTAGCAATGCAAAGCCACTTCCTTTTCCTGCCCCTGCAGTGATATATACCCAAATGGCTGCCATTCTGTCAATAAAAACCTTTCCACAAATGGCAAATTCTCTACTCTTTCCTACAATGTGCATAGGGCACTATACTAGGTGAGGCTAGAGCAAATAGAAAACATGGCCTACACTTGAGACAACTTAAGGAAAGCCATGAAAAGAAATTAAGATGGTTTGGATTCTGGAAATGTCAAATGTCAGAATTCTCCCTTAAAATTGTGTAACAAAACTGACATTGAGATACAGTAGGCGAAGGACAGTCTTTTCAGTAAATGGTGCTAAATCCACTTAAGATCCACATGGCACAAAAAAATAAATCTTGACCTCCTACCACACAGCTTTTACAAAAACCCATTTCAGAAGAATCATAGACCTAAAAGGTTAAACAATTATGAACAAGCAATAAGCTTCTAGAAATACTATATGAAAACACCTTCACCACCTTCAGATAGGTAAAATTTTAAAAAAGAACACAGAGACCTAACTTTAAAGGATGAAACTTAAATTGGACATCATTGATGAAAGGGCACCACTAACTATAAAAAAGACAGAATTAAAGGAAAAACAAACATTTGTAACTCACTGTCCAAGGAACCATATCCAGAATACACAAAGCACTCAGACAAAACAATCTGATTTTTTTTTAATGGGCAAAAGTCTTGACTGGGAACTTCAAGAAAGAAGGTCTCTAATAAGTACATAAAAATCATTAATCATCAGAGATATGTAAATTAAAGTCAAACAAAATTATATCATTAGTTTTAAATGTTTTAAAACCAGCAGAAAGTACTGGCAGGGAATTGGAATAACTAAAATATTCACACACTACAACCACTATGGAAAACTTTTAGGCTAGCATCTCCTAAAGCTGAATATATGCATATCCTGTGACCCAATAATCCCACCAAAAGACATGTACAAAATGTTCATAGCACCATTCAGCATAATGGTCAATGTCCATCCGTGGAAATAAAGACCTTTCAAAATGAACAAAACTTCTGCTTACAATGTGTAATGGACTGGACACAAGCTTTGGAAACAAATGATCCTGGACACGAATTTCAGCCCTGCTATTTCTCATGTAATACTAAATATGTAGACATGAGTACATAAACCTGCTTTCTCCATCTGAAAAATAGGGTCATATCACCTGTCTTACAAGATTATTCTTATAATTAATCTGAGGATTAAAGGTAATATGCACATAACACAAAACACTACGTCTAATAGGTGCTCAGTAAACATTTTCTAGGATTTAGGAAATGGAACTTCTATCAGTCAGGATCAATACCAGAATTTTTAATATATAAACTCTCTTCCTATGAAGATAATGTTCCATCTGACCTGCCAAACCAATTTGTAGCATTTCTAAGTTGCCAACTCAGTCACTGGCAAAACTACACAAGAATCAATTCATGGCATTTTATTATTCAGCTACTTCATGAACCCATATGCAATTGCAGCTGTTGCCTCTAATGCCAGAGGATCAAATGAGTTGGAAAGATTAAACAAATGGGCAGGAGAAATGTCAACTAGTGCATACACTGGACAGGAGTCCAAATGGTTCAGTTACAAAGCTGATCCTTAGAAACTATGCACACTGGATGCACACTCTGAAGAGAAGCATATGCAGGTTAGGATGTTTGAAAAACAAAAGAATGATAATGGGACAAAACACCCCTTAGTACTACTGCGGTCTTCAGCCCAATTCTTAGTCTACTTTAGTCTCAAAAATAAATCTATTCATACTTGTCATTAAAGACTAAAACAAACAGGTGCTACAATAAATCTCACATTGACGACTTCTTAATGTAAGAATGTGTGTGTGTGTGTGTGTGTGTGTGTGTGTGTGTGTTTAAGGTCTTGTATTTAGTAGCAACCAGATCCTAAATTTTAAAGTCATAATAAATATTAAGAGAAATGACTATTCTTAAGTATAATATATATTCAGTAAAATTTTTACTCATTTATTAAGAAAGGTTAGGATATTAACTTATATTGCCATCTAAACTAGGAAGGGGAAGGTGGAGGTAGGGCAAAGAAAAAAGAATAAGTCTCCTGAAATCTTGAAATCAAATTTCTTTATCCAAAATAGTTTCTTGAAGAGAAAGGTCCAAAATTTCATATTTTGACTGTAGTCAAATAGAATAGCTGGTTCAATTCTATTAAAATTTATCATCGGGACTATCAAGTTTTTTTTTTTTTTAAAGATTTTTTTATTATTTATTCATTTGACACAGAGAGATCACAAGTAGGCAGAGAGGCAGGCAGAGAGAGAGAGAGGAGGAAGCAGGCTCCCCGCGGAGCAGAGAACCCCATGCGGGACTCGATCCCAGGACCCTGAGATCACGACCTGAGCCGAAGGCAGCGGCTTAACCCACTGAGCCACCCAGGCGCCCAGGGCCTATCAAGTTTTAAAAAGAAGATACATTAAAGAATTTATGAGTAATTCAAAGTAACTCTATACTCAGTTCCAGTCATTCCACAAGAAAGGTCAGAACTCTGTCTGACCAAGTCAGTGACATAGGGGCTCCATAAGAAGGGAATGAAGAACAAGCTTTTTTTTCTTCTGTGGATGAATTATCAGGAGAATCCCAGGCCACTTCTAACCTAGTGAAACAAAGAGAAAAACTCTGGCCAAAGCCCTGTAAATCTGTTTTTCTGAGGCACATCTTCATAGCCCTTACTTAATTTACTTTGTTGCATGGATCTAGTCTTCCATTCATAGGATGTTGTGCATCTAAGAATCAACCTTAGTTAGGGAAGTCCTCTTTTAGTTTTCCTCAGTGATCCATTTATTTGCAAAAGTGTTACAGATTCCACTCCAGTTTGTCTCTCTAAAGAAAGCAATGTCATCCACATTTGAAAAACAGCTAGCACAAGGCTGTCTGCCACACAGAAGCAAAAGCTGAAAAAAATGTGAAATCCATAGTTTAAACCAATATGGCACCCAACACATTTGTTTGAAATCCTAATGCAATGTTTGCGAGTGCAATTCAATTGTAAAGTGCAATTCCCACACTTTGCAAGATAGTCTTCTAATTTAAAATGATGGTATTCTCAGTTACTTTTAATCCAAAATCTTGAAAAATTTTAAATATCTAGGACATCTTTTTTTTTTTTTTAAACCCTTTTTTTTAAAAAAAATATTTTATTTATTTATTTGACAGACAGAGATCACAAGTAGGCAGAGAGGGAGGCAGAGAGAGAGAGAGAGAGAGAGAAGCAGGCTCCCTGCGAAGCAGAGAGCCCGATGCGGGGCTCGATCCCAGGACCCTGAGATCATGACCTGAGCCGAAGGCAGCGGCTTAACCCACTGAGCCACCCAGGCGCCCAATATCTAGGACATCTTATCTAAATTAATGTACTAGTTTTTAATGGAACCATACAGTTACTGAATTTTTACTAAAGATTTTTAGTAACAAGAAGTAATATAATGTTACATGGGAATGGAGAAGCATGATTAAAAAATCCACATAAAATAGGACCTCAACTTCACAGAACAAAGAGGAAAAACACCTCAAAATGTTAGTTGCACCTTGATGTTTATCTTCTTTCTTACTAAGAATAATCTTTTTAAAACTCTTTTTTTGAATAAAAACATTCAGTAGCTTTTCAGTTAAATACAAAAGACCATGAGAACATTATCAAGTCAACTAGAATTCAGACTCTAGCATCTAATTTCAAGAAATCCTTAAATTTGTACATGATCAGTGTACCTTGCTAATGTTTTCAAAGTACAGGGAATTTTATCCCCAAATAATTGATGACTAAGAGAACATTAACTACACAAATAAGTTCTAAGAAATTGATTGGAGTTTTAAGAAATTGACTGAAGTATAGCTTTTATGTATTAGAAACAGAAGGAAGAACTGGATATTAGAAATAGATAGTAAGAGGTTGTAAGTCTCTGATTAGAAGGGTCAACAGTTTCACTCAAAGCACAGCTCACGTCCATCACTCTAAGGGAACACTGTTATGCTATAAATCCCAGGGAGAAGGTCCATTACCTCAAGGTATTAGACATGGACCATAAAAAAAAGAAAAAGTACACCTTCATGCTAAAACCACACCATGAAACCATTCTAAACAAGAGCCATGATAATTTTAATAGTGACAAATTACTTGTCATTTAGTAGTAACCAAAAGACAAATACCAGTTACTTCATCTACTCATATACTTTGTATATTAAAAGTTTCAAATGTTTTTAAACCTGAGATATTTTAGAAATAGAAATTGCAAAAATAACAATACTCACAGCCCCCCATAAAGGACTTTTTTCCAACAACATCCAGCAGTGCCTTTTATTCTTCTGATTAATCATACTTTTTTCCTGCTTGTGGAGCAATTATTTGGATCTCTGATTTATGGGTAAAACCTAAAAGTCTGTATTTAGACACCAGACACGCACACATCTTCTGTCTGACATGGTGAAGAACTAACTAATAGGAAGTGCAGAGCTAGGTTTCATAACTTTTCTAGCACTGGTGTAGCCTCAAAGATCTACGCAAGTATAGCATTTCAAAATTCCATGAAGGTATTTCAAAATGTAGTGAGAGAGTTCTATGGTCCTGGGTTGGAATGGGAAGGATGGGGCCAACGGCATGTGATTTTACTGCAGTTATAGCCTATAGTTTCATAACAAACTATCCTTTAAAAACAGGCTTTAAATGGTCTTGGGATTTTTTTTCACATTCATCAGAAAGTCATAAAGAATGCTGAAAAGCAAAACACAGTGAAAGAGTGTTTATGCCCTCTGTTTCCTGAGCAAAAGGGCCTTCTATTTCCTTCCTAGGTTACCTAACAATGCCAAATAACTTCATAAAAACATCAGAATTTTAGAGGAGGAGCGTTACGAATGAACAAATTTCTCATCCTTGCCAGATATTATATCAGAAAAAATTACTGATTAAAGTCAATGCTTTAGTTAATAAATCATAGACTTCTCAAGACACTTAATGATTTATCATGTGAATTCAACATTTACATAATAATCCAAATGCTAATTTGCCTTTCATGTGATATTTAGATATTGTCAGAATCAAACTTTAATACTGAGGGTCATTTCACTTTTGCTGTATCACTTCTTCAAATTACTGTATCTCTGAAAGAATGACAAATTGAAAATAGCATACTACCTTAAAGAGCTTGAAAATATGTGAGGAAATTCTGATGGATAGAAAAAGCATTTCATGTAGCTTATCAACCAACAAGTAGAAGTATAGAGGAAACTACTTGGAGACACTCACTAAAATCATGAAGTCTTAGGAATTTAGAAACCCTCCCATTGTATGGGTGAGAAAACAGAAACCATAGGTGTCAAGGTAGATGTAGCCATACTGATCTATTAGGGAGACAAGCTATATATAATCCAGATCTTCTGATAGATTTTTTTGGGTATGATTTCCATAGAATTATATTTCTAAATTAGTTCTTAAACATGCTGTTATCCAGTAGAATACTTCCAAGGATTGGCGATTTTAAGAGCTAGTAAGCCACCTGCAACAATGTCTTGCTTTTGATAAATATTATTATCAGCTTTGAAAGCTGAGTTCTAAGAAGTGAAAGGTACAGTAAGGAGACATGACATGTTCACATAGTGTGGATACCAGCAAGGTGAGGGCTTCACCAAGCCAAGCCATCACCCCTACCCAGATCAGCCAAGGGTTGGGGTGTCCTCTGCAGAATGAGGGTAGGTTTTATACAGGAAGTGCTGGTATATGTACTTAGGCTCCAGTGATGAAGTCAAATGAGGATGTCAGCATTCTTGGTTCCCTTCAAACTGACCACATGCCAGTAAACTATTGGCTAAAACTGCAACTGTCCTCCTCCGCTAAGTGTACCAGGGCCAGAAGGATCCTAATGAGTAGGTTGGCTCTGGTTCCTGACCTCTTTTTCACTGTTTTAGCAGTGTGGTAATCAAAGAAAAAGAAAATCAAAAGCAAGTATTTTCTGATGATCTGACCCTGTATATTGTAGATTTTTATATGTCTTTATAATTAATTAAGACTCTTCCTCACGGTTCTTTCAGATACTATGTGGCTATAGTTGTAGAAACAGGTTACAAAAATTATACTGAAATAACATTTCTCTCATAAATGTGTGGGGGTTGTTCAGTTTGCTGCTTATATTTTGGTCTACTGGATTTTTTATAAGAACAGATTTATCGGTCTTAGCTTCAAATCAAGATTTGCTCTGTTTAGTCATACTATATACATCACTTAAATTTGAGAATGGCTTTAGAAACCATGATATTAACCAATCTATTACAAAGCTAAAAATTAGCATCCTACCTCCAAAAACATTATCTAAATATTTAACTAAAAATACACCTTTATCATGATCCCAAGGTCCTGGGATCGAGTCCTGCATCGGGCTCTCTGCTCAGCGGGGAGCCTGCTTCCTCCTCTCTCTCTCTCTCCCTGCCTGTCTCTCTGCCTACTTGTGTTCTCTGTCAAATAAATAAAATATTTTTAAAAAATACACCTTTATGGGTGCCTGGGTGGCTCAGTGGGTTAAGCCGCTGCCTTCGGCTCAGGTCATGATCTCAGGGTCCTGGGATCGAGTCCCGCATCGGACTCTCTGCTCGGCAGGGAGTCTGCTTCCTCCTCTCCCTCTCTCTGCCTGCCTCTCTGCCTACTTGTGATCTCTCTCTGTCAAATAAATAAATAAAATCTTTAAAAAAAAAATACACCTTTAAAAAAGGAAAATAACAAGACTATTTAACTGTTCCTAACACCATTATTCTGTTCCATGACTTGATAAAATTATCAGTAACTAGAGCTGTTTACGTATGTGTCTTTCTCAAGAAAAACCTGACAAAGAGAGATTATTATAGCCCCATTTTACAGATGGTGAAAGTGAGAAGTCAAGTTAGGCAGCTTTCTCAGAGACTGAGTGGCGGAGCTGTGATTCAAACCCTGCACTGTTGAATTTCAAAACCTGGTCTCTAAAATCCAAAATGTCTGCTTAGTCTCCCAAAGCTTTCTTGAAGTTATTAACCTTGGATGGAAGAAGAAAAACTTTCACCCTGAGTTTTCTTGTATTCAACTCCAAACTCGAAAACTGAAACGGTCTGTACCTGGTAACTTCTGCTTTCTATTCCATGTGACCTTTTCATAACCAAATTCCTCAAAACTTTGTATTTAATCTACTTGTAAACCAATAGTTTTACAAAGGATCCTCCTTTTGTATACCTCAGCCCTTAGTTCTCTCAAGCAATAGTCCGTTTTAGCTTAGTTTGCTCATTGGTTATGAGAATGAGAAGAGTACATTTGTCATTTTCTCAAGGCCACTCTGAGCCAGAAATATAATTCTGGTCTAAGGTTTGGTTGCTAAACCACGCTTCCTCTGCAATGGTAAGCTACTATTGGTAGACTGGTTATTAAGAAACAAAAAATAACAAGAAGCATGGGATATTTAAAATACTTATTTTGCTGATCTCTTTCCCCTAACTTGTCCCTCCCCTCTATTTTGCCCATTTCCTATACATCCTGTATTGTGATTATGGAAAGAAACTGCAACTGCTTTGGCAGATAAGGAAAAAAAACTTTACTCCTATTTCAAACATGAAGCAAAGTTTCATTTCCTTTTCTTATTAAAATATGGGATATAGCCTCAAGAAGTTTGATACTTTCAAGAAGTGTCATGTTAAATCCATTTCTTCTATCTAAATTTTATTGATGTAGAACGTGATCTTTAATATATAAATTTAAGACAGTACACTAAGAAATGGGTTGGTACCCACGCATATGGCAATCAGCACTGTTGAGCTGGTCTAAATCAGCACTGTCAATTGAATTTCTGTGGCGACGGAAATGTTCTGTATCGTGTAATATGAAAGTAGTCACATGAGCACCTGAAACATGGCTGGTGTGACCAGAGGGCTAAAATTAATTTTATTTTTGTTAATTGAAATTTTAAAAACAACCAGTGGCTAATGGACAGCATAGGCCTCAGATCTGGGTGTCTTTTCAAATTTTTATTTTGAATTAATTATAGACTCACAGGAAATTGCAAAAATAATACAGAGAGGTCCAGTTTCCCCTAATGATTACATCATATTATATAACTATAGTACAATATCAAAACCAGGAAACTGACATTGGTACAATGTGTGTGTTTAGTTCTATGCCACTTTATCACTTGTATAGACCTGGCTAAGCACAGTCACAATCATGATACTGAAGGATTCCAGCATCACTAAGAGCTCCCTCATGCTACCCATTTCTAGTCATCAACACTTTCTCTTCACTGTCCCTAACTCCGGGCACTCACTACTCTGTTCTCTCTCATGTTGTCATGTTTACAGAACGCTCTATAAGTGGAATTATTCAGAATGTGACTGTGACTCTGAGACTGGCTCTTTTCACTCAGCATAATGCTCGAGGCCTTTTCTTCCTTCCTTTCTTAGGATTTTATTTATTTGACAGAGGAAGACAGCAAGAGAGGGAACACAAGCAAGGGAGAGTAGGAAGGAAAGAAGGAGGTTCCCCGCAGAGCAGGGAGCCTGAGGCGGGGCTTGATCCCAGGACCCCAGGATCATGACCTGAGCCAAAGGCAGATGCTTACCCAACTGAGCCACCCACGTGCCCCTCTTGTGGCCCTTTCAAGTGCTTGCATATATCAATAGTCCGTTCCTTTTCTTTCACTGGGTAGAATTCCATGCTGTGGTGATACCACAGTGAGTTCAGCCATTAACATGTCAATGAACATTAAATTGTTAACAGTTTTTGACAATTACAAATAAAACTGCTATGAACATTCACGTACAGCCTTAGTGTGGATCCAAGTCTTCATTTCTCTGGGATGAATGATCCGGGTATGACTGAGTATCATATATGATGAGTGTCCACATGAGCTTATTTTCACTTGTTAACCTGAATGTTTTTGTGGTGTTTGCCCATTTTCTAATTAGGTTTTTAGGGTTTCTTTCTTTCTATCTGTCTTTCTTTCTTTCCTGTTCTTTTTTTCTTTCTTTTACTCTTCAGTTTTGAGAGTTCTTTATACACTCTAGAGATCTTTGTCACATATAGGGTTTTCAAATACTTTTTTCCAGTCTATAGCTTGTCTTTTTGCCCTTTTTAAAAGTCACAGAGCCAAAAGATTTAAACTTTGATGAGGTCCTATTTATCAATTTTTTTCTTTTATGGTTTATGCTTTTGGTGTCATGGCTAAGAACTTTTTGCTGAGTTCTAGGTCTAGAAGATTTTCTCTTAGGTTTTCTTTAAAAAAAGTTTCACAGTTTTATGTTTTACATTTAGATTGATGACCTACTTGGAGTTAATTCATGTATTCAGTCTAAGGTTTAGGTGGAAGTTAATTTTGGCGGGGGAGTCCATAGATATTCAATTGTTCTGATACCATTGTTGAAAGGTTCACTGTATTTGCACCTTTATCAAGAATCATTTGGCTCCACTTGTGTGGGCCTAATTCTGGGTTCTCAATTCTGTTGCACTGACCTATATGTTTATCCCTCTGGCAATACCCTAGTCTTGGTTACAGTAACTACATCACTTCTTAAAATTAAAGTGATTCTCCCCACATTACGCTTCTTTTTCAAAACTTTTTTTTTTAAGCTGTTTTGGTTACTTTGCCTTTCCATGTAAATTTTAGAATAATCTTATCTACACCTATAAGAAGTTTTGCTAGAATTTTAGCAGGAATGTTGTTAAACCTATATGTTAGTTTGGGAGAACTGTCATCTTCATTGCATTGACAGTCTTATATCCCCAGAATACAGTATGTCTCTCCATTCATTCAGATTTTTATTTCTTTCATCAGCACTTTATAGTTTTCATGGGTATATCTTTTAAAAGCAAACCTAGAAGTGACCTAGAAATACCTTATAAATGCCACCAAAATACAAAGGGGGTAGTCTACACAGGTTTTGGAATCCAGCGTGAACTGAGCTAACTAAAGTTAATAACCAAGAATCACACAAACACAAGTTCACTTGGGGCAAATAAGCAGATTTTGCTGAAAGACTGGCTTCCTAACATTTACAAAGAAATAAAAGGGCATTATAGGTAATTCTGCAATTAAAACAGTACATAGGACACACTGGAAGTTTAAAGGATGGAATATCTACCTTCCTATTACAAGTAGCACTTCTTCCCTTTCTTGATGTTATTTTTTCTAGGTATCAAAGCTGTGCATTACATGTGCAGTAACACTGCAAGATGGGAGCTCTAAATTACACATTTGCAAAGGTACATTCCAAGTCCTACAGTATTTTATGAATTATATTTTTGAAAAGTGATAGAAAATAATGCTTTGTGAACGTTGCTGCTCAGAGATCTACAGAGGGCAGGTCAAATGGAAAAACTTCTGTTGAATAGTAAGTGTATGTAACTATTTGGACAATCCATGAAAGCTGCAGGGAAAAGTGAGATACAAGAAAATTTTGAAGAGATTAAAATTATCTAGCCCAGAAATGAGAATTCTGTGAAAATACCTGTAAGGTAATTAGGAAGTTATGCACCTACCCAAGGGAAATGAACAACTTAGAAATATACACAAGAATACATTCTTAACAACTGGAGTTCAAAATAGAACACAGTAGATTGTACAAATAAGTAAGGTCCTATTCATGATGAGTATAATTGTGAAGTGTATTTGTGAAATAGGAGAGCACCACAGTAATTCAGACCAGTGTATGATCCAAATCTTCCAAATACCATGCCCAGCTTTCAAATCTAACGGATAAAGAAGAATCTGAGGACTGGAGACTAAGGAACGATTAACAGTGACATCCCTGCTTACCTCTGTGTCTCCTAGAATGTTTATCAGTTCACACACAATAATTGCTTGATGGGCTGATGAGTCCCTAGGATATCCCAAAGCAAACGGAATTCTAATTGGTGGAGAAACAGAGGAAGACAATTTCTGAAAACCGAAAGCATGGGCATCATTTTCTAAACCGTTGGTCATGATTATCATGCCAGGAAGTTGGACACTGACAGGTAGAAAGGGCTGTTCCACAGAATCAAATACAGGTATCATGGTCATCTTATCCACACTATCCATAATCTCACTCCTGGATCGGTCACTACACCAGACTGTGCAGGGTATGAGGAGAATAAAGAAGAAAAAACAAACAGAAGAACCAAGGAGAGAGGGGGAAAAAAAAAAAGAGGAAGTACATTATTAGTCAGCTTGACAACTACTTAGATATAGGAGAGTAAAAACTAAAACTAAGGGAAACAAGTGCTGCCTTAAACATTTTTACAAAAGATCAAATTAAAGAAAAAATATTTAACTTATTTTATGTTTAACAGCATCTTATCAGTACTATCAAGATAACGTATAACCAAAACCAAAAGCATTCAAATGTTTGATTCTGAGCTAAAAATAGCAACTAAAGGTCAAAGATTTAACAGCAGTCAGAGTCTTTTAATTTTAAAGCTACAAGTTGTATTTAAACTCTTGAATCTAAACGAAATCTATAATAAACTATTGGAATAAAGCACTGCTTGATTTTTTTTTTTTTTTTTTTTTAAATAGAGCTCCAATTTGAATAGTGAAAAAATCTACTAACACAAGTGCTTGACAAATTCAGGAAGCCATTTACCAGGCTATATGAGCAAATCTAATGCGTGATTCGGGTGAATAAACAAAATCAGAGGCCACTTCTGCTGGCTGTTTTGTCCTCTCTCACCAGTCGAAACAGCTGCACACAAAAGTTCCAAATGGTAGAAAACCTTGGGATTCTTTCAGCCCATTATTTATTTCTGCCTTTACCACAATCATTTCTACAATGCACCCAGAGTCTGCTTTTTATTGTTCCCAATTCCTGAACAAGATTTAATCCCTATTATAAAAAGGAAAGTCTGTAGAAGAGGGGTATTTCTCTACTTTTGGTAATATATAAGGCCATCTGTACTAAAAACAACCATTTCTGTTTTCAGACCAATTAAAACCACAAATATATTCAGACATCCCTGTCACATCCAAATCTTGACACAACAAAGGTGCTAAAAACTATATTCTGTTAATGAAGAATTTAAGGTTAATTCTACCCATAAAAATGACTTTTGTGTACCAGTGAAGTACAACATTTAAAATTTCCACAGATATACTGAGAGGCTCTTTATCTGTAAATGTTTCTTTCACCCCCTTTCAGAGCTTGAACCTTTCTCCAACTAATAAACAATTACTTGCCACCAACTTATAACTTAGGCCAAATGCCTTTTCAGTATTACAAAAAACAAAACCAACACCAAAACACCAAAAACAAAACTCAAAAATATCTCTAACAGATTACAGTGGGTTAATGATGGCCACAAATTCTTTGCCACTATTCCCACACCAAGAGATGGGATCTATTTTTTCCCCCTCCTTCAAAGACTATCCAACAGAAAACAGCAGAAATGACACTGCACCAGTTCTGAGCTAAATCTTTAAGAAGCCTGGCCATTTCTATTTCCTTTATGGAGTCCAGCTGCCATGTTATGAAAATGTCCAAATAGCTACACACATGAGAAAAGCCTCCACGGGAAAGAATGAAGGCCCAGCTGACGACTCCAGCTAAAATCACAGCTGACAGCACCAAGCTGCCAGGCCTGCAAGTGAGCTACCTTGGAAATAAATCTTAAAGCCCTAAACATGCTGTCCCAGCAGACAACACATAGACCA
Organism: Mustela erminea; assembly: GCF_009829155.1. NCBI lineage: Eukaryota > Metazoa > Chordata > Mammalia > Carnivora > Mustelidae > Mustela > Mustela erminea. The sequence goes on along the minus strand of NC_045619.1, from coordinate 73,415,356 downwards.
GAAATGAGTCATCCTTACCAAACCCTGGCCAGATTCCAAAGCTATGAGCAAGAAAACAAATTTTTTTTTTTTTTTAAAGATTTATTTATTTATTTATTTGACAGAGAGCAAGCATAAGCAGGCACATAGAGAAGCAGGGTCTCTGCTGAGCAGAGAGCCCAACCTGGGGTTTGATCCAAGGATCGTGAGATCATGACCTGAGCCAAAGGCAGACGCTTAACTGACTGAGCCACCCAGGTGCCCAAACATCGTTGTTGCTTTAAGCTACAAAATTTAAGGATGACTTATTAGGCAGCAACAGATAACCAAAACAAAGTTTAGAACTAGAAAGCCTGGGGAAAAAAAGCCTAAAATACACACTGGCCTTGGGTCCTGGTGGTGGGCAGAAATGAAAAGAATCTTGAGGAGACAGTTAATAAAAATCTGAAAAAGTGAAGAAATGTTATTGGTGGCTGAAGAAAAGAAACCTACATCCATGTTGGCAGAATAATTAGCAAACCCAAAGCATGCAGTAACATGGAAATAGAAAGGGTGCCTAGTGAACTCATGGATCTGACGAAGGAGAATTTTAGGAAGAATGCTGAAAGAACCAAATGGTTCGTGTTAGCCGCCTATGATAAAATATGGGAGTAGTGAAATGAACTAAAAAAGGAACAGTGTGGTTCCTTTTCAAGTAGAATTTAGAGGAAATAAAAAGGAGCCGGACTTGATGGGTTAAAAAATAAAACCATTCCTCATTTGAGCATCTTAGCAAAAAGCAAGCTCAAAGTAAGCATGTCTCAAAGTAGGACACGGCTCAAGGCAAAGATCAAATCCTATAGTGCCCGTAAAATGTGGCCTCCAAACATTTTTTGAGCCCTCAAAGATTTTAGGTGGTTGGTTCCTCACAGACTAAGACTAGTGGTTCTAAAACTTCATGTGCACCAGACTCAGCTGTGGGGTGGGGGGCCAGTGTGTGTGTGTTAAAACCCAGACTGCTGCATCCAATCACTGTTTGATTCAGTAGGTCTGCAATGCTGTCTGACCCCTGTCGTTCCCAGGTGATGCTAACACTGCTGATACAGAGACCATACTTTGCGAATCAGTGTGAGACCAAAAGGCTTTGGAGGATTGTAAGTGTGTCTTAAGAACCATCTCTACCAGACAGTAGAACTTGTAAGAATTTTTTTTTAAGACTTTATTGATTTATTTGAGAGAGAAAGCACAAATGGGGGAGAGAGAAAGGGGCAGAGAGAGGGGGAGAAAATGATTGCCCTCTGAGCAGGGAGCCCAGCACTGGGCTCAATGCCAGGACCCCCAGATAATGAACTGAGCCAAAGGCAGGCACTTAACCAACTGAGCCACCCAGGCACCCTGAGCTTGTAAGAATTTTAATGGTATTTTCACACAATGCCCTGACTTAAAGGCAGTTCGAGGTAGAGCCCTGTCTCAAAGAGATTAGTGGGAACAGTTTTAATCTAATGTTGTGAACCCCAAAGAAATCCATGGGAATACTCAAACTCTAAATAAAAACATATGAATGGAAAGACCATCGATCTGGACTAAGAAGACATAGTTCAAAATGAAAATTATCAGGGCCCTTATTCAGATAGGAAGAAGCTACAAACATAAGTCATTTCTTATGGAAAAATAAGATTCAGAGGACATAACCAAGAGCCTAGAGAGTAGAGACAAGAGCCACAGAGAACCACCTAGATTATAAACTAGCTCCAGGGTGCCTGGGTGGCTCAGTCAGTTGGGCATCCAACTCTTGATTCAGATCAGGTCATAATTTCAGGATTTTGAGACCCAGCACTTCCTCAGGCTCTGTGCTGGGTTTGGAGCCCGCTTGGCATTCTCTCTCTCCCTCTGTTCCTCCCTCCCTTCTCTCTCTCTCCCCAACCCCCTAAAACAAACCCCAAAAAACAAGAACAAAAAAATTAGTCCCAAACAAGGAACCACTGACATTTACCTAGCTGGATTTTAGAACTGTTGTGGACTGGGGACTGCTAGGTGTCTCTCATTTCCCTCTTCTGTTTTGTTTAAAAAAACAAAACAACAACAACAAAAAAAAAACAGCTTTACTGAGATATAAGTCACATATCATAAAACTTACCCAAAGTTTGCAACTCAGATTTTTTTTTTTTAGTATATATCCACAGATACAACCAGATAGCTTTAAAACATTTCCATCTCCTCAAAAAGAAACCTGTACCCTTAGTTATTACCCCCCATACGCCCAACCCACCAGCTCTAAGAAGCTGCTAGTCCACTTTGTTTCTATAGATTTACCTATGTAGGACATTTCATATAAATGGAATCATACAGTAAGTACTCTCTGTGACTAGCTTCTTGAACCTAGCATATTTTCAAGGTTTATCCATGGTGCAGTATAGGTCAGTACTTCATTCCACTGTATGGATATACTAGATTTTATGTTTCATCAGTTGGTAGATATTTGAGTTGTTTCCACCTTTTGACTATATAATGTTGCTATGTTGTATTCAGGTATAAGTTTTGGGTGGGCATATTTTTTCCTTTCTCTTATGTATACATTTAGGAAAGGTATTGCCAGGTCACATGGTCACTCTATGTTTAAAATTTTTCTGGAACTGCCAGACTGTTTCTAAAGTAATGGTCCATTTTATATTACCACCAGCAGTGTATCAGTGTTGTGACCTCTCCAAAACCTCCAATACCATTTTGAAGATTTTATTTATTTACTTGACAGAGAGACATACAGCAAGAGAGGGAACACAAGCAGGGGGAGTGGGAGAGGGAGAAGCAGGCTTCCCGCCGAGCAGGGAGCCTGAAGTGGCGCTCGATCCCAGAACTCCCAGAACCCTGAGACCATGACCTGAGCCGAAGGCAGATGCTTAATGGACTGTGCCCCCCAGGAGCCCCTCTAATACCTTTTTGAAGGAGAGTGTCTGTTGCAATTTTCCTGTCCCTGTCTTGCCATTGTATGTTGGGTGGGGAGAAGAGAGCAAAGAACTTGTGCTTTTAGTTCACAGGTAGTTGTTTGAGAGTAGCTGTACCCAAAGAGCTTCATCTGCACCTGGACCTGATTTAGATGAGCTCCTGGACCCAAGCTAACGTAGCAACGGAGTGAGGCTTGTGGGAGTCTTATGTATGGGTGAGTATAGTCTGTCTGTATGTGTGAGGGCCAGAGAGCACACAGTGGTAAACTGTCATTCTGGTGACCACCTCCAATGAATCACACCTGTGGGTATTCATGTCCTTGTACAGTTCCTTCCCACACGAATGCTGGGCTGGGGCTGGGTCTATCACTGCTTACACCATTAGAATATGGCAGAAATGATGCAGTGCCAATTCGGGGCCAAGCCCTTAACTGGTTGGGTAGCATCTACTTCTATTTGGGAAGACAGACACCACAAGGCTACCTAAACAGCCGCTGAGTCGCAGCTCCCAAGCAAGTCTCAGAGGACTACAGCCATCCCAGCATCCAGCTGACACCAACAGAACAGAACCTCCTGGTCAACTCACTGAATCATGAGATAAGTCACCGTTTTAGACTATCAAATTTTGGAGTGGTTTATTACACAACCATAAATAACCCAAACAGGTCACTTTTAGCAGTATTTTAAGCTTTACTTCTCTCTAGTCACACTAGGCTACTTAATTATGAAGAACTATAATGTGCGCACACTTTTTTTTCTCTACGAATTTAACCTATTATACCTAGGGTTAATTCAACAACCATTTAAGCAAATGAAATATACCTTCTAGGTCTCAGGAGACTTTTCACAGAGTCTATTTTAGAGTTCAAGTCTCTAAGAGTGACAAAAACTTGAAAGTTTCCATTTCCAGTAGCAAGCACCGAACAGCAGAGAGGACTGGCCAGGGATGGGAACCTCAGCTTTAGAGGACATCTCTTGGTGCTCAGTAAGGCACTCCAGGAGCACAGGCAAATCCGAGGAAAGGCCCTGCTGATCAGACAAATTCACAATAGGAATTCGGAAGAGAAGTGGGGACACACAAATACCAAGCAGTCTGTGGTGACAGCCAGGGAATCCTCCAGGCACAGTCACAAGGGTTAAGATGGCAGGGCTTCTGAAGCCAGTTGTTATGACAACCAGCGAAGTTTTTTTTTTTTGTTGTTAACATCAGTAACACCATTAAGATTTTCTCACCTCTGCTTTCTCTTATGCTGATACACCTGCTGTCCTGCTTAGCTCCTCTGGGTTTAAAGAGTGCTCACTTGTCTGCCTCAGTGACTCCTGTCTTTCAGTTTATCGTAGGGATGGCCATGATGGCATGCAAGGATCTCAGAGGTTTTCTGCATCTCAAGAATACAGACAAGAAGAAATCCCTCATAACAGAATTACTCTAATTTTCGCAAGATAATGCTTAGAAAAGTTCTAGGCAGGTAGTAAACTCTCAATATATTACACTATGAGTATATTGTATGTGGTAACTTTGTTCAATTGCAAGCGCATCTAACCCTAAAAACAATGATCTTCGAGGAAAAAAATAGAGTATCAACTCAGAAGTCTATTAACAGAGAGCTGGTTTGAACAAATTGTAGTACAGCTATGCAGTGAAATACTATGCTAACTTAAATAATAAACCAGAGGATTTTGAAAAATTTGATGTGGAAAATTTCCAATCAATGAAAAACCAAGTTGAAAGAACATATAATCCCATTTTTAAAATATTTCTATACTGCTTGTATATGCACAGAAAAAATCTGCCAGAAGCCACCAGACTAACTAGACACCACAATCTGGGTGAGAATTTCACTTTCTACAGAACATATTGCTGTAATATTTGGTTTTCTAATAGTGAGCACATGACTCTTATCATCAGAACGACATGGAGAGAAAGGCACACAGAGCCTTCTTAAAAAACAGCATGCTTTTACCTGAGTTTGCTCACATGGTCTTCAGTGTTCACTCCTCTTTAGCACTCAGAGCGGCTCAAGTCTGTTTTTAGAACGGTGTCAGGAGCTGCTAAATGAGCTGTTTCCTGTATGGGGCAGCTATTTTTAATTAATGAACATCTTGCTGTAAGAGTTTACTGGAAAATAAAACCACCACCACTTCTGCAAGTCAAACGAAAGAAAGGCTTACTCTCTAAAGTAAAATGAAAGATTTCAGTTATAAAAACTGAAAGGTATTAGAGGGTACATAACAATGAGTATTAAGCACTTTATTTCCACCCTGATACTAAGATCAATCTCATTGAAACATTTCTCAAGGGAATCTAAAACTCCTATTTACTTCATTTCTCCTAAGGAAAAAAATAATACAGCATTCTTCATGTCACAGACACTCAAATGTGAGCTGCAGGGAACATCGGAAGGGAGAGAGAAAAGGGAATGAATACAGAAAGAGAATAAAGCTTTCCAAACTCTTCCTGAGCAACTAGGTGCAAAATACAGTTCTGTACTAACTAGAAGAATTAAAATTGTGGTTGCTCTATCTGTAAGGGTATTAGCAACAAAATCACCGCTTCCAAATCATTTGATTCTCCCACGGTTTATGAGATAATACAGCCCAGAAGACAGCTGCTATGGAAACAAGTTGTATTGATCTATGCAATTCTTCAACTATGGGCTCACGGCACCACGAAGGGGGTCCTCTCAGGGAGTCAGTAGCATGGCCAGCAGGAAGAATTCAATGGTTAGGTAGCAGACCAGAGTGTCAAAGGCCCCCACCAAGCCACTCCTTCCCAGAATGAAGACGGGACTTTCCTGCAGATCTAAGAAGATTCTAAGAAGCAGCTCCCGACACATACACAGTATTTGGGAACATGCTGTCCAGTCACAAAAACAAGGGTTTATTGTTCTCTTGCCAAACTGTACTCATCATGACAGGTGGCAATACACAGTCTTACACTTAACTCTACCCACCCTCTCCCCTCACCACATCCCTAGTTTCCTTGCATTTGTAAACTATTACAGTTTTTTTGTTTTATTTTTTACAGATTTTATTTATTTATCTCATAGAGAGAGAGAGAGAGAGAGAGAGAGCGCACGTACAAGCAGAGGGAGCAGCAGAGTGAAAGGGAGAAGCAGGCTCCCTGTTGAGCAGGGAGCCCAAAGAGTGGCTCGATCCTAGGAGTCTGGGATCATGACCTGAGCTGAAAGCAGACACTTAACCAACTGAGCCACCCAGGCGCCCCTATGACACAATTTTAAAATTACCTTCTTGCCTGTTAATTTGCATTAACTAGAATTTCTACCTAATACACTGAACAAAAAAAAGCTGGCATTTAAGAGATGTTCTGAGGATGAGATGTTAAAGGCTCTAATGTTCTATGAAGGCCTTGCCTATAGCACACCCCACAGAGGGGTGTGATGGTTAATTCTATGTGCCCACTTGGAGAGTGTTTTTGGATAAGATTAACATTTAAATCAGTGAATTCTGAGTAAACAGATTGCCCTCCATAATGTCGTAGGCCTTGTTCAGTCAGTTGACAGCCCCAATATTACAACAACAATAACAACAAAAAACCCAGCCCTCCCAAGAGAGAAGTCTCCAGCCGACTGCCTTCGGACATCATCTACACTGTTGGCTCTCCTGGGTCTTAAGCCTGCTGATTTGGACTTGCCAGACTCCATAAACACATGAACCAATTCCTTTAAACACACATGTACACATACACATACCCACATACCCTACTGGTATTGTTTCTCTGGAAAATCCTGAATACGGGGATCCCCTCTGGGACATAGCCTGGCTACCAGCAGTTTAATAACTACAGAGGAAGAGTAATTCAGTGAGGGGAAACAGCCTCTCCTGACCACAACATGCCTAACCCTTCTTCCAATCATGGTGTTGCCAGCAAATCATGCTGTTTAGGAAAACATGAATATGCGTGGAATAGGATATAGCTAGGCACACCTTATTATCTCTTACTTATTAGCTTCTTAAGAAGAGAAAGAGTCCTGAAGAGAGTTTATACTTTGCTCAAAGCTTCAAAAGACAAACATAATATTAAAAAATCACATAACTAGATAAATTGGCCTCATCAATGACCTGCTGAGGCCATGGTGGTAATGAAAGGAAAATGGCGGGTAGAGACAACAGACAGTAGCAGAAAGTACACTGATTTTTGTTTTGGAACATCACACACATTTTTTTCTCCATTACAAATGGCTGAATTATTCATGCTTGCCTCAAAATACCTCAGAATTTCCAAATACCTATCTACATAGTTGTGGAACCTCTCCACCCAGCTCTCGCCCCCTCCATCAACATTTGCCTGGTTAAGCAAATGACCCACTCTTGCTGCTCTCTAATGTGGCGACCCCACTAAGCAGCAGCACCCAGAGGGCATCCCTATACATCCATCCTCTGATCACCGAAACTGCTACTTCTCCATTCTCCTTACAGCTCCTCATCTTCCCGTTAATATGGTACCTGCAGCCTACCCTGACCATTTCCATGTTAGGAGAAAAATAAGCGTCACCACACCAACATTTTGGAATATTTCTTGCAGATAAGCTTTCTAAACCTACACTTTCTAGCACTTTCTATCATCTTTACCTCCTCATTGCCTCTCATTTCCACAATATATCCTGCTCGAGGGCCACTATACCACTCTAGTTTTTAATCCCCACGGAAGATGTGGGCAGAATAGATTTTTTAAGATTTCTTTTTTTTTTTTTTTAAAGATTCTATCCATTTATTTGTCAGAGAGAGAGAGAGAGAGCACAAACAGGAGAAGAGGCAGGCAGAGGGAGAAGCAGGCTCCCCACTGTGCAGGGAGTCTGAGGCAGTGCTTGATCCCAGGACCCCAGGACCATGGCCCAAGCCGAAGGCAGACACCCAACCCACTGAGCCACCCAGACACCCCCCGAATAGATAATATACACAATTTAGAGATGAGGACAAAAAGGTAAAAAGAGATGAAGTGACTTGTACAAGTTCAGACTACAAATTATTAAAACGACAATTAGGACCAATTTTTCTATTAACTTAAATTTCTTTTACACCAGGAGGCTATATATCAAAAAGCCTTTTTATCAAAAGCCTAAGATCGGAAGTCAGATTATACTTGTTTTACCACTTATCACAGTATGACTCTCAATTAAGTATATGAAGCAATTAGTTTATTAACCTTGGTTTCCCAGGCGCCTGGGTGGCTCAGTCGTTAAGTGTCTGTCTTTGGCTCAGGTCATGATCCCAGGGTCCTGAGAAGAGCCCTTCATCAGGCTCCCTGCTCAGTGGGAAGTCTGCTCCTCCTTCTCCTAGTCCCCATGTTTGTGTTCTCTCACTATGTCTCTGTCAAATAAATAAAGTCTTTAAAAAAACAAAACAAAACCCAAAACAAAAAACTTGGTTTCCTCAACTGTAAAAACCAGAATAGTATTGACCTTGGGTTTTGAAATTTCACAAAATAAAAAGGATAAAACCTTTGAACACTGCCTAACACATAGGAAATATTAATAAACTTTATCGATTCTCCTACTGTTTTATAATGAAATCAGCTTTTCAGTGGTTATGATATACATGACCTACTTGTCCTTTTTAATCTTCTGTAGAGTCATGAATTTCACCTGAAAGAGACTGAACACATTTAAAAACCACTCATATGGGGCGCCTGGTTGGCTCAGTGGGTCAAAGCCTCTGCCTTCAGCTCAGGTCATGATCCCAGGGTCCTGGGATCGAGCCCCACATCGGGCTCTCTGCTCAGTAGGGAGCCTGCTTCCTCCTCTCTCTGCCTGCCTCTCTGCCTACCTGTGATCTCTGTCAAATGAATAAATAAAATCCTAAAAAAAAAAAAAAAAAAAATTTAAAAACCACTGATATATCCAGTGGTTTATTTACATAACATGCTTTATTGGGTCACATGCAAATAAGTGCTTAGCAAAAACTTTAAAAGAAAGTTGGGGGAGGGTGCTTGGGTGGCTCTGTTGGTTAAATGTCTGACTCTTGATCTCAGCTGAGGTCTTGATCTCAGGGTCATGAGTTCATATCCCTACGTTGGGTTCCACACAGGGCATGGAGCCTACTTAAAAAAAAAAAAAAAAAAGTTGGGAGAGAAAGGAAAAATCACAACTCAAATAACATTTCTACCTGTTGAGTTGGTTGCTTACTGGATATGTGAAATAGCCAGTAAGTGCAAAACTTAATTATTCTGTCATGGGGTCACTTTATAGAACATTGATCAAACAGTCTTGACATGACTACATTTTAAACTTAAGTGGCAGGTACATTTTGTGGTGCTCTTCCTCTGCCATTTTAGACCTTGGGCCTTTACTCAAAACATTCAGTTACTCTGCCCACATGGCTTAACGCTTCTGCAAAAAAAGTGGGCAGGTGGTCAGAAGACCCAAGTTCTCATTTAAATTCTCACATAACCTTTTCAGACCTCAATACTGCCAACAAGGATACCACCAGTTCCCTTACTGCACAGGCTTTTCAGACAAAAACAGTGAAGACAAACTATGAAACACAGGCACAGGCTTCCAACTTTGCTGCACAGAGGGAAAAAATCATCTGTGGGAATGGTATCAATGTTCCTCCCAATGAAGGCATCTTAAATATCTAAAGTACAAAGTTTGTAAGAATGGGTTATTTGCCTTGAAACAATGACAGATGAGGGACAATTTCATGTGCTGTGCTCTTTAACTTGTCTCCCAAAGAATTAGTATTTTAATTTGTATGTAATCCACAGTAAAAATACTCTTGACATTGACATTTCCAAACTCATATCACAGAAGGTTTTGGTATCCAGATTTTTAGTAGTAAGGCAGACCTGGATTGAAGCCTTTTCCTAGCATCTCTTCCACTAGTTCCGTGACTTTGAGAAGCTGGCTAACCTTGCAGATCCCTGTGCTTTGTTTGCTTTTGGTGCTGGTGGTCACAGTGAACAAAAAAGACAATTTCATCTTTTCTCTCACAGGATGATGAGGAGCAAATGAGACCACACACACACAGCACATTACGAACAAGACAGCACCAGTCAACACGGCTGCCCTCCTCCATCAGCAGCTGTGGCAGCAGTCTGTTTCATTCACACCTGGATTTCCAAGCTGTCTCAAGTGGATTTGCTAGATGATGTGAGTTAACACAAGTCCGCTGATCCAAGAACTGCAAGATAAGTTTAAAACCTATCCACAGAAGAAATACAGGGGGAGTAAAAGTTTAAGCAAGACTGTTAGCTGTGATTCACAGTACCTATGTTGCATTTTCTTTCCGTTCTCACTGCCTTTAATCATAGTTCTGGCACGAGTACGTGTAGGGAAAGCTGATAAAAAAGACAACGCCCCATCTGAAGCTCCAAGGACTACGGCCCAAACTTGCATGTTTCAAGTTCCTCTTCTGTAGGAGTGCTGACAATACTGACTCCATCTTGGGCCTCCATCTTGTTCATATTTGCTCAATGACCTCTCCTGGGGCTACGTGTCCTGGGTCCCTTGAAGATTAATATATATACCTTAGAGATGCCCACCAAGGCCAGGATGGGGAAGACTTTATTTTGGCCTCTCATGAATCTCTTAGAGATAACATAGTCTTTCTTTCTTGATGCACAGGTGATGCCACCAGATCTAATTAAAGGGTAACTGTCAAGTAAGTGCATGCAAGCCCTTTGAGGTGCATGTGAACCCTTTGATCCTACTACAGTGCCCTTCTGTGTGTCCCCTCACCCTGTAAAATCTGTGGACTAAGGGCTGGACTTTGTGAGAACAGCTATGCGGCTGCCAAGGATCACCCTCTGCCCGGATCCCCGGTGTCCGTCAGGCACCTTGAATAAAGCTCTGTGTAAACTCTACAAGGGAGCTGGCTGTATTTTCCCGTCTCAAAGTGCCCACTCCATTTGGGAGATACTTTACTGTCTCTCCCCGACCTTCCAACACTTTTTCACTTTGAATTCGGCCCTGGATGTTGCCAATCTGCCAAAAAAGAATGTTTCGTTTTCTTACCATCTTTTTCACTAAGGCATAAGATTTTTCAAAGTGCAGTCTCATTCCATTAGCAGGCCTGACAGAAAATAGAGTTATGTGTGCACACAGAAAAAATAAGTTTTATTCCACACAAACATGGTGTTATACGGGGTTGTGGTTCATAAGCTTGAAAACCACTATTCAAAAGCACAGTGACTGACTACTCTCCTTTTGATAGTAAGTCACTGATGGTAACGTTATTTTTTAAAAGGTCATTGCTATCACAAAGACAGTTTAAAAGGCTAAACTGTTAAGAAGAAAGCTCTCCCTCCTCTTTTAGCACGTTGGTCCAACTGATCATTAATAGGTCCAAATATCTTCAAGTCAAGAGGCAGATATGGAGCAAATCATGAGGGAGAGGGCAGGTACAGAGGGGGAAAAAAAACTTTACTAATTCTAGGTATGGTGTTAGATTATATTCTGGGCGCAAATATAGATTTCCTCCTTTAATCCCCCCAATCATGTAAGTATCATGGTATGGTAGCTACACTTCGCAGTTCTGCATTTTAAGTGATGACCTAATGAAGATCATTTTCTTGTAGTCACAGGACTGACAAGTTTGGTCATTACCACCCGTGGACCAGCAGTGCCTGGTTTGGGTAGGACAGGGCCTCCCTTTAGGGTTATGGATAACCAGAAGGTACAATTTAGAACATCCTCCAATCTCTAGATTTTTCCACAAATAGCACTTAAAACAACAGCTTACTTGGCACAGAACTGGAACTCAATGAGTAAGAACAGCCAGCGACTTGCTGTAAGATCTTGGGAAAGCCGACTTCTCCATGGATCTCTATTTGCGTGTCTATAAAATAAGTATAATTGTGTCTTAACTCCCTGATCACAGAACTTTGCAAGATTTTGACAGCAAAGATTTTATGATTCATACTGTTAAAGGACACATTCTAAGTAATAAATCCCATCACCAGAAACTTCCTCAGAATTAAGGACAGAATTTTAAAAAGTAGCAAAGACATAAACCCTAGGGCACAAATTTTTTCCCTGTGGCATCCTGACTGGCTAGGCCACCCTCTCCTACCCCCCTGCAGGTAGGGCTGACCTGGCTTCCTAAACTTTCTAGGTAGCCCCAGGATTCTTGCCTGTCCTGCCACCTAGTGGCAGCAAGGATTCTAGTGGCAGCAAGGATTCACATGACCAGAGCAAGTGTAGACGCCCTGTGTTCAAGCCACAGCCAAGCAAGTTTGTTTGTTTGTTTGTTTGTTTCCTCAGTCCCAGCTGAGACAGAGCCTCTCCCTTGCTTGGACCCTAGTCTTCAGATGCCACCTACCTCACAAAGCCTGTCTTCATTAGGACAAACTTCACTTTCAGATGAGCCATCAATTGAGAAGCCACTGTATTTGTTACCATTTATTTAAATGGTAAAACACAGAGATGGGATTTTTATTTTATTTTATTTTATTTTTTTAAGATTTTTATTTATTTATTTGACACAGAGAGAGAGATCACAAGTAGACAGAGAGGCAGGCAGAGAGAGAGGAGGGAAGCAGGCTCGCTCCTGAGCAGAGAGCCCGACACGGGGCTCGATCCCAGGACCCTGGGCAGAGGCTTTAACCCACTGAGCCACTCAGGCGCCCCGAGATGGGATTTTTAAAGAGACTTAAACACCCATACAAATAGAAAATGATCTCTATTCAGAAATTATCCATCTATTAGATTCAAGGCCACTGTGCTATACAGCTCTGAGGAACCGACAGGGCATTCTCAAGCTAGCCTATATGAATGGCACTGCATGGACCTTTCGCAAACACCCAAGGGTCCTGATGAGACTCACCAGTACTTAATATACCTAAGTTTGAGAACCTAAACTTGTCAGAACGCCCTCTTACTTCTTTCTTTGCAACAGGAGCTGTCTGGCCTTATATGCAAAGGTAAGCTCCTGAAACGCTTACTCATTTAAAAAAAAAATATCTTCAAACAAACCCTTCCTTAAAAACCCTATTTTTTTTTTAATTTTTAATTTTTAAAACTTTTTTTCAGTGTACCAGAATTCATTGTTTATGCACCACACCCAGTGCTCCATGCAAAACATGCCCGCCTTAATACCGACCACCAGGCTCACCCAACTTCCCACCCCCCACCCCTTCAAAATCCTCAGATTGTTTTTCAGAGTCCATAGTCTCCCATAATAACCCTAATTATTAAGGGGTCAAATGGCTTCTAGCTCCCTACACCTCTTGTTCAGCTCCCACTTATATTCAAAATAGAAAAACTCTGTCGGGGATGGGCAAGTAGGTGAAGGGGATGAAGAGGTACCAACTTCCAGTTATAAAATAAGTCATGGGGATGAAAAGTACAGCAGAGAAAATATAGTTAATAATACTGTAATACCATTGTATGTGACAGATGGTAACTATACTTACAGTGAGCACTGAGTAATACAGAGTTGTCGAATCACTGTGCTGTATACCAGAAAATAATATAACATTTTATGTCAACTGTACTTCAGTAACAAGAGTTAAAAAGATAAGAAAAGGTCTCTTTGAGTGGTCCCTTTATGCTAAGCCCAAAAGGGATAAAGCAGCATCAGCATAGGTTTCTTTTCTTTTAATCAAGTTGTCCCTTCCACCAAAGGGGGGAAACAGCAGCCAATCCCCTTTGTGGGTTTTCTGTTTGTTTCAGTGAAAGGTACAAAAGTTCAGCGAAAGAGAAAGGAGAATCTACATTTATTAAGAACCTACCAAGCAACAGACAGCAAGCTAAGACTTTTTTTATATATATAGGTTATCTCTCTTGAGAAAAAGTAAAGCAATGGGACCACAGTCAGAAATCAATCCCCACTTTGTCAGTTATTGAGGGTGTAACCTTGAAAACACATTTAAATTTTCTGAAGCCTACTTTCCTCCCATGTGAAATGAAAATACTACATTCCTAGTGGGTACTATACAGCTATGCACTACCTGGCATGTGTTGGTTGGATTCTCTCCTTTATTGTGGCCCCAGTTATACTTTCTAACTGGAGGCAGGCGGGGTGGGGCGGCAGCTTTAGGGAGCTAAGTTGGGTCCCAAACATTCCTGCACTTAGAAAACTGCCTTCAGGATTTGTCTATTTTTAAAAATACTTGCAAACCTATTTAGATGAAAATTAAGTTTTATTTTAAATACAAGCATATAGTCATTTCCTCATAGATGGAAAAGAAATAGGCAGAAAAAGAAGTAATGCATTATCGTATCTGACAATCATCATTAAAGGCAAACCGTGGAGTAAGCTGTGAAGGCACTTAAGGCTGCCGTACGGTGGATGGAAAAGTAGTTTTTCTACCAACTTTCCTACAACAGATATGCAGTGTTTATTGTTATTAACCACCTGACATCATGCAGGAACCAAACCAAATCCATAACAAAAAGGGCATAGTTAAAACCTTTAAAAGGACAAAATAATAGTCACAGGGCAGAGGGCATAAACTGGGAACAAGCAGATAGTTCCATTTAAAACATTCTTGAAATTCCCCCAGGAAGGTTTCTGTTTGCTTTGAAGCACCTCTCAGTGTTCTGTGAAAATATGCAGTCTCAAATTCCATTTTTGCTAGTTATATAAATTCACAGCAAATAAATTAAGTACCTGGCAAAAGGAGATCAAAAAGAACCAGAGAAATAGATGAATCAAGGGAAATATTATTACTGAACTCAATAAGTAAAAGCCTCGAGCTCTGAGGCATTTTTCTTCACCTTGTTAGCTTCTAAGACTGAAGAAATCATTTGAGAACTTTTATTACAAGCCTGGAGCCATGAAAGCCTTCATCTGACAAGGGCTTAATTAAATACAACAGTAAATTTTGTACTTACATCAGTTTTAGTTGCTTGAATAGTGCTTATGTTCCCCCCTCCCATATGTTCCGGATTCAAATTAGGACAGACATTCCAAAGGGAAAAAAATTTTTTTTTCTAACTGGGTATTCTATTATCATACAAAAACTTAGATAAATCCATATTGACTTCCATCATGATGAATAAATGTTGGACCCTCAGACACAGGAATAACACACATCGTATATGGATTAGATGTTTCAAGTAGGGTTTCACAACTCCATTAAAAATTCACTAGTAATCTACTGGAAAAAAATGGGATACTTATATTCTTTTTCTCAGTTAATAGCATTTTAAAATCCCTAGTTATTCAATAGAAACAATATGTAGAAAGCCCATGAATTTTTAAGAGACCTGGGCTGAACTACTCAATCTGTAATACATATTGTAACTGTGATCTTGGGCAAGGTATTCCATTTCTCTGAATCTCAGTTTTGCTGTCTATAGAATGACAGTATCTATTTCAGGGGAGTAATGTTAACTTATCACAGAAAATATACAAATAATAACACAATAAGGTCTACAGTGCCTAGGAAGAATCTAAGTAGATCCTCTGATCACCGACTCTTCTTTGCCTTAGTTTTTCAGCATCTTTCTCTAAACCAATCTTCTTGAGTTTTTTTCATACAACCCATTAAAACTTCTGCTTCTGCACCCCAGAACATGAGCATTTATAAATTATATATGTATGACTACACTAATATATTACAGAATACACAAAAATAGAACTTTTAGTAAGAGGATATAAAGATAAAATGAAAAGTAGTTTTAAATACTGGATTCATAGTATTACTTAATATTTCAAAGCACAATAAAGCTTAAGCCAAGCACATACTTCACACTGGATGAACACCCAGATGGCAACTTTTTTTTCTTTTTTAAGATTTTATTTATTTATTTAACAGAGAGAGATCACCAGTAGGCAGAGGCTGGCAGGGGGTGGCGGGGGGCAGGAAACAGTCTCCCTGCCAAGGAGAGAGTCCAATGCGGGGCCTCGATCCCAGGACCCTGAGATTATCACCCGAGGTGAAGGCAGCGGCGCAGCCCACTGAGCCACCCAGGTACCGCAATCTTTGTGATAATTCTGATTTTAGTTTTTTGGTCACCTTCTTGTCCTATCAGGTTAAACCTTGTATTTGCATCATAATGTGACTCAGGGCTACAGGGAAGTGTAAGCTCTACCATTTACTTATTGTTCACTTGCATTTTACTGTTAGGCTTATCTTCAAACTGTGGTTTCCTTAACAGTATTTCTGCACTCTTGTATCATTCTGTAAGAGTTTAAAGCTGGCCAACAAATTGTGTAAATCTGCTGAACCGAGTACATACGAACTGTAACTTTTAGCAAAATGCTAAAAGCAAAGACTAAAAAGCCCTGCCATGCCCTCTGAGTCACAGAGTTGCAATTCTCCTTTCAGGAAGCCTTTCCTAACACATGGGATGCAACAATGTAACATTCACACAAGGAAGTCACCATCAACAGAATGTAATAACGATTTTTCAACATATATAACAATTCCTGGTAAGGATTTTTTTTTAAATAACCAAAAGTTTGAAAATTTTCTCCCAACACCTGAAATGTCTTAGATACCTCCAAGTATACACACACCCTACACCGCACTTGGCCTTCAACTTTTGATACAGCTCCTCCAGTCTTTGTTCTACATGGCTTAAAACTGTTACCTTTTTAAATTATAAAACTAATCATGTTACCCACTCCCTCCTCAGATATCCTCAATGGCCCTACCACTCCTCCTTACAGGGTAAATCCAAACCCTTTGGCCTTGCATTAAAAGCCTAAGATATGGATAAGGGTATTATCTACATCCAGCTTTATCTCTTACCAATCCTCCACCACGCCTTATTCTGGAGCCCCACCACATTGTTAGATGTTTCTAACATATGGTCTTGTATACCTTCACTCATTCAGCAAGCATTTATTGGCTACCTATTATATACCAGGCATTGAGGAAAATAAGGAAGACCCAGTCATTCATTGCCTACAAATGCCCAGACTCCCAGCACAATTATCAAATAAATAAGATTACAGCATAATGTGAAAAATACTGTAACGGAGACTTAGACTTACTTGCCAAGAACAAACACCAGACCAGACCACTGGCTATAGTACTTGTCTGGGCTATAGAGCACTTGAAATTCATGATGCTCTTTGCAAAACATGTTCTTGTGGATAAAATATTGATTTACCAACAAGTTCAGTGTTATAACACATAGGGGACTCTTATTACCAGAAAATGTAACTCTATTATACCAATTAGAAAAAGAAAGAAAATCACAGCCACAAGCAAACAAGGCCACAAAAAAATAGGCTGTTTGTGTTTTTCCCGTTAATTTGCATTCATATGTACTTAAACAAATTTCACCGTGAATTCAGTTCATACTCCCAAACAGATAGATGCCAAGAAGTGATAAAGGTTAAAAGAAATTTTGAGTCAAAAAAAATTTTAATGAGGAAATGCTATTCATTATCTAACAGGAAGGAAAGCAATCCTGTCCTTACTGAATTTAATTATTAATCATTTGATAATTAAGTTTTAAAAGCAGAAGTCTTCACCCCAGCTCCTGGGAGCAGAGATGGATGACTAAAGACCTGGATACTCTCTAAGGTCCCTTTAAGCTCTAGAACTTTGGTTTCCACTGAAATTTGCATTCTATCCCTATATGCTGTATGTTCTGGGCACAAATAACAATGTTGTGCTTTTAATAATGTGTAATAAGCTGATCGTTTTAATGAAAACAGCCCATCCCACACACATGTACATATACTCACACATAAATACATACCCACAAAACACAACCCTGGAGGGCTGGGTCCCCTGAATCTATCCTTGAAGCACACCTAATGCTCTAGCCGTACATTTTTTTCCATATTTGACAAACCAAGCATAAGTTATGTTTTCTTACAAAAGATCCTAGCAATTAGATACTAGAAATTTCACCCCACACTCTACCGACACTACAATATATTTACAATGCATACTTGTGGCACGTGCTGGATAGACGAGTTTTGAAATGAGGACAGTTGTAAATGGTAAGAAAAATTATCTTGTTACAATTCCCCATCTTAAGAGGAGTTGGACATCTTTTAAGCATTATTATTTCAGCTGTAATAATCCTGAATTAAGTTAATGGACAAAAATAACCCTAGATACACTTGGGCTAAAATAATTTTGTATTTGTATTTTAAAATACTTTTTGTATTTTGTGTTTGGGGCACCAGGGTGGCTCAGTCAGTTAAGCGTCTGCCTGCAGCTCAGGTCATGATCCCACCCTGCACTGGGCTCTTTGCTCAGCGGGCAGTCTGTTTCTCCCTCTGCCCCTCACCCCACTTGTGCACTTTCTCACTCTCTGTCTCCTTAATAAAAAAATAAAATGTCAATAAATAAATAAATACATAAATAAATGTTTTAAAATGTTAAAAAAATACAAAATGTTTCACAGTGATTTTCCTTCATATAACTCTGATTTCTAGGGCACCTGGGTGGCTCAGTTGGTTAAGTGTCTGCCTTAGGCTCTGTTCATGATCTTGGGGTCCTGGGATTGAGTCTCACATGGGGCCCCCTGCTCAGTAGGGAGCCTGCTTCTCCCTCTCACCCTCCCTCTGTCCTTCCTTCCCTCTCTCCCTCTCAAATAAATAAAATCCTTAAAAAAAAAAACCTGATTTATGGGCGCCTGGGTGGCTCAGTGGGTTAAGCCGCTGCCTTCGGCTCAGGTCATGATCTCAGAGTCCTGGGATCGAGTCCCGCATCGGGCTCTCTGCTGAGCAGAGAGCCTGCTTCTCTCTCTCTCTCTCTGGCTGCCTCTCCGTCTACTTGTGATTTCTCTCTGTCAAATTAATTAAAAACAAAAAACAAAAAAAAAAAACCTGATTTCTAGTTAAAAGAAAAACAAGAAACTAAACAATGTTGAAATAGAATACTCAATTTTTTTGATACAAACTATATTTTCCTATAAGTAATGTTCTAGTGACCTAACGCAGAATACATAAAAAAGTTGAGATAGAAACTCTATTTTGCTTCTTAAAATCTAAAGACTTCCAAATGATTTAATTCCCTCAAGTACATGCCGGCTCATTACAGAAATCACACAGGTTATGCCAGCTCAAGCTCTCCCATTTCCATTCTGTCCCAAGTATCAAACCCTGAAAATGCAGAGACAATAAACATTAAACGAACATTTAAAAAAAAAAATGCAAAAAGCAGCCCAGCGCATTAGGTGACTGTAGACCTTTGTGTCTGAAATACAAAAGGGGAGGTGGAAACCTCAGACCATTCCAAACAGAAAATGTCAGATTTTATGCTCAGATTTCCATTTTTATAATTTATATTTTATTTTTTTTTTTAGACTTCTGTTTTTAAAGGACTGTATCCTTTTATGGAAAAAGAACTACTGGACTTCTTCAGAATATACGGTACTCTAATTTTCTTTCACATTGATCAATTCGTTCAGTATTTGATGAATCCTTTCTGAATTAAGTACATTCAAGGTCAAAAGAGTGTGACCTGAACTTTGAGGTTTGGGTTGAAACAGACCCAAAACTAAATTACTGAAATTAACAATATCAACGTCATAAATAAGGTTATAAGTAAGTCTTCCCACCAGTTCCTTTGCCCCCTGAACCAACTTTTGAACTCTGAGCAGAATACATTCTCCTAAAAGTAGCAATTCTAGGAAAAGCAATGGGTATTATTCCTCTACTGTATTACCGTCATCCAAGTCACTAAATAGCAATCATTCAGGGGGTATGAAAATAGGAAAAGAAAAATAGGCCAAAATGGCTGTTCAAGCATTATCCCCTGACAACACATTCACAATTCCTGTTCTCCTGAAGACAATAGTTTTAATGTCATGAACACATTTTGATCACACCCAGAAAGTATAATTAAAATGAAAATACTAACATAATGTAGTTCTTGAGTTTCAGCCAATTTTAGATAGCATTTAATAGCTATAAGAGAGCCATAACATTTGCCAGTAATTTTAATCAAATTATACTTAAACGCTTACCATAGTATTTTAGCAAAAACAACAGCTAGAAATAAGAGTCCCAAACTATTAATGACAGTAATGCTCACACAGCATTTCCATAAGAAAACTGATCTGCAAATGGAAAAGTACTTGTCCATTAAAATTATTAAGTCCTTTGTTTTCTCAATCATTAGGCTACTACTATGGCAATGACAACAATTCTTTTTTCTTTTTAAATAGTCACAAAAGAGAACAACACAATCACAATCTCCAGCTGTAAGTTTGTGACTATCAGTTGTTACTTGTTCCCAGTATAACTTTATGAATCAAGGAGCAAATGTTTTCATAATGAAAAGTTCTTAAAATGACAAAGGACCTTAGGATGTAGAAATTTTACTAGATCATGCTGCCTCCTGGAGGCCAAAGTACATAAGAATACTACATTTATCTCAATTGTCTACTTTCAACAAACATCACAAAACCTCAAGTTCAAGTGCTGACAATCACCAAACAAAACATGTCCTGCTTATTTTTTACTTTAAGTGATTCTTTCTCATTTCTGTAGAAACATATACTTGCATTAAAAAAAAAAAAACAAAAACAAAAAACTGGTGCCCCAGGTGCCCCACCTGGGTGGTAGAGTCAGTAAGCTTTCAACTCTTGGTTTCGGCTCAGGTCTCAATCTCAGCCTTTTGAGATCAAGTCCAGCATTGGGCTCTGTGCTCAGCTCAGAGCTGGCTTGAGACTCTCTCTCCCTCTCTCCCTCCCCCTGCTTGGGCTCTCTCTAAAATAAATATATCTTAAAAAACAAAACAAAACAAAAACTGAAATGGGTAGGTAAAAATGTTTACTGTAAATGACCCAAACCTGAAAAGATCAAGCAAATGACCTAAATATTCTGCTGTCAATCACAAATATGGTGTATGAGGGGTGCCTGGGTGGCTCAGTGTGTTAAGCCTCTGCCTCCAGCTCAGGTCATGATCTCAGGGTCCTGGGTTAGAGTCCTACATTGGGCTCTGTGCTCAGCAGGGAGCCTGTTCCCCGCCCCCCCAACTGCCTCTCTGCCTACTTGTGATTTCTCTGTCAAATAAATAAATAAATAAAATCTTTTAAAAATATATGGCATAGAGTAAATGCAAACATTGAAAATGTATACTGTAAGTTTAAATACAGTGACCTGAAAGTTCATCTTTAAATACCAAAAAAGACTACACTGCTATACTTAATAGACCCATACACGTAAGAAAGGTAAGGTATAAAGTAAAATTTTATCTAAAAGTATCATGTTGTATTAAGCAAAATGATTAAGTTGTTTCTCACTACAGCAAACATACTGAGAAGGAACACACGTGCAAGCAACTGTTGTAAAATCCTCGTTCAGGATATTACTGACAAACAATCTGTAGAAAACACTAGATGAATAAAATGTCTTAATTCAAGGAAGTCAAGAACAATGCAATCTTCCTCCCTGCTTTTTGGCTACATGCTGTTCCTTGTGTTCAAATAATAAAAGATCTGGTAAGTGGGAAGTTTCAAAGCATTCACACGGGGCAATTCTGTAGCAGAGTTACCCTGGGGATAAACATTCTCTCTACTGCAAAAAGCCATTCCAAGTAGGTCAAAACACTCCCAAACGATATTTAGGATCACCAGAACCTTCAAAAAAGACTTTAATACTGCCACATCACCCAAAAGGTGGAAAAATACAAAGAATCACAAAATACACTGTTAGATACAAGAACATTAAAGATGATAAAAAGAGCAACTGTTTAAAGATTTAAATTTTCTAAGATTCTGAATTGAAGTCTAGTCAACTTAAGATATTTAGCAGCAAAATATTTGGTCAAAAGCATGCTTATGATCCTATTGAGTTAAATAAAAGAAAATAATATCTAATGACTAGGATAGAAATACAGACTACATGGAAACCAAACCTTACTTAAAACAACAAGCATTTGGTAAAGACCCAGAGGCTGGGATATCACATTGATATATTTTTTTTAAACATTAGTGAAAAGGGGCACCCCTGGGTGGCTCAGCTGGTTAAATTTCTGCATGGGCTCAGGTCATGATCCTGGGGTCCTGGGATCAAGCCCTGCCTGCATTGGTCTCCCTGCTCGCGGGGAGTCTGCTTCTTTCTCTGACCCTCCCCCCACTCTTGCTCTTTAATAAATAAACCTTTTTAAAAACAGTAAAAATAAAAAGACTAGAGATTAATGGAAAGCTAAAGTCAATTTTTTTTTTTAAGTCAAAGATTTTATCTAATATCAGCCAGAGCATAGGGGCATCTTGTGGAGGATGTTAGAAAAGCAAACAGTCCATACAGAAAACCCTAACTTCTCTGGGACTCTTGTATCAACACTGTGAAGCTCTTGCCACTGTTTTCCTCATTTCTTCAACAATTTCTGGCTGTGTGGGTACTCCAGATAGTGAGACAGAAAACTAATTTTATAAGCTAGAGCATCTTTATGGTGAGTGCTGTGAAGTGTGTAAACCTGGCGATTCACAGACCTGTACCCTTGGGGCTAATAATAAATTATATGTTTAAAAAAATAAAAATAAAAAAATAGTTAACAAAATTCATATGCTCCAATAAAAAAAACTTTCATTTAAATATTTACATTTATTAAAAAAAAAAAAAAAAAGCAAAAGCTAGAGCATCTTTTTCCTTCCATGACTCAACAGAAATCTAAGACCTTACTGTTGAGAAAACCATAACAATCCTAAATAGGTGACTGGCCTAAAAATGCTAAATCCTCACAACTGACTCCTCTTTCTGTTCTTATGCCTAGATGGGACATCTAATTTACATTAAAATAAATCTTTTTTGGGGGGGTGTGACAAGTATCTAAGAACATGTTAAAAAAGAGGTAAATTTAGGGGCACCTGGGTGGCTCAGTGGGTTAAAGCCTCTGCCTTTGGCTCAGGTCATGATCCAGGGGTCCTGGGATCAAGCCCCCAATCGAGCTCTCTACTCAGTGGGGAGCCTGCTTCTACCTCTCTCTCTCTGTGTATGCCTACTCTCTGCCTACTTGTGATCTCTGTCAAATAAATAAAATCTTAAAAAAAAAAAAAAAGAGGTAAATTTATCCTAACGATGGAGTGGCTTCTCATAGATTCAAAATGCAGGTCTGCAACTCAGCCTCAAGAATGACTAGAACTGGGAATGGGAAGACCACTGAAAACCATGGGAATGTCTGCTTCTTGCCTCCAAGTTGCATTTCATGAATGGTTTTCTGTGCTCAACTTTGTTATTCAGTTCCCCTGGACTATTACACATAAGCCCCAATTTCACATAGTAACAGGATTTCCTCAGTTCAAGTTTCACATTCCTACAAGGATATATTTTTTAATTTAAATTCCAGTTAAAAAATAATAAAAATAAAATACATTCTAGTTAACACACTGTGTAATATTGGTTCTAGAAGAATATTTGGATTGGCCCAGCTAAGGAAGTCATCTGGGCCCAATCAAATAGGGTGCTAGGAAGCCCATCTCTTGATGAATTCTTCTAGCTTTTGTACATCTGAAAATGTCTAAAATGTTTTTATTTCACCTTTATTTTTGAAAGACATTTTTGGCGATACAGAATTCTAGGGTTTTTTTTTTTGTTTTGATTTGAGTACTTTAAAGATGTTGCTCTTTTGTTTTCTCACCTGCATTTTCAGACAAAATCTGCTGTCAAAGACCTTTGCCTTTATTCCTCTGTATGTATGGTATCATTTCCCCACCGGATGTCTTTTTTTTTTTTTAATTTAAGTAGGCTCCACTCCCATGTAACATGGGGCTTGAACACCGCCCTGAGATAAAAAGTTGCATGCTCTACCTACTGACCCAGCCAGGTGGCCCACTCTGGTTGCTTTTAAGATGTTCTCTTCATCATGGATTTGAAGTAATGTGATTATGATGTGCTTCTGTGTAACTTAGTGTTTGGAGTTTCCTGAGCTTCTTGTATTTATGGATTTATTGTTTCCATCAAGTTCGGTAATTTTTTTGGCTATTCCTTCAAAATTATTTTCTGTCTCCTACGCCTTTCAAAGATTACAAGTAAATTATATCAGGCCACTTAAATTTGTCCATGATTCACTTACCTTCTTTTCAGTTTTTCTCAGTCTTGTCCCCCTACCCTCATTTTATTTCAGATAATGTCTATTATGCTCAAAAGTTTCTTAGTCTTTTGGAGGCGTTTGGGTAGCTCAGTCAGTTAGGTGTCTGCCTCCAGTTAAGCATCTCCCTTCAGCTCAGGTCATGATCCCAGGGTCCTGGGACAGGGCCCCAAGTGGGGCTCCCTGTTCATCAGGGAATCTGCTTCTCCACTGTCTTCTGCCCCCCTCTACACCATGCTCTTTCTTGCATGCATGTACACTCTCTCTCTCAAATAAATAAAATCTTTTTTAAAAAGTTCCTTGGTCTTTTCTTCTGCAATGTCTAATCTGCCATTAATCCCAACTGGTGTGATTTTCATCTCATATTATAGTTTCCATCTTTCAAAGTTCAATTTGGTCTTTGGTCAAAAATGGTCTTTTTTCCATCTCCCAGGTCTGTTTTTCATTTGTTTTGCCTTTTTTTTCAACATGTAATGCATATATAGTAACCTGTTTTAATGACTTCTGATCGTTACAATGTCTGTTAGTTTTGGATTGGTTTCAAATGATTATCCTCCTTATTAAGGATTATAATGTTTCTTTGCATGCCTAGTAATCTTTGATTAAATGCCAGACATTGATAATGTTATTCTTCTGGATACTGGATATTTTTATACTACTAAAAATATTCTTGAGTTTTGTTCCAAAATGCCATTAGAAATTACGTGAAAACCATCTGTGCCTCTCAGGGCTTGCTTTTATGATGTGTTAGGTAGGTCCAAGGCATTGCTCAGTCTAGGGCAACTTATTCTGTTCTATGAAGGCAAAAGTCTGAGTATTCTCCCCAAGGTCCCATGACTCAGAAAAAGGACTATTCCCTTTGAGCACTGGGCACTGTTTCTTATAATCTCTATCAGCGGTTTATCATGGCCTTTGGGTAGTTTCCTTATATGTAAACAATGATCAGTATTCTATAGTGGGTCTCCCTACAGATCTCTGGAGATTTCCCTTTGCAGCTCTGGTACTCTGTCCTAGAAATCCTAACCACAGTGGTCTAACTTCTCAACTCAAAGAATCCTCTGTGCTCTTCCTGAGATCTTCGCCCTCCCTGAGCTGTGGACTAGAAACACTCTCAAAGCAGTAAAACTTGGGAAATCTGAATACTTGCCTCATCTATTTCCCATCTCCCGGGGATAACACTTCTCAAGATCATTGTTCCTTGTTACCTTATGCCACGTCTTTTGTCTGTTTTGTTGGTTGCTTGCTTGCTTATTTTAGTTTTGTTTTAGATGGGAGGGTAAATTCAGTTATCCCATCATAGGCAGAAGCAGAAGTTCAAATCTATCATTTGAAGAGGGAAAGAAGAAACAATTCAGAGACTGACTGGCAGATACCCCAAAAAGCATTCATACTGCATGGATTCTATAATAAAGAATACTCAGGAGCACATGGAATTTATCATATCATGACAGACACATTTGACATTTCTGATTTTTTAAAATAAATATTTATTAAGTGTCTAATATGTTCCAGACTATCAAGATATGTAAGTGAAGAACATGTGACTTCTGTCCTCCTGCAGCTTTTAATTCAGTAGAGAAGACAGACGAAACAAATAGTTTCTGAGTAAACTGAGATAAAGAGTGACAGATGACCATGTAGTGCAGAGTCCTGAAATGAATCAAACCTCAGAAATCAAAATAAGTAGTAAAGGTAGGCTTGTGGGAAGGGGCAAAAGGGGTGAAGGGAAGTGGTAGGTAAAGGCTTCTAGGTATGGAATGAAGAAGTCACAGGAATGCACGGTACAGCACAGGGAATATAGTCAATGATATTGTAACAGTATCATATGGAGACAGATAGTAACTACATTTGTGGTGAGCATAGCAAAATGTACAGACTTGTTGAATCATTATGTTATATGCCTGAAATGGATTTGACACTGTATACCAACTATATTTCAATTTAAAAAAAAGTGTGAGGTGCATTGAAAAGCTAAGAAATCTTGTCAGAATAGGAATTTCAAAGCTTAGTTTTAGAAATAACTTATTTTAAACTTTAGATGAAATAACCAGTAATTGTCTTATTTCATCATTTACTAAACGATAAAAATAAAAATAAGAAATTCTGGTAGCCATTTGCAATGACATGGATGGAAGCAGAGGGTTTTATGCTAGGCAAAGCAAGTTAATCAGAGAAAGACAGTTATATAATCTCACTGATACATGGAATTTAAGAAATAAGACAGAGGATCACAGGGTAAGAGAGGGGAAAAATGAAACAAGACAAAACCAGAGAGGGAGAAAAACCATAAGAGACTCAATCCCAGGAAACAAACTGAGGGTTGCTGGAGAAGTGGGGGTAGGGGGATAGGGTGGCTGGGTAATGGACATTGGGGAGGGTATGTGTTGTGGGGAGCGTGGTATGTTTTGTAACATAATAAAAGCCACATATGAAAAAAAAAAAGCCACATATGATAAACTGATAGTGAACATCATACTCATTTGAGGAAGACTAAAAGCTTTTCCTCTATAATCAGAAACCAGGGAAGGATGCCTGCTTTCACCACTTCTATTCAACATAGTACTGGAAGTTCTAGCCAGAGCAAACAGGCATGAAAAAGAAATAAAAGGCATCTAAATTGAGGGAAGAAGTAAAATTATCTGTTTGCAGATGATGATCTTATTGGCCATTTAGGAAACCCTAAAGATTACACACACACACACACACACACACACACACACACACCCCTGTTATAAATGAAAAATAAATTCTGCAAAGTCAACACACAAAACTCAACTGCATTTCTGTAAACAATGAACTGAAAAGAAAATTGTAAAAATATATTTGCAAGAGCATCAAGTAGACTACTTAGGAATACCCAATGAAAACTATAAAATATTGCTGAAAGAGATTTTAAAAGACAAATGGAGTGGCACCTGGGTCGCTCAGTCGGTTGAACATCTGACTCTTGGTTTTGGCTCAGGTCATGATCTTAGGGTTGTGGGATACGGTCCTGCATCAGGCCCTGTGTTCAATGGGGAATCTGCTTCTCTCCCTCTCCTTCTGCCCCTCCTCCTGCTTATTCTCTCTCTCAAATAAATAAAATATATATTTTTAAAGATTTTATTAAACAGAGAGAGAGAAAGCGAGAGAGGGAACACAAGCAGGGGGAACAGTAGGCAGAGCGAGAAGCAGGCTTCTTGCTGAGCAGTGAACCCGATGTGGGACTCAATCCCAGGACCCTGGGATCATGATCTGAGCCGAAGGCAGATGCTTAACAACTGAGCCACCCAGGTGCCCCTCAAATCAATAAAATCCTTAAAAAATGTATTGTTAAAATGTCAGTACTACCCAAATCAACCTACAGATTCAATCTCTATAGAAATCCCAATGACTTTTTTTGCAGAAATAGAGAAATCCATCCTAAAAGTCATATGAAATCTCAAGAGATTCTGAATACCTGCTGTAATTTTGAAGAAAAAAAAACCTGGATAACTCACACTTCTTGATTTTGAAACTAAATACAAAGCTACAATCATTAAAACAGTGTAGCACTGTCATAAAGATATACAGACCAGTGGAATAGAACAGAGAAGTAAAAAATAAACCCTTACATATATGGTTAAATGATGTCTGACAAGGAAGCCAATACCATTTAATGGGGGAAAGGACGGTCTTTCCAACAAAAGGTGCTGGGAAAAGTAGGTATCTACATGCAAAAGAATTAAGTTGGACCTTTACCTAATACCACATGGAAAAACTTAAATGGGTCAAGAACCTAAATTCAAGACCTAAAACAATATAAGTCTTAGAAGAAAACATAGGACAAAAGATTCACAACATTTAATTTGACAACAAAGCAAAGGGACAAGTAACAAAATAAAAATGGACAAATTTGACTTGATGAAAATCTGTTTGTGCATATAGGACACTATCAAAAGAGTATAAAAAGGCAACCTACATAATGGGAGAAAATATTTACAACTCTGATAAGGAATTAATATCTAGACTACATATAGAATTCCTAAAACTCAAAAAAAAAAAATACCCACAGGTTTTTGTTTTTTTTGGGGGGGTGCAGAAAATGGAGATTTGGTGTCTAATGGGTATAGTGTTTCAATTTTATTAAAGATGAAGAGTTTTGGGGATAGAGGGTGGAGATGGTTGCACAAAACTGTATTTAATACCACTGAACTGTACACATAAAAATGATGAAGACAACAAAATTTATGTTATGATTATTTTACCACAGTTTTTGAAAATGAAAAAAAAGTTCTGTAGATGTTTGAGCAGACACAGAAGTAAAGAAGAATACCACAAAATCAGGAGCAAAAGAAATCTTGCTACACAAACATCTTCTTGAACTCCTTTGATTAATTCAGGCAACTAACAATCATCAGTGCATTAATGTTTTTGTTTGCTTTATTTACTGTTGGTTAAGCCTTGAGGAAAGGTTTTTTCCCAGAAAGAAATCTTAATGATTTTACAAAACAAAAGGAGAAATGGAATAAACTGTACCTAAGGCAAGGAGAAATGGAATAAATTGTACCTAAGGCAATGATAAACTGGAATCCAAGGAAAATTTCTCATTTGCCATGGTATAGACAAAGTTTACATATGTACGATGCTTTAAATATAAATTACTTAATTCTGAGAACATAGCAGGCTAAAAGTTCTAAGTCCCATTTCATTAAAATTCAAAGGGTTTTAAAAATACTTTGTAACTTAAAATCATTTGTCCATATGTTAAATGGCAAAACTGGGTGATAGAACTGGAGGTCATACTCTTTCCGAATTTATGCAAAGTAGAAATTTTCCATAACAAAAAAATTGTTCATTTTGTGCATAAGGTGTTTATATACTTCAGCTATTAAGGATCACATAGTTCCATAGGGCAATGATGGGCTAGAATTCAGAGCAGGGAAAATGCTCAAATAATTCACCCATCTTATGATCCCTTAAGTTCTCTACCTTTTGTCTCAGGGTCCCAACTTCCAAAAAGTAGCACATCCAACCAATCCAGCTGGTTATATTACTTTGCAATAGAACTGTACCTCACAAACTGGTATACCTACATGTATATTGCTAATTTTTTCTGCAGATTCCCACTTTTTTTTTTTTTTTTAAACCAACATGCCATTCTTAGACAAATGAATCTTTAACCTGTTTTTGGATGAAGAGTGATCTGTCCGTTCATGGGTGCATAGTGATCTCCACATTCACTAAGAAAGAAAGATGAGATCTGAATAGTGTCTGGTACATACTGACAGTAAACTCCTCAAGAACTACCCTGTACCATGGGCATATATGCAAAACATTTTCCTATAAAATTGTTCCCCAAATCACTGAAGAACAATGAAAAAGGATGGCTTCTCAGAGTGCTATTTCAGGAAAGACTTACGAATGGAAAATGTTAAGGAGCAAAGTTTAAAAGAATCTCAATGTGAGCATGCTTTTTATTTTTTAAAATATTTTATTTATTTGACAGAGGGAGAGTGAGCACAAGCAGGGGGAGTGGCAGGCAGAAAGAGAAGGAGAAGCAGGCTCCCCACCAAGCAGGGAGCCTGATGCAGGGCTCAATTCCAGGATGCCAGGATCATGACCTGAGCGGAAGACAGATTCTTAATAGACTGAGCCATCCAAGCGCCCCTCAGCATGATATTTAATCAATTTTAATCAATCAGATTGGCAATCAGTCAACAACTATTCAGAGTGCCCACATTTACATAAGCTTCCTACAGAACACACAAGTGCACACAAGAAAGGAAAGTCCAGGAAGCTCTATTTCCCAACAAATTGACTTGTGAAGGATTTCCAAAGGCATGCAGTTCAGGAAAGTAAGAAACCCTGTTCTTGTTATCTTTAAAAGACAGGCATGACCTTAATTAGTAATTTCCTCCTTACGTGTATTTAAAAGAAAAATAAATTTAAGGAAAAACACAAATATAAACCAAAAGAAACTGATACACCACTGGTAATGTCTTTGCTATAATTTTAAAATTAGAGGATCACAGGGCGCCTGGGTGGCTCAGACAGTTAAGCAATCAACTCTTGATTTTGGCTCAAATCATGATCTCAGGGTCATGGGAGCAGAGTAGCACAGCGGAACCGTGCTGGGCTCATGATCTCAAGGTCCGAGGATCAAGCCACATATTGGGCTCTGTGCTCAGCAGGGAATCTACTCGAGATTTTCTTCTTCTCCCTCTCTCTGCCCACCCCCCACTCACATGTGTGTGCACACACATGCACACTCTAAAATAAATAAATCTTCAAAAAAAAAATTAGAGGATCATGACATTGTGCAATATTCTAATTTATACTGCAATCCATGAGAAAGAGGATTACAGATGAAACTGGTTCTTACATCTTTGCATTTTATGTTACTACACAAACATGGCTTCACCACTTATACCACAAGCTGTCCAATAATGATACATGTAGGCATTATACAAGAATCACAATACCCACACATAAATATGTTCATTGCTTTTGTACAAAGTACAAAACAAAAAGAAACCTAACCACATGAAAAAACTGACTAAAAATATACAATTTAAGATTAGGAGAGTACAGGCAAGATCTCAATTACCCCTTCACAAAGCTTCATCTGAAGTGCAAGAGAGGTAAACCTAGTGCCTCCAGTCTCGCCACTCTTCTAATTAGAGTCATGCCCACGTTCAATCAAGAACGTATCCAAACGGGGTCAACATGGGACAGAGTATCAGAGCCCAAGCAGTATGAGGACAAGAGCACAGAGGGAGGAGAGGCAGCAGCAACAACAGACTGGGTATGTATAGCAGAACTGACCAAATAAGAAAATACATTAAGGATAATAGCCAGAATACCCACTTTCTGAAAAGATGTTGCAAATATGGCAAGGGAGAAAACTGGAATGAATCCTGTGGTGTCAGATTAGAACTAGCTATATCTTTATGAACAGCTCACAATTTTTAGATTGAGAATGTATAAATATGTGAGTGTGCATGCGTGTGTGTGTGTGTGTGTGTGTGTGTATGGATGTATGCATATAACTGCGTATATTCCCCTAGCTGAGAAGCCCTGAGAGCAATTAACACCCCCATAGTCATGATCTTGGTTTCTCTATACCATTCTCCACTAAGAAAAACAAGGACTCCTTGGAGAATCACTGATGCCAGGACAATTCCAGTACGGAGGCAAAAGGGAAGAACAAGATGACCTTGGAACAACTTGTGTCCACCAGAAGTGCTCAAAGAATTATGGGAACTTGTCAAACAGAAACAAAAGCTACAACCTGAAAGGAGTATAACAGATAAAAACCTACCAGGAAATGATGCATACATACTACTGTAACCAAATAAACTTAAAGTTTGATGAGAAAGGAGATATTTACAGTCTCAAATTACTCAACCACAAAATACTTGGTAATTAATTACAGAGAAAGAAATTTGCATTAGAGAAGCCTGGCAGAAATCACATTAGTCAAGGGATCAAAGTGAACAGCATTAGCAATGAGACAGAAAAATCAGTCATCTTATGATTGCTAAGAATCAATTAGAAGGAAAGCAGTGTAAGTCTTGTGATATGCCTATTAAAGACATCTAAACTCAATCTCATCATGAGGACACTTCGGACAAACCCATTCCATACAACAGCTGGCCTTCAATCTTTGGAAGTGTCAAGGTCATGAAAATGAAGGAAAGACTAAGATTCTGTTCCAGATTGTAGGAGACTATAAGTACACAGAGCGGCTAAAAGCAAGGGGCAATTCTGAACTGGATCTCCTGCCATAAAGGACATGACTGGGGCAACTGGTGAGACTTGAATGGGACCTGTTGAAAAGGACCTGAATTGTTGGAAGCTATTTACTATCCTGATTTTGATGGCTGTATTATGAATACATAGGTGAATGTCCTTAGTTTAAAATATACATATGCACTAAATATTCAGGGTTGATTGGGTATCAGGTAGACCACTTACTATCAATCAGGAAAAAAAATTCTATGTACTATAATTGTAATTTTTTTGGCACATTTGATACTATTTTAAATTTATTTAAAATTTTAAGTTAGGGGCACCTGGGTGGCTCAGTGGGTTAAAGCCTCTGCCTTCAGCTCAGGTCATGATCAGGCAGGGAGCCTGCCTCCCCATCTCTCTCTGCCTGCCTCTCTGCCTACTTGTGATCTCTGTCTGTCAAATAAATAAATAAAATCTTTAAAAATAAATAAATAAAATAAAATAAACTTTTCAGTTTAATTTTAAGTTTAAAAGACACAGAATCCGTACTTATTAATTACCCTAAACACATCATCTGACTTTGATTACCTCAAATTCTCAGTCTACAAATGGAAACAATATTGCCTATTTTTCCAGGAGTATTATGAAAATTAAATTACATAAAAATACAAAGGTTAGTATGCTGGAAGAAATATTTTAACATAAAACTACATTACTTTATAACTCTACCTCAGAAAAACTGTCTCAGGAGATACCTTATGGTGTCAGGTTTTTCCCAGTTTTTCCTTGCATCCCTCCCTTATGTCTCTCCCCATAATTCAGCCTACAGGAGGTGATCCCCAGTGCCCTACCTTTCCCTTCCTCTTACTCAACACATGTTCACGGTTTTTTAAGATTTCATTTATTTATCTGGCAAAAAGAGAGAGCACAAGCAGGGTGAGTGAGTGGCAGGCAGACAGTGAAGGTGAAGCAGATGCCCTGAGGAGTGGGGAACCTGACGCGGGGCTCAATCCCAGAACCCTGAGATCATGACCTGAGGGTAAGGCAGATGCTTAACCGACTTAGCCACCCAGGTGCCCCAACACACATTCACATTTCAAGACCTAGCTCAAGTACCCCTTTTTCTACGAGCCCAAATGACTCTGCTCCAAGGGCCCAGATACAATGGCTCCCTTACTTGCATTTCCACTATTCCTTCTATATACACTCACCATAATACCTCTAACATCATATAGCACTGTGATCTGCTTCTGTTCATTTCTCTATTAAGATGACAGCCTCCTGAGCACCTGGGTGGCTCAGTTGGTTAAGCGACTGCCTTTGGTCAGGTCACAATCCCGGAGTCCCAGGATCAAGTCCCGCATGGGGCTCCCTGCTCAGCAAGGCATCTGCTTCTCCCTCTGACCTTCTTCCTTCTCATGCTCTCTGTCTCTCAGTCAAATAAATAAATAAAATCTTTTAAAAAAAAATGGTGATGGTCTGTTTAATGGTATGAACCTAATTCATCTTAGCCACCGTCATGCTTAAACCAGGACTCAAGACCTGGCAGGTGCTTAAGAAATGAGTTCTGAATAAATAAATGCATCAACCAAAGTGAATGAGCAAGTAAAGTCATAAAAAAGGCCAAGATTACAATCTGCAGGACCTCAAGATTTGGGAACAGATCAGGCAAGCACTTACTTTTAATTTTTGCCACACAGTTCTCTGTCTTGTACCTGTGTCCTTCTCTCAATAAGTTGAGTTTTTTACACACACACACACACACACACACACTCATCAAAACAAACACTGAAGATACCTATCTCTGCCTCTTCTAGTACCATGGTGGGGGAGGAGGGTGGATTTCTTTTCCATATTGATTTCATCCAACAAATACTTGAGAACCTGCTATGTATGACGCACCACACTAGGATTCCAAGGTGAATAAATCAGACAGTACACTGGTGGGAAGGGACAGCATTTGAGTGTGTCTGTTCCAAATCTTGCTCTATCAGGCATTTAACCTGGCTACACATCTCTATTTAACAGATGAAAAACATCACACGACATTCAAGGTAAGTGACTTGCCCTAGGTCACTGAGCAAGTTAATGGATGACCCAGGACTAGAAAGGCTAAGCCTTTCCGTTGTACGTTTAATTTCAGTTGTGTTAGATTATCTCCTACAATGCAAATGGAACAGATAGTCTCACCTAATACAACCCAATAGTTCATACAGCACACTGGCCTCACCTTGAAACCAGAAATCTAATGCTTAACAGTAAAGACAATAAACTTGAACTCCAGGAAAGTCAAAGAGTAAATTTAGTAACCTTGAGTCATCCAACCACACCTCAGGAAACTACTGAGAAATATAAAGGTGATTCTAAAATATGAAAGTCTAGTGAAGGAAACACAAAATTTAAGGGACCAAAGCCTTTATTTATTCTGGTACTCAGCCAATATCCTCTTTACTTAAAAGTAAAATGTGAGACTACTCAGGACAGCAGCTCCACTACACACGAGACTTTTTTTTTTTTTTAGATTTTATTTATCTATTTGACAGACAGAGATCACAGGTAGGCAGAGAGGCAGACAGAGAGAGAGGAAGGGAACCAGGCTCCCTGCTGAGCAGAGAGCTTGATGCGATGCGGGGCTCTGATCCCAGGACCCTGGGATCACGACCCAAGCTGAAGGCAGAGGCCTTAACCCACTGAGCCATCAGGGCGCCCCCACACGAGACTTTTTAAGAATCAACAATCCAGGGGCGCCTGAGTGGCTCAGTGGGTTAAACCACTGCCTTCGGCTCGGGTCATGATCTCAGGGTCCTGGGATCAAGTTCCGCATCGGGCTCTCTGCTCAGCAGGGAGCCTGGTTCCCTCTCTCTCTCTCTGCCTGCCTGTCTGTCTACTTGTGATTTCTCTCTGTCAAATAAATAAATAAAATCTTTAAAAAAAAAAAAAAAAGAATCAACAATCCGGTCAGTCTAGGGGACCTGTCTTAAAGCTGATTTTTCTTATTTTTGAATTTTCACATTCTCTTTTTTAACTTATAGTGCATGAATCATTTTGAGAGCCTGGGGGTGTGGGGGTACACAGATTATGGGAAGCGTTTGGCTTTATCTTTCTTCTCCTCCTGGGGACATCTCCAGAGCAGAAGGCTGGAGGCACACTGAACCAACTGCCACTCCCAGTAATCGGCTGGTGCTTTCCCCCTCTGGGCAGGACGTGTGCCCCTCACTGACCCCCCTCTAAATCTGACCTGTGCTTCAGGCTCCAGATCAATGCCACTTCCCATCTACACTCTTCCTCTGGGTCCCGCTGCAGGACCGCAGCACGTCCCTGCGCTCCAGACTTGTCAACTTTGAGTGTGTTGAACAGGTGCTGCTGTTGTCTCTCCATGGACAACAGAATCATAACCACACCACCTAGCCTGAGAGTGCACACCACTATAAAGAGCAGGTTAGTGTGGCCCACAAAACAAAGTAACTTTTCATTAGTGGCAACCATCAAGAAATTTTTACATACAATTCCCGCTTCTGGTCTTCTGTAGAAAAATCAGAAGTTCCACAGGCAGGAGGTCCTTACAGAAGCACATAGAGACAGATACATAAATAGACAGATCTGTCTCCATGTTTAGTAATTTAGCAAAGAAATTTCAAACTTAGAAAGAATATGTATCTTATTCACAATTCACAGTATAGCCCAATTCCCAGTCTCAACTTGGGCCTCATTTTCAGTGACTGCTTACGTGAAACATGTAAGTTCAGTCCCAAAATAATGAATGCATAAAGACCTACTGATGAAATGCAGTAAATAGGCTTTCTGCCATTTTCAGCACCCACAGAAACAAAAGATTTAATTCAATAATCCTATCATGAGCTAGCTGTTTCCTTCAGTCCGTACCCATATAAAAAGCTATTGTACCAGAGGCAACCTCCAACTTTCAACCTCATCATTTTTAAGCAATGGTCAAAGGGTAAGAATTATGTAAGTCAAAGTTCAACTTCCTAAATACCTATTTTGTAAATGGAAAAGAAAACCTTGACCCAGGCTTTTACAAATACTAAGCATGTCAAAACTTACTTTTAAAGAGCTGTATTATGAAGACTGTATATTCTTTTAAAGGGTTTTTTTTTTTTTCTGATAAGGACTAAAGAGGTTTCACTAAAGACATCACTGGATATCATTTTTTCTAATAAATCTCATTATGCCAAGTACATGTTCTCCTAGCTCTTTAAGAACCTTTGAACCATCTTCATACTCCATTTGTCTCACATTCTTTCATGGCCAATTCATGACACACCGCTTAGTCTTCAACTGGGAAGTGTTAAAGAAAGCAAATATTTGCACAGAAACTTATTCATTAATGACCTTTTTTTTTTTATTTTGTTTTGTTTTGTTTTTAAGATTTTATTTATTTATTTGACAGAGAGAGACACAGAGAGAGAGGGAACACAAGCAGGAGGAGTGGGAGAGAGAGAAGCAGGCTTCCCACTGAGCAGGGAACCGGATGTGGAATGATCCCAGGACCCTGCAGGATCACGACCTGACCTAAGCCTAGGGCAGACACTTAATGACTGAGTCACCCAGGCACCCTGGACCCTTGCTTTTCTATTTCAATTTGCTAAGCTTCTGTGAAAGATATTCTAATAAGCCAACCATGTCTTCATGCATTATCAATCACCATTTCAAATGTTATGCAGTTTGGAAGAAAGCACTTAAATCATTACAAATTTGGGACAGAGTGTCTTCTTAAGGGTTGCCAAAACTTTCCACTGATCTCTGAAGAAATGCCACCCATTTTGTTTGATCTTTGCCTTGTTCCTACTTTTCCATAATTAAGCACTTCTGAAGAACGGAGACTCCTGTCAGAAATCATTGCCTAATTCAGAGCTTTACGGAACTATACTGAAATAATCCAAAGTTTTTCCACCTCAGAAGTCAGCTATTCACTTTAAATGAGTAAAGTGTATAGTATTTTAACTATATCTCAATAAAGCTGGTTTTTAAAAAGAGACCTTGTCAATTTTCTAAAAAACAACAACCAAAAAACAAACAAAAATCCACTACCTCACAACGTATTACTTTGATTTGGTTTTAAGCCCTTTCAAATACTGCTCCTTCTTCAAAACTGTTATCACAATCAAGTGCAAAAGACTATGGTTCATTTTCATTTTTTTTTGATGACTACCCCTACTGATGTGGGAAACAAATGCAAAAGAAACATTAAATTTCCTTACTACTTACAGCCCACTACTGACAAGTCCTGGAAGCAGGCAGAGTGACATTCCTCTAGGAACGTCAGGCTTGATGTTAATATTAATACTTGATGTTAATATTAATACTTTGCTAAGGGCAAAAGGCAATCTTAGCCCGACCCCCAGGATCCTGTAAGTCTTTAACTTTAACATATAAAAATTCCTTGGAAACTTCCTTTATCTCTATCCCCCAAAATGTATGTTGGCAGTCATCCCCAAAGCATATGACCCACTGATATATATCTAAAGGGTCTCATGACTAAGGTTTTATTAGACAGTAATAAATGATCTTTTCCCAACAATAGCTAGCCCCCTCAAGGTCCTGGAAATCTTGCTTCCAAAATTCCTTAGAGACTTATGTTATCCTTAACCCCCTCCAAACTTGAAAGTATATATGTCACCGGTCCCAACCCCAGTGCAGCACTTTCTGCCCACAGGACCTGTCCCTGTGCTTTTTCTTCTTTTTTTTCCTAAGATTTTATTTATTTATTTGAGTGAGGGAGAGAGTGCATATGTGCAAGAGAGAACATGAGCAGGGGGAGGGGCAGAGGGAGAAGCAGACTCTCCACTGAGCAGGGAACCTGACGGATGTGGGACTCCATCCCGGGACCCTGGGATCATGACCTGAGCTGAAGACAGCCACTTAACTGACTGAGCCACCCAGGCACTCTGCCCCCGTGCTTTAACAAAACCCCCTTTTTGCACCAAAGATGTCTCAAGAATTCTTCCTTGGCTATTGGCTTGGAACCCTAACATCTTTCCTACATCAAGTACTACAACTCTCTTAAAACAGATTTTTTTGACTGACCCTTTTCTTAGTCAGAAAGCAAGAACACTGAGGAACATGAAAATTTACAAACAAGAATGGTGCTCTAAAGATAAAACTTTTGGCTAAGGAATGGCTGGGGACAGAAAAGAGCTAAGCCACCATGACCAGATCCTAGGGCTGATGGTTCAGTGAACTTTAAGTAGGAGGGGCAGAGGAATTTACTGTAAAAACATTCCACAAAACCAGAGGACTACTAGCTCATGAACGGATATCACCAAAAATAATTCTCTAAGTACGGATCCAGAGATCTATAAAGATGGCAGTAGGCAGAAACCATGGTTTGAGACATGCCTGGGTGATTTTACATTTATCTTACCAAAAAGCAACAGTGACCATGTATGTAATCTCCTTACAAATACCTACCTAGATGTGCTTCCTGGTTCTACCATACACTAGCTGTGAGACTCAGAGCAAGTCAGTCACCTCTCCAAGACCTTGGTATCCTGATCTATAATATGAGTGGAACAGTGCTCACCTCAGCAAATTGGAGGGAGAATTCCATAAAGTTGCACAAAGAAAGCGCTTTGCTCAACACCTGGCATATAGAAGACATTTAAGCACAATGCCCACTCCACAGCAACAGCTCTTAAAGCTCTCTCTGGTCTCCCATGTGCTTCTTACACTCTGCACTTGTTCCTAGACCTATTCAGAGCTCTCCTTCAAAGCATTCCCCACTGCCCCAGCCTTCTCTGGTTCTCCTGCCCACCCGTCTGGTCCAATTAATGCTTCTGTAAAACCACTACAAAAATGATGTGACTCCTGATGGAATGAGGAGGAAGAAGAAAAAAATGAGAAAGGCAACCTTCAACACCTTCTGTGGTTGGCAGGAAGCAAAGGCTGGCAACATTCATCTCCCTAGTAGATTCTCTGGCACTCTGCCCCACTTTGTCCGTGCTGATCGGCATATCCAGAGACCAGTGTTAAGGGTATCAGCTATTCCAGGGCACCAGCTACAAATCGGCAAGTTCCAAATACTCTCCTCTTCAACCAGCACTTGGCATTCTACTAAGAATTATATGCCCTACCAAAAAGTTTAGAAGCTTTGATAATGAGAAACTAAAACAATGATGTATACTCCCCTCTATGAGTCATAGACGTCTTTTTCAGTACTTTAAAGTCACAATAGGGACAACATAAAACAAGTAGGAAACAAATATCCAAATATAGGCAGTTCTTTCGTCACTCAACAAAAAAAGTGAGAACAGAAGGTACCCAGAACTACCAAAAAAAGATGATGGTGATTGGATATCTTTGCATGGCTAAAACAATGTTAGCAATGCATTTGGTTTTAAGTTTATACCTAATATAAATACACTTACAATAAACCAGTGGTTCTCAAGCTGGGGCAATTTTGTCTCTTAGTGGAAAATCTGGCAATGTCTAGAGCTACGTGCATGTAGTGAGTAAAGGCTGGCATGCTACTATGCATCTTCCCATGCACAGGACAGCCTCTACAATGAAGAATTATCTAGCCCAGAGTGCCAATAGTGCAGATGAGAAATTCTGCCCCAACTAAATTCCTTATTGGCAGTACTCTTAAACATCATAACTGGGGTTGATAAAGAAAATCCTGTTTACCAACCACTAGCATTTGAAGAGAATTTTAAAACCCATTACCTATACTGTTTGCTTTGTTCTCACAAAGACCCAAGAGATAGGCCAATGGAAACCACAGGGAAGAAAAAAAAGAAGAAGCAGCAGCAGCAGCAGCAGCAGCAGCAGCAGCAGCAGCAGCAGCCTGGTCATGATTTAACAGCCAGATTGTTATTTCTATTATATTACACTATAATCCTAGTCTGGTACATGAAGGTATACCTGAAAACTATTACAGTTGAAATTTTAAGGAAATTATATACTATTGCCTTTTACAATGTTGGACATTATTTAACATTTTTATTGAGAAAGATATAGTTGTGAATACCCATTAATGAAACACTGGATGGTATCTAATTTTTTTCTATTCTTTATGCCAGATTATCAGGTAATTTCTGGAGTATTGTCTAAAAGCACACACCTGTAGTCACTCTCTTGCAGACCGACTTTCTTGCCTCTCCTAATTTGTGGCTTTTCATCTGCTGTGAACAGTGGGGAAAAGTAAAACCAAGCTTAAAGAATTTGCTGATGAAGGCTAACATGAATTAAGTGCAGAGCTTTCAACATTATTTTAAGAGCAGATATTTCTTCCTTTTCCAAGGTGGGATGGTGTCCTAATAGTTACTACTGTTATCTCAAGACTGACCTATAGAGGTACAATGCTGTCAGGTGCTATGTATTTCCAAGCCATTTTTATAATGCAAATGTAAATGTACTGTTTTCTAAAATGAAAGGAAGTAAATAAGCATTGTCTGCCAACTCCTAACCCTAACACTGGAGAGCAACATTATGAAAAATAATTTTCATGGTGACAATATATCAGTGGTATACAGAGTGTACAGAGGATGATGGGAGAGTGAAATGAGTGAAATTATGTGCAATAGTAAGATTGTGGGTCTACGAAAGATATTTCACTTGTACTGAAAATGAAAAGACACAGGTCAAATGTGAAACATCCAAAAGGATATTTCAAGGAATAAGGAGAATATATAGATATTTTAAAAAACTTTGTAAGCATAACTTTGTAAACTAAGAACAGATTAAAATCTTTGTAAGATTTTTAGGAGCTAATAAAAACACTTCCTAATTTGAAATCTGCTAGTTCTACTTAAATACTGTGGGTATCTGTCTAGAAGTTTTGCTACATTAGTTTTAGCAGATGTCTTCAAAAGAGCCCAGTCCAATTCCAATTACCAGTTAAAATGCACACACCGGGGTACCTGGGTGGCTCAGTGGGTTAAAGCTTCTGCCTTCGGCTTGGGTCATGATCCCAGGGTCCTGGGATGAGTCCTGTATCGGGCTCTCCGCTTGGCTGGGAGCCTGCTTCTCCCTCTCTCTGCCTGCCTCTCTGCCTATTTGTGATCTCTGTCTGTCAAATAAATAAAATCTTTAAAAAAAAAAATGTACACACCACCATACACACACATACATAGTCTGTATATAATTAGTAGGCAGCATTTATTGAGGACTGAATATGTAAATGTACTAAACTTGCCATTCATTCAACCCCTTACAACCTTATGAATATTTTCATTATTCATTATAATCCTAATTATAAAGAAACCCCTAGGGAGGTAAGACAACTTGCTCAAGCTGTAATGTAGCAGAGGCAGGATTTGAACCCAGACCTGTATGATTACTGAGCCAGAACTCTTAACCAGTTTGTCCCACTTTCAAGAAATGAAGCTACGCCTCTCAGAAAAGAAATTTCTAACATTCATCATTGTATTGAATTTTTCTTTCATCTGTCTGCTACTCCACTACTGTCCACTACTGACTTTATATACAGGGCACAGACAAAATTTCATCAAAACACCAGATGATGCCTCATCACATTGTACAGATTTTTGCATTAGAATAAACCTGAACTCTGTTCATAAGTTAATCATTTTCTAAATGTCAGTATCTACAGAAGTTTAAATCAGTTCCCTGCCCCCTGGCACGAAGAACTGAGAAGGCAATTAAGTTAATTATGCCTATAAAGAAACCAGAGTGGGCCCAGATACACAAAAATCCTAATTTACATGAAGGAAGTGACCTTCCTGTAGACAGCATAATTAAAGCTTTCTTCTGTGAAAACGCCAGACTATTATAAAGGAGCTAAGAAATGAATTTAGCCTATGAATTTAAAATTATTTTCATGTGCATTAAATTTATGGGGAGGAGAACAAAACCATTTTAGATATTCCAGCTATAAAAAGTTTTGTATTCAAATGATTAACTGCTCACCTGTAGTTACTGTTTTAGTTACAGGATAACTAACTTTTTCGTAGCTAAGGAAGATCTACTGCAAGCTAACACAGAACAAATTAGCGTGGTTTAAGGTCTTCCTCCATTATATAAATGTAGATGGAAAGTTTAGAATGTACTAATAAATAAGAACTGAAGGAGAAACCTTCCTGGGTCCTGTGAGAAACCTTAGAAAACCAAGGGAAAAGGCTCAGCTTGTTTTGTAGTTCAGATTAAATGTACATGATCAAATAGCTAATCCCTCCGCTTGTCAAAGGATTCTTCCTTCGCATCCCACCCCAACCCAGGGGAGATTTTCAAAGATACAACTCTGTCTCAAAGAAACAATTCAGAGATATAACTTCAACAGCTATAATTAAAGGATACTTTGTATATCAAACAAATAAACTTTTAAAAGTTATACACTTTTAAATTGAATTACTTCTCAACAGCACCAAAAAAAACTTATTTAAAGGAACTCTATTTTGGAAAAGTAAAGAAACCGAGTAAAGAAAACAATTAAGGTAAGATGCGATAAAACGTGTGTATTAGCCAGATTTTTAAATATTGGGCTGACATATTGAAAGCCTATGTTGAGTGCTACATTTTTATACTCTTGCTCAACTTCACAAAAACGCAGTGAACAAGGAACTCTTCTAGGTACTGGAGAAACAGGAAGGGACCGAGACCAAAAGTCACTGCTCTCATTATACTAACATAAAGTTTCATCTTCATGTCAAAGTGATTTAACAAATTACTAAAAGAGGTGATGAAGAAAGCTTCTCAGAATCCATAGTTTCAACTTAATGAACTGAAGACCTCACACCAACTCTTGTCTCTACCTTATTCTTAAAATCAGTTTGACCCCACACTCTACCTCCACCTGTTCCTGTTAAAACCTCAGCCAAGAGTGTTTGGGTTGCTGCAGCCACCAGTGCTCTGGGAAGGGCCTCGGCCTCACACCCCCTCTCTCAGGACTATGCTCACTTCTACCACACACGCCACACACACCCACCTCCTACCTCCCTGTCTCCCAAGTCTGCAGGCTTAGGCTGGGCAGTCTCCACAACGGGGATCCTGACTGCACCCTGGAAAAAAAGAATGCAACAGACAAAACCTCCGGCTCTTGGGGTGCATGAGTGGCTCAGCTGGTTAAGCTCTGCCTTCTGCTCAGGTCATGATCCCATGATCCAGCCCCACGTTGGGCTCCTGGCTCGGGGGGGACCCTGCTTCTCTCTCTCCCCCCAGCTCATGCATGAGCTCTCCCTCTTTCTCTCTCCCCCTCCCTCTCTCTCCTACTCAAACAAGTAAAATCTTAAAAACAAAAACCTTCTGCTCTCATGGAATTTAGTATATGCACTAGGGCAAGAGAGGCAGGGATAGAAAATAAAACTTAAAAAAACAGAGATAGTGGCAAGTGTTATAGAGAACAAAAGATCGAGGAGAGAAGTGTGGAAGCGAGGCTTTCAACATTAAATCAGGTGGTCAGGGAGGGTCCTCAGTGAAAAGGCAAATGTAAGTAAACACATGAAACCGATGAATTCAATACTTTTTAACATTAAAA
The DNA here is from genome assembly GCF_009829155.1 of Mustela erminea. Taxonomy (NCBI): domain Eukaryota; kingdom Metazoa; phylum Chordata; class Mammalia; order Carnivora; family Mustelidae; genus Mustela; species Mustela erminea. The sequence goes on along the minus strand of NC_045619.1, from coordinate 73,372,395 downwards.
ATGATGTTTCAAGTGGCCAAAACTTCTATTAGTCAAGACTTTCAGGTCTACAATAAGTTGTATCATTTAACACATGAGCAAAGAGGAAATATCAGAAGAAAAAAATAAAGAGGAATAATTTATTCATCTGTTCTTGCAGAGGTATTTTTGGATAAGAGAAAATAAGCAGATATAAACTATTAAGCTTTTCTAAAAGTCCATGACAAAGCTTATTTTCTGAATGAGCTGCTATAACATTTGTAGGAACTAATTGTAAGGAACTGGCTTTGAGACCTTTTCCAGATGGAAAAGTATAAATAGTAGGACCCAGAAATCTCTGCCAGAAATGGACAATTAACAAAAGATCTGTAGGGATGAATATTCTAAAACAAGAGCTTTTAGTGCAAAGATACATGTAATTGCCAATATAATTTTCTCAGATTTATAGAAATGAGCTACCGTCAAGACCATGAGGAAGAGAAGTAGGGATTAGAACAGTATCTTAATTTTCGAATTCTTTGTTCTATCTCCCCAGTGCCCACCATGTGGTTAAAGCAAATCTCCCAGGTTAACAAAAACATGCAAGTTGGCCATTCAGTTCCCAAACTTGGAAACGGGCATTAGTTCTCCACTGAAAAGGAGCTTATACTGGGCACCACACTGACTTCAGAACAATGACTGCCATCATTGGCAGTTTCCTCCTTGCTTCCCCCGAATCCTTCTCTTCCCTTCTTTTCACTGTTTTCATAACCAGTGGCCTGAGTTTGCCACTTCCTATAAAAGGACTACAGAGGGGCTCTAATTAGCACCCTTGTCAGTTGCCGAGTTCTTTCACAGCGGCGGGCATCTGAGTGTGACTACTCACACCCAGTTTTTTATTACACTAAGATGTTAGGAGTGGGGGAAGAGGGAGCTATGCATAATTCTCTTTGAAAAATTAAAATGGCAAATACCAGTAGGTTCATGATATTGATATATTTAACATTAGACATATACACATATCGTGTATAGTAGATATGATCTATTATATAAGCATATACTATAGTTCTATTTTTTAATTAGTTAGGAGAAAAGTAGTTTTGCCTGTTCACAGCACATCTACAAATAACAGGATTCTTGAAAATCAATACCATTCATGTACCATCCAAGTTCAATAGGTCACTATTACTGTGCTAAAGGTAGGATCTAGTCTAATCAAAACTTCCTAGAAAGAAAGCAGTAGAGGACTTGACTTGAATTAGGTGAGTGTTCCTGAGTCGGGTTGCACAGCAAAGACCAGGAAGCTATTTCTGGTTTTCATTTCCATCTCCAGAATCTTTTTTAAGAATAGGTTTCTCTTTCTTCTTGAAAATATCTTTTTTTTTTTCCTTCCTTGCTAGCTACAGTGGGCCAGAACATTGCTTTTGTTTTTAATACTATAGATAAAGTAGACAAAATTATCAGAGAAATGTATTTCCTCCATTATTCAAAATCAACAACTAATATCTTTAGGTTCAGAGATGTTAAAAACTGGCAATAAGAAATTAATGAGAGAGAGAGAAAAGTCCAGGGGTTAAGGGCATGAGTTTACATCCTGACGCGCCCAGCCATATGAACTTCAACAAATTATTGAGTCTGCCTGGGCTTCTGATTCCATTTATTTTATTTTTTTTTTTTAAGATTTTATTTATTTATTTGACAGAAAGAGAGATCACAAGTAGGCAGAGAGGCAGGCGGGGGGCGGGGGGGAGCAGGCTCCCTGCTGAGCAGACAGCCCTATGTGGGGCTTGATCCTAGGACCCTGAGATCATGACCTGAGCCAAAGGCAGAGGATTAACCCACTGAGCCACCCAGGCACCCTGATTCCATTTTTCTACAGTGGAGATTACGGATTCTATCTGTAATGAGTAAGTTTATGCACATGAAGTACTTAAGACAGTGTCTGACCAACAAAGTGCTGGATAAATGGCAGCTATTATTATGACTCTTATAGTAATTATAATTAAGGAGGCTGAAGAAGTTGCCAGAGATACAGAGAGATAACAATGCAAAGTATGTTTTGGGTTTAGAGGAGAGGAAGAGGAAAGCTGTTAGTCGATGTTCTCAGTTATATAATCCAGGAATATATTTCGTAATCTTTACTACTATTTAGAGGCAGTAAATATTGTGCAGTTAGGTTTTTAAATTCAGGCCAATCTACATTTCACCATCTTACAATTTTTTTAATGCCATCAACAGAAAGCATCCCATTTCAGAGATGTTAAAATGTGATAAAATATACATTTTAGCTCTGATGAAACACACTACGATCTGGAAAATAATATAGAGCTATTTCAGGTATCAGCTGCTCCACAGTCCCATCTTTTGCTATAAGAGCTGGAAGCTAAAACCTTGCTTCTGATCATACCTAGCACCTACCGCTCAGATGGCTTTTAAGACAAGCCTATTAGATCTGGGCAGAAAGACAATGATTATTAAGAGTTTTGGGGCAGGGGGAGGGAAGAGTTTTGACCTTAAAAGACAGGTCCTACTAGTGAGAAACCCAACAGGCAAGGAAGAACAAGGCTTGGAAGTGGGCAAGGAAGAAAGGAGGGCAGCAGGAATGGAAAACAAGAGGCAAAGCTAGAAGAGAACAAAACTTCTACAACAAAGCACTCGGGGTCTTCCAGTGCAGGAACCACCCAGGTCCTCCCAACTCCAGTGGTCTCTTACTCAAGACATATCAACAGCAGCAAGAATACCTGAATAAGCACAACCGGTAACCTAAAAAGGACACCTAGTACATGAATTCTCAAAGACCGAAGTACACCACTCCCATGCTTTCCCTAACACATGTTGCTGATGGGAGCACAGGAACCGTGTAGACTCAGAAGGAAAGCAGAGAAGCACTGAGGCAAGAAGGGTCTGTGCACAAGGTGCACAGGCCAGAGAGACAGCATATCTCCTCTAAGTTCAGCCGCTCAGTCCCCCAGCCCCTCCTTGAGCATCCTCATTAATAAGAAGCTCACAACCAGCAAAGGAACCTAATTCCATTTTCTGGCAATGTTGCTAGAAAATTCTCATGCTGAACCAAAATGTGCCAAGCTAATTCAGGGTTCTTCTGTGTATGTAATATTTATTGAGTCCTCAAAAGGACTTCAAAAAGCCCCTAAGGAGTAATGGCAATGACCACACAAGTTAGGGACTGGACAGCAGGTACAGCAACTTGAGTTGGCTGGGAAGAGTGAGTGCAGGAAGATTTTCTTCTAGGAACACAGACAACAAATAGTCAGGGAAAGTTAAGGGAGGGAGGGCCTCATATCCTGACCAGGAGATCTGTGGATCGATCCTGCAAGATGCCCAGCAGCTACTTGTGTCACCAGAAAAGCAGCATGGTAAAGAGGAGAAGGCCAGAATGTTAGGAAACAGAGGCAGAGGGTGATGGTTTTGTGACACAATCCAGGCTTTAGGGAATTCTGACATCAAAGTGGGACTCAAGACAGCACAAGAGGAAAGACCGAGGACAGAGGTCAGCAGTGAGAGGCACTTTCACGAGGGGGGGGGTGGGGCTGAGCAGGAAGGGGATGTAAAAGGATGGAAGACATGTGCCCAGCATAGCCTGCTGCTTGGGGAGGAGCTCGCACTCTGTGGGGATGACTGGAGGCAACTAATCACAATCTTGTGAGACAGCAGTAGACTAGACAGACACGGGAAATGAGAAGAGAACGCCAGATTGTGAAGCTAGCACTTGTGTTCATCCCAACAAAAATACTGAAACTTACCTGAACACTTCCTAAGCACTGTTCTAAGCCCTTTAAGAATATCAATTTTTATCCTGCCAACATTTCTAGGATGCGGTAATATTAATATTCCCATTTTATAGATGAGAGAACAGAGCCAAAAAGAGATCCAAATCAGCCAGTTAATTACTAGAGCAGGATTCAAACCCAGCCAGTCTAACTCCAAAGCCCACACTCAGCTCTTATCATGGGTTCTTCTCACCTTGATTTCTAGACCCTGTCACAATGCCTGATCCATAGTAAACACTGAAATATCTGTTGAAGGACTGAAGAATCCCTAGCTTTAGTGGGATTATAGGAGGCAAACTCTGTAGTGCAGGGTACAGGGATCTGAAAAGAGAACAGAGATACAGATGGAGGTAACTGGCAAAGGGCTCTGAATAGAACTTGGAGATGAAATCGTTATTCCAACCTGGTACAGATTTCCTTCCCCTGAACTACAAGCACACTAATTATTGCTCTTATACACAATACTAACTTACACCCTGGTGTTTATTATAGATCATATTCCTCCTTCTAGGATGGAAATCACTAAAGGTCACGGCATCTGTCTCATTCAGCTTTGGACTCCCGATACCATTTATCAGTATAGTATGTTGTCAATATGATACCATTATGTAGCATAATTTAGGGGAAAAAAAAGGTACAGGTAACTCAACTTTTTACAGGGAAAATGAAGATGACTTTGTTTACAAAAATCCTTGATAGGAAAATTAAATGCATTTTTAACTGAATTTGGCTATAATTTGATAAACTCACATACACCATTTTGCACTGTATGTGAAACTATAAGCATGATCCCTCTGTATCCTTCAGTTAGGGCATCTTATTTATTTGGGACTTTCCACTCCTAAATACACTCACTAGCATACATTTTAAAAATACAAATAACCTTTTCTTAAAGTCACTGCACTTTTTAGGATTACTATTAACATGTGGCCTAACCCAAAATCCTGTTAGAGGTCCCAGAGAACAGCCCAGCCTTGCAGAGCAGGTGGCGGATTGGTCTGCAGCAAGGCTGCCCGGTGGCTCAATGCATTCCCCAGAATGGGGGCAGCTCCCAAGATTCTGCAGATGCTGAAGCTGAGTTTGGTTTCAATGCATGGGTATGCATAAGGGGGAATGGCAGCTGGGTTTGTCTTCTCCACTCCATTCCTGCATCAGTGAGGCAATACAAAATTGATTACAGGCACGAGAACACTTGTTGGTGATGTGCACACCTTCAACTATAGTCCAGGAACAGAGAACTAATTCTAGACAATGCTCTTCAAACCATGCCAAATTTATTCCTGAACACACACACACAATTTCTCAGGTGTGATCAATGTATGACTAGTCCAACTTTCAGAGTTCAAATAAGAGTTAATATTTGCATGAATTTTAAAAGGTCCATCTTCATACTGACAGGTTCCTGGTGAAGTCTGACCCAGAATCACTAAGGTGATCATTTTAGAACAGAGACATCAATAACAGGCAGTTGGGGAGCCACAGAAGGTGGCTGATAATGTGAAGATTATGATCAAGACCCAGATTTAAGAAAATTAATGGGACTGTGTGAGGTGGATAATAACACTACTGGTTAGAAGCTGGTCTGAAATAAGACAAAGGCCACCATCAAGAAATGAAGGTGAGTCAGTAAGAAATGGCAGATGACCGGGTGGCAAGTAGACAAGAGAGAAAAGCAGATTTAAAATAAACTTTGAAGCTTAAAAGTTAGTAACACCTCCAAGCAAAGTTAGGAGGAGGGGCTGTGCTGCTGGCAGAAAAAGAAGTCACACTTTGGTACCCTTAGCACATTAACATGTATTAAAAGCCAGTTCTCGAAAATGCAGAGCAGTATAGATAAGCTACAGAAGCCCGGGGTTGGGGGTGGGGAATGACACCACCAAAGAATAGAGGTGGCAGGAAATAATGGGGCAAGAAGAAAAATGGGCTAGCCAGAGGAAGAAACCTAGAGATCTGGTGCAATAATAAACTCAGATAACAATCAAGACCAAGAAAAGTGCCTTCAAAGGAAGCAAACATGGAACACCTGGATGGCTCAATCAGTTCAGTGCCTGCCTTCAGTTTAGTTCATGATCCTGAAGTCCCGGGATCAAGCCCCCCATCCGCTCCAGCACAGGGAGCCTGCCGCTCCCTCTGCCAGTGTGCGCTCTCTCCCCCCCGCTCTTCCTCTTTGTCAAATAAATAAATACATTTAAAAAAAAAAAAACGGAAGCAAACACCACAGAGAAATTAAGAGAAAGGTCTCAAAACAGCCTATAGGAGGATACTTGGGAATCTACAGCTGACCTAGACTACCTACCAATACCAGCTTGGGAAGAGAAGCCAGTCGAAAAGAAGAGGAAGTAAGGAGAAAGACAGGGTGACTGGGATGAAGAAAGCAGTGGAGGCAACAAGGGAAGTACAGAGTAGTTTAAGGGAGAAAGCTGTTGGGTGATAGCTCCAAAGAACTTCCAAGTATAAAGTGTAGGCAGACCTCATCTGGAGGGAAAAGAGGGGGTGAGGGACAAGCCCGGGACGGGATAGTAAAGAGGCATGCAGCCCAGGGAAGGTAAAAAAGGAGAAATGGGGCTGAGGACCAATCTGTCCACCGGAGAAAGAGGTCAGCTATCAAGTACAAAGAAGCCAAGTCTGAAGTGAAAGGAAGGTACGTGGGTTCATATCAGATAATCCAGTCAGATATAAATTGTACATCTGCATAAATTAAAGTCTCCTTCAAGAGGAACACGATGGGGCTGAGAAATAAGACAAAGTAGAAAAGACCTATAACAGATGTAAAAAAATGCAATTAAGAATCAACCAGTTAGGGGCACCGGGGTGGCTCAGTGGGTTAAAGCCTCTGCCTTCGGCTCAGGTCATGATCCCAGCATCCTGGGATCGAGCCCCGCAGAGAACCTGCTTCCTTCTCTCTGTCTCTGCCTGCCTCTCTGCCTACTTGTGATCTTTGTCTGTCAAATAAATAGTCTTTAAAAAAAAAAAAAAAAGAATCAGCCAGTTAGGGGCAGAAAATTTGCCAAAAGTTACAGAGGGCCCAGATGATGTGCTAGTTGAGAAGCCATCTAGATTACTCTTTGCTCTGCACCTGCAAATTTTGGTTGCCTGTGCTCAAGACTGAAGGCAGGGTTTGCCCATGTTTGGGAATGCACAGGAGTTCATAAAGATGGTTACACATCAGAATCATCTGGGGCACTTGTTAAAAATACGGCTTTTCTCACCCTACCCCTGGAGATTCTGACTTATTATACCTAGGGTGCGGCTGGGAATTTCTAATTAGCACTCCAAGTAACTCTGATGCAGCCATCAGGAGAACATTTGGAAATCAAACAGATCATGAGAATTATCTGATGTACTTTTTTAAAAAGTACAGGTTCATGAGCTTCTGTCCAAACGGAGTGAATCTCACACTATACTCACAAAATTAAATGCATCATGTCTGACTCCTTTTTCAAGCAACTTTTCAGCAGACGCATGTACAGAAGAACTTCAGTACAACCTTGACTATAACAAGGAAGGAATCTAGTGCCCCATTAGTCCAGGGCTTTGGGCAGACCCTTAATTCCATTCCCCAAAAGTCCCACATCCTCTTCTGTCACCAGTTGGATCTATGAACCTAAGTTTCCATCAGCAGAGGAAGAATGCAAGCAAATAAGTAAATGTGGAATAAGTCTCTGAATGTCCTCAGGTTCACAAGTTGGCAGAGCTGTTCCTTAAGAGACGACTAACAGCTCTTGGAAGGAAACCCAAGTAAGAAAACGCTTCCTGGTTCCTGCCCCTCTGAAGGACTTTCTTATTTCAAAGTCCATCTTTAAGCAGCTTCCAAGAAACATAAACAATACTGAAGGACACTGCTATTTTACTCTAAATCCTCAGATAAATTATTTGCTCAGATCATTATATTCATTAACGTCACAAATAATCTTAGTCCTAAATACATAACACATCATTGTTGCATTGCACTTTGCCTCTCAAAGCCCTGGGAAACCTTCAGAACTAGTGGGTCAAGCATGTGAGCACTGAAGCTAGAGAGAACTGGTTCAAATCTTGCCCCTGAAGATTAGGCCATTTGTACAGCAACAAGTTAAGACTTTCTGAAACTTGGTCTTTTTCTCTAAAAGGATAATATAACCTATCTTATAGGATTGTCATAAGAATAAGAAGTGGAAGTAAAACACACATGGTCCTGGCTCAGAGACAGTGTTCAATACACAGTAAGTGCTCATCCCGGGATCCCAAATCTCCATCCCTCCTTCCCCCAACAGTGGTGACATCATCCTTAAGAGATGACTAACAGCTCTTGGAAGGAAATCCAAGTAAGATGGATAAAGAAGTCATCTTCATCACTCAGGATATTAGAGTTAAGTGTTGAAAATCCAAGTACTCCAGCCATGGTGAGAACTAGAAAAAGAAACTCTACTTATGTAAAGCTAGCACATCATACAATGTGAAACATCTATGGCCACAAAGTACCCAGATGATGAATACATTACAACAGTTATGCTTTGAAATGTAGTTTTATTGTTGAGATTATAAGAAAGGAGGTTCCCAAGGACAAGAGGGAAAAAAAAAAAAGAACAGTAAATCTAAACCTGAATGGCAAACTAATTCGTAAGCCCGTGCTACCCTGGGGGCAATACCATTCCCAAGAACCTAGAGCCCAAGAACTGAGGGGCTTGCGGGAGAGAGGGAGACTGGCCTTGACCTTGTGAAATGGGAAAGGACTGAACCTCAAACCAGACACCAATGTTCCACACTGAAAGAGCTACACCTGAATAAAAAGGTGGCCTAGGAAAAATTTGCCATCACAGCAAACTGACGATAAAGTCTGCCCCTACACCAAGTGGAAAAATTAATGATGATAATGATGCTGATCTCCCCTGAGAAAGCCTGAACTCAAATTTACACTATCTTCAAGTCATGGAAATGCCTGCCTAATAAAAGTAGTATTAGGTTGCAAGTAAAAACAAATATTTTCTACAGGAAGTCATCTTCAATAAAGGCCTTCAGGATTCCCATAAAACTACAGAATTACGGAAATAAGCTGCCTTGAATGATAGCAGAAAAAACAAAACAAAACAAAGAACTGACTAGATCAACTCTTCCCCACCATCAAGGGCAACCAGTATTCAGAGTATGGGGTTGGGGGAAGCACAACAGAAAATTTTCATCTTACTTTATGTGTATACAAGTAACCGTTTAAATTTATGGATTTTTTTTTTCCGTAATGGAATTACATGATTAATGTTATATGTATAGGACCATCACCTTTGACTCTAAGCACACTTGAATTTGAATCCTAATAAAACAAGTACCAGGGGCACCTGGGTGGCTCAGTTGGTTAAAGCCTCTGCCTTCAGCTCAGGTCATGATCCCAGGGTCCTGGGATCAAGCCCCGCATCGGGCTCTTTGCTCAGCAGGGAGCCTGCTTCCTCCTTTCTCTCTGCCTCTCTCTCTGCCTACTTGTGATCTCTCTTTGTTAAATAAATAAAATCTTTAAAAAAAAAAAATAAAACAAGTACCAGTTTTAGGACTCCAAGCAAGTTAGTAAAACTCTTTGTGCTTCCATTTTTTTCAGCTGTAAAATGGGCATACTACTGCTACTATCTGGACTGTTATAAAATAAATTCATATACATATACATGTGTGTATCACATAGTATTTCATACAGAAAACACACTCAATAGATCATTATTATGGGGCGCCTGGGTGGCTCAGTGGGTTAAGCCGCTGCCTTCGGCTCAGGTCATGATCTCAGGGTCCTGGGATCGAGGCCCGCATCGGGCTCTCTGCTCAGCAGAGAGCCTGCTTCCTCCTCTCTCTCTCTCTGCCTGCCTCTCTGCCTACTTGTGATCTCTCTCTGTCAAATAAATAAATAAAATCTTTTAATAAATTAAAAAAAAAAAGATCATTATTATGAACATTATAGGGGGAGGGTATTCATTCATTCAACAAGTATTTTTAGAGTATCCTAGTGCCAGATTCTTTGAGACACAGAGAATAAAGATTCCTTGTTATGATACTACCTGGAATGTTTGCTTTGTGCCATTTATTTCTATTATCTTTTAAAGTACTGTTTTCTCCATTTTATAAATGAAGAAAGTGAGAAATTAAGAGGCTTGGTCCAATTCACACAACTAGGACTTGGATGCTATACGACCCCAAAGCCTAGATCTTAATCACCTCAACTGTCTGCTTCACCTAGACGAGGAAATTTATAGCCAGGTATATACAGCATATGCAGTTGGTAGACTTTTTCTTTTCCCCTGGGGAAAAATCACAAAACTCTAAAGTTAGTGGGTTTCACAATCATAGATATAACACAATACCATGAAACTGAATTTTCTGTTAAGCTCTTGACCTCTCAAGTTTTTGTTCCTTCTTTAAGAGGGAAAGTAACAATTATGAGTAACATCCACTCTATATGTAATGGGTCTAAATGCTGTGGTTTCATATATAAATACTTTTCTAGGTGCTGCAGTGAAACTGGCACTCCTTGCAGATTTAAACCTGGTTTAGATTTTGATTTGGAGAGGATCTTATAAAATAATGGTTGGATGAGACTGAATAGGGAGGCAGATTTATTCAAAGAAGGAAGCGCTTTCTAAAATGTTTTTACACTACCCAGTTAAATAGGGCGTGGCCACTCAATAGGTTAAGACTTCCTGTCAGAACACTGGATCATTCTCCAATAGATACTATAGATTATATATCCTGGTAAAGAGGAACAATCTTACCTTGGAAGATTAAGTCATTTTCACTTTTCAACTTTGAAACTAACAGCAGCAAGAACTCTGAGTTTGTGTAAACAATATTAAGACAATATTAAGACAATGTAACAGACTAGAAAAGTTATTGCTACACTCTACGTATCATTTTATTATTTTAAACACTTTTTTTTAAAAGATTTTATTTGACAGCGATCACAAGTAGACAGAGAGGCAGGCAGAGACAGAGAGAGAGGGAAGCAGGCTCCCCGCTGAGCAGAGCACCCGACGCGGGGCTTGATCCCGAGACCCTGGGATCATGACCTGAGCCAAAGGCAGAGGCTTTAACCCACTGAGCCACTCAGGCGTCCCTATTTTAAAGATTTTATTTTTAAGTAATCCCTACACCCAGCATGGGGTTTAAACTTCTAACCAGGAGATCAAGAGTTGCACCTCTACTCCCTATCACGACCCTACCTACCATTTTAAAAAGAACAAAAAGGGTGTCTGAGTGACTCAGTCAGTTGAGTGTCTAACTCTTGGTTTCAGCTCAGGTCATGATCTCAGGGTCATCAAATCCAGTCCAAGGCAGTGTCCCCACTCAGTGGGGACTCTGCTTGAGAGTCTCCTTCTCTCTTGCCCCTCCCCCACTTGCTCTCATTTGCTCTCTCTGTAAAAGAAATATAGTTTTTAAAAATTCAAAAAGAAAAAGAAAAAAACTGTTGTGGGGGCACTTGGGTGGCAGTCAGTTAAGTGACCAACTCTTGGTTTCAGTTCAGGTCTTGATATCAGAGTTCTGAGATCAAACCTATGCTCCGTGTGGAGGTGGGTAAGACTCTCTCTTCCTCTCCCTCTCCTTCACTGTCCCACCCACCCACCGCCCTGCCCCCTGCATGTGCACTCACTCACGCTCTAAAATAAATAAATCTTTCAAAAAAAAAAAAGTGTTCTGGATTTTCTCTGAAGTAAAAAAGGACTGTTTCTTCTATAAGCAAAGGTACTTTATATAAGATTATTTATAGCCTGCAACAACTCCTTTCATTCCTACTTCTAAGTCACTTCATCTTTTGCTCACCTATTCAGTTTGGAAACCAATGTAATGTAATTTTAAATAAAAACATGATGTAAAGAACTTGAATCCTATTGCCCTCAAAACTGAAAACAGTCTGTGATTAAGAAATTGGTAACTCTGGGACGCCTGGGTGGCTCAGTTGGTTAAGCAGCTGCCTTCGGCTCAGGTCATGATCCCAGGGTCCTGGGATCAAGTCCCACATCGGGCTCCTTGCTCGGCAGGGAGCCTGCTTCTCCCTCTGCCTCTGCCTGCCTCTTTGTCTGCCTGTGTTCGCTCGCTCTCTCTCCCTCTGTCTCTGGTAAATAAATAAATAAAATCTTAAAAAAAAAAAAAAAAATTGGTAACTCATGGCACCTGGCTGACTCAGTCAGAGGAACATGAGAGTCTTGACATTGGCTTCATGAGTTCGAGCCCCATGTTGGATGTAGAGATCACACTTAAAAAAAGAAAAAAATGGTAGCTCAATTTTAAAATGTGTAAATAACTTCATAAAAAGCAAAACATATTCACTAAGAAAGGAAAACACTCTTCCATTCATTTTAGAGTGAATCACACCTAAATCTAGAAGAGATGATTTCACTGTCCTCATTTCACAGAAGAGGAAATTGAGGAAATTGAGAGGTAACCAGCTGTAATTCAGTTACTTGGTTGCATTATTTTCTCACATCACTATTTCTGCCCTTATCTAATGTGGCTTTAAATTTGTAAATCATCCATCATGTTTTTCTACCCTATGACTACTAACTACAACTTCAGGACAAGGATTAGAGAAATTTTAAAACTCCAACAGTTATCACATTTAAATAATCACGACACATTTGCTTAATCAAAACAAAATGAAAGTGAATAAAAGTATTTGCGTTTCTGCTGCGTGAATGAGGGTTTTGTCTCATAACTGGTCTACATACAAAACGTTTCTAGCTATAGTATGATAGGAGCACAAAAATCAAGAAAAATCCCTAGCGTTCCACATAGTTTCAAGCTCCCCTCCGAAATGCCGAGGGCTTGAAACAGATCTTTAGGATTTCTTCCAATACTAAGATTCGACGAGAATTCACTACTCAAAATACCGCATTAGTGATAGCTCAATTTATCTATACGAAAAGAGCAATAATAGTTCCATTTCTTGATACTAGGAATCTGTTTCCTTATGAGAGACGCCGCCTTTCACACGTAAGGTGGGAGTCAAGCGTATTCTGCAAAAGCGAAAACCGGAGCCCTCAGGATAGCTGGTCCCAGGTTATCAACAACTACGCGAGCGGACTAAGGGGAACATCAGCCTAGTACAAGTAGACTACATGTGTTGTACTAGTCCTTCACGAGGTCTGCCGAAGCAGGAATTTAACTAAGAAACTTAAACTTCAGTGTCTCAAAAGAATGGGCTTTATTACTTCGTAGCCAAACTTTTAAAATAATACCTATAAGTCCCGGAATTCCCTGATAAGGGACCTCCAGGGCAAGCTCGGGCCCCCCGCGGATTCCTGCCCAAGGTCCTTTGGGGGAAGGGACACAATCTTTGGGGGAAAGGGACACAATCGGTAAGGGGTGGACGGCCCGGCTCAGCTGTCTGGGAAGCTCCCCCCACTGGGCTCCCTTAGCAGCAAGGAGACTGCGCGCACCTGCAGGGCGCTCCGCGCGGCTTACTCCGGCGGCAACGCCTCCGCCCGCCCCTGCCCCGCGGGGCACTCACCTGGGCGGTCCGCAGGTGCCTGGCTCCTGAAGGCGTCCGTCTCGGGCCGTCCCCAGTGCGACCCCGAGGGTCTCCAGGGCTGAGGGGTCCCCAGCGGCAGGCAGAAGGGACCGGGCTTCCGCCGTATAGCCGTCCGCCTGAAGTTGTAGCCGCCCTCGCCGTTCATTGCGCCGGGTTCGCTCGCAGCTCCCGCCTCTCTATCACGCTCGTCCGTCAGCAAACGTGCGCTCGACTGGCTCCTTCGGGGTGACCGGACCCCGGAGGGGCGTCGCCTGCGTGCCACGCTAGGTCCGACTCAAGAGGGGCGACTGCGGGCTGCTCGGCGCCGGCGTCCCCTCGGCGAGTGCCCCGCGGTCCCCTCCTTCCCGGGACGCTCTGGGCCGCGCTGAGAATTTGGCTCGGACTCCCGGTGCTGCCGCAACGCCTCAGTCTCTGCGGCGCCCGCACTCACCTGACGCCGCTGCAGCGGCCGGCCGGGCTGCGTCCACCCTCCTCCCTGCAGGCGGACGGCCGCAAGCCCCGAGGGCGGAGCGCAGAGCGCGCAGAGTACAGGCAGTTCGCGCCGCCGCCTCCGCCTCCAGCCGGGCAAGCAGCCAAGGACTCGCAGTGCTGCTGGAAGCGCCCAGGGCGCGGCTCGGGAGCCGGTTTTCACCGGACGGCTCCGCCTCCGTCCCGCCCGGCGCGTAGCGGGCACGCCCATTGGCCGAGAGGCGCGCACCTGCGGCACACACCTGGGTGCTCAAAAGGTCGGCCGCGCTCACCTGCGATCTTACGCCGCTGTGCCGGGCGCTCGATAATAATCTTATTTATGTCCTAGAGCTACCCAGTGAATTAAGTATTTCAGATAAGGAAACCAAAGCGCGGAACCTACAGTGAGTCGCTGCAGACCTAGAATCCCTACTCGAGTTTCTGCATCAATGTCTGTCCTTGTCTCACCGAATCAAATTATCTTACCAGAAGCATCAGACTAGAGATGATCAGACTAGAGATGACTAGAGGGATGTGTGGAAGTAAAAGAGAAAGGTGGTGCTAACAATCCACAGATTTCCAGAAGGGCATCAGAACCCTCCATCACCATGAACACTTTTAGGACTGTATTAGTAATCACGTTAGAGTCCATTTAATTTGTTGTTTTAACACTAGCTAAACAGCAAATTGAAGAAAATACATGTTAAATTGGTTTATATGCACTTAAAAACTCGCGACTCTAATAATGAAGGGATTGTGTTCCAAAATCACAGAGATAGGAGGGGAAAGGACATTCCAAGAACTCCAGCGTTCCAACTCAAGCAGATCAAGTTCCCCAGCCATCACTTCCACCTGAGAAACCACTCCACATTTATTCAAATGGTCCTTCACCCAGGTAACATCTCCCCTAGCAAACTGAGGTTAGCCCTTAATCCAGTCCTCCTGAAGTAACCTTTCAGGAGGGCAATTCAACTGTCTCAGTCTACTTGGCTGATACTTCAATAGACACACCACTGAGGAGAAGGAAATACCCCCTAATTTTTAATGCATCCTTTCAGACCTTGTTGAAAGGAGGTTTTGCTCCCTTTGGATTTACTATGCCTATCACTACATTGCCCTTAAACATTGTTTCACTTTCAGTGTAATTGCAGTGTTATCTACTGTGCAATATATAGTACTGGAAATAATTTAAACAAGTAGTTTCAAAGACAAGTTAATATTGAAAGAAGTTTTACTACAATTACCATTAGTTGGCCATAATTGAAAAATTTATAACTTAATGTATTCAGTTCTATAAAAAAGTGGTATTGCAATCAATACTACCATACTAGCCACCTATGGAGTAACCTTGAAATAACCTATTTTTTTAAGTGGGCAGATGCTGTCAATCTTTTTTTTTTTTTTTAAAGATTTATTTATTTATTTTGGAGGGATGCGGAGGGAGAAAAGCAGACTTCCCACTGAGCAGGGAGCAGGGACACTGATGTGGGGCTCAATCCCAGGACCCTGAGATCATGACCTGGGTCAAAATCAAGAGTTGGACATTTAACCAACAGAATCACCCAGGCACCCCTGCAACATTTTTTTAGAGAACTGGTTACTGATAAAATCACCCCCTCACACACACACACATGCACACATACACACACAGAAATACTTCCTCTGTAGAAAGCTCATTCTTTCTGTAGAGAACTGCAGTAAACATACCTGTTTCGGGCAAAAAGGTGTCTTACCACAAGTGTTTGTAGCAAGAGTTCTATGCTTCCTCATTTGGATATTTTGAGTTATGTATACATATTTCTGTTTCTTTTTTGATTCAAAGTTGTTCATAGTTGCCTAATAATATACCAGAGGATGTCTTATTTTCAGATGGAATGTTTATAATATATATACACCATCTGGGGGCACTGGATGTCTCGGTCAGTTAGGCATCTGCCTTTGGCTCAGGTCATGACCCCAGGTCCTGGGATGGAGTCCCACATTGGGCTCCTTGCTCAGCAGAAAAGCCTGCCTCTTCCTCTCCCTCTGCCTGCTGCTCCTCCTGCTTGTGCACACAAACTCTCTCTCTGACAAATAAATAAATACCATCTTTAAAAATATATGTATATCATCTGACATTACTTCTATCAATATTACTGCTGCTTACAATTTTCTGCAACAATTTCTACCAGACTTTGCATTTGATGGCTGTGTTTTGAAACACTAGGTGAATGGGTCAAGTAACTCCATTTGATCTCAAGTTATCTTAGGTTAGAGTAGAACAAAATATTGAGTATCACCTTGTACATATAGTCTTCATATACTGTTTTATTCATCTATATATCTAATAGGAAGTTTACCACTAATTAACACATATTGAATGAGAGCTCTGCTGGATACTGACACAGATATGTGCAGGTTTCTTTTTGTTTGTTTCTTTTTTGTAAATTGTATTTATCTGAGAGAGAGCAAGAGCTGGGGGCAGGGAGAGGAAGAAGCAGTATCCTTGCTGAGCAGGGAGCCTCGCTTAGGCATTTAACGGACTGAACCACCCAGGCAGCCTGATATGTGCATATTTCACAGGTGTCTATGCACGACAGCTCTCTGACTGAGACGGCGCTGAACGCTAACCAAATCCCACATCATTTTCATTTGGACACACACTTCCCTTGCACTTAGGTGGAGCCATGTCACTACAGTCTTCAGAATTTTGTGAACAGAAGTGGTATGTGTCACCTCAGGCCTGGCTTCTGCACCCCTACCAGGAGATGTGCTAGTCCTCTTCTCTGACTGTCTGCTGGAATGCAGAAGGACAGTTGGAGGAACCTGGAACCCCACACTATGGTGGAGTCACAGTATGGAGAGGAGGTGGCAGCTCAGAATCAACTCTTTCCTAGGAATTAACATATAGGGTCAGACTAGAAAAATGCACAGGAAGACTATAGACTAATTCATGTTCCTTAAATTTTATCTTTAGACTTCCCAATGTAGCAAAAATCACATGTAGATTGGCATATGTCTCTTCGTTCTAGTTTAGATGTTTTAAACAAACATTCAATTTAATTTTAACAACCTAACCAGTCTCCAACTGATCTAGTCCCTAATAAGCAAGATAAAACCAAAAAAGAATATTCAGGAGAAAAATTAGGAATCAGTAAGCTGCTTCAACTATTAATAGGACATCATTTCCAAAACTGGAATCTAAGGGAAATCAACACTTTGTAACAAAGTTATTCTTATTTTTATCTCACAAGAGAAAGATAAAAGTTCTCTCATTTTAATAATAAATTGTTATTTCCTCAGTAAATAAATTATAAATTTATTAGTTATTCGCTTTGATGCTATCACTGGGTAGAAATTTATATAAATGCCATTAAAGTAATAAAGGTGACAAAAGCCATGAACATGAGCCATGATGCCTTTATGTAGTAGCATTTACAGGAGATAATTTTATAAAAATCTACTTGAAGAAGATGATGCATTTATTTTAATAGGAACTTAGTAAACAGTATGATATATCGAGTGGATGCAAGTTGAAATTTCAATAGTTTCATATATATGAAACCATATATATGAAATGACACGTTAGAAATTATAGTCATAGATATATAATTTTACATGTATTATTTAAAGTTTTTTTTTTTTTTAAAGATTTTATTTATTTGTTAGAGAGAGAGATACAGAGCGCAAGCACAGGCAGACAGAGTGGCAGGCTAGAGGCAGAGGGAGAAGCAGGCTCCCTGCCGAGCAAGAAGCCCGATGTGGGACTCGATCCCAGAACGCTGGGATCATGACCTGAGCCGAAGGCAGCCGCTTAACCAACTGAGCCACCCAGGCGTCCCATCAACTCATAAATTATTAAAAATTAAAACAATGTGGCAAGCACTTGTCTACTCAACCGCCATCCCCACTTTTCCTTCCTAACAAAACCCAATGTCATTCAAATATCGGCGGCAATATGGACGGACAAGTTGTATTCCTTCACAGCAAAGGCCAGATGGGGCCAGATGATCATGGTAATCCTATTTTCTTTGTCAGCTGATGAGTTAAGGGGAGAGCATACATGCATATATGACTGGTTCTGCACTATGGGTCTTAAGGGGAAAACTGCTGTGGACTTCTGGGAAGAATTTTCTTACTCATTAAGAGAATAACCTATTGAAAAGAACTGATTCCCTACCCACCTCCTTCATGCTCCCTCTGCTTGCAGATGTGGCTTTGTAAGGATACAGATATAAGTCCTAAAATGCCTATCATCTTGTGACCAAGAGAGGCGATGTTGCGGGATCTACTAAGGTTGGCAGAACAGCATGTTGGAAAGAGCCCCGGGCCATTGCAGAGTTCAGTGTGCTCTGCAACCAACCCTGAAATGTCCTATGTCTTGAATCCTTGATAAGTGATAAAATAACTTGTCCTCAGAGTTAAGCCACCATTAGTCACACTTTGTTGTTACCTGTAGCCAAAAGCATACCAATACAAGGGAAATGGTTGATCCAAATTTTAAGAAAAGTACTTAGAGTTGTAAAATTATAAAGCCTCGTATTTAATCTTTTAGTATTGCTGCTTAAAGGGTTTTATTTTAGAATTTGTACATAACTGTTGTTTTTGAATAAGATAGTCTAGGCAACAAGCCAGCAAACAATGACCTGTGACCCAAATGCAGCCCACCCACGGATTGTTTTTGTATGGCCCATGAACTAAAAAGGGCTTTTAATTAAATGGTGGGGGGAAAAATCAAAATAATAGTATTTTATGACATATAAAATTTATGTAAAATGCCAATTTCCATGTCCATAAATATTTATTGAAGCCAGTCAGCAGTTCACAATTGCTTTCACATTACAATGGCAGAGCTGGGTGGCTGTGACACAGATGGGCAGGACAGTCTGAAAATATTTCCTCTCTGATCCTTTACAAAGTTTTTTGACCCCTGATACAATGGAAATAAGAAACCTACATAAAAGTTTCGTCTGACTTTGAAAAATGATAATACTATTATCAAAACCTGTTATTTAAGCTCAGCGAGATGATGCCTTTGTACCTACCATAACAAATCAATGGAAGCTAACATACTGAATCTATGAGAGTGTGTGCTAATCTATAATCGCAACCTACACCTTTCCCCAGTGACCATTGCTTTATTACAAGGTTCGCGACACCATTGCTTTATTATAAGGCTTGCGTCTATAGGGATTTGCAGCCACCCACATAACCCTGCATCGTTAGAAAACAAAGTACTCATATTCAAATGCTTGAAATTTCTCCTGGGAAAGAGACAAACTATTAAACCTGAAGTCAGTAATATTTATGCAATACATCCAACAGAGGTTTTTTTTCCAAAGTAGACACAGAGAAATGATAAACATTTCAATGAGAATATTAGCAATCAGAAACAGCTTTTAAAGCAGGGAATAAACATTTTCAGGCAAAGAGGTTTCAATTTGTCATGAGAAAAGAGTCCTCATTTTTGAGTCTCCAAAGGGCAAATCAAAACCTTTGTTCATGAAATGTATCCCTTTCCCATATTTATTACAGTTATGTATACTTTTGTCTGATTTTCCCTTCTAGATTGTAAGCTTCTTAGTGGTGAACTCGGTTTAATTCATATTTGTATTGTCTGTAGTATCATGCACAGTGGCTTCTATATAGTAAAATGCTCAGTGAAATTTCCTGGAGAAATATGCATTAAAGGAAAAATGTGCATTATAGTAATTCTTCTTAAAGGAATGGATCCCAAGAGTCATAAATTTAGATGACAATTTCTGTACAAGGATTTTAATGGCATTATTATTTATAATAGTAAAAGTCTGGAAGCAATTTAAATGTTCCAAAACAAGAGTCTTTTATAAAGTATAGTTTAATCATTCCATAGAATAATGTATCAGCATTAAAAATGACTTAATTAAAAACTTTTAAAGCCCTAGAAAAAAATGCACCATAAAATAGTAAGAGAAAAAAAGCTGGATTCAAAACTGAGTATTCAGTATGATTCAAGGAAGGACACCAAAGTGTATCAGCGGTTTCTATTGAGAGATGATTATGGGTGAATTACATTGCCCTCTTTCAACTTTCCCACGTCTTGCAAATTTGCTAAAATAAACACGTATTGGTTTTATTACTAGGAAAAGACAAACGTTTGGGAAGTAAATGAATGGGATTGTCAGAACCTCTTCTGAGACCAGTCTGAAGGAAAATAACCTGATTTATTCCAGCTGAAATGAATGTTTTTTTAAATCTTTTTTAAAAAGATTTTATGGGGACGCCTGGGTGGCACAGTGGGTTAAAGCCTCTGCCTTTGGCTCAGGTCATGATCCCAGGGTCCTTGGATCGAGTCCCACATCGGGCTCTCTGCTCAGCAGGGAGCCTGCTTCCTCCTCTCTCTCTACCTGCCTCTCTGCCTGCTTGTGATCTTTGTCTGTCAAATAAATATATACAATCTTAAAAAAAAAAAAAGATTGTATGTATTTATTTGACACAGAGAGAGAGAGAGAGCACGAGCACACTAGCAGGGGGAGCTGCAGGCAGAGGGTAAAGTAGGCTCTGCCCTCAGCAGGGAGCCCAACAATAAGAGGCGAGATCCCAGGACCCCGGATTCACAACCTTAGTTGAAGGCAGATGCTTAACTGACTGAGCCACCCAGGTGCCCCCAGAATGAATGCTTTTATCCTGAACTGATCAGGTCTCTCGCAAAGTTCCCAGTTGTGAGGAGATGTAAGTAACTCCCATCCAAGGACAAAGAGAAGCTCTGTATGAATATACTGAGCAAGGTTCAGCCGTGAATGGGATCTTGAACTTAAAGGGCTGACACTGTGTCCACAGCCTCACCAGCGTGATCCTCACTTCTCCAGCCAATTATCACCCTGTGTCTTTGCTGATCTAGAGTATATTTAAGAACATGATCAGTTCTTGCATAATTTGTTCAATGCCTCAGGTGCAATATTTCCATCCGAAAATAGACACAGGCTCTCTGTGCTTCTTTGCAGACTTTACCAGATATATTCTGGTGAAAGTTTTAGCTCTATTATACTGCATTCATGTCTTAAATGACAGCACTGCTTTAGAAGCATCAATGTTGTTCAGTAGAGGGTTTGTGAGCACCAGGACATTGCCATGACTTTGGCACTGTTCCAGCTTTTCATGATAGATTAATTTTTCTCAAGGAAGTTTTGAGAGTCCACTGACACACATAGTACATGGTCAATAAGTGTTCATTTAATGACTGCACAAGAATCTTTTGTAGTCACCGAACAATTTATAAGAGAAAATTGCAGTTTTCTACTGGGTATTTACCCTAAAGATACAAATGTAGTGATCCAAAGGGGCACATGCACCCAAATGTTTATAGCAGCAATGTCCACAATAGCCAAACTATGGAAAGAACCTAGATGTCCATAAACAGATGAATGGATAAAGAAGATGTGGTATATATACACAACGGAATACAATGCAGCCTCAAAGGAAATGAAATCCTGCCATTTGTGATGAAGTGGATGGAGCTAGAGGGTATCATGCGAAATAAGTCAATCAGAGAAAGACAACTATCATATGATCTCCCTGATATGAGGAAGCGGAGATGCAATGTGGGGGGTTTGAGGGGTAGGAAAAGAATAAATGAAACAAGATGGGATTGGGAGGGAGACAAACCATAAGAGACTCTTACTGTCACAAAACAAACTGAGGGTTGCGGTGGGGAGGGAGGTAGGGAGAGGGCGGTGGGGTTATGGACATTGGGGAGGGTATATGCTATGGTGAGTGCTGTGAAGGGTGTAAACCTGGCGATTCACAGACCTGTACCCCTGGGGCCAATAATACATTATATGTTCATAAAAAAAAACTTAAAAATTAAAAAAAAAATAGAAAATTGCAGTTTTAGTGGTCACATGCAATGTTATACAGAGAACTAAAGGCAAGAACAGCTTGGTGCCTACACATTGAACTCATTTAGTTTTTATTTCAACAATGGAAGAAATATGAAGTTGCTCCATTTCTCTGGTCTGACCCCAAAGTTCATTCTTTCTTTGTGTAAAGGATTTTATTTATTTAACACAGAGAGAGAAAGCACAAGCAGAGAGGGAGCGGGAGAGGGAGAAGCAGGTTCCCCATTAAGGAGCCTGATGTGGGACTTGATCCAGGACTCTGGGATCATGACCTGAGTGGAAGGCAGATGCTTAAGGACTGAGCCACGCAGGCGCCCTAACTAAAGAGTATTTCCGAATAATCTTGTTTTTTTTTTTTTTTTTTTTTTTTTAAAGATTTTTATTTTATTTATTTGACAGAGAGAAATCACAAGTAGATGGAGAGGCAGGCAGAGAGAGAGAGAAAGGGAAGCAGGCTCTCCGCTGAGCAGAGAGCCCGATGCGGGACTCGATCCCAGGACTCTGAGATCATGACCTGAGCCGAAGGCAGCGGCTTAACCCACTGAGCCACCCAGGTGCCCCCATTGTTTTCTTTTTGTAAGCACGGAAACTGGAAAATCCATTCTGTTAATAATAAAGTCCAGGTTCTGGATAGCTACCTTCACTGTTTAGGTCCTGGATCACTACTTTAGCATATTCTGGGGCAAGTCTGGCTTCACGGGCTAGCCCTCTATAGTCACATAGGGCCCTACACTTAGGATTCCCTGCCCGACTTAATGTTCTGCTGTCACAGTTTTGAAATTCTTAATAATTTTAGAACAAGAGGTCCATATTTTCATTCTGCACTGGGTCTCACCAATTATGTAAACAATTAACTTTTCTTTGCTCTTTACGGGATGTCACTATAGTGATGATTTATCTTATATTGTTTTCTACAGTTAAATTACATTATGAATTATGTTTACTTTTGATACTGGCAATATTCTTTCCAGTGAGATTCATCTTCCTTATTGTTAATGTTGTGGCTGATTTATCCTTTTCTCTTAAAGTATTTCAATGATAGTGCACTCATAAAATGTTTAAGAAGGAACTCTGGAGAGGATTTCATTGTACACATGAAGACTCCTTCAAACACAGTTAGAGATCTAGATCGACCAAGAGAGAATGAGGAGAATAACCATCCACTGAATTTAAAGGCCATTTCCCTCGACTGGTTGGTATTTGGTGTCTTCTGGTATTACAGCAGGTAAAGTTAGGTTCTATAATCTCAATTCCAGATAGCTGTAACTAAGGCTTGGTGACAAGGAGCCAAGGAACCCATCTCTCAGGAACTTACTGCTCACATTCAAAATTCAGGTTCCCATAATTTACTAGTCAATGTGTGTACAACCCCAAATAAAGGAAAATCCCTCCCACAAGTTCCCATCAATTCTGGACTCTTTCTTACCTCCTGTGGGGATGCAGGGCTACCCAAATCACCCGCAAAATGCAGGGATAAGAAGAAATTTTCTTGGTTCTCCTGGAGGCTGATCCAGTTTTTTAGCTTTTGAATGCAACTATCAGCTTCCTTGTGTAAGAGAAGATTAGGGATCAAACAGATTTAGAGATCCAGCCTCCAGGAAAGTGATAGTTCTTAGAAGAGAAAAAGGAGATATTTGGGGGAAAGTTTACACTATTATTTCTAGAGTTGTATTCATACAACAGGTAGACAGACACCATTAGCTAGAACTGTTGTTGTGCCCATTAATCTGCTTAGTTATGGTGAGGATTGCATTGGAGTTTTCGACTCATCAAAACCTCACGGAAGTCCATATTTGCTCCAACATATATTTCTGGGGGGACTCTGCTGTTCCTTCATATGAGAGAGAACAAAGAAGTATTGTGTCCCAAATAAAGCATACAAACTTCATTCTTCTTTCATTAAAATAATGTTTCCCTTTTTTTTTTTTTTAAACAGGCATTTTCTTCATGTTGGAACATTCCTAACCTAATTCAGCTAAGTGTAACCACCTGCCAAAATATCCTTTTAGAAATGATTACAAGTGGGAAAGATGACAAGTGGAGAAAATGGGCAACTTTGATAAACATTACTTACTAGAAATGTGTAGACATGTCAAAGCAAAGCATTTAGTTTTTAGTTCAAATAAGGGCTCTTTGCATAGATATATAAATCATATAGAGATTCATTTACTTTTTTTCTTATTTGATAAATACAAGTCAAAATGACATACAGAAAGATTGCTAAAACTGATAAAAAGGTAGCATAGATGAAATGAACAAAAGATAACCAGTTTATTTACTGGAAAGAGTTATGCATTACACCATAGTCAGTTGGTAACATAAACCAAGATATAAGAACTATTATATCGGCTTTTGGTTATTTTCTTAGCATTGGAGTGCCTTTTCCAACCATTGATTACACAAACACAAGCAGATATCATAAACAGATTCTCCCATAGACATTCACTTAGGATTGTCTACAATAAAAAAATTTAAAATGACAAGCAATAATAAATTCATAAGAATTATTTTGAATTTAAAATAAATGCATATGTCTTTGAGAACAAGTTTCTGTTGAAATTTGGATTTTAAAAAATGATTAGCAACAAAAGAATTTCTTAGGTCAGTCTTTTAGTCATGTTTTCATATGGTATTATCATTAGGTGGAAACACTTCACATCATTTAATCCCAAAAGGCATAATAACAAAATTGCAATTAAATGTAGGAAGAGCAGAATCATTACAACAACAATTATATAGTGTACAAATCAGGGTTGGTCACACACTACACAAATGTTAATACTGGAAAGAAATACAATTCAGAATCATGTATGGTTCATCATATACATGTAATCATGCAAATAAAAACACTGAGTAGATTACAAAAATATCAAAAAAGATTTTCAAAGAATTGTTTAATTGACTCTAACAGTCAAACCATGGAGCTTAAAAATTTTGTGGCAATAATGGTAAAATCATTTCTTTCCTCTAAGATTTGGTGTGTAATCATATCTATAAACCTAAGTGACAAAAATTATTCATTCTGGATATTCCGTATTACTGAATAATGGTTTGTCAACAAAAAGATGACATTTCTCTTTACTTCAAACGGTTCTCTGATCTTTGTTTTTTAAATGACTTTTTAGAAAGAAAACCGTACAGTCACACTAAAAGCATCCAATTTACTTCTCAGTGTTTTTATTAGAGAACCATAATAATCAGAGAATAATTCTGAAAGAAATAAAAGTTAAAAAAAAATGTGTTCTCGGCCAATGTTCTACAGCACTTAAACTCCAATCACAGAAATCATCCGGCTTGGTAGTTTATCCAGGTGTCAGTTTAAATAGGACAAATTTTAAATAACTGTGAAGGAAAGGGATAAAAATTCATTGAGGATTAGAGCCATGCATTTCAATATGGAAAGGAGACCAGATATAGGTAATAATCTCTTTACATTCCTAATGGAGAGAAGATCATAAGAGAAATAAGACGTCTATAGTGTTTGCATTATGAGTATGAGAAAGCTTACATGATGTGAAATTTCTCATGCAAACATTTTACACGCATACTTATGTACTCACACCCTTACAGTAAAGGCAGTTAATTACTCCTCTTCTTCTTAAGTAGAATATTATTTCTGGAAAATCGTCGACTGGGAAACATATCTCAGTACTAAATATCTTCCTCAGTTATACTTTGAGGGAGAAGGATGAAAGAGATGCCTCCACAAAATCTTTCACATGTCAACATAATTGGATCAGGCTACAAATGCAATACATCAGGGACTATGGCCGTTAACTTAGCATTTAAATAAAGATGAACTTACTTACAGATGCAACTCATCTGGGGGCATAACTGCAGACAGTGGAAAAGGTCACTCGGAAGCTAGATTGGTCTTCCATGTCCATAGAAATGGATTTCAAGGTAAAAATTACTTGTCGGTATCAGCACTGATCACGAACGTCATTTATCACAACTAGTTCAACAACTTTTTGGAGAACTATATCCTCTTATGTGAAAACACATTCTTCTAAATTTTTGCAATCTTAAATATAAGGATTATTTTAAATCATCCTAGTTTATAAACAAACAAAACACCTGAAGAACAAATTTTTTTAAATTGTGAACTTTTCCCTAGGAGTTCCTTTTGAATCTAGTCCTATTTTCTATCTACAGTATCAGTGGGTTTGGCCTCCTTGGGCTGAATCAGCACAGTTCCTTACTGGGAATTGATTAGTGTCCCTTGATGTGTCTTTCTGGAAGACAGATTATGTCTTTTGGCTGTTTGATTATAACAATTAGACATTAAATTTGCCATTCTTATCCTAGTAGAAAATATATTTCATTTCTTCTTTTTCATATTTTGTAATTTCTACTTGAGAATTGTAGAGGATTTCATTTAATACTGTCCACATTCACAGTTGGTTTATTTGACCAACATTTCATGGTTGTTTGAAACAGAAGGACTAGCTGCACAGGAATATTTTCCAAAGCAATAAGAAAGAGGAAATATTGAGATTGAAGATCCTTTTAAGAAAAGATAAAATTCGAGAGGCATTTGCCCCCCAAAGGATTGCATACCTTCTATTTCCAAAGTATTCCTGAGGACATTTGTTTTTTCAAACTCTGACAATTGAGGCTTTTTAAAGTAACATTGCTAACAATATTATGAAATACAGCTGGAAGAAAAAACAATACCAATGATTTCCTTTTTTAAAAATCAGATATCTTGGAAAAATTAAGATTGCCTTCCTATTTTCAAGGGATAAAATATTTTGTGACTAACCAGCATAACTTTAATGTATTTTTAAGTTCAACAGAAGCATAAGATTATGAAACCCCAGAATTATAATACATTATCATAAGATACATTGCCCCCTAACTCAATCCTTACTAAATAACCAATAATGTTTAATTTGTAAAAAACCAATGTTCCTTATGATTATCAATATTAGTGATTCATATTCCACTGTTAAAAATCTCTTTCATCAAGGTAATATAAATCCTACACACTAAAGGCTTAGTTTTTCTTATTCCAGTTTAAATAGTGATATCTATAGCTGGTACCTCTTGTTAAATTTCCTTTCTTTGGAGGTCACTATTGTACCTCCTCTTCCTTAGGCTAAATAAAAGTATTATCTTTCTAAATGCGTCTTTTCTTAATTATTTAATAGCTTTCTGTTTTCTCAAAGTTCTACAAATTCTTCTTCTTGAAGCAGAATTGGATGTAAGAAAGGGATCTGATGAGTCAGAAGTTGATTGGAAAGAATTATCCAAGGGTCCTGTATACCCCTGTGCACTCAGGCTAAAGGAAATTTATTGCTCCCTTAAATTTAATTTAATTTTTTAGCCAAGATGAATCCTCAGTTAGGAAAGCATTTCTGCATAAGGACTTCTTTTTAGGATGGTAATTGTGTTTACTTTAAAAAACCTACCTAATTACTTTGCTAACCACTCTTGCTGGTTGCCTCTAATCTTTGACCACTCTGTTCCCAATAATTAGCCATATTCTTATTGTATTTCTGTGTTTGGTTTTTACTCTACGAGTCTATCTACAATTAGTCTTACTGAGGTTCACTCTTTGATTTTCACTGATATTTCAATTTTTCATTTTCTTTTGATTCCTAATTTTTTTTTTACAGGTACTAATTTTAACACATTCTACACATATTTATTCTTTTAAATGCATCTAAATAAATACAGATATGGCTCAGTTTAAAGTGTACTAAATGATGCCACAGGGTAAGTACATGGAATTCTCTCCTACTGCTTAGGGATTATTATCTAATTTTGTGCTGAAAATTAGACATTTATTTCCAAGTCTCTATATCTTCTTGGCAAAATTTTGCTAAAATTAACATGTTTATAGAATTTGTATTTCAAAACAAGCATTTCCCACTCTATTAAGATAAAGAACTGAGTTAAAACCAGCATATAATAGACTTTGTATGGGAAGAAATAAATGTTTCATCTACAACGTGGATTTTCACCAGGTCATAAATACAAAGTCAGGGAGCATGAAAGCAATACTACACTGTAAGTAGGCACACAGATGGTACTGTGTGACAGTACTGTGTGTAGTTACACACAGACAGTACTTACTGCTCAGTTCCCTGTACCACCAACAATATCGAGATGCAGCATAGGAAGATTTTCTGAGGTACTTTTAAAAAAGGCATATTTTCCCTCAGGCACAAACAGTTTTTCTTAAAAGTCAACTTAGCAGCTATGCCACTTCTCAGCTCTGAAAACATGATGCTTGAAGAACAAATAAAAAGATAAAAAAGAAAAAGCAGGAATGGGGTCATTTCTTTCAATTGAACTCCAACAAAACCCACACTGTCTCACTCACACTGGTACCAGGCAGATAAAACGCCAATAAAATGAAGCAAGTGTTTAGGAACAACAAGGCGATGCAGGTAGGGAAAGAGCAGAATGTTAGCGTGCCATGATCTGGACTTTGTGAAGATTTGCTTTGTTTCTTGTTTTCTTTATTTTAACCTGAATCTCTATTTTGGTGAAGATTTCCAGTTACTCCAAGTTGCATAATGAATGACGCTGTTGAAAAATAGCACTCATAGAAGGAACTCAAAACCTCCTGGTTGCTTTGGTAATAGTGTGACCACTACTTACTAGGTATACGATTGACGAAAGCTCCTGCACCGTGCTTTATGATTTACCGACTGGCTGGCATCTTTGATGGACCGTCCATTAATGTACACCCGCTCCCACTCAGTAAGCCGCGATCTCCACTACCAGATCGTCACTGTTAGAACCCGGCGCTGTTAACTACCTTTTGTGTTAACAGTGAGGATTGTTTTTGTTTTGAAGAGAAGTTACAGATATAGTTACACGAAAAGGTCAAACTGTTAATGGTCTTAAATAAGTTAAGGCTACCTGACTAGACAAGGAATCAGGGCTAGGAGCAATTGTGTGGGCAGCACTTGATAGTTAAGGAGCCCAGGAGTGTTAGACCTTTCAGCTCGATTAGCTGTTTTCCTTGTTTGTCAGATTATGTGCAAAAGAAATTTTGCTATGAAAATCCACTGCCTTAAATCAAGTCATAAAAGTTACCCAGCAGAATCTGAAAACAAACTAAGAACATGGACTATCTCAATATAATATAATGATTGTAGGCACCTGAGTGTTTGTCAAAAGTAGACAATGAGCTAAGGTTTATTATTGTTTTTTTGGCAAGGACGATTCACTATGAGAAGAAACCCCAACAACAACGAAAACGTATAATCCTACTCAAAATTTGAACACTTTCTGGGTCAACTAATTAACCAAACGCTACATCTATTTATATATTTTCCCAATTGTTACCTTTTTGCAGGAAAAACTCCTAGTAGGACCCTGAATTTGGGAAAGTAAAAAAAAAAAAAATCTGGTCATTTAATAAACACAGCTTTTTGTTTCCCTCCACGTTATTTAGCTTTCTTAACATTATCACACACACATACACACACACACAAATGGGCAGCACCAGAGCATCTACTTGTCTGTAATTTTAAAAAATTAAAGATGCTGTCAAGAGTTCAATAAGTCAATGAATCATAGCATAGTCTTTCTTAGAGTTACTTAATGATGGCAAGTGAAGAATTCTGGTTAAAAAAAAAAAAAGAAAGAAAGAAAAAACAACAACCAGCAGTTAATGAGCTACTGATCAGAAAATAAGTGCATAAACAGTATCATTGTAGCAGCAAAATACAGTTATTGTTAACATTCTGATGCACCTCATTTATTATTTTGTGCAAGAAACATGACCACAGTCTGGCCAATTCCAGATTTTGAACTAAATTAAAACTCATACTTAACTGAGCAAATTATGTATACTTAACAATAAAGGAATTAAGTTCACCTCTCACAGAAATTATTTTTATAGACATAAATCATGTGGTAAATAAAATACAAAATAAATATCAATGACAAAAAGTATCAGAATCAACTCCTATAGCTGAATTTGAAGTACAAGGAAAGATGATTTTACAATATATGTATTTTACATTGTCTTAGGTCTTTCTTATGCTATCGAGGTAAAGCTAGCCATCTGAGATACATAGTTCTGGTTTCCTTTTATTTTTTGTTTTTATTGAACTCAACCACAGCCATTTGATTGCAGAATTCATCTGTGACTTAGAGAAACCATAAGTGTTTTATCACACTTGAGTCTGTGCTTTGTGTTATTCTTCTTAACTTTCTCTCATCTTCCAAAATGATGAACATGAATCCAATCCTACATCTCACAACCGAGAAGAAAACACCCGCCGGGTCTTGGGCAGTATCCTGTGTGTGGCTACAAAGCATTCACCTTAGATATCCATCCGCGGGAGATGAAGACTAGGGGTAAGGAGGCTTGGAGAGACAGTGGAGAGGGGCGCAGTGTGGGCTGGAATGTGGCTGCTCATCAGGGAGAGCTAGGTCAGGACTGAAAATGAGAAACAAGCGTGTCAGCAAAAACGCCATTTACGGGAGGCCAGGCATACTCTTTAAGAGTTACAGAGACACAATCTTTTCATAGAAATTTTAAAAACATAAACACAAATTTTGCACAGAAAATAGTTTAAAGCATGCCAGGACGACTGCAGCTTTTCAAAAAGAATGCCAAAAACACCCAAAAACAAACAAACAAAAAAACCTTAGGGAAATGACACGTAAACCCTTCCCCTAAGGTCGCTCTATTCAATTTCTGCACACAGTCTCATTTCTTCTAGGTCTCTGTGTTAGTTGCAAGATTTCTTCAAATCAGTTCTTTTAAAACTTCAATATGCGTACCATCCACTCGGGGGATCTCGGTAAAATGCAGCTTCTGATTGATAGGTATGGGATGGGACAGGAGAATCTTCATTTCCAACAAGCTCCAGGGGAGTAGGCAACGTTGGAGCAAAGCTTTAGAGGACCCACAGTTCTCTGCTGGATCTAGATTCCCTAGGATAAGTAATTTGCCCATGGAAGCCTAGGTTGCTCTAAGGGTTCCCACTACTTGCTTTAGTTTGGCAGTATAAGTAAGACAGGACAGTTTTAAGACTTCCTAGTTATTGAGCATACCATGCACCCTTCCAAATAACTACTTCTGAGAGCCTCCTGTTTAAATGAATGCATAAATGCTCAGGCTAATTAATGTCTTAATGAATAATCTTGACGGACAAGGGAGTAAAACTTCCTAAGGTAAAACTACAAAACACTTTTGGGTTTGGACCCTCTCAAAGATGACTGACTGGGGGAAACACACACTATAGGTTTATTTTAAATCAAAAAAGACTGGCATTTTTCTAAAACTCTGATTTTTCCCCCTCATATATTATGAATTCAGTGCCATAGAATTTATTTCAAATCAGAACCATTTAATTAAGCCATGGCCCAAATAAAGAATTATTTAGTAAATAATTTCTTTTCTATTTCGTTTTTATATCTAAAGTTAATATTATCATTGAATTCATTAAAAATTAGCATTCAAAATCCTTTTTATCACTGGTACTGAAATTATCCTTCACGTGTAACTCTTGACCTTTAAGACAAAATTATAATTATGTAAACTGCTGATTTACTTGAGGTCATCCTTAGTTCCCAAACTCTTTGAACTGCTATGAATTTACTTTCAGAGGACAGCGCTCTTCTGTACTAGTTAGAGCAACCTGTGATAAAAATGACTTTTCCTACCAATTTTTAAAACGTGGTAGGTAGCCCTGGGAGAGCTGGAGCTTCAACACCGGGGGCGGGGCGGGGGGGAATCATTGCATGGCAAGGCTCTTCCTCCCCACTGCAGACGGAGTCAGATGGCCCAGGAAACACAGCAGCAGACAGACTCTCCCACAGATCTAACAGAGCTTCTCTCTCTGTTAGAGCTGCATGGTTTAGAATACGTTTCTTTTTTAGGGAGCTAAACACATTATTCAACATAAGTTATGGCAAGATTATGAAAGAAAGATGTTGGAAGGTCCCACGTAGTCTAAATACTCTTCCCAATCAAAGACAAACATTTCTTTTCTTTTCTGAGCTAACATACAGCATGATTTTGGTTTCTGGTCGAAGGCAAGAATTTCTGCTGGACCAGCTGAAGGGTGTGGCAACAGCTGAGCCACAGGTTATGTAGCTCACTTGGCCCAACACCATCACATTATGTCATTCATGATGATTTCAAAATGAGTTCACTATTTCAGATTTCTGACATGATTTCAGATTTTCATAAATATATTATATTACACTATTTCTACTTTACATGATTTCAAAATGTGTTCACTACT
This sequence comes from Mustela erminea, assembly GCF_009829155.1. Lineage (NCBI taxonomy): Eukaryota > Metazoa > Chordata > Mammalia > Carnivora > Mustelidae > Mustela > Mustela erminea. The sequence goes on along the minus strand of NC_045619.1, from coordinate 73,340,645 downwards.
TCAGACTTCTTAAATGATTTCAGATTTTCACAAATACTTTATATTATACTATTTCTACTTTACAGGATTTCAAAATGTGTTCACTATTTCAGGTTTCTTACATGATTTCAGATTTTCATAAATACTTTATATTACACTACTTCTACTTTACATTTGCATAAAATGCCGTCACACTATATACATTAAGATAGAAGCATTTTCTTGGCTTACTGGTTAAGAAATTATTTCTTAGATGTAAATATTTAATAAGTTCTAATTATTTCAGGTATAGGCTGTATTTAGTTCCAATTGCTAACAGCCTTCAGGAACCCACTTGTTATTCAACCTTTACCATTTAAGAACCTACTTTTTGTAGGTAGATCATTTGTAAACAGTAGGCTTAGGAAACTGTTAAGATGTAAAAATTGGTATTTCTTCAGAAAGTTTCTTTTTTGGTCCCAGTAAGCAACTCCCCATAGAAGGGGAGAAGTGCTAAATCCCAAACATCTCCATATATTTAAATATTACATCTAAGGCTGCCCCATGTTGGGCATTCCCTTCACATTTTGATTATCTATTATCTATAAACAACTTTAATAATTTAGCATTACAACGGAATCAGTCTGTAAGAAGCATATATGGAAAATATGAGAATGCTCATTTATTTAAAACCCTAAACCTAAAAAGTTATTTGAACATATGTATAAGCTGATGGATGTATAAAACAATTTTTATTGTGAGAAAACAGAGATAGAGAACACCGATCTAAAGCTACTCAACATTGGGAGCATGTTCTATTTCTCATGTTTCTCATTAAACGAATGTTCCTTTCTTTTCAATTCAGTGATACAGGGTCAACATGAGTGACTGAAATTTTGATTATGCGCCTTACAGTATAATGAAAACCAGGGAGGGTCTCCTGGCGGTACAGTGATGTACCATGGTGGTTAGGACAACACCTGCCAGACTCGTTGGGCTCAATAGCTTTCAGGATGGGTGACCCTGGAGAAGTCATGTTAACCTCCTACTCCTCCCCCTCAGTTTCCTGGTTTCAAAATGGGTGTGATAACTGTTCCTGCTTTCTGGGAGTTGTAATGATTAATAAGTGTAAAGAACCGAACACATGTCATGTACACGGTAGAAATTCAAACACTGGCTGTTAATTTTCTGCCACCAAGAAGTGACAAGAGCAGTGAGGGCTTTAAATTAGATCCATTTGGCAGCCGGTGTGGGTGGGAAGGAAGTCAATCATAATCCCAGTGACTATGAAAATAAGTTTTTCCAGGTCTATGTGGATTTTATAATTTCTCTGGGGACCACAGAACCTGGCTATGCTTTGTTTATATGGGTAGAAACTAGAAACATTTGTAACTCATTAAATTGCTCTTCTTTAAAGTAAATCATCCCTGTGAAGGTCTAACGAGCAACCTAAATTCTGTAAGCTCAGAAGATACAGAACTGGGGCAGGTAACCATTTACTCAAACCAGTTCCTTAAAAAAAAAAAAAAAAAGTAAAGTGAAATAAAACTTTAAAAATTTCCCCAGTAGCCTTTCCCCTCCTTACCTAATTGAAACACTTAAAGAAGTAGGCTTCTCTATTCTTTCCCCAAGCAAATCAGAGAAGTTATGAAAGAGAAAGAGGCCACAGACCTTTGCCTTGAGGAAGTTAGGTACTGACAACGGTTAGTAAGAGCAACACATCTCGAGAGCACACTATGCGTTGGGTCTGTGCCACACTGAATCCCTCAGAACTATTCCCTTCCTTACTTTACAAGTTAAAAAAACAAAAACAAAAACAAAAAAACCACTCACACGTAGACAGAGAATCTTAGCTAGCAAAAGCAACTTTCCACGATTACACAACTAGCAGGGGGTAGAGATGGGATTTCAACCCAAACAATCTGCCTCCAGAGCTCATTCCCTTACTCCTGTAATCAGCAGGGGCTGAACATGGGTTGTGTGCCTGGCACTGTGCCAGGACCTGGCGGGGGTGGGGTGCTTGGTGGAGAAGGGACGGTGGCAGTGGGTTAAGACCCCATGTTGTTCACCACTGCATGCACTGGGTCCCACTAGGATGGGTCTGAACATTTACCATTATATTCAGTTAGTCACATCATTAAAATGACTCTACAGCTGGCTGTTAAGGTAAGATGGTATTCATATGTCAGCAAAGAATGCTCCTGAAATAAAAACTCTGTGACTGGAATCCTGTTGGCAGACTAGGCATCAATCAGGAGACACTGGCTTGGGCTTAGTTAATCGTGTACCTTCTCCTGCTAACTCCATGTCTCCCCTCTGAGACCAAGTCACATGGGGGCTTTGGCTGCCCTCGTGTTTCTGCGGAGCGTCTGGGGCTCCCCAGCTCTCCTGGTTTGAACCCCTGACCACATGGAGCCTGCTCCTGATAGTCACTCCTGAGGTCTGTGGAGATGTATTTAGGCCTGCCCCTATGCCAAAACAGCCTTCCTCTGGTAGAAGAGTGACACATACATTAAAATACAGAAAGAACAATAAGTAGACTATAAAAGCCATACCAGACTATAAAAGCTTTGTACAATCAGAGGCCAAATAACTGGAGATGAAGTACTAGCCAGAGACGGAACATCCTGAGGGGGTGCTCTGATGCCGAGTGTGGATTCACCCACATGGGGGTAAATTCGTGATGGATTTGCAAAGCTTTCACTGGAATAAAAACCGTCAGCCACTATGGTGAGTGCTATGAAATGTGTAAGCCAGATGACATGTACATCACCTGATGGGTACAGACCTGTACCCCTGGGGCAAATATTACATTATATATTAATTTTAAAAAACTGTCAACCAGTTCTCCAATTTAGTGTATGGAGAGTGAGTAACACTACCTTTAAGATTCCTCAGCTAATCTCACATAAAGGGCACTATCACTGTAAATATTCTTTTAAAATGCCAATTATAAATTTTTCTCCAGCCTTCAAATCCAGTTTTAATGAGGATAGTGAGTGGAGACAAAAGAGAAACACATTCATAAAGTTGTCTTGGAACAGACAGGAGATATGCTTTCTATTCTTACTGCTTGTTTCTCTGAGAACTTATTCTAAGGACAAAAGACAAGCAAAAGAAGAAGTAGAGGGCGCCTGGGTGGCTCAGTGGGTTGGGCCGCTGCCTTTGGCTCGGGTCATGATCTCAGGATCCTGGGATGGAGTCCTGCATCGGGCTCTCTGCTCAGCAGGAAGCCTGCTTCCTCCTCTCTCTCTCTCTGCCTGCCTCTCTGCCTACTTGTGATCTCTGTCAAATAAATAAATAAAAATCTTTAAAAAAAAAAAAAAAGAAGAAGAAGAAGTAGGGCAAACATCCTAACTCCAAGTTTTGTACTTTGGGAGGTAATGAACCACTGCACTAATCCTAGCATTTATTCACATAAGGGAGCTGAAGGGAGCTCGGAGTCTACCCACTAGCAGCCAGTAAAATAAACTAGCTCTCCTGCCTGTCCACAGAGCACATGTAGACTTCAGGTATCCAGAGTATATTAGCATAGCCCATGTTTAAGATAAAATGTAGCAAATATAATTATGGATAGGAAGTTATGGTGTGGAAAGGGGAGCTTGGGATCCATGGATCTGACATGCAGCTGGGTAAGAAGAGAAAGGATGTCCGAATTTACCTGACAGTTGGGCAGTCTTGCCTCCCGGCTAGTTGTGAGCACTGTGGCGGTACGGAGGCAGCAGGCTGCTGACAATCTACAAGAAACTGATAAATTAGACATGTATACAAAGAGATGACGGAGCATTGTGTTAGTAACAGTAACGAAAGCAGTTGCCTGAGAGATTTAGTGAGGAATGTGCATTCATACAGAAACATCTGACATTTTATTTCCCCCTGAATGAGGTCAATAGGAAAGATGTTTTTCTTAATTAAATACAGGATTTAAAAATTAGTGATGCAAAATTGATAGTGAGCTTTCTCAAGAACATTAGAATATATGTGGCCATTCACATTTAGTATCTGGATACATCTAAAAATAGAGGGTCTATTAATATAACGAAAGATCTTCAAGTTCTGAACTTGAACACGATGGCAGTTACACGCTTAGCACCTAAATGTGCTTTTCCAAAATGGAATATATTCAGATAACTGCCTTTATTGTCAGGACACATGGGCATATTGTTAATCCCATAGGTACACTGAAAAAAATTAAGCATGCAATACAATGTTTTCCATGATTAAGGAGATATTAGAGAAAGAAATCATCTTTACAGTTTTCTGAAAATTTTATTAATCAAAAGCAAGATTTGTTAGCAGAAATATTAGAATGTTTATTATATAGTAAATTGTTATTAACTTGGACTGATGGAGAAAGCTAACCTGAATGGGAAGTCCACTTTTGTTATATTTTAAAGTCATATAATGTAACTCACACTAGGTTAACAAAACGCTAGCTATTAAAACTCCATGTTTTAGCTAATCAGTTATGTTAATCATCTACTGCAAGAAAGACCATGTGCTGAGTGTTCTACACTAATGAAAGCACATCTGTTTATTGGTACCAGGCTGACTGTACTGGAGTCACCTGAGAAGCTGGTTAGAAATGCATGTTATACTTCTGCAAAAAGATTTTGCAAAAAAGTTAAAATTGGATTTAGACTTGAAAATTCAATTAGTCTAAAGTAACTGCAGGTTGTCCTCTCACTAAGTGTTCAGACCAAGTATTTCCTTAGCAAATTGCTTTCTTTATTTGTTATGTAGGTAATACTGAAGCCAAATTATCATAAAAACTTGGATTTACAGGATTGAATTATTGAAGCTCTACTGAAATTTACATTCACAGGCCTGTATCTTAAGTACCACTTGTTTTAAGCCAGCATATTTTTTATTACAGCAAAACCTGCCTATATAATTCCAGAATACCAAATTCATGCAAACTACTGATGCTTTTGCTTATGACATTGAAAACACACTAAAGTTGTCTGTGATGTAAAGTACACAGGCTTGATTTGCATTCATTCAAGAGAACATCCTTCCTGAAGGGAGCCTTTCACAGACGGTCTTTGTTGCAGAGTAGCTTATTAATTATCATTTATTAATAGGAATGAGATCTGCTTCTGATTGGTAGCTGGTCTATAGATTATCACACTCAGTAAAAGTCCTTCAAATGTAACAATTCCATTTTCTCCACTTTGGGGAAATTTTTTTTTCTTCTCCTTTAACTCCTTGTCTTCTCATTTTGCATCTTGATTAGCTCAAAGATTCCCTTTTGTAGAAACTCAGAGTCTTAAAGGATGAATTCCTTTATGCTCCTTTTATCCTTTCCAACAGATTTCCTATCTGAGTTATCATTTAGGGATGTCAAGGACTTTGAGATGGTCAGCAGACATGCAGTTTTGTTTAAGTTAACCAGGAGAGTGCTGCCCTCCTATGGTGTATTTGGGTAAATACAATGGATGTAAATGAAAATGAACTCTTGGAGAACCACTCTGGAATTTGGCCTCAGGTCTTCCATTTCCAGGCAGGTAAAAACGAAGCACTCCTATAGCAAAATTTTGGCCTCTGTGGAATTACAGGCCTTAGAATTAGAGTAATTCGAGTAGGGGGTTTAAATTTGTTTCCATATTTCACTTACATTAGAAATGGTTTTTTTGCTAATGCAATTATAGATTATTATTTATTCAAAATATGCTCTGTGATGAAATTTAGAGAGCAGGTGAGCAGAGGCACAGTGCACTCTCTTAACAAAATGTCAGTGAGTGGTGGATATTCCAGACATTTGTAGTGAATATCAACTTTTTCTCCTTTAGAAGTAACATCACATGTTGCAACAGGCCATACTGCCCTGAACACGGCCGATCTAGTTTGATCTCAGAAGCTGAGCAGGGTCAGGCCTGGTTAGTACTTGGATGGGAGAAGTAACATCACCTCTGGGCTAATTATTATTATGATTATTTTGTACCTGTTATTTACATTTACTTAGCTAAGTGTTATTTTTAAAGGATAAAAAGCAAATTCTACAGGTAAGATGGTGACAGATGAAAAAAGTGAAATTTGAAAAATGGACGTATTGCTCTGACTCAACCATCTTCTAAATCTCTCTTCTCAGTTTAACAGCCCTCCAGTTATATACACATCTAACCCAGCCGAGCAGCGGATGTGTGACAGCATGGGCTTTGTAAAATGAAAGGAGTGAATTGGGAGATGGGAAAAATCCTTCCTAGTTCCGAGGTGCTATGGGTTCTACATAGTCTCACCTGCTCTTTCTGGGATCTACGCCAGGGGTAGACTCACTCCTGAAGGAGCGAGGCCTCATCTCATTACGTTTGAGGGCATAAAAGATGAAAATTATTTGACCCAAGCAGGATGCATTAAAGAACGCCAGCAGCCACTGTTGTCCTGCGGGCCACCAGAACACAACCATTCAACAATCAAGTTACTAAACTCCTAGTATGTGTTCAAAACTGTTAGGTACTAGAGACAAAGGGAAAACAGAGAAGATATGGTCCCTGGCCATTTGGGTGAGACAATCATATTCAACGAGCAGTTATAATAAAGTGTCACGATGATGATGATGGTGGCGATGATGATGGTGAGGATGATGACAGCACCGAGCACTTATTTATTGCCCACTGTGTGCCAGGCACTGTGGAGGCACTTAACCTGCATGCTCTCCTATAACCCTGTTTTATGAGTCGCAGTTGATGTATGAGGAAAGGGGGACTTGGGTTAAGTAGCTAGCCAAAGCCCACTAAGAGATGGATCTGGATTTAAATCCAGGATTGCATGATCCAAAGGCTAGATTGAATTTACAGACATATCCCTACATTGCTTTCCATGATAGGGAAATGTAGGGGCCTCAGAGCAGAAAAACTTAACTAAATCTAAGTGGTCAGGAAATGCTTCCTGGAGGTTGTAACATCCATGCTAATGCCTTAAGAAAAAAATGTAGCCAGAGAACTTCTTAGCAACTATAAATGGTTTATAGTCTCTACTAATAGCAATAAAATATTTCATCATAAAAAAGTCTTTTGAAATGCTCAGAACTGAATCAGATCCCACTGTACATTCATAAGGTTACAGGACTGAGAAATGTCAGAGCATACTCAAGAGATTTTTAGTGCCTCAAGGGCAGATGAATAAGGCATATGACAGCTTAAAGCATCTATAGGTCTGTAGTGACAGACGTAGGAAGAATACCCATGGATGATATTCCTCCATAAACAAAAGCTAACTAGAAAGGAGGGTTAAAAAAAAATGAAGGAGAAAGAAGGAAGGAAATTATGTGCTGAATCAACATGATATAATTTCTCTTAGGAACTTAATATGAGTTACCTCTTTTTTAAGTCCTAGCAACACTCTAGGGGCATTATTTTCACTATTCCTACCACAAGCAAATAAATATTTCTGATCTATGGGACTATATCAAGATCTCACATACCCTGAGGCATTTTATTCCTTGAACACCTTTCAGGGCCCAGAAGCAAATACAGAGCTGGTGTCATAGGAGGGGCTCCCCAAACATCTGCTGATTATATTAATAATACACGATCACCATATACATTAACTCACCCACAGTCACACTGCTAGGAAGTAGCAGAACAAGGATTTAAAATCAGACTTTTCTGATGCTGAGGCCTATTTTCTACTCTTTACTCTGGCCGGCACTCAAATTGACACCAACTACCTCTAGAAAATGTGAGGGTCATAGTCAAAGAAACCTAAGTAAGAACTTCAGACAGTTGAGAGAGTAATTTGAATGTACCCCATTACTTCAAAAACACAAAGCAAGGTAAAGGGTGCAAGAATGGAGATATTATTCCACGTCTGTAAGTTAACGAATGAGGAGAGAAATTCTGGTCATAGGGTTCTTGCCTCAGGCGTCTACTACTTTTAAGCTCCCTAGGGTAATTTAGAGAATTAACCAATTTTCTAAAAGTCAATGTCTTAGAAAGTCCCATGAGCCCACTGGTTCGGGGAGGAAGGGAGAGCCCCATGTGGAAGGAGGCAGGGAGCCCCTCTGTGTTTGGGTTCCACACGGGGCTCCGCTGGCAGTGCTGAGAGGTGGGTGAGGACCCTATGGGTGAAAGCTGATCCGTAGAGACCATACCCAGCAATCGTGCGGCTGCATGGACAGCTTCCCTGGTTCCAAGATGCTCTGTGGGAAGTGGAACAGCAGCTCTTTGTGGCAAGCATTCTCCTACAGAATGGCCAGCACTACAGCCCCTGGTTTTCCAGAACGGAGAACTAATGCATCCCTACTGCTTCATGAGCACCCATACTCCCTCATGACCACAAACTCCCCAGGTGCTGCACACTTTTTATGAAAACTCTCTCTGTCCCTTGAGTTTTCTTCCGGGCCAAATAGGGTAAGTTCTTCCTCACAGGACACATTTTCAACTTCGCTCACTCTCCTCCTCGCTCTTTGACTATGTTCCAGGGTGTGCAACAGTCTTCGAAAAATGAGGTATTCTGAAAGGAAATCATGTGTGATTAGATGTGATTGGTGGAGTGAAGTGGCAGGCTTGCCTCATTTGAGATACCCTCACTCTATTAAAAGAGCAGAAGCCTGCATGGCAATTGTTTTTGGCAGCTGACCTGTTTCATATGAGCTTACTTTGGCTACAGATGGTGCTATCAAGTCATGCTTCCTCTACCCTGTATGTGGGGGTGTCTGGAATCCCAATGCAATATTTTACACACTTTCTTTTTTTAAAGTTTTATTTATTTAAATAATCTCTACACCAAATGTGGGGCTTGGACTCATGACCCTGAGATCAAGAGTCACATTCTCCTCTGACTGAGCCAGCCAGGCACCCCCACATACTTTTTACTTGATGTTTATCTCTAGTAGGTCTCACCTTTTCCTCCCTGATGCATCTTTTAGATCCTATTCTATAATTTAGCATATCAACTTCCTCTCCCTCATTTCTCCCTTAAATCAGAAAATGTGGTAATCATGACCTTAATATCTTCATCTTTATCGAAGAGTAGTAACTAATAATGGGGTCAGGCTAAGTAGAGGCCATATTTCATAAATATCCATCTATGAATTTGGGCCTTCACTCAATCAGTTATGGACCCCCAAAATTATATCACCACCTAGAATTTCCTTTGTCTAAAAGATATTTTATAAAATACCTGGTTAGTTGTTTGCCAAAATTCAGGTATATTATGTTACCACTTTCCCTGATCTTATGAGATAAAGAATGAAAATGAGACTAGCGTAAGTCTTTCTTGATGAACTCATGCTGGCTGTTAGTAATCCCTATTCTACATGGAGTGTACGAACCCATTCACTTCCAGAAATTTGCCTAGGATCAGCCTCAAGGTTGTTGGTCCGTAGGTTAGAGAAACATCTTTCTTTTCCATTGTATAAAAACTCTATTTCCACATTTCTTCCTCTGACCCACATAGGAATTTACCTTCTCACTTGCATATCCTGTTTCTCCCTGGGTGCCTTTTCCTCCACCTTTCACAAAGCCATGATTTTTTAGCATCTTTCCTTCGACAAGGAGGAAAGCCATGTGTATTTTCCTTTTTTTCCTCTTCTCATTTAAAAATGGCAACTCATATACTTAAAAAATTGTTGAGAAAAATAAAAATTCACGATACAAACAGCAAACATGGCTCATGGTGAGACAGTTAGTATCTCTGTTAACTTGTACTGTTTCCAAGACTGTTAAAGAAAGATAGGCTCAGTAATTAAATTTAACCACTTAAACAACTGCTGCTGTAAAACAATGACATTGCTGTTATTTCCAAATAGATATCACTTTGAACCGAATAAATATCCTACCTAGTTAGAGTAAATGTTCAATATTCATTAAGGACCTTTCAATGAGAACAGATGATTAATAGTAGAAAAGCAAGAATGTTTCATGATGAAAGTTATTAAACAGAAGGTCGACAGAAATAGTTATGAATTGTCCAAAAATAACTACCTAGTTAATGATCAAAGCATAGAGACATCTTTTGTGTCCTTAAGAGAGATAGAAGGATATCTCTCTTTCTCCTTTCTGCACACCTGGTCATCTCTTCCAGACTACTCACTAATTGGGATATTGGCAATGACAGAAAAGGGAGAGCAGGCAGCAGGAAGGCAGAAGAGGAAAGGATGAGAAATAATGGCAACGTAGAGTACTTATTAAGTGCTGTATCTATGCAGACATTAGGCTAAACACTTTACATGCAACAGCTCTTTAATCCCTAAATAAACTTAAAGAGATGGTTTTTATTTTTATTTTAGAAATGACAAACTGAGGCCTAGGGAGGTTCAGGAGTGTGCTTGGTCACCTTCTGTATGATTTTTTTTTTATAGTGAACAAAAGCTTTCTGGCACTCACAAAACAACGGAGTTCGGCTGCCATAATCCTCCTTTGAGAGGTCAGGACACTGAGGATCGGAAAGGTTAAGTGATTTTCTCAGGGGCTCTGGAGCGAGCGGCAGATGAGAACATGAGCCCAGTGGAATGCCCCATGGAGCCCATAATGGATTAAATTTTGTCACCCCAAATTCATATGTTGCAAACTCTACTACTACCTCAGAATGCAACTACATTTGACGATGGGATCTTTAAAGAGGTAATTAAGTAAAAATGATGCTGTGTTAGGTGGGCCTTATCCGGCCTGATTGCTAGCCTCTGAGCAGATAGGACTGGGAGATTTAGAACAAAAGACACCAGAGATGGCCTCACACAGGCCATGTGGGGACTCAGGGAGAGGGTGGCCATCTACCCACCATGGGGAGAGGCCTCAGGAGAAACCAAACCTGCCTAACCTTGATCTTGGACTTCTAGCTTCCAGAACCATGAATAAATACATGTAGATTGTTCAAGCCCCTCAGTTTGTGGTCTTTTGCCCTGGCAGTCCTTGCAAACTAATATGGAGCCCTCGTACTTGCTCCAAAGTGGAAGCAATTGTCACACCTTCTCTTACCGTTCACTCTAGTCTAGGTAAACTGAGAATAGCCAAAGTTCTCTCATATTTTTTAAACTCTAAGCATTCTAACAGTTGGGACAAATAAATTTGTCTTATTGGGGAAGACTAAACTGATGATAGAATATGATATTTGAGTCATTGATAGAAAATACACAATTCTAGGGACACCTGGGTGGCTCAATACATTAAGTGACTGCCTTCGGCTCAGGTCATAATCTCAGGATCCTGAGTTGGGAGCCCCACGTTGGGCTCCCCGCTCAGTGGGAAGTCTGCCTCCCCCTTCTCTCCCCACTTGGGCTCTCTCTTGGTAAATCTCTCTCTCTCAATAAATAAATAAATAAATAAAAAGAAGAAAATACACATTTCTAGGCACTATGCTCCGAAGTAGAGATAGGAAATTGCATAATTATTAAAGAAAAGTCTCCCAAACTCAGGAATTCTGGATAATAACACAAAGGTGCTCCCCATCATTAGCTACTGACATACTTACGCATACACCCAGGTCTTAAGTGAGGGCTTTACACAACAGTTCTTGAGCCTCTTGGACAATGGGTGTACCACAGCGATTTTCTTCCATCTGCCAACGACGTAGCAATTCTCTGTGGTCTCCTCATCCTCCTCTTCATTCCCATTCTCTCTCCCCTGTGTTCCTCAACTTTCCTCCATTTCAGCATGAGATTTAGTGTCCATCAGAGACACTTTGGTGTTGAGACCCCTGCTCTACCAAACAATAACTGAAGGAAACCAAAAAAGGGGACTTAATGGTTCTGAGTCTCAGTTTTTCTGTTAAGTGAGGACGTTAAATACCACTTTGCAGACCAGGTGAGAGAATGCCTGTGAAAGCATGTAGCCCAGGGTCTGCTGACAGTTAGAGGTCATTAATTACACATGAGGGACCAAGGGGAGGAGTCAAGGTGACCTTGAGGTTTTCAGCCTCAAGAAATGAAGTAAATGCCATTGACAACAATGAAATTTATAAAGTCAAGATAGACCATAGGGTGAAATCATTTTGACAATGATCTTTCTTCTTCTTCTTCTTTTTGCGTCTTTCATTCATTCATCCGAAATGCTCTTCTCTTGTTCTATTCAGAACTAACAAGTTTCATCTTTGTTCCCAACCACCCAGGAGGAAGTGTCTGCTTCTCCTAAACTGCTTTAGCACTTACAGCATCTTTTCCAGCATTTCTGCGTACAGCTCTGACCACTGCTGTCCTTGCAGTGTATCTCATCTCCTCCATCACTCTATGTGGTTCAGAGCAGGGTGGACCCTACCTTATAATTCTTTGTTTTCCCACCATAGTTTGCTTGGGGATGTGTGCATTAGCATGTATTACTAATATATTGATTTCACCTTCCCTAAAGCATCCTTGGATTTGCTTCTCTAATAGTACTTTATTAATGCATTGTCTGCAATTGTCTGTCGGATCCATTTGAAGAAGGGAGAATTTAAAATTAGGCATTTCTAACACAACACCTTTCTGATAAAAGTTTTAAAGTTAACTTAATAATTTGGGGGAGATTAATTATTCTTCTTTATAATAATTTATAATAATTATTTAAAATAATTTTAATTGCCATTATTTAAACTGTGCCCAAATAACATTAATACTGAATTATTCCTCACTAAATCTACAAAATGATTAATAGTGTGTTAGTGAATTAACAGAAAAGTTAATGGTAAGAAGCATCAAAATACATTCTCCTAATAGTAACAGTTTGAACACTGAAGTACTCCTATGGATGTCTATACACATAAACTGAAAAAAACAAACAAACAAACAAAAATCATACATACATAGTAGAGAATTTAGGAAAAAAATAAGAAATATTTAAAGTAGAAACATTTTATAAAGAAAAATAATAAGGAGAGCATGAGATAAAAACATTGACATAAATATAAACAGTAATCAGGAAAAATCTAATGATGAACTTAATGGTACATTGACACTAATAAAAATGGAGAGCTGTGAACAACTTTTAGCATTTTATAATCAAACACATAGAGTTGGCTATCTCATCCCTTTTTGCCAAACATATGACATATCCTGTTAATACATTAGTTTCTCTGAAAGTATCCACAGATAAGACAATAACCTTATTTCCAACTACTCAGGAGTGTAATCTACTAATTCATGTCACCAAACACTTCTGCCTTAACTTTCCATCAGTGTTTAACACAGCAAATTCCATTATAGGTTTATACCCTTGACAGTCAGAAACAATCATTATTCATCAAAAGTTTCCAAAGAACAGTAAAGACAGAATTGTTGAAATACATAGAAAAAAAAATTCAACAGACAATGTAAAAATACAACCTGATAACAAATCTTAAAAAACATCTGGCTCTGCCTTCATGTGTATGACAACTGCATATAGTTTATCACATTTTGGTGACAAGCATTAAAGTGGTCTTCAGTGATGTAGAATCAGAGTATGACTTGTGAAGAAGAGGAGGGAGCATTTTTAGACCTTTCCGTCATTATAGATTAGACAAAAACTTTCACCCAGCTTTCCATTTGCTGTCCTGATGGCTATCATCTGACTAGCTGATAAAAAAAGCAATATTCACAATCTATTTTTTATTTCAAAGCTTGCAAGAGAAATATACAAATGCCCTGCAGTATAGTCAACTTTCTGTTCCCAAACAAGATACAATGAAACCATGAGCATGTGTGTAATCAACTGCCTACCATAGGAAGACAGAAGATAAATTTTGGGGGAAGGGGAGGGTGATAAAAGACAGTGGCACCAAGAGGTAAAAGTACATTTTGCTGCCAGATTCTTACACCAATTAAACACCTTTTCGAAATGACCTTCTCAAGAACAGTGTCAGCTGGCACAGAGGTAACTCAAGGTGGTAGGATGGTCTGTTCTCATTCAGCAAAGTCAATAATAGCACGCAACAGATGAAGACCAGCTATACCTTGGAAATGTCAGAATTAATTCATCATCAGAAAGACACAAAACAGAAGTTAAGTTAAACAAACTACAACCAAAAACCCACTAAAAGGATCGACTGTAAAAAATATATATCCCCCAAAGAAAATATATGAGACACCACTCAGTGAAATGTGTTTGATTTTCTTATTTAATATTTTTTCATCATTAAAAAAAAAACAACACTAGAAAATATTCTGAGAGGTTCAGGGCATCCTCTTCTGTAAAGTGATGGATCTGAAAATTATAGGTTTTCAGCAATGTCAGTGGTTTCTTGGCTTTTTTTTTTTTTTTTTTTTTTTTTACTTCTCTTAGAGAAGAAGAAATACTTATGTAATCCATATTTTGGGGGGGAAGCATTCCAGAAACCCCCAAACTAAACCAAGTATTATAAAATGTACTATGTCCTCACAAGCAAATTAAACCATAAGTATAACTCAGTTAAAGGAAAAGCAATATATGTAAATATTAAATATTTTTAAAATCCAAGTTTACAGAAGGCGCTTATTCATTTTTCAAAGAAAAGAATAAGGATTTACAAAGGCAAGCTTCCTAATGTGAAAGTATGTGATTTATAGAAACTTATCTGAAGCAAAGCTACTCAGGAATAATTCTATTAAAGAAAATAAGGTTCACCTACAGGTTTGTAGCCAACTTACCTCTTTTTGCTTTTGATGTCAAGTAGAGCATAAAAAGAGAAAAAAATTTATATTTAACTGATCCTATTGTTATTACATAATGGCTATTCCTTAAATACCTACTCAGAGTAAGTGACTATCCTACACTTGTTTTTTTAAGGACATACGAATAGAGGTGAAGCTGGGATTGCCTGGACGGCCAGACATAGGTACACAAGGTGCACTTCGCAGCATCCTCATTGGGATGTCTGTGCCAGAGCCTTGAGTGTACCCCCTCCTCTACTCTAAACTTCATATTTCAGATCACATGATCTTAAACTGATCACAGATTGATTCTGTTTATTGTAAGACATACTCTTATGTGCAATGCAGAATTGGGAGGCAAGGCTCAGCTTAGAGCAAAAAACAATCCAGATGAACAGCATCAGAGCAGCAAAAAGTCCTTAATATGAGGAAAGTTTTTCCCCATCAACTAAAAAAAGCAATGATTTTACATCCACTAGAAGTAGGTTTAGCTAAGATAACAGTACTGCTCTAAATCAGTGTCCTGCAAAATAAACACACATACTTTCATATAAATCTATCAATGCAAATATTAGAGTTGTTTCTTTTAACTCTTTTAAGAGTAACAATCTAATCTAGTCCATTTCTGGAGAACCTTCAGGCACTAATTAGGTTACATGAGAGGCCAGCTTGAAAAGCAGCCCCTTAGAAGACCTGATTTATGGTCTGGCCACACAGAAGTGACATAACCTATACAAACGTACACACACACACACACACACACACACACATACACAAGAAAGAAAGAAAGAAAGAAAGAAAGAAAGAAAGAAAGAAAGAATCCCCAGAGTCCAGTAATGAGCAAAACTGAAACAAAATTGGCTTTTACATGTACAGTTCCTAAAAACTTTAGATTTGTGATGAGGGAAACATACCAATTACTGTTCATTTTTGGCTGACAGGTGACAGTAGACAGTAAAATTAAGAGTAATATGACATCTTTATGACTTTACTTTTTTAAAAAGTAAACAATAGAAAGGAATAAAGCAGCTGTTTTGGGTTGTGGTTTTTCCTTTTTCCTCTCATAATTTCAGGCACAATACACTGGTGAAACAGCCTAAGAAACCAAACAAGCATCAATAGATGACTAAAGAGACGAGTGTGTAGAGGAAGGGACACAAGTTGCGCAAAAGGAAAACCAGGGTGGCCAGATATTCCGTTGTTATGCCATGAATACAGTGCACTATGAATCTTTTCTGCTTGATTAGTTGCACATGTTTAAAGACTAAGTCACATTAAGTAGCACAGGTGCAAGCACTACATTTCACTACATCACTTAAAACCAAGGAACAAGCAGCAAGGGTAGCCTTTCCATGAGCATTACAACCACCCATCGTGGGTGCCACACTCACAGCAGAACTCAGGCTGCTCCTTCCGCCCTTGACAAACTTGTTCAGAGGTCAGGAGAGCCACTGAAGCCAGGGCTAGCACATAGAAAGGCCCATTCCCCAACTGTTTGTTAAGGCCTCAGAAGGGTCTGGTCAGCTGCCATGTTGTTCGGCACCAGAGAAACATTCTTCAATTAAATTGGTGGCCTCCGTATCATGTACACCAATCTAGGTATGCTTTTAGAAATTGAATCCCATCAGTTGTGAGAAGGAAATCCAAGTGTGAGAATACTGCAAGAACTTGGCATGAACTCTGGAACACTGTTCCTTTCTGCCTTGTACAGTCAGTGCTAACACACAGACACTTTAAAATGTCCAAAAAAAAAAAAAAAAGCTTTTTCTGTTAAGATAATCCAAATCTTCCTTTTTCTTGATGCAAACGATACTACTGGTGCTGAGATACTTTAATATTTTTCCTTACAAGTCTATTCGGAAACATGGGTTGTGGACAGTAAGTCCAGTACCAGTCAAGAAGGGAATAATTTATATTATTGGAATCAGAGAGCTTCAGAGTTGGGAGAAGCTCCATCAGTATCTTTTCATTGTAACTGTCCATATATTGTTATAAATGTCAAGGAGAGTTTACAATTGTTAACCTCAAGATTGACTTTGCTGGGTACCAATGTGGCCTTTTCTTACCACGTTTTTCTTAGTGTTCTTTGTAAATAGAAAATGTCTCTTTGAAAGCTGAAGTTTTGATATAACTTCTGGGAAATGCTTATGACCAAAGGGTTTGTTGCTATTTTTTAAATAAAGGTTTAAAGGTTGTTAGGTAGTTATTGTGAAGGCAAACAGTAGAATACAACAGACTAAAGCCAGCAGACTGGATTAAATAGTGTGAGCATAGCAGAGAAGATGCTGGTGGTCACCTTCTCCCGGAATACAGTAAGGGAGAGGTACCAGCTACCTACCAGAACTGAGACCTGAAACTCTTTTTTGCATAAGGGGCTTTGGGATATGAAGGCAAAGTGATGCCAATGGTAGACAGTTGTAGCACTGGACACCCACGAAGGACACCAAAGATCCTAAGGGTTAGGTGCTATAGGTATTGTAATTAACAGCACGTGGGCAGAATAAAGGCTGTTCTCTGACTTGATGTCCTCTGGGGAGCATACATAGGTAGAAAGCAGGGAGAGAACATGAGCGATTTCTTATTTTGGTATTTGGACTAGTTTGTCATTAGGGGACAGAGACTGATCACTTCAGTGAGTCTGAAGCAGAGCTATTGGTCTAAAACCAATCCTAGAGGTGTGTCTCTTTCATGTTTTCTATTTCCCTATTGATATTTGTAGTGAGCCAGAAAGTGTCATTTGGGCAGAATCAGGAGAGGAAGGCGGTTATTGGCTGGAATGTCCTGAGTCTTCTGTATGTCTCAGCTCATCTGTGCCGTGCACCCCCGCCCTGCCCCCCGCTGGGGCCACTCCAGACTCAGCCACCTTCTGGAGGCCTCTGTCTCTACACACCATATGTTTGGACTCTGGAGGACACAAGTATGCCCTGACCACTGTTGCCCTGAATAGGTAATACATATATATATACACACACACACAAATCCTGTATTTTTTTTCACTTAATGGATATATTAGGGGAAGATTTTAGTTTTTTCCTTGAAGAATTTAATAAGAAAATTTCAATTTCCATGGGATTAATATTAATAAAACTCAAAAGACTTTCAAACTACATAGTTACACTAAAATCGTCAACATGGATTGAAAAATATTATCTAATATAATATAGACATTCCGGCTGCAACGTTGGATCCCTTCAGTAATCCTTCCATCATCACTTATTTGACTTACAATGCTCAGGGTTTGAATATGGAATCTTTTAAGAAAATTTAAGTTCTGGTTAGTAAACCCGACAAAGGAAGGAGTAGGAATCAAAAACAAAAATAAAAAATAAGTAAAAATGCTGACAGAGCTGTAGTCATCAGATGTTCCTTAATCACTGCATTATTAACTGAGTGGAATCAGTTTGTACCATGAAATTATTTACTTAGTATTATCTTTATCATCTCTGTTATCCTGGACAAAAGGAAATACATGAGACCCACCTGGAAAGTGGTGGTTTTTGGTCCCCTTATGGTGTCCCCTTTGTGTTTTTCGTCCCCTTATGGTGTCATTAAATTTTGCCATTTAAAATGGCCAGGATGCATTATAAATATTTTCAAAGTACTCCTTACTTAAAATAAATAAAAACGGACTTTTTATAAGCTTGACTACACTGATTTTTAAAAAATTAAGTTGTTATTATTTCAAGAATATTTAAGACACATGGTTTCTTAGGGTGTACCTAAACAATAGGAATTAATTATAATACTGACAAAGAGACCTAGTAACAAATAAGAAAGATGTATAAAGAAGAGTATACAAACATTTACTATGTACCTACTTAAAGAGCATTGCCACCAAATCTCCAAACTGCAACCAAAAACATATGGCCCAGTATTTCATTTCCAAAGAAAACCTAAATATGTGCCATCTTAACTCTTATTTAAAATTAGATGTGTGTAAAATTTCAGGTTTCTGTGCAGAAATTATATCTAGTAAAGCCACCGGTGAGTAAGAAGGCCTAGAACTATACTGTCCAATAGAGTAGCTACTAGCCACACCTGGCTATTGAGCCCTTGAAATATCGCTAGTTCAAATTGAGATGCATTCTAAGTGCAAAATGTATGCTGAATTTCAAAGACTAAGAAGAACAGAACATAAAATATCTCAATAGTTGCTTCTATTGATTGCATATTGCAATGATAATATTATGGGTACATTGTATTAAGTAAAATATTACTAAAATTAAGTTCATGTGTTTCTTTCTACTTTTTCTCATATGGCTACTAGATTTAAATTACATATCTGGTTCACATTATCTTTCTATTGAATAGCTCTGGTCTAGAAAGTGAAACATTCTTTTGGTGGCCATTTTATTGTTTGGCAAGAAATATTTCTATTCTACACTTGAAAACGTTTCAAGCTTTCATAAAGGGTTCAAGTATCTTCCTTGTCCTCTATAACATCCAGTTAAAAATAAACAGAAAGATGAAGCTGATATAAAGAAAGCCAAGATATATTAAGTGAAAATAATAGCATGCAGAACAATGTTTCTGGTTGTACCAATTTTAATACATATATAATCAGCAGTTGTGATTATATATGTACACATTTTTATATATTCACCTATACATATAGAGAATGTTCCTGGAAGGACACAAGCAGTAGGCTGGGAGAGAGCTACTTTCTATTTTACAATCTTTATACCCTTTGAACTTTGAACCATCATTATCTATTGAAAATACTTTAAAACTATTTTTAAAACATAAAAAAAAAGTAAAAAATGAGGAAAGCCATATTTATATGTAACCTTTTACTGCATATTACATGGATATTTTCTTATAATTGTCTTGATTTTTAGGCACCCATATATAAAAACAACCAACTAAAGAAACTTCAGTAATATATTATATATACACATATACATATGTATATACATATGTATTGTATATATAATATATATATATAATATTACACACATACACACAGACATACACACTGCCTAAACTGAATGATAAGAGAAGTGAATAACTGACTTGGGAAGTTCCCAAATTCAATTCTTATGGAGAATTTATTATATCACCTACATTAAATCACATCTGAAATAACTATTAGAAAATCTACATGTATAGGTGGTAAACCACAGTAAAGCCATATCTTTTGAGATACTGTAGAAAATTTGGGCTAATTACTAATTATCCACCCAACTGAGGGCCTACTATGTGCCAGGTACAGTGCAGGACCTGAAGATTAAAAGATCAAGGAGCAAGGTTCCTGCTCAAAAGCTTACAGATTCATAGGGGAATGTGATTTAAGACACTCCATCTGTAGTTAGGCAAAGAGGAGGAGGTAGGTAATTCTACCTGGTGAATATAAGAGATCAGAAAAGTCTTTATAACTTATGTACACAGTAGTAAAATTGGTATATATGATACATATAGGTTAAAGACTTTGTAAGAGAAAATAACAGGGGAAGAAATCTTAAAATTCTAAAATATCTTTATATGAAACTAGTTATCTGGATGAAAATAAAAACATTCAGCTAAGTTAGAGAATATCAGGTATTTATCTATACAAAGCAAATCTGGAACTATTGGGGAAAAATGAAATACATTTTTCAGGTTTCTGGGTATTTTTCACTTGGGTATCTGTCATCACAGAGACAGATGGAATCTAATTAAGACCTCTCATCTCATGTCATTCTTAATATTGTACATTCCAACTCAAGATCATCCTATAATAAACGATTTCCTAGAAAAATAGAACTGTTCCTTGAAAAAAATACTGAATAGAAATATGAAGGTATTGCACATTTCCACTATAAAATGAATCATGAGTACCCCCAGAAAAAGAAAAATACTCCTGCAGCATACACGATACACTAAAATTTGGACATTCGAACCCACTTCTAATTGTATATTACATTGGGGCTAGACAGAAACATGTATATTTCAGCATGTGGTTGGTGATTTTCTGAATTAATATTTTCGATTTAACTTCTGTCAGATAACAAACTAAAGGCAACATGCTCTAGCATCAGAAAATGCCCAAGCCTTCCTCTGCAGAGAAGAACTCTACAGAAGCTATGTTAAGAGAAAATATAGGCCTAAAAGATGGCTATTTCAAGGGCTGAATCCTGCAGGGGCAGAAAAAAGCATAGTGATTTGGGGAAGGGGAGCTCACAAAAATGGAGAAGAAGCCTCTAGAGAAAAAAATATACCTTAGGCGGGGGAAAAAACCACCACTGAGGCTATCTGTTAGTTCAGGAAGTCAGTTCAAATAGCATTCACTGAGCTCCTTCTACATACAAAATGTGGGAGGATGAAGCAGACAGGCAGTTAGAGGAGGTGGTGTGTGCACAGGACACACTGGCTCTCAGGTATGGTTGGACTTCTCTCCATTCAGACACATGTCCACATTCACACTCCTCCCCGTTTTGATTTTGAGTCTCCACCATCTCTCATCTGCACATTTCATGAGTCTTCATACCTATTTCTTTATCGTAGGTGTTAGCCACATCTAATCCATTCTCCACCTTGTTGTCAGGGCAATTTAATATAATGAAAACCTGGACTTATTCTTTAAAGAGTCAACTATGCCCATGAAGTAAAGTCCAACCTATGAACCCGGCTGTCTGTTTGTCTGTCTTTCCAGTGTCACTTCCCAACACTCCCAAGTCCCCCTTCAATTTCTAGTCCCGAAGCTCGTGGCCTTTGCAAAAGCTGCCCTTTCCCAGAAGGCTCTTCACATTACCCACACCTGCATTCCTACTGTCCACCATTAAGGTTTAGTCAACTTTCACTACCAGAGCTCACTGTTCTTTTGGGCGAATGCTCTTAACCACCCCAACTCCTCTTTTATTTTGGGAACATCTATTAACACCAGTACTTATTGGAAGCACAGGGATGACGTTTCACTTAAATAACATATTATATTAAAAGCCAAAAAAAGTGCCTGACACATAGTGGTAGCTCAATACATTCTGTTAAAATTTGATGAATGAGTGAATGAGCAAATGAGTTAAAGAAAGAAATGTGGGTTTGGTACACATTTAAGAACATCAACTACAATATAAAAAACAGACAAATGTTGTTTGAATATAGTGAAATGTAAAGGCAATTTTCACTCATGAACATGCTTGTGTCTGTTGACTACACATTTAAAAGGGTGATTACATATCTAAGGTTAACACATTTCTGTGAGCTACTTTAAACATTGACAAAATTTAAAATATCATACAAAATTTTCAGATTTCAAAACAATACCATTCTCTCACACTAGTTCAGTAACGGTGTCAGAGAAAGAGAAGGAAAGGGAGTAGTAGGGAGGGGCAGTGGGAATTGAAATGATGGGGGAAAGCAAAACATCTAAAAGGGAAAAAACTCCTACATGGAAAAAAGAGTGTGAAGAGCAAATTGCTTAGGCTGTAACTTCAAGAAGAGTTCAAACTTGCTTTTTAAGTTTGAGATTTCTTGTTTATCCTGTTGCAATATTGTGATTTAGAAGAAAGATTTGTTTGGTTTTCATTCACATTTCCTGGCTCATAGCCCTCAAAACCCTTGGAATTTCCTAAGTGTTGAGAGTGACAAAGGTGTCCCCAGTTATTTTAATAAAGTGACATTCCACCTAAGAATGGGGGCTGATTGCCAGGAGAATCAAGAAAACAATCCATGTGACTAGAGGGCTGGAACATTTAGTCCTACCACCTAACCTCTGCGAAGGGGAGAGAGGCTGGAGGTTGAATCAATCACCAACGGCCAATGATTTAATCAATAATGCCTATGTAATGATACCTCCACAAAACCCCAAAAGGACTGAATTGGTGAATGCCTGGAGATCCGGGGAGAGTGGTGTGCTCTGGGAGAGAACATGGAACTCCAAGTTCCTTCATTATACCTTGCCTTACACATCTCTTCCACCTGGCTATCTCTGAGTTATATCCTTTTATAATAAATTAGTAATCTGGTAGGTAACATGTTTCTCTGATTTCTGTGAGCTGCTCTAGCAAACTGACTGAAGTTGAGGAGGGGATCACGGGAACTCTGATTTACAGTCAGTTGGTTAGAAATACAGGTAACAACATAAACTTGTGACTGGTCTCTCAAGCGGGGGGCAAGGGGTGGGGGGCGTTGTCACCGGAACCTCTAATCCATAGCCAGTTGGTCAGAAGCACAGTAATAACTTGGGCTTTCAACTGGTGTCTGAAAAGGGGGAGGGGCAGTCTTGTGGAACTGAGCCCTAACAGGCGAAATCTAATGTTATTTCGCTGTAGACAGTGTCAGAACTCAGTTGAATTGCAGCACACCCTGCTGGTGTCTGAGAATTGCTTGTTGGAGTTGGGAAGCCTCCACACAGACACACATACTCTCAGTGCAGTTGGGTTTGGGAACTTCATTTAACTGTGCAGATCACATAATCAAGTCTTTACTATAGAAATAACATCTCTTGCCTATAAATTACATGGATCCTCTTTCACATATTCTGGTAGGTTGAGTTTAATTATTGATGAATTGGTAAGATTTTATTATTATTATTATATAAGTAATATTCCACAGCTACTTGTATGATAAATACTATGAAACAAAGTGATTTTGTGAAGATGTACCACCTGCTGCCTGACTGCCTCACTGGTGACAGCAGGGTCCTTTTTGACTCAGATTCATCAAGGCTGGGAGCAATATGGGGGAGAACACTGGAGTTTGTATGCTAAGATAAGGACTAAGTCAGCAACAAGAAAGTCAATAAACAGAAATTCTGGAATTTGGGGGGGGGGGTGAAGCAGCAGAAACAGCCAGAGTCAAAGGCAAAAGCCAGAATTTTCCTCCACAAGGTTGTATTAATGTTGCAAATCAATTAGTACAAAACAACCTTTTAATTTTGAAAATCAATGCCCCATCCCAGAGTTGATTCTTCAGAAATTGAGAAATTGTGGCTTGAAGAAGATGGGGTTTTCTGCTGACCATCTCATAGAAAAACAATCTATTTGAAAATATCCCTTATACATGGTAGATAATATTTTATGCTTTGTGCTTAAAATTTTTTTAAAAGATTTTATTTATTTATTTGACAGAGGGAGAGAGATCACAAGTAGGCAGAGAGGCAGGCAGAGAGAGAGAGGGGGGAAGCAGGCTCCCCGCTGAGCAGAGAGCCGATGTGGGGCTTGATCCCAGGACCCCAGCTGGGATCATGACCTGAGCTGAAGGCAGAGGCTAAACCCACTGAGCCACCCAGATGCCCCGTGCTTAAATTTTTAAGTGAAATTTAAATCTGTCATAATTCCTCAAGAAAGCATTCAAAAAATTTAAACTCTTTGTATTTCTACTGCAATGATTCAATTAATTTAATTACTTCAATGGTTCTCAATAGAAAACCCAATTAGAGTAATAATAACCACCTACAAAGATATATTAAAAATACCTTTCAGAAAACTTACCCAAAAACATTCTAATAAATTAACAGGGAATTATCCTTTTAAAAAATGATGAATGGATATTGTTACTAGCTAACAGATTCTATAATTATCAGTAACTTATATTAAATTCATGAATAAAAATCTATTTATTTATTTAAAAATCTGTTACTTCTCATGGGTTTAAAATATTTCTTACAGAGAACATAGGACTGCATCTATTTGGCATATCCCCTTCTCAGCTTATTGAACAGATTTTATACAGTAAAAGCACCATAAATAATATTTAATATGTCTTATCCTATGGAGTTCAGTCTACAAAAAATAATATACACTGTTTAATAATACAAATACTTTTAGAAGCTACAAGTTTTTGATGTAGCTAATTAGTCACTTCCTATAGCAACTGATTTAACCAAAACTTTTTAGAAGCTGTTGCTCAGTTGATTAAAAATTTATTAAGAACAAATCCGGTTGGACCCACAGTATATAACTAAAAACTCCTTAGGCTATAATAACAGCTTTACTTCCTCCCCCTGTCATTATTGTAACTTCAAATAAATGGTTAAAAATGTAAAATTTGTTAGTATGCTACATTGTCATTAAAATGATTTTCTGGCCTCGTGATGATTCTGAATGCCATGTTCTTTATATATCTAATCTTATATATAATGATAATTTCTAAGGCCAATGGCTTTTCTAGTTATTCAAAACTAAGAATGTAAGACAACATAATGGTGCTTTCATTCACATATGGTAGGAAGCCTTAAGAGTTGCAAGTTGTGCATGGTGTGCAAGAAGTCTTAGAAAGATTCAGAATGTATGAAAACAGGAAAAATGTTTTGTGAGACTGTTGGTATACGGATATATTCTTTTTGACAGGAATGTCAAAATGGAGCAAAAAACACAGATGTTTGTAATTTTAACCCAATGATGCTGCTCAAGAAAAACTGAACCAATGAGAAGTTGACTGCATGAGGCTATTTCCAGCAGCACTGCATAAAATAACAAATAATGAAAAACTATCCAGCGGTTAACAAGAGAAGAAGTACTGATTAAAGTGAAAACATCTGAAATAAAATTTATGATACAACAACCTTTAAAAATAAAAATAGACTAGGCAGTAAATACAGAAAAGTTTACAATATAATGTTAATGGTTTTGACAATGTAATGACAATGACATAAATACATATTAATGTAAATAAGGATCGAGTGATCATATACAAAATGAAAATAGTTATTATTTATTAATTTTTAATCTTACTGATATGTCACTTTTAAATTAAAATACCATAGGGTTATTTATTGACCACAAGATTTCTTTTCTAAGTTCGAGTAGGTAGTGCTACTAAAGTCAGTTGGAACACTAAAACAACTGGTGGGTTTTATTCAAGTGTCCTGATGAATTATAACTACTTTGGTGATTTATAGATACTCCAAAGTACCTTCCAAAGGGGTCTGAAATAAAAGGAAATGAGTTATGAAAGTAAGAACGTCCAGCAGCGTTCTTGCTTTTTTTTCTTTTCTCTCCTTTCTTTTCTTTTCTTTTCTTTTCTTTCTTTCTTTCTTTCTTTCTTTCTTTCTTTCTTTCTTTCTTTCTTTGTGTACATTTTGGCTGTTAGCTCTCTGAACTCATTATCACTACTTATTCACTCAAACATTCTTAGAATGTAGAGTATGTGCTGCAAATTTCCACACCACACCTTTTAAGTCCAATCAGTAGACTGATTTACAAATCAGATATGGAAAGTATTAGAGATCCAAAGGCTGAGGTTTCCAAAAAGGAATTAAGGTAAAAATTGAAGTAAATGAGGTAAGGTGATAAAATCAAAGTGAATTAAAAAACAAAATTTGGTGGCAAACTCAAAGGCTATACAGTAGGGTCAAGAAGACAAAACAGGGCAGTGGTCTGGGTATCCGTACTCAGTTACATTTTCAACAAGCTCTTCATAGGAAAAATTTTTGAAAAAGAGAAAGAAAAATGCAAAACAGTGAAGCTAAACATAAAATGTGAGCATATTGGTAAGCACAAATCAATAAGGGCTTGGAAACTATAAGAATGTTATACTAAGGTGTAAATGTTCCTGAGGAGCAAAATCTGAAGAGGATTTTACTTCTATTTTCTCTATGGTGACAGAGGAGACATTCTGAGTGACTACAAAAGGAGAAGAGCCCTAAAGGCTTTATAAAGATGGTTCCCTTTACTGAAATTACCTTAAAAATTATCAGAACAAAATGGCAAAATTTGATCAGGATGGAATCCCTATGAGCTACCGAATTGCAAATAGGACCCAGGGCTGTGCTCTGCATTACACCTGATGCTAGGTTCCCTTGACATGTCCCATTCCTTCCAACTCTCATTTTCCATCGTTGGCTGTTAAAAGGAATGCTTGTCTAGCTGAGTAGAGGAGGAAACAGGATGCTAACTGTAAAGGTGTTTTTACGTTAGCTGTAGGAATTCACCCGTCATTAAAGTCGGACTCCGATGGGTGCGTACGAGTGGCTGGGAGGAAGGGGAGAGTTGTCTATCCAGCTAACCATCTGCATCACATGCACCCAAGGAAAAAATGTTTACCTGGTGGAGCCACGGTTAACCTTTTTTCCTTGCTGAGCCGGTGCCCTTGGATGAATTCATTCATGGAAGGGGGGCCCTTCAGAAGAAATGATTCTGTGGAGGTGGGATCAGGGGGAACTCTTAATAAATTCTGTAGGTAGGTAGCCCCTGAAGTCCTGGGACGGCTCTGATCACAAAGGGAAGGTGAAAATTGTCTTGCAGGAGATCCAAGAAAATACATATAGGAAACAAAAAAGTTTTACTTTAATTACCTTTCAAAGCCTCACCAGTGACAACATTATTTATACTGGCATTTAATTTTTTTTAACATGTAAATCAAGATTTTTTGCTAAGTGCTTAGTTTCCATAACAGGATACAACCCTGTTTGGAAACTGTATTGGATACTGGAAAAGAAATTTATTATAGTTAGTCAGTTTGAATCGCAAATAGAAAATATTGATATTCTTTGATTCTTTACTGAAAGTTCCTAAAATAAAAATTTTACCATTAACTGATAATACAGGGTAAGTAATTCAACATCCAGGACTCTGTAAAAAGGTCACAAAATTAAGCCACTAAAAACCTTGCAAATGAGTTCTTGAGCAACATTCACATACCAAATGAAAAGGCACAAAAACCTGGTTTTAAGAAAAAGACTATACATATTCCATTCCATTTTAAGTCAGGAGAGACGTCTCCTTTTAGTCAGTGGTAATACAGACAAAAATTTCTCTAAGAGAACGGATTCATATTCTTGCCCCATTAAAGAGAAGCTGGTAAATAGCACCATTACCAGAGGTACAGTAACTTTTAAATGTCACGTAAAACATGTAAAACGTAGCTCCATTCTTAATATCCACCTTTTATCTAGCAATTTTTAGGTTGGAGGTAAGGGAGAGGCATAATTATGCATACAAGGAACAGGAAAATGTTGACAGATACTCGAAAATTATATTATGGTTAATCAAGAGGTGGGGTATGGAAGGACAGAAAGGAATAAATCAACACAATTATCAAAAGGTTTTGATTTGGAAAAACCAACATTAGCAAGGCCCGTTGATACACCCACTCCCAGTTTTTCTCCTCCTTCCCTTCCTCCATCCTCCACAATAAGAGCACATTAATTTTTGCAGTTAACTAAAAATCTGGCCTCTGCACCATACTATGAAGATCGCTGCATGCATACCTTTTCCTCTGAGTGCCACTGCTGACCCGAATGTTGGGTGTCTGTGGGCCCTGACTATGCAGGAGGTAAGTGTCTATGGTGGGCACGGTGACTGATGCCTCCCCACTTACTTTAGGGCTGCCGATCTTGCTCTTTCCAAGTTTGCCTTTGCTGCGTCGGGACTGCTCATGGTCAAACTCTAAGTCCTCCAGCCGCTGGGTCAGGGCGAGTTTTTGCTGGATAGCCATTCGTAACAAAGTGTTTAGAGTCTTCTTCTCATCTTCTGCGGCTGCTAACTGTCTCTGCATCTCATCCAACTGTGTGACGTATTCATCACATCTAGAACCCAAACAAATCTCAGTGAAAATCTCAGTGAAATTAAATGGTGAACTTACGCAGAACAGTAACAAATTTTCCTGGAATTTAGATATGGAATACTGGTCTTCCCTGAGCAGAATGGAGGTAAGCTATGGCAGAGGAAACTAGATATAGTAACTGATGGTTCATCTCTACAATGGAATACATATAGACACTCTTAGTAGAGGACATCTTAAACCCCAAAGACAGAGTTCCTGTGGAGGCTGCCACGGGCGTCAGAAGAATGAGCAGTAAAGTCTCGGGTAATGTTCACTGCTCCTTAGATGTGTTACAATAGCTTCTTCTATAGCATAACACTGTAATCTTTGGAGGAATGTGACAAGTTTGTTATAGAGCAGGCTTGTAGCGTGCAAAAGAATAATAATGTTTATAAAGAAAATGCTCATTTCCTTCTTTATCTGTATCTATGGGTTTTATTTTGAGTACAGATTGCAGCTGCACTGCTTTCAATATGGCAGATCTGCCTGAATTAGAAACTTGAATATTTTCAAAGCTTTCTCAACCCGTGATAAAGCAATAGATGTCAAAGAAAACCAAGATTTGCATGGAGTTTGATACAGAGATAGCAGGCTGTCAGGAATCTCTTTATTCAGATTTGATACTCATGCTACAGCAGAAAGAAAAGCTCAGCGATCTTTTTCCCCAACAAAAGTAAAACGTAAGCACATAAACATTTGGAAGGAAAAACTAATCACATAATTATTCAGAGATTTTTTTTTCCTGAGTTTACTTCCCCACTAAGAAAAATAACAAATATTCTTCATGTACCAGTTGAGACTTAATGACTTGATGGAGGTATCTAAAATCTGCTATACAAACTTTGAAATTAACACAAGCCTTGCAGCATTTTAAAGAAAAAACAGATTCTAGTGAAAGAAGTTGAGATCCAGGCCAGTGCTTTTTTTTTTTTTTTTTTTTTTAAAGTTAAATCTCAAGGAGCAGTAGGGATACCATAACAAAGATTAAGTCTTAGTAAAATAGAAGGTGGATTTCAGGACCTTGGGTTTATTTTAATTGCTCAGATAAACAATATTTTTAAAAATACTACAGAGAAACGCAATTATGATACATAAAAATACGGTGTGAAAATGCACTATTTGGGAGAAATAATGCTTATATAAGCTAGATTTAGACATAAATGTCCCCTTAGAAAGTTTTGATTTCTTTTTAAAAGAACGTACATATACTACACGTAATGCTGACTGATGTCATTCATCAAAGAGGGGAGCACTGAGTATCATCCCCCTTCTCTATCTTGCCCTCTACAGTGGCCAGAGGTGTATATATATCCTACTCCTTGAACTCTCCCAGGCTCAGACCCAGAAGTCAGTTTCTTCAGGTTCCCTGCATCCCTGTGATCCACAGGCACTCAGCCTTCTCACAGCCATCACTAAGAGAATCAATCACAAAGTATGAGCTTGAAACTTTTCTCTTTATATACAAGGGAGCTGGACAAACTCCGGGGCTCCTATAAAAACCAGGACTTTTTTTTACACTTATATCAGCTACATTCAAGTTAATTACTGAATCTCCAAATAAAGCCACAGTTATGCTTTGTGAATTTTGTACCCTGTTTGTATCTTATAAGATACGTGACTGGTATTGTTTTGGTACTGAACTGTGACAGCAAAAAAAAAAAAAAAAAAAAATGGATGGCAAAATCTTTGAAAAGCTCATAATTTTAATGGGGCACCTGGGTGGCTCAGTCTGGTTAAATATGGACTGTTGATTTTGGCTCAGGTCATGATCTCAGGGCCATGATTGAGCCCCAAGTCTAGGCTCTCCCCTGAGCATGGAGCCTTCTTAAGATTCTTCCTTTCCCTCTGCTCTTTCCCTTCACACACGCTCTCTTGCTTTCTCTCTCTGTCTCTCTCTCTCTCTCAAAACAAATAAATAAACAAATTCTTATTAAGAAAAGAAAAAAGGAAATTTCAGGATTTCAAAACATTTGAATCAATATTTGAAACCGTCTTATCATGATTAATCACTTCAAGTTTAAAAGCAAAGTACAGAACCAATGAATTGTGATAATGAAACTGGTGGGGGGAGGGAGTCACTAATATCTGCCTAATTAATTAGCTGGGCAATGTGAAAATTTTATTGATAAACACAATTACATTTTAGAAATTCTAATTTAATTCGGTGTACTAAAGTTTCAGTAACTAGCTGATATAATGGATACTGATATTCGCTGTGGAGCTTTCTCACACAATACTAATGATAAGCACTTTTATGTCCTTTAGTCACAGAAATAAATTTCAGTGGTAAAAATATAGCACTTAGCTATTTTAGGAAATATGTTCCCCCCCCTTATCGGAAGCTTTTGGGGGAGGGGTCTAAATCTTTTTGGCACATAAGCTCTAGGAAAAATATCTATTGCATTAATTTAAAAATTCTTCTGTGTAAAAAATTGCTTGATCCACTGTGCCCAGTAGAGGGCTCTGGAAAACAGGGCAAAACATTTTGTCTCAGATTTCTCCTCGGGGAATGTCAAGTGATTTCTTCACACCTTACCTTCTTGGATGGCACACCAAACAACACTCAAGAGATACATATGAATTTTAAAGTCTTTTCACCACCTATTGCACCTAATCTTGGAAGAAGAAAATATTACCTTGTTGCAAACATTGCTCTCAGGGATGAGAAAGTCGCTGCATCTTCTTTCAAAGCCTTCAGTTCATTCCTAAGCTTCGTCATCGTTTCGGTCACCATTGCTTTCTCATTTTCGTATTTGTTCTTGAGATTAGCTAGTGCCACCTCAGCTGTCTGAAGCAGAAAATTCACAGTGCTTATGGTTTTCATATCAGGAAAACCGATCATACAGACTTATCCTTGCTGGGTCTATTACTTTCTTTCATAAAGAGAAAGTGAAATTGACTTGGTTATTTTATCTATCTATTATCTATCTATCTATCTATCTATCTATCTATCTATCTATCTATCTATACTTTAACATAGTTAAAGTGCCCTGAAAGCCAGCTGTGAACCAGAGTCAGTATCAGGAGCTAAGGAAATGATAGTAATTCAATAGATAGTTGATGCAGATGCTTGAAAGTGTAATTTTTCAGACAGAAAGGGAATTGAACTGAAACTTTATACAAGAAGGATTTTATTAAGGAGAAGGTAGTGAAGAAGCATAGTCCAATTGAAATATAATAGAATGCAAATATTCTTGTGTCATTTGTGCTCTGTGGGCCTAAAAGACACAGGCCATTGCAATTTATAGCATGGGTATATGACTAACTATAAATCCACATTACATGTTTAAGGAAAAGAATTAACAAAGAACCAAGTACTTCCTATCTTGGCCTATAATTTCAAAACAAAAAACTATAGTCTAATTTAATTCTTCACAATCTCCATAAAAGCAGAAATTTCAAAATGTTGAATGAATTAAAATACTTGTTTGAACTTGGAATTTGGGCATTTCTGAATCTTGGAATTAACAGTATTTCAAGTTGAGAACTAGCTGACACATAGTAAGAAGAAAAATGTGGACTGAATCAATGCATGAAATCAATGTATGTTTAGGGATTACCTGTTTGATGCATAGTACATCGCAAATATATACATATATGTGTATATATATACACATATATGTATATATATGTATATACACACACACACACAACTGGAAGCATACTATTTTTACAAAGTGTTAACCACAGCTTTTCAGAGTGTGTAGAAATAGTCAATACTAATGAAAAAGTCCATTACTAATTTTAAAAAAATCTATTACTAATGGGATTTCTTAAGAAGACTATCCTGGTTTTTAACATTTCTTTTTGTGCTTGAAATGGACAGCCTCAACTTTCTTATGCAAAGTGCCAACTTCTATAGAGACAAGTGGATTCTTTTTAAAATTAAAACAATGTTGGGATAGGGTAGTTTGTTAATGTTTTGATTCCAGAGTAGTTTCTCATGAGTTTTAATTGAATCTCAGACTCAGATTAAAATGAGAATTTACTCATAAAATATTTTGGTATGTTCTGTAGTGCTACAGCTCAGTGGACTCTTCAGAAATATTATGGATTCAGAAAATTATCCAGAATGCAGAAATTGACCTGGGGGAAAAATGGACGTTGTTTAGTTTTTTAAAAATCTATACACATATTTACTTCAGAAAGGCCATTAACTCTGAAAGTCATGAAAATGTTGACGGATAAATCATGTAGGAGCCCCATGGTCAGTCATCTAAGGGTTGGAGAGGAGGGAATGACAAAAGAGCAAGATCTGAAATAGAAATACAAACTCATTTATTCTTCGTAAGAAATGCCCCAAAGTCTCCACTTTGTCTGCAGGGTGTTTGTTAGTTTGTTTATGTGTCCACAGACTGTACGAAGCTTTCTCAGAAGTCAGAAATTCAAGTTTCTACAACCTTTGAGTGGATTTGGTGATGTCTGCATTCGCTACATTCTCCATGCTTCCAGAGTTGACTTTCTAAATAAAATACCTTGTTTCCAGCCACAGAGATCTTCACCACCATTCCATGAGTATATCCTTCTATTCTGTGGCTCTCTACCTACGCTTCTTGCTGTCTGGAATGGTTTCTTCCTCTCCTGGAAAGCAGCTCTTTATCCTTGGAGAACAAACTCAGGTATAACTGCCTCCATGAAGTCTTCTGCTAACCCTGTTAGAAAACGTTAATCCCTTCCTCGGCAACGCTTGTATAGCTTCTAATGCACCATGTGTAACATCACACTGTCATAACCTGTATCTTTCCCCACAGCCTCCCTAGTTTGCGATCCCTCATCTGGAAGGTGAGGACTGTGTATTAGTCCTCACTGAATGTTCAGCCTCCCATACAGTTTAGTCCACAGATGGTATTTCATAAACATAAACTGCATATTTCAGCAGAAGACAATGTGCATGCAAAAAACCCTGAAGTATATTAAAAGACTCACAGAGAGCAGAATGCCTCTTTTTAAAACAGGAAGAGTCCCCTTTTCCCCTTTATGACTGAATTCTTACCTTAGTCTTAATAGTGAACATTCCACAATGTCTAAATATAATGGATGTCATCTGCAGACATCTGAAGTTATTCATGGCACATAAGTATCATAGCTGTAGGCCCAACATGATTAAAATGTAAACTAAATGCATGGCTAGAAATGTATTTTCATTTTATTTACTGAGACCATAAGAGTTGCAATGCTAATGTAATGCAAATGGTACCGCAAACCACTGAGAAAATAAAAATTTAGCCAGGAATGTTTTGTATTCCTGTATCACACTGAATTCCAATGGTTCTGTTTATACTGCTCAATATGTCCTACCCTGTAAATAGTTACAAGGTAACTATTCCTACTAAATTACTTGACACTTATTTTTGTATCCCTATTTATTACCTGTCTTGAAATATGTAACCAATGAATGCTTGTTCACAAATTAGTCTCCTGTCGCTTATCAGCCATGCTTATCTATACTTCTGCATCAGTAAAGCCTCTTGACATTTATAGACCTAGGTTTCCAGGTTGTTAACATTCAACCTGCAAGAAGTCGAAGATGTTATTTGAGTGGCTTGACCAACAAGCCATTACGTCTTTGATAAAGCCTTATCTATCATGGTATTAGTAATATGGTATTGTTTATTGATGACCACTCTAAGTCACTGGGTCTTTGGACTGTAGCAGTTTATGGCAACAAATTCTTTCACTCTGACCTAAAACTGGAATCAGATCTCTCACAAATCCTTTATTCATCCTAATCTTTTCTATTTCCCTGAAGTGACGGCACAAAAGAAGGTCCTAATTTGCCCTTAGATTTATACAAAGCATATTTATAGTGCAGACAATATTAGTGCTTGGGGGATAGACCTCCCATTTACATCAGTGGGTTTATGGTAACTGAAGATAAAGATGCTAGAATGCTGCATTGTGGATGACATAATAATGGTGTGCTTCCCCCCAAATAAGGGCAAAAGAAGGAGCATTACATCTGAAATCACCCCCCAACACCAGCCCTGGTTACGTTTGCAAGAAGGTATTTGATGCTTTGTTGTTTCTCTTTATCAACACCCTTTATTAGCACCCTTCTCCAATGTACCTTTCAAGGTTTACCTGAGAAACTAAACAGAAATTAAAAGTATTTTCCCACCTATATTTCATAGCACTCCCACCCAGGTAAAGTTGAAGGGTGGACAACAAAATTCAGTCGTGAAGGAGATTTAGGGATCAGTTACATAAGGTCCTGTCGTAGCATTCCAACTTATTCCAGAAGGACAAGATCTACCATTAGGAAAAATTTTCTACTGCTTCATGATGAATTAACATCACGTGTGGAACATTTAACATCTCACTGGAACCCAAATTTTAGGTATGTGGCCACTGACAAGGCTAGTGGACATTCTATCTCTATCTCTGTCTCTCTCCAGACCTGTTTGCTCTAGCCCCTTGCCAGCATCTCCCTGGTGAGAGCTGCCCTGACAGCCTATTCTGCCATCCCTCCAGCTCCTGTTTCTCCGCTCAGTGACTGCTGGACTCCAGCTAAGTACTGCCTGAATTGCCATTCTACATCTGCAACTGGATTCTCCTGGGTCCTGCTTTAACTGCGTCGCCTCTACCGCTCTCTACGGGGCATCCTTACTCCCCCAGATCATCCACTCACTCACTGAAAAATAATTCTCACATTCTGATCTGGCACTGGGACATAGTTTGATTTATTCCGCTGCTGACCAGGAATCTGAACTCTCATCCTGATGCTAATGGACACTCAGAAACCTTAAAGAATTAACTTGTTAATGGGCGCCTGGGTGGCTCAGTGGGTTAAGCCGCTGCCTTCGGCTCAGGTCATGATCTCAGGGTCCTGGGATCGAGTCCCGCATCAGGCTCTCTGCTCAGCAGGGAGCCTGCTTCCTTCTCTCTCTCTCTCTGCCTGCCTCTCAGTGTACTTGTAATTTCTCTCTGTCAAATAAATAAATAAAATCTTTAAAAAAAAAAAAAGAATTAACTTGTTAAGAAAGTGGTAGCTAGCATGCATTGTCAGTAGGATGAGATCACCTGTTTGTTGGCCTTCAGCACTGCTCTCAGTGTGGCGATCTGCTCCCGTTTGGTGCTCAGGAGGGACTTGAGCTTGAGGATCTCTTCCATTAAGGCTTCCTTGTCTTTATCGATCATGGGGGCCAGCTCCCGTGCCGCTGCTCTTTGACGAGACAGTTGCAAGGACCGGTCTACAGCCTTCTGCAGATGCTTGATTTGGTCCCGGATTATGGCATTAAGGTTGTAGATATTCATTGGCTCTTTGCGGATGTCACTTGTGTCTAATACTGGAGATGATGGTGGGGCAGTAATAACAGGAGAGATTGTGGGGGTCTTGGTTGGACTTGGTTCTTTGCTGGCCTCTGTGTTTTCTTTTGAAACTGGTTCAGATGAGGTCCTTGTTTCTACCGGGGATGACACACCTCTCCTGGCTAATCGTGGAGATAAAAGTCCCCTGGGATCATCAGGCCCTTTCAGGCTGCCACTACGAGTGACTCTGCTTTGCCTATAGTAGTCCAGCATGACCCTGTTGGGGGTTTCATTATTACACAGACACACATGGTGGTAAAGCTGGGCAAGCTCCTCACTAAACGTCACCAACTCATCCTGGGCTGTATTAAGGGTATTGTGATTTTCATTGGCTATGCTGGTCATCTTTTGCAGTTCCTTCTCCATGTGGGCCATCTTCTCTCCACTCTCCTTGGTGGTCTTCTCAAGACCTGTAACCTGCTCATCATACATTTGGATCTTACTCTCATACTTGGCTTTTTCTTCAGTATAGTTCTCTACAGATTTATTATATTTCTCTTTTAAGGCCTTAATTTCAGCTTTCAAATCAATCACCTCAGTTACTGCCACCCTATATTTGCATTCAAGGATCTCTAAGCCATTGATGTCCACTTCGTAGTCATGGGCCTCCTCCCCCGAGTCCCGGCCCTTCTCCCCGTCCAGCTCAGCCTTGAGTTCTTTGCTGCTCTGCAGGCCTCTCATGGCATTAACGTGTTCTGTGAGCCGGTGCACCCGTTCATGCTGCTCTGTCAGTGCCCCCTTGGTGTGTTCCAGCTGTGTCTGTGACTCCTGGAGATTGGCCAGAAGAATGGCCTTTTCCCGCTCTACCTGCAATGGCAAAACAAAGTCTGTGAATGACTTCAGTGCAGTGCCAATGATGCACTTGATCCCTTCACTGTCAGGCATGTATACATCTCACAGAACTGCAGCACAGCCAATATCCCGAATACTTCAAAGTAAATTGGAGTGGTTTTCTTACTTCAGCAGTTCTGGTAAGTCAATCAGTCTAAAAGTACATCATTTTAAAAGAATTATACTATGCATATTTACTTATCCAAATTCTCATGCATTATA
This sequence comes from Mustela erminea, assembly GCF_009829155.1. Taxonomy (NCBI): domain Eukaryota; kingdom Metazoa; phylum Chordata; class Mammalia; order Carnivora; family Mustelidae; genus Mustela; species Mustela erminea. The sequence continues at coordinate 73,304,341 of NC_045619.1, read as the reverse complement.
CACATACACTCATGAAACTTGAATGTTATTCAAACAATCTTATTTTTATCTTTTAACACCTTGTAGAAAACATAACATGATGTCAAGAGATAGTACTTGGCACTGTCTTTATTTTGAGAGCCCTAGGGTATATCTGTTCCTTAGTTCCTGTGGGAGAAGTGACTGTCTCAAGGTGCCTGTGTATCATCCTTTCCTTCTGAGAGCTCAACCCCAAATCAGATTTAACACCTGAGGCTTTAACTTACTAAATAATACTAGGAACCTTAACCATTCCCTTAAAATAAAAGGAAATTTAATCCCCCAAATAGACATGTACTACATTTGATAGCTTTTGATATAAAAGTCAGAGAACACAGAGTTTTAGGATTAAAAGAACAATTTACAAATCATTTCAATTCCTTCAGTTCAAATAGGAATCTTAAAAATTAACAATTTATTTGAATAACATGACAGTTTTGTTAATATATGATAGTATTATTGTATATTGAAAAATATTCTGGTGTTGGGGCGCCTGGGTGGCTCAGTGGGTTAAAGCCTCTGCCTTCGGCTCAGGTCATGATCTCAAGGTCCTGGGATCGAGCCCCACATGGGGCTCTCTGCTCAGCAGGGAGCCTGCTTCCTCCTCTCTCTCTGCCTGCCTCTCTGCCTACTTGTGATCTCTGTCTGTCAAATAAATAAATAAAATCTTTAAAAAAAATATTCTGGTGTCAATATAAAATATGGTCTCATTAAATATAAATATATAAGAAATTATAATAGGAGAATTAAAAAAAAACATTTTCTGTCCCTCTATATGGGTAATCATTATGAATTAACATTTTTACATGCTTAAAACATAAATGTGTTTTCAATAAGCAAATATTATTGAGACCTGCTTTAAAGATAATGGATTGATGTTGAATGTTTTTCTATCTAAAGGAATTTATCAATTTGAACTTTTTAATTTTCCTGGATCGTACATTACAACCCCCCAAACGTCTAAATTGCTAGGAGGTAAGTAAAATTATTCTACTAGCATGATAAATAACAATTCTTAAACTATAATGAATAAAACACTAGCATATTACTTTAGGAGATCTATACCTATCTATAAATTTGTAATTCAGTACAGTAGTAGTTTTTTTAATAGCTTGAGATATCGCCAAACTTCATTTAAAAAAAAAATTTAAAAGACGTATTTATCTATTTTAGAGAGAAAGAGAGAGAGAGAGCCTGGTGGGAGGAATCAGGGGGAGGGAGTTGGGGAGAGAGAGTCTTAAGCAGACTCTGTGCTGAGTGCAGAGCCCTATACAGGGTCTATCATGACCCTGAGATCACAAAACCAAGAGTCTGCACTTAACTGGTGCCCCAGTAGGTAGTATTTTTATGATCCTTTGTGGTATAATATCTTTCATATTATTATCATATATAGAGGTCCTCACTTAAGGTTCTAGTATGCATGAATTTCAGTGACCATGGTTGGTTAAAACACAGGTCCCCCAATACACAGTACATTAACTGTGAGCACTGTGTAAGTATAAACTTTGCTGCTTCCATTTACAAAGTTTACAAAATTATGAAATTACCAATCATATCACTTCTTTCAAAGTATTTCAGTGATTGGTCACGGTGTATCTGTTATTCAGTTCATTCACAGAGAGCAAAGTGTAGCTGTGTTCTCTTGTCTTCTTGTCTCCCAGTGGTAAACCCACCTGAGGTTTTACCAAAATCGATAGTCCAAAAAAGGGAAATGAGAAAGAGAGGGAAGGAAGGAAGGAAGGAGAGAGAGAGAGAAAGGAAAGAAAAAGAAAGAGAAGGAGAGAGAAGAAAAGAAAAGAAAAGAAAAGAAAAAAGAAAAAGGGAGCAAGGAAAGGAAGGAGGAAAGAGGAAAGCAAGGAAAGAAAGAACAAGCAGCAGAGAAACAAAGTGATGACAACACTGGAAATAAAATCCGAATCAGATCTAAATGGAGTTACAGAAGAAATAGTTGAATGTGACCGTGTTGACACTGATGTCATTCGAAAGAATTTAGATATGTAGTCAAAGCAGTTGGTGATGGAGAATGTATCAACAAGAATTAAAAAAGGAGTTGTTACAAAAAGGATAAAAATGTCCTAGAGGAAGTGACAAGGGCACACTCTATGTAATCTCAGAGATATTTTCAGACATTGAAAGTGCAACGGATAGGAGGTTGAAAGTTGATCCAAACAGAAGTATGACAATTTACCAAAGCATAGAAAAGATTTCTCCTATCATAAAACATATGATGAGAAGAAGGTAAGAAGAACTGTAGTTGGTAAGTTTTTTGGGGGGTATAGGCACAATTTAAATTTTTGTTTCAAAAGCTTGGATATCTTTGGTATTCTATAAAATGTAAAGTTAATTTCCCTAGTTTTTTGGGGGGGTAAGTTTTTATTTTAAAGGTAAGTTTTTTAACATGAAAAACTTTATGTTTCTACTTTCTGGATTACAGTGTACTATGTCATTGTATTATTTTTTCATTTTTTAATACATTTATAACAAACTGTAAGAGAGTTTTTAATTAACATTTTAAAGATCATAAAACAGAGGACACCTGACTGGCTCAATTAGTAAAAGCATGAGACTCCTCATCTTGGGGTTATGAGTTCAAGCATTGGGCACTGAGCTTACTTAAAAAAAAAAAAAAGATCATGAAACAATTGAATTTTCTCCATTTCTCTATTAATTATGAGTTTGTTTTGCATGGTTTCAGCTTGCACAATCATTTATGGCCTAGCAATTTCATGCAAAGCAAGGTCTGCCTGTGCGGTAGGTCATGAAATTAGAATGAAAAATACAGTTTTATTATTTTAAATTATTATCAGAGGCTTCTAAGTTGTAGCTTTGATTTTATGACACAGTACTTGCCCAGATCTGGAACACAATCCACAGGTTACATATTATGGCTACAGAAACCAAAATATTCCAAAAAAATAGTATAACGGATTAAAAAAGAAAGTCTACTGGGGCTGTAGCATCCGAGAACTCAGCTCTAATTTTGGCACCAACATTTACCTAGCTACGTGGCTCTGGGCAAGCTACAGTTTATGCAATTAAAAAAGGATGATTGAGTAAGACAGTGAATATAATGTTCAAGCTATTATAATGTTAACCATTGTTAACATTTGGGTAGCTGGTCATTGCCAGGACCAAAATATTTCTTTATGCCAAATACATTTGTTTCACAGATTTGTATCTGTAGTTGCAAAAGCAACTCTTTCCTTTCAGAGTCAAGTACAGAGTCTAATACAAATCTCCTTAGTTGGGTTTCACTAGGTGTAACAAATTATATTCCATAGCTGAAGATCTGATTTATCCAGACTATTGGGCAATACCTTTAAGTGAAAAACCCAGGTAATTAGGTAATGTGGTACTTGATGAAGAGCCAAGTTATTTGCAATTTTGATAGAAAATAAAAAATAAATCCTAAATATTCTGTTATTGATATTGCATATAATCTCAGTGAAAATAGATTATTTCAGGAGTTTTCTTTTTCTCTTGAAAATTAAGTGAATTTGCTCTGAAAAGCCTAAACATCATTTGATCAGTATACATGATTGCAAAAGACAAAGCTGTTTTTTTTTAATGATTTTATTTATTTATTTGAAAGAGAGAGAGAGAGAGCACTCATGAGCGGGGGGAGGGGCAGGATCAGACTCCCTGCTGAGCAGGGTCCCCCCCCCCCACCCCCATGCAGGATTCAGTCTTAGGACCCTGAGACCATACCCTGAGCAGAAGGCAGACACTTAACGCCTCGACAAAGGTATTGTCAAAAAGCCTTTTATATTTTTTATTTTTATTTTTTTAGATTTTGTTTATTTATTTATTTGACAGACAGAGATCACAAGTAGGCAGAGAGGCAGGCAGAGAGAGAGGAGGAAGCAGGCTCCCTACTGAGCAGAGAGCCTGATGTGAGGCTCGATCCCAGGACCCTGGGATCATGACCTGAGCTGAAGGCAGAGGCTTTAACCTACTGAGCCACCCAGGCGCCCCTCAAAAATCCTTTTAATAGGGGTGCCTGGGTGGGTCAGTTAAGTATCTGACCCTTGATCTAGGGGTCATGAGTTTAAGCCCAGCAGAAGGCTCCACACTGGTTTTGGAGCCACTTAAAAAAAAAAAAAAAAAAAAAGCTTTTAATAAAATAAAAATTGGTCTAGAACAAAATGTACGGAAGTGTCTCAACGTCATTTTTAGAGGGAAAAATGTTGTAACGAAAGAGGTAATGCCATTAGGAGAGCTCCAATCTGTGCTCTGCCAATTCTGATTTTAAAATAACATTTTTTAAGACTAAAAGACAAATCAATCAGGCTCCTTAGGTTAGCCCCTCCAGAAAACATCAGATAGAATATTGTCTCTTTCGTGTATGGCTCTTCCACACACTCAGTGCATTTCTGGTGGAATCCCTTGAACAGAAAGTGATATCCAAATTTACACACACACATTTTTCCAGATAGTTATGACTGGTCTGCTTTCCCTCCAAAAATGACTAAATGGTGGGTAATTTTATACAACTCCAGTATGATTATTATTTTCACTCAGCTATTGAAGTTTGGAGTACCTTAAATTGTATTTGGATTTCAGAAGCAATCCATAAACTATTTAAGATATCTTGCGTTTTGAATTAATAAAAGCAAAGAACTTCAAATATTAAAATTTCTATTCATTTTAAGTGTACTATTTTATTCTCCATTTATGAAGAACTTATCCAAGAGACACTTGCTGACTTAATTATCATGATCTATAGTGACTAAGAATGGTTGCTTTATTTCTCTTTCTACAATCTTCATCTTCTACCTGGAACTGAGGATTTTAATTTTTTTTTACAGTAGGACTGGTTGCTTTGCCAGAGAACTTAAATGCAGAATTTGTGAACTCTGTAATCCAGTGTAAATATACAGCATATGCTTATTATTATTGTTGTTATTATGTCCAACTGAAATTTTTTTTAAAAGTAATCTTTGCTCCCAATGTGGGGCTCAAACCCATGACCCTCAGGTCAAGAGTCATATGCTCTACTTACTGAGCCTGCCAGGTATCCCTCCCACAGAGATTTTTTTAATTTCACTGAGGGTTTATCTTTTAAATAAGCACACTTACATGTATTGAATACTGATAGATTCTTTTGTGGAAGAACAAAGGAAAAGATAATCAGAATTTGACATTCATATTAAGAATTTTATAGGAAAAGAAGCCAAAAAGCTGTGTCGTAGGCTATTAATTTTCATCGCCTTTATCCTGGTCAACGGACTCTCAATTTAACATTTGAATGCTTGGGTGTGATTTTTGTAATGGTATACATAGCATCGACATGCACAAATAGAACTTATAAATAAAGAGCTTATTCTCCTCTGCTTGAAGTGAAGCAATTCTGCCAATGCCTGTCTGGGTCCTGAAAGGAAAGAACTGTGAAAAAGATCAACCTAGTGCAAAGTTGATCTGGTGACACTGAGTTACCATATGACCTAGCAATCCCACCCTTAGGCATAAACCAAAGAGAATCATAATATATGTGCACACAAAAACTAGTATATAAATGTTCATGCCATTATTCCGAAGAGTCAAAAAGTGGAAACAATTCAAATGTTCATCACTGATAAATGGAAATCTAGAATATGGTCTATCCAAACAACGGAATATTACTTGACAATAAAAAGAATAAAGTACTAATATATGTTGTAACATGAATGAACCACAAACATGTTATGCTAAGTGGAAAAAACCAGTCATGAAAGGCTATCTGTTGTATGATTCCATTTACATCCAATGTCCAGACCAGACAAATCTATCAAGACAGAAAGTAGATTAGTGGTTGCTCAGGGGTGGAGTGGCTAATGGGTACACAGTTTATTTTTGTTGTGATGAAAATGTTCTAAAATTGACTGTGGTGATGGTTGCACAGATCTGTAAGTAAACTAAAAACCACTGAGTGGTGCCTGGGTGGCTCAGTTGGTTAAGCGTCTGCCTTAGGTTCATGATCCCAGGGTCCTGGCATGGAGCCCTGCATTGGGCTCCTTGCTCAGCTGAAGACTGCTTCTCCCTCTCCTCTCCGAGACTCATGCTCTCTGTCACTATTTCTGTCTGTCTCTCTCAAATAAATAAAATCTTTAAAACAAACAAACAAACAAACAAACATCACCGACACACTTTAACTGGGTGGATATAATTATATCTCCAAAAAGTTGTTCTTAAAAAAGATCACAAAGACTCTTCCCTTGCTGTTGTGACAGCAGATGCTCTTCTTATGTTTTCTGATATGTGGCAGAAAAAGTTCTTCTAAGAAATACATTTACCAATAAAGCTTATGTTAAAGGTAATTTTTATAAAATCTGTAATAGTTTAATGGGTTGTCAACTCTGCCCTAGAAAATTTTATTTGTCACTTTAAGTTTTAAAAAACACAAACTGCCTAAATTTCTTTTAATTAATTTCACCCCATAAATATTCTGTCTTTGTTAAGCACAGAGAATATTTAACTTGTTTGACTTGCTCTCTGTAGCAAATTTACTTACTAAGTTCATGACTTTGAGCAAATGACAATAACATATCTATACCTCAATTCGCCTATCTGTAAAATGGGGATAATAATACTCTCTACCTCAAACAGTTGTTATAACACCAACCAATTAAGCAAATATATATAAATCACTTTGAACTCTTAGTGGACATAACAGCAAACTGACCACTTACCATCATTATAGGAAAAATCAAAATAGTCTTCAATAGAGTGGACCTAAATATATAATATGAATCTTTATTTCTTTCACATCCGTGAGGATACAATAGAACATCAGTTTCAGTTTCATAGAAACATTGCTGTTTTGTCACATTAGATGTGAAATTATATAGCTGGTATGATACTGAAAAAAAAAGAAATCCGAAGAGTTTTCTCCCTAGTTTGACTCTGCAATGTGAGGTTAAACAGAGACTATTTATCAAAGGCAGAAATTTTAGTACAAGCAGAGAGACTCCTTTAAATAGATTAAGTAATTTAGCTTCCCCAGACAGGATCTACTTATTTTCATTCTAATAAAACTAATTAAGGTACTTGGCTGTCACTGGAAAATATCAATTACAGCTGTCCCTTGAACAATGCAGTACTATAGATTGGAAGCCTTACCAATAACATAAATAGTCTACTAATATGTATTTTGAATGTTACGTGTATTATATACTTTTTTTTACAATAAGCGAGAGAAAAAAGTTAAGGATCGTAAGAGACACCTTTACAGTACTATATTGTATTTACGCAAAAAGAACTACATGTCAGTGGACCGATGCAGTTCAAATCCGTGTTGTTCAAGGGTCAGCTGTATAGTCTATTCGAAATAACTGAGTCTTGAGGGCAATACAACTCTGGGAGGTACTCTAAATTGCAGTTGTCCTAGATTTTCGTATTAGTTATCACCACTTCCCAGCAGATGGCAGTATGATCTCTTCAACCTGGGTACACTGTTTTCAAAAGGTTTCTGTAATTTTAAGAACTATTTAAAAGCTGCATATTCCCTGGTACAGGGTGTTAGATCCCTCCCTGTGCCCCCATATATCTCCACAAACTGTCAACAATAACGAAGCACAGGTGTTCGATTTCAAGGTACTTTGGACCCCAGCCAAAAGAAATCCTAAAAAACAAGGGAACTATGAAAACACGAGCTGCGATATCCAAAGTACGCTGATATTAGAAACTGAGATACACAAGCCAGCGAGCTGCAGCACAGTACGGCAATTGCCATGCCCCAGAGAGCCGTAACTTCTAAATCTCCAGTGGCTTTAAATAAAAGACTACTCTTAACTCACAGCTCTAGACTTCTCCAGCAGCAAAATTGCACCTGACTGATGAGAGACCTTTTCTGGTCCTCATTTTCTGCTCTTAGCATGAATAACCACATGTTGCACTACAGAAATGTTTATACTTTTTGATCATTCACTGCTGCACACCATCGCATTAGGGATGTCATAAATATATCACATGTGTTGCATATTACCTTTCTACATTCTGAACATTTAATTTCAAAACACACCTGGCCCCAAGCATTTCAGAGAGCCGCACCTAAAGTGCGTTTTATTGCTTGCTCCTTGGACCATCCAGGAGAGTGGCACTGATACACAGTATATACTGCAAGGTGTATTAGTACTGTTGAATATCAGAACTGTCATACTCTTTATTAACTTTATTATAACTTTATTAACTTTATTAAATGTCATGCTCTAACATTAACATGGTGAAACATTAAGATCAAACACAAATGCAATCACTTCTAGGCAGTATATCCTGGCATGTTCTTTATAATTTGCTTATTTACATAAATTAAACTCAGGGGATGCATAGCTAAGGAAAATCTGTCTGATTATATAAACAAATTATGCATGAAAAGATATATTCTGCTATATTTGTACTCAATGAAATATATTCTTAGAAAAAGTTGATATGCTTTTTTAAAAATGTTGCTTACCAAAAGATGGCTACTTTGTCTAAAACAAAATTACTAACAAAATTAGTGTTGTAGGTTGTGAGGCTGGAAGCTGCAAAGCCCTTCCTGTGTTGAGCCTGGTTTCTAAAATTAAACGTGGAGCAAATTTTGGAACATGAAGCCCTCCCTGTGCCCCTCTATATCTTGACAAACTGTCAACATGAATTAAGCACTGGTACAGTTTTCTGCTGTATTGTGGGAAGGCTTACCCAGTCATGTTTTTCTCTCCCTTTTTGCTAAATGAACATCAGTTTTCAGAAAGAACTCACCCTCAGACACTATTACCTTTCTGTATTCCTACCAGTGACCACATATGTTAGTCCTTCTGAGATGACTCTCCTCGAGCAAAACTTTCCAAAAGTAAGTTAATATTAATAGAAGCTAAATGAATCAAGAGCTTAATAAATGAAAGGCACTGTGGAGTTGAAAATAGTAATAATAGCTCACCATCACTGAGCATTTACTGTGTGTCTGGCCCTGTTCTAAGCACTCTACACACATTAACTCATAAATCAAGCCATTCTAACCAGGAAGGTATTCTGTAGCCCCCATTTGATGGTAGAGTAACATGCTGTCCCTCTAAAGGGTTCCCAACTAGTGGTTGGCCCTTGGAGCATCTGAAATGTTTGGGGCACTCTGGGTCATCAAGTTGACTGAAGAGATGTACCTAGCACTAAATGGGTTGGGTCCAGAGTGCTAGACCCCTTGCAGCTCACTAGTCTCAGACAATGAGGAATCTCCCCCCCCCCAAATGCAAATGACATTCCAGCCAAGAACCACTCTCTTGCTGAGAACTCATCTTCAGCATTCTTCTTGTTAAATGACTCATCTCTTCCAGAATTTTGTATTATTTCAGATTAGATTTAGGATTAAATGCGAAGAAAACAGCTCTGAGTTTTCAGCCAATAGCTGACCTTGCTGAAAACTGTTGAGCTGTTTTGTGCATAAAAGCCCCTCTTCCTATTATTTTCTACACTGCCACCATAAAAAGAAGTCTTGGTACACTAACTTTGTTTACTAAAGCTATCAACGTGATAGTTTAAGAAAAACTTTAATTCTATTTAGTTGGGGGGTATGAATTCTTACAAATTATGCAAAAATTTAAAATATGTTTGCTATCAATCTAGTTGTATTAGTGTAAACTGAGCAAAAAGACATAGAGAAATATTACCCAACAGAACTGAACTTCGCAGTCAGGTAAAAGTCTATATGAAATTCATTTTCTTCCAATGGCCATGCCCTCTTGATTTCTTGATTTAAACACTGTGAAAATGAATTCTTTGCTAGTAGCCCAACACACAGGGCAGGTCAAGTGCATGATATGTTAATTCTCGATGTGCTGTTAATAATAAACCTATTAACATCACTGGTTCTCTAGTTTCTTACTTCTACTATTTTCACTTTTTAGTCATCATTTCTGTAAAGGCAGGAAAGTATAAGCCCCATTGGCTATGGAAATAAATGCCTGCCAGAATCTCCAACAGCCTCTAATTATCACCCAAATGCAAAGAACCTGGTGGAGATAAGAGACTGAAAATTCAGCCTCAAACCTAATCACCTGACCAGCCTGTTGAACCAGATTCCTGGTTCCACAGGTCTGCTGGAGTCCAACAATTTGGAATAGTGAGAAGCCCCCAGGCCATGGTGACAGCGGTGATGCTGTTCCTCAGGCAAGACTCCTATCAGCACTGGATTAAGATATGGCAGGGAAGAAAGATCTAAACTAGAAAAGCCATTTCATAGCGAGATAACCTTAAAGCCTAGGACTCTTCACAAGGCATTTGAATTTGAAGGTGCTAAAAATTTAAGGCCTAGATCATGTTGGAATAACAACTCCTTGGTTTCAGATTTATCCCTGTTCTGTATTTTGAATCATATGATATCCTGGCTAATTAGCATACTGAAAGTCCTTCATGTCTTTTAAAGCTTAAGGTATTCTTGTGAAGTCTACCATTATTCTTGAAGCTATATATACAGTTGTTTGTGATGGAAACGTTCATTTTTCTATCATTTCACTCGTATGTAAAGGTTCTGAGTGCTCGCTTCGGCAGCACATATACTAAAGGTTCTGAATTTTTCTGTTAGAAATGGATGGGGACCTTTTTCTCCCTTCACACCTCATTGCAATCCACTTTGTGGGTTTAAGATAGATTTCTTTTTTTTTTTTTTTTAAATTTGTTTCAGGGGTACAGGTCTGTGATTCATCAGGCTTACACAATTCACAGGACTTACCACAGCACACACCCTCCCCAATACCCATCCCCCAGCCACCCCTCCCTCCCACCCCCCTTCCACTCCAGCTACCCTCAGTTTGTTTCCTGAGATTGAGTCGCTCATGGTTTGTCCCCTCTCTGGTTTAGTCTTGTTTCATTTTTCCCACCCTTTCCCTATGATCCTCTGTCTTGTTTCTCAAATTCCTCGTATCAGTGAAATCATATGATAATTGTCTTTCTCTGATTGATTTATTTTGCTTGGCATAATATCCTCTAGTTCCATCCATGTCATTGCAAACGCCAAGATTTCATTTTTCTGATGGCTGCATACTATTCCATTGTGTGTGTATGTATATATATAGATAGATCTCCCATGTTCTTTATCCATTCTCTAACATAGATTTCTTAAAGTGAGGCAAATGAGTTTTCTTTTCAACACATATTCTGTTATGTCTTTCTAAGATACTGTACGTTCAAAGTTGCCAGTTGAAGAAGCTAGAAGTAAAATGTGAGAACAAAAAATCCCAGAACAGGTGACCGCAATCTGTAAGAAATCTACTCTCACAGCCCTAAAGAGATCTTACCTGCATAAGTTGTTGCTTCAACTTCTGTATTTCTGAAATGTTCAGCTCACTGAATAAGTCAGAAACAGGGTGTAGAGATTCTCCTTTCCTTAAAGTGGGAGTCCGATAGTCTCCATTCAGTTTCACAAGGGGCCCATGGATATGTCCATTCATTTTGTCATCATTGTTTGGTTCACTTGCGTCCTCCGTGAACTTGAGTCCATCGACAGAGATGCTGATATGGTTATCGTTGAGGGTGATGTACTGAGAGAGCTCCTTCCGCAGGATGTTCTTTTGCTCCCTCTCGTTTTTTAAGGTCTCAAGGGCTTCTTCCAGTTGGTGCTCCGCAATCTCTTTCAACCGGATGGCGTCTTCCAGCTGGCTATTGAGCAGCACAGTTTCCTCCTCAAACCGCTTAATCTCATGCTTTAAGCCTTCGTATTCAACCTGAATTAGACAGGATAAAGAAGATTCATAGAACTAAAATTTGGGTCTTACAAAACTGCCATCAACCACTCTAATAGACCTAACTATATAAAAAAATTAAAATGTTAACCAACTCATTATATTGTACACCTGAAATTAATATAATACTGTATGTTAACGAAAAACAGAAAACCACACAGTATAAACTGTGAGTCTACAAAATAAATCTAAAAAGGCACACAGTATATATACTCTTCAGGTAACATAGGATGGTGTCTTTGGAAATTATGCATGATTTATAATAATTTATATTATATAAAATTTATATATATTATATATTATAAAATTTATAAATACTTTAAGTTATATATAATTTATATACATAAATTTAATTCTTAGCAGAGATGAAAATGTCATCTGTTTTAGGATTTCTTTTCGTGGGGACCAATGGCCAAAAGGGGGCACTGTTTGCTTAAAAAAAAAAAACAACCCAGGAATTTTCTTTTTTTTTTTAAAAGATTTTATTTATTTGACAGAGATCACAAGTAGGCCTAGAGGAAGGCAGAGAAAGAGAGAGGGGGAAGCAGGCTCCCCGCTGAGCAGAGAGCCCAACAAGGGGCTCAATCCCAGGACCCCGGGATTATGACCCAAGCTGAAGGGAGTCTTCAACGCAATGAGCCACCCAGGAGCCCCTATTTCCCCCCCCACACACACACACAAAAGATTTTATTTATTTATTTGAAAGAGGGACAGAGGCAGGGAGAAGGGTTGAGGGAGAGGGAGAAGCAGGCTCCACGATGAATAAGAAGCCCTACCAGGGGCTGGATCCCAAGACCTGAGATCATGACCTGAGCTAAAGGCAGACGACACTTAACTGACTAAACCACCCAGGCGCCCCCAGGAATTTTTTAAAAATAAGTTTATCAGGGGCGCTTGGGTGGCTCAGTTGGTTAAGGGACTGCTTTCGGCTCAGGTCATGATCCCAGGGTCCTGAGATTGAGCCCCGAATCGGGCACCCTGATCAGCAGAGAGCCTGCTTCTCCCTCTCCCTCTGCCTGCCTCTCTAGCTGTGCTCTCTGTCAAATAAATAAATAAAATCTTAAAAAAAAAAAAAAAGTTTATCAGAATAAAACCAAGAAAATATTTTACCATCACTATTACTTTGTTTTATTTAATTATTAATGATAAGGAAATTTTTATATTCAGAGATAGATTAGCTAGAAGATCACACTAAGAATTTAATCTCAACAAAATATGTTTGCAAGTAAAATGAAACAAAGAAAAATTTTATGTGCTTATGGATAGAATCTGGAATAGAGGTACTGATTATCTGATAACAAAAAAAATACATATATATATAGTTATCAATATGATAGTCCTTTGAATTAAGAGCCAAATAGCCTGTGTAAACACTCTCTTGGTCATGAAAGCCCACAGAGGAAAGAGATCTATATTCTAAACTGACAGGCCTTCCTTGAGGCCTTCTCCATGGCACTAATGACATTCCACTTTTTAATAAATATTTTATCTCCACAACTATACTGTGGTCTCCTCAGAAGGAGGAAATACTTGTCATGCTCCTACGTGTCCCTCAGTGCTTCAATATTCCATCATTGTGTTTCAAGAGAATTCCACTCTTCAACAAGCATTTGCTGTTGTGAATGAAAAAGTAAACTAGAAAAGGTATCATCATAAAGTCATTATATATTAGATACTAGTATAAACTTTGTGCTTAGTTGTACATTTATTTTACTGTTTATATTATTAAACTTATATTTTAAGAGATATTTTAAATTATTTTTTTATTTTTAGATTTTATTTATTTGAGAGAGAGACAGAGAAGGGGCAGAAGCAAACTCCTCATGGGGCAGGAAGCCAGAGGATTCCTGGGATCATGACCTGAGCTGAAGGCAGATAACTTTAACTGACTTAGCCACCCAAGCACCCCCAGAAATATTTTTAAAAATGAAAGAATAGGGATCATAGACCATTGCCATTTTCATTTCTTTATATTCCACACCCCACCCTACCCTTCTCCACATAATCTCAGTGCAATGGCTTGTCTTGTAAAGGTTAGGTTAACAGTTTTGACATAGGTTTAAGTCAGACGTAGGTTTAGGCTGATGTAACAGAGACCTATGTAAGAATGACTGAGTCTAAATAGACATTTGGCTTTCTCTCATGTAACACTATGGAAATAGTTAAGGGCCAGTAGGATTCTCTGTTCCATGAGGTCATCCAGGAACCAGGTGTCTTCTTTTTTTTTTTAAGATTTTATTTATTTATTTGACTGACAGAGATCACAAGTAGGCAGAGAGGCAGGCAGGAGAGAGGGGGAAGCAGGCTCCCTGCTGAGCAGAGAGCCCGATGCAGGGCTCGATCCCAGGACCCTGAGATCATGACCTGAGCTGAAGGCAGAGGCTTAACCTACTGAGCCACCCCGGAGCCCCGGGCATCTTCTATCCTATTACACTACCTCCTACTCTGGTCCATATGATCTAAGGCACCTTGCTACCTTGATCATGTTTCAAGCAGTGGGTCAAAGTAAGAGGAACACCCTTTCTCTTTAAGGACATGTCTCAAAAGGTGTTCATATCACTTCTTATACCCCAGTGGCCAGTACTAAACACATGACAGTTACTTACAAGGGAGGTGAAGAATCTTGTCTTTACCCCACATAGCCTTAAGCTCAGTTAAAAACTTAGTAACAGGGGCGCCTGAATGGCTTAGATGGTTGAGTGCTTGACTCTTGGTTTCAGCTCAGGTCATGATCTCAGGGTCTTGGGGTTTTCAATCAGCAGGAATTCTGCTTATGGATTCTTTCTCTCTCTCTCCCTCTGCCCCTCTCCCTGCTTGCTTTCTCAAATAAATAAAAACAAACATACAAATAAACACAGGGTAATCACATTGGGAGAGGGAACAATGGATACTGATGGACAACCAGTGCTCACTGCTATCTATACAAGATTACTGGAATTCCACATGTCCATGACAGGAAAGACTCAAATCATAAAAACCGTCTGGGATAACAGAATCTGGGTCCTTGTTTCATGGTTCCTTCTAGGCCTGCTTATAAGCTGTAAAGTCATCCTTCTCCTGATCTTTTCTTTTCCTTTCCCTGGGCAACTCAGGATACCTGCTTGCTACCCTTGCCTAGTATTTCAACCAATCCTCTGACTCTCCCAAATTATCTGATAGCATACATTTGCAGAGACTTCTTTAGTTTGCATTGTAGACCTTTTATTCTGTAATCCTTGTTAGACTGATAGCTTAGGCCAGGGATTGTCTAATATTATTGTGTCTTCTGGATGAAATCTAGCCCACTACCAACCAATTTTTGTGAATAACGTTTTATTAGAACACAGTCACACTATTTTGCCTCTGGCTACTTTCATGCTACAAGAGCAGAATGTAGTAGTTGGAAGAGACACTGTTAGAGATATATTAGACATACAAAACCTAACATATTTACTATCTGGCCTTTATAGAAAAAGTTTACTGATTCCTGGGCTAGACTTGAAGACATTAATTTAGTTTGCATCACAGATTTTTAAATTTTGTAATCCATATTTAATTGATGGTAGACGTCATATAAAACCTGATCTCTTTCTCTCTGGTCACCTCCACTCACTCTACTCATTCCAATGTGGTTCAGCCTCCTAATATTCATGCAGCTATTTCATGTTTCTCTGCCTTAGCCAAGGTTGTCATCTGGAAAACTCTTATTCGACCTTCAAGACCAGTATAAAAAATATGATCCTAACTCCAAAGTCCTTATTGACTTGTTCAGGCAAACAGATCAGTCCTTTCTGGTGCCATCACTGTAAGGCTGAATCAGATCATTTGAGCCCCCCCAAAAGTGGAGGCACCAAGAAACAGGAATGAGAAGACACTTAAAAACTGATATCTGGGGCCACCTGGGTGGTTCAGTCGGCTAAGCATCTGATTCTCGATCACAGCTTAGGTCTTGATCACAGGGTCATGAGTTCAAGCCTCTAATTGGGCTCCATAAAAAAAAAAAAAAAAAAAAAGCCTGACATTTTTAAGATAGCATCAAAGTAGTCACCATTACAAAAATCAGTACTTTGGTGCAATTCCTTCTAGCAACTTCATGGTTTAGTAACTTTTTTTTCTATTTAACTACATGATGGTTGGGGGGTAAGTATCATAATCATTGCTTTTAGTATGCAATTACATGGATGGTTATGAGTCTGTTAACTGCCTTCCCTTCTAGGACTATACATTCTTTAAGACAGTGACCATATCTTTTGTCCTTAAAAAAAGTACATGGACTCATAGAAATATACTCTTGAAACACTGGTTAAATGAAATCAAACTGAATATGTTCCCTAGGTCTCTTAAGATATTATTTCCTGATCTAGAGACATATCCCTGGAGGAAATGTTCTTCATAATATCAGTATGGTTGAATTATTAATTTTAACAAGTGTTTTCAATGGTTAGATAACTACTGAGTGCTTTAGTTCAGTATGTGAGATACTGGGGACATAGGATTTATTATTTCTCCCCTACCTCCCACAAGTACATCTCTAGAAATGGAAGCTGACATAATTTCCTGCCCCGGTAGTTAACACTGGGGCCAGACAAATTTTCCTGTTAACCTTATATTAACCAATACTGAGACTAGGCATAGAACACTTAGCTGCTTGTGGGAAATACTCTTCTAAAAGATGAGACCCAATGAAAACAAGGCAAGACCCAAGTAAAAGACCTTCACTCTGTTGTGCCACTCAACAGTCATTATGTCATAAACTCCACCTATCCCAACCAGTTTCCCGCCATCCAAAACCCAGTCCAGACCCTAAAACCCTACGAACAGCCTTTCTCTAACCCTCCCATTTTGAGAAATTACTGAGGCTCTGTCAAGGTGGGTCTCTTCGTGGACAGATGTAATAAATAGCTTTGCTTCCTCAGTGGGTTTTTCTGATGGGGAATTGACAGTCAACTCGACCTCTCTTTAGGCTGCTGCTTCTTCCTACACTTCTTTCAGATAATTCGGTTTTCAAAAGTATCAAGTATAAAATGTATTTGTAAGGCTGGGCCTGATTTTATTTTGTACACAGAAACAAGTCAGCACACAGAGGGATGTGGCTAAAGTTTTCAGAGTCAACTCTCTGATGTTCTTATGGATTTCATATTTAGGGTCACAAATAAAACTTGGTTTGGTTAATTACAATAATCTTCGATTTTAGTTTCCTTTCTAAGCTGAAGAGTGAATATAAGCAAGAAAAAAACCCCTAATTTACTCATTCTTTCAACAGATATTTATTTAATGCCTTCTATGGGCCAGGCAGGCTCTGTTCTTGATGTTGTATTATAGTTGAGGGGAATGGAAAATAAATAAACTAACCTATAGGAACTATATAGGGAATAAGAAGTGCTAGTTAAACAAAAGTCACTTAGCAAATAGTATATAGCTAAGCATTTTATGATGTTAGTAGCTTGGCTACTCAAGAGAAATGTCAACCCAGATGGCAGAAGTAGATTTTGTATAGGGAGCTTCAGTACAAAGAACATTCAGAGCAGTTTTGAGACTGAAAGCGAGCATTGTCGTCTCTTTGAAAAACAAACAAACAAAAAAAACGGTGGCATTTGTACATAAACTATTTTACTGAACACTTCACTAATAAGAAACGGAGTATATGATGGATTCTAACTCCTGTCAATAAAGGCCAATAGTAGGGAAAAAACCCAAAAAACAAAACCCAGCATTTCTTCACTGGGAGAGACTTGTACAGGGCGTCCATTTGTCAGGAAGTAAGATAGAATGGCCTTTGTGGAGGAAATAATTTCAGGTTAATTAATTAGACACTTAATTTGGAAAATTACCATATTGCATCTAGAAAATAAAATTAAAGAGATGTGTACATTTTTTCATTTGTTTGTTTTGTTTCAAACTTCTGAGGTAAGCCTTTGATTTCCATATTTCAGTGACTGGTGGAAGGGCATGGGTAAACCATAAACAGTAATCAGCCAGGCTAATAGTACAAATTCCCACAGAAACGGCCTCTGGGTTAATGAATACACACAGGATACCTTGGCAGACTTTCAAAAATACCTAATACTGGCCTAAATTAACCTCCTGAGTAGATTAGTCTACCACATGCAGGGATGGGAGACTACAGCCTCCTGTCTGTGCAGAGAGCAGAGAGGATTTGTAGGAATTGGGAATAATGACCACTTTAAATATGTGAACTGCAAGTACATTTGCTTCAAATCCTCTGCAACCAGGGTTGCTGGTAACCAAAAACAAAACAAAACAAAACAAAACAAAAACCTTCTTTAGAAGTTCTGAGCATACTTGAAAAATTCTTCTCAGTATGATTTTCTTCACCGTGAGCTCATTGACCCCAGCCAAGCTGAGACCAGGGATGTTTACAATACCGTCAAGCCTCAGTACACAAACACACAGTGAGTCAGTGCTCAAAAGGGAAGGACTGAGGTAAAACCAGAGGGGACATCCTGGTAAACCTTTCTAAGGGTCTAAAACCACCCGTGGTACTCCTGGGCAGACATCTTGTTCCCCGAACACTCCAAAGATGGGGAAGTGGCAGTGATCAGAAATCAAATTTCAATTGTGTCAATACATGCATTTTTTCCCCTTCTGGATTCTCTCTTTCTCTTCTTAACCCATGTATCTGTCAAAACCAAAAATAGTTTTGTATAGAGATACGAGCTTTGGAAGGGAATAGAAGTAGAAGCATACATCTGGGCTGGCCTCTAAGTTTACCTACTAATTTACTAAGACTTTTGTTACTTACTGTAACAAACCACAATGCAAACCAATCAGGAAAATAAAGCAATTAAGCTGCCAAACCATCACTACCAAAAAAAATTATTTAAGTGTAGACATGCAATGTTTTTGGTTACATTACTGCTGAAAAAAAAACCCAGAAATATCTTTCTCTTATAATTTTATTCTTATTTATTTGTATTTCATAATTCCTCTCCAAATATGATTTAAAAGCAATTTACAGAGAGAGAGAGAGACAGACAGACAGACAGAGAGAAGGGATTCCTTTTAATGAGAAGTTGTCAGTTTAAATGGATTATAATACATTCCACTTCCACCTAAAATACGTTAACACAAAGCTAAAGGATCAACGAAGATTCTGTGTCTTACCCAATAAAACTCTCCTGTAAATCATCCTTCTAGGTTTGCCTTTTAAATGTCAGCTGAAATAGGAGGGGTGGAAAATTTCAGCACATACATATTGTAGGAAGATTAAAGCAAATTTTGACACGTTCCTTTCTGGGAAAGAAGATTTAACCTTAGTGGTCAGAAGATATGGCTCCAACTGGGGTGTAGCCAAAAAATTTCTTGAACCTTACCTGGTTCTGCTTTAATGTGGACACGAGTTTCTGCAACGTGATATTTTCTTCTTCCAGCTCAGTGTAGTCCTGAAGGAGGCGGGCCTCTCGGAATTTGTATTCTCGGATTTCATCCTTCATCCGTATTCTCTGTAGCTCCACCATCTCATTGTTCTGAAACAACAGAAGAAACAGTCAATATAAAACTTTCTTATCCTAGAGTTAATAATGTGCAGATCTCTTGGTGGTTAAAGATAATAAAGTCAGGACCGCCTTCTTTTGAATGGCAATGTAGTGACATCTGTCAAAACTTTTTAAAGCACACACATGAGACCCAGCAATTCTACATCTAAAAATCACTCTCAAGTATATTTTCATAGAGGTAAATAAAAGAGAAAAATAAATCCTGTATATTTACACAAAGAATTGGAAACAGTCTAAATGTTTGCTATCAGGGAAACAACGAAATAATCATGCATCCATTGAACTGAACATTATAAAATTATGTAAAAGAATGAGAAAAAATGAGGAGCTTTATGTATTAAAAGAGAAATATAGCTACAGCATATTATGAAATATTAAAGAAAATTGTAGATTAGTATGCAGATAGTACCAACATTCCATACTCCGGAGGGCGTGGGGGAGTGTCCAACCACAAGTTCCCCAACAAACCACATGGTCTGACCTGCCTTTGTTCAGCCCTTGGTCACTCGCTTCAGCCTCAGTAGCTTTCCTTGTGCTCCCCGACCTCGCTGGACTTGCCAGCTCACTCCTGCCTTGAGGCTTTGCACTTTGTACTTCCCCTCCCAGAACTCCCTGCCTCCAGAACAGGGGTTCTTAACCTCATTTGTATGATGGCTCTCTTTGGCAACATGCTGAAGGTGATGAGGATCTTGTCAGGATAGTATTTTAAAGGGAAGTGAAAGGGTTCAGAGCACGTCACCCCAAAATATGCCCCTTTGACATACTGATTATTTTGAGCTTCAGGCCCTTGGGAAATAGGAGATGCAGGAAGGGCTCTCTGCCCTCCTCCTTTCCACCTAAAAGCAGGACACAAAATTGCTCCTAAAAAAGGTGAAGAATGATCTTAGCAGCCGACACTGGGAGTTGGCACCAAAATGCACTTGTACAAACAAACATATAAAATAACCCTGATCTTCCATTAGTTTCTCCATACATTTCCTAGTCCCTGTCCTACAACTTACAGCCCCTAGCCTAATTTATCATATTTTGTCACATCCCCACAATTCCATCATTCTTTGTGTAAAAAAGGCATAAAAGTTTTGGGGCCTAACGGTTTCTTTGGGTCTTTATTTTCCTGGTAAAGACTCCGTGTACACGTAAAACAATTAAATACATTTGTATGCTTTCTTCTTGTTTATCTGTCTTAGCTCAGTTTAATTTTTTGGCCCAGCCAAATTTTCCTTACTTGTAGCATAAAAGACAGGATTACAAAGGAAAGGATACTGATTCTATTAGAATTAAGTTAATACAATATTTAAGAAATTATGATATGGTAATCAGGTAGTTTATCATAGTAATGGTCCTAAATTAATTACACTTCCCTGTGGAGTCTCCTCTCAAACTGACTCTGAGCGGGCCTCTGACTTGCTCTGACCCACAGAAGGCGGTAGAAGTGAGGAGGACTTTTGAGCCTCGGCCTCAAGAGGCCTGGCGACCCTTGCTCTCTTGGAACACTGCCACGGAATGATGAACCCAGGCCAGCCTGCTGGAGCCACGTGGCCCAGCCCAGAGTCAGCACCAGCAGCTGATGGGAGTGAAGCTTGATGGGCTGTTTGGCTCAGTGGAATGCCCGGTGATAGCAGCCATGGGAGTGACCCCAGGCAAGTCCATAAGAACTGCCCAGCTGAGTATAACCCAAACGACCGGTCCACAGAATCATGGGGTATTGTATGAAGGCTCTGTGTGTTCGCTGATTTCGTAGGAGTACATAACCAATACTGTAATTATGTATGCTTCTTGATTTATACAATGTATTGATCAGATTTAGTGGCAGATCTAAGAAATACCATAATTTTAAAGCAATGAAGGTATTTCAAAAAACCTGCAAGAACTGAGATGTGGTATGAAAATACTGATCACCAAGTCACAGGCAATGCTAATACTGCTAAGGTATTCAAATAGGATACATTCCAATGGAAGAAAATGTTAAATTTCAGTCAGTGTAGCAAAAACAGAAATGGAATTATTTTTCCCAACCAATCATCCCGCCCTGTTTCCTGAATTCTATCCACAGACTCTTAGGACCCAGGTCAAAAAACTCTTCTGCTTCTACTTAGATCTCAACTCAAAAGTCCATCTCAACTCTCAACTCAACTCAACTCAACTCAAAAGTCATCTCCTTAGAGTGGCCTTCCCTGAACAGCTAAGAGGAGACAGCTCCCTGGCCTTCATCCTACATGATTTACTTTATATATCAGCATTTAGCATATAGTAGATACTCAAAAAATCACTGTTGAAAGAACAGCACTAACCATTACTTGAAACCACTTATCTACTTTTTTTGCATTTATTAAATTTCCTGTTTGATTTGAACATAATGAACATTTTTTTGTATTGTTAATCAATGTGTCCCTAATTCCTGGCAAATTACAGCAATACAAATGGTTAACACAAAATTTAAAGAAGAATATTATTGCTGGGATGATGGCTTCTGTCTTGTATTGTTTTAGAGCGGAGAACAAAGGGAGAATAACACTCTTTGAAATAAAACATACCTAGATTTATGAAATAACTAGACCTGTTATAATTCTTCTTCACTACATAGTCCAGCAACTTGGAGGCAGAAATGTTACTTTATTCCCTAGTCCTTAGATAATACTTTGAGCATATGTGTCCAATAAATGAAAAGAATGAAAAATAGAGTTTGGTATAAAGCCAAATTACAACCTTTCATTAAATTCTTTTATTTTGCAGAAACATGAAACCTTAATATAATTTTTTTTTATTTCTTGAGAAACTTACCATTAACTAAGTGATATATATTTATTTAGTTTTTTGTATTTACCTGCATAAAGATATGAAGAAACCAGACAAACTGGATGCCAGCCATTGATACAAAATTATAAAGAAAAATGTTAAGATACAAGAGATTCTATAAAATGTGAATGCATACATTGTAAAAAATGTAATGACCAGAAGCCTAGCTTGCACACACTGAGAATTAACCATAAAATCCTATATAGTGAGACAGTAAATGTCAAACAGATTTAAGGCCACAGCAAAGCTAATGAGGATCACTAACAAATAAGTCATAAAAGAGCTAAGGAAAACTCCTGATGCTAATTAAGGAAAAGCAAGAGCATAGCTGAGAGACTGGCTAAGTTGAAAGACT
Source organism: Mustela erminea (assembly GCF_009829155.1). Lineage (NCBI taxonomy): Eukaryota > Metazoa > Chordata > Mammalia > Carnivora > Mustelidae > Mustela > Mustela erminea. The sequence continues at coordinate 73,281,986 of NC_045619.1, read as the reverse complement.
AGCTAACAACGAAACAGACATAGGACCAAAGGAAGAAAACCCATCTTACGAATTTTGCTAGAAGTCCTTGTTTTTTGAACTGTCAAAGATTCCATTCTATGGCAATGTTCTTTGCTTCCATAAAAAAATTTTGAAGATTACTCCTGTTGTTTTTTGTGCCACTCATCATCATAAATTTATCTATGACAACTTCTTCTTCCTGGGATAAGATGGTGCTGAGCTCTACTAAAAACCCCCATGAAGAATAATGGGAGTGAGAAAAATAAAGCAGGTGAGAAAGGGGAGAAATAGGTACAGCCAGGGAATGCTTTAGCCTTTCACCTCCACAGCCCTGGGCCCCTCAGGAAGCTCCTCCTCAGGAAGATCAGATGAACCTGAGACGTTCGGGGCAGGCGATCCTCATTGTTTCCACTAGCAGCGTTCTTAAGTTTTAACTGCCATTTAAAGGATTTCTTTACGTGAAAATAATAAATTCTATTATTGGAAAGAAAGAAATATAAACATCTGTTACCACACAAAAGTAATGTATAAAAAAGAATGCCTCCCAGTTCTACAGCTTAGTCCTTTATAAATTAATTACATTTATGATCAAATTAGGTCTTAATAATAGCTGTGCAAGATGGGTGAGAGACCCTCTAGTTTACTTATCTGTAAAATGAGGACTTAATACTTAACATTTTGTGGTAGTTGTGAGGATTTGATGATGTCACGTGGGGACAGGAGCAGAGATGCCAGACACACAGATAATTTACCATAACACAACAGAACAAGTGCTGTTAGAGGTTCGTACCACAAGGCTGAGCGATCAGTTACTCCTGGATGAGTCAGCAAAAGCTTTACAAAGGAAGCTACATTTGAGCAGAACCTTGAAGGACAAGGGGAATTAACATAATCGATAAGGAGGGCAGACTTTCCAGTCAGAAGTAAACTTCTGAAACAAAAGCAGAGTCATATTTGTATTGAGGGCAGTGTTAAAATACCCAGTAGTCAAATTGGGCATTTCCTTGGGGGATCAGCAAAGAGCACTAACAGAGAGACAGTAAGAGAAATTCAAAAAATCTAGAAAATAGCCTATTTTCAGCTTATGTCTAAGTTACACATTATTCCATACAATAAAATTAAATTAATTACAGACTAATGTTGTTAATCTATGGGGTAGGAAAAGAAACAAGATGTTTTTAGTGCTTAGAACCTTTAAAGTTCTTAACTGGGGGTTCCTGGGTGGTTGAGGGCATGATCCCCGGGTCCTGGGATAGAGCCCCACATTAGGCTCCCTGCTCAGCGGGAAACCTGCTTCTTCCTCTCCCACTCCCCCTGCTTGTGTTCCCTCTCTCGCTGTGTGTCTCTCTCTGTCAAATAAATAAATAAAATCTTTAAAGTTCTTAACTGTGCTGTGGTTTAGAAAATAGTGCCATTTGGTGTTGTTGGAACAAAGCAACTTGAGACGATTTTGCAGGAAATTCAATGTTAAAATAATTTGGAGAACCATCAAAGTCTTTCACACAAAGCAGCCATGTGATCAGATCTATGCTTTGGCAAGTGACCCTGCTGAGAGCAGGGAGGGTGGGCTGTAAGAAGAAAGCGCCCCAGAAAATTGGCTGAGCAGCTGTTCCAAGAGCCCATAGTGAGGGAGACAGGGAATGTTGAAGGACATTGCAGTTAGAATGACTGACTTAAGAAACGAAGAAAAAAACAAAGAGTAAGGATAAAAGTGCCTAAACCAAGCTGTAAGAAGAAAAGACATCTACAACAAAGTGAATGCAAGGGTTAGTGATGTGGCTTATAAACAATTATAAGTAGCATTAATTTGGATAGTCAAAGTGGGAACTTCTGGTCTGTGCGTGGAGTAAAGGAAGACAGCTGCACTGGTCCAAGGGGAGGACGCTGGAGAGGGGAGTGGATGGGGTATTTCTTACTTCTCTCCCAGAGAATTGCCGCTGCCAGGCAATTTGCTTATTTTATTTTTCTTCACTTGGCCAAAAATGAAGACTTCTCTTGTTGGTGAGAGGAGTGAGCCATTGTTCTATTTGCCTCTCCCCAGCCAAGAATTCTCTGACCTGGGGCCAAGAATGCCTGGCTTAGGGTAGTTTAGGGGTGTGGGACAGAGAGGTTAAGGAGTGACACTTTAACCCAAGGGAGCCTGCTGATATTGCGGCTTGCACTGCCCAAACTCTCCATGCCCTAAGATCAGCACACACTTCATATGAGGACGCCACGAGAGCGCAAGGCTCTGAGTTTCTCTTTTGCAAGGATGAGGCTCATGGATGACAGATCCATGGGACAGGTCCTGACCCCTCAGTTCCTCAGCCTTAGCTCAGGTGATCTGCTCTTCTATCCCACATCAACCACCCACTCTGTGAGGTTGTCACCGATAATCATACTGCCTAGTCTTCCAAATCATCTCCAGTTCTCCTAACCCAGCCACTCTTCCACCTTTGACCACCAATCTGCTCATTATCTATGACCTTGGGTCTTCACTTCCCTCCTCATCCAGCTTCAATCCCACTGTGGTCGCACACTGTCTTACAAACACATTTAACTCCCTTGAATCCCTCTCTCTTGATCATAAAGCCCAACTCCGCCTTGCATGCCCAAAGCTAAACATGCTCAAAGCTAAACTCCAACACTTACTAACCTTGGTGAAGTTTATTTACTTCTCCCTGTCTCCTTCTTTTCCTGTAGGGGGAACCACGTCTGGAGGATTGCCTTGTAGATTTGAATGGTGTCTGGGAGGAGGCATCAATTAAAAAACCAAAAAAGTCCTGACTCTCTCAAATTCAAACAGGCTTTAAACACTAGTGGCCATACTCTGTGCCCACAATGTAGTTAAGTTTCCTGCTTCTCTCTTTTCCTTTTATCAGTTTCTCCTTCCCTCCTAAGAATCTTGCCTCACATTTCCTCGGTGATGGTGGTATGGGGAGAAGGAAGGGAAGAAAGAAGGTCGAGCTTCTATTCCCATTCTCATTTTTATTAATTTCTTCCAATCTACTCTACACAGTTTAAAGATAATAAATCCTGCCTTAAAACAAGCAAACCTTGACCTTTCTATCTGTATTTCTTTTTCTATACCCATGAGCATTCTCAGATCATGTTCGTCTTCAGTCCATTCTGATGAACATTGAACCTGCTCTTGTCAAAGTCATCAACGATTTGCATGTTGCCACTAAATTCAGCACCTGTGTTTTCCCTTAACTCCATGTCTTCAACAGCATTTACCACTCGCTCCTTTTTGAAACACGTTCTCCTGTAGGCTTTCCGTACATCTAAACTAATCTCACCGGTTGCTTTGTTGCAGTCCCTTCTGACTTGCTCCCCTTCCTTCTCTGCTCAACCTCTAAATGTGGACTATTCTAAACGGATACTGAGGCCCTCCCTTTTTGGCTACTCACTCCCCAAAGGAAACCTTGTCCAAGTCTTCGGCTTTCAATATATTGCCAATATGTTAATGACTGTCAAATCCTGACTAGGGTGAACAGAACCCCATTTGCCTTGACCCCTGCCTCCCTTAAAGAGCTCATCATCTCTCTCCTACTCACCAAGGAAGGACTCCCTTCCTTGGCCTTTGGTTGACCCCACCTCAAGCGGGGTCCTGCTTTAGAGTTCTGCATTTTCAATTCCCTTCTCCTTGTTCACATTGCTATCGCTTCATTAGGATCTCAACCTAAATGCCATCTCTGTAAGAAGCGTTCCCTGATCATTCGATCTGAAGTTGCCACCCAGTCATGCTCACATTACCCTGTGTTCATGGTTTGAAAAGTGTTTATCACTACCTGTTTGCTTATTGGCTATTTCCTCTTCCCCTACTAGATGTAAGAGCCATGAGAATAGGGGTTTTGTGAGGAACTGTTCACCACAGTGCTCCAGGATCCGGGTGGGCATATCAGTCATGGTATTTGTATCCTAGAGCTCAACTTATCACTTCCACCCTGGATAGGATTAGTGGTAGCATGATGGGGGAAATCGTTTTTAGGGATGAGCATATTTTATACTTGTAAGTTCATAGGTTGAAAAAAAAAAAACCACCCAAAACATAACTATGAAGCAGGTCCCGTGTAAAATTCTCTAGAGTTGAAAAGGCCTTATTGGTTAATACCCATTCCATGTATATTTATACTTTATTCCATCTCTAGAAATTTTCACTAAGAAAAGATTTCATAAACTTAATTACTGTAGGTAATTACTGATATGACTTGTGATGCTATCTCTTATAAGAATGGGTACCAATCATTGAGGGACAGAACAACACAACTACTGATAGACACAGAAAGATCTTAATCCAAAATCACAATAAGACAAATACTATTGTTCTCTCAGGAGGTAATGTGGACTTCACAAGTCTTTAGGGGAGCTATCAGTGAAGAAAACATAATATCCAGAGCACCAAAGAGTCAGCATCTTCAAATGCATTCCAGACTTAATAAATAGGAAAAACAATTACGGCAAATTTGAAATGTAGCTTACAACAAACATGCTGAGGAAGAAAAGGGAAATATAAGGAGATTTGTCATGGCTGAGAAAGAGTAACAGAGGAGAGAATTATAATTTCAAGACAGCATTTCCCACAGTGAATTCTAAAGTAGGCTAGCTCTATATAGGGTTACTAGGAGTCATTCAAACTTTTTTCTTTTCCTCTCTTTTCTTTCTGTTTCCTTTTCCTTTCCTCTTTCTTCCTCCACCCCACTTCTTTCACTTCTTGACTTCTCAGAGACCTTCATTTGCTAGTGTTCTTTGAGACTTTGCAAGAGCAAGACATGGTATGCAGGCTTTGCTAAATTTATTTGACCACAAGACTTGTGCCTTTTAAAGAAACATTTTGAACAACCCACAGACCAGATCATTGAAAAATGTTACTTTGAGACAGTAGAAAATGATAGTATCTGCACAGCTGAATGGGATAAACCACTAAGTTCCTTATCCCTTGTGACTGTCAAGGGCTGAATGGACCATCAGATTTAAATAATGGCATAAAATTAGAAGTAGAGAAGTAGATGGATATTTAAAAGGGCTAAGACAAGATGATCAAGTCCTGACTGGCCATGAATGAGTGAGTATACAAGAGTGACAAAGCCTGCAATACTGGAGTGTCACGGACAAAGAAAAGGTAGAGGAACAGATCCGAGGGATGCCTGGAATACAGGAGAGGAGATCCTCTGCTCTTCTGGAGGGGCTTCCTGGACAGGTGGGTGCAAGCTCCCCTCTCTGAAGCCGAGGGAGGAGGCTGGTGCCCTTTCTCTCCTCCACTCTTCAGCATAAACTAACTTCAATAAGCAACATAGAGCCAACAGTGGCAGCCTAAAGCACTTACACCAAACCCCCTGCCCCACTCCCACTGTGCTCTACAGGTGCTGCTTTTCTTGGGCAAATGTGCCTGAGAACAAATGCAATGGGCCCCCCCCCCACAGAAGATCAGCATAAACCACCTCCATATACCACATCTATTGACCATAGAGTGCTGCAAAGCTTCAGCTCTAGTGGAAATAGCATCAGGTCTCTTTTAACAAGTAGACCGGAGCATACCTAGTTAAAAACTTACCATTAGAAGTCAAAAGAAAGCCAGAGTAGCAATACTTATATCAGACAAACTAGATTTACACCAAAGACTGTAACAAGATTTGAAGAAGGACACTATATCATAATAAAGGAGACTATCCAAGAACATCTAACAATTGAAGTATTTATGCCCCCAACAAGAGCAATGATATATAAAACAATACCAAGCATAAAGGAAATAATCAAGAGTAATGCAATAATAGTAGGGACCTTTAACACCCCACTTACATAAATGGACAGATCATCTAAGCAGAAAATCAACAAGGAAACCATGGCTTTGAATAACACACTGCATCAGATGGATTTAACAGATATACACAGAACATTTCATCCTAAAGCAGCAGAATACACATTCTTTTTTTTTTTTTTTAAGATTTTTATTTATTCATTTGACACAGAGAGAGATCACAAGTAGGCAGAGAGGCAGGCAGAGAGGGAGGGGGAAGCAGACTCCTCAATCCCAGGACCCTGAGATCACGACCCAAGCCAAAGGCTGAGGCTTAACCCACTGAGCCACCCAGGTGCCCCCAGAATACACACTCCTTTCAAAAGCACATGAGACATCCTCCAGAAAAGATCACAGTCTAGGTCACAGGTCAGGCTCAACAAGTACAGAGATTGATCATACCATGTGTAGTTTCACATGCATAGTTCACAATGCTATGAAACTTGAAGTTAACCACAAGAAAAAATTTGGAAAGACCACAAATACATGGAGGTTAAACAACATGCTACTAAGAACAAATGGGTTACCAGAAAATAAAAGAGTAAGTAAAAAATATATGGAAACAAATTATAATGAAAACACAATGGTACAAAACCTTTAGGATGCAAGTGCACCTGGATGGCTCAGTCGGTTAAGTGTCTGACTCTTGATTTTGGCTCATGTCATGATCTCAAGGTCATGAGATCAAGCCCCATGTCTGGTTCTGTGCTGAGTGTGGAGCCTGTCGAGGTTTCTCTCTTTCCATCTCCCTCAGCCCCTTTGTTCTTTCTTGCTCTCTCTTTCTCTCTCAAATAAATAAATCTTTAAAAAAAAATTGGGGATGCAGCAACAATGGTCATAGGAGCAAAGTATACAGCAATACAGGCCTACCTCAAGAAGCAAAAGAAATCTCAAATGAACAACCTAACCTTATACGTAAGGAGCTAGAAAAAGAACAATGAAGCCAGAAGCCAGCAGAAGAAGGGAAATAATAAAGATTAGAGCAGAAATAAATGATACAGAAACTTAAAAAACAGAACAGATCAATGAAACCAGGAACTGGTTCTTTGAAAAAACTAACAAAATTAATAAGCCTCTGGCCAGATTTTCCAAAAAGAAAAGAGAAAGGACCTAAATAAATAAAGTCACAAATGAGAGAGGAGAAATAACAACTAACACCACAGAAATACAAACAATTACAAGAAAACAGTATGAAAAATTATATGCCAATGAACTGGACAATCTGGAAGAAATGGATAAATTCCTGGAAACATTTTAACTACCAAAACTAAAACAGAAAGAAATAGAAAACTCCAACAGACCAGCAAAGATAGTGAATCAGGAATCCAAAATCTCCCAGGGGAATTCTACCAAGCATTTAAAGAAGAGTTAATACCTATTTTTCTCAAACTTTTCCAAAAAATAGAAATGGAAAAAAACCTCTCAAACTCATTCCAAAACCAGACAAAGGGCCCCCTAAGAAGATAATTGCAAGCCAATACCCCCGATGAACACGGATGCAAAATTCTCAACAACAAGAAACTGGCAAATTGAATCCAACAGTATATTAAAAGAATCATTCACCATGATCAAGTGTGATTTACTCCTGGGCTGCAAGGATGGTTCAAGAATAACAAATCAATCAACATGATACACCACATGGGGGCACATAGGTAGCTCAGTTGGTGAAGCATCTGCCTTTGTCCTGGGTCATGATCTCAGGGTCCTGGGATAGAGCCCTGCATCAGGCTCTCCATTCAGTGGGGAGTCTGCTTCTCCCTCATCCTGCTCTCTGTTCTTTCTCTCTCAAATAAATAATAAAATTAAATTTAAAAAAAGAATGCTCCTTAAAATGAAAAACAAAAATAAAACATGATATGCCACATAATAAGGGAAAGGATAAGAACCATGTGATCTCTTCAATAGATGCAGAAAAAGCATTTGACAAAGTACAGCATGCATTCTTGATAAAAACCCTGAACAAAGTAAGGATAGAGGGAACATACCTCAACATCATAAAGGCCATATGCAAAAAAATAACCCCACAGCTAATATCATCCTCAATGGGGAACTGAGAGCTTTTCTCTATGGTCAGGAACAAGACAGGGATGTCCACTCTCACCGTGGTTATTTAACATAGTACTGGAAGTCCTAGCCTCATCAGTCAGACAACAAAAAGAGATGAAAGGCATCCACCCAACAAAGAAGAAATCAAATTTTCACTATTTGTAGATGACATGATATTGTATGTAGAAACCTCAAAAGACTCCACCAAAAAATTGCTAGAACTGATACACAATGTAAAGTCACAGGATACAAAATCAATGTATAGAAATTTGTTGCATTTGTACATACCAATAATGAAGAAGCAGATAGAGAAATAAAAGAATTAGTCCCATTTACAATTGCACCAGAAAAACATAAGAAACCTAGGAATAAACCTAACTAAAGAGGCAAAAGATTTGTACTCTCAAAACTATAGAACACTTATGAAAGAAATGGAAGATGACACAAGGAAATGGAAAAACATTCCATACTCATGGATTGGAAGAACAAACATTGTTAAAATGTTTATACTACCCAAAGCAATCTATACATTTAATGCAATCCCTGTAAAAATACCACCAGCATTGTTCACAGAGTTAGAATAAACAATCATAAAATTTGAATGGAACCACAAAAGACCCTGAATAGCCAAAGAAATCCTGAAAAAGAAAAGCAAAGATGGAGGCATCAAAATTCCAGATTTCAAGTAATATTACAAAGTTCTAGTCATCGAGACAGTATGATACTGGTGCAAAAAACCACATAAATCAATAATACAGAATAGAAAACCCAGAAATGGACTCACAACTGTATCTTTGATATATATCAACTAATCTTCGACAAAGTAAGAAAGAATATCCAATGGAAAAGACAGTCTCTTCAACAAATGGTGTTGAGAAAATTGTATAGCAACACACGGAAAAATGAAACTAGACCACTTGCTTACACCATACACACACAAAAATTCAAAATGGATGAAAGACCTGAATGTGACAGGAAACCATCAAAATCCTAGAGGAGAACACAAGCAGCAACCTCTTTGATCTCGGCTGTAGCAACTTTTTACTCGACACATTGCTGGAGGCCAGGGAAACCAAAGCAAAAATGAACTATTGTGACTTCATCAAGATTAAAAAAAACTTCTGCACAGTGAAGGAAACAATCAACAAAACTAAAAGACAACCTTCAGAATGGGAGAAGATATTTGCAAATGACATATCTGATAGAAATTAGTATCCAAAAAATATAAAGAACTTATCAAACTTAACACCCCAAAAACAAATAATCCAGTGAAAATATGGACAGAAGACATGAATAGACAGTTTTCCAAGAAGATATACAGATGCTAAGAGACACATGAAAAGATGCTCAGCATCACTCTTCATCAGGGAAATACAAATTAGAACTACAATCAGAGACCACTTCACACCTGTCAGAATGGCTAAAATGAACAACCCGGGAAACAACAGATGATGGAGAGGATGCGGGGAAAGGGCAACACCCTTACATGTTGCTGGGAATGCAAGCTGGTACAGCCACTCTGGAAAACAGTATGGAGGTTCCACAGAAAGTTAAAACTAGAACTAACTTATGACCCAGCAATTGTACTGCTAGACATTTACCTTAAGGACACAAAAACACTGAATTGAAGGGATACATGCATCCTGACGTTTATAGTAGCATTATGAATAGTAGCCAAATTATAGAAAGATCACAAATGTCCATTGACTGTTAAATGGATAAAGATGTGGTGTATATATACAATAGAATATTACTCATCTATGAAAAAGAATGAAATCTTGACATTTGCAAAGACATGAATGGAACTAGAGTGTATTATGCTAAGCGAAATAAGTCAGAGAAAGACAAATACCATGTAATTTCACTCATATGTGGAATCAAAAAAAAAAACAAACCCCAAACAGATTAACATAGGGGAAAACAAAGACAAAGGCAAACCATAAAACAAACTTTTAACTATAGATAACAAACTGAAGGTTGCTAGAGGGAAGGTGGGCAGGGGATGTATTTATTGGGTGATAGGCATTAGGAGGGCACTTGTGATGAGCACTGGGTGTTGTATATAAGTGATGAATCACTAAAGTCTACTCCTGAAACCAACATTACATTATGTTAGCTTACTGGAATTTAAATAAAAACTTCAAATGTAAAAGAGAAGAATAGTAAGCAATAACAAAACCAAGATTCTGTCATTCTCACTTTGAGGTGTATATAAATCTTGCTCTGGAGAAAGTGGTACCATGAAGAGTTATTGATGCTAGACTGAATTTGAAGCAACAAAGTCATCTTTCCCATTGGATATCTGCTTCCATTAGAAAGAAGCCAATGATCAACCCATTTCACAAGCAGTTCACATTTAAATGCCTCATTTCAAATATTTATCATAAGCAAAATCTTGGCAGCAAAATGTCTTTTGTTGTAAACATTTGAAATAAATGGGACAAAAGAAGTAATATATGACTGATTTTCTTATATCCTGTTTATAGTTTTTCCTTATTTTGTTTGTATAGAAAGTATATTAAAAGAACTCAGACATTATTCTATTTTTTGAAGATTTTATTTACTTATTTGAGATAGAGAGCAAGAGCAGGTGACAGGGAGAAGCAGGTTCCCGCTCAGCAAGGAGCCCGATTTGGGGCTCAATCCTAGGATCATAACCTGAGCTGAAGACAGACACTTAAATGACTGAGCCACCCAGGTGCCCCACAGATATTGTCCTAAATTTAAATAGAAAAACGTTTACATTCTATCTTAATTGAGTGGAACATGCGTTTTACAGGAAAGTTTTTTGTGTAGATTTTTTTGGTATCACCTTTTTTTTTTTTTTAAAGATTTTATTTATTTGAGAGAGAGAAAGCATGAGCAGGAGGGGCAGAGGGAGAGACAATCTGAAGCCGACCCAGCGCTGAGCATGGAGTCCTACGTGGGACTCAATCTCATGACTCTGAGATCAAACCTGAGCTGAAACCAAGAGCTGGCTGCTTAACCAACTACGCCGCCTAGGCACCCTGCTATCAAGTTTATTAAGCTACAATTCACATACCTGTAATCTACCCATTTAAAATGTACAATTCAGTGGTTCTTAATATAGTCACAGAGTTGAGACCATCACCACAATCAACTTTAGATCATTTTTTTTACTTCAGAAATAAATCCCATACCTTTTAGCTACAACCCCCCACCCCACACCCTATCTTTTCCAGCCCTCAGCAACTACGAATCTACTTTCTACTTGCCTCTATTGGACAATTCATATAAATGCAATCATATAATCTGTGGTCTTTCAAGACTGAGTGGAAGATTTTAAATAGTTGGCTACTGCTCATAGAGTATCTTTGTTTTTCAAAGTCTACAGACAGCTTTGCTACAGCACAAAACATTTCACTCTGCATCAGCGAAGTACTCCATTGTGCTGGTATTTATCCAGCATACGTCAGGTCTAGTAATTGTGATATTACATTTCACAAGAAGGCACGGCCATTTAAACTTCTGCCAATGGCTCCAAGTTATTTTTTATCATAAAATGTGGCTTTGTGACCCTGAATATACTGATCTGTTTTGGAATAAGCTTTTTACACACATAAATATTGGAATCTTTTATCTTTCTACAACCAACTTTGAAATCAGGAAACCGTGATCGTTTCCCAAAGTAGTCTATTTACCTCTTGTTTACTTGTTTGATTTTTCTTTTAATTTCTCTTTCTTAAATTTAAAGACACAAAACACTGTAATGAATGATGGTATGCGAGTTTTCTGCTAGTAACGCCTTATAACTATAAGTACACATGCTGCCTTGATTATACAATTACTGTGATAATTTATTAAATGGAAAAGGGAAACTTCGGTAAGACAACAGATTTGAATCTACACTGTACAATGAACATAAAGGCTGGATTCACAAATATTCCAGAAATAGTTCAATCTTAAGCAATTACCCTTTCACCTCGGCTTCTCATACTTTCCTGAGATCTTACTGTAAAGAATGATCTAATTAACCAAAGAGATGAATAGCATCAACAGGATCAAAGTCATTGATTATGATAAGCAATTTTAAATCCCTATGACCAAGGGAACATACTATAAAGAGATTGTTTTTTTGAAAAGAGATACTGTGAAAGGGAACGAAGTGAACAAAAAAGGAGATAATGGTGTGCATTAAAGTGATTTTTAAATCAGTTTTATTTCTCTTTTAAAGATTTATTTATTTATTTTAGAGAGAGAGAAAGAGTACATGTGAGCAAGGAGGGAGAGGAGTGGCGGAGGGAGAGAGAGAATCCTAGCAGGTTTCCCCACTGAGCCTGGAGTTCGATGCAGGTCTAGATCCCACGACCCTGAGATCATGACCTGAGCAGAAATCAAGAGTCAGACACTTAACCGACTGAGCCCCGCAGGTGCCTCTGAGAGAGAGGCGTGTATTTTACACAGAGGTGGGTGGTAGAGTAAAAATGGGATTAATCTACATGAGCACAGTGAGACATAACATACTCTTCTATAAACTTGTGTCTTGGCTTCCCTGGAAACAGGTTATCTTGTGTGTACTTTAGTGGTTCATAACCCAAACACAAATCACATCCACTGAGATTAAGAAAAGGCCCTGAAGCTATGTCTGGAAGGCTCAGCTCTCTCTGTCTGCCTGTGTTTTTCTTCCCCTGATGTACCACACCCTTTAGTTTATCGAAGCCAAGAGTGAGCAGAATAAACCACCCCAGAATGTGCCACTTTGACATGTGGATTATTTGGAGCTGAAGAAAACCAGGAATCCAGCAGACTCTGGAAGACCTTTTTTTTTTTAGGTTTTTTTGTTTGTTTGTTTTGTTTTTTTAAACCTCCCTCTGAACTGCCTTAAAGCATTTAGACAGGGGGGCGCCTGGATGGCTCAGTGGGTTAAGCCTCTGCATTCGGCTCAGGTCATGATCCCAGGGTCCTGGGATCGAGCCCCGCATCGGGCTCTCTGCTCCTCGGGGAGTCTGCTTCCTCCTCTCTCCCTCTGCCTGCCTCTGGGACTTGTGATCTCTGTCTGTCAAATAAATAAATAAAATCTTAAAAAAAAGAATTTAGATAGCGAGCCTATCCTATTATCAGAGAGAACTTTTATATCAGAAAGCTACCTGCATGACATGGCAAATATTTGTTTACCAAACACTGGCTTTTCCCATCTTCCTGTTTATTACCTTCCACCCTCTAAAGTCTCAGGCCCCTACCCCCTATCCTATCAGGATAGGATGTAAGCTTCAATTATCTGATTGCTGGGGAGTCTTCTATTTTTTACATGCAAAATTTGTCTCCTATCAATCAGTGTTTTGTCAATGTAGTTACTAGACCAGCCAAAGAACCTAAAAGGGAAGACGGGAAAGGTTTCTGCCCCTACAATGCCTTACATGAATATACCCTTTGGAACCATGTGAGTCCTTTCAATCATCTGATCCTTGTAAATTGCTACAACTTTAGTAAAAGCAAGCAGAAACAGAGACCAAGACTAGGAAAGTCGAGGGCAATAAGGATGAATTCCAGCAACCAGCCAGGAAGACAATACGCAGAGGCTAAGAAGGCACAGCCTTCCTCCCTTGCATCCTGCTTATGGATGGGACAGAGCCGTTCAGTCACTGGAAGGCAGACAACACAAGTTAGCCCTGAAGTGAAACAGAGGCGTCCAGGGTATGAACTGTAGCAGAAAATTTCTGCTTTCCTAAGAAAATATTCTGAGGCATTTTTCTTCCCATTCTCTCTAACAGTAAGAAACGTTTGGAGTAGAACATTTTCCCCACAAATTATATCTTTGCAGATACACTTCAGAGTGAAATACTAGCAGAAATTCAATTATATTTGAAATATTTGAAAGATATACATACATATGTATGTATATATAAATACACTCAGCAACATTTTGGCAGGTGAAGGTAAATAGATTCTAAATCTTGTGGGTTTTCTCTTTCTCTTATACGAAAATAACTGCTTTTTTGTTACCACTTATTTTACAATTGCTCAAAGTGAATTTTCAATCATTTACACTGTCATTGAAGTGGGAAACTTTGATTATTTTAATGTTTTAATAAAAGTTGTTTTAACCACATACATATAACTTATCAGACATCGGAAGGCAATTTCTCACGCATAAAAAAGACAGTAAGAGAAAATACGATTCAACCATATATTACTAACATGTAATATTAGTATTCGGTAATTAAATAGTGTATAAGTTGTGAAGTAAAAAGAACTTGTAGTGTATATTTGACTACAATAATGAGTAAACTGAGGCCCACAGAGAGTAAGGAAATTGAGGTAGGTCACAGAGGTAGGAAATGATAGCTCTAAGTTTTGGCAAAGGTCCCCCGGTCTCTAGGTCTGAGCTCCTTTCATTAAGACACACTGACTTGGTCTCCTGGATTCATTGAGGCAGAAACCCCTGCCCTCCCCTCACAAAAAAATCTTAAAGTTAAAGAATAAAATATGCAAGGTGGAAATGAGGAGTTTTCCACAAATCAAAATGAATCCCTTATTTTGTGGACCTTCAAACTTGGAAGCCGGGGACATTCTGCAAACAGAGAAATAAGGGGTCACACCCTCAAGCCCTAAGTAGGTCCTTACTTGGCTCAAAGAAAGGACATGAATTCAGGGAGAAAATGGAATGTTTGAGGAATGAGAACATGCTTTACCTCCTTGGAGACTCAGAGGTCCACACAGGGGCTCAAAGATGGCTCCCTTCCCCCAGGCCTGGGAAAACATTTTGGGTAGCATGAGTGAGCATCTTCTTTTGGCAACTGCTCAGAGGCGCAAAGGGCTTGTGAGCTGCCCTCTTAAAGAAAGAGCATGACGGCTTCCGGCTGGTGAGCAACTGGTATCTATGTTGTTTTTGAAGACCCAGCTGAACATACTTCACACATAGGGTCACTCTCACTTGGCAGAGAAGAGAAGCTTTTATACTAAACAAAGTCTAATAAGAAGGCTTTTCATAGATACACAAAGGCCAGTGATGTCTTCTTCCCTGTCCTGAATTTCAATTAGCATCTTAGGCCACAAACTTGAAAATGACTGAGAAATATTTGCATTTAGTCTGTGGGCCAAGACCCAGGCAATATTATAAAATATATATATATTAAGAATCACCATTAGCCAAACAAGCTCTCAGTGTGCTTGGGGGTGTGTGGATATTTCATAGGAGTATTCTGCTGAAGTTTCATTATTTTTTTTATCTTGTCATATTTTTACCTAAAAAGTCCTAATAATTACTTTTTGCTTTACTTATTTAACACTGTAGTGATCTAAAGAGTGAGATAAAATATGTTCCTATCTACTATTTAGTTAACCAAGATATGTGTGAGATATGGGGTGCCTGGGTGACAAAGTCAGTTAAGCGTCATCGATCTCTTGATTTTGGCTCAGCTCATGATTCCAGGGTCGTGAGAGTGAGCCCGGTGTCAGGCTCCACGCTGGGTGGGGATTCTGCTTAAGATTCTCTCTCCCTCTCCCTCTGCACCACCCACTCCTCTCTAAAAAAAAAAAAATAAAAAAGAGGTATGTGAGAGATAGCTTTCACTGTTTGTGGTACCTCACTCATTCAATTTCATCTCCATCAAACTCCATTTCATCTCCATGATTTTAGTAAAGCTCCCATTCTCCAGAAGCACTTAAACTTAAAGACTTTTAAAATGCGAATTTTTTAGTAAGCCAGAACTGTTCTTTGTAAAGAATCGGTTATAAGACAAATATAGTATCAATTACATTCAAAATGTAAAGATAAACTATTATTTTAGTAGTATGAATATGCTAAAATGTTCTAATTCATCATTATTTTAATCTCTTTCATTAATAAATCAAAAATATAAATCTAAATTATGACTTTTTTAATCCAATTTAATCATAAACTAATATATGTTAGGGCCTAACACATGACTGGCTTAAAACAAGTCAATTTTAAGCAAACATAAAGTTAAGTAGCATTTTAAAAAGTCAAAGCCAAGAATTTCAGCATATAGTTGACCCTTCCACAACATGAGGGTTAGGACCGCCAACGTCCCATCGTGCGGATTTCAACTCCCCAAAAAACTCAAAAACTTAACTACTAATAGCCTATTCTTGGCTAGAAGCCTTACCAAGTACATGAATAGTCAATTAGCAGATATTTTGTATGTTATATATATTGTATACTGTATTCTTACAATAGAGTAAACTAGAGAAAAGAAAATGCTATTTAAAAAAGTCATAGGGAAGGGGTACCTGGGTGGCTCAGTCTGTTAAGTGTCTGACTTCAGCTCCGGTCATGATCTCAGGGTCCTGGGATCTGTCCCTGCTCAGCAGGGAGTCTGCCTTTTTCTCTGCCTTTCCCCCCACCCGTCCCCTGCTGTCTCTCTCTCAAATAAATAATATCTTTTATTTTTTATTTTATTTTATTTTATTTTATTTATTTTTTTAAAGATTGTATTTATTTATCTGACACAGAGTCAGAGAGCAGAAGCATGGGGAGCCCTAGACGGAGGGGGAGAAGTGGGCTCTCCGCCAAGCAGGGAGTCTGATTCGGGGCTTGATCCCAGGGCCCTGGGATCATGACCTGAGCCTAAGGCAGATGTCCAACCATCTGAGCCACTCATGTGCCCCAATTTAAAAAATTTTTTTTTTAAGTAGATCTTTATTTTATTTTTTTTTTTAAATTGAGAGAGAGAGAGAGCACAAGTATGGGGAGAAGCAGACTCCCTGCTGAGCAGAGATTCCCAACGTGGGATTTCATCCCAGGACCTGAGCTGCAGGCAGTCACTTAACTGAGCCACCCAGGTGCTCTACAAATAAAAACTTAAGAAAGAAAGAAACAAACAAACAAACAACATCATAGGGAAGAGAAAGCACATTTGCAGTACTGCAAATATTGATACTATAAATTTATATAGTTATTGAAAATAATCCACATATAAGTGGATTTTTTAAAACACAGTTTTAACCCATGTTATTTATGGGTCAGCTCTATTCCTAATGAGCTACTGACCAGTGTCTCAGCCATGCAATCTGTGGTGACTCAGAAGGTAAAGTTGAAAGTATTATAAATCCAAAAAATTTTGTCTGTAAAAGTGGGGAGGAGCAAAATACATCACCTCAAAAATGCCACTTTGGCCTGTGGATTATTTCTTGGGCTAAAGGCAATCATGGCCCAACAGACTTAAGAAGAGCGGCTCACCTTCCTCTTAACTGCCTAGGAAAATGGGCAGATGGAAGGCCTATACCAGGAGGCAGCTAATACCAAAGATAAATTTTTATCAGAAAGACCTGCATGGCAAAGCAAACACCAGTTTACCAAACATTTGCTCTACCCATCTTCCTGTGAATTGTCTTCCTCCCCTTTGAAGTCCCAGACCACTACCTTTTCTCCTTAGCTCAGGATGGCATGTAAGCCTCCACTGTCTATGGGTCTTGTGTCTTTGGGGCTCCTGTATGTAACAAATTTGTTTGCCTCCTGTTAACCTGTTTTATGTCAATTTAGTTATTAGAGCAGCCAAAAAACCTGGAAGAGAGGAAGGGAAAATTTGGGGCCCCTACAAAATTGTTAGAAATATTAAAATGATGCATTAAACATTTATCTAGTTTTGCTGGAGTATTTTCTCTGTAATTTTTTTCCTTTTGGATAAAATCAAATCAGAAGCTGTAAGTATAAACTAGTAAAAAATGCTTTTTTGCATATAGAAATGTTGTATTAAATCACTCATCTTATAGTTCCTATATAACAGTTAAGTCTGTAAAGGAAAATGCTTTATATTTTCAGTCTAAGAAAATAATTTACATTAAAAAAAACTCCTACTATCAAAGTCTGAAAGGACAGCATTCATATTTATACTCCTTTAAAAAAGCAACATTTAAGTCCAAAATATTATATATTCATGTAATTATTTCTCATATTATGTTTTAAATAAATCTGCCTTTCTAATATGATGTGTGTATATATATACACACATCATATATGTATGTATATACATATATATGTATATACATACATATATATATACTACCACTTAAATCTGATGATATATTAAATCTGATGATATAAGGAATAAATAATGACCACTTGATGTTGTAGGCATATTATTGATAACAGAGGTTCTCAAAGTGTAGTCCTATAACCAACAGCATCAATAGCACATAAGAAATGTTAAAAATGCAAATTCTCAAGCCCCAACCCAAATCTACTGAATCAGAAACTCCAGTAATCAATGTCTTAACAAGTTCTTCTGATGCATATGAAAGTTTTACAACCACTGGTCCAAATAAGAAAAATTGACTCACAACAGCTACATGCCAAAGAATGAAGCTGGATACTTCTTACACCACACACAGAAATAAACTCAAAATTGATTAATGACCTAAATTTGAGACCTGAAACCATAAAACTCCTAGAAGAAAACACAGGCAATAGTTTCTTGACATTGGCCATAGAAATATTTTTCTAGATATGTCTCCTCAGACAAGGAAAACAAAAGTAAAAATAAACTGTTAAGACTATCCCAAAATAAGAAGCAAAGGAAACCATCAACAGAACAAAAAGACAACCTACTAAATGGGAGAAAAGAGATGACATTTGCCAATGATATAACCAATAAGGGGTTAATATCCAAAATACCTAAACAACTTATACAACTCTACACACGCCCCCCAAAAAAGTAATTTGATTTAAAAATGGGTAGAGAAGGGTGCCTGGGTGGCTCAGTGGGTTAAGCCTCTGCCTTTGGCTCAGGTCATGATCCCAGGGTCCTGGAATTGAGCCCCATTTCGGATCTCTGCTCAGTGGGGAGCCTGCCTCCCCCCCACTCTCTGCCTGCCTCTCTGCCTACTTGTGACCTGTCAAATAAATGAATAAAATCCTTAAAAAAAATTAAAAAATAAAAATGGGTAGAGGACTTGAACAGACGTTTTTCCAAAGAAGCATACAGATGGTCAACAGACAATGAAAAGATCTCAACATCACTCATCATCAGGGAAATGCAAATCAAAACCACAATGAGGTATCACCTTACACCTGTCAGAATGGCTAGATTCAAAATGACAAGAAATAACAAGTGTTGGCACAGATGTGGATAAAAAGAAACCCTTATGCACTATTGGTGGGAATATAAACTGGTGCAGCCACTGTAGAAAGTGTAGAAAACTCTCCTCAAAAAATTAAAACTAGGGGCGCCTGGGTGGCTCAGTGGGTTAAAGCCTCTGCCTTCGGCTCAGGTCATGATCCCAGGGTCCTGGGATCGAGCCCCGCATCGGGATCTCTGCTCAGCGGGGAGCCTGCTTCCTCCTCACTCTCTCTCTCTCTGCCTGCTTCTCTGCCTACTTGTGATCTCTGTCAAATAAATAAATAAAATCTTAAAAAAAAAATTAAAACTAGAAGTACCATATAATCCAATAATTCTACTACTGGGTATTTATCCCAGGAAATGAAAACTCTAATTTTAAAAGACACACACACCCCTATGTCTATTGCAGCATTATTTACAATAGCCAAAATATGGAAGCAATGCATGAGTCCATCAACAGATGAATGGATAAAGAAAATGTGAGATATATATAATGGAATGTTATTCAGCCATAAAAAAGAATGAAATTTTACCATTTGCAGCAACACAGATGAGATAGAGAGTATAATGCTAGGCGAAATAAGTCAGTCAGAGAAAGACAAATGCTGTATGATTTTACTCATATGTGGAACTGAAGAAACAAAACAAGTGAGCAAAGGGGGGAAAAAAGAGACAAAGCAAAAAAGAGGTTCTTAATTATATAGAACAGATGGTTACCAGAGGGGAGGCAGGTGGGGGGATGGGTGAAATAGGTGAAGGGGATTAAGAGTACACCGACCTTGATGAGTACTGAGTAATGTATAGAATACTGTATACCTGAAACTAATTTAATATTGTATGTTAACTATACTGGAATTAAAATAAATTTTTTTTAAAAAGGAAGATATGATACACACACACACACACACACACACACAAGAATACTACTCAGACATAAGAAAGGAAGAGACCTTGCCATTTGTGACAACACAGATGGACCTAGAGGGTACAATGCTAAGTGAAATAAGTCAGACAGATAAAAACAAATACCATATGATTTCCCTCATGTGTGGAATCTAAAAAGCAAAACAAATGAATAAACAAAAAGCAGAAACAGACCCATAAATAAAGAGAACAAACTGATGGTTGTCAGAGGCAAGATGGGTAAGGGGATGGATGGGAAAATACAACAGAGATGTCATTCCACATCAGTAGGGAAAAGATGGGCTAGAAGACAATATAGAGTATGTTTGGGACCTTGTAGCAGAAAATTTCTCAAATAAGAAATAAAAATGGCTTACCATAAAGGGGAAGATTGATACACCTAAAATTCGATACAACCGTTTACATAAATATCATTTACAATAAAGTTAATGAAAAGATAAGCTTCTAAACAGGAATAGATATTTCTCACACATATTGACAAAGATTCATATTTCATATTTATTCATTCAACAACCATGTGTTGAGTGCTTATGTGCCAGGCACTATTTTAAGTGTTAGGATATAGTAAACACAATAACAAGACCATGGAGATCTCTGCTCTCTTGAACGTACATGCCTTGCTGACAAGAGACCTAGCAATAAGTACATCATGCAGTTTACTTACTTAAATTGTGGGTAAATTAAATACATTATGTTTAAATACAGGGACCCAAAAGAAGAAAGTCTGAAAGTTGGGCAAGTGTCAAACTGTCAGCCTCTGACGTCAGCCACTCTCAGACCAGGAAAGTGACCAGAAGCATCCGGAGTCCTGTCAACTGCAACAGAATTCAAGCCTTGGTGCCAGGCTTCTCACTGCAGGGCTCTGAGTCCCGCAAGGCCATCGTGGTATTAGTCATTAACTTCTCGCTCATTCTAAATTCCATGCCAGCTGTATTGCTTTGGCTTCTGGACCAAATGGGTTCCCAGAGTATCTTTTAGCTGGTGGGGTTCAACTGCTGTTCTGGCAGCCCACATGAAGGAGCTTTTGAGAGTCTGATCATATTTCATGAGGAAATGAATTTTAGAACTCGGCCCAATTATAATCACTATGCTGAAAAGCAAATCCTCTGTCTGTCGTAAAATTGACAATGACCACACTTAAGTAAAATTTGAAATTTTTGAACAATATAATTCCAAGAGTGTTTCTGAAACAAGAAAATCTTCCAGTAGGTAGAACGCATTTCTTTGATGAAACAGCTCCCACCCTTTTCTCCCCAGCAGCACAGCAGGGTGCTATCAAAATAGATTGTTTGTGGGGGAAAAAAAAAAAAGATTGTATAGGATTGAACTGTAGGGCTATGACCTTGGAGGGGAAATGACTGATTGCACAGAAATAATGCAAAAGAAATGGACTCTGAGCTTAGATGAGGAAATCTGTATATATCATCATTAAAAGTTTAAGCCAATTTGTGAGAAGCAATGGAAGATCCTCACAGACTATGGCTAGAAGAACTAATGTACAAATAAATGGAGAGATGACATACTAACTCACCATTCTGCCTAACAAGCTATGAGATATGTGTTCTGGGTCAAGTAACAGCACACATGCTTTATACTTTAGAATTCCATTCTCCATTCTAATTCACTTAAGCTGGAAGTGAGGATGGAAGTGTCTGTTCTTGAAGCAAACTGCTGACTGAGACTGAAAATTTGCCTAGCAGAACCTCTTCGAAACTGAGGAATGGCACTGTCGTTTTTCATTAATTACAGCATTTAGCTCTTAACCAACAAAGAACTGAATGAAGTTAAAAGTCTCAGTTTATAGTGACTTAATTTTTTGCTCTTTTAACCAAGATGCCTGTGTGAGAACTTATGCTTTTAATCATGATAAAGTAACTTTAATTTCAAGTTTGTAAACAATTAAAAATCTGAACAAAGTAAATGAAACAGCTGTTTTCAAACATTGAATGACACCCATATATAGGCCTGTGATTTCTGGAAGAAGGAAAACAGATGAGGTAAGCACTACAAAATACCCCAACTTTCTGCCTAGAGATGCCAGGAGAGGGAACCCAGAGGCACAGCTGAGGTGAGCGGACAGAGTTTAGAGCTCAGGAAGCTGAGGTGGCTGGAAGCTTCAGGACAGAATTCTGGAAAGGAGAGAGCCACACAGAAAAGGGAAAATCCACATAGGGGAGTCCTTGAATTCTTCCTATGTATGAGGCTGCACATGTCTTTCTATCCCAAACATAATGCAAACCACTGGAATTACAAAGAAACGTAGGAAGACTCTGTCTTCCGGGGGCTCAAATATAGTGAAGAATTTCCGATTGGTAGTGATTTCCGCTTCTTGTCTCCTCTTATTTATACTTGTAGTTAGTTCTCTGACAAGTCTTAAATTCTGTTTAATTTCTGAACACATTTTTTACTGTAACAAATGTTAGAATGTTATCAAATTCTGTATAAATCTGATTTTTTAATGGAGAAAGTACTGTAATCATATATCCACCCATCCATTCATTCTTTTTATTAGTTAGATGATACTCCTTGAATGTATATAATATGTAAGAAATTGTATAGGTTCTGTTGTTATAAAAAGTATAAGACATTGCCTCTGTCTCCAAGAGTTTATAATTTAGGTGGGGAGATGTACTTAAGAGCTAATAATATTTAACACGTATTGCATCCTGGTATGCAAGTACTGTTACTTTGTAAGTATTTCATATGTAATAATTCATTTACTCCTCCTAACATTAAGAGGTAGGTATTATTATGATCATCACAATTTTATAGACAAATAAACTGAGGCGTTAGAAATATTATGTAATTTACTTAAAGACTTACACCTCATAGGTTGCAGAGCCAGAATTTCAAGACTTAAAATTTAACTCCAAAACAGCTGCTATAGCATATTACTGGTACTTAAAAAAATGAACTGTTTAAGGAGTATTTATCGGGGGGGCCCACTGTATACAAAGCTGTCTGCTAGGCAGTGAAATTTTGAAGTATATAGGACAATCCCCAGTTTCAAGAAATTTACAGTCTACATAATCAACATTAAAATAATTATTAAGGATTAATATCTGAAAAACTCATAACATAGCATATGACTCCTGCAGGAAAAAATGCATTATGAGTCTCAAACGTCTGTATGCATTAACTTTAGGACCACTTTATTGCCAGGTTAGAACTGGCTCTAAACCATGTCACATGTGGGGCACCTGGGTGGCTCAGTGAGTTAAAGCCTCTGCCTTCGGCTCAGGTCATGATCCCAGGGTCCAGGGATCGAGCCCCGCATTGGGCTCTCTGCTCAGCAGGGAGCCTGCTTCCTTTCCTCTCTCTCTGCCTTCCTGTGATTTCTGTCTGTCAAAATGGATAAAATCTTTTAAAAATAAATAAAGAAAGAAATAAACCATGTCACATGTAATTATTTAGCAAGCATTTTTAAAATGTGTTACTAATTGGAAAATGTTTTCATATTCTTCTTTAGAATATGTTTTTAAAAGATATTTAAGTAATCTCTATACCCAACATGAGGCTCGAACTCACAGCCCTGAGATCAAGAGTCACACACAGTCCACTGACTGAGCCAGTCAGGCACCTTTTATAGCATATTATTATTATTATTATTTTTTTTTATTTGACAGAGAGAGATCACAGTAGGCAGAGAGGCAGAGAGAGAGGAAGGGAAGCAGGCCCCCTGTTGAGCAGAGAGCCCGACGTGGGGCTCGATCCCAGGACCCTGAGATCATGACCTGAGCTGAAGGCAGCGGCTTAACCCACTGAGCCACCCAGGCGCCCCTATAGCATATTATTTTTAAAGATTTTACTTATTTATTTGACAGAGAGAGACAGACAGCGAGAGAGAGATCACAAGCAGGGGGAGTGGGAGAAGGAGAGGGAGAAGCAGGTTTCCTGCTGAGCAGGGAGCCTGATGTGGGGCTCGATGCCAGGACCCTGGGATCATGACCTGAGCCAAAGGCAGACACTTAATGACCAAGCCACCCAGGCACCCCCAATACTTTTTTCTATTTAAAACATTCACCAGTTTTGAAATAAATGTTCCTTTCATGCTGTTTGGTCTCCCACTGTCTGAATTTTTCAGGGCTGCTGCATCAAATTCCCACAAACTTGGTGGCTTAAACAATAGAATGTATTTTCTCACAGTTCTAAAAGCCTAAAGTCTGAAATTAAAGGTCCAGCAGAGTCACACTCCTTCTGGAGGCACACTCCTTCTGGAGACTCCAGCAGAATCACACTCCTTCTGGAGGGGAGAATCCTTCCTTGCCTGTTCCAGTGTCCAGTGGCCTTCCTCAGTTTACCTCAACAGAACTCTAATCTCTGCCTCTGTGTTCACATGGCCTTCTTTCCTGTCTCACCTCCTTTTCTCCTCTGATAAGGGCACTTATCATTGGATTCAGGGCCCACTCTGCTCCAGGATGACCTCATCTCAAGATCCTCACCCTAATTACATTTGCAAAGACCTTTCCTCCAAATAAGATCCCATTCTGAGGTACCAGGTATTAGCCTGGGCTGAGCTGTGTGACCTATATTAAATCATGTGCACGTGTAGATACGCATATACATACATAATCCAAAACCAAATTTCATGAAACAATGCTTAGTGGAAAGGGTGGACCACTAGTCAATCCACTATACCCACCTTAATTATTCTTTTTGTTGTTGTTGTTTTGCTAATGTTAAGTGTTGGGAGGAAGCCGGAGGGCATGGCAGTGGGGGATGGGGGTGTCAGGGGTGTGGGGGGATGCCTTGCTAGTAGCAGGGATAGGGACAGAGAAGGTTATGGAAGACTGAAGAGGAACCTCGGAGGAAATAGAAGACACAGATAACAGAGCAGCCGAAGAGTTCATGAGTCCTCAGGCTCGATATATACTCAAGGGATCAAGAAAAGAGTAGGCAGGAAAGGAGACAACATGAAGAAAAAAAACCAAAAAACAAAATGTCAAGGCAATGGGGAAGGATGGGGACAGTGTTCAGGGATGCTTGGTAATGAGCTCCATCCACCTATGAAAGGGCATTTACAGGAGAAGCATATACGCAGACAAAGATAAATAACCTTGTTATCTAAGCCCAGGACTTAAAACGAGGTTACATATAATAGTAACAACCTAGGTATCTCCCATCCCTGCCTCTTATCAGCTATGGTAGTATCTCTTCAGTGTAAACTCTACCTTATCCCCATAATTCTTTCCGGGACTCTCCCTCAGCTGTCCTCCTGGGCTCAGAAACATGTCCTGTCAAGGCATCACCCATTTCCTTCCTCTCCTGCTCTGGTCTCTCCCAGCAATGTCCACTGCTAGGCCTTCACTGCCTGTCAGCTGGCAGGAAAGGGCCTCACTGCTGCCTCTGCTGGTCCCGATGGGTCTCTTCCCTCCATGTCCCAGCAGGCCTTGCTGCCTGATCATGCTGGGCTCTCCGGACCAGCACTTCCCTAGGCGCCAAATCTTTTCCAGGCACCAACACCACAGAAGTGGCGCAATCCTCTTGGTACCAAAATGGGTCTGGTCCTGAAAATGCAAAAGCCTCACTGAACTCCATAAAAATGTGGAGACACTGTTTTCCTTCCCCTTTAGTATTACCCTTTTCCACTTGGTTTTCAATTAGCAATGATCGCGCCTTGGATAAACCTCATTGGCTACGATACTGTAACAACGCCACTGTGTCACGGTGGTGACAGATTTTACTCTGTGTCTCGCAGTCTCCATACCCTCTTCCTACAGCAACACGCATACAACCCATGCCATGCATGTACAGAAAAACCACCACGAGAATTCACACAGATCTGAGCAGGACACACATCTGAGTGAGAAACACTGAACTAGAACTGCCTTTTGACAGTGGATGGATTTCTGGGTTAAGGGAAGACAAGAAACAGGAAGGGAAAAACACAGAAATAAATGCTTATTACCACCTACACTCTGCACATCTAGGAATCTTTGCACAAGTTTTGGATACGTTCTCCAGGACAGGGCCTGGCACGCTGGTGATCAATAAATACTTATTTTTTTTTTAAGATTTTATTTATTTATTTGACAGAGAGAGATTACAAGTAGGCAGAGAGAGAGAGGAGGAAGCAGGCTCCCTGCTGAGCAGAGAGCCCGATGCGGGACTCGATCCCAGGACCCTGAGATCATGACCTGAGCCGAAGGCAGCGGCTTAATCCACTGAGCCACCCAGGCGCCCCAATAAATACTTATTAAATGAATCCATGAGATAGAGGAATTGATCCTCACGAAACCATGTGCGTGGGACTCGCCAGGTAATGAAGGCCCTGTTCCCAGCTCTCATGCTCAGAGCTCTCCTTCCTGCACCTGCAGGAGGCTCACTCACATTTGCCCAGCTAAGAGACTATGATACTTTGAATCAGAGGTCTGTTTGCCTAAAAGGTTATTCTGATTGAAATAGAAAGTCAGCCAAGGAAAGAGGAGTCAGGGAAACGTCCAGATACTTAAGCAGTCTAAGTTTTATTTAAGGCCCTTGGGCAAAAGCAGTAATTGCACAGGCTTAAATCAGTGAGGGAAAGCAGATGCTGCTCACCCACACAACAGACTGTCCTGGGAATCCTAAAAAGCTTAGACAGAAATTCAGTCTGGAAAACTAACCAGTAGCATTCAGCAGAGCAGAGACAAGTAACATGATCAAGAGCAATGTTTTCAAGTTGTGGCCTGTGACCCAGCAGGGGTTTTTGAAATCAATTTAGAGGGTTGATTCCAGCATTTTTTTAAAAAATCAAATAATAGAATAGGGTAATTAGGATAGACTAGAAGAGGTGATATCAGTATGCATTGCAGAAAGTAACTTTAATGAAATTCTGCTTTGGAGTGTGTATGTATATGTCTATTTACACCTGCAAACAAGTGTGTACACCTGCATGCATATGTGTGCATATGATGAGGAGTATGTAAAAGGTACTATTTATTGGGGGCTATGTTACAAATGTCTGGAAGGCACAATTGCAGAGAAGGCAGCCATCAGTCACAGTCATGAAGAACTGGTGAGTGCATATCCCACCTAGGGGGGTAGCTGCCATTTAGCTCCAAATGGTTCTTGCTATAGCTTATGATTTCCAAGAGAAGCCACAAATCTGTATCTTCGTGAAATGTCATGATTTTAGAAGGTTAGCAACTAATTCAACTAAACAAACAACAAAAAAGTGCTGTGTTTGTGTGTGTATGTGTGTGTGTGTGTAAGTGTTGAAAACAGCCCACAGACAAACAGTCTGGGCTCTCCATCCCAGAGTAATATTCTTATAAAGCTACTCTGCAGAAAGAGATCTTACTGGTCCCTCTCTTGTTTGTAAATAAATATAAGCCCCTCCCTTTCAGAAGATTATATAATGCTGCCACTAGCACCAGTCTTGAACACATGATGTGTTTGGTCAGTGGAACGTGAGTGCAAGTGAAGTGCCTGCCCCCTCTTGAGCAGAAGCTTAAAGAGCTTATATGTGACCATCATATCACTGCCTCTCTTTTCTCTCTGCCTGGAAACCAGCAATGCACCATGTAGGAGCTATGCTTGTAGCCAAGCTGCCAGAACGCTGGGGATGTGGAACAGAGCCACTGACCATCAGAAATAGGCAAGAAGCAAAAGCAACAATTAAATCTTGTTTTAACTACTGAGATTGTCAAGTCATGCAACACTCCCTATAGGTTGACGTAGCCTCTGTTCACTGACACAGTGATTTATACAGATATTTCATAATCAAGTTTATTAAGTAATGTTTCCAGTGATCCTTTTGTTAATATCTTTTTTGAAAAATAGCATATCAGGGGCACCTGGGTGGCTCAGTGAGTTAAAGCCTCTGCCTTCGGCTCAGGTCATAATCCCAGGGTCTTGGGATCGAGCCCTGCATCGGGCTCTCTGTTCGGCAGGGAGCCTGCTTCCTCCTCGCTCTCTGCCTGCTTCTCTGCCTACTTGTGATCTCTGTCAAGTAAATAAATAAAATCTTAAAAAAAAAAAAATAGGGGCACCTGGGTGGCTCAGTGGGTTGAAGCCTCTGCCTTCAGCTCGGGTCATGATCCCAGGGTCCTGGGATCGAGCCCCACATCGGGCTCTCTGCTTAGCGGGGAGCCTGCTTCCTCTTCCTCTCTCTCTGCCTGCTTCTCTGCCTACTTGTGATCTCTATCTGTCAAATAAAATAAATAAAATCTTTAAAAAAAATAGCATATCAAATGACCAATAGACATATTAAAAGGGCCTCGATTTTATTACTCATCAGGAAAATGTACATTAAAACCATGATACGAACCAATATACACTCACAAGAGTGGCAAAAATGAAGAGAAACAATTACCAGGTACTGCTGAAGATGTAGCATAACCAAAGCCTCACATATTAGGTATGTACACTGGTACAATCACTTTGGAAAATTGTTTGGCAGTCTCTACTAAGCTGAACAGGTATAAAACTCCACAGCACTCCTAACTCCTAGACATATAACTAACAGAAATGCACACATACATGCACAAGGATGATTAGAGAAACATTATTCCTAATAGCCAAATGTCTCAATTTCGACACAAGAAAAGATGCCAACATCACTCATCATCAGGGAAATGCAAATCAAAACCACAATGAGATCATTTTATACCTGTCAGAATGGCTAGAATCAAAATGATAAGAAGTAACAAGTGTTGGCACAGATGTGGATAAAGGGAACCCTTGTGCAGTCTTATTGGGAATATAAATTGGTGTACTGACCATGGAAAACAGTATGGACCCTCCTCGAAAAATAAAAATAGAAATTCCATGTGATTAGTAATTCTGCTATTGAAATGAAAATACTAATTAGTAAAGATATATGTGCCCCTATGTTCATTGCAGCATTATTTACAACAGCCAAAATATCCCAAGTGTCCATCCAAGATGTGATACACACACACACACACACACACACACACACACACACACACACTCTCTCAATGCAGCCACATGCGGCCACTTAAATGAATTATACAAACATAAGGTTCTATTGTATAACTACACTAAAATTTATTGATTTCACTATGAGTGGAGATTTTGATTGTTTTCAGTCTTCTTTACTACAAACACTGCTGCTGTAAACTTTATTGTATGTGCCTTCTAATTCAAAAGTGTCAAGTTTTCTCAGGTACATACCTAGGATTGGAATCACTACATCTTAGGATCTATATATCTTTAGTTTTACTTGATAAGACCAACAGTTTTTCAAGGTAGTTGTACCAAGATACACTCCCACCCTCAATGTTTGAGAGTTCCTAGTGACCCCCATCTTTACTAGCATTTGGTATTACCATATATTTTTAATAACCTGGCACAGTCTTCAAAGAGATAGAGGAGCTCGACAAAATGCTAACACAAGTTTGTACGATTACTGGATCTACAGTGAGAAATACAGGCAAGATTTTATGTTCCAGAACAAATTAAATAATTTTATATGTATAGAATTATATATATTTCTACTTCCCTAACAACATGTTTAATCTTTCAACACAGCTGTGGAATTTCTGGAAAAATTGCAATTCTAATCTTAGTGCTCCTTAGAAAAGATTTTATAATATTGAAAAGAAACATTAAATGTTTATTTTTGCTTGGTGCTGAATTGCAAAATTATTACATACCTGAGTTTTGTTGCTACAATTCAAGAAAATCAAACTAATATTGAATGAGAATATGTTAGTGCCCGTGTTTCTTATCTCATCTAATCGTAACTTCCTTTTTACAGATAAGAAAAAAATAAGAGTTAATTCTTTGATAAGAGCCAATTGGTGGCTGGGTCAGAGTCCAAATTCAGGTCAAATACCTTTATCTCCAATAATCACCACTATTTCTTTTTACAATTTTCCTTCTGATCTATTATTTTTTCAATTTTTCAAGGTAAAGAAACTTTGTCTTGTTGATTTTGTGTATCATTTGGGAAAAAGTAAATCTTACTTAAGGGTTTAAAATCTAAAGCGTAGTGAAACGGAGTAATTCCTTGCCCTCCCATTTTCTCCTGCACTGTGGTTTTCGATCTGATGTGAAGATAATGATCGTATGTATACCAGAGGTTGTCTGAAAGGATTTGATTACAGAAATAATAGTAAACCCTTGGCACAGTGCTTCCTACATAGTAGGTGTTCAATACACACCAGCTATTATTTTTTTTAAAGATTTTATTTATTTATTTGAGAGAGAGAGATCACAAGTAGGCAGAGAGGCAGGCAGAGAGAGAGGAGGAACAGGCTCCCCGCTGAACAGAGAGCCTGATATGGGGCTCGATCTCAGGACCCTGAGATCATGACCTGAGCTAAAGGCAGAGGCTTAACCCACTGAGCCACCCAGGCGCCCCGACACACCAGCTATTATTAACGTGAACACACATGCCGACTTTTATTAAGGGTAACACTTTAACAAGCCTGGCATTTTACTACTGATCTTTGGCTTCTTTGTATCCAGCAAAGCATCTGGCACAAACCAGCTAGTCCAAGGAGTAACTGTGGCTGGGTGTCCGGGAAGTCCTATGAGGGAAGACATTTAGCTGAATGCTGAGAATGAGCGGGCCATCTGGGGCAAAGCACTGCAGGGAGAGGGGACAGCAAGAGCAAAGGCTCCAAAGAAGGAGGCCCCAGCAAGGAGGCTCAGGTGCTGAGGCAGGGTGGGTCAGGGAGAGTGCTACTGTGCATTTGGGAGGTAAGCACCTGGCTCATCATGACCTTGTAGAAAGAATAGTTATAGTACCCAATTCACTGCTCCCTCATTAGAAGATTTTTAAGGCAGTGAGTAATATGGCACAAACAAATATCTGTAGAATATATGAGCATTAAAAGGGTCACATTAGTAATTAAACCTCCATTACTTTAAAAAGGGATAAAGCTTTTGCATGGATAGAGCCTTTTCCAACTTCAACCAGCTGACTGGCCCATTGTAGCTGCCAGGTACTGTATTGTTGCTCCCTCCCCAAATTCACGTGTAAGTCCTAACCTCTGCCAATGTGATGGAGATGGGTCCTTCGGGAGGTACTTAGAATTATTACCTTATGAGGGATGGGATTTCAGAAGGCACCAGACAGCTTGCTTCCTCCCTGGCACCCCGCTCCCCAGCCTGAGCACAGAAGGAAAAGCAGTGTGAGGACGCAGCAAGAAGGCTGCTTTTACCACAAACCAAATTGGCTGGAATCTTATCTTGGCTTTCCCAGCCTCCAGAACTTTCAGATATAAATTTCTGTTATTTAAGCCACCCAGTCTGTAATTTTGTTACGGCAGCCTGGGCAGACTAACGCAGTGGCCAAGATTTAGTCACGGGAGAATAAATGAGGCTCAGTCAAAACACTGAAGGGATCGCAAGGCTTTTGCTTTGGGAGAAGAAAATGCCCCTCGGCAGCTCAGAGACAAATAAACTGAAGACGAATTGAAGAAGAACAAAAAAGGGAATCGCTTTTCAAGCAATGTTATCTGTTGGTTCACTGCTCCATTCTAACTGCACAACGGGAAACTAGAAAAAGGTACTCACTGAATTCCAAAAAACTGGGCCCAGATTTCATTCATCGGATTCCAGGCTCAGTCCAGCAAGAGGCAGATGATGTGACTGTCCCCAGCTGAGTGAGACAGTGACGCAAGCACAGGTACTGATTAGCAGCATGTTGAAGGGAGGAGGAAAGAGCTCTTACTGTGTTGCTGGTGGGTTTTCAAACAGTTATTACAAATGAATATATCAAAATATGGCACCTATTAAGAGGTTTAAATTTCTTTTCTTTATGCAACACATACTTTCCCAAGCAAATGTTCTTCGATGAGGACCAGACACTCTTCTGGATGCTTGGGATAAGAGCAGTGAATATGGCAGATATGATCCCTGACTACAAACAGCGTATACTGCAGTTGGAGGAAAACAGAAAATAAACAAAAGAAACCCAGAGAAGCTCACATGGTGGAAAAAAATGTTAAGAATAAAATAAAATAAAAATGTGCTAGAGAGTAACTAGGGACCTGTGTCGGTCACTATTCACCAATGGCCTGTGACTCATAAATAACAATCACCTTTGACTTTTTTTTTTTTTTTTTTTTTTGGTCCTTGAGAAAGGAAACATTCTAATCACTTTTGGCCAAAAACAATAAAATACTAATCCATGGTTCTACTTGGGCTGTTATCATTCTTAATGCTAAATGTTTTCTTTTCTTTTAATAGCAAGTTTATTTATTTATTTTTAAGATTTATTTATTTATTTACTTGACAGACAGAGATCACAAGTAGGCAGAGAGAGAGTGGGAAGCGGGCTCCCTGCTAAGTAGATAACCCAAAGCGGAGCTCGATCCCAAGACCCTGGGATCATGACCTGAGCTGAAGACAGAGGCTTTAACCTACTGAGCCACCGAGGCACGGCCGCTTAATTCTTTTTTTTTTCTTTTAAAGATTTTATTTATTTACTTGACAGACAGAGATCACAAGTAGGCAGAGAGACAGGCAGAAAGAGAGGGGGAAGCAAGCTCCGTGCCAAGCAGAGAGCCCGATGTGGGACTCGATCCCAGGCCCCTGGGATCGTGACCTGAGCCGAAGGCAGAGGCTTAACCCACTGAGCCACTCAGGTGCCCCCGCTTAACGCTTTCTTAATTTCCTAATCAGCAGCAAACTGCTGCCTTTTTTTTTTTTTTTTTTAAACATGGTTTGGTGGAAATCTACCATATTATTATGCTGTTATTTCTGGACGTAGACAGAATCCATTTTTTTTCCTTAAAAAGGAAAAATAACCATGAACTAATAGGTCATTCAAGTGTCCTCAAACCCAAAGGTATTATTTACATCTTTATATTTCCCAACAGGTGGTTGTTTTTCAATCTAAACATTCCTTCTAGTCTATACTAGAAAGTCAATTTGGGCAACATTTCCTAATCTTCCCTTCTGACTTAAGAATAATCAGACCACTGGATAGTTTTAATATTTCTTTTCCACACTTGCCATTCCTCTGGCAAAGGTCTTTACAGCTACTGGAGAGAGAACTAGAAGCAATGTCGGCTGCTTCTTCAATGTCCTGATTCTAAGATCGAAGCCCAGTGATTGATTGCTCCAGCACTGGAATTTGGAATTTCACCTTCTCAGAGAATTTAATCAAATCAGGGCTTTGTGATGTTCTTTAAATAATTCTTAAACACTATAGGAGTCAGGTTAAAGTTAGGTATTTTTTGGTACTGTAGTTCCATCTACCTTCCTTCCTTCTTTCCTTCCTTCCTTTCTTTTTAAGATCTCTATTTACTTATTTGAGAGAGAGAACACACAGAGAAAGAGTGAGAGGGAGAAGCAGACTCCCCACGGAGTGGAGAGCTTGACGTGGGGATCAATCCCAGGACCCCAAGATCACGACCCTGCCAATGGCAGATGCTCAGCTGACTGAGCCACTCAGGCACCCTGGTAGTTCATGCTTCTTGATAAGAAAAGCTGAGGGAGGGGCCCCTGGGTGGCTCAGTGGGTAAAGCCTCTACCTTTGGCTCAGGTCATAGTCTCAGGGTCCTGGGATCGAGCCCCACATCGGGCTCTCTGCTCAGCATGGAGACTGCTTCCTCCTCTCTCTGCCTGCCTCTCTGCCTACTTGTGATCTCTGTCTGTCAAATAAATAAAATAAAATAAAATAAAATAGAAGAGCTGTCAGACTGAGCACCCATTAGCAGGAAAAAAATTAGACTGGAAATTCTGAGTAGGTATTATGAACTTTCTACTTCAAATACAAAATAACTTTCGTCTTGAGTTTTACAATGTCTAGTTGTATCACTGGTTCCCATATTTCATTTTAGAGAATACATATGAAAGCAATGATTTTAATTTTGGAACAGTTGATAAAGAAAAAGTCTTCTTACTTGAGGACAACTGAACTACTGACTTTAAAATTCCTCCTAGAAGAAATATTAAAACAGCACAGGAAAAGAAAAGGGAGCCTGAGCGTGTCTTCCAAATGGTACTATCTATCAAAAATGCAGGCAGATTGATAAACTAAAAATAAAAATGTCACCAAAATAATTGAAACAAAAGATAAAATAAGAGAAAAACAGTACTAGTAAATCTTAAACATTGCCACATTGCAATAACTACAAAGTGATTTGTACCTACCTACCTAAGAGTGATTTGTACCTACCTACCTAAGAGTAGGTAGACAGATTAACAGGATAGAACAGAAATAAGATAAAATAGGAAAGACAGTATAGAAAACGCAATACACTGAGGATAGGATAATGTAGGTGTTCTTTCAGAAAAGAAAATACATATCCTTAAGAAAGGAATTGATTTTTTTTTAAAAAGGGAAATTACCAAGAAAATCACTCAGACCAAAGAATGCTTTATTTATTCAGAAGCTACATATATAGCAACTTTCTTGGACCTGATAGGAAACCCTTAGACTACTGAATATTTAGGTTTCAGGAGGCTAGTCAAAACCTACTGCTGACTAATCAAGCAAAAGGAAATTTGACTATAGTCTTGCAAATTTTAAAAATATTTTATTTACTTATTTGATAGGGATAGGGACAGAGCACAAGTGCAGGGGGAGGGAGAGAGGGAGAGGGAGAAGTGGCTCAGTGAGTACCTCAGAGAGGAAGAAGAGGCTCAGTGGGTTAAGCCTCTGCCTTAGGCTCAGGTCATGATTCCAGGGTCCTGAGATCTAGCCCCGCATCTGGCTCTTGCTCAGCAGGGAGTCTGCTTCCCCCTTCAGTCTCTTTGCCTGCCTCTCTGCTTACTTGTGATCTCTGTCCGTCAAATCAATAAATAAAATCTTTTTAAAAAGGCGGGTGCACCTGGATGGTTCAGTGGGTTAAAGCCTCTGCCTTCCGCTCAGGTCATGATCCTAGAGTACTGGGATCAAGCCCCACATTGGGCCTCTCTGCTCAGCTGGGAGCCTGCTTCCTCCTCTCTCTCTCTGCCTGCCTCTCTGCTTACTTGTGATCTCTGTCTGTCAAGTAAATAAATAAAATCTTAAAAAAAATAAAAGTCTCTTAAAAAAAATAATAAATTCCCCGCTGAGCAGGGAATCTGCAATGGGGCTCCCTATGGGACTCAATTCCAGGACCCCAGGATCATGACACAAGCAGACACCTAACCAACTGAGCCACTCAGGTGCCCCAAGTCTTGTATTTTTTTTTTTTTTAAGATTTTTAAAATTTGATACAGAGAGAGAATGAAGTGGTGGGTATGGCAGGAGGAGCAGAGGGAGAAGGAGAAGCAGACCACACTAAGTAGGGAGCCCAGTACAGAGCTCAATCCCAGGACCCTGAGATCATGACCTGAGCTGAAGGCAGGTACTTAACCCACTGAGCCACCCAGGCGCCCCAGTATTGTATTTTTAATATTTAAAGTAAAAACACTGAGTCTCTTAACAAAATTATAAACCCTTAACTGAAGGACTGAAGCTAATTTTAAAAGCTTGTCAATCATGTCTTAAAGAACTATGTCAAATCATAAAAATTGTGTATTGTAGAAAACATTAATAACATTAAATATGCTTCTTTATCTTGACTTGAAAATTACTAACAATTCATTCATTTCTTTTATTCTCCAACATTATAAAAATATTCTGGGTTTTGTTGTTGTTATTTTTTTAAACCTGTAATGTATTCTGATTCTCCCAGTTTTAACTGTTTATAATAAACTTAAATCAAAATTATAGAAAAGAAGGGGCACCTGGCTGGCTTAGTGGATGTGAGAACATCCACTGTGACAGCACTCAGAGCATGTGACTCTTGATCTCAGGGTCATGAGTTCAAACCCCATGTTGGGTGTGGAGCTTACTTAAAAAAAAAAAAAAGTATATAGAAGGATAATCTAAAAGAGGGGCACCATGCTATAAACGGTATGTAGACATTTAAGCATTTCAGGGGAGATTTTTAACTTAAACTCACATTGTTCTATACACCAAACTGAATCTCACATAGACTAAAGCATTAGTAAATGCTTTAGGTAAAAACCTGGGGAGCCTGGGTCGCTCAGTTGGTTAAGTGTCTGCCTTTGGCTCAGGTTAGGATCTCAGGGTCCTGGGATGGCGTCCCACACTGGGCTCCCTGCTCGGAGGGAAGGGAGTCTGCTTCTCCCGCTGCCTCTGCCCCCAACATGTGCTCATTCTCTCAGTCTCTCTCAAATAAATAAGTAAAATCTTTTAAAAAATAAATAAAAGTAAAAATAAAACCATCAAAACTGATATAAATGAGCGTTAAAGTTTCATAGTTTTGAGAAGGTGAATGGAAAAAAGAGGGAAAAACATTCTGTGCTTAAAATTACTAAGAGGAATCTCATAGGAGTATAAGCAGAAGATTTAAAAACAGAACTGCCAAAACTTCAGCAGGTCAAAAGTAAAATAAAATCAAAAGGCAAATAACAAACTGGAAGAAAGACTCAGTAATGATTAAAAAAATCAACTCCAAGCAGAGGGGAGGACTGATGAGATAGGTGAGGGGGATCCAGAGCACACTCCCCATGATGAGCACTGAGTAATGTATGGAAGTGTTGAATCACTGTACTGTACACCTGAAACTAATATAACACTATGTTAACTATTCTGGAATTAAAATAAAAATAAATAAATATGAAAAAAAGAAAAATCAATTTCTTGAAACAGATACATATGTAATAGAAACACTAAAACCTAATAAATAGATGTGCAAAACCTTAAGGAACATAAATTATTTCTTAATTAATAAATGGATTTATTCATTATTTATTCTACAATTTAATGAAAGTGGTCAATTTCTCACTCATCTATCTGTTCTTTTTTCTGTGTCTGCTATATGCCTAACTCTATGCTAGGATACAGAGATGAGCAAGATAAATCATGTCTCTACCATCAATGACCTTATAAATTACAACTGAAATGTCACTGTGCACATAGCAAATAAACAACCTGAAAGAGTTAGAGCTTAATGCTTGCCAGGGCTCAGTGAAATGGGAATTCTTTTCTATTACGATGAGAGCATCAATTGCTTTAATCAATTAAGAAAGCAATACAGCTACACATATGATCTTTATATTTTTAATAAAGATTTTATTTATTTACTTGACAGAGGGAGAGAGCATAAGCAGGAGGAGCAGCAGACAGAGGGGGAGGGAGAAGCAGGCTCCCTACTTAGCAAGGAGCCCAATGTGGGGCTTGATCCCAGGACCCCAAGATCACGACCCCAACCGAAGGCAGCCGCTTAACTGACTGAACCACCCAGGCGCCCCTATACATATGATCTTAAAACAAAACAAAACAAAACAAAAAAAACCCCACACATTGTATCATTTGATGTTATAATTCTACTTCTGGAATGCTTTTCTAGAGAAATAATCCTAAATATATTTTTTAAAGATATTTGAACAACAATGAAATAATAAAATGGCTCACTCCAACTCAGTGTTAACCATGTGCAGGTGCTATTCCAAGTGTGTCACATGTAAGGATTCATTTAATCCTCACAACAGCCCAGGAGCTAAGTGTTACTCTTAGCTCCATTTAACAGATAACAATATTGAGCCCCCAAGAGACCGTCTCACTCGCCTAACATGACTCTGCTCATATGTGCAGAACCAATGTTAAAAGGCAGCAACTATGCAGGAAAAAATACTTGCAAAATCTGCACCTAGCTCTAAAAACGAAACCCAAAGCTTCTAACTTCATTTATTTACAAAGTTTTAAATAATACACTTTTCAGGGTTTTTTCCTAATACAATTTTCCTTTTATACATCTGCTTTATCCAACATGAACTATTATTATGCTGGGCTTCAATAAAATTTTCCCAGCAACTCAGTTTTTGAATTTTTTTTTTTTAAAGATTTGTTTCTTTGACAGAGAGACTGAGACACAGTAAGAGAAGGAACACAAACAGGGAGAACAGCAGAGAGAGAGGGAGAAGCAGGCTTCCTGCGGAGCAGAGAGCCCGATGTGGGGCTCAATCCCAGGACCCTGGGATCATGACCTGAGCGGAAGGCAGACACTTAAGGACTGAGCCACCCAGCTGCCCAGCAACTCAGTTTTTTTTTTTTTTTTAAAAGATTAAGATGCCCAGGCCTATTTGCCCAAGAATAAGGGTAAGTAGGAAGGTTTTTAGCCTATGATTTGGTGAAATATGTCAGGAAAAGTCTGTTTCCAGAAGCAGTTTGACCAGAGGCCTAAGAATCTAGTTGGACTTCATAAGGGCTCTTGTTGAGCTCAACCTTCACAATTATATTAAATACATTATTCAACCTCCATCATACCCTCTAGGTATTTCAGAGAGAGGTACAACTCATGGATTGTTAATAGAGAACTGATCAATTTCAAGGTTATCTAAGATATTTGTTACAATAAACAAAGAAGAACCTGGCAGTAAGTCTTTAATAATACTTCTCTGGAGAACCAAGTAGTAGCCCCTGGATGTTTCCCAGAGGGCACTGATCAGGCTGTGTACTACTGAGAAGATGTCAGGCAGGTGTTTTCTGCTTTAATTCAGGCAACTGTCCTGAGCAGCCCAGAGAGAGAAAAGTGCCTTCCAGTACTGTACGTAATTATATATTTATTTTATCCCTGCAAACAGTCTCTTCGAGGTACACATTGCATTGCATATGCTGGGTATGTTCAGTAGTGTTTGGCACAGCATTTGCACAGAGTCCTTAACAGAATGGTCATTTATGAAGAAGTTTTGCAGCACAGAGGATTTTTTTTATTTGACAGAGAGAGAGAGATCACAATTAGGCAGAGAGGCAGGTAGAGGAGGGTGGGGGAAGCAGGCTCCCCACTGAGCAGAGAGCCCGATGTGGGGCTCGATCCCAGGACCCTGAGACCATGACCTGAGCTGAAGGCAGAGGCTTAATCCTCTGAGCCACCCAGGAGCCCCTTTGCAGCACATTAAAATACAACACAGAATTCCCATTTCTCTTTTCATTTCATTTTCATCTCTCTCTTTGCCATAGAGTGTGAAAACCGTGGTTACATATGACTATCTGCACGTACACATCGAAAGCATTTGCCAACTCAATAGTATTTCTCTCAGTCTGAAGCTTACTGGTGGATTTGCCCATCACAATAAGAGTTAGGTAATAACACTGTCTGACCTTGGAGTGACTCATTGCCCTTCTCTGCTGACTAGCCCCAGCAGAAAGGGTGATGCAGAGTAAATGGATGGGTGAATACACCACAGTAAATGGGCATCACCAACTCTACTCTTTTGACTCCTATTATTTTTGACATGTCTTATGTTTTCTAATGACAAGTGCCCTTAATAGATTAAAATATAATCTATAAATACATAATCTATAAAATATATAATCTATAAAATATATCTATATTTATAGATATAAAATATATCTACAAAATATCTATAATCTATAAAATATAATCTATAAAGAAATAATTACTAGCAAAAGTTACATATTTATCATCTTCTGTTCTTTCTTTTATCATTTCTTAGTGATGCATTTCCTATTGGACGGTATCACCCATGTTGTTGGCTGAATAATAACCCCCAAAGATATCCAAGTTTTAATGCCTGGAACCTGCGAATGTTACCTTATATAGTAACAGAGACTTGGCAGATGTGATTAGGTTAAGGATTTTGAGATGGAAAGATTATCCTGGCTTATCCAGGTAGACCCTAAATGTAATCACAGTGTCTTCATAGGAGGGAGGCAGAGGAAGATTTGACAAAGAAGAAGGCACTATGACACTGAAGCGAGACGCTAAAATGCTGACTTTGATAGGTGGAAGACAGGGTCCTGAGCCAATGTATGCGTGGAATGCAGTTCTAGAATCCGGGAAAGGGTGGAAGCTAAGAGAGGGAACCGACACTCCTCCAGCACCTTCAGAGAGACTGTGGCTCTGTCCACACTTTGACTATAGCCCAGTAACCTACAGACTTCTGGGCTTCAGAAACTAAAGACCTATTCTCTAGCCACAGAATTTGAAGTACTTTGTTACAGCAGCCCTAGAAACTTAATGCAGCCCAAGAGGGGTTGTGGATGTGAAAAAAGTCTTAGATATTACATTGCTTTGTGATCCCCTCAAGCTCAACCCTACTCTATAAAACCTTACTCCTCAGTATTTAATTTTGTGGTAATTAGAAAATTGGCTAGAAAATTTGGCTACTCTGTACAGGTAGCCAAATCTCTACCTTGTTTAAAAACAATTGTGGGGTTATAGTGTGTGTCAAATCCCATATTTCCATGAGGAAATATATTTTGATATTCTAAATTTCTTCAATGTAATGCAGGTAGTGAGGATTTTTATATTGTGGTATTCTCAGAAGAGATGTTTAATTACAATTCTGTCTCTTGAAAGATCGCTTTAATGAAACCAAAACTCTATCAGAGAACTATTTCTAAATCCAAGTACTTTTAATTTATTGTTGAAAAAGTAAGTGATTATGAGAAAGCTAGTTAAGAAGGTAATCAACATGTAAGCCTTTCTTATGGGATACATAGTATTCTACTCTAACTCAAATTGCAAGTTAAAGTTTGGGTCTATTAATACATTTAGTATTATTTGGTTTATAACATTTTAAAAATTTTTTATTTATTTATTTGAGAGAGAGAGAGAGTGTGTGTGAGAGAAAGAGAGCACAAGCAGGAGGAGGGGCAGAGGCAGAGGGAGAAGCAGACACCCCACTGAGAAGGGAGCTCAACTCAGAACTCCATCCCAGGACCAGAGCTGAAATCAGGCACTTAACCGACTAAGCCACCCAGGCATCTCTACAACATTTAGTTTTTAAAATATATTTTGGTGGGTGAGGGGGTGGCATCTGGGTGGTTCAGTGGCTCTGCCTTCGGCTCAGGTCATGATCCCAGGGTCCTGGGATCGAGCCCCACATTGGGCTCTCTGCTTGGCGGGGAGCCTGCTTCCCCATCTCTCTCTCTGCCCAACTCTTCTGCCTACTTGTGATCTCTGTCTGTCAAATAAATAAATAAAATCTTTAAAAAAATCATTAAAAAAATATTGGGGGTACCTGGGTGGCTCAGTCAGTTGAACATCTGACTCTTGATTTCAGCTCAGGTAGTAATCTCAGGCTCACGAGATCAAGCCCCACATCATGCTCCGTGCTCAGTGTGGGGGTCTGCTGGAGAGTCTCTCTCCCTCCTTCTCCCCCTGCCCCTCCCCACCACGCACACAGTTGTGTGAGCACTCTCTCTAAAACAGATAAGTAAGTCTTTAAAAAATACATATGTATATATATTTGATTAAGCATTAAAAAGTATAATTCAAAATATATACATCAAAATTCATTATATCCCTAAATTCACTCATTTCTTTGCCCTCTCTGCCTTGCTCAAGTATAAGTTTCCTCTAACCTTCAAGAAATTAAGTTCTGAGTAGATTCAGGTATTCTTGATTGTTAGATTAAGCTATAAATTCCCTTAGGAGAATTAAAAGCCTGAGCAGAATCTTAATCAGGCTAGACCTGCCAACCAGGATGTTCTTTGGAAATAGAGGTCAAGATATATAAAAAAAAAAGATTAAAATTGTCCACTAAGCACTCCAGCTGAAATGCTGATTGTGCATTACTTCTTCTACCGAGTCTGCACAGAGAGCAAAACCTGAGCTTGGGGTGAGAGTAAAGTTTGAAACTGAATCAGGCTATTTTTAGTCCAAGAATCAATGTGTAGAAAAGGGACTGTGTGCATATCTTTCTTCTTACATTCCAAGAGGCAGAAAGCTGGTATTTTGACTATTCCAAAGATATGAAAAGGAAGGGGAGAAGGCAAGGCATGAGAAGGGGAGAAGAAAGGGAGGGAAGGGGAGAGGAAAGAAATATATATACATATATATAATAAACATACTGATTTTACATTAGAAAAGCAGGCTGCCTTTTACTGTTTATTATTATTATTATTATTATTAAGATTTTATTTACTTATTTGACAGAGAAAGATCACAAGTAGGCAGAGAGGCAGGCAGAGAGAGAGAGGAGGAAGCAGGCTCTCTGCCAAGCAGAGAGCCCAAAGCGGGACTTGATCCCAGGACCCTGAGATCATGACCTGGGCCGAAAGCTGAGGCTTAACCCACTGAGCCACCCAGGTGCCCTACTGCTTATTATTTTTAAATGATGAATGATAATTAATAAAAACTTAATTACCTTTAAAAAAGTAGACTATGCAGGATTACTTTAAAAATAGACTTTCTTTAAAACTTGTCAGTTTCTGAGTTTCTATCTCTACAGGATGTTCTGAGCAATGCTCTCTCACCATTTCTAACTTTGGCTTGACCTTCCCTGCAGTTTCCCATTTAATTCCCCATTTGGCACTGGTTTAATGACTGGCTATCACACAGGAAACTGATGCAACTATCATCTCAGGCCAGAAGTTAATGCCCCTTCACACTGTCTAATGCAGAAACGAAGGCATCACAAAGAAGGTACTATTTTGAAGCTGTGTCCAAATGAGGTCCAACATCTGGATATTTGGGATTATAAAGATGTTGTACCTTATCACCTCTCTAATCTCAAAAAAGCTAATAATATTTTTGTGTTAAGATCAACTGACATCATTTTCAGAGCTACTCAAAAGCTGTTATATTATTTCTCATTGACAAACATAATAATCCAACATCTGAAATCATGGAAAAAACATTTCCAGTCCTCAAAAAGAGAAATTAAGTGTATATGCTCCTTACGATAAGGCATGCATTTGAGTTGATATCCACGGACTGAGCATATGGAGTCACAGCAGGCATCATATCAGTTTTACAGATGTGTGTAGTGCACTCCTTACCTCGATGTAATGGAAACCTGACTCTCCCTGGGGACACTGTTTCCCCGGCAACCCTCTCAAGTGTTGGCCTGGAGGTGGAATGGGTGCCCCTTTTGCTCCACATGGCTGCTTCCAGAGCAGTCTCCCTCCCACTTCCCCTGAAATTCCTCTGCTTCAAACCTCAAGTCATTAGGAGATTTTCTGCTTGAGCTGATAAATATACATTTTGGGGGGACACAAATAACAGTAGCTTTCACTGGGACAAGGGAGCGGCAGCAGGGTAGCATTAAACCCTCCATACTGTCCATTACCAGCACGGGCACTGTCAGCTCTCACACACCAACACATTCTCTTCCTCATTTCTCCAAGACTTCAGCTCCAGGCTTACCACCAGTATCTCTAGAAGTTCTGGTCTAGTCTTAATTCCTGGCATTCTCAATATGTACACAGATGATCTTGATTCCTGGAATTCCTCTTCCTGAGGGATGTCCTCCTCCTGCTTCAGCCCGTCCTACCTTAGTGACTCACTCCCAGGTGATTATTTCACTACTTCTCTCTCCTCAAAACATAACACCTCCCCCATCTTTCTTCTCAGCTACTGGCCTTGCTTCCTGCTTCAGTGAGGAAAATGAAGCAGCCTGCAGAGGACTTGGAAAGACTCTCTCTGCTCACACCTAACAAAGTACCTACGTCTACATCCACATACTCTGCTTTTCCAGGTATTGCCAAAGATGAAACTTCCTTGCTCCTTTTTTTTTTTTTTCCTTTGAGAGAGAGAGAATGGGGGGTAGGGGCCACACAGGTTGTGAGAGCGCCAGGAGAAGGAGAGAAAGAATCTTAAGCAGACTCCACACCCTGTGCAGAGCCTGATGTGGGGCTCGATCTCACGACTCCAAGATCATGACCTGAGCCAAAATCAAGAGTCAGATGCTTAACAAACTGAGCCATCCAGGTGCCCCCAAATCAGCATTTTTTTTTAGTAGGTTCCACACTCAGCCTGGAGCCCCACACAGGGCTTGAACTCACAACCCTGATAGGATCAAGACTTGAGCTGAAATCAAGAGGGAACCGACTGAGACACCCAGGCATCCTATTCCTTGCTCCTTTTTAAAGGCAATCCCTCCATTTTTTGGTACCAGGTCCCATTGTTCTCTCTTTCAATCAAGGAAATCAATTGTTCTAAGCATTCTCCCCTTTTCCTCTTAAATCATTAAACTTTCCCTCCCTGCTAGGTCACCCATCAGCAATCAGTACTCACATACACTGTTACATTATTATTTCTTTCACATTAAAAAATAATAAAAGAATAAAAACCAACAACTTTCTCTTGAGTTCA
This sequence comes from Mustela erminea, assembly GCF_009829155.1. Taxonomy (NCBI): domain Eukaryota; kingdom Metazoa; phylum Chordata; class Mammalia; order Carnivora; family Mustelidae; genus Mustela; species Mustela erminea. Next base: position 73,238,235 of record NC_045619.1, on the reverse strand, counting down.
TTTTGTCCCCTAGCTCCAGCTACCTGCTCATTTCTTTGGTCTTCTTTGCAAATAAACTAAAAAAAAAAAAAAAAAAAAAAAAATTGTCTCTATTCTCTGTCTTCAACTCCTCTCCATCCAGTCTCTCTTAAACTACTCCAAATCAGACTTCTGTTTCCACCACTCCATGGAAACCTCTCTCACTGAGGTGACTGATGCTAAACCCAAAAGTCTATTTAGTTTCCTCACTGTTTGACCTGTTAGCAGCATTTGCACTGTTGATAACCTCCTTCAGAGATAGCACTTTCCTCATTTGTCTTCCAGGAACCATTCTCTCTTTATTTCCTTTCCACCCCACTAGGATGTTTAGTCTTCTGTGCTAGTTTCCTTTCTTGTCCCCAATTTCACGGAGGTAGTCTAGGACTCAGTTCTTGGTCCTCCACCTTTTCTATCTATACTCTGGTCTTGACGACATCTCTGATATTCCTTAAATAACGTACATCTGCTGAGAAATCCACACGTTATATTTCTATCCCTAAATCTCTCTCCCGAACTCTAAGCCTTCATGTCTAAGAACCCATCCATATTTTACACTTGGAGGTCTAATCAAAATTTAAAATTCAACACATCCAAAACTTACGTTCTGATCCTCCCTCCTAAAACTTGCTTCACCTGACACTTTCCCCATCTCAGCTGACGATAATTCCATTTTTCAATGGGTCAAGCTAAAACCTTAGACTGGAGTCATCCTTTCTCCTCCTCATTTCTTTGTCTCTACATCCAACCCTTTAAAAAGGCATGTTGGCTCCACTCTCAAAATACATTCATGGGCACCTGGGTGGCTCAGATGGTTAAGCCTCTGCTTTTGGCTCAGGTCATGATCCCAGGGTTCTGGGATTGAGTCCTGCATTGGGAGGGGAGGGGGGGGGGTCCCTGCTCAGCGGGGAGCCTGCTTCTCCCTCTCCCTCTGCTGCTCTCCCTGCTTGTGCTCTCTCTCTCTGTCAAATAAATACATAAAAATTTTAAAAGAAAAAAATTCATTCATAATTTATGACCTCTTTTTACCACCTTCACCTATCATTCTGGCCAAAACCACCATCTCCTCAAATCTGGATGACTGCAAAAATTTCCTACGCTTATCCTTACCTCATTAAAGTCATGTCACTCTTTTGCTCAATATTTTCCAGTAACTCCATTTCACTCAAAGCAAAAGCCAAAATCCTTTCAAAGATCTGTAAGATCCTACAAGATTTGGCTTCCTGTTAGCTCTATGACTTCATCATGACAGTGTGGTACTGGTAAAGGGACAGGCACATAAATCAGCAGAACAGAATAGAGAGTGTAGAAATACACCCAAACAAATATAGCCAATTGATTTCAACAGAGGTGCAAAGGCAACTCAATGGAATGCAGTCTTTTTAACAAATAGTGATGAACAATCAGACATTTATATGTAAAAAAAAATAATAAACCTCATCTTAAACTTCATACCTCAAAATTTAACTCAAAGGGAACACAGAGCTAAATTTAAATCTATAAAGCTTTAAAACGAAAATATAGGAAAAAATCTTCATGACATGGGGATAGAAAAGTATTCTTAAATCTGATATTAAAAGCATGACACATAAAATGTGTTGTTATTATTGAGGTAAAATTGACACATGATATTATATTAGCTTCAGGTATCATGATATTATATTAGTTTCAGGTATATAATATAATGATTCAATATTTGCATGCACTGCAAAATGATCACAATAAGTATATAATATATAATAAATATAGTTAGCATCTGTCACCATATAGAGTTATAGAATTTTTTGCATATGCTGAGTATTTTTAAGATCTACTCTCTTAGTGCGGTGCCTGGGTGGCTCAGTCGTTAAGCATCTGCCTTCGGCTCAGGTCGTGATCCCAGGGTCCTCAGATCGATCCCCATATCGGGCTCTCCGCTCCGCAGGAAGCTTGCTTCTCCCTCTCCCACTCCCCCTGTTTGTGTTCTCTCTCTCTCTCTCTGTGTCAGATAAATAAATAAAATCTTTAAAAAAAGCTCTACTCTCTTAGCAACATTCAACTATGCAATACAGTATTAACTATAGTTGTCATGCTCTACATTACATCTTCATGACTTATATTTTTTCTAACTGGAAGTTTGTAGCTTTTGACCCCCTTAACTCATTCCAGCCTTTCCCCAACTCTCTAATTTCTTTTTGACACATTAGACTTTATCAAAATGAAAAGTGTTGTACTCTGCAAAAGACACTTTAAAGAGAAAGAAAAGACAAGCCGAATACTAGGACAAAACATTTGCAAATCACTTATCTTACAAAGGTCTTGTAGCCAGAATATATAAAGAATTCTCAAAACGTACCTATGAAAAGAAATAATACAACTAATAAAGTGGAAAAAAACCTCAAACAAAGTTCATCAAGGAAAATATATGGAAGGCAAATAAACACATGAAAGGATGTTCAAAATTGTTAGCCATTACACAAACAAAACCATGATGAGATACTACTACACGCCTGTCAGAATGGCTAAAATTAAAAATACTGATAATGTCATGTGTTGGAAAGCATGAAGGGAAATTAGAACTTTTACACATTGCTAGAAGAAAGGCAAAATGGTATGGCCATTCTGAAAAAGTTAAACCCACATATACCATCTGACTAAGAATTCCCACTCTCCTAGTATTTGTCCCAGAGAAATGAAAACTTACGTTCACACAAAAATACAAATACACATGAATGTACATAACAGCTCTGTTTATAGCTGCCAAAATCTGAAAATGAACCAAATGTTCTTCAACAGGTGAACTGATAAAAAACAACAACTATAGCACATCCCACACAGTAGAAACCTATTCCTTAACAAAAAGGAAGACTTATTGATATATGTAAAAACTTAGATGAATCTCATAGGCATTATGCTGAGAGAAAAGACCTAACCTCAAAAGGTTATATGCTGTTTGATTCCATTTACATGACGTTCCTGAAAAAGTAAAACTACAGTGATTGAGAATAGTTGATTGGTTATCAGAAATTGAGTGGGGGAGGGTATGCCTACAAAGGAGTAGCACAGCACAGGGGAGGTTCTGGGGTGATGAAGCTGTTCTGCATCTTGATCGTGGCTGTGGTTACATGAATCTATTTGTTAAAATTCATAGGACTGCAGATCTACCTCTACCCCCCCAAATTCTATAAGCTTATAATTTTCAACTAGTCCTACAAACAAGCCCACTTATGTAACTTGTTTTTCCCAAAGGCATCATCAAATCCCCATGATTCAAAGGTGAATTGTCTGTATATCATTAAACTCTTGCTTTCAAATTCCTGATGATGTTAATTAGGGATATTTGTTTATAGTACCTTAACAAGTGTTGGAAAGAACTTTTCCTCCAAAAGAAATATAGCTCTCTCAAGTGGAATTAATAAACCAACAGCAGGCACTAACATAATTAAGAGCAGGGGCTCCAGAGTCAGATTTTCAAGCCAGCTTGACTACTTGCTAGACAAGCTGTTCAGCCTCTTTGCCTCGCAAGTAGAGCGAGTAAAGATCGAGAGGAAACAGAGAAACAGTGCACGCCTTGTAATTCTGTTGAGAGAATTAAATGAGATGATGAGGTTAAAGTGCTGATATCATGCTTGGAACATGGTAAGCTCTCAAAAATGTTAGCTATGATATTGTTATTAGTTATTTAAACCAATTAAAACACTGTTAATTCTTCACTGGGGCTTGCATCATTCCAAGAGGCATAAGGTCCATTCCCAAAAAGAGTGGAGAGCTGGGGAGAAATTGGGACATGCCAGGAAAACAGATCACTTTCCAGCTATCACCAAGCCATTTACAGAATGGTAAAAATCATCATTCAGTTGTAAGTGTCAAGCTCATTCAGTGATGTGTAAACACAGCTCCCAATGACCAATATCAGAGACTACAAGAAAAGCTTTATTATTTACTGGATGTGTTAATTAAATAGCTTAATCTTGCCCCATGACTTGGATCATCTGTAAGCACATTTGATGTGGTACTCATAACGTAGTGACCCTTTCAAGAACAAGACAGGTGTGAAAGGCTGTGTCACATGGATAGAACACCTAGACAACTCTCCTTTTTCAACCTATTGGATTTAATATATGTGTTGTTTCCTCTTTGGGTGTCAGGAGTCAGGCATTATTCTTGCTATTACTGGAAAGTGCTGAGGCCTTTCCCGATACTCCAATACATCTTTCTAATTTATTTGTCTTGCTATGTGTGAGTAAGTCTGATAACCAAACCTTGAAACAATAAATAGAGCATTTCCTTTTGGTTCTTATAAAGCATTTTCATGAAGATATTTTATCCTTAACAAAATCATGGGGAACAGGACAGGTTATTAATAAAGTTCCTATAATGTTTATATGGGAAATGAAAAGTTTAATCACACAACGGGTAAAATAGTAAAGACATGAACTCAGATTTCTTGGTTTCTTTTTTTTTTTTTTTTAAGATTTTATTTATTTATTTGACAGAGACAGAGACTGTGAGAGAGGAAACACAAGCACGGGGAGTGGGAGAGGGAGAAGCAGGCTTCCCAACAAGTAGGGAGCCCAAAGAGGGGCTGGATCCCAGGACCCTGGGATCATGACCTGAGCAGAAGGCAGACGCTTAACGACTGAGTCACCCAGCCGCCCCTAGATTTCCTGGTTTCTAATTCAACCCTATTACCAAACCATCTGTTTATAAAATAAGCAAATCAATTTTTTAAAGTAGCTGGCTCTCCTTGGAATAAAGTGAATATGTATTTAGTGACTGAGGTCATAACATTTAATCTGGCTTCAGACTGTGTTTTTCACTTTGTCACAGCAAGTACCACATCTTTGTAGTTTTAATAAGAGACTTAGATGCATATAATATATAACATGTTATATGTTGTCCTAGTCCCATTGGCTGCTATAATAAAATACCATAAAATGGATGGCTTAAACAACAAACACTTATTTCTCACAGTCTGGAGGCCAGAAGTCCAAGATCAAGGAACAGGCATGTTCTGTGACAAGTGAGGGCATTCCTCCTGGTTCAGAGATGGCCATCTTCTTGCAGTGTCTTCACATGATGGAAGGGGCTAGGGACATCTTTTTTATGAGCGTGCTAAAGCCATTCACAAGGCCTTCACTCTTAAAACCTAATCATTTCTAAAAACCTCATCTCCAAATTCTACCGCACTGGAGGTTAGTTTCAATATAAGAATGTTTGGCAGTGGCGGGGGTGGGAGGGAGGTGTGCAAACATCCGATCTATCACATAGATTGTCTAAAACACAGCTTACTCTCTATTTCCACAGATAATAAAGAGTAGAAGGAAACAGTTTCTAAATACATTTAGCTGTTTTAACATTGAAAACAACCATTTATTATTGAATTTTTTACTCACTGATGTTCCCCAAGCATCTGGCTCATGGTAAGCACTTAAGAGACCTTCGTTGAATGAATGAATGTATGACTGCAAAGTTGGAAATCCAAAGAAATTAAAACACTAAGATGAGAAACTCAAAATCTAGGTTCAATGATTCAAAATTTCAAGGATATTTATAATAGGGGTAAAGACTCTTAATTATATGTTTTTTAAAAGCAGACACACATTTTTAAGAGACACTGGATGCTAGTCTAAGAAGGTAAGGCACCCTGAAACCATGTTACATAAAGAAATGTTAATGGATCTAGGTATGTTTAGTCTGAAAAAGAGAAGACAAGATAGTTCTTTGCAAATATTTGAAGCTATTGGGCATAGGCTAAAATTGTCAAGTGGAATAGGAAACTAAAAAAAATATATATATACATATATATCTAATTAGATATATATAATAGTTTAAAAAAAATATATATATATATATATATATATATATATATATATCTTCTTTTTTCCCTCTGTAGATCCACAGGCTAGAAATATAGCCAACCGGTAAAAATGACAGGAAGTCAACTTTTCATTTAATAAAAAGAAGAGCAGTTTAACAATTAGAGCTGCCAAGTGACAGGGTGGGCATCCTTGGGAAGAAGTTGTAAGAAAGGGAATAAACAGTCATTTAGCAGCTCCAGATATTTTGCACAGGACCTGCACATTAGTATTACCACCTCCACATCAGAGTTAAAGAAGTGTAGCTTAGAGAACAAAAGTAATTTGTCAGTATCACACAGCTGGTAAGTGATACAGCAGGAATTCAAACCTAGGAGTAGCTAACTCCCAAAGTATGTTCTTTCATTTCAAGTCAACAAATATTTTTTAATGTCTAATTTGGCAAGGCACTGTGCTGAGTGCTGGGGATTCAAAGATAAAGGACAGACAAAGCACAGTTCCTTCCTTGAAAGGACTCAGAGTTTTTCTTCTCCACAGTGCTGCAAATGTCTGAGTAAGGTCTACATGACCATTAGGGATACTGGAGAAAGAATTGTTGATCTGGGAGTAGTCTTTACCAAATAATCTTTTTTTTTTTTTTAAAGATTTTATTTTTTATTCATTTGAGAGAAAGAGCTAGAGAGAGAGCAGTGAGCACACAGAGAGGGAGAGGGAGTAGACTCCCTGCTGAGCCGGGAGCCCGATGCAGGCCTCCAACCCAGGACCCTGGAATCATGACCAGAGCGGAAGGCAGATGCTTAACAATGGAACCACCCAGACACCCCTTTACCAAATAATCACTGAGAGTCTTCCTGCCCTGAAAAGCTTATAGATATGGATTCCTTATGGTGGATTAGGTATATTCCTACAGTGTTGGCATCATTAGGTTTCTGGAATTTGAGCCACTGGTATATTATGAAATCTGGTTGTATATTCCATTGAAGCAGAAGAGCTTCAAATGTAATAAAAATCATATGGATTGGGGCACCCAGCTGGCTCAGTTGGAAGAGCACGTGACTCTTGATCTCAGGGTCATGAGTTCAAGTCCCCCATTGGGTGGTAGAGATTACTTAAATGAAAAACTTAAAAAATTTTTTGGTAAAAAATTATATTGGGGGCGCCTGGGTGGCTCAGTGGGTTAAAGTCTCTGCCTTCAGCTCAGGTTGTGATCCCAGGGTCCTGGGATCGAGCCCCGCATCCGGCTTTCTGCCTGGCAGGGAGCCTGCTTCCCTTCCTCTCTCTCTACCTGTCTCTCTGCCTATCTGTGATCTCTGTCTGTCAAATAAATAAATTTTAAAAAATCTTTTAAAAAAATTATATATTTTGGGGCACCTGGATGGCTCAGTCAGTGAGCATCCCACTGTTGGCTCAGGTCATGTTCTCAGAGTCCTGGGATAGAGGTCCTGCATGGGCCTCTGCACTCAGCATGGAGTCCGCTCGAAATTTTCTCTCCCTCTCCCTTCTGCCCCTCCCCCTGCTCTCTTGCACTCACACACTCTCTCTCTCTTTTTAAAAGATTTTATTTATTTGACAGACAGAGATCACAAGCAGGCAGAGAGGCAGGCAGAGAGGGGTGGGAGGGAGGCAGGCTTCCTGCTGAGCAGAGAGCCTAATGCTGGGCTCTATCCCAGCACCCTGGGATCATGACCTGAGCTGAAGGCAGAGGCTTTAACCCACTGAGCTACCCAGGTGCCCCTCACTGTCTCTCTCTTTAACATAAATAAATCTTATTAAAAAATCATATGGATTAAGCACTTTTAAAAATATAAAATGGCCACATCCCAACAAAAGGCTAATGATAATATTCCAATAAGTTACAAATTTAGATAATGTACTAAAGCTTCATATATTTTGCCAGAAATTTCATTAGCTTGAGGCAGGACTAAACTTGTGCTCTTGGCAGTGCACAATGTCTAGATCAGAGCCACCTTCTGATTCTCATCCTGGCTTGTCACTTATTACCAACATGCTTTGGACTTTGGACAGGTTATGTGACCTCAGATTTACATGTCCTGTCAGAAAAATGAAATGACAGAGTAACAGAACCTACCTCCATAGAGTGTTATAAGGGTTCAGCAAGTTAATCCACATAAAGAATTTAGAACAGTGCCAGGCACACTGTCTGGCAGTCCGTGTTAAGTTATTTTCACTTGAAAGTACAGACTTGATCTCCACTAAGGTCAATAATCCATTTTAGAACTCCTATCTTCTGCATTCTACCTGAGGGGATCTACCTTTCTTAACATCTCTTTTTCACATATAAGCCAGTTCTGGTTAGGAATATTTGTAAAATTGTACTGTACAGTTTGTAAAACAGTGCAGTAAATTCTGACTTAACTTACTAACAACTAAAAGTTTCATTATCCTCTTTTATGATTTCATCAAAGTGGATTTTAATTTAGTACAAAGTAAATGTTCAATAAATATTGCTCAAATACACCTATTTAGGCTATATTTTACTTGTTACATCTATAGGGTCAAAGAAAGATGAAAATCAAATTTGTTTACTAAATATCTGCTTAGTCATTATAGTAATCTTTTTTTTTTTTTTTTAAATTTGACAGAGAGAAAGACACATACAAGTAGGCAGAGAGACAGACGGGGTCGGGGAGAGGCAGGCTTCCTGTCCATCAGAGCGCCCAATGTGGGACTCGATCCCAGGACCCTGAAACCATGACCTGAGCCGAAGACAGAGACTTAACCCACTGAGCCACCCGGGCACCCCTCACTATAGTAAACTATCTGTTCTCTAAGCTCACACCAAAATGATGCTGGTCAAGGTAACCCAGGGTTGTTTTTCCTCCCTGCCCTACAGGATTAACACTTATTTGGTGCTTTGTTGGGGTGATATTTTTTTCTTCATACTCTATATACTTCAAAAAATTATTCAAAGCAGTTTACCATTAAAGACACATACACAATAAGGATAATAAAAATGGGAAGAATTATATGAAAAATCTTAGTCTTCACAGTTAAACATAGTCCTGGAGTTTCTTAACAATCAAAGCAGGAAAAAAAGCACACTGTAATTCCTACTGCCTCATTTATCTCAACAGAAAGAATTTCCAAGGCAATAAATTCAAAGAGGCATCTAGATGAGGTTTCTTTAACCTAAGAATATGGATGAACTAGATGAACATAATAAAGATATCCCCAACAATGTTCTTACGGAGGATGCAGAAAACTATTAATGGTAACAGTTTATGTTTACTATGTACTGTATTTACTATACACATGCTAAAATAATCTTCTATAAATACCATGGATATAATTATAAAACCTTTTAGCAGAGCTCAGTCTAGAATATTAATTTTCTAATATTGAATTCAGAAAATTTTATGCGTTTTTCCCACTACATTATCCTATACCTGCCATATATGGAAGAGAATCTGACCTAGGAATTACACATTTACAGACATATATGTAAAGCTCCCATAATATACACACCATGTTGATGCACGTGCACGTGCACACACACACACACACACACGCAAACCTTGGCCAATACCAATAATCCTACTGAAATAAGAGATGAATAAATAAATGAGTAAATAATTTACTTTCAGTAAATAAAAGTGATTCCATAAATTAAATTCACACAGCATCTGTCAAACTGATGATTTACTGCATTTTGTGCTGGTCATTCTTGTGTATTTCTCATGGCCCACCAAGTCATAATTTTTTGTTTCATGATCTCTCCTCCAATCGCTATGCATCAATCAAAGCTCAGAGTACAAAAATAAATTAATTAAATTGAGTCTATAATAAAAACAAATCTGGGATTTGAATTTAACACCAGACATCAAAAATCTTTATACTTCCAGTTATAAAATAAATAAGTCATGGGGATATAATGTACAGTATGGTGACCATAGTTAATAAAACTGTAATACATATTTGCTAAGAGAATAGATCTCAGGAGGTTACATCACAGGAAAAAAAATTTTTTCAAGGGGTGCCTTGGGGGCTCAGTCAGTTGGGCATCTGCCTTTGGCTCAGGTTATGATCCCAGGGTCCTGGGATTGAGCCCCACATTGGGTTTTCTACTCAGTGGAGAGCCTGCTTCTCCCTCTCTCTCTGCTGTTCCCCCTGCTTGTGTGCTTGCTTTCTCTCTCTCTGTCAAATAAATGAATAAAATTTTTAAAAAAACAAGACTTCTTTCAAGATTTTATTTATTGAGCTTAGAGAAAGAGAGAGCATGCGTATGTGCACGAGTCGGGGGAGGGGTAGAGGGAGGAGAAGAGAGAATCCTAAGCAGACTTCATGCTGAGCATGGAGCTGGGTGCAGAGCTGGATCCCACAACCAGGAAATCATGACCTGAGCTGAGACAGAGAGTCAGACATCTAAGCAACCAGGCCACCCGAGTGTATCAAGAAAGAAGATTTTTTTGTAACTCTGTAAAGTGATGGACATTACTGGCTTACCGTAGTAATTGTTGTGCAATATAAATATCAAGCCACTACACCATATACCTGAGCTAATATAATGTTATATGCCAATCACCTCAATCAAAAAGTCTGTATCAATGTTCCAAAACATACAATTCATTCCTTTCCTCCTTTTACAAACATACTCAGCTCTAAATGTTCATAATTTTACTAGGTACATTAAAACATGAGGCCTGGATGAAACCCAGCAGGCCTCCCGGTGTAGTAATACCAACAGCTTCCAGCCTAGCAGAGAGAACACCAACAAATATACTACCATACTTACAAGCCCAGGAAACCAACAACTTGGCTTTTTTTTTTTTTTCCTTTTAGTTAACTGGTGAACCTGAATGAATACATTCATAGGCTAGATTGCTTTATGTATATATTAGATTTTTAAAAATACACAAATTTGGATGAAGCAAGTCATTCTCTTACTGCAATCAACTACTGAAAATGTATAGAAATAGAGAATTATAACGCAGTGATCCATTCAGCAATTTCCCCAACTGTGAACCTAATGATACTCCCCTTCCCTAGCTTTGGGCCAGTCAAAAAGTTTAAATAAGTGATTCTTAAAGCACGGTCTCCAGAGAAGCAGCCACACTACTGCCTGCTGTGAACTTGTGAGAAATGTATATTCTTGAGCTCCACCTAGACCTCCAGAATCAAATTTCTGGGGGTGGGGTCCAGGGTCATGTTTTGACACGTCCTCGAGGTGACTCTGGCACTCAGTACAACTGGAGAACTGATCTGAAGCGAACAGCTACTCAAGATCTTTTCTTCTTTGCTGCCTCAGTTCATTCCTAACTTACATCCTCCTACTCTTCATTACTCTGAACTAATTAATGAGGATCCTGCTGGTGATCCTAAATCTGCTCACTGGAAATAGCCCTCAAACACGGTCTATGTTACGAGGAGGCTTCGTTAGTCACCACTGTAAAGCCTCAACAGAGAAACATCTCTGGATGCTCGGCCCTTCCCCAACCCTGACGGCTCGATGCTCAGTTGTAGCTGCCATGCACCGCGGGAATATGCAGCTTTTCAGAGGATCCATCCAACTGGCAATCAACGCTGCTTGACTCATTGCCTGCAGTTACTCTCCACAAACCACGTGTGTGTGTGTGTGTGTGTGTGTGTGTGTGTCCACCACCCTCATGTTGCCTGGCCTTCTCAGCCCCTCTGCCAACTTGCCTTGTGGATCTACTGCTTATGGCTGCCCTCTGTGGGTGTTTGGGACCTTGCTTGATCCAGGTTGGTAGCCTACGACACTGCATGATCTCAGGTCCACTGCCACAGTGGACGCTTGTCTCATAAGGAAGCCTGGGGCTGAAAGCGTGAATGAATTCCTTAGGAGGAGCAGGGCCGGGGACTCCAAAGGGTAAGCAAGTGATGGCCCACACCCAACACGCACAGAGGCATCAGGTACAGAACCAGAGAGGAGCTTTTTTCTTAACAACCACTGGCATTGGAGGGAAATGGGGCCGGGTATCCAGAAAACTGTCTCACGTTCTTCTCAGTACCCAGCACCAACTCCCACTTGGTTGGCTGCTTCTCGGTCTCTAGAAGTCATACTGCTGTATTTGGGCATGTCCAAAGAGAATGAGCTAGGTAAAGCAGAAACCCTCTTGTCAATATGCACTTAGTTCATTACAATATGGCTATGTGTAAATGCAAATTATTGATTAAATTCCAATAAGTCGAGGATAATTTACTGTATTTGTAATATGTCACTAATTTCAAGAGAAAAATATCAGTGGATTATTTCTCTTGTATTTCACAATCTTTAATAATTTTTCATCTTTCCTTTTTGTATTACTACAACGCTCAGTTAATAAGCCTGCTTGGCTCGTCAATCTCCACGGCACTGCTGTAAGACTCAGAGGACATCTGCACCTCTTCTATAGTTTTCTTATCAAAAAATGGAGTGACATTTCCCAAAATGTTCTTAAAAGGGTCTGGCGGATGAAGCTGTTCCCAGTTACCGCCCCTCCAGTAAAGAATGACTCTGCCACTCTGAAAATGGCCTGGCACGTGACGCTGCGTGGAAAAGCCAAAGAGAAACAGTTGAGTGCAGCGACTGAGGAGGCTTCCCGACCTGATTCATACCAGCTGTAATCTGCTGCCTTCCCTAAAACCAGAAACATAGTTAATGACTCTGCATGGCCAGATTCTACGACCCCACAGACACTCCCCTGAGGTCTCATTCCCTAGTGGGAAGGGTCCTGAGCTAACACTACTGTCGTTTGGAATTAGTGCTGGCATAGAGGATCACAGCCAACTGTTCTCCTCCACCTTGTATTAGAACAGGTAAAAGTGAGAGGAGGAGCTAAGGTCATTATCTTTCTTTAAACTTCTGCAGAAATAGTAAGGCCAGGTCCCAACTACTCAATAAACAGATTTTAATTCTTAACACACACTAAGAGAAAAGCTCATCTCAGAACAAGCTGTCATTTCCCTAAACAAGAAAAACAGCTAGCATCAGCATTAAGTGCTTCTTGTTTAAGGCAGCTCCTCTGAGCTGTTTTATTCCTCTGTCTTAGAAAGAATCTTATCTCACTGCTTGCTCACACCAGTCTCTCAGGGAGTCTGCTGTTTACCTCCTTCAGATCCTGCACGACGGCTGTGAGTCTCTCGTTTTCTGCCTGAACGTTGGCGACCACGGCCCGGCTCTGCTTCAGTTCGTTCTGCATCTCCAAGATCTTCCCCAGATAGTACGCTTCCTTGGATGCGGACTCCTGCAGAAGCGTTTCCTCCCGAGTCTCTCCATCCTCAGCAACCTTCCGGTGGATGGTGAAGGACTGCCCAAAGGCCTGCAGAGTATTTGGGGAAAAGGGAAAAAAAAACCACAAAACGAGTGTCCGATGAAATGCACCATAGCACTATTTAAATAGACTCAGGGAAACATTTTCTTTTGTATTTTAGAGAAGCAAAACAACACATTTTATACAACAATCTAGCTGTTCTCACGGATACCTGAAATCATTCAAATTCAATTAATAAGGGGAGAGAGAATTTTTAAGTATCTTGCTAGAGATACATATAATGAGTTAAGGAAAACCTGAAAAACACTGTTTTATTGCTATTTTTTTTTAAACAAATCCTATTAAGGAAAAGACTGTTCAGTGCTAATGAGGTCATCAAAATTCACACTCTCACTTTCATTCTAGAAAAAAAAATCCCAAAAACGTTTTTCAAGGAAGAAAATAATGGTTTCATTAGCTTTCTGATACATTAGTGGTAAGACTACACCAATTATGAACAGCACCCTGAAGACAGAAAACCCCTAAATGGCATTCACTGCCCAGTACTACCACTACAAAACAAAAACAAAAAATTGAAATGTAGTCACTGTGTAAGAAAATGTGTATGTATCTATATATTTGTATTAAAAAATAAAGAATAAACCAGAAACTAATGAAATTGGTTAAGCCACAGGGAATGAGGGGGAATGAGGGGGAGGGGTGGGGTGGAATTCAAAACAAGGGATGAGGGAAACTTTCAGGAGCTTCCTCATACAGTCCTGACTCTCAGAGCTATAGTAATGTTTCACAGACCTTCCAAATAAATAATAAGTAAAACCAGTCTCTGGGTGTCAGGGGACCCCACGTGAAACACAAACAGTAACAAATGTTTCTAGTTGTGCTACAAAGGAACAACTTAACCACACTGAAAGGTTTGGAGAAGAAAAGATCTGGCTTGAGTAATTTGGGAAATCGGTCTTTTTTGCTATATGCTAAAAACCAAAAAAACTGCCCCCAACTCCTACAGTGGAGTTAATAAATTCTCACACGGATCACAATTCTAAAAACTTCTTTATATTTATACTAGGGTTGAACAAATAAGTAACTATATTATCAATCATGAATGCCAGGTCTCTCACTTTTGGAGAAAGTTACAAGTCAGGAAAGAGAATTCTAAAAGGAAACTAGTGGTACTGAGTTGTAATTATAAGCATCAGGATGAACTTACAGTCTCTAGTGGGTAGATAAATATTCATAGATAGGCAGATGGGTAGAGACATTTCCCTATTTGCATTTCCATGCACACAATTCCCACCGAGAGGCCCAGAACCAAGAACAGCTCAGTAGCAATGCATACCTACACCCAGGTTTTGTTTCTAAATAGCAATCACCAGTTAAAGAACTAGGGTTCTTTGGTGAAATGATCTGTTCTTGAGCTAGAGAAAATGGTTTCATACATCTTGTGGTGCCAAAGAGTAAATAACAAAATGTTTTAAAAAAAATAACAGGATCTATAAAAAAATTTAAAAAAAAAAATAACAAGGATCTGTTAAAGGACACAAGAACCTGTCAGAAGGGGCTCCCAATGGCCAAATCTGGGATAATTTGGACAATAAAATAAATAATTGTAGTAATGAATTATAATCAATAGAATAATATAGTCATGAGCACACATTGATACAATCACTGAATAAATGAGGGAAGGAATAGCTCTTCCTTACAGTAGAATTCTAATTAATAAGAGTAGTAGGAATGATGGAGATAAAATATATTAGAATTTGGCAAACACTGAGTAATAATTGTTGCAGATAAAAATTATCAATGCAATATTAAATTAATAAGCCAAACGTATGAGAAATTTACATAGTTCTAATACTTATTAGAAGGAGACACCATGATTTACTGATTTCAAAGACTCTTCTCCAAATTTCACTCATAGAACAGAAATTTAGAAGAATAATAACCCGTAAACCTGTGTTTCAATAAACTATCTTTAGACTCTCTATATGGATCGAAATCAAAAAATGTTTCCTAAAGCATCAACTGAGAAAGAAACATTCCCATATAGATGGACAGATGGATGTTCATCTGTACAGAGTAGAACACTCTTGGCATTTGGCTTGTTAAGTCTCTGAACAGAAAGAAATTCCTATTTCAGTAGCCAAAATTTCTATACGTAGTAATAAGCATACAGACTCATGAACAGATGAAAAATCATCTTCAGGGGTTGTGTTTACTTTGCTTTCCCATCAGTAATGGTCAGATTCTTTGAGGTCAATTCTGAATTCGTTACCTATTAGAAAGCCTTTGTGGGGGAGAGTTTCACAATGACCTGGTGAATTCTTCACCAGACCCCACCCTAGCAAATGAATCCCGACTATACGGTTAAGCATTAATAAAATTTACAATTAGCACGAACCCTGAATCAAGCACCTCAGCTAGTTTCCTTTTTACAACATACTTTTCCACTTCTTTGTAACAGAAAACTGCCACAGGGCCATTTTCTTTACTCTGCCTAAAATCAACACACTTAGGCACTCAGAATATGGCTCTCATATTATTCTCAGCACATAGGCAATGGTCTCTCGGTAGCTAAAGCAACCTTTAAAGTCTTAACAGCAAGTGAATTTGCCTTTCCGCCCCAACATAAGGTTTTATAAATTGTACTCTGGATCCAGCACCAAAGGAAACAAAAATTTCCAGATAACTATACAGAATAGGTTTTCAGAAAAGAATCAAGAATTGAAATTGCAAATATAAACATTTTGATGACTCTTTCTATTTACTGCAGCTCAGAAACCTTAACTGAACATATGGGTTTCCAAAGTTAGTCATTATTTTTATGAGGAATCTGGCCCTTCATTGGACCTGATCTGAAAACCAATGAAAGCATGCAAGGTTATCCAAGAACATTAACCATGGTGTTTTCCATGTATAATATAAAAATAATACCAACGCTGCACAGCCTACAGATGCCCCATGATGTGCATTTGCAAATCCAGTGGGTACTAACACTACTCAGAAAAAAATCTGCATTTTAGAAAGGGAGAGTAAAGGAGAAAACACTCCTATTTTGCCTAATTCCTAATTGTCAGTGAGTGGAATGGGACCTGACGCCAACTGACATCTGCCATTTGGCTAATTGTTAAAGTGGATTGACCAGGACCTGTCTGGCTCTGCCGGGTAGCTTCCTCCTCCATCACTATTTAAGAATGTCCTGACAAAGCTGGACCTAAGAGAAGACAAACAACGTTTATCAAGGCCACTGAAGCTGTATCCTTGGCAGAAATCACAAAACTAGCTTCAATGTCTATTTATAGGCAAACCGAGGGTAGTCATGTTCCTACTTATATTTCATTCAGGCAGCAAATTCCATTTAGGTACTGCAATAATTACATGGATGATTTTCATTTGAAATCACTTCCAGTAAACTGACATTTCTACACAATTTTGGAATATATTATGATTTAATTGCACAATATCACTTTCATATAGTCCACTGCAATGTATCGTAGTGCTTTCAATTACATACCAATGTAAGTCCAATTAGCTATATAATAAGTTCTTTCCTTTCTCATTCTACTCACATGACTTCTTAATCCAAAGAAAGCTGCTTATTTTTCACCTTAATGTTCAGGACAATATATTAGCTGTTAAATGGAATTTTCATACTTATTATCCTTCTTACTATGAATGATTAAAGAAATAAAAGTTTGGCTAGTATATTTAATAACATCACATTATCTTAAAAATATGTGTCCTTGGTTACAGAATTTTCATTCTTTCATCTTAAAAAACTGTAACAGTGTACTAAATCACCTAAGGACATTAGACAAAATAGTTTTTATTTGAAATACTAAAATTTTTTTGTTTGTTCATTCACATTACAAGTATTTACAGAGAACTGTAATAGGTGCTGCTTAAGATACTGAAGATCTGCTATGTTCTAGCAAAAAGATCTCTTGCTTGTGGGAGCATACATTCCAGTGGAACATAAATAAAGCAATGATCATGTGGCGTAATGTAGCAGAAGTTCTAGAAAGAAAATGAAAGCCAGGGTAAAAGCATAGAACAGCACCGCCTAATAGGACTTCCCTCAAAGATGGATCTGTGTTGTCCACTAACCACTAACTACAGGTGACTAGTGAGTTCTTAAACTGTGGCTAGTGTGACCAAAGAAGTGAATTTTTAAATTTTACGTAATTTCATGAATTTTAATTGTCACCTTTGGCTAGTGGTTACCATATTGGACAGTGCAGAGATAGAGAGTAAGGCAGGTGCTGAGACAGGAAACCCTATTTAGACAGGACCTTCAGGGAAGGGGGTAACCTTTGAGCAGGCTGAACAAAGGAGTAAGCCAGAAGCTGGCATTTCCCCATAGCAGCAAGCCTAAAATTAAGTGTTACTAAGCAAGAATTACTGCACTGCCATGGCACCTCTTTAAAGACCATTGGCGGCATGGCATGGTGGCATCTTCTTTAAGTCTCTGCCAGAGCACTTAAAAACCTGAGTGAGCCAGGCATGACTGAGAGACATGACTTAACCTGAAAGAAGAAAAGCGGTGACAACTACTCTGTCACTGTAACCCAACCTCCACAAACCCTACCTTCTTTGAACATACAATAAAAAATATTTGACCAGTTACAGGTCTCTGTTGCCTCAGATGGCCAGGAAATTCAGCATTAAATGCTCTACAGCAATTAGCTAAATTATTTTAAGTTTCTGATATAACTCTCTAGAATATACAGTTTTCTCTATACCGTTTTGAGTTTCTGTTGTATTTACCCTCATGGTATTGGTTTCCTTTATTTTTATATACTTCAAACACTTTTGGAGTAGAAAGGATATGAATTTAAATCCCACCAACTGGTTTAAATAATGTTAAATTACCTCCCCCTCACCTTTTTTTTTTTTTAATTTAAGCCTTAAAGAAAGTCCATGTTAAAGAATGGAGTTTGAAAGTTTAAGAAAACTGAGAGTTCTATTAAGGATTCACTCTCATTCTGTGGAAAATAATGGGGCCAAAGAATTTCATAAAGTGTGCACATGTGCACACACATACAGGAATAAATGAGCTAAACTTGTTAGAACTGACTAAGAAACATTTCCCAAAATACTTACTCCAGCAGTGAAGTGTCTTAGTGGGTATGATCCAGTTACAAAAGAAGGGATCATTGGAGGTGAGACAATCCAAAAGTACCTAGCTAGGAGAAATTGGTTTCCATGACTCATGGCTCAAAAGTAATTAAGAATCATTGGGTATCCTTGACAGAATCAAGCCTGATCCTTGAAAGGGCACATGAACCCATAAGAGGCAAAAGAGGCAAAAGAGGTCAAGGGTGTGGGCTCCTGAGCTGGACCAAATCCGCCACTTCCTAACTGCAGAACACTGAGCAAGTTACTTAGCATTTTGTACCTCAGTTTTCTCATCTCACAGTGTTGTGAGGCTTAAAAGAGAAAGTCTATATATCACTTAGAAGAGTTCTTGGTACAAATACTCTAAGTGCTCAAAAATTATTGGCTAAAATTAGGAGAAAGAGTATGTACTTTGGAATCAAATGCATTTGGTGTACACGTGCCTCTTCTGAAATCTCTGGCAAGGTTCTGAAATTCTATGTCTCAGTCATTGTACATGCAAAACGAGAATAGCATCTACTTAAAAGTAAAAACAGAATAGCCCTAAAAACACAATAACCCCTTATCAAAGGAGATATAAGATCTACCACAAGGGGCGACTGGGTGGTTCAGTCATTAAGCACCCGCCTTCAGCTCAGTTCTTGATCCCAGGATCCTGGATTAGAGCCCCACGGAGGGCTCCCCCTCCTCCATGCTCATGCTCCTTTTCACTATCTCAGTCTCTCTTTCTCTCTCAAATAAATAAATAAAATCTTTAATAAGAAAATCCACCACAAAATGCCTTGCCTACAGTAGATGCTTGCTCAGTACCAGTCCTCAGCCTCTCTCACCTGCCCTTTGGAAGTCTCAGATCTGACATGAACAGGTTCTTGCTTCCTCTGGTGTAAAGGTCCTCAGTGAACTCCCACATGACTCGGGAGGTGGGTCGCCCCTCTATGGACCACAACTCCATGTGTATTTCTGAAACACTAAACCTCTTATCAGAAGTTCTGATGTAACCCTTTTATTTTATTAAGCCATTAAAAATGTAAAAAGACAAATTTCTCAAGTCCTAGGCTCTAAGGTTTGTTTTAGCAAACAATTCAGTTTTATCTTCTTTCAGTGAAAATTTTCAACTCTTCCTTAACTTGCCCCATCTTATCTGGCTTTTAACCTAAGTCCTAACCAATTATAAATCCCATCCATCTAGGAAACACAGGATAGTTATGATAACTTGGGTTATTGCCCCTGATTTTTCCAAGTGTAATACCTAACAGCTTATCATTCATATATATATTTACTTAAAGCCTAGATTTTTTTTTATATCCTTGCTGATTTATAATTAGCACCTTCTGTCTTGCTGAACAAACCCCCTTTCAAACTATTCTGAGATTTTTCTAAATTTTATTATTATATATTGAATATACATGAAGAGACTTTATCACAAAATATAAGCAAAAAAATACTGAAATTAATTTCTGTAGTTTAAGAAAAAGACCATTACCCATTAGTCTCAAAAGCTTCTGTTTGCCCTTCCTTTGTCCTATCTTCCTCATTGTGCCCCAACCCCTCTCCAAGTAAACATTATCCTAAATTTTGTGTTTACCATTTTCTTACTTTTTTTGTAGTTTTCCCTATACATATGTATTTGTAAACAATATACTGTTCGATATTGCTTGTTTTTAAAGTCCTATAATGGACTCATTCCATACACAACTTTCGCAATTTGCTTTTTCAACTCAACTTTACATTCTTACAATGTATCCATTTTGATTGGTATAGCTGTAACTAATCTTTTTTCATTGCTATCGGCTACTGAATGGATAATTGGATTGCTTCTAGTTCTTTGATGTTATAAACAATGTAGCTGTGGTAAATATCTGTGTGCAGGTTTTTTATGGGTATGTTTTCATATCCATATTCCTTTGGGTAGATATCAAGGAGCTTGACTGCTAGATCATATAGCAAGAGTATGTTTTGTTTTATAGGAAACCACCAAATTGTCTCCCAAAGTGGCTGCACCATTTTGCATTTCTACCAGCAATGCATGGGAGTTCACGTTGTTACATATCCTCACCAGTAATCACTTAATCAATTTATTAAATATTAAATTTAATAGATATAAAATTATATTTCAATATATTTAACCAGAACATAGTATACGGAAAAAAAAGATTACAAAAGGATTATAAAAACTGTATCATTATTTACTGTAAGTAAAATTAATATAAATGACATTTATCTTGGTGCAGACCTGTAGGAAATAGTTTGCAAACAAGTGCTGGTTCCCAGATACACATATTTTGAATTTTGAATAGCATTATTCTAAGTCACAAGTGCAAGAATTTCTCTCTAATGGTTCTCAGCCATATTGGCCCATTTGAATCACCTGGAAGGCTTTTGAAAAACAGACACATAGACTTCATCTCCAAATATTCTGAGTTAACTGATTTGGGACAAAGACTCCTAAACTTTCTTGGTTTAGACCTCCCAGTGGACCCCAGTGTCAATAATGGGGTCTCAATAATGTTTTCATAGCACCCCAAGACAAAAGAAATAGTGAATAATTCTTTTTACTAAATAAGTGCTCATGTCCTAAGAATATAGTAGCTGTTTGAAAAAAAAATGTAAATTGAAAGAAAAAATATTTTCATTTCATTCTTAAATAACCACAATTATGTATAATAAGATGTGTGCTCCCACTGGGCACTGCACAACCTCTCAAACCTGGAATCAGATTGGACCCTGTCACCCTCATTTCCATTCCACACTGATTTTCATATGGCATCTGCTTTTTATCAGAGCAACCACTGAAAAAACCAGCTTTGCAAAATATTGCATTAAAAAAAAAGAATATAGCTCAATCCAATATTGAAACTGTGAACTGAACTAGAGCTCGCAGTGACAAAAGACACCACGTATTACTGTGTTCCCCTCAAACATGTAAAATATCCCAAGGTCCTCTGTGGGTTTGCAATGGTGCCTGTGGGCACTTAGGCACACAAGGTCTGGGGTATCCACAGATCTGGGGTAAGGCCTAGTCAAAGTATCTCTAACACATTCATTGTGAGATTCTCATGTAAGAAAGGGTTAAGAACCACTGCTCTAGGGTATGGGCCAGGAGCTGAAACCCCCAGATTGTAAATGACACACAGCCTGAGCTCTTCTTAACAGGGCTGCCGAGCATTCCAATGTTGCCACATACATTCACACTGTCACTTGCAGTGTCCACAAGTTCCTATTGCTCCACATCCTTATTCTTGACTTTTAGACTCTGAAGGGGTTTTTTTGTTTTGTTTTGTTTTGTTTTTTACCACCTGGTGGTTTCATTTGCATTTCCCTGATTACTAATGAAGTTAGTTAGGAATTTTCATATTTTATTAACCGTTCTATTTCCATTTCTGTGTAGTTTCTACTTAAGGCTTTTTTCCTTTTTCCACAGAGTGCATTTTTCCTCCTTTATTAATTTGTCAGTCATATGCATGGGAAATATCCTCCCATCTTGTTTTTTCACTCGTTTTACAGTGTCTTCTTTTTTTTTTCTTCTCTTCAAAGGGCAGGGAGGAGCAGAGGGAGAGGGACAAGCAGACCTTACACTGAGCACAAAGCCCAACACAGGGCTTAATCTCAAGACCCTGAGACCACAACCTGAGTAGAAATCAGAGCAGATGCTTAACTGACTGAGCCACCCAGGCACCCCTATAGTGTCTTTTGAAAACATAAGGTCTCATTTTCTTAAGAACAGATTTTTGTTTCCTTACTATTTGTTAGTAGTAAGTAAGGCACGTATTTTCTCCCAGTTTGTGGCCCCCTCCCATTCTTTCAGTGATGTCTTTTGATGAAATAATGTCACTGACTTATTATTAATGTCCCTGGTCAATCCCTTGCTTCTTGGCTAGGACTTTTTGTGTCTCATTTAAGTCTTCCCTCCTCTATGTTCATAAAGGTATTCTGTATTTTCTTCCAAAAGTTTAAAAGTTTTGTATTTTACATTTAAGTCTCTTACTCCATCTGAAATTGATTTTTGTGTACAGAGTGAAGTAGAGGTCTATTTTAATTATTTTCTATGTAAATAATCAATTTCCCTAGCACTAGTTAATGAATTACCCCTCCATTTCCACTGATGTTGAGTGCTAAGTCAGCCATAAATCGTATTGACATAAATGTGCCTGTTTCTAGGCTATCCCATAAGGCTCCACTGATGTTTTGAGGGCACGGAAGTGAGGGGCAGTCCCTCTGAGAAAGAAGCTGTAACTTACGTCATCTAAACCTTTTTCATTGTGATTTAAGCTTTGAACTAAATGCATCAAACAGGATGTCATTACTAATGGCAATCTATTAAATGAAAATGCCATACTTTGGAGGAAAGGAGCAAATCCATATTGATTTTAAAATTTAGCCAGTGAATATACAAAACCTAGGTTCTTCTTTCCTTTATGTAAGGAATATATACAATTATTAAAGAAAATATAGATAATCCCAAAAAGTAGCAAAAGAAAAAGTTACACCTTTCTTCCCTTACCCCAACAATTTAGGGCAATTAAGGACCTCCAAACCCTTGCTCACCATTGCCTACTGGGCCCCTTGAGGTCTTTAACACATGTTTTACTCATAAAGGTTTAGGCCTCAAGCTAGGATCTGGTCTTCTTCCCGAAATGAACTTGGCTCAACCAAAAGGACTCTATCTCTCAAGGAGGGTGTCCACCCATGCCTCTCCTCCTTAGCTCTCCCTGGGTTCTAAGTATTTTTTTGTTGTTGTTGGCAGGGTGATGTATGTCATAAGAAATCTTAGACAACCACTGTCCCCTAGTTGATATTTATAGTCAAACTTATGGTTCACTTCAGCCTCCTCTCACTGGGTTAGAAGCTGGTCTCTTATTACTATGGCTATTCACAGTCCCAAGCAAGTTACAGAGACTTTAAGAATCAGCATAAGGAAAAATATAGATGCTCAGCAAGTAATCTCTAGACTGCTTGCTTAGCAGAATATGTCTGTCGAGAAGCAAAACTCAAATGTACACATTTTAGGAGTATTACAACCAGAAAGACACTCTTCAGTGTTTTTTGAACAACACATGTATAAAATACAGGTAAAAAAAATTTTTTTCTGGGTCCTATCCGATGAGGGTCTTTGTCTATGAAAAGGTAGATAAAAGGAACTTAACCTCTTAAGTCATCGGAAGTTGTATTCTGGGTCCCCACGTATAAAAATAATAAATTTTACATTCCTTTTCCTGATTAAAAATCAAACCAATATCCAGTAAAAAAAAAAAAAATTTCTTTTTGCTAACTCTCCCTCCCTTCCCTTTCTCCCTTTCTGCCCCTCCTTCCCACTAACATTCAGTTAGAAGCTGTGCATTTACGTAGCAAATCTCCCAAGTCACTGGACTATCAAGGACTCATTATATTGTATGAAGAAACTGGTGGTTTTATTTATATGCTGGCTTTGTATAAAAACAAATCTATCCCTTGGGCACCTCAGTGGTTCAGTGGTTGAGCATCCGCCTCGTGGTTTTGGCTAAGGTTGTGATCGCAGGGTCTCGAGACTGAGCCCCACATTGGGCTCCACAACGCGGAATCTGCTTGAGATTGTCTCTTTCCCTCTCTCTTTGCCCTTCCTCCCACTCACGCTCTAAATAAATAAATAAATAAATATCTGTTTAAAAAGTCATTAAAAACACAAATCTATCCTTTTAAAGAATAACTTGTAGAGCCATTCGTTTGATCCATCTCAAGCAAATGAACTGACCTTGGCTCAGGCAGTGACCTCAAAATAATCCCCGTAGATAAGAGGGACCCCCAGAGGAGACTATTCCTACTTAGGACTCAGAAAAGGAAAGTCTTGTTTCAGGAGAAAGAACTGAACGTAGAAAGGAGGGTTTCATTCAGGAAAAGAATTATCTCACACACTATCCTCAGAGAATAAACACAGTAGCCTTTTTGGAAACCTAAAGAAAAAAGTAATGAGGGCATATTCCTGATCTTGAAGCTAACAGTAAAAAACCAGTATTGACATAGAGTTATCAATATGACCTAGATTTTCTTAAAACTCAGTTGTGACTAAGATGTAAGAGAATAGATCAAGTGACTTTTATTACTAATCAAGTAAGGAAAGAAAAATGGTTGTTTTTTTTGGGGGGGGACACATTATTTCCTTTCCTCCATACGTGGGCCTTTATATTTTTCACTGGTTAACCAAGTAAAGGAACTGTATGTTTTGAGTGTGTCTTCCTGTCTTCATGTAAAGTAATGTGATCCTCTACTTGAATTTTTAAAAATCACCTCAGCCTTAAAAAAAACTACTTATAAAGCAAATGGCATTATTCAGCACTTTGCATATAATGCTTGGTAATCTGCCAAAGTCACCAACTGGTCAGTGGCAGAGTGGGGATTCAAAGCTCAGTAGCCCTGACCCCAGAGCCCGCATATTAGGTACTCTGCACTATGTATAAGCAGAACTGCAGCAAGAAATCAGAATGAAGAACCTGATAAGAAGCATTAATAAGGGGGCGCCTGGGTGGCCCAGTCGTTAAGCCTGTGCCTTTAGCTCAGGTCATGATCCCTGGCATCGGGCTCTTTGCTCATTGGGAAGCCTGTTTCTACTTCTCCCTCTGCCTGCTGCTCCCCCTGCTGTGTTCTTTCTGTCAAATAAATAAATAAAATCTTTTTTTAAAAAAAGGGGGGGGGGACATTTTAAGACAATATGAGATTTTTGTTCTGAACTTATAGGAAGTTAGGAAATACAAAAGTAATTAAGGCAGAGTAAGATATGAGCTTGTTCAGGCTAAACCAAAATGAAAGCGTCATCTAGCTATCTCTGTCCTAGTTTGCCGTTGTGGACGGGCCTGGTGAGTTACCTAATCAATATCCACCCTCCTCTCCCCTTTCCAAGAAATGTTGATGTTATTTGGGTATAGTAACCCAGCTTGAAGACTACTTTTCCTAACTTTCTGGGTTTCTAGGGAAGTTTAAGGAAATGGAAACAGAAGCTACGTAGATGGAAGCCAGGAAAGCTCTTTCAAAGGGGGCGGATTCAGTTGACAGGTACGTGCTTTGCCCTTTCATTTCCTTCCAGCTTGGAATATAGGCAAAATGGTGGAAGCACTAATAGCATCTTATGACCACAAGGAGACTTATGGCATGTAAGACAGCACTAGGAGAAGCCTGGGCTCTTTGTGACCAAAGAATTGCCACACTAGGGCCACACCAGGGTGGCTCAGTCTGTTAAGCGCCTGTCTTCGGCTCAGGTGTTGATCCCAGAGTCCTGGGATCCGGCCACATGTTGGGCTCCTTGCTCAGCATGGAGCCTGCTTCTCCCTCTGCCAGCCTCTCCCTTTGCCTGTGCTCTCTCTCTCTGTCAAATAAAGAAATTAATAAAATCTTATTTAAAAAAAAAAGAAAAAGTATTGTCACCCCAGCCCTGAACTACTTAGCTCTGGACTTTTATGTTTAAGCCACTCTTATTTGAGTTTTCTTAAAGATAATTTTTTAACTCTTAATTATCCTCAATACTTTCTTTCCAGAAATTTACAAGAACTCTTAATAAATTGTGTTCTAATTCACAATAACATCCTTTCTGCCCCACATTTATTCCTCTCTGCAACTCATCTCTACTAGCCTTATACTCATGTCTTTATGAATTCATAGCATATACTGTTAACAGAAAACACTGGAATATCAGTAAAGGTAGAAATGAATAGTAGATGCAAAAGTTAACAGCTCAGCCTGTGATGTAAAAGGGAAAAAAAGATCATGAGAAATTTAAAGTTAAGCAATTTGTCTAGAATCGTGAGTCCAGTTATTGGTGAATCCAGGGCTCCAACCGAAAGGCTCTTTTGTGATGCTGGTCTTAAAGGGAACCGCTGAGAGTAAAACTGGCAAGAAGGAAGTGGAAAAAACTTCTGGTTGAGGGTGATTTAGCAAAAGCCTCAGGAAGGAAGGAAGGAGGTAGACTGTACTTATTTATAGGCCATCAGAAGCTGTGAGAGTCAGGGACCATTTTAAGAAAAGCAGAACCTGGTACAGTACTGAAGCAGATTTGGTGAAAAGAACCAAAAGGGAGGTGTGAAATCATGAAATAAATAGGCTTAGAGGTGCCTCTCAACCAGCATGGGGAAGACGGGGGTGGGGAAACAGCTGAACAAGCAGGGTATTCAGACTGGCCTGTCAAAACGCACAGTTGCTGGTATTTATTATAAGTCATGCAACATTCATCCCTGATCCTGACCCTGAGCCTGACCCTGGGCCTGACCGTGACCCTGGCTATGAAGAATTTTTAGTCTCCTATTTTTTTTTTCTTTTTTCAGTATTTTCAGGGCATTTGTAATACAGATTTTACTCCTATAATCACTCTCCTCTCAAAAAATTTTTAAAATGTCTGTGAGAACTTTAAAGATATTTGGGCCTCTTTCCAAACTGATCATTATAAAGGGTTGGGGTAAAAAACAGGACACATCCTTGTTACTCAGAGATTTGTGTTAGACAGTCAGTCACAGCCAGCGGACAAGTGAAGGTGAAGAGCAGCCATCCTAGGAATTAGAGATCTATAAATCCTACCCTGTACTGGATGAAGGCCCCTTCTTGTCTTACTTATGGCTCATCTGTATCTTGTCATCATAAAAGAGTCCTAACTAACTTGTAAAGTGTGCCTTGAGACTCCCAGACTTCAGAAGGCTAACTCTATCTCTTGGGGAATATAGTCATCAACTTTGAAGCTATGCATCTTAAGGGGTTGCC
Source organism: Mustela erminea (assembly GCF_009829155.1). Lineage (NCBI taxonomy): Eukaryota > Metazoa > Chordata > Mammalia > Carnivora > Mustelidae > Mustela > Mustela erminea. Next base: position 73,211,360 of record NC_045619.1, on the reverse strand, counting down.
AAGGAAGAGGTCTTCAGCCCTCTCTATCTAACATCCCTGGTCAAGAGCTTAAATTCCTCTGTTGGTAAGAAAATATGAAGACTTTCTGGCTTCCTCCTTTGGGCCTGATTGTAATAAGATGATAATCACAGATTCTTCTCTTCCAACAAAAACTAGTATGAATTTTCCTACCACAGACCCAAACATTTCTACCTCAACTCTAATCTACATCAAGGCTTTTAACTCTGGGGAGAAATGAGAGAAATGGAATTTAAGATGCAGATATTAAAGATAGAAGTAAAATCTCAGGAAGGAAAAGATGCTTTGTTTTTTTATGACTGATTGATGGCTTTTCCTGAGATGAGTAAGTGTGGCTAGAAAACTTCTAACATCTAGTCATACATGGTTGGGTTGCCAGATGTTATTTAACCCTCAAGCTCAGCTTATGTTTCTCTCTGATTTACCTTATGCCTCACCACATCTCCAATTAGACATTATATCTGATATCAACAGGGCAAAGGTGGAAGTTGGGGGAGAGGTGTTCAGGAAGGGAAAGAGAATGTAACAGGTAGTCAACAGTAGGGTGAGACTCACAGATGAGGTCGTCTGCTTTGCTCATTATTTGACCATTTCTCTCCAATGAAAATCAAAGTATCCTTTCAGTCTACTTCAAATGACCCCACAACAAAATGGCTATAGCAAAGCAAAAGAAGGTAACTGTCACAGGATTCATTCTCAGGGTAATTCCTTCTTAAAGGCACGTTCTAAGTTCTAACTCCATACCCTCAACAACCTTCTTTCAGACTCATATTTGAATTTCCCAAGGTAAAACTGTGACTCTGAGGACAAAGCTTTTCCTCCCAGACTTCATGCGGAAATAGAAAGTATGAATTTGGAAGTACTTCAATTCAACCTTAGTTAAAATTAGAGAACTCATGAGAAAGGTAGGTATTGAGTGAGAAGCTTTGAGAAAAGTAATTTTATAGTTATTTCAGTAATAACATAGGCTATTTACGAATTCAGGAAGGGTCGGGGCGCCTGCGTGGCTCAGTGGCTTAGAACCTCTGTCTTCAGCTCAGGTCATGATCCAAGGGTCCTGGGATCAAGCCCCGCATCAGGCTCTCTGCTCAGCAGGGAGCCTGCTTCCCCCACTCTCCCTGCCTGCCTCTCTGCCTACTTGTTTTTTTTTTTTTTTTAAAGATTTTATTTATTTATTCGACAGAGAGAGATCACAAGCAGGCAGAGAGGAGGCAGAGAGAGAGGAGGAAGCAGGCTCCCTGCTGAGCAGAGAGCCTGATGCAGGGCTCGATCCCAGAACCCTGGGATCATGACCTGAGCTGAAGGCAGAGGCTTTAACTCACTGAGCCACCCAGGTGCCCCTCTCTGCCTACTTGTGATCTCTGTCTGTGAAATAAATAAATAAAATCTTTGAAAAAAAGAAAAGAAAGAATTCAAGAAGGGTTAAAAATATGAGGAGTTGAGAAGTATTTCTATTTGGGGGTCTTAAGAGCACATTGAACAAATGTATGCTCATTTAAATTTGCACATGCTCCGTCTCCTGTCAAACTAATCAGCAGCTTTAAAAAAAAAAAAAAAATTATTTGGGGATGGAGGGCAGAGACTCTGTGCTGAATGGTGAACCTAACCTGAGACTTGACATCATGACCCTGAAGTCACAATCTGAGATCATGTCCTGAGCCAAAACTAAGAGTTGGACGCTTAGCTGACTGTGCCACCCAGATGCCCCAAGCTAATAAGCAGCTCTTAAGTGTTGCATGAGTAATGTCAGGGAACATCTGTATTATATTATTTCAAACTATTAAGGGTTGGGGAACCTGGCTGGCTCAGTCAGCAGAGCATGTGAATCTTGATCTCAGGGTCTTAAATTCAAGCCCCATATTGGGCATAATGCTTACTTAATTAAAAAAAAAAAAAAAGATGCAAATTATAAAGGCTTTAACCTGGAACCTTAAGACTACATATGCTTGTTAGGGAGAACCGAATCTCTCACAATGTATTTTAAAGACAAATTCTCATTTACATAAAGTTGTAAACTATGTTTGACATAGAAAATTGATTTTGCACACCCACCTTGTTATAATTAACCCAATGTCTGTGATCTCAGTGTACTTGACCTCAGTATACTTAACCTCACCAAGGCACAAACTCGGTAGCATGTGATGCTAGTTAAGAAGAATACCTAGACTCACATACTAAGATATTTTTTCTCCCAACTAGATAGTAAAATAACATAGCATTTATAGCAGCTTCATTTTCAAGACCACAATGCATAATGTCATTCTTCTACGTATCTGTCAAGCTGTTTGCCCAGATGAACAATATATTGTTCCATTAAGAGAGCTATTTGCCCAGATGAGCAAATTGTTTGTTCTGATAAATTGATTTGCAAGAATTTCCTAAAGCAAACAGTAAAGTTATTTATTAATTTACTGTCTAATCTTCCTGAGCAAGAATTTCCTGGAGCAAAGAGTTAAGTCATATTGACACGGGTGGGCTCAGTTCTAATATATCGCATTCCACATGTAAATAACAAATGGTTAAGGAGAAAAAACATGATTGACATAGAGGAACATTCAGCCATAGAATTTTAGAAGTTGGTGAGTAGTAAGCTCATAAGTAAACTGTAGAAGAAATTGAGACCCAGAGAATTTAAATAATCTACCTAAACTCATACAGCAAGCAACCTAGAGAATTTAAATAACCTGCCTAACTTTATATAGCATGAAAGAGGACACCAGAATACAGATATTTTGCTCTGAATCCAATATTCTATTACATGACTCAGCTCCTGCTTTGAAATGGACCCTTAAATACAGAGAAACGTAGATTCTTTCACAGTACCTATAAGTGGTTCCTGGGATCACAAGCATCTCTACAGCTGTCATATGGAGATCGAAGCAAAGACGTAGCATTGACAAAGTTGTCAATTCCTAACACATCTTACATAATTAACAATGAAAAAATTTAGAAACTTAAAAGACTGTGAAGTCTTCTTCATTTTAAATTTATTTTATGTCAGTAAAGATCATACTTGTACTTTGGCAAAAAATGTCCATTCCACCATTTATTCTTTTGCACTGTATCTGGAACCTATTAACATGGGCCCTCATGTCAACTTTTACCAGTAAAGTACTCTGACTAGTGCTCCAATATCAAAACTGTCACCAATGAAACACTATGTGAAGATGTGATTATTTTCTGTTCTTCATTTTTATGACTCCCAGTCATTCAAAAAGTGTCTAATTTAGACAACATGTTGGTTTTATGTTTAGATGCCTGAAAGAGTGGAAAGATTTATAACACATTAAACAGCCAAAAGCTTCCTACTGTCTAAAGCTCTGTGATCCAATATGGCAGCCATTAGCCACATGTGGCTATTTACATTCACATTAATTAAAATTAAATAATATCTAAAAATCAGTTCTTTGATCACATATTCGAAATCTTTTTTTTTTTAAGATTTTATTTATTTATTTGACAGAGAGGGAGATCACAAGTAGGCAGAGAATCAGGCAGAGAGAGAGAAGCAGGCTCCCTGCTGAGCAAAGAGCCCGATGCGGGGCTCGATCCCAGGACCCTGAGATCATGACCTGAGCCGAAGGCAGTGGCTTAATCCACTGAGCCACCCAGGCGCCCCTGTAGAGTAGAAATCTATGTATACTTTCAAAAATTTGCAGGGAGGGATATGTCATAGTTGGCCACTCTACTACAGAATGTATAAAACCTTAGTAAATGTGCATCATTAAATAAACCATAAAGCAAAGTTATATAAATCAGAATATGGTAACACAGGAACAAGCAACCACAAAATCTTAGCATCTTAAGACAACAAAGATTCATTTGATCTATCCCATAGTTCAAAGTAGATTTTTCTGGTCAGGTGGTTCTCTAGGCTACATCTCCTTGGATGACTTGGATGACTGCAGCAGTGATTTGGAGAGGTAGGCTCCTCTGAATTCACCCCAACAATAATGAGAGGAGGGGGGATTTTACTAGATCTTTGGGAGCTAGCTCTGGAAGTGCCACACACCACTTGTCTCCATAGTCCACTGGCCATAAGTAGTCTTCTGGCCCCATACAGATGCAAAGGGGTTGAGAAAGGCTATCTTCGTATAAGCCCCAAAAGAAAATGAAATATTATGATGAGTACAGAGGGCTGTCTTTGCCTGAGACGTCAGCCAACATTCAGACCTCATCACACACACAGAGGAGTCTCAAGATTTTATAAGTAGGTGGTATCGCTATTCAAAACTACTCCTTGCCGCTCACTATGGAAGGATTATACACCCCTGTCACACTGACACCAGGCTTGGCTGCATGACGCAGGGTCCCTCTTTGCAGAACTGCGCAGCCCCAGAGTGGCTTCTGACTTGACTTGTAAAACGTGTGTGGCATGCCATGTGCTACTTTCAAGCAGGAGCTTTAAGAGTCATTGTATGCTTCCACTTAGGGATTTTTTTTCCCCCTCTGCTAAAAGATAAGCAAAGTCAGTGAGGGGCTGCTCCTCTGGCTCATGTCTCAGAATGACAATGACATGGAATAAGTCTTAGTTAACTCTAACAGATGTAGAGCACGAGAGATAAAACTCCCGTTGTTACAAGCCGCTATAAGTTGGGGAGGTGGTTGTTTACCACAGCATAACTTAGCCTAAGTGACTAATAAAGTATGAAAACCATAGTGGTGGATGCGGCTCTTCAGAAGCATTATAAACTAAGAACAGAAATTCCATGATTTGGGACTAATAATAAAACGTTCTTATGACTGATAGAGAATGTGACAAAAGCAATAATTTAAATTAGGTACAACCTTTACTTGAGACTTTTTTCTTCTACAATTACTTTCTAGGTCCTGCGGAAGGGACTCTACCAGCAGCTTGTAAATGGCGGAGTCCCTGCTTGCCCTGCCAAGTGGTGATACTGTGGATGAGGAGAGGTACCTGAAGACGGTTGTGCTCCTCTGTTTGCTGGCACTATTAGTTCTTCACCTTGCACGTGCAGGGATGAAGAGATGTCCATGTGGATAGAGCTTATATATAATAACACATTCATAACAAATGACTTACAAATAAACTTCTAGAATTCAACAAATCATACTGAAAAAAGGCAATACTGGGTCTGCAGGAATGTGGCTAGTAGGGACTAAGTTAACATATAACTAATATATAATTCTATTAACATATAACATATAACTAACCTGATAATGACTTTTCTATTAGACCATAAAACACATTTCACATACTGAAGAAAATTTAGGTTTCATAAACTTACCACAGAACAATGAAAATCAAGAAAACAAAAGTTGAGAAAATTTAGCTCTCTGATTCATCTATTTTCCAAAGTTTCAGATGAAAGGAGTCCTATACAAAAGGATTCCCATCATCCTTATTTTGCTTTTCTGAAGTCTAAGGTCCTTTGCTGTGATTTTTAAGCAAATATTCTCTAGGTCCTCACAAAGGATGGAAAACAAGCACCTTCCACAGCACAGTGTAGGCATAGTCATTTAAGGCCATATAGCAGCAAGAAATCAGTGCACCATGAAATGAAATCAATAAAAGTTCTCCCTGCAAGGCACTGCAGTAGATACCATCACAATTTAGATACTTTTTTCAGTAACCTAGAATGTCAGCTTTCTTCAACAGTCCTGATTATGAGCATCAATATTGTTCTTTCTAAAAAAGGGTTTTATTTTTTATTTTTATTTTTTTTAAAGATTTTATTTATTTATTTGACAGAGAGAAATCACAAGTAGATGGAGAGGCAGGCAGAGAGAGAGAGAGAGGGAAGCAGGCTCCCTGCCGAGCAGAGAGCCCGATGCGGGACTTGATCCCAGGACCCTGAGATCATGACCTGAGCCGAAGGCAGCGGCTTAACCCACTGAGCCACCCAGGCGCCCCAAAAAGGGTTTTATTTTTAAGTAATCTCTACACCCAACATGGGGCTTGAACCCACAGCCCAAAATCACATACTCCATCAACTGAACAAGCCAGGTACCTCAAGATGCTAAACCTTCATCTGACCTTTCAGCATGTTGTAATTTTATTTTTTTTAAAGTAAGCTCTATACCCAACATGGGGCTTGAACTCACAACCCTGAGATCGAGTCATATGTTCTACTGACTAAGCAGCATCCCAATACTGCGCTTTTTAAAAACTAACAGCAAGAGGTGCCTGGATGGCTCAGTTGGTTGAGCATTCACTCTTGGTTTCCACTCAGGACATGATCTCATGGGCCATGATCTCATGGGTGGAGAAATCAAGCCCCACTTTGGGCTCTGCACTTAGTGGGGAGTCAGCTTGAAGATTCTTTCCCTCTTCCCCTCTACCCACTCACACATGCTTCCTATCTTTTTAAAAATACATACATACATACATACATACAACTAACAGCAAAATGGTATAAAGGCCTATAAAAATAGAAAAATTAACATAGATTTTTTCTCCAATCCACTGGATAAATAAAGCTCTGTGAATGATAGTCAATTTTCATGATAAATCATAACACTTAACTCCCCTTCATTTCTAACCCTTTTTCTCAAAGCAAGTTTTAAAACTCATGTGAATAGAAATACTACAAATCTCCTTATGGCAAGAAATGTTTTCTATACACAGTGGCCCACAGTGGGGACTGCAAAGAGCCTTTTCCTTGGAAGTGAATCCTCTACTCAAAATAGAAATTTACATATAAGAAAAAATTAGGAAACTAAATAGAACATAAGATGCAGTCATCTGTACCAGAGAAAATCAAGTTTTTCTCCTCCCCATAAAGTCAAAAGGATGCATTAAGATTTTTACTGCCACCTTTCCGAACTTGATTAATAATGAGTTTTCCATTCAATGTAGATATTCTTTAAATTTTCTTTATTTGGAATAGAATAAATTTAAAGAAATCTAACATGCATACACTGGCAGTTAATCATTTATAGCAGCTAATTAAAAACAGCTTCAAGTCTAGTCTTAGTAAACAGAAGGCATCTTTGAGCAATTACCATCACAATTCTGCCAGAATCAGGGTTTTACAACGCAAACAAATCAGTAGACACTCTTTCCCCTACAATCTGCTCTGCAGGGATTTCGAAGTTTTGCTATGGCTTTTGCGAAATTGATGAAATACATATACACATAGAGAGAAGCATTTAATTGCACTAAAATTACATAGGTCAGTGTTTTGCTCTGTTAGAATTGTAACAACTAAATGTCAATTATAAAAGCAAAAGCTGCTAAAAATTTTTTGAATTATGTTCCAAAAACCAGTGGGTAGAAAAATTGTATTTTCTGATAGACTCTTTAGGTTAGGTAAATTTGAAGATGTGTTAAAACGCAATCCTTCATAAGATTGTACATAATTGCATTTAAGATCACCAACAAGCTGTCTTACTGTACGTACATGCACAAAATAAAGGACTCCTGATAGTAACTTTCAATGATTTCAAATGTTAACTCAGGAAAAAAAAATCAAGTTTAAAAATAATCATTTTCTTTTTATAGCCAGAATTACTATACAGCATGACATTCAATGTGACCATTAGTAAAGAGTGGGATTTTTTTTATAAACACCTATTTAGTTCTTTCAGTCTGCCTCCAAGCTCTAAAATATACCTAAACTCAAGACTCCACTGTAGAACGTGATATTCCAACTTCTGGGTAAAGATAGATGGAAACATGTATTTTCACTTCCCCCTTGGAAATCCTTTCAAGCTATAGTAAAATTAAATATGTATCTATGTTTCCACCAGACAATGTGTCAGGAGGCAACGTCACCAACTGGAATATGAGTGGATGACAAGGGACTGGTTCTACAAACCGGAGAAAGCCAATGCTCCTTAATCAGTGGGTTAAGTGTCTGCCTTTGGCTCAGGTTATGATCTCAGGGTCCCGGGATCACATTGGGCTCCCTGCTCATTGAGAAGGCTGCTTCTCTCTCTATGCTCTCCCTCCCTCTCAAATAAATAAAATCTTTTTAAAAGATTTTAAAGATAAAGATTTTTTAAAAATTGTATTTATTTGAGGGAGAGAAAGAGACAGCACAGGTGGTGGGGGGTGGGTAGGAGCAGAGGGAGAGCAGGAGGCTGACACGGGTCTCAATCCCAGGACCCTGAGATCATGACCTGAGCCAAAGAAAGACCTTAACCAACTGAGATACCCAGGCACCCACAAGTTTTAATTTTTAATAAGATGTTTACAAAGGGTGACCTTTTGGAAGACAGCACAGAGTTTTGAATTGGCAAAGCAGACACCAGAAATGTTAGGAAGAAAATATAACCTCCTGAGACCAGAGCTGTGAATTACTAAAGGAAAAGGCTCTAAGGCATAACCTCATTTTATTATACTTTTGATTTGCACATTGCAGATACTGGGTTTTGGTTTTTTTTTCCCTTAACAAATGAAATGTTTGTGTTTTGAGCAAGTCTATCAATGTCATTTTCCCAACAGTGTTTGTTCACTTTGTGTCTCTGTGTCACATATGGTAATTCTAGCAATATTTTCAGACTTTTCTATTATTATTATATTTGTTATGGTGATCTGTGATCAATGATTCTTGATGTAGCTACTGTGATTATTTTGGGGTACCACAAACCACACTCACATAAGACAGTGAACTTAATCTGCAAATACTATGTGTGTTCTGACTGTTCCACCAACCAGATGTTTCCCCATCCTTCTCCTTCTACTTAGGTCTCCCTATTCCCCTAGACACAACAATACTGAAATTAGGCCAGTTAATAACCCTACAATGGCCTATAAATGTTCAAGTGAAAGAAGTATCACACATCTCTCACTTTAAATTAAAAGATCAAAATAATTAAGCTCAGTAAGGAAAGTATGTTGAAAACTGAAACAGTCCAAAAGCTAAGCCTCATGCATCAAAGAGTGACCCAAGCTGTGAATGGAAGAAAAGTTCTTGAGGTTACTCCAGTGAACACCAAAATAAGAAGGGGAACAGGCTTATTGCTGATATGGATAAAGTCTGAGTATTCTGGATAGAAGATCAAACCAGCCACAACATTCCCTTAAGCCAGAGCCTAATTCAAAGCAAGACCCTGGTTCTGTTCAATTCCATGAAGGCTGAGAGAGATGAGGAAGCTGCAGAAGAAAAGTGTGACGTTAGCAGAGGGTGGTTCGTGAGGTTTAAGGAAAGAAGCCGTTTCCATAACATAAAAGTGCAAGATGAAGCAGCAGGTGCTGATATAGAAGCTGCCGCTACCCAGAAGATCTGGGAAGAAGATGCCATCTAGGACTTTTGTAGCTGGAGGAAAAGTCAATGCCTGGTCCCGAAGCTCTGAAGGACAGGCTGGCTTTCTTTTTAGGAGGTTATGCAGCTGGTGACTTTAAGTTGAAGCCAGTGCTCATTGACCATTTCCAAAAATCCCAGGGCCCTGAAAAATTATGCTAAATCCACTCTACGTTTGCTCTGTAAATGGAACAGCAAAGTCTGGATGACAGCTCTTCTGTTTACAACATGGCTTACTGAATATTTTAAGCCCACTGTTGAGACCTACAGCTCTGAAAAAAGAATCCTTTCAAAATACAACTGCTTGTTTACAATGAATCTTGTCACCGAGAGATCTGATGGAGATGTACAAGATTAATGTTGTTTTTACATCTGCTAACATAACACCCGTTCTGTGGTCCATGGAAAAAGGAGTAATTTCAAATTTCAAGTCTTATTTGAGAAATACACTTTGTAAGGCTACAGATGCCATCGAAAGTAATTCTTCTAATAGCTTTGGGCAAAGTAAATTTAAAATGGTCTGGAAAGGATTTGCCATTCTAGACCCATTAACAGTATTTGTGATTCATGGGAAGGTCAAAGACTGACATGAACAGGAGTTTGGAAGAAGTTGATTTCAAATCACACGGATGACTCTGAGGGGTTCAAGACTTCAGGGGAGGAAGTAACTGCAGATGTGGGGAAATAGCCAGAGAGCAAGAATCAGAAGAAGAGCCTGAAGTTGTGACTGAAGTGTAGCAATCTCGTAATAAAATTTTAATGGATGAGGAGATGCTTCTTATGGATGAACAAAGAAAGAGGTTTCCTGAGAGGGAGTCTACTCCTGGTGAAGATGCTTGAAGATTGTTGAAATGACAACAAAGGATTTAAAATATTATATTAACTAGGGCATCTAGGTGGGTCAGTGGGTTAGAGCCTCTGCCTTTGGCTCAGGTCATGATCCCAGGGTCCTGGGATAGAGCCCTGCATCGGGCTCTCTGCTCAGCAGGGAGCCTGCTTCCCTTCCTCTCTGCCTGCCTCTCTGCCTACTTGTGATCTCTGTCTGTCGAATGAATAAATAAAATCTTTTTTAAAAAATTAAAACAATAAAATAAAATATTACATTAACTTAATTGATAAAGCAGCGACTGTGAGGGGATTAACTTCAATTGTGAAAAAAGTTGTACTGTAAGTAAAATGCTATCAAACAAAATCGTATGCTAGAGGAATTGTTCATGAAAGGAAGAGTAAATTGATACAGTAAACTTTACTGTTGTTACTGTCTTATATTTAAAAATTGGCACAGCCATGCCAACTTTCAGCAACCACCACCCTGATCAGTCAGCGGCCATCAACATCAAGGCAAAACCCTCCACCAGCAAGAAGATTATGACTCACTGAAAAAGCTCAGATGACAGCATTTTTTACTAAAGTATTTTTAAATGAAGGCATATACATTTTTTTAGATATAATGTTATTGCACACTTAATTGACTACAGTTTAGTATAAACAAATTTTATATGCACTGGGAAACCAAAAAATTCATTTGACTCTACTTATTGCAATATTCACTTTATTGTGGTGTTCTGGGACTAAACCCACAATATCTATCTCCAAGGTGCTGCCCTTATTTTAGATTCCCCAAGGGTACCATGTACTTCCAATAGAGCTATGGTAACCTTGCCTAGAAAAGCTTTTGCAGAAGAGAATGGAGGACACAAGGGAAAGTATATTTGGAAATCTGCTAAAGAAATAAAATGCGTAACTACAGAAAACATCAAGAGAAAGGCCTGACTCCAAAACTGTATAAGTAGAACATGTACCTGGTGCCTATTATAAAGCCCGAGTTTCCCTCTAGATGAAAGGCTAAGTAAAGTAGAGACTCTTCAGGAAGACAGAGAAGATATCCATCCATGAGGAAAAAGGAAAAGCAGACCCAGAAAACACATCTCAGTGGATGACTGCAAGGTCTAGGGAGAAATCCTCAGGGTTCTCTCAGCAGGGCTGATTACTGGACCCAAGGGCTCAGGAGCATTGAAGTCGATGTGCAGACTTCCCTGGCTGTGCTGCTTCCTAAGAAGGGAGAAATTCAAATCTGGACTCGGGCTCGGTGGTTAATATAGGGCTTTGCTGCTTTTCTTCTTTGCCTCGTGCAAGGGGAAATCCTCCATGTTGAGTCCACTTTATTCCCATTATAGAGCTACGAACTGCTTCAGCCTGAAACACAATCTTCACACGTTTTAAAAATCAGTATTATAGCTATGAAAATACCTTGCTTATTTTCATAGTTTTAGTAAAGTTGGCATATTGGGAGTCAAAAAAGTAGAAATTTAGATTCCTTTCCTACTCAACCTGTTGATGGGGTTCAGGATACCTCACCTCAAAATATGGCAACTTGACACGTCGAAATTTTAAGCTGAGGGAGTTTGAAAAATTGGCAAAAGTAGAAAAGACCTTCTCTCCTCCTCCCCATCTCCCACCCTGAGCAGGTCATAAAATCTTTCCAAGGAAGGCATCTTCCCTATAAGGGAGGGAGGGAGCATCCTTATCTCTGAAGACAAAGGGACACTAAGAAGAACCAAAGCAAACAGGCCTTGTTAAATCTCCTCCAGTTTCCTTCACTAATCTCATATTCTCTGACAAGCCAAATTTTTCCACAAATGTCCACTCTTCATCAAACTTAGCATAAAGATACTCAGGTTTATCAACTTCTTCAGGGTTTAATTTCCTTATGAAAGCTCCCATATCACGTAAAATTAATATTAAATATATTTGTATGCTTTTCTCCTGTTAATCTTTTTGTCAGTTTAATTCTCAGACCCAGCCAGGGGCCGCAAGAGGGTTGAGAAAAATTTCTTCCTCCCCTACACTGTCATATCATTAAATTTTATGCAATTTACCTCAAAAATGTGTTTTATCTATTTTAAGAAGGGACTGATATTTATCTGTCAGGTTGGACTTTAGTTGAAATGGATTGATAAATATACCAACAATATAAAATTTCTACTTTGTAATACATGCTTTATCTAGATATTGATTTTCTCATTTATTTAAAACAAAAGTAAATTCTTGGCATTGTTTCTGGTGGGAATGTCATCCAAAATCTGGTATAAATGGGCTTCTCCACAGAACTGCTTTGTCACTTGAGGCGTGGCCTATCGTTTCTATAGAGGCACCAAGAGATTACAGAGAAAAGCAAGGCCAGGTCCCTCAGCTATGTGGAATCACCTAATTTATTTACATTTCGGTAGCCTTTAGAGAAATACGAAGCATAACTTGTTCTTTTTGGTTAATACTTTATATATCCCAAAACCTACCCCTCCTATAAGTGCAAAATAGCAGCTGTCTGTTAAAAGTAGAGAGTTGTGTGATTAAAGAACAGCTCTGCTCCCTAAAATGAAGTGTGAAGCTCTTAAAGGAAAAGTGTAAGACAAGAGCCTCGCTCATTACTCATTACATCAGTGGGAAGGTGCTGAAGAGAGTGACCCCCCAGGTGCCTGGCCTACAGTCAGGAAGGACCCAGGACGGCCACAGCAGTGACAGAGGAACTCCCTACATCAGCATTGGGGAGAGCAGACTGAGTTACCCAGTCGGTTGCCAGGCTTTTGTAGAGTTAGAGATTTCGTAGAACCAACAAGTGGCCACCTGCCTGACTTTTTAACATTAATATGAGGTGCTTGTTTCTACGGCCTGTCCACCAGATGGGATATGCTGGAGTAGTCTTCACCTTGAATCAAAGCAACGTTAATCAGATTCTAATCAAATCAAATCTTAAATTCCCATACATCAGGGACTAATTTGCTGACCTAGCAAACAGATCAGTCTAATTAATTTAACACCAGTCCTGTCCTAGCTCACCTCTCTGTCCTTTTCCTGGGAACTTCAGCTTAAATCCCAGCAAGCATTGTGATGGAGCTAGTTAGTTGCAACAGGCAAGCACCAGCACTGACCGAGTGAAGAATACATGCACCATGGTCTGCTGTTTTCAAGAGTTCACGCTTTGACCTCTTTAATGCTGTCCATTTTTATGTATGGGCTGTGTTCAATGGTGATCGCTTCAAATTATGAATCAGAATTATTCTGAGTGCTGAGAGTGACACAAAGAATCTTAAAAAGTGATTCCTACCTTCAATCAGACTACTATCTAATTAAAGATATGACTAAATCTCCTGTAATTACAGCTATACCAGGAGGAGTATAATTAAAGTAATACAGACTACAAGTACTAGAAGTAATTCATACTTCCAGAAATAACTTCAGTTCTTCTTCCCTATTAGGTTAAAACAATAAACAAAAAAGCACCCATCATCACATAATCATATTAGCACAAAGTAGACAATATGAATTGTCCTTTAAAATACATTCTAAACACATGTATATCCCTATTTTTAACAGCTGCAAAAAAATTCATTAAGCTAATCGTTTGTACTGTTTCTAAATTTTATCATTACAAAGCTCTGCAATATTATTTTACATAAATATCTATATGCTTTTAAAATAATTTTCTTTTCACAGTAATGTTTTTATCCTTGTTTCCTTTTTTTAAAAACTCAATTCTTTCCACTATTTCTCAGACATCCTCAATCCTCAGCCAGGAAATTATTTGAAAGAGAGAGAGAGACTGAGAGGGTGAGCATGGCCAGGGGGAGGAGAAGAGGGCCAAGTAGACTCCCCACCAAGTGGGAAGCTTGACACAGGACTCTATCCCAGGACACTGAGCCAATGTCAGATCATAATTGACTAAGCCCCCCAGGCTCCCCAGCCTTGGAATTTATATGAATAACAAACAGAATGAGTTAGATCTTTATCTACTGATTTTGGGTTTGTTTTTGTCTTTTGTTTTTAGTGAAATGAGCAAGTTGCTGAGAAATGTAGGTAGTATAATACAAATTTTATAAGACATATATATTTATTTACAATCATGTGTACATTTGTTTACACAACATTGCATATATTTGTTTACATGCTCATAGGCAAGGGAAGAGATTCAAAAGATGCCCACTGGGACACTGTCCTCCCCTGCTCATGCTCACCCTTTCCTTCCTCCTTTTTCTCTCTCGCTTTCAAATAAATAAACAAAATCTTTAAAAAAATTAAAATAAATTCCACGGCATGAATGCATGATATGGATTTTATCCAACCATTTCCCTACTAATGGGCTTCAGATTTTTCTAGTTCTTGCCATTATACAAAATGATATAAAACTAACTGTATTAATATTGAGGAAGGTAAGATTTAGCTTGAATCTGATCTAAACATTATACTATTATTGAATACTTAAATTAATTCTAAATAAATAGAAACCTAGTATGTTAGGGAGAAAAGTGCACATTTCAAGAAAAAACTTGTTTTTTTAAAAAGAGAATGGAAATAATGAAAAATAAAGGAAAAAGAAAAGAAAAGAAAAATAAAGGAATAATGGAAATAATGGAATAAAATAAAGGAAATAATAAAATAAAAGGAAATAATGGAAAATAAAGAACACATGCTATCTTTACATTACTCTAGTAAGACTATGAAAAAGAGAGCACTTTCTTTTATTCTCTATTATAATGCATTATTGCCAGAAGCCATGGGCATTCAATACAAGAAACCTTTCATGTATATGTAGTAAACTTTACACTTTAAAGTTATAAATTAAACATTAGTGATTGTTTTTATAAAGCAAATTATCTCATCAAGTCTTGGATTTGTCCACTTTAGTGGAACATATGTTTTTTATTATAAATTTCTTTTTTAAAAAAGATTGTATTTTTTTTATTTGACAGAGAGAGAGAGCACAAGCAGGGGAGAAACAGGCAGAGGGAGAAGCAGGCTTCCCGCTGAGCGGAGAGCTTGCGGCTGAGCTCAATCCTGGGACCTCAGGATCACTACCTGAACCAAAGGTAGACACTTAACCAACTGAGCCAGCTAGGAACCCCTTTTATTATAAATTTATTATGGATGGCAATCTTTAATATTTATGCCACTCATACTCCTTACTCTGTTGTTATATAAAATTCTGCTGTTTATATACCATTAAAATAATGACCTGATAATTGGAATGTTATTATAATATTATTTCAAATTTACATGCTAATCAAGGGTAACATTTATTACTCAAGAGCTTGATGTTCTGATTATTTGACAGTCTCACTTGGGGCACCTGGTAGGCTCAGTTGGTTGAACATGTGACTCTTGATCTCTTGGATCTTGGGTTGTAAGTTCAAGCCCCATGCTGGATATAGAGATTACTTGAAAATAAAATCTTAAAAAAAGAAAAGACTGTCTCCATCACACACAACATAAAATCAAATTCTTGTAAGGTATGAAATTAATGAAAAATATTATAAGGCTATTCTAACATAAGGCAAGATTATAACTATTAGATCACAGATTAATAATTATATTAGTCTTCCCAAAAGGCTATAGTAATTTACATTCCCTCCAGTAAATATGAGTGTGTTCTTTTCTTAAAATTCGCTAGTATTGAGTACCATCACCTTCTTTGCTAATCTTATGAACAAAAGTATATCAATGTTACCTTAATATAGATTTTCCTCATTAAAACTAAAGTTAAGCCTCTTTTTATGTTTTTTGGTCATTTGGATTTCCTCTTCTATAAAATCCTATTTCTACCTTCTGTCTTTTGTAAGAATTGTTTCAGGAATGGTAAGTTAGTTCATTTTCAGGAAATCTATGAACATAATTAATTATCTCAACAAAAAAATGGAGAGAAGTAAAGGAAGATATTAAGAAATTCCCAGAATGTATTGGGCAAAATTCAGCAGCTAACTAAAATAGGGAAAACTTAAGACAATTTAAGTATGATAAAGACTTTAACCAAAAGCAAACATCATGCCAAACGGTGATGTATCAAAGCCATATCTATTCAAATCAGCAACAAAACAAAAACGCCAAACATCACCATCATGATTAAATGTTTTTATAAGTTCTATACAAGAAAATTAAATAATCAGTAAAAATATCATAAAAGATAAAATTATCTATATCAGCAAATTATACAATTATTTTAAAAATCAAAGACTAGATATTTTATAAACTGTAATTCTTACAGAAACTTCATAAGGTGACAATATCAGATATACATCAGTAGTTAACATACAATTACCTTATGACCTAGCAATTACATTCTTGGGTATTTATACAAGAAAAATGAAAGCATGTCCACAAAAACATTTGCAGGATTGTTCAACTGTAGCTTTGTTCCTAATAACCATAAACTAAAAATGATTCAAATGTCCATTAAGAGGTAAATGGATGAATAAAATACGGTGCTTTCATACACTGAAATATTCTCAGTAATAAAAAGAACAAAGTACCGAGAATAAACACAGCAACACCAATTGACAAAACTCAAACAAAGTGAAAAAAGTCAACACGAAAGAGCACATCTGTATGCGTCAGTTTCTATTAAATTCTAGAATAGGCAATACTAATCCACAATGATCAAAATCAAAACAATAATTGCTGCTGAGGGGGAAGAGATATGGGGACTTTCTAGAGTTGTGGCAAAGTCCTGTATCTTGACTGACAGAGCAGTTGTATACACACATGTATACCTTTGTCAAAACTCACTGAATTGTACACTTTAGATCTGAGGATTTTAGGGGCACCTGGATGGCCCAGTCAGTTAAGCATCTGACTCTTGATTTCCACTCAGGTTATGGTCTCAGGGTTGTAAGATCGAGCCCTGACTCAGGCTCTGTGCCATGCTCTCATGCTTAAGACTCTCTCTCTCCCTTTCTCTCAAATAAATCTTAAAAAAAAAGGGGGGGTCCTGAGGATTTTATCACATATAAATCATACCTCAGTGTAAATCATATCTCAATCATACATCATTTGGGAGGGAAGAGTTAAGGAAGCAGAAATCAGAAACTTTACACATTGCTGCTAGGAATATAATATACATTGCTGCTGTACAGTCAGTTTGGGAAATAGTGTGATATTTTCTCAAAAACAGTAAAATGAACCAGCAATTCCACTCCTAGATGCCTACCCAAGAGAAATGAAAACATCTGTCCACACACAGACTTGCATCTGAAGTTCACAGCAACGCTATTTTCAATAACCAAAAACTGGAGACAATCTAAATGTCTAACAACTAATGAACGGATAGGCAAAAAGTGGTATAACATACAATAGTCTATTATTTAGCAGTAATGGAATGAAATACTGATACATGCTACAACATGAAGGAACCTCAGCAACATCATGAGAAGTGAAATACCCTAGTCACAAAAGATCACATATTATATGATCCCATTTATGTGAAATGTCTAGAATAAGCAAATTCACTGAAATGAAAAATAGATTAGTGGTTGCCTGGGGCTTGGGGTGGAGATGGGAACAGAGATTAATTATAAATGGGCATAAGGGATCTTATTAGGATGTTCTAAATCTGATTAAAAATGACAATTGTACTACTCGGTAAATTTGCTAAAAATCATTTAATTGGGGGTGCCTGGGTGGCTCAGTGGTTAAAGCCTCTGCCTTTGGCTCAGCTCGTGATCTCAGGGTCCTGAGATTGAACCCTCCATGGGGCTCTCTGCTCAGCAGGGAGCCCGCTTCCCCCTCTCTCTCTGTCTGCCTCTCTGCCTCCTTGTGATCTCTGTCTGTCAAATAAATAAATATAATCTTTTAAAAAAATCATTTAATTGTGCACTTCAAATAAGTGATTTTCATGATACACAAAACAGATACTTAAATAAAATGGTTTTTTAAAAGTTAAGGAAAAAATTGAAGAATCTTCCCAATTTATTGACAGCAGGAATCCAAGGATGTTAATTAAGTTTCATATGTGTTAGAAACACATTTATGAAAAAACGAAAAGGAAAAGTAGAGCAGATTGTCGAATCTCCTCTCCAACTCTTTTTAAAAGAAGTTCATTCGCTCATTCATTCATTTGACCCTCTGGAATGGGAATAAAATAGAAAGCAATGTAAACTCAACCTATCTTGTTCTTATATTCAAAACAGGAAACAGACCCTAAAAACAATCAACTAATAAATGTTTACAAATAATAAATCAAATAAATAAAGGGCTAATAAAAATCACTTTTCTCTATACTAATAATAACCAGGTAGAAAGAAAAAAAATTTTTTTTAAGATTTTATTTATTTATTTGACAGAGAGAGATCACAAGTAGGCAGAGAGGCAAGAGTGGGGGTTGGTGGGTGGGGAGCAGGCTCCCTGTTGAGCAGAGAGCCCTATGCCGGGCTCGATCCCAGGACCCTGAGATCACGACCTGAGCCAAAGGCAAAAGCTTAACCCACTGAGCCACTCAGGCGCCCCAAAAGAGAAAAATTTTAAATTCCATTTACAGGGGTGTCCGGGTGGCTCAGTCGATTAAGCATCTGCTTAGATCATCACCTAGCCACCCTGGGACTGAGCTCCATCCTGGGTCTGGGGCTCTCTGCTCAGTGGGAAGTTTGCTTTTCCCTCTCCCCCACCCCCACCCCAGCTTGTGCTATCTCTCTCAAATGAATAAACAAAATCTTAAAAATAAGCAAAGAAACAAATAAATAAAATTCCATTTACAAAACTATAAAATATTGTGGAATTTTACAAATCTTATATGAAGACAACTATATTAGAAAAACATAAAAGAAGATGAATAAATGGAAATACATTCCATGCTTGTGAATCAGAAGATCTAATGCAATTCTAGTTAGAATCCTAATGAGGTTTTGGAGCTAAATGATTTATATCACATATTTGAAAAATAAAAATCTGGAAAGAATCATGAAAATTATGAAAAATAAGAAGAGTGAAGAGTATCTCTACTATATTTCAATTTCTGTTAACAACAATGCTTTCAAACGTTATACTGGCCTAACTATAGAAGATAGATCAGTGGAGCAGAACAGAATATATGGGGAAAGATGGCTTTATAAACAGTGATGGCAATTCATTGCATAGGGCAGAATAATTATGCTGACACAATTGGCTATCCAACTGGAAGAAAATACAGAATAATTCCAGTGGATTTAAGACTTTAAAGTTATAATCATAATAGACAAAGAATGCCTATGAATTATAGAGGAAAACAATACCCAAAAGAAAAATGTGATGATGCCTTTTTATTTTTACCATAAACAAGACTGAAATATGTTCAAGATTATTTTCTAAAGGCTATTGTAAAACTCTGTGGGAAGAAGCAGACTTGTTTTTTTTTGTCTTGTTTCTTGATTTAATACAAAAATTGTTTCTGGAAATTTTGGTAAAGGGCCATTTGTGGAATAAGTGATTCCTACAGAGTTCACATTCCAATATTTATTGAATTGCAAGTATGTGCAAAATTCTTGGAGATGTGTTTGATGAATATATTTGGCACCTATATATAAATTAAAGTAATTTTTCAAAGAAAAAAACAAAATACAGTAAGTGACAAATGATTTCTTTTTTTTTTAATTTTTTATTTTTTAGAAACATAATATTTTTATCCCCAGGGGTACAGGTCTCTGAATCACCTATATGTTGCCTCCAAGAAACTCATTTTAAGCCCGAAGACACCTCCAGATTTAAAGTGAGGGGGTGGAAAAGAATTTACCATGCTAATGGACATCAGAAGAAAGCAGGAGTGACAAATGATTTCTAAAAACTGGATTAAAAAATCAGGTTTGGAGTTGGGGATTACTCTGTTAGGGTGTTTGATCTACCTTTGGGCTAGTGTATTGGTAAGAAAGAAGCAAATTCACAAGCAGAAACTAGGCTAAGCATGCTTCTCTCTAGCTGTTATTTTCCCTCCTTCCCTCCTTCTTTCCCTTCTTTCCTTCTTTTCTCCCTTCCCTCCCATCTCTTTGTTTCTAAAAAAATACTTATAAAAATGATCATGTTAGGTAAAGTTCTCATAGACAGCCAAGGGAGAAATTGATACCACCCTTATGTTAACTACTCAGCAGTAGTATTAAGACAGCCAGTCAGGTAAGTGGGACATAGCTTTAAGGAACCTGAACAGAAATTAGTATCAAGGAGTGATGGCAGTTCCTCATAGTCACTTAAAACTCTGCCTGAATGGAGCAGGATCCCTGGCCAGCCAGCTGAGAGCAGAAGCAAGTGGTAAACTCAGCATTTTATGCTGCTGGTATTAGTTGGATTATGCTGTCAACTGGCATAACCCTACCTGGTAATGTTGGTTTAACAACTGAACAACGCATAATTAAAGACGAGATATAGGGCTTCCTGGGTGGTTCAGTCATTAAGCATCTGCCTTTGACTCAGGTCATGATCTGAGGATCCTGGGATCCAGCCAGACATGAAGCTCCCTGTTCTGTGGGAAGCCTGCTTCTCCCTCTCCCGCTCCCCGCTGCTTGTGTTCTCTCTCTCGCCGCGTCTCTCTCTGTCAAACAAACAAACAAATAAAATATTAAAGATGAGAAATAGAAGAGGATGACTTGGCCTACGGTATGGTACAGGGGAAATTCACAGTATTAATGTACAGAACACAAGCACTTTGAGGGCAAAGACGTAGTCTGCCTTATTTAGCAGTGGATCCCCAATTCTGGCACATGGTAAGCACAGGCAGGAATGAATGGGCACTCTGACCTAGCCATGTCAAACCCTTTCGTAGGGCCAAATGATGTACAAGAGCCCTGGAGGGTTAGTCACTGTGGACCTCCCTACACAGGAATGAGGTAAGAGGGCTTGAGTGTTGGGAGTTCCGCACACCTTTCAAAGATCTGAAGTTGTGTGAAGGACCAATAGCAGGTAGGTGAGTAAGAAGGTGTAACCAGCCAGATCTTAAGCCTGGGAGAGAAAGCTCTGGACTCTGGATCTCTTACTGCCTTTTCTCAGGAAGGGCTTTTATCTTCACATTGAAGTGTTACAGAGATTCAAGTGTACGTTTAGAGAAGAGGAGAAAAAGTAGCTTGCTGTCATGTCTGTTTCCCTTCCAGACTCCAAGGTTTCTGAGTGAAGAGTCCTTCTTTTTTCATCTCTATATAACCAGTACCTAGTGTAAAAGCAAACTCGTCACTCCCTCTCACAAAGATGCCAGCTGTTTGGGGACACATGCTAACTATAATCTGTCTGCGTCTCTAGCCACGTACTCCTTCTTCTTTGGGTAATTGGTATGCTAGACTTACTACACAAGGTAGATGAAAGCAGCCAGTAATGAATGCATTTATGCTCAGTCCAAAGTAGAAATAAATATCAAATGAAGGACAGAAGAACGGAAGGAAAAATTGATGCAAAGAAGCAAGAAGGGAAGGAAAAAATCTATCATAAAGCCCAGTGCTCCATTCCAGCAGTCTTGGTATTATAATTTTAAAAATATAAATATACAAACAACAACAAAGAGAAGCAATCGTATTGCTAGTTCCATGAGAACGGGCTGCGACATAAGCCTTACCGTCTACTCCTGATGGATAAGAACAGAGGGTTCCCTGGCTGAGGTACCACAAAAGAAGAAAACAATTATTGAATGTTGTGTGTGCAGATCTTAAGTTATAAAGGAAAGGAAGCATCAGAATCTTGCTCTTCATAGGAAAACTGTATATCACACTTCCTTAATGTGATTATGTTTTTAAGACAACAGTAAAGACTTATTTCTAGTTTCCACCACATCCCATCTAAGAGTGACTGTGACTGAGTCCACACTAACAGACCTGCCTAACCTGGAACATTGCCAGTCATGCTGGCAAAGGGAAGAGAGAACAGGACACGCCATGCAAACACTCCCAAGGCTTCCATTTGAAACTGGCATGTTGCTTCTGCTACTAGGCCACAGGCCCAGACAATTCAAAGAGCCATGTTTGACTTCAGCATGGCAGGAACACACATTCTTCCTGTAGAGAGGCACCCTCAGGGAGGGCACTCAATTTTTGAGAACAGGTATCTTGATCTGGATTTCAGTCTCAAAGTGAAATATCTCATCATCAAGAATAAATCTGGGTGATTATGTTTTAAATCTTGTATTTGATGGACAAGACACGTGACCTCTCTCAGCCTCAGTTTGTCTCAAAAATGGCACCATGTGGTTTGAGCTCAGATCCTTATATTTAGAAGAGCTCATCATTAAGCCCACTTCTATTATGGAAATGAAAGCTTCTGACCAGGATTCACTTGTAGGTACAATAGTGTTTCATCCCCTCATAACAGACAGACACATAATTGGGATTCTTCTCAGATACCCATTTTGGTTCACTCAGGACCTGACCTAGTGCTTGGTCCACATCCAACGTTTCTACACAGCTGAGCATTGCTGAGGCAGTCTGAGCCTAAAACCCTTTCAGCACAAATGTTACCAGTGATTGACTTTTGTTACAACTTCCTGGCTCCTGTCAGCCAAATGCCAGTAACTGTTTCTCCTCACCAGTCTCAAAGACTGCCCCATCCCACCTTCCATCTTCTTTTCCTCAAGGTCTAGGAGAGAACCGCCCACTGAGTTGCTGGCTTCCATTTCTTGTACCTGGACCCTCAGCTGGCCTCACTCCTCAGTCCTACACTGGGGTCCTCAAAACAGAAGGCTCACAGAGGCCAAGTCTTACCAGTTAAGTAGAAAACAAGGACCAAGAAACCACCAGGAGAAAGGGACCCTGAATCCTTCACTTTCTCACCAGGAAAACAGAAGTGTGCATTCTCAAATTTTATCTCTCATGATTTGAACAAAAATGAGAGGCCCTCCTTGAGAAGGACAGAAAGGTGAGGAAGGTGTTTGACCAAGAACTATAATGTGGAAATCTCAGTCATGCATTAGTAGCTAGTTCTAAATAATATGATCATCAATGTAACTGACAGCATATAGCCAGAGGAGGCAATCCAATATAAGTGAACTAATTCAGCGCAGTCTGATATCTATTATTTACATACTGAAGAACGTCTATCAAAACTATCTTTGTTTTATCAAAGTTAGTGTTGTGTGTGTTTGCAGTAGGTTAAAAAAATAGAAAATTTTTAGATAGATATGGATAGAACCATATCCAACGATCAATAAATAGAAATAGAAATACATACCATCTTCTTTTAACTTTCATATTATAAAAACATTATTATTTCCTTTTTAAAGGTGAGGAAACTAAGTCACAAGGAAGTTAAGTTACTTTGCCAAGATCAAAAAGCTAATGAGTGATAGGGCTGGGATTTGCTGCAAAGCCCGTGTTCTTTATTTTATTTTATTTATTTGACACAGAGAGAGAGAGAGAGAAGGAATACAAGCAGGGGGAGTAGGAGAAGGAGAAGCAGGTTTCCCACTGAGCAGGGACCCCAATGCGGGGCTCGATCCCTGAACCCTGGGATCATGATCTGAGCCGAAGGCAGACGCTTAACAACTGAGCCACCCAAGCGCTCCCACGATCTGTGTTCTTAACCACTCTACAAAACTCTTTCTGGGTTTCTCTTCATCACATATGACCTGGCAATAGGAAAATCTGTGTCAAATTAGAATGACTCTCAGTTACTTACCTATAATTGCTATGTGCTCATAGAAAGAGAAATAATTTTAAAGTCTAAGCAAAACACGAATATATATAAATAACTTGAACAAAACCAAACCCTGTAATCCATTCTCCCATCTGTCATAAACACATCTAAAACACATCACTGCTTTTGCTATCCCAGAATACAAACAACTATTTTATTTCATTCTTATTCATTGATTAGGTAGTAGCTGAAAGTATCTATTTTGTGATCTAGATAACCTAGACTTGACTCTGGAAAGAAGAGAATATTTAGAATTTATGATATAAATTGAATAAAATATTATGAATTTTTGATATGACGTTTCCTTTTGAACTGATTTAAAACAAGTTTACTATTTCCTCATAAAAATAAGCATGTTATGGTAGAAAATTTTAAAATACAATCTAAGTAAAAACTCATGGCCCAGTGAAAACCAATATAGACACTGTGGTATATACCCATTCAATTTTATTTCTGTGTCAATACTAGCTACCATTTATTGGGCATTTGAAGATTGTCAGTTACTATGCCAAGCATTTATGTTTCTTGTTTAATTTTTACAAAAACCTACAAGGCAAGTACTATTATTATTATTTCTACTTTTGTGGTAACTGAGGCTTAGAGAGCTCCAGAAACTTGCTCTCAGCCAAGGTTCCAAGCTAGTACTAGAAGGATTGCTAATCCTAGCCTCTCAGGGAGGCAGGCACCCCATCTATAATCAGGCACTGTGTTGGGTAGAGGCTTAACAAATATGGTTAACATTCACTTCCTCCAGTCTTATCCCTTTTTATACTTGAATACAATTTCCTGGTTTATCAACTCAAGGTTTCTCAATTTGAGCAATAATGACCTTGGTGGCTGAATGATTCCTTGTTGTGGGAACTGTCCTGTGCCATGTAGGACACTGGGATGTTTAGCATCCCTGGCCTCTATGCACTAGTGCCAGTAGTCTTGGTATCTGCCTATGGCAATGATGGTGCTCCAGACCATGAAACTGCTAGCAATCATGCAATTCTGCAGCTCTTCCAGGGAGACCAAATATGGTTACGTTTGCACAGGGGAGCAATTTATGGAAGTAGTTGGAAATACTCTACATTTTCAGGCTACCTTCTTTATCAAGATTGAAAGTCAGTGCAGAATTGATAGTAAAAGGATGGTGTTCTAATTAGTGGGGTTAAAGGAGAAGTATTCTTTGCCCTTGTGACTGATTGGTTTAGGAAGATGGTTTCATTTCTAGAGGAAGGAGGAAGTCCTTACTTTTTTTTGTTTTCCTCCCCAAGGTGAAAAATTTCAAGCTGAATGACAATTAGCACTCATCTGGCACTTTATAAATTGTGATGTAGCCTCGCTAGTCAAGCTGTGAATGTATATTGTTTGCACTTAATCCTTAACTGTATTAACGTTCAGCTTACTAAACTGACTGCCTCAAGTTCAGGCAAGTTATAATGCCTCATCATGACAACCAAAAATGCCTCCAGACATTGTGGAGGGAGAGGTGAGAGCAAAACTGCCCCCATTTGAGAACTAGTGCAGTTTAA
Source organism: Mustela erminea (assembly GCF_009829155.1). NCBI lineage: Eukaryota > Metazoa > Chordata > Mammalia > Carnivora > Mustelidae > Mustela > Mustela erminea. The sequence continues at coordinate 73,186,216 of NC_045619.1, read as the reverse complement.
TAGACTCTGGAACAATCTTTGGAAACTCATAATACCACAGCCCATTAACTAAGATCTTACTCATAGAAAAAAGTCAATAAAGATGATCTACAGATTTCCTTTATAAAGAGCCCCTTAAGGCTTCTTGAATGGTCCGCAGGTACTTCTTTGCAGTTTCTAGGTATTTTGCATTCTTCCATGGTGTTCACCTTGAGGCTAACTGCCAAATTCTCTTGACAAATGATTTTTGACAGAGCATCTCCTCAAATACTTCTATATGAATCTGAACCGTTAATCCTGTAGTCTCATTTCAAATATTTCTTCAACTAATTCTTGTCTTTCTTCTCATAATATTCTATTTTATACTTATGAACCCAGTTCATCTTTATTGCAGGTTCTCTGAGCTCCGATGTGAAATTCAAGCTCTCACTGCATGCTTTGTCTAACTTGCCATGGTCCCCTCTGGATCTTTCTCAAGGGGAGATGTCCCTGCATTTCAGCAAAATCAGGGTACTGTCAGCCAAGTATGCCCCTAGGATTCTAGGCTTACCACTTCACCTACACTGCCAGGATGCCCAGCAATCAAGGAGCTCATTAAAACTAACTTTGATGAGGGGCCTAAATACTGACAATTAGCTTCTATGACCTTCTAAAATCCATTTGCCTCTTGATCTTTTTCCCACAGTAGTCAGATTGTTTTCTATAGTGTTAATGGATTCACTTTTGTCCTCTCAGTCCCTTGAAGAGCAAAGTTTCTCTTTAACTATCAATATGCTATCGAAAGGGATTTCTGGACCCAGGATGCAGTGTTCCTCCTTTGACCTCATAACTAAGGAACTGAGACAGAAGGATAGGTTATATTTGTATTTCACTAATTACCTTAATCGTCTCTATAACAAACACCATAAAGTTTCATTTAACAAAGGAATTATCTCAACCTATTTTACTTTCCTCCATGCTACAAAAAATTTGGAGTCTCAAATACTGACTGGTTCAATGTTAATAAAAAAAGGGAAAGGAGACAAAAACAGATTATATGGTAGTAATGTGTGTTTTATATAACTATCCTTCAATAAAGTTGGTTAAGAATGGAAAACAAAAACAAAAATAAAAAAAGATTACATGGTAGTAAACTTTCTTTAGTCTTTCACTTTTGAACTACATATTCTGATTTATCTTCAGTTTACTTAGTAGGAAGAACCAACTGTTGAGGGCACTGGTGAAAATTGGTGCATAATAGCCAGGCCCATTAAAATTGGGGAGAAAAAAAAAGTATAAAAGTACACCAATACCATTGGTAAACAAGATACATTCCATAAATTATTAGGACTATTATCAGAAGCTGCTACAATAGACAAATCTGTACATTTTAATGGTTTAACTCAACAAATGTTTATTTTCCACTCAGGTAAAGGCCAAAGTAGACTGGGCAGCTATCCTCAAGTGTGCCATCTTGAATATACCACCTCCGAGTTCATTTCAGCAGAGGAAGAAAGCGATAAAGGAAACACATGGGCTCTTAACTGCCTTGGCCTAGAAGTGCCACTAGTGAACTCTGTTCACAGATCACTGTCTAAACTGGACTGAGGGTCCTAACTCAACTAGAAGGGAAGCTAAGAAATATGAGGGGCACAATGGAGTATTTGGTGAGCACTAAAATCCATGTTCAAAAGATATATTTCCAGGGTGTCTGGCTGGCTCATTGGTAGACCATGCAGCTCTTGATCTCAGTACTATAAATTTGTAAATTTGAACCCCACAATGGGCATAGAGATTACTTAATAAAATCTTTAATAAAAAATGATTATTTCAAAAAAAGATATATTTTAATTGCTAGAAATGGCAATGTTTTACATTCTACATAATAAAATTAAAATTAAAATTAAAAACTATAGGAAAATACCATGTTGCTACCAATAGTGATCTCTATAGTATGATTACAGGTAATTTTTTTTTTAATTTTATTTATTTATTTGACAGAGAGAAATCACAAGTAGATGGAGAGGCAGGCAGAGAGAGAGAGAGGGAAGCAGGCTCCCTGCTGAGCAGAGAGCCCGATGCGGGCCTTGATCCCAGGACCCTGAGATCATGATCTGAGCCGAAGGCAGCGGCTTAACCCACTGAGCCACCCAGGCGCCCTGATTACAGGTAATTTAATGTTATTCTCTATGTACTTTCTTATTGCCAAATTCTCTAATGCCATGGCCAAATAGAATAATCATGTATTAATAATTTATATCAGGGGCACATGGATGGCACAGTTGGTTGAGCATCTTACTCTTGGTTTCAGCTCAGGTTGTGATCTCGAGGTCCTGGGATCAAGCTCCCATTGGACTCCATGCTCAGCTGAGTCTGCTAAAGTTTCTCTCTCCCTATGCCCCTCCCTCTGTGCTCTCTCTCTCTCTCTCTCTCTCAAAAAAATAAATAAATAAATCTGAAAAAAAAAAAAGAATTTATATCAATCCATGCTTGCTTCAGCAGCACATACACTAAAACAACAACAAAAATTTATATCAATCTAATAAAACTAGAATACAATCCACCTCAGGACCTTGTGTACTAATAAACCCTCAATTGCCATATGAATAAATGAAAAGGAAACTAGAAGAATTAAACAATGAGATCTGTTACTCTTACATGACAAATCTATTAAATGGAAAATTAAAATTTTACTTATTAATCGAAGAATCTCCATTTCCTACTAGAAAACAAAAATTTGACGAATGAGGGTTAGAATTACAATAGGCAGCATTTATTGGTCAGTTACCATTAGTCAGGCACTGTGCTAAGCATATCACCCTTTTTATCTCAAACTTCTACCTTGAAACAAGATTTTGCTGATTTACAGATTTGGAAATTAGAGCACATAGAGCAGAAAGACGACTTGACTTCAGACAGCATGACTCTACCTGTCAATTATTTTCTGGCACTGAAAAATCCTCACCCGCATCGGGCTCTCTGCTCAGCAGGGAGCCTGCTTCCTCCTCTCTCTCTCTCTGCCTGCGTCTCTGCCTACTTGTGATCTCTCTCTGTCAAATAAATAAATAAAATCTTTAAAATGATTTATTAAAAAAAAAAATCCTCACCTACATCAACATTCTTCCCAAGACTGCTCATGGAATACAGACTTTTTTTTTTTTGAATATAGACTTTTTAAAAAATATTTTATTTATTTATTTGACAGACAGAGATCACAAGTAGGCAGAGAGGCAGGCAGAGAGAGAGGAGGAAGCAGGCTCCCTGCTGAGCAGAGAGCCCGATGTGGGGCTCCATCCCAGGACCCTGGGATCATGACCTGAGCTGAAGGCAGAGGCTTAACCCACTGAGCCACCCAGGCGCCCCTGGAATATAGACTTTTAAGGAAATCAAATAGATACAATAGGCTGTGCTTACTATCCATCCCAACTTCTTTTTAATGAGTCTTCTTTCCAGCAGAGGCCAGAATATTTTCTAGACTCCTTTGTGGCTAGGTTTTTGAGTATGATTTAAGGTGACCACAGACATACTCACTTGGGATTTAGAAGGGGAAAGGGAGGCTGAGGTCACAGCTGTTTCTGCAATGGAGCATGGTCATGGAGGTAGCTTCCTCCTCAGTGACAGGGCTACCAAAGATTATTCCCTCACCTCAAGGGTGCTGAAGGACCCATTTGCTGGTGCATGCTGTAGCAGGCACAGCATGGTTCTGGAACCAGCAACAGTATTTGAGGTTTCCTGATCATGGTGGTTTTCTTCCTACAGTAGTTGGAGGTATAACTCTGAAGCTGATGTCTTCCCAATGTCAAAAAGTTAAACAAAAATCCACAGAACATTAGAAATGCATTAAGAAAATATTCACCAGGAGGCATCTATTTGCCAGACACTATACTGTCCTTGGTGGTGGGACCATAATGACAAGCAAAATATACACATCCCTACAGCTAGGGAGCTTACAGCCTAGTTGGGAAAGCAGAAATTAATGAAAATATTTATTACAAATAAATATTTATTTACAAACTCTAATTACTTAAATTTCTGCCTGCTTTCATTTTATCCTATTTTGTAGGTAGTGAATACTATTAGAAATTTCTAGAATTCATATTGACTGAGTGATTAGTCCAGTTTATTGTTCTCAACGTTCAAACTAGGGTAAGTTGCAATCAGGCATTTAGATACCAAATAAAGACAAATTGAACCAGTAATGATGACGATGCAAAACTTCCAAGAAGACCTTCTTCTGGCAAATGGCTACAACTCAACAATTACGGTAAGCAAAACTATTCTCTGCTAAAGACAAAGAGAAAAAAAATAAAATCATGATGTCAGTGCTATAGAAAGTAATTGGTCATATTGACATACTGTTAATGGAGTGTATGTCTCTGGCTGAATAATATTGATTTCACTAATGTTCTTTCTAGTGTCAGCTCCCTTTCCTTTGTTATACAGCATGCCATCTTTCAGCTTGGAAGGATCACTACTTAGCATTATGATGGCTAATGATTTGGCAGTGGGTATCATCAGACTCAGATCTCTTACCATCTGGGGGTTCAGTAAGTCATGTAAAAGACTGGATTTAGGAATGTGTCTGAAGACATAATGACATCCAAATCATTTCTTTCTGGATCTGAACAGATTATGAACAACTACTGTATCATTGACTATTACTGTATCATTAAGACTCCCAGAAAAAAGATAAAGATAGCTCATAGAGTCAGAGTAAACCTACATCATAAAAATGTTTTTTTTTTAAAAAAAAGATGATGTTAGATATTTATAAAGTTGTGTCAGTCTTACTGCAAATAAAGCAGACTTAGAACTTTAAAGCACAACTGAAACAACTTTCACTTGTTTTAACTTTTCATTACATAAGGAGAAAAAGGGAAACATTATATATACCTATATATGTATGTGTGTGTGCCAGAGATATCTGACATTTAATTATACAAAAATATGTTTTATCTTTAACAAGCAGGAACATCTACCCATCTCGTGATCTACTACCCATAATCCACATAAGCTCTAAATTGTTGCATGAATGTAGGAATATGAAACACAAAAACAGTTTTAATTGTCACCACTGAATTTCAAGATGATTCAGATTATCATCCTAAATTATAAGAATTAAAAGTAATTTGAGTTAGCTAGCTCTTATTACCCAGATTTGACACTGAAAAACTCATACTCCCTGATTTTCCAAAATCTGTAGTAAGGCTCAATTTTTCTTTTTTTTTTTAAAGTGAGGTGCTTTTATTTTCAGGTAAATGAACATAACTTCAATAAGACTGGTTACTTTTATTTTAACCATATTTATGGAAATATCTCTAAAGTATACAATAGATTTTTAAAAATAGCTTGCATCAGCTTAGTTTTTTAACAATAAAATCTTTTCTTAACTACAAAGGGTATTTATAAATCTCTTGTCAAAAGAGGCTCTGTAAGGCATGCTGGGAGAGATTCTCCTTGCTGTGGGGTCCACCTCTGAGGGATTAGCCAGAGCTGCCTAATAAAGGTAGGCTGGATTCCAGAAGAGGATAATATGCAGAGTGAGCTAAGCCAGTGGTTGGCACATGGCAGTGGGAGGGATAATGCCTGCCATTTGTTGACTACAAAGTATGTGCCAGACCAAACCACAGGCTAAGAATGTGTTAGATATTATACACACATGTTATCTAAACTTATAATAACTGGGCATTATCATCCCCATTTTGTGGGGGCAAATATGGAGGTTCAGAGAGTTCACAAACTAGGAAAGGTGGAATCCACGGCCTGTTGGGTCCAACCGATTCTATCTAAGGAAAGCTCTGTGCTTGAAGTGGGCAATTGTGCGTCTTCTCCTGAAAGAGAACCCCAAACTACAGGTAGAAATTAACTGCCCTATTTCCTCTGCAGGAGTAGCAAGATAAGCTGGGAAGAACGTCAAAGCACCAGGTAAACAGGCAGGGTGCAAGCCAGAGTTCTGTCAAAGGAATGGTTAGTACAGGGACTCTGACTTGGGGACACACATATCCAGTAATAACAGACACACACCACAGAGTGGATCTTTGGTTGCAAGATCATTGCAGAGTCCCACCTGCTGGTGAACTGATTCTCCCTGAATGTGCCTTGGCAGGACTGGCTTTTGGAACCAAGTGGCTGATGCTGCACTAACAGGATAGTGATGGCTGAAGCTAATGGGACAGGGAGGACACAGGTGACTGCACCTTGACGTTAGAAGAATGCTGGAGAGGAGTGCTGAGCTGTGTAACATCCGTATCTACAGGAAATAGCTGTGGACCACTAGACTTTTCACAGTTCTTCTCTCTCCCCTCCCTGCTAGCCTACAAGTAGCGACTTTTGCTGTCAGAATGCCTGACCAGCAGCTTCTGCCTCCCCTCCTCTCCCCACCAGGCCTCTCCAAAAGGTGCATCTTACCAGCTCATCTAGAAGCTAGAAAACTGGGAAACCAAACTTGTTTGATGGGGTGCAAATTACACACACATTAATGGTCCCATTCTTTCATTCACTCACTCAACAAACATTTCTTCAGCATTTTTAATCAAGAGTGGCAGGCATCATGCAAGCCTTTTGAAAAGAATACCAAAGACCGCGCACATTCCTGCATTCAAAGAGCTGAGAAACCAGTGGGGATGGAGAGCAGGGAATACAAACATGAAGCTGAGGGATGTCCCAGAGCTCTGCGCAAGTGTGGAAATCACACAGAAATGGAGGCAAAGCCATCAAGAGAGTCATGGCAGGCTGGTCACAAACTCACAGTGTGAGCTTCTCTACCATACACCACCAAGGACCAAGTCTGCCACCTACGGAATTTAAAAGACGAACACCTAATACTTGTTGAGTGCTTACTATAGGTCAGAGGTGCTCTTCCCACACATTAACTCATTTTGTTCTTATAACCTCAAGAGTAGCTATTATTTTTATTTTCCTTTTACTTCAGGAAACTGAGCCATGGAGAAGTTAAGTAATATGCCAAATGTCATAGAGCTAGAGCCAGGATCTAAAAAAACCAGGCTGTCTAATTCCAGAGCCCACACCTTAACCATTTAACAGTATTATTGTCCCAACCATTAGCACATAGAGAAGTGCCCAATAATTAATGGCCAAACTAAAATTAAATAAACTGAGGGACATGTTTTATTTGGCTAAAGGCCTTGGCTTCTTTTCAGGTTGTGAAGGTACAGATATAAGGGAGGCTAGCAAGGCCATCAGTCCATTGTCAATTCAGTAAGCAAACACACTCCCAACTTATAAACCAGGCATGTTCCCAATATTAATCTATAGGCTTGTACCCTGAAAATATTTCCTCAAATATTATGAAATGGGGCAAAGTGTCCTATCTACTCACCAAAAGTTATTTTAATCCATAATGCTGCTAAAATATCACACCTTTGTAACACCAGACATCAAAATACCAAAATCCCAAAGGGAGCTTCTGGTCAGACAAAAATTTTAGGTAAAAGTAGAATTATTATGTTTACTTTCCCTTCAGTAGAAATGGTAACATTTATCAAGTGCTTATTACCTACTTTATTTGTACAGTCTCATTTGTCTTCAAAACAACCCTTTTAAGTATTATTTTTCCCATTTGCATATAAAGAGACTGACACAGGGGGAGGTAATTTGCCCAAGATCACATAGCCAGTCCAAGGCAGATGGAGGATCTGGCCCAGGCATTTGGGGTCCAGAGCCCACATTCTCAATCACAACACCATAATGAATATGGGAGGCAGGATTTTTTTCCGTGTGAATAGGTGAAAAAGTAAATCTCAAAGATGAAATTCACTAAGCTATGGCCAATAAAGATGGAGCGGGGAGAGACCGATGAAACACCTAGGAAATGAAGAGTCATGCTGAAAGAATAAAGAAACGTGGCAAGGAGATTTGGGATCAGACGGTTCCGGGCACTATCCAATAGGCAGCCCGGAGCACTCAGGAATCCGGGTTGTTCCAAAAGCAGAAAAACATGAAGAGCACCCTTGACTTACCACTTTTAATATTTAGACATAGAATGTGTGGGCTTTCATTTGCCCTCTTGTCCTGGCCCCCTAAAATGTTTAGGGGTGGTCTGAAATATCTGTTAATACAAACTATCCAAAAAGAGTAACAACACACCTGCATTTGCTCTGAAACATAGAAGTCTGTCCTACCAACATTTCAGCTCTTCTAGAGAGGGTAAACTCCTTAGCATCATCAGAGTGGGCCTAGGTCCTTCATTAATGTCTGCATGTGTACGTAAAGAATACTATCAAAAGGCATATGCATAGGGATGCCTGGGTGGCTCGGTCGGTTAAGCGACTGCCTTCGGCTCAGGTCATGATCCTGGAGTCCCAGGATCGAGTCCCATATCGGGCTCCCTGCTCGGCCGGGAGTCTGCTTCTCCCTCTGACCCTCCCACTTCGCATGCTCATTCTCTCTCTCACACTCTCTCTCTCAAATAAATAAATAAAATCTTTAAAAAAAAAAAAAAGGCATATGCATAAAGAGTGAAACTCAAATTGATACACAGAAGCTGGGGTCAAGTCCTTATCTCTGAAAATAAGATTCCAGACTCAAAATAATTATAATAGGCAAAAGAACTTTCTAAAGACTTTAATTACCCAAATCAATACCTAATATTTTTAAAACATGCTAATTAACATCCAACTTAATTGGGTTTTAAGCCTGTGAAAACTGGACCTTTGGTTTAGAAAAATAATTACAATGTACACATACATACCATATGTAAATGCAATTATATTCTAGGCAACAGTGCAAAGTGTTTTGTATTTACTGACTCATCTGGTGTATGTTTATGTGTCTGTCTCTATCTCTGTGTCCATCTCTCTCTCTCTCCTTATATATATAGAGTGTGCATATATATTTATGTACATGTATGTACATATGTATATATCCACACAGAGTATATGTACATAGTTTATGTGCGGATATCTACATCCACACATATACATACGTGCGGATATATATATCCACACATATACATATATGCATACGTCTATCTCACACACACACACACACACACACACACACACACACGAATGTATCCAGGTCAACAACATTTAATTTATGCTAATCCAGGGATAATCAACCTCAGCAGTATTGACATTTGGATCAGATAATTCTTTGTTTTGGGGGGCTGTCTTGTGCACTGTAGGACATTAAGCAGTATCCAGGCATCCCTACAGACGCAGGTAACAACTCCTAATTGTGACAACCAAAAACGTCTCCAGACATTGCCAAATGTCCCCTGAGGTAAGGAGGAAGGGAGGGCAAAACTGCTTCCAGTTAACAGTCATTCACGTATACTAACTCATTCTATATATGCATATACATCTAGAGGGTGTGGGTGTGTGTGTATACATCTCTATCACATATATATTGGGGGGGATAATGTGTAAGTGTATACATGATAAATATGTATAGATAGACAAATACATAAAATCCTTCAAGATAGGCACTATGATTAACATACACATTTTACATGGGGCACCTGGCTGACTCAGTCAGTAGCACATGCAACTCTTGATCTCGAGGTCGTGAGTTCAAGCCCTGCAGATGGGCACAAGAACTTCAAAAAAATACACATTTTACAAATGAGAAGACTGCAAAATCAGAGAATTAGCTTGACTATAAAAAATTACTTAATATGCAAATGCAGAAACTATTGTTTTTATAATAATCAGCATTTACTCAGTATAAAATAGTACCATCATGTTTGAGAAATTGTTCTGAGAGTTAATAAATTGGGATTTCCTGATTTATTCTTAGGTCACATGGTGTAGTGTCAACACTGTCAAATCTTACGATAATAGAGACATAATCATACACCCATTAATAAACACAGCACTTCACACACACATTACAAAACACAATTTACACACTATGTAACAATAAACAAGTTTCATACACACATGTGTAGACATATATTTATACAAACATACATATTTATAACAATTTTACAGAATTTGCCCTCTTTGGAGAGAAGAATCCAAATAGAATTTTTCCTGAACGGGGAGCCTGGGTGGCTCAGTCGGTAAAGAATTTTTCCTGAATACAAATAAATGTCAAATAACATATTAATATAAAAAGCTGTCTTGTGGCGCCTGGGTGGCTCAGTGGGTTAAAGCCTCTGCCTTCGGCTCAGGTCATGATCCCAGGGTTCTGGGATCGAGCCCCGAATCGGGCTCTCTGCTCGGCAGGGAGCTTGCTTCCTCCTCTCTCTCTCTGCCTGCCTCTCCGCCTACCTGTGATTTCTGTCTGTCAAATAAATGAATAGAATCTTTAAAAAAAAAAAAAAAAAGCTGTCTTGATTGCTTCCAGGACTGTGTCACAAGTGTATCTCCTGGTTGATCTAAACACATGTGTTCTGAAACACACACATTCCCAGCTGGTGGTAAATAATACCAAGACAGCTTAGAGATAGCCGCATGGCATTATTTCAAAACATAATCATGTAAACTGACTGGGAGGGAACAGCTCTTTAGAAAAGAATGGTTAAGTATCTGGAGCCCAGAACACCAAGAAATACTGCAATTTTAGGGGACACGATCTAGGTTTCCAATGCCAAATAACTCCCCAAATGCTGTTAACAGACCTCTCTCAGAGTGCCTCATCTTGAGCCAATAAAATCCTGCTGTGCTTTCCTTCAATTACTTTAAGCCCATCCTTAGATTTCAGCAATACGATAGCTGGGAACCTGAGCCCTGGCCAAGGCTGCCCTTGGCGATATCCCTTTATTAATTCACCCCAGAAGCCAGGACCGAGCTATGCCGGGGAGAAGAGAAGATGCCATTGTGTCCTCCCTGGTGAAGGGAAGGCAAGCACAGGCGCTCCACACACAGACATGCTTGTCCTGCCCTTCAGAGAAGCTGTCTGCCTGCTGCGAGACCGCATACAAAACCCTGCAGAAGCAATCATTTTTAAGTGCAATTTTATTGCAGAAAGGCCTGAGTGTACTGTTGGCTCTTTACAAATATCTGCTAATACACTCCTGTCACAGACTGACTGAGCTGCTATTTTCCCTCCAGCCATTAGGGGCGACCTCAGGAGACTAGGGATCTCTCAATGGAGAGCAACAACAGGGTTATTTCAAGACCTCACTGCATTTTAAAGGTGTTATTTGTCTGCACAGAAGTATAAATCACACAGAATGTCTTTTCTGAAGGGGGAGCTGGCCTGTAGGATTTCTAGATAATTCCAAGTGACCTGATGTCACTGTGAGGGAGGGCTTGGTACAACCAGCCAGCCAGCCACTTTATGTGACCCTTTCATGATTACATTTCATAATAAAGGGAAAGAAATTTCTAAAGATTTTAAGCCACTGTTATAAAACTAATTTAATACAAGTGAATATATTTTAATATTTTAACAAATGTGACTTCTAATATTTTAAATATAGCTGCAATATTAAATAAGGCATTTTCTTTTCTTTCTTTCTTTCTTTTTTTTCCCTGTTTCTGGAGGGCAAGCAAATGTATGAAGGAAATGTATTGCTGCTGTGGCATCCTACAGCCACAGTAGCAACCTCCTTCCCTTAATAAGAACTTCCTTTCTTTGCAGAGTTTAAATCTTTTACAATAAACATGTATTAAGAGATGATACTTTTACTCTGAGATGTTTTTATCTGAATGGAGAAGAGGGCATTATTTCTACTTGAGAATCTTAATACAATAAGTTCTGGAACTAGATACTATGTAAAAAATTTAGCTCATTGCTGAATTTTAATCTCCATAGCTGGACAACTGAAATTCTCCTTCTTGCATATCAATTAGATTTAGTTCTCATCATTCTACCTTATGGTGTCAACATTCACAGATGGTTACTCCAGGGATGGATGCATCTCAGTAACTGTTTGAAATGCCCCTGGGTAATAAAGAGTGTAAATGATTGCTGTGCCTTTGAAATAATGCAATCAGAGTGTTAGTGGCTGATAGGGTACATCTGTGGACAAAATCCATGTTTGTTTTTTGGGACATGTCTGTACTATGGATTTTTAAAGAAATTTAAAAATATGTCACCTGAAAAAAATAATAAATGTCATTCCAGATACTGGATTTTAAGAAAATCACAGCTTGTTTTTCAAAATCACATTTCAGAGTTTAAAAAAAAAAAAAAAGCCGAAAGGTTAATTTCACAGATGCTCATCTTTCTGCCTAATTGCAGAAACAATATGGGGTAAAATACCTGAATTAGAGGAAAACCTGAAATGAGATCATTTTAACTGGATACAGGATAAGCACAAGGTTTATCCACAATGCATCAGTATGCACAATAAGTTTACTCAGAGTACCAGGCTATCCTAGATTATGCACAGGACATCACAAAGACTGTCCTACTCTTAAGAAATGAAAAGTCTACTTTGACAGAAAAGATTTCATGCATACAAGACAATACATAATCAAGTATTGGGTTGTAAGAAGTCCAGACAATAAGACCATAGGAATTTGGGAAAGGAAAGAAAAACATGAGCTATATTCATTGGGAATGATCGGTAGAGAAATTAAGGCAGAACTACTTTAATGAGACTAGTAAAGCTGCAGACTGAATATGAACACAGCAGATAAAAGAAACACTAGTTACTCCAAGTGCAGGGGTCACATAGAGGAAGGGTAAGCACTAAATGTCAGACTAAGTATCTTGACCTTGACCTGACTGGTATAAGGAGGCTGATGGGAAAAGAAGGACTTAAGTGGTGTTTAAAGAACTGGTAAAATGGAATGGAGCTACGGCGACCAGAGCAGTAATCCTTAACCAAGGAAACACATCAGAATCACCTGGGAAACTTACTACACTAGAACTTGTCTTTATTTTTTGAGACTTTTAGATCACTCCAGAGTTGTGATTGTAAGGGAGATCAGAGGGTGTATATTTAAGAAATAAGTAATTCTTGGTGTGATTTCTGCCTATAAAACACTAAGCAGAGAAGTTTTAAAATACAAAGCGAAACAAAAGCCAAAAAAGAAAAAAGAAAAAAAAACTTCTTAGGCGAATATGGAATGTATTCCAATGAGAATATGATCTGTGGTCACAGCAATGACAATGCAGAAGAAGGAAATTCTGTCAAAGATGAGTTCATGGTATTATGTCTAAGTAAATGGGAGAATTTTGGTGACACTGACAAAATTAGGGGGAAGTTAGTAATTATGGGACATGAAGCCACTGAGTTGTCATTCAATTGGCAAGTGTATCTACAAAGAAATAGTGATGTGAGAGGTCAGGGGTAGAAATTGTGCCTCCCTGGCATAAAACACTGGAAAAACTTATGAAAATGAGTGAAAAAAGAAGAGCAGAGGTAAAGGACTGAAGCAGAGCCCGTATTCACAGAGTAAGGCAGATACAGAGTGTTTAGGGGACTTTGGAGGAAAGAGATGTAAGAGGAGAATGAGAAAAAGGTCCTGGTAGCCCCAGGAAGGAAAGTCATTAAAAAGCATTAGGTCCAGGGGGCCTGTGTGGCTCAGTCAGTTAAGGAGCCAACTCTTGATTTCGGCTCAAATCATGATCTCGGGGTTGCAAGATTGACCCCCATGTCCAGCTCTATGTCCAGGGCAGAAATCTGCTTGAGATTCTCTCTTTCTGTCCCATCCCCAAACCGGCTCATGTATGTTCTCTCTCTTTCAAATAAATAAAATCTTAAAAAAAAAAAAAAAATTTAAAAAAAGCATTAGGTCCAAAATATTCACTGAAAAGAAATAACTATTGTCTTGTTTAAAATAAGATCTATAATGAACTTGAAAAAGCCCATAAAAAACTCTTAGAGTTGGGCGCCTGGGTGGCTCAGTGGGTTAAGCCGCTGCTTTCGGCTCAGGTCATGATCTCAGGGTCCTGGGATCGAGTCCCGCATCGGGTTCTCTGCTCCGCGGGGAGCCTTCTTCCTCCTCTCTCTCTCTCTGCCTGCCTCTCTGCCTACTTGTGATCTCTCTGTGTCAAATGAATAAATAAAATCTTTAAAAAAAAAAAAAAAAAACTCTTAGAGTTGCATTAAGTCTTAAATCCATCCTCTGATTTCAAGCATTGGGAATCTGATACACATCTTAATTGATTTAATGTTCTTTAATTTCCTCTTCTGTCAGGGCGGCCTTATTTACTCACTTGCTAAGAGCAGTGTTCCTACTGAACCTCTTGAACATTACTGAACAATCCTCACAGATCAAGATGAGAACCAAATCTAACCAGATGTGGCTCTGTATTTCCTTGACTATGTTATTACTACATTCAGTAGGTTTGATTCTTTGAAAAGAATGAGTGAATGAAAGGTTATGTGATATGCCTACATATGCCTTAAATGGAGAACTTATTCTCACCAGCTCATATCTCTGTTTTCTTGGGGCTGGGCCCCAGCAGCCATGTTTATACAAACAAATCTGTCTCCCTGGCTACAGCATAATAGACCAGCTGCAAACACATAATCCAGGTACACCAATCAATTTTGCCCTCCCAGGCAGGCAGTATCGGGATTTAAAAACACCTATGTCTGCTGACTGCTTAAACGGAAGACATGACACCTCAGGAATTGGGGAGCATCCATCTTCTACCATGGCTATTGGGAAAAAGAAAAAGGAAAACCAGAGGCAGGGAAGAAAGACGTAGATGCGCAGACAGAGGCACGGATGCCCCCACCTCAGAGTCTACTTGGATATTCCTTACTCTGTGACTTGATGCTCTCTAGGCTCTCTAAGCTGCTTTTAGGCTCTGCTCCTCCTCTTTCTGCCTCCTGCTCCCACCGCTGGCATTTCTGTTCCTTTCTCTCTGTCTTACAAACTCCCAGAGGGTAGAACTGATCAAGTCTGATTAATCAGCACCCAATATGAAGTAACCATAATATAGAGTTACCAAGCCTAGGGGTGCCTAGAAACATGACCTCCAATCCCTCTAGTCTCGCAACAAATACTGTGCAACTCATTATATTTGGGTTGGCATATACATTTCTCCAAATTAATAAGAATGAAAAATGTAAGTGATTTAAGCAAAGCTGTACCACAATTCAGTAATCATATTGTATACAAGTAATTAACAAACTGTATTTGCTGAGCGGGCAGCCAGGCAACCAGAGGCTCCAGAAGAGTCAGAAGGGCTGTCAGGGTAAAAAGACTGCAGAAGAAAGAAGGTAAGTGCTTGTCCACTGACAGAATCTTTACAGGCTCCATGAGCAGCAGCCGTAGCACTGTGTGAATTGGACCACATATTTCTGCCTTGAAACAGGTTACACTGTCACCCACCTTGTACAGAAATTTCCAGTTACTTTTATCTCAGTATTTGTCACATCAAGGAAATCTAGTACTGTTAAGCAACTGTGTCTGATACCATCATTCCAATAATGTCCCCATCATCTCTTTTGATGCTTACACATAAGACATAAGCCAGTAGACCCTACATTTTTGGAGCATTTGGTGAAGTACAAAGATTTACCAGAACTGCTGAGAAGCACAGTATACTATATTAAGATTACAAAGGAAGAGGGGTGCCTGGGTGGCTCAGTGGGTTAAAGCCTCTGTCTTCAGCTCAGGTCATTATCTCAGGATCCTGGGATCGAGTCCCGCATCGGGCTCTCTGCTCGGCAGGGAGCCTGCTTCCTCCTCTCTCTCTGCCTGCCTCTCTGCCCACTTGTGATCTCTGTCTGTCTGTCAAATACATAAATAAAGTCTTTAAAAAAAAAAAAGATTACAAGGAAGAGTTATAATTATCAAGAAAAGTCAATGAATTTACCAGGAGTCTTGCCAGGCTTCTTAACCTATGGAAAGGGTTCTAACTCTTTAGACTACTATCACTGAGCAGCAGTCTGCATGTCTTACCTATTTCATAAGACAGCAGAGTACCCCTACTCTAGCCGGGATATCAGTCACACACTTACTGCTGTCACAGACCAACCCAAGGCATTTCAGTCACACTGTGCAGACCCACACTGCATAACCTCAGGGGTGCTATTTGCATCACTCATCCTCAAAGTTCTGCAACACAGCAGCCCTGGAAATTACCTGTCTATAGCATGGAAAAGCAAGGATGTGAATTCAGTGATGTTAACAAGCAATGTATTTGTACAGCGAGAGAAGCATCTGACCTGGGTTTCCTTTCAGATCATCATTCTCTCTGCCCAGCTGCCAAGCCCAGTTCTTGCAATCCCTACTTTTATTCACATGCCTTTCTAAAACTGATTGGGCATCTCCTAGGATCTTCCTTTTTGTACACAGCAAAACCAGGGTAAACACTCAAGGTCAGGAGGAGAATGTATGCGACTTCTCTCATGTCCCTAGATAAAATCTTCAGAGAGGCCAAAATGATCTACCAGGACTATCAGGGAAATCCTAAACTGATTACATGTTCTGAAGATCCCATGACCAGAATTCTCCCAAGTCAGACAGGGTCAATACTTTTGTCTTTATTCTTGTTTTGCATCCTTTTAACTCTGACACTAGTCTTCCTTTTTTTGGTTCACTTAAAACATCTTATGCAGGGCGCCTGGGTGGCTCAGTCATTAAGGGTCTGCCTTGGGCTCAGGTCATGGTGCCAGGGTCCTGGGATCGAGCCCCAGATCAGGCTTCTTACTCAGCAGGAAGCCTGCTTCTCCCTCTCCCACCCCCCCTACCCCCTTTGTGCTTGCTCTCTCGCTGTGTCTCTGTCAAATAAACAAAAATAATAAAAACAAAATCTTAAAGCCCCAACTTTATTGTCCTAGAGTTCAGCTCATTTTCTGGAAGTGCTTTTTTTGACAAAGCATACAAATTTAGCAGCATAAACCAATATTTATTTTTGACTTCAGAAGAAAATGGTTCCTAGGATGCCTGTGTGGCTCAGTTGGTTACGCGTCCACCTTCGGGTCAGGTCATGATCTCGGGCCCTGGGATCAGGTTCCCTGTTCAGCAGGGAGCCTGTTTCTCCTTCTATCTCTCCCTCTGCCCCTCTCCCCCCACTCATAGTCTCTCTCTCTCAAAGAAATAAATGAAATCTATTAAAAAAAGAAAAAATGGTTTTGCCTAGAATACATGTTGAAACATTACAAAGGCAGATTTAGCTGTGTGACTTATGTAACTTGTTATAAAGTTACATGAATTTTAACATAAAAAACATGTAGATGTGTAATGCTACCACTCCTAAGAGACCAACCCGTCACTACAGAGAACAATCCTTGTCAATGGCCATGAATGTCTCCAATATTACCGAAGATCTATATTTAATACATGTTTATGGGCATCATAGTTCCTTATTCAGATGACCGGGCTATATCGAAATGGTCTGGCCCATGCAGTTGAGCACCAGGAGACAGAATGCAATATGGGAGCAATCACGACATGCCTGCAAATGGCCAGTTATTCATTTCAGAGGAGATAATATCTGTTTCATATCTTTACAACAGAATTAAATCTTACTACATTAAATTTTATCAGTTTTAGAAAAATAATGGTAATCTGTGAAAACTCCCAGAGTAAGGCTGTATGGTAAAACAGAAGAGTTTTGTGAAAAAAGAGCCCACCTGCCCCCACAGCCTGCCTGCCTGCCAACAGACTTTCACAGACTTTAATCTGACGTGGTTCAGGACATGAGCCGTGGACCAAGAAACTCGATCCCATTCCAGACTCATTCAGACTTACGGATGTTCTAACATGTGAATTAAAGCCCCAGGAGAGGGGCGCCTGGGTGGCTCAGTGGGTTAAGCCGCTGCCTTCAGCTCAGGTCATGATCTCAGGGTCCTGGGATCGAGTTCCGCATCGAGCTCTCTGCTCAGCAGGGAGCCTGCTTCCTCCTCTCTCTCTCTGCCTGCCTCTCTGCCTACTTGTGATCTCTCTCTGTCAAATAAATAAATAAAATCTTTTTAAAAAATAAATAAATAAAAAAAATAAAGCTCCAGGAGATTGATACACAAAACCAAAATAGGCATTTACTCTACTATATAAATTATATAACTGTCAAGAGGTCAAACAAGGACATCGGTAGGAAAATCACATTCTCTCCTCAAAGGCAAGCTCTCCGGCAACCAGTTGGGGGAACATGGACTCAAAATCAACATGAGATGTGCCTGACTCAAATGTAAGTACATCAGGGCCTGAAAACTCACCATGTCTGTCTCCACAGCACAGGCCTGTTGCCAGAACTGACCACTGCAGAGCCAGGCATGGTGCCTGCCCCTGCTCAGTGCACCCTGCCAACATCTGCTTCTCAGATTCTCTTTGTTCTCTGCTTCCCTTTTTAAACAACCCTACCTCTGACTGCTGTAGTCTTGATGGAGAATTAAGATGTTTTTTTCTTAAGATTGTAGACAAAACTTGCTGATCTGGAGCCATTCTGTCTCTGAGAGTTTTCCTTCTCTACTCAAGCCCTTTAATGGTTCCTGTCATTCCTTATCTCTAAGTTCATAGCAGGCACTCCACCGCCACACCCATGTACTGAATGCCCACATTCACAAAGTTATTGTGTCCTTACACATGTTTCTAGAAAACTTGAAAAAACTTTTCAAAAATTATCACCAGAGAGAGTAGCCTTGAAGCAGATGTTAAAACACAGGACAAAACAAAGAAATCGAATGAGCAGTGTGGTGAACAATGAACTTGAAGGATATTAATCCCAAGTCATTTAACTTTGAAGAGTGTAGAAATTCTTCTTGGTAAATCTTAACTACCAAGAAGTGGGAAGTTAGCTGGCTGATAATTAATCAAATATCCAAAGGGTGGTTAAGGAAAAGAAAAGAAACCACCACCCAACTGTCCTTTGCGTGAAGTGAGAACTATGGATTTCAGACTTCAGGATTCTCCACCCTTGTTCCTGCAAACCGCCCAATCCAGCCTGCTCTCCAGGGTCCATCTGTCTTGCACTCTGTGCAGCACTGGTCGCCGGGTCTCGAAATTCTTCCCAGGCTGGTTTCCATTAGCCTGCTCTCCTGGTCACATTCATAGCTCTCCCACCACACTGTTCTGGCTCTCACAGCAGCCTCTTCCTCTGCCCGACCCAAAGCCCTGCGATTCCCAGGGCTCCACGCACAGCTCTTGTCCTTCCCCCTCTACTTGCATCTCATTCATTCTGTGACTTGAAGGATGACTTATATACATGAGCCAGACACACAGGATGGGTTTCTCATTGTTAATTTTCTTGTTTTTTCATTAGTCAGTCCTGAGATTTCTAAAGTGCATTTGCACCAGCCAATTCCATACCTCCACTCTGATGTCTCACAGTCCCCTTAAATCTGTGTATTCAAAACATTTTTTTTCCCCTTAGTCTCAAATTGTCTCTCCTATGTTCTTTATTTCGGTTTATGGCCTCTCCATCCACCTGCTTTCCCAAATTGAAAATCTAGAAGCCACCATGGTTGTTAGGCATTTTGGCTAATATGTAAAGTGACTGCGTAACAATAATTGTTAGTAAAAAGGTGCAAGAGAAAATTGCAAAGCCAGTAGCTAAATAAGCCTGACACACTTGTGCAGACAGTATAAATAGGAAGAGTGGAAAGGAATAATGAATGGGTTATGAGAGACCTTTATTTGTATTTATAAATATGGAAGATTTACTATTTGTTTTTCCCACTCAATTTTAAGCTCTATGAGGGCAAGATCCATGCCTGTTTTGCTTATTTCTATATGGCTTGCATCTAGTATAGTGCTCCACATATAGTAGGTGTTTAGAAGACACTTGCTGGATATGTTGTTGCTAACACAATTAGCTGAAAACACAACTGAGTTCCCCTTTTCAAAGCCGAATCCAGCCAAATGCCAGTACACGATATCAGTTTAATACCACCACAAAAGCTAAAAATTGTCTAGTGAGAGGAATAAAACTTCCTTAGCATAACTGTTGAGTCATCAGTTCATCAAATAATCAGAAATTTCTCTTTCTCACTAAATCAAAGACCCTGATTATGATGTGATTTTCACCTCAGTAAAACTAAACTGGCCTTGAGAGTCATTTATCATTTTAAAAGCAAGACTTTTAAATGATTAAGTAAGTCTAGAATGTCTAATATCAAATTTCTCAGGCATCAATTGATGAGGAAAGTATGAGACAAGCAGAGAGATCTAATCAAATTGGGGGGGGGGGAGAAACAAGAGGAGGCTGAATACATTCCACACAAACACCCACTGAAGGAGAAGCTGACTCCAAATTCTCTATGATCAAAGTTGACAACTCAGAGCAGGTAGAAGGTAATGATATGAACAATCTATTCACAAGGATGAGTGTCTGTGTCTGTTCATGGACTATCCTGATATATAAATACATAGAAAATAGAAATCTGCTGTCTTCTGGCACTTTGTCCTAAGCCTTTCTCCTTAAAGCACTGTATTTGTAGACATAATATTCACTCCAGCCTTCAATCAAACAAACAACAAACTCACTCTCCCTAGCCCCTCAAATCTAACTGATCACCAAATCCCATCAACCTGGTCCCCTAAAATCAAGCTCAAAAACCACTTTCTCTGTGTAAAGTTCCTGGCTTTTTGTGCTTCCAATGCACTTCTGCAAATATCATGTATTATAATTCTTTTGCAATCTCCCTCCTCCTTCCCTCATCTAAGACCAGGAACTAATTAAAGATTTTCAGGATCTCCTGTGTAATGAATGGGATTAACAGAGTACCTAGTAATTTAATTGGTATTCAACAAATCATTGTCTTTATTTTTTTTTAAGATTATTTATTTATTTATTTGACAGAGAGAGATCACGAGTAGGCAGAGAGACGCAGGCAGAGAGAGAGGGGGCAAGCAGGCTCCCTGCTGAGCAGAGAGCCTGATGCGGGGCTCGATCCCAAGACCCTGAGATCATGACCTGAGCTGAAGGCAGAGGCTTAAACCACGGAGCCACCCAGGCACCCCAAGTCATTGTCTTTAAAAGAAGAAAATAGATTGGGGATACAAAGAGTTTTGACAGGAAAAAGCAATCTTTTTATCTTTCCTACTTTGTACCTCTCCATGGCCTCTTCCTCTACCATTTGTCATGGTCATCTCATATGATCATTAACTTGTGTCAGAGAACCTTCCTTGCAATTTCAATGAGGTGGAGCTACAGGCACTGTACTTGGCATTAAGGCTCCTTTAGTTCCTTGTTTCTCTCTTACTCAGTCCCTGAGCAGAAACAAAGAACAAATATGGAGTTCAACATCAAGTGCTAAAATATGCAGAAATAATATATGTATAGTGGTACTGATTAAAACATTGACAATAATTAAATACTGCTTTCAAGAAAACTTTGGTCTCTCTTTGTCTACATAGATTACTCAACCATCAGGAAACAGGCAACTCTTTTCCTAGATAAGAGACAATCACTTCCATAAAAATAAATAAATAAATAAATAAATAAATAAATAAATAACATTTAAAACCATTGGCCTGGTATTGGATATAAAAGAGGAAGGCTTTAAGATGACTGATAAAGTAATTTGGCTTCCCTCATAAGGGAGTGGGTGCAGGTATCAGAAAGGTGAGGGAAAGAAAGTGATTCTGAGTATTTGAATTAACGGTTAATCTTAAATATTTACGAAAGAGGGTTGCCTGGGTGGCTCAGCCTCTGCCTTTGACTCAGGTCCTGCATCAGGCTCCCTGCTCAGTGTCAGGAAGTCTGCTTCTCCCTCTCCCACTCCCCCTGCTTGTGTTCCCTCTCTCACTCTCTCTCTGTCAAAAAAAAAAAAAAAAATCTGTATGAAAGAAGAGCTTCACTTGCTATATAAAAGGTTTCAGTAGAAAATAGGTTTTTTACATTGTTATACAAGTACATAGAAATTAACCTGCCTTGATTAATGAAAGCAATTACCAAGTGCTGTCACCACAAGTGGATTAATTTCACTATGTAATATCTCCTGGTGATTCTTCATTTAGCCCAGATGAAACTAGCGGCTATTTGAGAAAATGTTTCTTGTCTCAGAAGGTGTATTTTGCTGATTTAAATCATAACTTTTGTTGTTCACATCCACCACAGATTTCTATCTTTGTACATTCATTTCTAGTTTAGCAAACATGTTTTTGTGAGTGGGTAAGGAGAAAAAGGGATTTTGCTAGCAAAAAAGCCATTGTGTGGCTATGTGTGATATGCTAATATTCACCCTGGAAAGAATCATTTATGAACTCAAGCTTCTATAGATGCAGTTTAACTACTATGGATTCAAAGATGGTCAAAATTTATTTACACTTAGAATAATGTAATATTAAATAATGTGATTTAATTATAATGTAAGATTAAATAATGTAAGATTATGCAATGTAGTAATAAAGTAAGATTATTGAACTATGTAAGATTATAGATTGTAATGTAATAATGTAAGATTAAAGAACTATTTGTGGAAGACAAAAATTATATGTAACACCTCAGAATAGGGAAGACTTTCTTTAAGAAGACACAAAAATACATGAACAACAAAGGAAAAAAACTGATAAATTCAGTTACATTAATTAGAACTAATAATTTTATCAAAGGACATCACAAAAAGAATGAAAAGATAAGGAAAAAATATTTGCAATACAATGTAAATGATAAAGAAAGAGGACTCAGAATATATATAAAATATTCCTATATACCAGTATAAAAAGACAGATAACCTAATATTTTAAATGGCTAAAGACTTAAATAGGCATTTCATAAAATGGGAAATCAAATGAACATCTGGAAAGTTGAAAAGTTGTTCAATCTCTTTAGTAATCAAGAAAATGCAAATTATAACTACAAGAGGATGCCATTCTATATCCACCAAATTAGCAAAACTTTAAAATCTGACAATATCCAAGAATGTGAGAATTCTCATACACTGCTCGTTGGTATATAAATCCTTCACTTGGAAAACATGGTGAGGTTGAAGACAGGCATATTCTATGCCACAGAAATTATACTTATAGAAATTCACAAACTCATATTCAGAGTAGCACTCTTCATTATCACCCAAAGAATGAAAGTAACCTAAAAGTCCACCAGCCAAAGAGTGGATAAATAGGGCAATGGGGCACTGTACAATAATTAAGTGAAGTAACTACTGTTGCATGCAATGACCAGGAGAATATCACAAAAAATATTAAACAAAACAATATGGTATGAAAGAATATATACAATCTGATTCCATTCATGTAAAGTGCAAAACAGATGAAAATTAAACCACATGTAAAAAACTATAACAGGGGCACCTGGGTGGCTCAATGGGTTAAAGCTTCTGCCTTCAGCTCAGGTCTTGGAGCCCACATAGGGCTCTCTGCTCTCTGCTCAGTAGGGAACTTGCTTCCCCATCTCTTTCTCTCCGCCTGCCTCTCTGCCTACCTGTGATCTCTGTCTGTCAAATAAACAGGTAAAATCTTAAAAAAAAAAAAAAAAAAAAAAGACTTTGACAAAATCAAGATAATTATTATGACAAAATTATGGATTACCTGGGGTGGAGGGAGTTGCAATTGAGGAAGGGACAAAGGGAGATTCTGCAGTGCTTACAATATTCTATTCCCTTCACCTGGGTGGTGGCTACATGAAGAGTGGCTTTGTATTATTTGTTTAAACCATGCTTCCAGTTTGTGTACTTTTTCTGAATATGACGGTATATTTCACAGGTAAAAGATGTTGTTTAAGTACATGAAAAGGATTATTCACCACGACCAAGTGGGATTTATTCCTGGGCTGCAAGGTTGGTTCAACAGCTGCAAATCAGTCAATGTGACACAATACATTAATAAAAGAAAGAACAAGAACCATATGATAACTCTCAACAGATGCTGAAAAAGCATTTGACAAAGTACAGCATCCCTTTCCTGATCAAAGCTCTTCAAAGTGTAGGGATAGAGGGCACATACCTCAATATCATCAAAGCCATCTATGAAAAACCCACCGCAAATATCATTCTCAATGGAGAAAAACTGAGAGCTTTTCGGCTAAGGTCAGGAACACGGCAGGGATGTCCATTATCACCACTGCTATTCAACATAGTACTAGAAGTCCTAGCCTCAGCAAACAGACAACAAAAAGAAATTAAAGGCATCCAAATTGGCAAAGAAGAAGTCAAACTATCACTCTTTGCAGATGATATGATACTTTATGTGGAAAACCCAAAAGATTCCACTCCAAATCTGCTAGAACTTGTACAGGAATTCGGTAAAGTGTCAGGATATAAAATCAATGCACAGGAATCAGTTGCATTTTGATAGGAATTGCATTAAGTGTGTAGATTGCTTTAGGTAGCATAGATATTTTCACAATATTTGTTCTTCCAATCCATGAGCATGGAACAGTTTTCAATTTCTTTGTGTCTTTCTCAATTTCTTTCATGAGTATTTATAGTTTCCTGAATACAGATTCTTTCCTCTTTGGAAAACAATACAGAAGAAAGAAATTCAAGAGTCGATCCCATTTACAATTGCACCCAAAACCATAGGACACCTAGGAATAAACCTAACCAAAGAGGAAAGAATCTGTATTCAGGAAACTATAAATACTCATGAAAGAAATTGAGAAAGACACAAAGAAATTGAAAACTGTTCCATGCTCATGGATTGGAAGAACAAATATTGTGAAAATATCTATGCTACCTAAAGCAATCTACACACTTAATGCAATTCCTATCAAAATCCCAACCATTTTTTTCAAAGAAATGGAACAAATAATCCAAAAATTTATATGGAACCAGAAAAGACCTCGAATAGCCAAAGGAATATTGAAAAAGAAAGCCAAAGTTGGTGGCATCACAATTCTGGACTTCAAGCTCTATTACAAAGCTGTCTTCATCAAGACAGTATGGTACTGGCACAAAAACAGACACAGATCAATGGAACAAAATAGAAAGCCCAGAAATAGACCCTCAACTCTATGGTCAACTAATCTTTGACACAGCAGGAAGGAATGTCCACTGGGAAAAAAGACAGTCTCTTCAACAAATTGTTTTGGGAAAATTGGACAGCCACATGCAGAAAAATGAAACTGGACCATTTCCTTACACCACACACAAAAATAGACTCCAAATGGATGAAAGACCTCAATGTGAGAAAGGAATCCATCAAAATCCTTGAGGAGAACACAGGCAGTGACCTCTTCCACCTCAGCCACAGCAACTTCTTCCTAGAAATATCACCAAAGACAAGGGAAGCAAGGGCAAAAATGAATTATTGGGACTTCGTCAAGATCAAAAGTTTTTGCACAGCAAAGGATACAGTCAACAAAACCAAAAGACAACTGACAGAATGGAAGAAGATATTTGCAAACGATATATCAGATGAAGGGCTAGCATCCAAAATCTATAAAGAACTTATCAAACTCAACACCCAAAGAACAAATAATCCAATCAAGAAATAGGTAGAAGACATGAACAGACATTTCTGCAAAGAATACATCCAGATAGCCAACAGACACATGAAAAAGTGCTTCACTTTACTCAGTATCAGAGAAATACAAATCAAAACCACAATGAGATACCACCTCACACCAGTCAGAATGGCTAAAATTAACAAGTCAGGACATGACAGATGCTGGCGAGGATGCAGAGAAAGGGGAGCCCTCCTACACTGTTGGTGGGAATGCAAGCTGGTGCAGCCACTCTGGAAAAACAGTATGGAGGTTCCTCAAAAAGTTGAAAATAGAGCTACCCTATGCCCCAGGAATAACACTACTGAGTATTTACCCTAAAGATACAAATGTAGTGATCCAAAGGGGCACGTGCACAGAATGTTTATAGCAGCAATGTCTACAACAGCCAAACTATGGAAAGAATCTAGATGTCCATCAGCAGATGAATGGATAAAGAAGAGGTAGTATATATATACAATGGAATACTATGCAGCCATCAAAGGAAATGAAATCTTGCCATTTGCAACGATGTGCATGGAACCAGAGGGTATTATGCTGAGCAAAACAAGTCAATCAGAGAAAGACAATTATCATATTATTTCCCTGATATGAGGAATTTGAGAGAGAGGGGGATTGGGAAGTAGGGAAGGAAAAAAATGAAACAAGATGGGATCGGGAGGGAGACAAATCGTAAGAGATTCTTAATCTCACAGAACAAACTGAGCAGGGGGGAGAGGGGAAGGGAGAGGGTGGTCGGGTTATGGACACTTGGGAGGGTATGTGCAATGGTGAGTACTGTGAAGTGTGTAAGCCTGGCGATTCACAGACCTGTACCCCTGGAGCTAATAATACATTATATGTTAATTTTTTAAAAAGTTAAAAAAAAATTGTTGTTTAGGGGCACCTGGGTAGCTCAGTTGGTTAAGTACCTGCCTTCAGCTCAGGTCATGATCCGGGGTCCTGGGATTGTGCCCCATATCGGGCTCCCTGCTCTGCAGGAAACCTGCTTCCTCTCTCTCTCTCTCTCTCTCTTTTTCTCTGCCTGCTGCTCCCCCTGCTTGTGCTCTGTCAAATAAATAAATAAAATCTTAAAATATATATATATATATATTTTTTTTTTTGAAAAGGCTATTAAGATGTGTAAGACTAGATGTTCCAGAAATTGGATGGGAGGAAATAAAAGACAAACAAAAAATATCATCAGGGTGCCTGGGTGGCTCAGTCTGTTTGGTGTCTGCCTTCAGCTTAGGTCATGATCCCGGGGTCCTTGGACTAAGCCCTGCATTGGACTCCCTGCTCAGCAGGCAGCCTGTTTCTCCCTCTCTTTCTGCCCCTCCCCATGCTATGCTCTCTCTCTCTCCTTTGTGCACGCGCACACACACGTGTGCAAAAATAAATGAATAATATCTTTAAAAAAATATGTTATCAGTAGAGAACACACGCCGTGAAGAAATATAAAGCAGGATAACGAGAGTGGGTTGAGTAGAGAGAACTATTTATTTATAGCTGACAAAATCAGTGTCTCCACAGCCAAGTATACAGCGCTGCTGTGGACACAACAGGAGCAATGCAAAATGAATGCACAGTGAAATTTCAAAGTGTGCCACGTGCAAGAGTTCATAAAGTCTATAAAAGATGGTTCCAACTACACCCAAAGTCCCTGACGGATAAGGATCTAAAAGTGTTAGACTGTTAAAAATTAAAGAAAATAAAATTTAAAAGGCAGTCTATATTTTGGATGCTTCATATGAACATTTTAATAATAAAGTATTTAATAAAGCCTTGAAACAATTAACTCTTCAAATTTAATCTGAGATCTGAGATGTGAAGTTAAGGCTATATGTTATAAGTAACAATAAAGCATCCATTTTTAATTTGAAGAATTAGTTGTTACTTTTATCAACATTTTCATATGTTTATATATTTCAAGAAAGAATTCCAATCAGTACTTTTTCTTTTCCTGACTATGTACTATGAAGTGTTATTCCCAATTTTTAAATGAATTGATCTTTCCTGTATGTCATTTGTTCACAGATAACAAAGGTCCTCAAAATGGATTAAATTTTAAGCCTTCACACTCACCCTTTTCTGTTCAATATATTAGAATACTGCAATTCCACATGGTTCAACCTATTGCTTTTGATCTTAAAAAAAAAAAAAGGCAGTTTCATACAATTTGTCCTAACATGTGGCTCCCACTGTCTAAGCTATGTCCTATTTATGGCACAGTCCTGCCTCCCAGAGCTTGAAGAGTTGGCCATTATGCAGAAATGTGTGTTTTTCACTGTAACTTGTCCTCTCTATTTAAAAGGAATCCACTAACTTCTATTCGGCAAAATCGAAAACACTGATGAGGTTTATACCTTTTTTTAAAACTAGACTATGATTTAGCTCATATATTCAGCAAACATTTGTTTGATCATATGCCATGTGTAAGCACCAAGGTAGAGACAAAAACACGGAAGACAAAGATCACTGGCTCATGAAGCTCACAGATAATCGGCGAAAAAAAGGTTAGGAAACCAACACATACAAGATACCATGGTAAGTGTTACTGAAGTTTGTCCAAAGGAGGAGGTGTCTAAATCAGATTTCTCATTGGGCATTACAAATACAGCATTTTGTTTTGAAATATTATTTCACACATTGTTTAAGCTATAACAAAAACACAACAAATTGGTCAAAAGCAGATATCAGGACAAAATAAATAAAAAATATAAATTCTGAATAAGCTACAGATGAGGTAATAAAGTCTTGAATAATTCCATTTTCTTAATTTTAAGTTGGAATCTTACAAAAACGGAGTGTAAGATCAAAACAGTGTCTTACTTGAATTATAAATCTTCACTTTAAGACAGCAGATGGAGCGCCTTCTGTTCACAGATGGAAAGCCAAGGGCTCAGGAAAGGTAACCACTGGGCCAAAGGCAAAGAGCAAAACAGAGAACCATGGCTCTGAACTTTTATCCCTCCAAAGGTAAGAGACTTTGAATTTCAGAGACTTTTACAGAAATAGAAGATAACTCGTGTAAACTTCTCTAACGTGTTTTCCTCTGAATCAAGGAAACTTGCACATTCAAAGGAAGATTTCAATGACATTGAAAAATTTTGAGTTTTCAGTCAGTGAATTTAAGTTAGTACATTTCTTCTGCTATATAGGATGCTGCTGCTGTGGTTATAAACATCTTTTTTTGTTTTTGTTTTTGTTTAGTTCTGCTTGTTCAAATGCCAAAACTATACACACTCAAGCCTGTAACCTTGTAAGGATGAGGAAGTATATGTAAAATTTAATCATTCAAAGAAACTAATACCCAACATTTTGCTTTTTATTTATAGATCTAGTTCTTCTAATACTGAATCAAAGAAATTGTCTGCTTAGAAAATAAAGATCCTCTCAAATTATGGCACTTCTTTCAATGGAAGCATTGACATGCAGTTTGATAAGAAGGCAAGGGCTCTTCTTTTCACTACATCTGTATCTTTGGGGCAAATACCCAGTAGTGCAATTGCAGGGTCATAGGGAAGCTCTGTTTTTAATTTCTTAAGGAATCTCCACACTGTTTTCCAAAGTGGCTGCACCAACTTGCATTCTCACCAATAGTGTAAGAGGGTACCCCAATGTTCATAGCAGCAATGGCCACAGTCGCCAAATTGTGGAAAGAGCCAAGATGCCCTTCAACGGACGAATGGATAAGGAAGATGTGGTCCATATATACAATGCAGTATTATGCCTCCATCAGAAAGGATGAATACCCAACTTTTGTAGCAACATGGACGGGACTGGAAGAGATTATGCTGAGTGAAATAAGTCAAGCAGAGAGAGTCAATTATCATATGGTTTCACTTACTTGTGGAGCATAAGGAATAACACGGAGAACACTGGGAGATGGAAAGCAGAAATGAGTTGTGGGAAATCAGAGGGGAAGACAAACCATGAGAGACTGTGGACTCTGAGAAACAAACTGAGGGTTTTGGAGGGAAGGGGGGTGGGAAGTTGGGTGAGCCTGGTGGTGGGTATTAAGGAGGGCACATATTGCATGGAGCACTGGGGGTGGTGCATAAACAATGAATTTTGGAACACTGAAAAGAAATAAAGTACAATAAAATGGAAAAAAAAAAAAAGAAGGCAAGGGACACATACACCAAAAACAAGTTGACATAAGAGGAATTTTTAATGGTTAAACAATATCAAAGCAACTTGTTCACCCTTATTAATAATTTAAAAATACAAAATACTGGGGCACTTGGGTGGTTCAGTCAGTTAAGTATCTGCCTTCAGCTCAGGTCATGATCTCAGGGTCCTGGGCTCAAGTCCTGCATTGGGCTCCTTCCTTAGCGAGGAGCCTTCTGCCTCTTCCTCTGCCCCTCTCCCTGCTCATGATCTCTCTCTGTCAAATAAATTAACAAAATCTTTTAAAAAAATAAATAGGGGCACCTGGGTGGCTCAGTCAGTTAAGCATCTGCCTTTGGCTCAGGTCACGATCCCAGGGTCCTGGGATCAAGTGCCACATCGGGCTCCCTGCTTGTTGGGAAGTTTGTTTTTCCCTCTCCCTCTGCCTGCTACTCTGCCTACCTATGATCTCTATCTCTTTGTCAAATAAATAAATAAAATCTTTTTTAAAGATAATAATAAAAATTCAAAACACTATATATGGCATATTACGTTTTACCTATCCAATAAGTAGGGATTTGGGGGAAAGAAGGCATAGATTTCTGTCTCCTTTGTGTACTTATGACCACAATTCTAGCATTTTTCATAATTCACATTTCTAATCACCTGTTTGTTCCTATTAAGATATCCTCAGAGTGATAACAGACTTCAAAAGGCCATGCCTGAGAAGATTTCCTGCAAGAAATGAAAGCACCATGAAATGCTTCTTGGAAAACTGAGGCCCATTTTGACTGAATTTACAGACATTTCAAAGTGAAATTATGCATCTTACCAATGGAATAATATTATTTCTACCCTTAAATTAAATATTCAAACTTTATATGATCACTCTTGGAGTTGCTTTATATGCAGCCAGGTAATCAGCATTGAGAGCTCATAACTGAGGTTAAAAATTTTCATAAAGAAGTAACAGCACCAGGGCACCTGGGTGGCTCAGTCAGCTAAACCACTGCCTTCAGCTCAGAAAATAATCTCGGGATCCAGGAATGGAGTCCTGTAACCAGCTCCACACTCAGCAGGGAGTCTGCCTCTCCCTCTTCCTCTGCCCTCCTCCCTCTAATAAATAAATAAATAGAATCTTTGGGGTGCCTGAGTGAGTCATTCAGGTAGGTGTCTGCTGTCGGCTCAGGTCATAGTCTCGGGATCCTAGGATTGAGCCCGATTTCGGGCTCCCTGCTCAGTGGGGAGTCTGCTTATCCCTCTCCTCTGCCCCCTGCTTGTGCTGCCTCTCTCTCTCAAATGGGTAAATAAAATCTTAAAAAAAAAAATCTTAAGAAGTAACAGCATCATATCATAGCATATTTGCTGATGAACTTCCCACTTATGTCTCCCCATTTAACCTCTTCCCTTCAGTCTATTCTTTTTCACTGAGCTATTTAGTCCAACTAGACTACAGGCAAGGATATATAACAAAAGTAGAGGCAATGATAGAGGAATAATCATCTGTATGTTGCAAAAAGGAAGAAAAAGAAAATATGCCCTTGTCTCTGGATTCTTAGGTTTATAGGATATGGGAGAGAAGAGCAATATCTTCTCCAAAGGGCTGCAGGAGAAGACAAGCAAGGCCAAGAGAAGGAGATGACTATTTCAGGAAGACATTAAGGTACAAGAAAGTCTCCTTGCTGTGGGGCAGGACAACAGACAGTAAATAAGCAGGTGGAGACTAGAGAGTTGGCAGAATAAGAGAATGGGGGAGCAGAAAGAGGCATGGCTGAAGGAGGAGACAAGGCTTTAGGAAGGTAAGAATAAGAGACAAAATGTATCCAATCATAAGTCTCATTTATAGCCTTTCTTCTATTAGACCACAACGAGAGGCATGTAAAGAGGTTATATTCTTGACTCTTGGCATTTTAAAAATATTAAATCTTTATAAAATTTATCTGTCATGTTAAAAAAAAATTCCATCTTTGCCAAAACAGAAAAGAAGCCAGTGAACCAAGTAACTCATTGTGAGTATAATTATAAACATTTAGCGTTTTGAATATGAGAAAAAGAAAAGCTTTCATTTAATAGTTTTTCATAATCTGGAGACAGAATCCATCCACCATATATTTTCAGGGAAACAAGAAACATGCTTGGAGGAAGCCCAGAGGATCCTGCTGTTAAATCAAGACCCATGCAGGAAAAAAAATTACCCACTCCACAATAACATGACATGTAACACAAAGGCAATGGTACTTATCCAGCAGGGAAGGGCCCCTTCCATACAGGGACTCCCGCCGCCTGACTTAATTACAGTGCAGCAAGGCAATCCACTACAAAGAGTGCAACCCAAAGGAGGACCGCTAAGATCTGCCCAAAGTATCGGGACAGATGGTTCTGCTGCTTTTCATCTGGTAGAAGACCTTCTAGAAAAACCTGAAAATGGATACATGCCAACAAGTTTTCCACTACCGATACATTTTTCTAAGTCTACCATATGCTACTATAAAAATAATCCTTAACTTCAGAATCAATCAGCAAGTATTTACAGAGCCATGACTAGGTGTAAAGGGATAGGAAAAGGTCTAAAGCAGCTTACCACCTAGTTTAGGGATGTGTATTAAAGGCTGATTTAATTTAAGAACATTTTTTTTTCTTTATGCTGCACACAAAAGGAAAAAAGAGAGGCCATAAAAGCAATGCCTTAAAATTTCTGAAATAACAACAAACACAAATTCACAGAAACAGTATGGGTCTACATTAGAAAAGACGGCGTTAACCACAGATGGTGCAGTAAAACCTAATTCAGCAGCAAAGGGAACACTTGTTAAAAGCAGTTACCTTAACAACCACAGGGCATAGGACAGATTAGCTTCCCCACTTATGAAGCTATCATGCAGTTTCTAGATAAGACCACCGAGTAAATTCTCTTGTAAAAAGTTTTCAAGAAAATGGAAATTGAACTACAAACTTACTAAAGAAAGACCAAGTTATTCCTGTCATACTGTTTTAGGAAATTAATGCACATGCAGCTTTCTTGCAAGCAGCAAATTCTACCATCCTGCTTACTTTATAGT
This sequence comes from Mustela erminea, assembly GCF_009829155.1. Classification (NCBI taxonomy): domain Eukaryota; kingdom Metazoa; phylum Chordata; class Mammalia; order Carnivora; family Mustelidae; genus Mustela; species Mustela erminea. Next base: position 73,153,883 of record NC_045619.1, on the reverse strand, counting down.
CTATGAATCAATAAAAATTACAAATTCTTCATTCTTATGTGTGAATGTACAATAATGCCATGTAAGAAATTTATAGTTATTGTATAATTTCATAGCATATATATACATTAGTAAATATGCACACACATTCACATTTCCTACTCATAACAACTTTATGAACTTTAAAAAAACACAGCTCAGGGGTACGTGGGTGGCTCAGCTGGTGAAGCATCTGCCTTCAGTTCAGGTCATGATCCTCGGATCGAGTCCCACATGGGGCTCCAGTCTCATGGGGAACGGCTTCTCCATCTTTACCTCTGTGCTCGCTCGCTCTCTCTCTCTCAAATAAATAAAATCTTAAAAAAAAAAAAAAACCAACACAGCTCAATTAGTTTGAGCTACATAAATATATATAAAGCACACGGAGAACTGCTTGACACATAACCAGCACTATGTATGTCTAAGCTATTACCCCACCATAATAGTATTATTATTATTGTTGCTGTTGATACTATTATTTAAGAACGTAAGTTTTGAAGTCACACCGCTGATTCAAATTTTTGTTACATCACAAGTTACTCTATCTGTGCCCTGATTTTCTCATTCATACAATGCAATTTATTTTAATAATAAAAATATATACTTCAGGGGCGCCTGGGTGGCTCAGTGGGTTAAGCCTCTGCCTTCGGCTCAGGTCATGATCCCAGGGTGCTGGGATCGAGCCCCACATCGGGCTCTCTGCTCAGCGGGGAGCCTGCTTCCTCCTCTTTCTCTGCCTGCCTCTCTGCCTATTTGTGATCTCTCTCTCTGTCCAATAAATAAATTATATCATAGGCTATCAAGAGTATTAAAATAAGTATTAAGTATTTAGCACAATACTCAGTGTTTGGTTGACGCAAACACAATTTAGTAATTTTTACAGTTTAAATTTTTGGCTTTGGTCTCCTAGGCAGTAAATAGGGGATATGAATTAAAAACCAGAGAGCACCTACTATAGCCACACTGCTAGAAAACATAGAAAAGAGGCCATTTAAATGAATAGATACAATTAAGTATTATTTATGATATAGTAGCAAAAAGTAACATATGTTGCACTGTGTATTGGGTGAAACTAAGTACCAAAGGCTTTATAGGAGGTAACATAATCAGGTCAGATACTCCAGTAGGACAAACAACCAACCAGACTAACTAGCTTGTTCTCTTTCTTTCTGCTATGACTTTTCCCTTTTTGAAAAATATAAAGTATATATCCAAGCAATGAATCACTACAGTAAATATTTGATAGTATTACTCCAGGTCACAAAAGCAAAATAACTTGTTAATAAGGTAACCAGCTTTAAAATACTATGTATATAATGGAAATCAGAGTCTTGATAAACGAAACAGTGCCCAAGCTCCAGATATCAACGGCTACATCTGGAACCATAAGCAAAGCTGGTAACAAAGCTTCTAAATAAGAAACTGGCAAATGTTTAACCACATCCTTATTTTCTTAAGAATGTACAACCTGGGCACAAAGTGGTCCAAGTCAATATGGCTGGACATTCTTCTGGAGAGATTAGGATTCACAGCAAGACTAGGAGGCTGAGGGTCTGGAGGAAGAGGGAGAGGTATCTGAAGTAGGGGAAGGCAGGAGGTGACCAGTCATTCCTTTTTTCTCTATTCTCTTTTCCTCCACCCTCAAAATCCACTGGTAAATACATTTATTCATCAAAATGTCCAGTTCATTGCTTGGTGATATAAAGTTGAATAAGATGTAAAGAATCTAGTAAAGAAAACAAACAAATATCAATGGTCCCAGAACAGGGGAACATTACAGTTACCTTAAGTTTTATAGGAAAACACAGATATCAGCTAACCAGCTAACCAGAAGGTATACTTTGGGTAAAGTTATATATCAGATGCTCCTGTATATACTCTCGTTTGAAAAGAATTATCAGTCCTATTTATGGTTCTTGTTCTGTAGATGAAGAAATGGAGTCTTCAAGATGTAAGAGATAGAACTCAGAATGAAATTGGGGCCCTCTTAATCCAAGTCCAGGGCTCTCTGTAAGACACCATGATGCTTCTCCACCTCCTCTACTTTCTCATTCTTGACTTGCCTTTGTCTATTTTTTTTCCCCTAGAAGGGCAAGAGAGTGTCAGCATCTAGATCAGAAGTCAAAACTCAAATGTCAATAGGGAAGTGGCAGATGATGTAAATGAGGAAAATAGAAGAGGATATAGATGAGATGGTGGGGACTGTGGCTAATTGAAGGTTCATGCCCTTTCTGAAGGAGACTCGCTTAGCTCTGATGTCATGCAGAATGTAGACCCAGGGCTTTGTGAAATCTTCCAGTTTTTTGAGAGAGTTCAGAAATCCAGTCTTTTCATATAACTCTCCGTATTATTATCATTATTTTTTTAAGAAGCTCCCTAAATCAAATGTTTCCTAATCACTGGGCTGAATTCTGCCTATGAGATAGCAGTTTGCAATCTCTGCTCTAGATGACAGGTGGCCAATCTGACTGGCATGCTCTCCATCACTATGGTATTTCACCCCTAGGGTTAAACAACCAAGAAGTCATTGCAAAGCAAGCCACAGGACTGGTGCAACCGTTGTCATCAGGATTTTATTTTAATTCTGCAGTATGAACGGGACAGGTGTGTTTAATGACAGAATCTCAGGTATGAAAACAAATTAGACATCATCTGTTCCAAAGTCCATCGAGTGCCTGCCTCACTTCCTGGACATCCCTTAGTGAGTAGCTAATGAGTGAGTCTCTCTCCTCGGAAGTCCTGCTAATTTTCATCTACTCTAGTCTTAACCCTCTTCCTATTAAGGCCCCTCTTCCTATTAAGCTGAGCTCTCCGTCCTTATATCTGCTACCTGTTTGTTCCTTGATTATGCCTAGAGCACAATATTCCAGCAGTGGATGGACTCTCATTTGTCATCACAGCCTGAACAAAGTTTCATGAATCTAGTACACTTGCCTCCCTTGCCCCTTGGGACTATGGAATGATATAGCAATGCAAGTAAGTCAACAAATATCCACACTGAAGGGGAAAGAGAGCTGGTTTTTTTTCTACCAGTCATCTTTTTAAGACTTAATTCCACTTTAAGGATGCATTTATGCCCTAATCTCCATGTTCCTAATCTAGAATATACACATTGCATCTTAACTCTTTAATTTTAAAAATACAATCATTTTGGGCATCTGGGTGGCTCAGCTGGTTAAGCAACTACCTTCAGCTCAGGTCATGATCCTGGAATCCCAGGATCGAGTCTGCATCAGGATCCCCGCTTAGTAGGGAGTCTGCTTCTCCCTCTGACCCTCCCTCTTCTCATGTTCTCTCTATAAAAATACATCCATTTTAATAACCAGATGAGGTTGCCTTCATAGAATATTAAAAGAGTATTTGATTTCATAGGAAGGAATTTCACACGAAGAAAATGACTTAACTTTTAAATTTAGCTTTTAAATGAAAACTAAGAAATATGGTTATATATCCAATGTGTACCATGAAATGTAGCCAACTTAATTCCAGCAAATTACATCATAGAACATAATAACTATAGGAAGATGCTTATTTATCTGTCAAAGTCATGAATCCTTTCCAAATGTTAAATGCTTTTGGCTGACATATTTTAAAATTCTTTTTTAAACAGAACATCAAAATTGGGTGGTGCCTGGGTGGTGCAGTCAGTTAAGTGTCTGACTCTTGGTTTCAGCTCAGGTTAGGATCTCAAGGTCATGAGACTGAGCTCCGTGAGACTCTGCGCTCCGTGTGGAGTCAGCTTAAGACTTTCTCTCCCTCTCCCCCAACCCCCGTGTGTGTGCTTGTGTCCGTTCTGTCTCTGTTCCGTCTCTGTCTCAGATACATAAATCCTTAAAAACCAAAAAAAGAAGAACATTAGGGCACCTGGGTGGCTCAGTCTGTTAAGGATCTGGTTGCCTTTAGCTCAGGTAATGATCTCAGGGTCTTGGGACTGCGCATCCCTTCAAGCTCCCTGCTCAGCAGGGAGCTTGCTTCTCCCTCTCCCTGCCTCTCCCCTTGTTTGTGTTCTCTCTCTCTCTCGTAAGTAAATAAAATCTTAAAAAAAAAATAAAAAGAACATCAAAACTGGGGTCCATAAGAATTTGAAAATTCAAACAAATATGGAGTATTTCATCTCTAAATAGAATTGTGAAATGTTATCCTTCTCCTTCATTTTCTAATCTCCTTATCATATGATTTCTTTGTATTATTCTTAACCTCTTAAGAAACCCCCAAACCAGGAGCCATCCTCATTTTCTTTTGCTCCCACGTCCAAGTAATTATCAAATCTTTCAGTACCCTGCATGAGATCATCCCCTCCCCCAAGGAGATTCCCTCCAGTCCAAGCCATACCATCTAATACGGGAACTGGAGCCACAGCCTTCCTAACTTGTCTATCTCATTCTGTCCACAGTCTGTAAGGGGAAGAGCCATAGTGAATTTTTAAAACATTTATCAGATCACATCACTCCAGTGGCTGCGCATTATGCTTAAAATAAAATGCAGATCTCTTGCCAGGGCTCAAGGACCTGGTTGCTGTTCACCTCTCTACCCTCCTTTCTAATTTCTAACATCCCTACCCCCAACTCCTTCACTCCAGCTTTCAGAGATTCTCCATCGGGGGGCAGGCCTGGCACCTTGCAGGAGGAATAAGGAGTGTTCAAAATGTGTGAGAATGTTTCTGGCTTTGTATTTCTTTTCTTTTTATTTACTTATTTTTTAATGGAGATACAATTGACAAATAACAATGTATTAGTCGGGGCGCCTGGGTGGCTCAGTGGGTTAAACCTCTGCCTTCAGCTCAGGTCATGATCTCAGGGACCTGGGATCAAGCCCCGCATCGGGCTCTCTGCTCAGCAGGGAGCCTGCTTCCCTCCCTCTCTGCCTGCCTCTCTGCCTACTTGTAGTCTCTCTCTGTCAAATAAATAAATAAAATCTTAAAAAAAAAAAAACCCACAATGTATTAGTTTTAGGTATATAACACAATGAGTTGGTGAATGTATATGCTACAAAATGATTACCACAATAAATTTAGTTAACATCCATCACTGCACATAGTTACAATTTTTTCTTGTGATGAGAACTTTTTAAGATCTACTCTCTTTCCAAGTTTCGAATATGCAATACAGGACTGTTAACTACAGTCACCATGGTGTACAGTGAGTGCACTTTTGTAATCACAATGACTTGGGAAGGGGCCACCACTGGCATTTAGTAGGCAGCAGATCAGGGATGTGAAACATTGCACCAAAGAACCCATGGCCCCACAACACAGCCCAGTTCTACACTACAAAGGATCATGGTACCCACACAACAGGAATATCCATGCCATTTTCACAAACACCAAGCTCGTTCTCACCTCAGGGTCTTTGCATTTGCAGTTACTTTCAGCCCAGGACACTCTGAAATCTTTCCTGGCTTGCTCCTTCTCACCACTTGGGAAGTCATCTCCTTTGAAGATGGACCAGCCCTCATTTTTTAAATAGCCTCCCCTAAGAGCATCCCTGCCAGTGTTATTACTTTTTTACCCTGCTTTGTTCACATTTTAGCATACATCATTATGCAAAATTTTTTTATTTATTTGTTTACTCTTTTATTGCTTTTCTCCCCCATTGGTATCTCAACCCCTTGAGGGAATTTGTACCCACAGCACCTAACAATGCCTGGGATAGAGCAGCTGTTCAATAATCGTCTGTGAGATGAATAAATATCTATAATAACTTTTCTTATTTAGGGTTAGGAACGAATAAAACTTCATTTTGATGTACAGTGTCACCTACTCATCATTCCACAGCACAGAGAGGTAATGGTAAATTTTATTTATTTTTTATTTTTTTTTTAGATTTTATTTATTTATTTGACAGACAGAGATCACAAGTAGACAGAGAGGCAGGCAGAGAGAGAGGGAGGAAAGCCCTCCCCACTGAGCAGAGAGCCCGATATGGGGCTCCATCCCAGGTCCCTGAGATCATGACCTGAGCCGAAGACAGAGGCTTAACCCACTGAGCCACCCAGGCACCCTGTAACGGTAAATTGTAAATGTTCTAAGTCACCACTTTACTCTTTCAGAGAATGTGAAAGAGGGTGTTTTTGGTTTTGTTTTTTTGTTTTGTTTTGATATTTTTTGTGTGAGCACCATATTTCTGTAAGCCTCACAGTAAATGTGTCACTTTTGGCTAACATGGTCAGTAGACCAAGGGTAGAAGTGCTTCCAAGGGCAAAAGTAAACACACGTGATGGTAGTCCACTTTACCTTGACGTAAACAACTCCTTAATCCACCAGATGAACGAGAATCACCTTTTGTCAGAAATGCTCACAAAACATATTTTCAAGACCAAAAAGAGTTGAAAAATAATGTAATGTTAAAAAACTATTTTTCAAACACACTTTGAAAGTGCTAAATCTCAAGTTTCAAGACAGGTCTATGAAATGAGCTAAGGAAGAAGGGGTAAGCGGGGATATGGAGGATTAATTTAGATTTTATAATATGCATTTATGAAGTATACCAAAGCAATATTTATTTTAATATATGGAAGTCCGTTAAAGAAGAAAGTATAATTTGATTCCTTTTATGTTCCACACATATAAGACCTCTAGTTGGATTGAGTCTAGATTAGATACTAAATGCTAAGTGCTTTTCTTCGATCAGTGATATCTGGGGTCTGGAATACTATAACCTATGATTTGTGTGAGATTGTTGGGCTCAAGTACCATGTGTATTTCATATCATAATATAGACTGCCAGACGCCATTCTCTCTCTCTCTTTTAAGATTTTTATTTATTTGACAGAAAGAGTGAGAAAGAGCACAAGCAGAGGGAGCAGCAGGCAGAGGAAGAGGGAGAAGCAGGTTCCCCAGTGAGCAGCAAGCCCAATGGGGGGCTTGATCCCGGGACTCCAGGATTATGACCTGAGCCAAAGGCAGACGCTTAACCAACTGAGCCACTCAGGTGACCCACCAGATGCCATTCTCAAACTCAGAACAATTCATGCTCCAATAAGCAATGTATGAGAATGCTCCCACTCCCACTCACTTTCCAACACTGTATATTATCAATATTTTCACTTTTTGTAAGTCGATTGATGAAAAAGTAAAAAATCACTATTATTAATTTGCATTCACTACTATGATTGTGCATCTTTTCAGATGTTATTATTTGCGAATCCTCCTCTGTTTGTCCATTTAGTCTTTGCCCTTTCTTCTACATTATTGTTTTTAGTCAACCTGTAGGAGCTGTACTTTAGGGATAATAGTCTTCCTAAGTCATCCATGTTGCATTATTTTTTCTGTCTGTTGCTTGTTTTTGACTTTTGTTTATGGTATCTATCACATTTTTTTTTAATTTCTATGTAACCAAATGTGTCAGTCCTGCCTTTTGACTGCAAGTTTCATATCTTGCTTAGGAATATTTCCCCCACACTGACATTTAATAAATGCTCTTGGGAATTTTCTCCTAATTAGAGTTCATTCTGTAACAATCCATTAAATCCTCAAAATTCTAGTGTAAAGTTAATGAAGAGAGGGAGTAAATGAGGATAAGAAAAATATAAAGGTAGAGAAAAGGAACTGGAGAAGTCTTGTTTTTTCATGTAAAAGAGATGCTGCATTATTCAATTTTCCTCTCCATAAAGTTAATATTACGAAAGGGAAAAAAAACCTCAAGTATTTGGACTTGAAAATGTAATTAAGCTTTAATTATATAAATATAATCGTAAGGGAGAATTACTGGTTTAAAACTATCTGAGCACAAATAATACTAGAAATTTTTTTAATACTAGAAATTTTTTTAGTGTAAGATGAGGAATAATTACAATTTTCATAATACTAAAAGTGAAATCATATCAAATGATAAAAAATAAGTTAATTCCTACTTAGGTAATATTGCATCTGAGCCTTTTCCATAAAAGCTTTAAATTTTCTGATATTATGATGTTATTATGATGTTGATATTATGATGTAAATAAACCAGGGAATTGGGAATTAGTCAACGAATTTGTTTTTCCAACAACTATAATGAGAAGAAAATAAAGGAAGAATTTTTACAGAGCTATAGGTAATAAGATATTCCAGATGCTTAAGTTAGAAATATGCATGTGCTTGCTCAAAAGCCTAACAAATATACTTCTGAGATGAGAACTTGTATTTTGTAATACTTTATGAAAAGCCCTTAAATAAAATTTTTCTCCAAAGTAGCTTCCTAAGGATTAGAGCACAGATCCCATTAGGGTTTCCAATAACATCTAATTAGACAATTAAGTTCCTTTGTTGGAGCTTGCCTGCTTTGCTTATAAAAATGTATGCAAAGTCTACATCAGCCACAATCAAACATTTGGCATCCTTTTCCTTAACACTTACTGGGGAGATAGAAATAAACAGTATGATCTGCTCTCATTCACTTGTTGCTTCTTTGTAAATGTTGAAAGCCTATCAAAGCAAAGAGTCAATGAGAGCAAAGAAGATGACTTCTGAAACCAATGGGTCCTAAAGAAGAGAAAAATAGGAAGGAATATTCTACCATCTATCAAGAATGTTATTATAAGGATACCTGGGTGGCTCAGTCGGTAAAACATCTCCCTTTGGCTCAGGTCATGATCTCAGGGTCCGGGGATGGAGCACAGCTTCAGGCTCCCTGCTCAGCTGGGAGCCTGCTTATCCCTCTCCCTGCCACTCCCCGTACTTGTGCACACGTGCACGCTGTCTGTGTCAAATAAATGAAATCTTTTTTTTTTAAAAAAAAGAATGTTATTATAAAACCATAACAGTAAGACAATGTGATATTTGCACAGGAATAAACCAACAGTCAGTGGAATAGAATAGTCCAGAAACAGACCTATGCACATATAGAAACTTGATTTATGACAAAGCAGACTTTAAAGATTAGTGGAGGAAAGGACTGTTCAATAACTGCTGGTGTTGAGATAAGTGGCTCTCCAGTTTTACAGAAAAGTTATGGGAAAAAAATTAAATTAGATTTCTATCTCACATTAAACACATATGTCAACTCCAGGAAAATGAAAGTTTTAAATACAAAAGGCAAATGACAATATATTCAGAAAACAATTTAAGTGAAAAATTTTTTTTATAGATTTTATTTATTTATTTGACAGAGAGATAGAGCACATAAGCTGGGGGTGCCCCAGGCAGAGGGAGAAGCAGGCTTCCTGCTGAGCTGGAAGCCCCATGTCGGGCTCAATCCCAGGATCCCAGGATCATGACCTGAGCCAAAGGCAGGCATTTAACTGACTGAGCCACACGGGCACCCTTAGAGGAATATTTTTATGACCTCATAGTAAGGAAGGATTTCTTAAGCAAGAATCAAAACAGAATCTATAAAGGTGTGATATATCAACCAAATGAAAATTATATTCTCTTCATCAAAGGACACCCCAGAAAGAATCAAAAGACAAGCCATAAACTAGGGAGAGATTTCTAACACATATAACTAAGAAGGCTTAGTCTACAGAATACAGTTACACTCCTACAAATCAGTATGAAAATATAAACAACTCCAATAGAAAAGTGGGCAAAAGACACACAAGAAAACATTTCAATGAAGAGGAAACATAAATGACTATAAATATTTACGAAGATGTTTAACCTCATCAACAGTCCCAAAAATGCAAACTAAAGGTACAATGAGACACACTTTCACATCCAGCAGTCAGCCAAATATCCTGTAGTTTAACAATACAAAGTAATGACAAGGAGGTGGAGTCAATGGTGCCTTGTTCCTTGCATATTTTGCAATTTTTTTTTTACACCACAGTCTCATAGTTTTTAGAATATTACCTGTGTTGATTTTTTCTAGGGCCACCATAGCAGTAGGCTTCTTCTCTCTCTCTCTCTCTCTCTTTTTTAACGATTTTATTTATTTATTTGACAGAGAGAGAGAGAGAGACCAAGAGAGGGAACACAAGCAGGCAGAGTGGGAGAGGGAGAAGCAGGCTTCCCGCTGAGCAGGGAGCTGGACCCTGGAGCTCAATCCCAGAACCCTGGGATCATGACCTGTGCTGAAGGCAGACACCCAACGACTGAGCCACCCAGGTGCCCCAAGTGGTAGGTTTCTTCAAAATATGTCTGTATTTATTTCTGACAGATGTCTGCAGGCATGACCAGCCTGCAGTCACTCCAAACTAAATTCTGACTTTAAGACCTTAGGGGTTTTTGGATTTCATCACCTCCACACACATTCCCTGTGTGAATAGTCTGTAATCTTGTGAAAGCCGGTGGTGGGAGGTGTGAAGCCTGAGGAAAGAGACCCAATTTTTCACATAGTCAGGTGCTAAAGGTAAGGAAAGACAATATATCCAATTGTCCCTTATTTTTAGCGTGAAGTCCTTTGGGGCCCAAACTTAGGAGGATCCTAGGTTTTGTCTTTCTCCTACTTTCTTTACCCTAAGTTGTCCACAGAAACAAAGCTCATTTTACCCGATTCAGCAAATGCACTCAAGGCAAAAGTCAGCTCTGATGCACTGTTTATTTCCTCGGGTTTCTCCTTCAATTCAGTTTTAGCCTCTGAAAATCCTCACTAAGTAGCCAATTCACTCCTGCATTTTAAGAGACAGTATTACATTTTATCCAACATTCTTAATTATTTCCAGCAGAAGAGTTAGTTATGTTAGGCCTGTTATTAAACGAAACGAGATTGAGACAAAGTGTAAGTTATTTAAAGCTTTATTTTATGATAAGTATTAGAAGTTAGACTGATCGGCCAGGGGACCAAGACGGAGACAAGGTGAAAGTTATGCAAAGCTCTATTCTACGGTGAGCATTAGAAGTCAGACTGACCGGCCAGGGCCGTCTCTGAAGAGAGCGACTACTCCCAGCTTACAGGCTCAAGGACTGACTGACTGGTCAGGGCCACCTCTGAAGAGAGCAACCACCCCCAGCTTACAGACTACCTTTTATAGAGTAAAAGCCTGGCCCTGGCCACACATAGGTGGCCAATGAGATTGTAACACACAGAGAAAGTTGCATAGTCCTGTTAGGTCACATGCAGGTAGCCAACTGAATTACAATTTACCCTATAGTAGCTGTTTGAACTAACCTATTACTCTGGTCAGAATTGGCACTCAAGTTTGGCACCCAAAAGGCAGAGTTTACATTCTTTGGTGGTTAGGGAGACAATATGTGTACTTTTACTGATTGGATGTCTACACCTGGCCTGCCTCGTCCTTGTATTCCGGGCTCTGTTATCGGGAACTGGCCGACCTGGCTTTGTATTCTAGGCTCTGTTATTAGGAACTAGCTGACCATATTTTACTGGTTTCCCAGACTTGCTTCTGAGTAAGTTTCTCGGCGGGTGGGGTTGGGGGTGGGGTGGGGAGCAGGGTCAGTTTAAGTTTTACTGCACAAACAACAAAATGGCTTTTAACCAAGATGGAGTCGCTCTGGCTAAATAGGCCCTTATAAGTTAGAGGTCCTACACCACTGTGCTGCCAGAATCAAAAGCCGAAAGTCATGATTTTAAAACACGATTTTAAAATTATATTATTTTTGTGCTTTGAGGTTTTGAAGTTTTCAATGCTTGTCCCACAGCAACAGAATAAAACTGAAGCTCCTTCGCATTCCTACAAGTGACCTGCTCCTGTTCTGGGGCCATAAGAGAGATTCTTGCAGAAGAGAAGGAAAAGGAAGGTTAAGGCCAAATCCATGGCAACTGAGAGAAAAGACAAGAGAGAGGAGAAAATGGCAATTAATTAGCAAAGCCAACGGCAGAGAATATTTAAGCCTAGTATGGACGGAGCTTAACATACCCAAAGATTTGATCAACACGCTCAAATCTGAGTCAAGCCCACAGGGCACTACAAGCTCTCAGAGCTGAGGGTCAGGAATCTGGAGGGGTTGGGGGTGAAGACCCCAAGGAGCAGCACCAGTCCAATGCCATGAAAGGACAGTGGGCGATGAGGGCCCAGACTAATGGGCAATTGGGCAACCTGGTCACAATGGTGGGAAGACTGAGAAGCTGCCACTCTCGGAGAAATTCACAAAAAACCATGAGGCAAAAACAAACCCTAAAGCAAAAAACAGAGCACAGAGGAATAACAGATATTTCCAGACCCCTGATTCCTTAGATGCTCCTTCCTCCAATGTCGCTGGGCCTCCTCTCACTGTCAAAGCCTTCCCGTGGCAGACATCAGAGTCAGCTATACCAAGCCCTTGGCTGGTGGGGACCGACAGCCTCCTTACAAGACCTTTCACTGTCTGGCCCCAAACCATCTCTTCAGGCCCATCCCACCTCTTATCTCATTTCAGCTGCAACCACACACAGCGGCTGACAAGCAACAATCCCTCCAATCTTCCCTCTTTCACATGTTGTTTCCCTCTTCCTGAATGACTCTGCCTTTTCAGGTGCCTGGAAGATCCCTACTTGTTCTTCAATGACCACTCACTGTTGCCTTGATCAGGAAGTTTTCTCTGATTTTTTAAAGGTAACTTTGCTGCCTTCCACTTCCATGTCCTATCAACTATAGCCAACACATTATTGGTTCAATTTTTTTTTATTATTATTACCATCACAGCCATCATTTATCAAGTGTTTACTATGTATCAAGGACTCCATTAAAGGCTCCACATGGATTTTTCTTTAATGCCCATGGTTATTATCTTCCTCTATTTTACAGAGGAGAAAAGTGAGGTTCATAGAGTTTTAAGATTAGCCTAAGATCACATAGCCACTAAACAGATTTAAATACAGTTCATTCTGACTCGAAAGGCCATCAGCTGTCCAATAAAATCACCTTCGTTCATTTCTGTTGCCACCAAGAGTAAATAACTAAAAAAATTAAAGCCCATTTCTTCCTCATTTTTGTATAATAAGCATAATGCTTAGCATATAGCTGATGATCTCTAAATATTTAATATAGTAAAAACTTCCAGTTAGAAAATAAACAATACATGAGGATACAATGTACAGTAGAGAATGCATATACAAATATGTAACAACTTCATGGCATGGTAACAGACAGTAGCCAGATTTATCATGATCATGTCATAAAGTATATAAATGGGGGCACCCGGGTGTCTCAGTCATTAGGTGTTAACAGTCTCCCTTTGGCTTAGGTCATGATCCCAGGGTCCTGGCATGGAGCCCCACATCAGGCTCCCTGCTCAGGCGGAAGCCTGCTTCTCCCTCACCCACTCCCCTCTCTCGTTGTCTCTGTCAAATAAATAAATAAAATCTTAAAAAAAAAAAAATAAAGTATATACATGTTGAATCACTATGTTCTGTACCTGAAATTATGCAATACTGTATGTCAACTACACTTCAATAAAAAGATTTGGTACACAAATGAATGAAATAATGACTAGCACCCATTCCAGTCCTTCAAAAACTAGAATATCAACAATGGCACAGAATCCATATTACAATGTCTTTATGTCACCTTAGACTAGGTGACTGGCTGGCTCAGATGGTCCAAAATAAGAGATAGAAAATAAAAGAAAGTTAAAGATTCAGGGACAAAAAGAACAGAAAAGTCAACACAGCATGTTTTTAATAAACTGATTTAATTTTTAAAATGGTTATTTTTTAGACAAGTGGTCTAATCCAACCTCTTTTCAAAATAACTGACTATCTGTGGCACCTGGTTAACTCAGCTTGTACAGCACATGACTCTTGATCTTGGGGTCATGAGTTTGTCACATAGGGTACAGAGATTTATTTAGATAAATAAATATTTTTTTTAAATAAAATACTATACTGGCTATCTTAATAACGCCATCCTTTTTTCCAGCCTAAATGAATAGTATGACATCTATTAAATACTTGCCATGGGGAGAGAGTTAAAAAAACAAAAAAAAGAAGAACGCATCATATCTCATGAGCTACCAGTTTAACGTAAACTCTTTTTCCTGAAAAGAAGTGAAGTCTTAGGGGCACCTGGGTGGCTCAGTGGGTTAAAGCCTCTGCCTTTGGCTCAGGTCATGATCCCGAGGTCCTGGGATCGATCCCTGCATCAGGCTCTCTGCTCCGTGGGGAGCCTGCTTCCTCCTCTCTCTCTCTCTGCCTGCCTCTCTGCCTACTTCTGATCTCTATCAAATTAATAAATAAAATCTTTAAAAAAAAAAAAAGAAGTGAAGTCTTACTTGAATGTATGCACAGGTTATCTCACTATGGGAAAATATAGTGCAGAACATTGTGGCTCCTTTGCTCAAAATTCTCCATAAGTTTCCCCATCTCACTCAGAGCAAAAGGCAAGTCCTGGTTACAATCTAAAAGCTGCTTCATCATTTAACCCTCATTGTCTCTGTGCTTATTTACTTTTCACCCCTTCATTCAGTCCCAGACAGCCAGGTGGCCTCTTTGCCATCCCTTTCTAGGAGCCTTTCTGACCCCTCTATTGAAAATAACTTTTCAGGGCACTTGGGTGGCTCAGTTTGTTCAGCATCAAACTTTTGGTTCCACTCAGGTCACGATCTCCCTGAAAGGAGACTGAGCCCCATGTTGGGCTCAGTGCTCTGCGGGGAGTCTGCTTCCCCTCTCCTCCTCCCTCGGCACTACCCGTCCTTGCACTGTCTCTCTCTCACTCTCTGAAATATATAAATAAATCTTTAAAAAAAATTTTTTTTCATTTGGAACTGATCAATGACAAAGATCTCATGTGTATAGAGTTCTTTTCATTGTCTTTTCCTGAAATGTCTTACAATGACCATTGTCTAAAAATTTAATTGTGGCATTGAGATCCTGGTCTCAATTCTAGCAAATAATAGCTCAAATTACCCCAAACACTTAAAGTGACCTGCAAGGTATATTATTTATTTTGCTAAAATGAAAAACAAACACATATAACTTGATTGGAAATAATTACAGTGACTAAGACAAATGACCTGAGGACTCCCTTAGGAAAGGCTTCTTTAAATTATCTTAAAATATTAAATGAAAGATGATCTTCTTGTGCAGATCATTAAACCATAGCTAATTCTGAATTACCACCACTACTTAAGAAACTGTATCAATTTTTTAAAAATAATTCAAAGAGCCAAAAATTCAAAAGATACTTTAAGAATTGGTTTTCAAGTGCAATATATCCCTTTTCTTCTGCCTCTCTAATGGTTGCTTTTCCTTCCTAATTATATTTACTTGAGGTTTTGAGTTTAAAAGCTCTGCACACACATCAGCATTAGCAGAAAGCAAGCCAGATTGTGATTTAAAGAGGAAAAAATGGTTGTATATGCCAAGGAGATAATGCACAAGATGACAGTATCTTCAGCTCAACAAAAGAAGTCATGTACAGTCCTGTCTCCATCTAGTTACCTCACACTGAGGTCAACTTAAATAAAAAAATCTCCTAAAGCCTTCTAGAGAATGACAATCAGTAAGGCTTATCAACAACACACATCCATGTTATAATATAAACCTCTTTCAATTTCAAAAATTGATGGTTAAGGGCTGGCTCTTCAGCAGTGGCATTTGATTCCACATTAGTCTGCAGTATGAAAGAGAAAAACAAAGACACATCATTCCGAACCTTCCATTACAGACCCACACCAAACTGCAACAAAACGTTCTTAAGGAAATTGCTGTTACTGTGTACTTCCCATAATGTAAACAGGTTTCTTATTTTCAGTTCTAAATTTAAAGATAGAAACACAGCAGTTAAATATTACATTTTAGAATAGTGCTTTTTCTCCATAAACTAGTGTTGGAAAACTGTAAGCATGTATAACCAAAGAGCAATTGAAAATAACCCCAGAAGTTAACAATCAATGTAACAAAGCAATCTTTTTTAATACCCTATTTATAAACTTGTAAAGTTTGTGTACGCTATTGCAAGCAGAACAAAGCCACAAAACAGATTTAACAAAGGAAACAACTTTCAAAAGAAACTTTAAACAACCCCGGAGGATATAAGAATAAACACAGTCACATTTAATATACATCTCTGTCTAGTACAGTCAAGTTTTTGATATTTGATGGTTTTCTGAAAGGCTTTACAGCATTTTAATCGCTAGAAAATGGAGAAGCAAAAAGACACTGCAATTAAGTTTTCCATATTAGCTCATAACTTCCCAGCCTTTTTCTCCAAAACACTTCTATTCCTGGGGTGCCTGAGTGGCTCAGTCGGTTACGCATCTGACTCTTGATTTCGGCTCAGGTCATGACCTCAGGATCGTGAAATCAGCCCCACGCTGGGTTCCATGCAGGGCATGCATTCTGCTTAGGATTGTGTCTCTCCTCTCCTTTTGCCCCTCCCCTCGAAAAATAAAGAACAAATAAATCTTCTTTAAAAAAACAAATAAAACTTCTCTTCCAGTGGACTCATTTACTCCTAGAGTTGGATGTTTCTAGAAAGGTTCTCAGCCCCAGCTGTACCTGTGAGAGAAGAAGGGCTAACATAATAAAGCACCAGCTCCACCCCCATTGACTTTCAGCTATCGTGGAGTGTGGTCAAGGCGGCAGTATTTTTGTAAATCACCCAGGTGACCGTAAAGAGTAGTCTGTATAGAAAGTCACTGATTCTGACACAGCTCTTCTGAAAGAAGATCCCAGGGTGGGAATTTAAGCTTTGCTTAAACACTTCCTATGCTAAGATCGAAAATCCCATCCAAAAGCCCTGAAGGTAATATAGTACTTTACAGATGGTCATTTTTCAAATATGAATGGTTATTTGAACGGGGCATGGTGACCCATCATTTTTCCGAACAACTACAAACAGAGTTCCAAGATCTTTGTACTTGTACTCCTTCCTAAAATTCATTTCCCCCAGTCTCCATGTGACTCATCATTCCGGTCTGGGCTCAAATGTCACCTCCCAGAGAGGGTTTCCCGATCACACTTTTCCCAACCGGTCTCCATCTCTTTGCTCACGGCAATCCTCACATCCTAAGTGCATACGTGCTTGCTGATCATCTCCTAGATCTGAAACATTAGCTCCATTCAGGTAACTCTGTCTTGTCTGTCTTGCTCAGTACTTTTATCTTCAGCAAGTGGCACAGTGCCCAACACAGTAGCCACTCAATACAAACATTTGAATGGATAAATGAAATAGAACAGGAGGCATGGGCAACCTACAGCAAAACCCAAACTCAGATCGCTATATAATGCAAATAGTTGGCCATGCCAAAGACCCCCTCAATGTAACCATGTAGCTTCAAACTGTACAAAATTTCATGGAAACTTCCCCAAATTTACAGATGTAGTCATCTTAAATTCCTTATTATGCATCAGTTTTCTTCTGAAACTCAAGTAAGACATAATCAAAATTAAGATAAACTTTTCATATACTTTGAAAACATTCCAAATATTCAACAGCCATAAATATAGCAAAATACTAAATATTAAAACAGAAAAGTGTAACCATATTGGAATCACTGTGATCTAGTAGTGGGGAAGGGAGCATAAAAAAACATCAACAATATGAAATTACTTGGAATACCTGAAATGATAATATAAAAAAACTCATATTGGGGTGGAGGGGAACTTACAGAGATCATCCCATATAAACTCCTTTCTAAGCATGAACCTTCCAGACAGTATTCCTAGCATATGGCTAGCCTTTCCTTAAATTTTTTGGGTGACAGGGAACTCACTACTTCCTAAAGAAACCATACTTGTTCCATTCTTGGACACCTATACTTGTTAGTTCTTGATTTTGACTCAAAATCTGGCTCCCATGGACCCACTGGGCCTTGTTCTGCTCTCTGAAGCCAAGTACAAATATGTCAATGAAACAAACTCAATGAGTCAGTTCTAACAAAAAACATTTAACAATGATTAAAGAAGTAAAGTGAGTCCAGAAGGGAAATAAGTTTGGGCCAGAAAAAGAGAACACTGAATTGTTATAAATAAATAAATAAAGAAAGGCGCTTGGGTTGCACAGTGGGTTAAAGCCTCTGCCTTCAGCTCAGGCCATGATCCCAGAGTCCTAGGATCAAGACCCCGCATTGGATCAGGCTCTCTACTGAGCAGAGAGCCTGTTTCCCCCTTTCTCTCTGCCTGCCTCTCTGCCTACTTGTGATCTCTGTCTGTCAAATAAATAAATAAAATCTTAAAACAAACAAACAAACACACTGTCAACAGACAGAATACAAGTGTGAAAACAGGTGGATTATCCTGGCTGGAGGTGAGTGACCAGAGTAGAAATAGAGAGGAGGAAAAAGATGGAAAACAGCTGATACACATCCCTGAAGGCTAAGTAAAAATTCTGGTAATTGAACAAGATTATTCTGTACTTTAAAAAAAGAAAGAATGTGAAAAGTAAAGGACAAATAGATAAAATAAGTAGACTAGGTAACTCAAAAACAGAGCAACACAGAAATTCAGAGCTGAAAAAAAATCATAGAAATTATCTATCTCAACCCCTTAATTTTATAGATGAAACAAATACTAGAAGAAAAGGTATCAATTGCCACTCTTATATGCCTTTTCATTGATGTTGTTGTTTTTTAAAATATTTTATTTATTTATTTGACAGAGAGAGAGAGAGATCACAAGCAGGCAGAGAGGCAGGCAGAGAGAGAGGAGGAAGCAGGCTCCCCGCTGAGCAGAGAGCCCGATGTGGGGCTCGATCCCAGGACCCTGAGATCATGACCTGAACCGAAGGCAGAGGCTCAACCCACTGAGCTACCCAGGCGCCCCACCTTTTCATTGTTTTAAGGAAGAACACTTTTGCCAAACCACTCCCTGTCTTGTAGCCACTGATGCTCATCGCTTACATACCATGCTGAATCTGAGATTCTGTATAAGACCCTAACCAGCTATCTCAAAACTCAACTATCATAGGGCAAAGATGGAATCACATAATGAGGCCCAACTGCCTGAATCATATTGGCTTCTCACCAAGACCTGGTATGGACAGGATATGGCCACACTGCAGGACCAGCTCTCTCAGGCCATGGAATCTAGCCACCTATCAAGCTGATACACATAACCCCATCATCAGCCAAGAAAACAAGAATCAAAATAGCTGCTAATTCACCCACAAAACTTTTCCATTTTTTCCAAGGCTACCTGCTCCCTCTAAGCCTCACACTCCCTAAGATTCCTTGGTTTTCTTTTCTTACTCAGTCCCATTTTCTTCACACTTGAAACATCAGTGCCTTAAAAAGGAAGCCCTGCAGGGTGCCTGGGTGACTCAGTCAGTTAAGCATCTGCCATCAGCTCGGGTCATGATCTCAGGGTCCTGGGATTGAGCCCCGCGTGGGACTCCTTGCTCAGTGGGAAGTCTGCTTCTCCCTCTGTCCCTTTTCCCCATCTCTCTTCCCTGCCCCGCCCATGATCACTTGCTTGTCTTCCATCTCTCAAATAAGTAAATAAAATCTTTAAAAAAAAAAAAAAGTTAGCGTTGTTCTAGAAATATCTGCATTTTTAAAATTTTTTAAAGAATTTTTGTAATTATTTGGGGGAGGGGGGTGGACAGAGGGGCAGAAGGGGAGGAAGAGGGACAAGCAGACTCCACAGTGAGCATGGAGCCTGACACTAGGGCTCGATCCCAGGATCCCAAGATCATGATCTGAGCAGAAACCAAGAGTCCCACGTTTAACCAACTGAGCCCCCAGGCACCCCAGAAATATTTGCATTTTAAAAGGATAAAGTATTGGGACGCCTGGGTGGCTCAGTTGGTTAAGCAGCTGCCTTCGGCTCAGGTCATGATCCCAGTGTCCTGGGATCGAGTCCCACATTGGGCTCCTTGCTCAGCAGGGAGCCTGCTTCTCCCTCTGCCTGCCTCTCTGTCTGCCTGTGCTCGCTCGCTCTCTCTCCCTCTATCCCTGACAAATAAATAAATAAAATCTTAAAAAATAAATAAATAAAATAAAATAAAATAAAAGGATAAAGTATTAAGTGAAAAATACCAGGTTGCAGAGTAATATGTATAACACAACCCTATTTTTATGAAAATAAATGAACAGGATAAACAAAAAACCCTGTCAATGGACTCATGTATTCAAAGACATTTAAGGGGGGCCTGCATGGCTCAGTGGGTTAAGCCTCTGCCTTCTGCTCAGGTCATGATCTCAGGGTCCTGGGATCAAGCCCCTCATCAGGCTCTCTGCTCATCGGGGAGCCTGCTTCCTCCTCTCTCTCTCTCTGCCTGCCTCTCTGCCTACTTGTGATCTCTATCTGTCAAGTAAATAAATAA
This sequence comes from Mustela erminea, assembly GCF_009829155.1. NCBI lineage: Eukaryota > Metazoa > Chordata > Mammalia > Carnivora > Mustelidae > Mustela > Mustela erminea. The sequence continues at coordinate 73,133,804 of NC_045619.1, read as the reverse complement.
AATCTTGAAAAAAAAAAAAATAAAGACATTTAAAACAAGTATAAGAGAATATTCACCAAAGTTTAAGAATACAAACAGAATCAGGACGAGAGAAAGGAGAAGCAACTAATTTGCATATGATGTTATCTAACTTGGATTGTTGCCATAAATTGTAATTATAGAATCATAATTTTTAAAGAGCAATCAAGGGGTGCCTGAGTGGCTCAGTGGGTTAAGCCTCTGCCTTCGGCTCAGGTCATGATCCCAGTGTCCTGGGATAGAGCCCGGAATCAGGCTCTCTGCTCAACAGGGAGCCTGCTTCCTCCTCTCTCTCTGCCAGTCTCTCTGCCTACTTGTGATCTCTGTCAAATAAATAAATAAAATCTTTAAAAAAATAGAATAGCTATACCTTTCAAAAAATTAAAAATAAAAAAAATAAAGAGCAATCAAATGATTATGACCAAAAAGAGAAAGAAAAAAAAATTAAATTAAAAGCACGAATGCAATTTCAAGTTATCTGTCAGCAAGAGGTGTGTGCTATTTCTCCTAGTGCCCTCTAACCTAGAAGGTCAGGAAGGGCCAGTTTTCCACTGAGGCTGACCTCTGGGTACTCACTGTGCCAGCCCAGCTTCTTTGCCCATTTTTTATTAATTTGTACATTTCCTAATTCAAAATGCAATCAAACTAACTGGAGAAAACACTGTTGAATTGTTCATATCTTCTGTGTTCTGGAGACTAGATTTGAATAAAATGACAACTAATTATAAAAATTATTCCTTTGTTTTATTAAGTTGAGAGTTGAGTATTTGAATTTCTCATGCAACTTATGCCTCCGCTCAAAGAAAACATGAATTAAAAGGATTCCATAACCTGGTCATCAACTGGACCCTTTAAAAGAGCTCTCCCCCATAGCACCCTCCTTTGTGAATGGAGCCAACTTCTACATACCCTGAGAAAATTCTCAACACTATTCTTTTCCTTACTTCCCACATCTAGTCACCCAGCATCATGTTCCACCCTGCATCTTCTAAACAGCTATTAGGTTTGGCCCCTCCTCATCATTCCTACTGCCCCTGCGCAGCTCCAACATACTCTCTATAAACAACGCTAGGACTTTTTTTTTTTTTTAAGATTTTATTTATTTATTTGACAGACAGAGATCACAAGTCAGCAGAGAGGCAGGCAGAGAGAGAGAGAGGAGGAAGCAGGCTCTCCGCCAAGCACAGAGCCCGATGTGGAGCTTGATCCCAGGACCCCGAGATCATGACCTGAGCTGAAGGCAGAGGCTTAACCCACGGAGCCACCCAGGTGCCCCACGCTGGGACTTTCTAAACCAACTTGTGACTAAGGTGTTCCACCCTCTCCGGTAGTGTGGTACAGTAAAAAGAAAATGCGCTTCTTCCTAAACCAAGTTCTACCACTTAGTTTTGCAGTCTTGAGAAGAACACTTAATCTAAGACCTATTTTCCTCTTCTGCATAATTCACGTGATAACTACCTTAAAAAAGGATTCTTATAAGAATAAAAGATAAGGTATGCAAAATGCCAAGTCCTAAATGGAGCTTTTTACAGAATTAAATGCTTTGTTATTTTTATTATTTTCTTATCTATAAAAATGAGCAGTAAATCTCTGAATTACTCTGAAGATTAAATAAGATGTGAGGCACCACAGTGTTACTAAGTGTTTCTTTTCATCTCCTTTTAATGGTTCTGCTATCCCCAGGGCAAAATGTGACTACTGCCACTTTTCCAATATGATCTCCTGCCCCTTGACTTCACATGTCTTCTTCAGCATACTGAATTATTAAATAGTAAGACTGCTTCTCTTCATGTCTTCCTCTCCTTCAAAGCCATATTTACAGGTCCAACATTCTGTGTGAGAAAGTCTTTTACTATATATTTCAACATGCAAGAAATTATCATATTTTCAAATTTGGAATGCAATACCCATAAAGTATAAGTATATGGAAGGGTTGATAAAGCAGAATATTCATAAACATGAAAATCTGAAAAAATCATCAAACCATGGTTACTTACATGTTCATGCAAACATAATGAATGTGATAAAAGATATAACATCTTGTTAAATGATATCTGAGAAATAACTTTGCCAGAGATGAAATTTTGAGTTGAAATAAAAAGAAGGAATGGTACAGGTTAGAGTGACTGGGTCAAAAAATATATATATATATGATTGAAAGTGATTGTGTTTGTTTGTTGAGGTTGTTTGCAAATACTTTGCAAATACCTTCTAAAAGCATATGTTGGTACATTATAGATGTTTTAATTTAGTAATAAATATGATGATAAACATAAACATTCTTCTTTCAAACCAGTGAGAGAGAAAACACTAGTCTAGGCAAATAAATTATTAACATTCTCTATGTTTATTCATAGATTGGAAATGAAATCTAGGGGCTCCCTCCCACAAGTATGATTTCATGATTTAGCATATACAAAGCTAACAATCTTTCTGAGCATAAGAAGGAAAAAATTTCTGTTTAAACATGAATCCAAAAAATTAAATGGCTTTCATCAGATCCCCAATGTGACAGTCTCTAAAAAGTGTGTAAGTTCAAAGTTTATTCCTTGAACGATTTAACCATAGTCCTGAAAAAACAAACAAACAAAACCCATAAAATTACCTTCAGGAAGAAAAGCTGGTCATTGTCCACAAAGTGCTTCATTAGCAAATGGTGTCTATAATTGGTGTCAGGGTTAAGAATATGAGCAAAAATATGAGTTGAAAATTCTTAGTACATAGTCTACCATAAGCTAGCTGCAAAACTTTTCTTAAGTTGTCACATGGATATGTTTTCTACAATGCTACCAGGAATGCTGAATCATTCCTTTCTATAGGGATCTTTTTCAATTTTACTGGTTTTTAAATTTCAAATACTTTTAAAGTAAAAAACAAAACAACCACAAACAAATTTAAATTCTAGGAATGTGTGTGTGTGTGTGTGTGTGTGTGTGTGTGTATTTTTAGTTTTTTTAAATTATTTTGGAACTATGACTCTTCCTCAAACACTATTTTGGCCTGAATGACAATAACAGTGCTGATTTACACATGTCCCAAACATATAATCAGCCAGGACCTGAACATAACTGGGCATGGGTGCCCCTCAGGTCACTGAAAAGCAAGCATTACTTGTGAAATTATAAAACCATGGTCAAGTATGACCAAGGGATGTTGCTTTGTCCAGCTCCCCAAAGATAATTAAAAGAACACTATGATGATGGCAGAAGTCATTCTTTTTTCATAACATTAGTACTTTTCTTTCAAGTCTGTTCTTTTGGGTCATGTGGACAGTGATGTAGGCACAGAGCAGAGCCCTAAATGATGTCAAGCCAGGTCAAAAGCAATCTAGACTCAGGGAAGAAATAACTAGAAAAAATTAATGAATTCATTATCTTGATTTTGCACATCTTCAGGCAGCACTGCTCACTTAGCATTATTATCACAGCAGTAATCAGCCTGGGAAGAAGGGCAGCAACACTGCTGGGTACTGACTCTTGAAAATAAAATGACCTGTAAAGACCAAGCCAGGTTGCTACACTGCAAATTATCAACGTTCAACTTGGACTTAGTACTGTCATTTTCTGCTGACATTCCCGTAAACTGGACCAATTACTTTTAAATGAATCATATTTGTTGCAAGAGTCTAGAAACAAGCCAAAGATTTTATGCTTGGCTTTACAGAAAAAATGCAGCATTGTTTACTATATGTACCTGTAAGTGAACAAAACTTCCCTTTTAAAAATCAGAACCCTCACAAAACACGTCTTTCAAAAATGGCTTCTATATGATTATCATCATTGGGATATTTTAGTTTGCCCAATTATTCTGGATTTACCTTTCAAGTAGGAAGTATTATTGAGACTGATTTAGCGCCTTTAAATAATACTTCCAATTAAAGTATACATTAAAAGAGTAAAAATAACAGGTCACAACATCAAACAATCAAATAAAATGATTATTTTATTACTCTTAGATACATTTTTATGTAATTGCTTAAGACAGTTCATTCGGAATAAATAACCGAATCAATTTATGCTAAGTGCAACTCAAAATACTTATGTAAATGAGTTTCATTTGGTAAAAATAATCCTGATAAATTTTTTATCAGCCTCCTGCTAATATAGAACAAAATATGCCTCAAATTTTTAAAGAAAAAATGTATAACTGCTATTTGTATTATTCTTCATTAAGAAAGTACAATTGTGCTATTCTCACAAAATGTTTTTTCTTATTTTTCCCATTATTGTTGATGACAATAATAAAGGTAGTGTTTCAATACCAGTCACTTCCTATACTTCCTAATTTTCTTCATCTTTCTCTGACACTAACCAATACTGACTAGTGAATGTTTGATAAGGGTATCCCTTCTTTCAGTAGAAATTCATTCTTTAATAAAATATTTATTATACACTTACAATGTGATAGACTTTGTGTTCAAGGATTTGGATGCAAAATAAATTAAGGCAGTTTCCTTTCCTTAAGAGCTCATGGTCTAGTAAAGGCAAAAGACAATTGCATAATGGACTACTATGCAGAGTAAGTGCAAATGACACAGAAATACCCCCAGAAAGGTTGCTAAAATCAAGCAGGAAGATCAGTTAACAGTAAAACTCCATTTCATTAAATTAAGTCTACCCCCTTTATCAAGGAGGTGATGGGTTACCACTGCCTGGTTTGCACTCCCTCACCTTGGCAAAGCAATGTTGACAGGTTTAAACATCAAAACACCTCTGAGAATTACAATCACTATCCTGTTTCCTGACTTCACAAGGTTTAGCATCACTGAATTTAAACATATCTGGCCTAATCTAACTTGGAAAATACCAGTGAGTCCAGCTGTTGTTAAGAACAGACATGTACAAGATAAGAAAAACACGGACTCAAAATTTACAGCCTGATACGTGAAAATCAGATTTTTAGTTGGGGTTTTCACCATATGTTTATTTGTTCGCATTTAGGCATCAGAATAAAAATAAGACATACCTGAAAGTGTATTTACCATATTGTGCACTAGATTAGAAGGCAATTTGATTAGACAGGTCATAAATCACGTTTTTAACTGTAGCCAGATAAAAGAGACATCCTCCAAAAAACTAAGGAAAACATTTTTGATAATTATAAATGCCAAATTTAAAATTAACACCTAAAAGCCAATATGCACCTAGAAAAAAAGACTCACCACAAAGAAAAGCAGTGTATACATCTAAATTTATAACTAGTGACTTGCTACCCATAGTGCTTCAGGAATCAGATAAAACAGACCGAGTTCCTTCAACAGTATGTGTATTCTTATGAGCGCTTGATAGGAAATCAAAGCATATCCATTATTTTCTTCCAAACATTAGCCAGTGTTTAAGAGAAGCCAAACACCGAAAGACTCAAGAGGGCCAGAGGCATACATGGCCCATTTGTGATATTCTGGTTTTATACAAACCCAGTCATTTCAAACAGAAGAGCCTCATTTGATATGGACGGCTACCCTTGCACTTGATATATACCATTCAGCCAATGTGTAGGGGAGTTCAATTTTCCCTGGTCAGGGTGACCTTATCTGACTTGGGCATGGCTCTGCCTCACTCAGAGGTGAAATCGAGGCAGTGGGATCACCCAGCAGAGTTGTTTTTCTCAGGCAGCCTGAGGACATGAATAACTAAAGCCGAGGAGAAGGAAAACCGCCCAGACTTTGTCCGACGGGATTGGCGGAGAGTTCTAATCACAGTTCCCTCTTGCATCAAGGAGTGGTCACATTCACCAGGCGGAGGCACCGTAGGTCCCGCCGCCTGACACCGTGGGTCCCTCAGCGCAACCCTACTCATCCCCTTTTGTGGATTACGGGATTGTCGCTGGAACCTGGGTTTGAAAGAACAGTTTTGGGAAGTTGGATTTACGCATTCCGACCCAGCGGTCGCCCTCGAGTGCTGAGACTTGAAGACTTCTGAACCTCCCTCCCTCCCCCACAGCCCGCACAGCCACCGCCTCTCAAATTCCAGCTTATACATTCATTTCCCGGGCAATTTTTCTCTTGGGGTGGGGGGGAACAATGGACTCTTTCAATCTTCTCTTATCAACAAAGGGCTCTAAGACGAAGAAACCTCCCTCTCAACCGCATCCTTTCCGACTTTTTACCAGCGAAGAGCGGGCGTTGGGGGGTGGGGGCGCGGGGGCCGCGGAGGGATGAGGTGACAGGCAACTCACCTCTTTCAGCTGCTCCAGCTCCTGTTTGAGGCTGTCGTACTCAGCCTCCAGCTCGTCATACTGCTGTTTGAGGGTCAGCTTCTCTTCCAGCACCACCAGCCCGTACTCGGCAGCCTGAATCTTCTCGTGGGTCGTCTCCGTGAGCTCCTTGGTCAGCCTCTCTATCTCAGTCTTATAATGGTCCACAGTCTGCAATACCTCTTCTGCGGCCATAGCCCCGGCGGATGGAGGCAGGAGGGGGTGTCGGGGTGGGGAGATGGATGCAAAGCAGGCGGGGGAAGGGTGAAAATGGGAAAGAAAAGTGTGGCTGGATGCAGGAGCCGAGCGCGGCCGGCAGCGGCTACACTGCCGGAGAAACTGAGGAGAAATGCAACATGGAGAACGCAGGAGAGGATCAGGGGCGAGGCGCCGGCCGCTGCCGCATGAGTCCTCTGGGCCGGCCCCTGCGTGCGGTCAGCAGCCGTGCGGCATGGCCCGGGCTGCGGCTGCCGGGGACGACGAGGGGCTCCGGATTCTGCTTATTCAGAGGCGCCGGGCCGCCATGTCTCCCGGGCAGCGTCACTGCAGTCTCCCCGGGGCCTGGCGCGCTCGGGCTCGCGTCTCGCTCGCTCGCTCCACCTGCTCCCTCTGGCTGTGCTGCAGCCGGTGCGGAATGATGCAGTCTCGGCCCGCTCCCTCCCTTCGCGCCTGGCCCCGGCTCCGAGCAGGGGGGCGGGGAGGCGGATGGAGTCAGCGCGGGGGGAGGGAAGGAACCGACGGAAACATCCCGAGGCGCCTCCCGCCAGGCGCGCGGGGCCGCCACCGCCGGCTGCACCGGGGGGCGCGCGGGCGGGCGGCCGAGGCGGAGGCGGCGGGACGCGCGCCGGAGGAGCCTCCGCCCCGCCCGGCTGGCCGCGGACGCGAGTTCCTCCCAGGACTTTGACCCGCGGACACCGAAGCCCCCCGGAGTGGCGGGGACGCCCCTGCTCTGCCGCTGCGACGGGAGCCCGAGCTCAGGAACCGCCTGGAATCGACGCCTTTCCCAGGGAAAAGCAAACAGTAACTAACGCGCTCGGGGTCCCGCGTATCCTTCTCGCCCCCTGGGCTCCCAGCCTCCTTCCAGCCTCCAGCACCCAAACCAGCGCCGCGCTTCCAAAGCCTGCCAGACCCACCCCACTGCGCGCTCTTCCCGCCCTCTCCCCTACCTTCCACCTCCCCTCCCTTCCCCTGGCTAGCTTGGCCTTGTTATAACCCCTTATTACCCCTCAGGACAGTCTTCACTAAAGTTGCTTGCCTTCGCACAGCGGTCTGTGCCCAGCTTGCCACAGGACTGGGATCTGCTCTGAAAAATGCAGACACCCAGTAAGCCTTTAGGTACCACTGTTTCTTGCCTCAGTCGTGCTACTCTACTCGTTCTTCAGTAAAGGAAAACTGCATGAAATTCCCTATATTGGCATCAACGATTCCTTCCCTACAATAAACATTTTTAAAATAATAAGAGCTAATAGTTCTTGAGACCACATGCAACTCTTCAGTGGTGAAGCCAAAATTTAATCCGAACTCCAGAGCCCTAAACTGGATTATATTGGCCTCAGCACTCATTAATAATACACACCCGTCAACTAAATATTATATGCTAGTAAAATGACCACTTTGATCAATATGAAGAGTCACAAAAGGAGAGGAAGGCAAAGTCAGAGTGAAAGACCAAAAATGGAGAAGAGATGAGAATGGCTAACCTAGAGGAAAGGGAGAATAGGAGAGAAAAGGAGTGTTTTCTGTGGAAATGGAAGGGAGGCTCTGGGACCAATACACCAAAGGGCTTACCAGTTCCTTCCTTCTCTTCTATTGGGGGCCACTATTTAGAGAGGTGTTTTTCAGTAGCCAGGAGGTGATCAACACACACGCGCACACACACACACACACTTTCCTATTAGAAAGCAGGACTCAACACTCCCCTTCCTTTTGTAGATGGTAAAGAAACAAAGACAGTTGCTGATGGTGTGGGAGGAAGAGCAAACAATGCTCTTACAAAGCCTTGACTAATAGGCAGTCTGGATGTGATTTTCATGGCCTCCAAAAACAGACAAAAAATGATTCCTTCCAGATGCTGACAATTACAACAGAATATTCTCTTGTGATTATCTGACCTATAATTAATTAATTAATTAATTAATTAAATAGAGAAAATACTTGAAACCTGCTCCTAACCATACATTCCAACCTGGCAGAGAAGCAGGGGAGATAATGACCACATCATTTCCACTTATACTGCCTTGATGTCACAGTCCAGTTGCGAAGCTCCTCCTGGGCGCCCCACAATGAAGAATGATCATGACCTGCTGAGAGAAGAGATAAAAGCTATAATTATGGGTAGCCAAACTGCCTTCTTCCCAGTATGCCCCCTGGCCTTTCCTCACCCCACAAAGTATAAGCAGAGCCCTTCTGAAGGAATCGAAGGAATCGTAACACTTCGGGGAGACTGCCTATTACTCCCTTTCCTTTGGATATTACTGAGAATGGAGTTTGCCTCTGCAACTTTCCTTCTTGCCCCATTTTCCTGATTCATCTACTTTAGTTAATGTATTCAGTCTGACTTCGTTCAGACATTACACTATTTTAACATTACAAGATTTTGCTTATTACAACTTTGATCCTTTATATGTTGGTATTTAACTTGAAGAAAATTAACTTATTCCCTTACATACCATACTCTCCCAGAGCTGCACAGTTACATTTCTCTCCATATATATGTCATACATACCATGTATATATAGGTACACACATAGATATAGATAGATGTATATATAGATCACTGACAAGTATCTAGAAAATAATTTTTTTAATACTTATTTATTTGAGAGAGAGAGAGAGAGTGAGACAGAGAGAGGGAGGGAACACAAGTAGGGGAAGTGGGGAAGGGGAAGCAGGCTACTCACTGAGCTCCATCCCAGAACCCTGGGATAATGACCAGAGCCAGAGGCAGACGCTTAATGACTGAGCCACCCAGGTGCCCTAGAAAAGAATTTCTTAAACCATTCCTGGAAGTAGTGTTCCCTCATATTTCTTTAAATTAGCAGCCTCTGATTACTTAGGAAACCTTCTTATTTACAAATATTTAGAAAAAAATTAGGGGTGTCTGGCTAGCTCAGTCAGAAGAGAGTGCAACTCTTTTTTTTTTTAATATTTTATTTATTTATTTGACAGAAATCACAAATAGACAGAGAGGCAGACAGAGAGAGAGAGGGAAGCAGGCTCCCTGCTGAGCAGAGAGCCCGATGCGGGCCTCGATCCCAGGACCCTGAGATCATGACCTGAGCCGAAGGCAGCGGCTTAACCCCCTGAGCCACCCAGGCGCCCCAAGAGTGCAACTCTTGATCTCAGGATCATAAGTTCGAGCCCCACACTCAAACTCGAACTGTAGAGAATAAACAATATTTTTTAAAAATACAAATATTTAAGAAAAATTATATTTTGTGACTTAGTACCTCAAATCAACCACTCACAACTTTACATGAATATTGTTTTCCCTTGTTCTCATTCATTCATTCTTTAAACAGATATTTATTAAGTGCCCCTTATGTCCTAGGAACAATAGTAGGCATTGTGAAATCAGTGACCAGTAAGATATCAGTGGTCAGTGGTCCTGACTTCATGGAGCTTGTGTTCTGAGAGGGACAAGCAAAAAAACACATGACAAAATGAATTAAAAACAACAGGGACGCCTGGGTGGCTCAGTTGGTTAAGCAGCTGCCTTCAGCTCAGGTCATGATCCCAGCGTCCTGGGATCGAGTCCCACATCGGGCTCTCTGCTCAGCAGGGAGCCTGCTTCTCCCTCTGACTCTGCCTGCCATTCTGTCTGCCTGTGCTCGCTCTCGCTCGCTCCCTCTCTGACAAATAAATAAATAAAATCTTAAAAAAAAAAAAAAAACAGGAATGCATGGGTGGTTCAGTTGGTTAAGCCTCCAACTCTTGGTTTTGGCTCAGGTCATAATCTTGGGGTCATGAGATCAAGCCCCACCATGGGTTCTGCACCCAGCACAGAGTCTGCTTGAGATTTTCCTCCTCCCTCTCCCTCCTCCTCTGTTCCTCCCCACCCCCCCCCACAGTCTCATGCTTCCTCTCTCTCTAAAATAAATAAATAAAATCTTTTTTTTAAAAGATAAATATAAAAATTCCATATTGTGGCACTGATAAGCAGGATACAGCATAGTGGTTAAAAGCAGAAGCTAATCTGTTTGGGTCAAATCCAACTTTACCTCTTACTAGCTATGTGTGCCTCAGTTGCCTCATCCTTAAAGAGGGGACAATAATATAATTACTGATGAGATTATTGTGAATAGAACAATATTTGACACCTAATAAGCAGCAAATGTATGTTTGTTTTTAAGTTTTTGGGAAAAAAAAGAAGAAGAAGAAGAAGAAGACTGAGATAGAAAAAAAGAAACAACAGAAAGATCAGTGGCGATCTCTCTACAGAAGTGATATTTACCCTAGTATCTAAGGAATCTGAAGGAACTGGCTATGCTAACTGTGGAGGAAGAGCTTCCCAGGAAGAGGGAAGGGCATGTGTAAAGGTCTAAGGCAGAAAAGAGTTTGGTGAGTACAAAGGATAAAAATCAGAAGCTGAGGCTTATAAGCCAAGGGGAAATAGCCTGGGACCGCACTAGAAGAGCAATACAGAAGGGAAACTCAGATCATGCCTGCCATGCAGATTAGACCCATCTGGATGTTGAGCATCTGAAACCAATATAATATTTTATGTCAATTATATATATAAAAAAAAAAAAATATGGTCTTTCAAATTGCAAACATTTGCAGAGTTAAAAAACTTTGCCAGGCAAATAAGTTTCACACCACACAAGAACAAGAGGAAACAAAATACTTCTATTTTGCTTCTCAGCATGCTTTACAATAAATTTTAAATAACCCTAACTGGATTAGCCTTTTTAAAGGCAGAATAGCTGGTAGGTTGTAAATGGGGATTTTTTAAATCATCTGCTCTTCTTTCTAATCCCCCTCAAAAATGATGTCTGAAATTCCTTTGGTAATAAAGAAAGATGCCTATCATTTCATAATTAGAAGTAACTTTGAAATGCAAAGAGTTATTAAGCTTAAATTTGTACTTATATTCGCTTTATATTTTTTCCTGGTTCTGATAAGGAAATACCCCAAGGAAGGAATTGAATGGCTGAAGAAATGGAGGCTGGAAACACTGCAGATAAACATTACCCAATTCACATCTGTGCCTAAGGCTGGTCTCTTGCCTCCAGTTCTTCAAGAATTGAACAAAATTTCTTAATATGCTTCTTTCTGCCAAAATATGTCCCCTTCTCTTGGTTTTTTGATAGCTCTAAAACTTACATAGAGATTCTTAACCTGTTCAGAAACATTCCTTTATCCAACAGGAAAAAAAAAAAAAAAGAAGAAGAAGAAGAAAAAGAGAAAGAAAGAAGAAAAGAGAAAGAGAAGAATAAGGAATTTGGGTTTTATTCTCAGTGGAGTGGAAAACTTGATTATTTAGTCAGGAAATGAAATTATTTGATTTATATTTTAAGAGCATCATGACTACACAGAAAAAAAGATTGGTGGTATCAAAAAATAGAAGTAGAAGGGGACTGCCTGGCTCTGTCAGTGGATCCTGCAGCTCTTGATTTCAGGGTCACGAGTTCAAGCCCCATGTTGCAGGGAGAGAGAAAGAAAGAAAGAAAGAGAGGGAGGGAGGGGATGGAAGGAAGGAAGGAAGGAAAGAAGGGAGAGAGAGAAAGAAAATGGGATGCCTGGATGCCTCAGTTGGTCAAGCATCAAGACTCTTGAGTTTGGCTCAGGTCATGATCTCATGGGTCATGGGATGGAGCCTCACATAAAGCCCATATCAAGTCCAAATCGAGCCCCGAATTGGGCACTCCTATTCCTCTGTCCCTCCCCTCACTCACACATGCTCTCTCTCTCTAAATAAATAATGAAAAATAAAATAAATAATGAAAAAAAAAAAAAAAGAAGAAGAAGTGGGGTCACTAGTTAGGAAGTTGTTGTGATTGACTAGAAGAAGATGGCAGCCTGGACTACGCTAGTAGCAGTAGGGGAGAGAAATGATGGATTCCTAATATATTGCCAGAGGGGGAGGTGAGATAGAAGTCTCCAGACTTGTTTGGGGATTGGATGTGGGATAGAAAGAAAAAGAAGCAATCATTAAAAATCTAATTTTTTGACTTGCACAATTGGGAAGGTGGTTTGCCATTAGTTGGATGGGAAAGACTTTGAGAATGTTTCAGGAAATTTTGAGTTCTATTTTGGACATATTAAATGTACGACATTTTGGAGACATAGAAATGTTAAGCAAACAATTGGATATAAGACCAGAATTAAGGAGAGAATTCTTGGGAGGTATAACAATTCTCCTCTGGAAACCATTAACATTAAATGTTTTGTGGGTTGTTGTTGTTGTTGTTGTTATTTTAAGTAAACTCTACACCCAGTAGGGGGCTGGAACTCATGACCAGAGACCAAGAATCAGATGCTCTTCTGCCTGAGCCATCCAGGCGCTCCAGCATTATGTGAATTTCAAATGAAAGAAATGGATGGTATTATCCAGGAAAAGAGTACAAATAGAGAAGAAACAGAGGTCCTTGAGGTACCCCTATTTAAGGTTGAGTTGAAGAGGAAAAGCCAACAAAATTAAGAGGTAACTACAGAGAGCAAACTGATGGTTACCAGAAGGGATGTGGGTGAGGGAATGAGTTTAATAGTTGATGAGGATTAAGGAGTGCACTTGGGATGATCACCGGGTAGTGTATGCAAGTGTTGAATCACTATATTGTACACCTGAAACTAATATTACACCGTATGTTAATTAACTGGAATTTAAATATATACTTGAAAAAAAGAAAAGAAAGAAAGCTAAGAAGGACCAGTCAGTGTGGTTAGGAAAATCAGGAGAGAAATATCTGAAGGGTATATAGAGAGTACTTGAAGAGTAAAGGAATAAGGACTAAGTCAATGCCATTGAGAGGCCAAGGTCAAGTAAGATGAGGACAAAGAAATGTTACTATATTTAGCAATGTGCAAATAGGTACTCTTGACCACAGTAGTTTGTGCAGGACAAAGAGGGTAAAAACCAGAATATAAGAGATTGAAACATGAAGAGAGGTTTAAGGTGTGGAAACAGCTGGAGCTCACAGTGCCCCCAAGAAACAGTGGAGGGAACAACATACAAAGAGAATGTGAGTCTGGATTGGAATCTCAGCTATGAAATGCTGGAGGGAAATCTACACTTCAAAAGCAGTTCACACTGGGATGTCCAAATGCACCCTCAAGGTAAGAGTGAGATTTTGAGCCAGAACTTGACCTCCAAGCTGCTCAGATATCTGCCCTCTGAGCAGATCCCTCTGGCCCAGATCCTGGAGTACACGCCTGGGTCCAGGCCCACTCCCAGAAGGTGCTGTCTCCCTCTGCTCACATGGTTTCCTGTGCCCCGGCTACTCTCTTCTGGGTACTGGTTCAGGGAGCGCTCCCAACCCTGCTTCCTCATCTGTCTTTTGTCTCTTCTAAGATGCAAGATGCTAATGAATTAAAGCTGGAGTATTTTTTTGGGGGAAGGGGGGGTGGCACATAGCTGTTCTCTCCTGTTTTACATCTTCAAAATCAGTGACCACCAGATGATCTGGGGTTGTTTCTTAGCCACAGCCTACATCCCTGTTATCTTCCCACCAGAGAGGCACTGATTTAATTTTTGTTGGAATTACATTTCTCCATCTGTGTTTTGCTTTACTTTTTAAATGATATTTTCTTCAAAACTCTTGATTTCACTCTTTTTTGTCATCAGCATTTGCCAATTTCGGAGGTAATCTCATCTCATTAATTCTTTCTTCATTATTAAATCTGTCTCCCATGTATTTTGGCTGCAAACAACCACAAGGAGTTTGTACACTGTAGTACACAAGCTAATATAACTTATTCTTTCTTTAAAAGAAGACTAAAAACTTCTGACTGCCAGTTATTATTTCTTTAGAATTCGTCCACTAACCTGCCTTGATTTTCTTGATCTGAGGCAGTGTTCTGAGTCATTTGTTTCAGAAAATCAATTCCTCTTTTTTATGAAGTTTATTTTAAGGATCACTTTAGTGAGCAAAACTATATGCTAGCAGCCAAAGTGATAGTTATATCCCAGGTCTTCCAAGGTGCGATGGAATCGGTGTTGGTGGTATAGTGGTGAGCATAGCTGCCTTCCAAGGTGCGATGGATCAAAGAATAGAAAGATTGTTGTGAACAAATTCCTGTAAGCTAGCTGAGTGAAAGCTCACCTGTAGTTAAATATCACAGACTTGTAGAAACACTAAAAGCCATATAGTTGTATGGCTTTTTCCAAAAGATCAGTATAAGAGCAGAGATGGTGGGTAGATGTATCCGTCCAGACTTAGGGTTTTGTCAATGAGTGTGTAGGAGGAATAGGAGACAAGGAAATTGAGGATATTGATGAAAAGGTAAATGATGGGTTAAATTGTGGAACATGGGGGCGCCTGGGTGGCTCAGTGGTTAAGCCTCTGCCTTCAGCTCAGTTCGTGATCTCAGGGTCCTGGGATCAGGTCCCGCGTTGGGCTCTCCGCTCAGTGGAGAACCTGCTTCCTCCTCTCTCTCTCTCTCTGCCTACTTGTGATCTCTGTCAAATAAATAAATAAATAAATAAATATTTCTTTTAAATAAATAAATAAATAAATTGTGGAACATGGCCAAGTGCTAGGTGTCTCTCAACATCTCTTTTCTTCTATAATAATTGCATCCCCAATTTTTTTGCTGTATGAATGGTCATGTAATAAATCTGGCTACTTACTTAAATTAATGCATTCAGTTACTTGCCAGTGACAAGGGGTTGCAAATTGGATTTAAGAATTGGCACGTACAACTCCATAATTGTCTTAATGTGAGGAGGTATGCCCTTCCCCGCTTTCACTTTCTTGCTGTCTGGAATGCAAACAGAATGACTGAGCTCCAGGAGCCATCCAGCCCATGAAGTAAGTTTGATAATGAAAGTATTGTAGAATGAGCAACAGGATAGAAGTTGCCTAGGTCCTTAAATCTTAACAGGAGGATTGGTGAGATATCCAGCTTTAATATTCCAAACTCAACACAAAAGTGACTTTTTTATTTTTTAATTAGAAAAAGATAAAAAACCTTGAGAAAATCAGCTTAGCTCTTGTTCCTCCTTTGTGACTGCAAGGAACACCCAAGAAGGGCAACATTAGAAATTATCTATTCTAGTCAATCTTTTTTTTCTTAACAGCCTTTTTGAGATATGGGTCACATACCCTAGAATTTACCCATTTAAAGTATACAACTCAATGGTGTTTAGTATGTAGTATGTTCACAGAACTGTGCAGCTATCACTACAGTCAATTTTGGAAAAATTCCATTATCTCAAGTAGAAACCCTGTGGGGCACCTGGTTGGCTCAGTCAGTAGAGCATGTGATTCTTGATCTTGGGGTTGTGAGTTCAAGCCCCACACTGGGTATAGAAATTACTTAGAATATTTTGTTTTAATTATAAACAAACAAAAAACCCCTGTATTCTTTAGCTATCATCTTCCCCCGCAAAGTCCCACCCCACCCGCCCCCCGCGGCCCCACCACAACCACTAATCTTTCTGTCTCTATAGATTTCCCTATTCTGGACACTTAATATGAATAGAATCATGTTGTAAATTATTGTAACTTTCAGGGCCATCCCCCATTTCAGCAAGGAGGTTGAATCAATCATCAAAAGGCCAAAGACCTAATCATTCATGCTCATGTAAGCAAGCCTCCATAAAAACCCCAGAAGGTGGGGTTCAGAGGACTTCCGGGTGGGTGAGCACATCCGTGTACTGGGATGGTGCACAGGCCAACGATATGAGGACAGAGCTCCGACCCTCAAGACCCTTCCGGGCTTTGTCCTGTGTATGTCTTCAGCCAGCTATTTATCTGTATCCTTTTTTATAATCTGGCACTCTAATATGTAAACCATTTTCCTGAGTTTTACTAGTTGCTGTAGTAAATTAACCACACCCAAGGATTTGGGTGTGGAAACCTCTCCCTGATAGCCTATTGGTCAGAAGCACAGGTAACAACTCTGACTTTTAATTCGTGTCTGAAGGAGGAGATGTAGGGCAGTTTTGCGAGACTGAGTCCTTAACCTGTGGGATCCGAACCATCTCCGGATAAGTGGTGTCACAGCTGAGTTGAATTGTAGGACACCCGGCTGGTATCCCAGAATTGCTTGATGTGTGGAAAACCCACATATGTGGGGTCAGGAGAGTAGTGTGAGAGTAAAGGAGACACACAGCGAGAAGGTTGTTTTTTTCTTTATGTTGTGCATCCTATAATGTGCCTTTTTGCTGGGCAGGCTGAGGTTCCAGGTAATGTCAGAAGATAAATGAAGCCAAAAGGTCACAGCATTTACTCAGGATTCTTAAATAAAACTGAGGTTAAAAGACAGGGATGACTTACAAAACACCTCATACGTGACCACGCCCTAGAGGAAAAATTAGTTATGTTCTGGTTGGCAAAGTCTCCCATATCCTGGGGACAAGAAGTCTGATTCCCCAACAAGAGCCAGGAAGTCTAACTTTAAACCTTAGTCATCCTACTTCCAAGCTGTTTGATCTTATACAAGTTACCTGCTCCAACCTCAGTTTCCTCACCTGCAAATAGGAATGACTGTCCACCTACTTCACAAGTAGCTATAAGGATTCCGAGTACTAATTTCTTTCTCCTTCCCAGGACCCTCCTGTTTACGATGGAACAATATTCATCAAGGCTTAAAGAATAAAGACAAAAAGAAAAAAGTGTATAGATGAGGAACTAGATGTGTTTCCTATGTGGAAACTGTTTGGGGTGTCATTAGACCATAATTGAAGGATATTTATGCTGGAGATTTCACATTTAATGTACATGCATCAGAATTTGTGTGGAAGTTGAAACAGCCCAGGAAGCATACCTAGAATTAGGAGAAGGAGGACTGAGAATAGATCCTGGGCAGCATCCATATTTAAGAGGCAGATAGGGGAGGCAGAGTAGGATCCTGAAGGAGGTAGAGTTTTCTCCAGTATGTGCATGTGTACGTGCATACACACATGGGCACACTATTAAAATTATCTCAAAAGGAAATGATCCCAAACTTGTCTAGTTCACCTTCTTTACACACAAAAGCTTCCTTCCTGTTCCCTGCCTACCCTGCACAGGTATCCTAGAGCATGGTTACTGAAGATGCTCATAAGGAGTACCGAATGAGGGATCCCACAGTCTTATTGTGGGGCAATTATCAGCTTAATGCAAATTCAGGAAGGAGCATATCCCTTCCTATATCCAGCTGTAGACCCTGGGACACTGGTGATGGGCATATTACCATCCAAGTGCAGGTATATCCAATTGGGTATAAGGGCTCAGCTCTCTCCTGGGCACAGAAATCTAGTCCTGGATTCCCTCCCTTCATGGGCAACTCCACTGACCAGCTTTTAGGTTTTTGAAGGCCCCTGGAAATTCTCCTCATTGTTATCCTTCCTCCCAATCTGTTACCCCATATTGTCTTTGTACCCCCCATAAATTCTTGCCCCCCAAATCAAATCAAAACAAAACCTGCTTTCTTCTTTTCTCCTCTTGTTTGGATTGTGAAATCAAATGTAGAGCCCAAACAATTAGTAACTGAAAACTGGTTCCTCTTTCCAAGATGTTCCAATTGATCCCAAAAGGGCCTTCCATTCTCCTATTGCAGTAAACAACAGGAAAAAAAAAAAATCAGATTGTATATTAAGAAAAACTGAAGATTCATATCTTGCTATATACATATTCTTATCATAGCTAAGACCATATGCTATCTACAGTTTTATATCCTGCTTCATTTATTTAATATTGTAGCCCAAGACATTTTTCATGTTATCAGAATATTTCCTAAGCATCACCCTTAATAGCTGCATAATTGACTATTTCATGTTATAATTTTTTAAATCCTTTCTACCTCCAGCCAATCCAATGGTCCTTAGTGCACATGAAACTGACAAAATACAAAAGCTGATTTCTAGGTACTTGTTAAAAAACACAATCTCAATCTCATGCCCCATAACATTTATCAAAGGGAGGATTATCTAAAGGATATGAGCTCACTCACTCACAGGTACTCTATAATCTCTGGACCAGTACAGAACAACATGCCTGGTCCACATTCTACTTGCCCACTAACTGTGTTTTGATGTGGGGTCATGAGGCTCTATGAGAAAAGTTGGAATACTCAACCCAGCATAAATAGTCATCCTGTCTACTACAGAAGGATACTGTTGAGGTCATGAGCCATGACCTCACCTAATATCGTTTATGAGAACCTTCTACATTCTATGGAATAAATCTGTGTCTGATCTTACTACCAAGAATAGCTGGCCTTTTCCAGAGTAACTGGTCTGCTTTTATAACATGAGTACTGTGACTTGTATAACTGATCAGGTTTTCCTTTACCTACAGGCTGCTAGAAAGCTTCTTTTGGCAAATTTGTGATCTTTTAGCAAGGATATAGGTCAAATAATGTGTATTTTTAATCCTCATTCCTGTTTTATCCCAGTTGGAATGACTGAGCAAAGACCATGCATGTTTCGAAGGCTGTGTACTAATTTTTCCATCAACTGGCATGGGAATAGTTACTGTTTTATCACACCTTTATCTGTGCTGAGTTCTTTTATAAATTCTTGCTGACTTGACAGGCAAAAGAGGAGTACTGTCTTACTGTCGTTTCAATCTACATTTTGTTGATAACCAATGAGATTGAACCTTCTGACCAAAACCACTACATTTATTCTATTAATCATTTACATTTCTTCCCTCTTTCCATCTTTTGCAATCTTTCTATTAGGTCTTTGTGTTTTTCCTTTTATCTGTTTAAACTAGATAAGGGCCCCTCTTTCCTCTGTCTCCTGTCATCTGTTGAGAGAAGGGAGACAGTGTAGTAGAGGCTTGAGGAACGGTCACAGGGAATAGACAGGAACACATAAAGGACACTCAGGTCAACATGCAGAATGAACTGAAGATGCGCGCATAGTTTTAAAGCAAAACACTCGAAGCACAGTTGATAGATCATTTCCATAATCTGACTCTCTCCTCTTGTTCTTTTAAAACATGCCCAATTCCAGAAAAACACATTTTTAAAACGTTAAGTTTTTGTTCTTTCAGTTGAAGAAAATTCCTTGAACTATAAAGTAATTTTAAGATCATAATCAAACACTTGTCTATTGCAAAGACTGTTTGTAGGAGAGTGCTTATTTTTGTAACCATGGAAACCCAGATGATGCCATGCCTACATACCTAGTTTGCACAAATAATTTTTAGTGAACCAAGTCAAACAAATCATATATCTACCCAAATCATTTCTTTTTAGAAATGCTTTCTCTTGGGGCACCGACTTGGGCTAAGTCGTTAAGCATCTGCCTCCCACAGGTCATGATCCCAGGGCCCTGGGATCAAGCCCCACATCCAACTCCCTGCTTCTCCCTCTCCCACTCCCCTTGTTTGTGTTCCCTCTTTCACTGTTTCTCTCTCGTCAAATAAATAAATAAAATCTTTTAAAAAAATGCTTTCTTTCACTGCTAGTAGAGGGAGGTTCGAAGGTTTGGCATGGTGTTACATGAGCAGCTCAACTTCTTAGCATCTGTTTTTTGACAGTTTTAGTTTTTTCTTTTCTTTTAAAAACACTTTAATTAATACAAAGCATATGCCATAATAATTCTCAAATCTCTCTTCTGATTTCTCTTAATAAGGTTCCTGGATATACCAACCTCTTTTTCTGATACTGAGAGATTCAAAGATGTTATACACCTGGCCCATGGCCCCATGCTAGAGAGAGCTATACAAACCTCATCCCCAATTTATCTCAAGTGCAACTGCATTCTCAGGGTGATTAAGGAAAACCCAACTGCAAGCTTTTGATTTTCAATTTGGTACACAGACGTGAAGGTTGATTTCATCTTAACCCATTGTCCTTGTCTCTAAAGCTTTCTTTAAGGAAAACATGTACTGAATGCTACTTTATGGCAGACCTTGTTCTAAGTGTTTTACAACGAATTGACCCCTCATGACAGGAGATTATATTCCTATTTGACAGATGAGGAAATGAAGGCACAGGAAGGTTATATACCTTGCCCAAGGCCTCACAAGAGGCAAATGATGTTCATCCACTGTAAACACAAGCTTTTCTCCTAAACCAGTGTCTCCTCTTTCATTGGACTAGAAACTGGGAATGTCCACAAAATTTACATTGTTTCAAACCTTAAGCTATGCAGAATGAGTCAAGTGAAACATTGTAAGCAGAAAGAGTTAGGGGTTCTCAGAAATAAAAGACAAGACCTAGCTCTCCTGACAAAAGAGAATTTATTGTATGTTCCCAGCTCTTTCCTATGATCTGTGTCCTGCTTGCCCAAGCACACTTCCTGCAGAACTTCCTAGGAGGTGTTGGAATTACAAAGAAATGCAAACACCTCAGTAGCTAAGGATTTTCAGGGAACAAAGGGAATTCAAACAGTAACAGTTTCTCCCAGGCCAGCAAATAGCTCAACCGGATCAGAGATAATAAATAAATATTAAAACTCCCAGTGCAGAGTTTCATAAATAAGCAAGGACCTCCGCTCCTTCCCCAAGATAATGCCCCTATGACCACCATGTAGATTATACCAGCTCCAAGAGCATGCCCATAGCCCCTTCCCCTGCTCTGATGGTTACATCTGCTTCATTAGGAGTAGGAGGAGCACAGGCTTCATGAACGTGACATAGAATCATGCATAGGCATGTTTTCCAAGGGCCTACATAACCTTATGCCCATCCTTACATGCGATGACAAAGTTCCCCTTTCTGAATATTCATCCTAACTCTAAATAAAAAGAACCCAATCACCCTTGCTCAGGGAGTCATGGCATTGGAATTGTTTCCCATGATCTCCATATTTGCTGCAAAAAAGCTTCCCTTGTGTGACGAGTCCACCTGGCGTAATCTTAACTGTGACTCATCAAGGACCAAACTCCCATTAGTTTGGTTACAACACGACTGAGGATTTTTTTTCATGTTTCCAAACATCACTCCTGACGCAATTAGTACAACTAGAAATTGAGATGATCAGTGAAGCAACTGCTACCCACAACAGATCTCTAGAGCCAGAAGGGAAGTCTTCACGGACTAGGAGGGCACACATCATGTATCAAAGCTGCACATGCAAAACCAACATGAAGGACATGTTGAGGGATATGGACAGGAAGAGGAGTGGGGATGGAAGAAATGATGCTTATCACAACACATTCAACTAATTTTTAAAAACTATTTTTTTTTCATTTCAGGACCAGGAATTCTATTACTTACCCTCAAGATAAAAAAAAAAAAAAAAAGAAACCCTAAGTACTTTTGATTGTTTACCTGAATGTGATGGATGGAACGCTGACGACATAAACACAAAAGGTTGGCGCTATCACATATGTGGCTAAGGCAAGCAGGTCTGATGCTTTTGGGTTCTGTATTACACCATGGAAAGCATTGTCCATTGTAGTATCCTTCTTGGACAGTTCAGATGTGGTTGTGAATAGACAGAGGTAAAGGAGCACTCAAAGCCACGTTCTTCTAGAAGACCAAGGGTATGTGCTAAGAAGTCATCCTAGTGGAGGAAGTAGGCAGAAGAAGTTCAAGTCATCAGAAAGATCAGGCCACGCTATGTCCTTTTACCCTAAAGTGAATACTCCCTGAGCAATCTTTCCGAATATATCCACAGTCTATAATAAAGGCTGTTGAGTGAAAACTACATTATTAATCCATCAAACCATGTTGGTAGCTGTTTACTTCTTAACTGAGGCTATACCACACTTGGCTCGCCAGGATGGATACTGAAAAATAAACACTATAAATACAACCAGTCCTTAATGGAACACTTTTGCAATCAAAGGGAATTATTCCTGTCATGTCTTCATTGAGTTCAGCAGTTCATGACTTGGGCTCCTGTAGATCACTCATCTGGGGGGACACAGGTTATCACCTTCAAAACCTGTTCAAAAGCTTGGAAAGACATGGGACACAGAGTAATTTGGGTTAGGGGAACCTTTATGATAGTTACAATAATAATGACAGGGTCATTATCCAGCAGGGTCAGTGGGAAATTGAACTATGACCACCAGTTGGCCTGAGGAAAAATTGCAAAATTACAGAAGCTGGGGGGTGGTGGGAGAGTGGGCATGGAGGGAGGAATTAAGTAAATCCTAAATTATTCAATTTACATCAAATAATAAGGAACATCCTCAAACATAGAAAGGGAAGGCAAAAGAATAATGTAATTGATCATATAATAAATTGAAAAAATTAATTGTTTACAAATTTCATACTTTCTCCTCATTAGAGAGTTCAAACATGTATGGAAGTAGAAAACTTACTATTATGTTTCTTCTGTAGATATGGGCATATAAAAGGCTATAAGCCTTTGTAGGGGGAGAAAGACTTTCCCTCACCCTTCTAGGTACAATATCTGGGTCTAGATTAACAGGAGAAAAGGTACACAAATTTATTAATTTTTAATATTATGCACCTGGGGGAAAAAGTGAATACCCAAAAAAGCTGTGAAATCTGAGAGCTTTACAGTCTCAGTAGGACAAGAGAAGAGAGGTTGTAGGCCACTTTGGAGAGAGTACATGATTTTTTTTTTTTTTAAATGAATGGGCCTTAGGAGAATTGATGGGAGATACAATAGTTTGTGACAAAGTTTGTCTGGATGTGGAAACTAGAAGACGACTTCTTGTCTCCTTCCTGTGATACGACTCGATCCTCCCTGTTTGATGAAACTCCAGAAGAGATAGTCTCTAACAACTGCATTCCCATTCCTTTTGAAGTATCAGTCTTTAGGCAGATAAGAGGAGTTCCAGAAAAGTATCTTCCTGCCTTTGATGATTTTCCAGTGTCTTCAGCTCAAAATAATCAATCTACCAAAGGGGCCATATTTGGGAGACGCATGTTCTGAACACTTTCACCTCTATAAATGAGACTACAAAGATACTGAGGAAGCCCTTTATAGAGGCTGTAGGCTCTGTAAATACATGTGAGACAGGCAGGTCAGATGCTCTTCTTGGGAACTCCCCCATCTCCTCAGAGGCTGACTAGCATGTGAATCAGCAATACCTAGGGGCTCCCGGGTGGCTCAGTCAGTTAAGCAGCTGACTCTTAGTTTCAGGTCAGGTCATGATCTCAAGGTCTTGGTCTCTAGCCCACACATCACACCTGTGGAACAGAGGATAACAGATGTCTAGAATGGACCTATAAGTGTGGGACCTAACCATAGTCTCACACCATGGCACTCAAGCCACAGTAGCCAGCTACTTCTGACCAGCCTTATCAGCACCCCTCCCACCTCCATGGCATTGTCGAGGAGCAGATCTATTTTCTGTGCCAGCTAAAGGAACAAGCTCCTTCCAAACTTGAAGAGTTTCAGCAATTAGCTACTCTTTTATGCAAATATAAACCCAGGACTAAGAATGTGACAGTAAAGTTATCCCCACTTCACAGACGATGAAAAAGCAAGTCTTGTCTTAATTATCAAAGCCTAGATTTGAAAACAGGATTCAATCTATTTAGCAAAAACTCTAAACTTTCCCAAAACTTAATAGGTACCTATAGAGATGAAGTAGGGAAAAAAAAAAATACAAACACACACATATATATGTATAAAAATCCTATGGTGCCTGTTTTAAATAAATGTAAAAGAAAATTTTAAGTGAATTTCCTTCTCAAAAAAGGAAATATTTATAATGTTACTATATACACTGTTGGTTCATTAAATTATGACATAAATATGGCTCAGCTGTTGTCTATTTTAGCAAAATAGACTGAAGGTTCATGGAATGAACTGAGTCATCACTGTGGCTTCTATCCAGACCAAAAACAAAGTTGAGATATAACAATAATCATGGAAGCATTTTAAGAGTGAGAACTTTAATGAGTGCCTACATTTTGTGGAGAAAAAAAATGAAATTTAAAAACACAGTTGGGTGTTTGCAGTATATCTTTAAGAGCATCTGATCAAAATATTTAAGAGCAGTTTGGTAAAAAACAAAAAACAAAAAACAAACAAACAAAAAACCCAGATTGGGCAGGATCATAAAGTTTTAGGGCTCAACATAAGAAAAGAAATACTATGGAATAATGTGTAAATCTAGACTTTTTTTCCCTTAAATTTTTTTTATTTATTTATTTATTTATTTATTTGAGAAAGAGAGAAAGAGCACAAGTGGGGGGAGGGGCAGAGGGAGAGAGATAAGCAGACTCCCTGCTGAGCAGGGAGCCCAATGTGGGGTTCTATCCCAGGACCCTGGGATAATGACCTGAGCAGAAAGCAGATGCCCAACCAACTGAGCCATCCGGGTACCCTTAGACATATATTGTTTAGAGTAAAGGAGAGTTAAGTGAAAATGAAAATAAAGTTGATAAATGTCAATAAAACAATAAAAAGTCACATAGAAGCCCAGATTCTTTATAAGGCCACCATATTACTTGTGAAAGGCAGGCCTCCTCAGCCCTCAGGGGAAAGGGACTCTAATGCAGCCTCAAGAGAAAGCTCACTTGAGCCAGGCGAAGTTGCTTTAAATCACGTTATCAGGAGAGGATCCAGAGGAAGAAACTGCTCTACAGGAGGAGTTCTTTCTCCCAAACCATCTCTGAATTTAGGAAAACAAGGTCAAGCATAGAGCATTGTTCCTACTGTGTGTATTCACTTTAAAAAAATATATATTCTATTTATTTATTTGACAGAGAAAGAGATCACAAGTAGGCATAGAGGCAGGCAGAGAGAGAGGGAGAAGCAGGCTCCCTGTTGGGCAGAGAGCCTGATGCGGAGCTCTATCCCAGGACCCTGAGATCATGACCTGAACTAAGACAGAGGCTCAACCCACTGAGCCATCCCGGAGCCCCTGTATTCAATTTTTTTAAACTACACACTACACGTGTCTGAATTAACATCCCTATTGTACAGATGACAAAACTGATGCTCCATAAATAGCATCCAGCAGAGCCAGAATCCAAACCCAGGTTTGTCCTCTAGTAAGTTCTCTGCTCTTTCTGGACCTCCTCTACTTCAGACTTAGGAATAAACCAAGACTCTCACTTTAATCCAATTCCTCTGAGTTCAGATTGAAGTTCCCCAAAATATGCATAGAAAAGGAGGAGTGTAGGACAGGAGAAGCAAGGAAGAGCAAAGTATCAAATATTAAACTTAGAAATCAGGGCACCTGGGTAGCTTAGTTGGTTAAGCATCTACCTTGGGCTCAGATCATGATCTCAGGGCGGTGGGATGGAGGCCTATGTTGGGTTCCCTACTCAGCAGGGAGTCTGCTTCTCCCTCTGACTCTCCTCTGTGTGCACTCTCTCTCTCTCTCTCAATAAAATCTTTTAAAAAATAAATAAAGTTAATAACTAGTCTGGGGTGAATAAGCTACTACTACTAAAGGCCAGATATTAAATATTTTGAGATGATCTCTGTCATAACTTCTCAACTTGGCCATAATAGTAGGAAAGCATCCACAAATAATACTTAAAGAGAGCAGCTGTGTTCCAATAAAACTTCATTCATGGCCACTGAAATTTGAATTCCTTATAATTTTCACATGTCACAAAATGGACTTCTTTTATTTTTTTTCAACCATCAAAATATCATAAAAACCACCCTTGATTCATGAGCTGTATATAAACAGGCATTGGGCCAGATTTGGCCAACTGGATTGTTTGCTAACCCCTGCTCTAAGCTAAACCAGTTCCCAACTAGTAACTCTTCAATAAACATTCCTCTTATTCAAACTTCCATGCCCATCTTCCTTCTTCTTCTTTATTCAAAGATTGTAGTTATTTATTTGACACAGAGAGACACAGCAAGAGACGTAACACAAGCAGGGGGAGTGGGTGAGGGAGAAATAGGCTTTCTGCCAAGAGGGGAGCCCAATGTGGGGCTTGATCATGACCTGAGCTGGCGGCAGACACTTAACGACTGAGCCACCCAGACGTCCCCATTTCTTTCTTCTTAATGATCTGCTTTCTTCATTTTCCTTTTTCACCTCATCTTTTACTGTTAATTACTACATATTAGTCCATTTACTTAAAACCTCCTATGCTGACGAACTTATAGGAATTAAAAAAAAAAAAAAAAAACAAGGCAGTGATTATTTTCCCCTCAGGTGGGCATCAAGGTTAACTCATTCAGATACTGACAAATGTATTATCTCTCAGGCAGCAGGCTTGGGTCTGGAGATAAGATTCAGTCCCAGGCTCACAAACAATAGGATAAAACTCAAACATCAGTCATTTGAGCCCCTTGTCTATCAGATATGCTGATCGAAGTGAGACCTAGTGTCAAACAGAAGTCTTTAGCAAAAGAAACTAAACTGATGAGCAAACAGCAAAACACTTTTGCAACAAATGGCTAAAAGCCATAGACTCGACATTTTAAAAGGGTTTACTATTTACTATGTTTACCTGTTTAGTAGGCCTAATAACCCAGGAGGATTAAAGTTCAAATAATATGATTTTTCGTCCAACAAACACTGAATCTGGTATCTGTGCTGAAATGCGCTAAAATTATTAATAATGTTCCTTTTCCTTTAAGTTTTTTTTTCTTAATTTGCTATATTCTGTCAAGTGTCTTTACTTATATATTGAGACTAGTTTTTTTTAATAAGCATGAAATTCCTCATTTGTAAGATGATGTTAATGAGAAAAGCATGATTCGTTTTAAAGTAACTTCATAGTAAACTTATGAAAGCTATGCCATCCTGCAGAGAGACACACCTTCTCTTTTGAGATATGCACTAATGAAAATTTGATTTGATCATCCCTGGTACAGCTACCAGAATGTCTATATCAAGAAAATGAACTAGAAGCTGCTGTGTTTGAGGATTTAAGACAGTAGACATGTTGCTCTACCGCAGAGTCGGAATAGACAGTTCATTTGTACACTTGTCACAGTTCTGAGAGGTGTTGTCAAAGGAAAAACAGGCTCTGAAAATGAATGGGGGTGGGGGTGCTGAATACAGAGAAGAGCTTCACTCTATGGTATTGGGTTTCTGGCAGCAGCAGGAAATGTTCAATCTGCCACTTGGAGACTCTTTGCCAGGGGAC
Source organism: Mustela erminea (assembly GCF_009829155.1). NCBI lineage: Eukaryota > Metazoa > Chordata > Mammalia > Carnivora > Mustelidae > Mustela > Mustela erminea. Next base: position 73,106,496 of record NC_045619.1, on the reverse strand, counting down.
TGACATTCTCTGCTGTCAATACCCTGTGAGTGGGGGGCGATAAACCCCCTGGAATCCTTCAGGAAAAGCAATATCCTTGTCATTTGTCAATGCCCTTGACAGCCTGTAGGACAGCCCGTCAGCTAGCTGGCGGTACTAAATTAATGAACGTTGCCCTCGAAAGGCAAAAAAACCTTAACAGAATAATCAATGAAGAAACTTTCTATTTCTTCTTCTTCTTCTTCTTCTTCTTCTTCTTCTTCTTCTTCTTCTTCTTCTTCAAAGATTTTATTTATTTATTTGTCAGAGAGAGAGAGAGAGAGAGAGCACAAGCAGGCAGAGTGGCAGGCAGAGGCAGAGAGAGGAGGAGGCTCGCCGCTGAGCAAGGAGCCCGATGTGGGACTCGATCCCAAGATCCTGGGATCACGACCTGAGCCGAGGGCAGTGGCTTAAACGACTGAGCCACCCAGGCGCTCCAATGAAGAAGCTTTCTTATTTTAAGATATTAAAATGTATCCATTACTAAGGTGACGAGTATAGGACCAGTCAGAAAGCTTTCCTGCACCCTTTCAGTTCATTAAGACTTTCCGTAAGCCACTAGAAGGGCTTTTAGTCAACATTTCATATAAGATCACCGCAACAGAGAAGGGATGTCCCCATAGGTTGGCTTTACCTTATACTCACGTGGGAGTAGGGGCAAGGTTTTATCTGACCATTTACCTCCAGAAGTAAAATTAAAACAAGTAAAAACAAAAACTTCAAGGATTTAATTTATTTAAAGCAGGTCCTCATCTTACTTAAAGAAGTATGTGAAGGGGCGCCTCGGTGGCTCAGCGGGTTAAGCCTCTGCCTTCCAACTGGGTCATGATCTCAGGGTCCTGGCATCGAGCCCCACATCGGGCTCTCTGCTCAGCGGGGAGCCTGCTTCCTCTCTCTCTGCCTGCCTCTCTGCCTACTGTGATCTCTGTCTGTCAAATAAATAAAATCTTAAAAAAATAAAAAAATAAGTATGTGAATATTTTAATGTTTATTTATGGCGTTACCTAAAAGAAATTTCAGGAACAACTCCTTAACCTATGGCAAGAAGCCACTATTTCCTCCTCAGCCAGCAGAGGCATCCTTCCTACACCATGGCCCTCATTCCTGAAATTCCACCTCTATCATTCCAACACTACCGCTCTCCTAGAGATGTCCTGTATTGCAATGCATCTATTGGCTCTGCCTTGTGCCAATTAACCAGTTAAATAGCTCCCCTGGAAAGAAAGATCTTTATTTAAGGAAGCCATTGTCAGATCCGCCTATTGGCTCATTCAGTGTCAGTTGCAACCCTTTCTAGCTTGCTAACCCACATTTGAGTTCTGGAAAACTAAGAACTCAGTTTTTTAGACTCCCTTGTAGTCTCAGTTACATACATGTCCAGGTTTGGTCAAGCAAGCTGGGGAGACTTGGAAAGAGGAAAAAAGTCCTGTGAGGAGGCAACTACCCTGCGACCCATGGGCGCTAGGGGTGCCAGCACACAATTCCTCTGGGGCTGCTGTGTGTGAAGTTCCACTGACCACGCTCTGGTATCCCAGCTGCCCAGGGCTCTCACACACAAGCTGCATGGGGGTGGGGGGCTAGGTAGAGACAGTCCATAGTGTGGTCCAGTGTTTATAGTAAGCTGTGCAGCACTAAAGCTGGGTCCCTAACACTCCTGGAAATTCTGTAAGCTATGAAACCAGAAGAGCTAGAGCACATTACTCTTTTGGCATTCATCACTTCCGAATGCAGCTCTTGGAAGTGTCCATGAGGGACCTGGTCACTCTAACATACCTGGTATGCTGCCTGACACGTGGTAGGTCCTCCATATATCATTGTTTCCTACATCTAAAAAACAGAATAATTTTGTGGGAGTAGAATAGTCTTTTTTTTTTTTTAAGATTATATTTATTTATTTGACAGAGAGAGAGAGATCACAAGTAGGCAGAGAGGCAGGCGGGGGGCGGGGGGGATGTAGGCTCCCCGCTGAGCAAGGAGTCTGATGAGGGACTGGATTCCAGGACCCTGAGATCATGATCTGAGCCAAAGGCAGCTGCTTAACCTACTGAGCCACCCAGGTACCCGTGGAGTAGAATAGTCTTATTTAGCCTTTAGAGAAAAGTGTAGGGGGACATCCAGTGGTGGACAAGGAAAAGTCTACAATTGGGACACAAATAAAATTAAAATTTTAAGAGACGGATGGGCCAGGAATGCGTGAATGTGAGGTCATAGTACATGTCACATGAGATAATACCTAGAAATAAGACCAGTCTGATGTTCTAAGAGAAAATTAACTCCAAGTTAAAAATTCATGCTTTTGCAAGTAAAATAAAACCCAACTTCAGGCTTAAACAAATAATAGATAAATTTTTCCACAAAACAAGCCCAAAGGTAGGTTGTTGCTGGCATCTGTTCAGGTGCAAAATGTGCAAAAGGGACTCAGCTCTCCTGTTGTTCTGCTATGCTTAACGTGTCAGCTCTTGTCCTCATGCTGGTCATTTCAAGCTTGCAGGAGCACTGCTTCCACAGGTCCGGGACCCCCCCCCCACACACACCCCTCCGGTTCAAGCCAGTTAAAGGGGGTGGGGGCAAGAGCTTTTTCCTTTGGTGTCTTCGTCTGGTATTTCAGGAAAGAAACCCCTCACAGGTCAGTTCCACTCCCATCTCATATGCCAGAGTTGACTCATTGATCCTCTTTAAATACATTACTAGCCAATGGAATGAAATTATAGGAGCACTTTCATTTTTATTTTTAATAATATATAAGTTGTGTGACTTAGAAAGGGAAAGCAAGACAATTCCTGTTTGAAAGAAGTGGACAGATAAGGGTGAACTGAAGCAATAAAGTCTGCTTATCCCCCTTGTGCACTGCCAAAGAGAGGAGCTTTTCTCATAACCATATATAGTCTTGGCCTTCAGATCTGCTGGGAATCCAACAGTGAACTGGCAGAGAGATGAATGAGCTGTGACTAAGATAGCATATTTGTAATAGAAGCAATCCCCAAAGTGGAGACAGTATTTTAAAATATAAATCTAAAAGTGTATGTGCATGTGTATGTGTTGAGAGGGCATTGATTCATGTCTGATCCAAGATGGAATCAGTATTAAGGAATCCATTTCGATAGACAGGGAACTTAGTGTAAGAGTCAATAGGTACTGGATTTTAACTTGCTGTTAAAATCATGGCACCACTGTGCATTCAGAGATAGCCAGGACACAGGACAAAGTAGGGCTTCCAGGACCTGAAGCCAACTCCCTAGGAAGAAAATAGAAAGGAAGCTAGAGGTATGCAGGGGATCTGGTCCATTGCCAAATGGGCTGTTTAATGGTAGGACTCAAATCCCAGTATGCATTTAAGAAGAATCCCACTCAGGGGTGCCTGGGTGGCTCAGTGGGTTAAAGCCTCTGCCTTCGGCTCAGGTCATGATCCCAGGGTCCTGGGATGGAGGCCCACATCAGGCTTTCTGCTCAGCAGGAAGCCTGCTTCCCCCCCACCCCCCCGCCTGTCTCTCTGCCTACTTGTGATCTCTGTCTGTCAAATAAATAAGTAAAATCTTTTATATATATATATATATATATATATATATATATATATTTGTGTGTATATATATATATTTGTGTGTGTATATATATATTTGTATATATATATATATATATAAAGGAAGAATTCCACTCAATCAAATCAGATGCATAAAATGTGTAGTGATGGAGGGAGAAGAGGAAAAACCCTACCTCTGGACTTTATTCTGGGCTAAGCCAATCCTTAGCCCATAGATCCTATGTGAGATGTTGTGGGTCCTGAGCCAGTCAAATTGACTTTTCATTGATTTGGAGACTGCAAACCTAGAGCAAAGCTGTGACACACCGCTGTTGGAGGAACAAAAGATAGTTCCTTCAACAAATTGAACATCCATGGTGTGCATGGTGCGCTTAGAAAACGCTGTTGTTCTAAGTGCTGGAGATACAGCAATAGGCAAAACCAGACACAGTTCTTGCCCACATGGAGTGCACTAGTTCTCCCCCAAACACTTGTAGGGGGAGTGGGGAATAACTACTAGTTAAGGGCGCAGAAATTCCAAGGCTCCAGTATCCCTTGATCTGGGAAGAAATATGAGTCCCATGTGGAGATTAAAGGCATGCAAGATACAATCTCCGTCTTCAAGCTCTGACAGTCTAAAGGAAAAGTTTCAACGAGGAGACTTCCAGGAGACATCTAAAGAGATAGAACAGCTAACATTCAGACCATGACAGCTTCAGGAAACCAGCACCCCTGCCTCTCCGTGAGTGCTCCTACTGTTTCACATAAGCAAGCGCACAACTAGAGCTACCCTCACTCTAGGCCAGGGAAATCCTGTAGGAGCACCCTACCCATACCACCTGCCCCCAACCTTTGCATTTTCCAGGTAGGTTTTCAGAATCTGATATTCCTCTGGCAAAGAGTGGGGATTCTCTGGTTAATGGATCATGAATGTATATCAAAAACAAGAGAGCTGGTGATAAACGTCATTAATAAGAAAACTTGTGCTGGGCACCTTGGTGGCTCAGTTGGTTAAGCAACTGCCTTGGGCTCAGGTCAGCACCCGGAGTGCCGAGTCCCATGTCAGGCTTCCTGTTCAGCGGGTAGCCTGCTTCTTCCTCTCCTCACTGCTCCTGCTCTCTCTCTATCTCTCTCATTTGCCAATAAATAAATACATAAATCTTTAAAAAAAAAAAAGCAAAACTGTCATGCAGACGTCAACATTTCCAACGGTTATGATCAGGGCTTTGCTCTTTGTATAAGTTACCTACTGTATTCCTAAAAACACTTTCCTAACAGTGATTGTTTGCCTTACTAACCTGATAATCTCAATTACAGGTATGAACAGAGGCATGAAAAACAGTTGAGAAATGCAAACTCGCTTACACAAACAACCATTTTCTCATTCCACTTACCAGTTATATGTTAAAGCATATGCTATCAGCACACATTTAACTTTCAGACAATGCTCAGTTTTCCAAGGTAGTAGAGAATTAACATGGGTTATTAAAATCAACAGTCCAGGGAGAAATTTACTATATAACTAATTGTAATGCTGAGTCACCAACAAATAGTAACACTAACTGACTTAGTTAAGTTTCCATTATGTTTTGTACTGACTGCCTAGTCAGATAACAAGGAAAGCATTTTGGTCAAATATTCATAAATCATACTGCAAAAAAAGGAGGAAAGGAAATAAGGGTTTAGCTAATACATGATATAAATAGCCTGTCTCTTAATTTACATAAATCAATATGTGATTCTGATATTATTGATTATTGATCAAGAATTCAACAGAGAAGATAACCAATGTCAAATTCATAAAATTATTTTCATTTCCAAGGATCAGCAATATCTTGTTAAAAGGCAAAATCTGTAGCATTAGCAATATTCCAGAAAAAAAATCATTAAAAATGTTATAAATATAAATTAAAATCCTTATTAAAATAACATTTCTCCCCTATTTGTTGGCAAAACTTCAAAATTTGACAATACACCCTCCAGTGAGATTTTGGGAAAATAGACTCTCATAATTTGTGATGGGAGTGCAAAATAGTTCAGTCTTTATAAGGGCAAATTTATCAACAGTTAACAAACTTATAAACATATTTATCTTTTGGCCCAATATTCCTGTTGCTAGTAGTCTATCTCAAAGATACAAGAGTAAATAAACAAAAAAATTGTGATTTTGCCTCTATTTGCCGAATGAACAATGAAATACTGATATAAATAATTACCCATGAGGGAATGGGATGGACAGGGCAGTGACAGAAATGAGACTTGTCAGAATGCAGTTATTTAGTCTTAACCTTGGATAATAAAAATGTTTATGTAATAATAAATAACATTAAATTAAAATCAACATCTAGAAGTTTAAAATAAATGAAAACAAATTAATCTAACTATGTTATGTAGGATCTTGACTGAATAGTCTCAGTGGGATGCCCTAAGGATAAAAAGAACAGAAAAAAAAAAATCTTGAACTTCATTCTATGTTCTTATTAGCAATGATATTAAGATTGATATTTTGATATAAATATATTTATATTATTGGCTAACACAAGCATTTATACTAATAATGTTAAGAACCAGAGTGGTCAATATCAGAAAAGACATAAGGGAAATTAAACCAAAGGTTTTAAGTAAAAATCCAGTAATCAGAGGCTCCTGAGTGGCTCAGTCGGTTAAGTGTGCCTTCGGCTCAGGTCATGATCCCAGCTCAGGTGCTTCTGCCCCTCCCCCTTGCACGTGCACACTGTCTCTCTCTCTTAAATAAATAAATAAATAAATAAATAAATTAAATCTTTTTAAAAAATGCAGTAATCTAAACCCAAGGATATCAATATATCCTCATGATTTCTTCCTGGTCCTATCCAATGAAAAACCCTAGAAACAATGACAACCCAGCCGCAGTGAATATTACTAAAATCTAGATTGTGGTCTTCAAATATCATTCTTTCTCTACAAGAAAGTAACTAAAGCTTTAAATAAGTTTGGCAAATAAATACATTTGGCAAAGTCATAGGACATAAGGTTATTATACAAAATTCAACTTCATTTCTATATATTACTAATAAACTCAAAACTGAAATTTAAAATACCATTTACAGTAATATCCAAAACATGAAATACTTATTTTAACTGAATATGACTTATACACTGAAACCACAAAGCATTGCTGAGAGAAATTAAAGAAGATCTAAATAAATGGAAAGGTACACCATGCTTATAGATGGAAACAATCATATTGTTAAAATGCCAATACTCCCCAAATTGATCTGTAGATTCAATGCAATTCCAATAAGAATTTCAGAAGTCTGTTTTGTAGATGTTGACAAGCTAAAACTAATATGGAAATTTAAAGAACCCATCTTGAAAAAGAAAAACACCGATCAAAGACTTACACTACTTCATTTCAAAATTTCCCATAAAGTGAGCATAATCAGGGCAATTTTTTATTAGCATGAGGATGTACATAGAGATCAATGCAAGAGAAAAGAGTTCAGAGATAGACCCATGCATATGTGGACAACTGATTTTCAAAAATAGATGCCAAGATACCTTAATGAAGGAAAAAAACAGTCTTTTAAACAAATGATATGAAAACACCTTACACCATACACAAAAAATTAATTCAAAATGCATTATGGACTTAAAGGTAATAGATAAAACCATAAATTTTTTAGAAAACATAGCGGGAAAAATCTTTACAACTTTGGGATAGTGAAAGACTTTCAAACATAAAAAAGCAGGAGCCTTAAAAGAAATAATTGATTATCTGGACTTTATGAAAACAAAACTTCTGCTCTTTGAAAAACACAATGGGAAAATTTTTTTTTTTAAGATTTTATTTATTTATTTGACAGAGAGAGATCACAAGTAGGCAGAGAGGCAGGCAGAGAGAGAGAGAGAGAGAGAGGACGAAGCAGGCTCCCTACCAAGCAGAGAGCCTGACTCAGGACTAGATCCCAGGACCCCGAGATCTCAGCCCGAGCTGAAGGCAGAGGCTTAACCCACTGAGCCACCCAGGCGCCTCACAATGGGAAATTAAATGGCAAGCCACGAACTGGGAGAAATATTCATAATAATATATCTGTCAAAAGACTTGATCCAGAATATACATAAAAAAGAAACCTTTACAACTTAATAATAAAAAACAACCCAACTTTTTTTAATGGGTGAAAGATTTGAACAGACACTTTCAGCAAAGATACGTGGTCAATAAGCACACAAAAAGATGTTCACAACCATTAATTATCAGTGAAATGCAAGTTAAAACCACAATGAAATACCCCTATACACCCATTAGAATAGCTAAAAAAAACACCATTTCCCATTCCAAGGCACCAAGTCTAATTCATGTGTGGGGCAGAAAGTATACAAGATGAGCTTCAAACAGCTTATTGTACCAGGAAGCGAAGATGTTATTAAAACCCAAAAATGGGAACACATCAGAAAACGAAAAACCATGAGCCAGGTGGAAGAGGCTCCTATTGGTCAAAGATGAGATGGTTTGATCATGAAAGAATTACGATTTTGAATGATTAAAATGAATTTCTTTATTTTTTATTTATTTTTAAAGATTTTATTTATTTATTTGAAACAGAGAGAAAGAAATAGCAAGAGAGAGAGAAAGAAGCACAAGCAGGGGGAGTGGCAGCCAGAGGAAGAGGTAGAAGCAGGCTCCCCACTGAGCAAGGAGCCTGACATGGGGTCCAATCCCAGGACCCTGGAAACATGACCTGAGCCGAAGTCAGACACTTGACTGAGTCACCCAGGCACCCTGTAAAATGATTTTTTTAAAAAAAGGACATCTTAAAAAAAAAAAAGATTAAAGAAAATACAAGAATATGTGGACACAATTAAAGCTTGCTGGGCACTAACTCATTACTCTAAAAATTGATAACTAAAGGGAAAGAAATGAGAATTTATTTTGACTCTCTAGTATGAACAGAATTTCCTGGAATTTAAATAGTTCTAGTAGATACAAATTAGAATTAGAAAATCAACATTTTGCAACTCCTAATGAAATGGTTAGCAAGGGATAACAAAATCATTAGATAAAGATTAAAGGGAAACTTTCCAGTAAAGGGAGCAGGTTGGACTCACTGGTCAGTCTTAGCATCCACTAAAGGTAAGACAAGCAGATATTACATGCTTTTGCATATGATGCAATATTAAGTACATAGTACCACCTATGAAAAAGTCTTTACAAAACAAATAGACAAAAACCTCAGACCTGGATCTAATCAAGCCTGAAGTCTACAGGAAATATGGAGGATATAGGGAAAATTTAAGTAACAGTAAGAGGAATATCCAGTTAAAACCAGAATTTGAGACTTTGTGTGGGACAATTAACCCAGCTTTGTAATCAAGTCAATAGCATTTTTTTAGGTGGGGAGGAATAGAGGGAGAAAGAGAATCTTCACCAGGCTCCACGCCCAGCATAGCGCCTGACTTAGGGCTCAGTCTCATAACCCTGAGATCAAGACTGAGCTGAAATCAAGAGTCAGATGCTTAGCCAACTGAGCCACCCTCAAAATGTTTTTAAGAAACTAAAACTAAATGCAATAAATAGACATACTGAGCTACCTGAACAGGAAATTTTTACCGTATTACTTCTTTGCCTAAAACTCTTTAGACAGAGGATGAGGGCCCACTGTTGATTCTTTAAAATTTATTCTCAGTTGGTCTGAAAAGTCTTCAAAGAACTGGGCTCCCTAAGTCTCGAGTTTTGTCTCCTTCTTCTCCCTACAATAAACCTTACTCTCAGGTAATACTTCATTGCTCACAGATCTCGCAGATCCCCATTCTCCCAACGTTCTGCTCTAAGTTTGGGATTCAGGCTATGGCTTATGATTGTGTCCACCTCGGAATGTCTTCCCAAGTTTCTTTGCTCAGCCAACTCTTGTTCATCTAAACCCGGCTCATTCATTGTACTGCAGCTCAGGCCTCATCTACCTTAAAAAAATCTCCCTAGTCTCCCAGACCGGCTATAGTACATTTCTTGTTGCTCCTATGGCCCCTGTATATATCTTTACCTTCGTACTTACTTTTTGGAATTTCTATCCGTGTCTTTGTCCAATTCAATAGACTCTTCTAAGGCAGCACAGCACAGACCTTAGCATATAACAGATGCTTAACAAATATTTGCTGAACTAAACTGAAGTTCAAATTCCATCGGGAGATGTGAGTATTAATCCATCAGTGGCTAATTAATATATTTGATATAGGCATTGCAAAATTATGAAATGATTTGCCCCTCAAATAAAAATACTTGGAGAGTCAATTGGCTTGAACAGCATGTTTCCTCGTCTATTTAATTGCTCTGTCGGCTAAGAATTGTAATTCCAATATGTTCTCTTCTTCTGAATTGATTGATTTGAGTGGAAACTATCTGATTTCAAGAACAGCTATTATAACATTAATAATATAAGCTATGATCTATTAAAATTGTTCTGCTAGTAATATTAAGATTCAGAGTACTTAAAAAGTCTGATAAATTCTAACATAGATAAAGTGATGGATCAGGTGAGCTAATATTCTCTGCTAGGTAGGTGAGAGCAGAAAATGTTAAATTGAAGATTTTCCCTTTGCTGCCATCTTTTGGTTAGACAACAGTAGTAAACCATAGGAAGAAAGCAAGAGTGACGCAGTAGGTTGAGCATCTGACTTTTGATTTCAACTCAGGTCATAATCTCAGGGTCATGATCTCAGCATTGTGGGATTGAGCCTTGTGTTAGGCTCCATGCTCAACATGGAGTCTGCTTGAGATTTTCTCTCTCCCTCTCCCTCTGCCCCCCGCCCAACTCATGCACGTGCCCTCTTTCTCGCTTTAAAAATAAGTAAATAAATCATTTTAAAGAAGAAGGGGTGTCTATTTGGTTCAGCCAGTGAAGCACCTGCTTTTGGCTCAGCTCATCATCTCAGGATCCTGGCATCATCCCTGTGTCAGGCTCCCTGCCTAGTAGGGAGACTGCTTCTCCCTTTCCCTCTGCTCCCCACCCCCCATGCTCTCTCTCTCTCTCACTCTTTCTCAAATAAGTAAATGAAAAAAAAATTTTTTTTAAAGGAAGAAGAAGAAGAAAGCAAGGGAAGAAATTTTATTCCAGACACTGGTAAGAGGACTTCACATATTTTATTTCATAGCAATATTCCATAAATGACATCATCCTCCTTTTGATAAGAGAAAAAACTGAGTATGTACTGTTGTCATCTTTCCCAAACCAGATTATGTTTATTATGCAGACAAATCTTTCAGAGGAGTTTCAGTGCCCTCTTAGACTAAGGGATAAATTTTAACTGGCCTGAGCAATCACAGAGTTGTCATTGTGCTTGTCAAGATGAGCAGGTTTGAGCAGTAACATGAAATTAAATTTTAGGCAATGAAGGCTGAGGCGTGGGGTGGTGCTTTCAGGAAGGTTATCTTCACTCTTAAAAAGAGTCAAGAAGAGATCTCTCATTTCTACCTCTGAACGTTATCATTCATGTGGGACCATGAAACTGTGGCAACCATCTTGGAATCACATAGGAAGACCGCTTGATGCAGCACACCAGGATGTTGAGAATGGCGCAATGGAAAGATGGAAAGAACTGGTTGCTTTTCTTTTCATTTTCCTTTCTTCTTTCTTTCTTTAAGATTTATTTATTTGAGAGAGAGAGCAGGAGCCAGCAGCAGGGAGGGAGAGGGAGATAATCTCCAGCAGCCTCCCTACTGAGCATGGATTCCCAATGCAGAGCTCAATCCCATGACCCTGAAATCATGACCTGAGCCAAAATCAAGAGTTGGCTGCTTAACTGTCTGGACCACCCAGGTGCCTCCCAAATGGTGATGACATCACTGAGCATCTCTTCTAATTCTAGACTTATTTTTAGTTAAGATACTAAATGTAATTGTTTAAATCATTTTTATTTTGGATTTCTATTACTTGCAACCAAAAACATCCTACCTGATTCACTGAAGTTTGGTAAAATTAAATAATTTATAAGTATAAAGATTTGAATCTAATACCTCATACTATTCCCTGCCTGTTTACTTCTCACATACAGAAAAGAAGCCAGAACTCTGAGGGAAGAAAGGTTAAAAATATAGGTAATAGGTCCAAATTCCTAAAAAAGGAATGGGTAATCCTTGATTGAATCTTGAAGAAAAAAGAAAACCATAAAGGACATTATTAGGACTATTGGGGAAATTTGAATATGGACCATACATTAGAAAACAGAAGAGCTTACTGTATACATTTTTTCTATATTTTTAAGTAATCTCTACACCCAACATGGGTGCTCAAACTCATGACCCCAAGAGTTGCATGTTCTACTGACTGAGCCAGCCAGGTGCCCCTAAATTCTAGGTTCTCTGAGTGGGATATTTAGATGTGTAGTAGAATACCCTCATACTTTGCCTGTAAAGTAAAATGTTTGCTTTTTTTAAAAAAGCTAGAGAAGAATTCACAATCACTAAGTTTTCTCACAGAAATGATCTAAGAAGAGGACTAGGAAAGGATTTCTTTTCTTTCCTTTTTGGTGACTACAGAAATTCATTTTAAAAATTTATCCTTGGGCGACCTGGGTGGCTCCATTGGTTGGGAGACTGCCTTTGGCTTAGGTCATGATCCCAGAGACCCGGAATCAAGTCCTGCATGGGGCTCCCAGCTCCATGGGGAGTCTGCTTCTCCCTCTGGCCTTCTCCCCTCTCATGCTCTCTCTCACTCTCTCTCTCAAATAAATAAATTCTTAAAAAAAAAATTTATCCTTACAAGGATGGATGGAGAGAAAGAAAGTTAAAGCAAATGTGATAAAAAGTTAATGATTGAATCTTGTAAGTGGCATAGGGGTATTCACTGTAGTTTTGTAACTTTTCTAAAGGTTTGATATTTTTCAAGATAAAAGTAAATATGAAGATATTCAAATACTTAGAAACATGACTCTCAGATTGATATAAAGTGAGAAAGTACCAAAGGTGAATCTAGGTTAAACGTTTATTTATTAATAAAAGGGACCAACAGGGTGGAAAAACTGGTTCAAAGGAGAATTAGAAAGATTGGATATATATATATATATACTTTTTTTTTTAAAGATTTTATTCATTTATTTGACAGACAGAGATCACAAGTAGGCAGAGTGGCAGGCAGAGAGAGAGGAGGAAGCAGGCCCCCCCCTGAGCAGAGAGCCCGATGTGAGGCTTGATCCCAGGACCCTGGGATCATGACCTGAGCCGAAAGCAGAGGCTTTAACCCACTGAGCCCCCCAGGTGCCCCGGATATATATATATATATATATATATATATATATATATATATATATATATATATAAAATCACTGGGGAAAGAAGAGAATACCAGCATATGTTTGCTAAATTACATATAAAAGTGCTTAAATTAAAATGAAAGTTGTAACCTTTGGAGTTATCTTTTCTTCCAGACAGAAACCATTTACATTGTACTGAAAAAGATATCATTTGAAAATTATCCATCCATTATATTAACTTCAGAGTTGGGGTCCCCTAGAGCAAGGGCTCTCAAAGGACTCTTGGGTATGGGGTGGGGAGAACAGGCAGCTAAAATCCTTTTTAAGAGGTGTGCAAGGGGCGCCTGGGTGGCTCAGTCATTGGGCATCCGGGGCATCCCAGGGTCCTGGAATCGAGCTCTGCATCGGGCTCCCTACGCAGCAAAAGGCCTGTTTCCCCCTCTCCCACTTCCCCTGCTTGTGTTCCCTCTCACTCTGTCTCCCTCTCTCTGTCAAATAAATAAATAAAATCTTAAAAAAAAAAAAAAAGGTGTGTAAGGTTAATTCATTTTTATAATAATACTAAGGTAAATATATTTGTTTTTTTTCATTTTCATTTTCATCCTTTCATGAGAGTTCGGTGGAGTTTTCCAGAGTCTAAATGTGATATTGCCACATATTGACTACAGGAACAGATATGAGAATCCATGTGTCTTCTCTTAACCCAGAGATTAAACAGATTTCCAAAACTTTAAAACAATGCCATTCTACTTATTAATTCATTTTTGGAAAATATAGTTATCTTTAAAGTATATATATTATGTTCATATGTAATGAGTCATTATTTTTAAAAAATGAGCTAGTAAGTATTTTTAAAATTTTTAGAATAATTTCTAATACATCAAATATTTTTTAAAGATTTTATTTATTTTATTTGAGATAGAGAGAGAGTGAGAACACAAGAGGGAGGCAGAGGGAGAAGCCTGCTCCACATTAAATAGGGAACCCAATGTGGGGCTCAATCCCAGGACCCTGGGATCACGAGCCAAGCTGAAGGCAGATGCTTAACTGGCTGAGCCCTCTAGATTACCCTCTAATCCATTAAATATTGATTGATATTACCCACCTAAATGAAAACCTTTGAGGTCCTCAATAATTTTTAGAATGTTTGGGGGTTCTAAGGCCAACATTAAGAACCATTTCTCTGGGGCGCCTGGGTGGCTCAGTGGATAAAGCTGCTGCCTTCTCAGGGTCCTGGGATCGAGTCCTGCATCGGGCTTTCTGCTCAGCAGGGAGCCTGCTTCCTCCTCTCTCTCTCTCTGCCTGCCTCTCCATCTACTTGCGATTTCTCTCTGTCGAATGGATAAAATCTTAAAAAAAAAAAAAAAAAAAGAACCATTGCTCTAGAAAATCATATAATACTTGGCATAACTTCTTCTAGTGTGATTTTGAGAGGATACATGCCATAATTTTGCTTTATTTTCGAGTTACAGATTATCCTTAACAGAAAAAAAAGTTGTTAAATGAAATAGAAAAAATAAATTGAATTTATTTTTCACTTTCAAAAGTAAAAACTGATAAAAAGTGGTTTCTAGGCCCTGAGTAGCCAAGGGCATTACATTGCCTGATTTCAAACTATATTACAAAGCTATAGTGATCAAAACAGGATGGTATTGACATAAAAGCATGCATATAAATCAATGGAACACAATAGAGAGATGAGAAATAAATCCATGCATTTGGTCAATTAATTAATGACAAGGAAGCCAAACTACACGGTGGGGAAAGGACAGTCTCTTCAGTAAACGGTGTTGGGAAAACGGGACAGCAACATGCAAAAGAATGAAACTGGACCACTATCTTATACCACACACAGAAATAAACTCGAAATGGGTTACAGACTTCAACATAAGACCTGAAATTACAAAACTCCTAGAATACAAGGGATAAGCTCCTTGACATGTCTTAGAAATGAGTTTTCGGATCTGATATCAAAAGTACAGGCGAGAAAAGCAAAAATAAATAAGCAGGACTGTATCACATTAAAATGCTTCCATACAACAAAGGAAACCATCAACAAAATGGAAAGGTAAACTATAGAATGGGAGCATATATTTGCAAATCATATGTCTGATAAAGGGTTAATACCTAAAATATATAAGAACTCATACAAATCAATAGCAAGAAACCAAACAGTTCCATTAAAAATGGGCAGAGGATCTGATAGATGTATTTCCAAAGAAGACATATAAATTGCCAGCAGGTACATGAAAAGGGGTTCAACATCACTAATTATCAGGGAAATGCAAGTCAAAACCACAAAGAGCTGTCACCTCACACATGTTAGGATGGCTTTTATCAAAGACAACAGATACCATGTGCTGGCGAGGATGTGGAAGAAAGGGGATTCTGGTGCACTGCTGTTGGGCATGTAAATTGGTGCAGCCGCTAAGGAAGACAGCATGAAGTCTCCTCAAAAAAATTCAAACTAGAAATACCATATAACCTAGCAATTTCACTTCTATGTATTTAGCTAAAGGAAATGAAGTCACTCTCTCAGACAGATGTCTGCATTCCCATGTTCACTGCAGATATAAAAGCCAAGATATGGAAACAATCTAAGTGCTCATCAACAGACAAATGGATACACATGTGTGTGCACACATGCATACACACACATGCACACACACACACATGCACACACACACACAAATGGAATATTGTTCACCATAAAAAAGAAGGAAATATGGCCGTTTATGACAACACGGATGGATCTTGAGGGCATTATGCTAAGTGAAATAAGACAGAGAAAGATGAATAAGACAAATACTATATGATATCACTCATATGTAGAAACAAAAAACCAAACCAAAACAAGAATAACCCAAACCAAAACTCATAGATACAGAGAACAGATTGGTGGTTGCCAGAAGCAGGGGGTAGCATGGAGTGGGGAATGAAACCATACAAATTTCAATGATAAGATAATAAGTTCTAGGGATGGGTGTTCAGCATGGTGACTATAGTTAACACTACTCTATTGTATTTTGAAAACTGCTAAGAGAGTAGATCTCAAAAATTCTCCTCACAAAAAAATCTTGAAAGTTCTCATCACAGGCAAAAATTCTGTAACTCCTATGGTGATGAATGTTAACTAAACTTACTGCAGTAATCATTTTGCAATATATATCTACATCAAGTCATTATCTTGTACACCTAAAACTAACACAATGTTCTCTGTCAATTACATCTCACTAGAAAATAATAATAAAGAAAAAATAGTAAAAGTAAAGAAGTCTTTAAAAACCCATATAATAATTTAAAAAAACCCATATAATAAACATATAGCATGGGAAAAAACAAACAAACAAAAAAACAAACGTTGACAAACTAAACTGTGATAGTGCCAAGAGCAAAATGAAGTCACTCATGTCAAACAGGGACCCAAGCAGCTGAGGTGCCTGCAGCTACCAGATATGGCTGAGTCCAGCACCAGCTGACCGCACCCCAGAACGGATAACCCAGCAGAAGCAGAGGAGGCCTGCAGGAACCTAAGGTGGTTAAATCCCATGAAAGAGGGAAGATTCTTGCAGCAAATTGTCAGACTCCTCAGACCCCGACCCCTCTATGTCAGAGCACTTCAAAAAAGAAGCTGCCACCAAAAGCTATGCTGATTCATTTCCCAGCAGAGCTGAGATCCTTCACTGCTTCAACATCATAAGCAGTACGAGCCGAGAGCTGAGGGGACCAGACTGAGGCCTTATCTCAACTGCACACCCACAGACCGATCATTGGGTTTGGCGTGTTCACTTCCTACTCCCTGTTCTATCTTGTTTGTCGTGGCACTCAGCTTGTGCTTTGCTTTATGTGCCGTGGAAGAAGCCAAGTTAAACATGGGGTGAAATGTCAGTGCGTTTGGAATCCTGGACCTGCTTTATAATTGTGCTAACCTTGCTTTAACATTGAATCAAGCTGACATTGTGGAAAGACACAACTCATTTATGGGATCTTCCTAGTGTGCTCAAGACAGATGGGGAGCACAAGGTGCCTCCTGTGTGGAGGGCTGGAGACACCAGAGAAGTCCATGAGCATCTAAGATTTGGGGAAAGCTTTCTTAAAGAAATTGGCAGCTGGTACCTGAAGAATGTGAAGAATTTAGCCAGAAATATGTGGGATTTGAGGGGAGGCAATTTCAGCTAGAAGTAACAGCACGAGCAAAGCTTGTCCTACTAGAACAAATGAAGGAAGTCAAGTATGAATAGAGAGAGAGAGTGCCTATGCGTGTGGAAGTTGGTGGTGGTGGCAGGGAAGCCTGGAGAGTGAGGTTCTTGTCTCACAGAGCTGAGGAATGAATCTTGTGAACAAAGGAGAGTGAGTAAAATGACAGAATTTTTACTAAGCAAGGATACAAAAAAAAAAAAAAAAAAAAAGAGCTCTCAGGAGTGAAAGGGGTTGGGACAGGGTTGCTACTGAGGGCTTTATTGAAGGTTAACCAGGGAACTGAAATCGTTTTAACATCTCTAGTGATAGCACCACTGAGTAAGGACTAGTGCTAACACCTTTAATGGCTTACATCCTTTCTAGGGTCTGGTAATACTTTGTTGGTCACAAGTAGCTGTTACAACAAGATCCTACCTCTGACACCTAGGACACGGTGGTCTGGTTTGTTCCTTTATCTCTGCTTTCCTTAAACCTCCACATTTTTGTGATTTTTGTGAGCCTGATCCCGTAGCCCACTACGTATCTCTCCCTACCTACTCCCACCTGTCCCTTACTCAGCAGGATGGGAGGGAACAGTGTGAGGAGGTAACAAAAGGGGGCTAGATCATCTACAGCCTTGAAAGCAAAAGTAAGAGATTTCAACTGGATCCTAAAAGTCTTGGAAGTTTTAAGAAACAGAGTGACAATTCAGAAGATAGGAAGACCAGCTACGATGGGGATGTGAATTGAAGTAATGTAAAACTAACAAAATTCTCAGTTTTGCTAAGGTAACTGGGTTGATTGAGAACAGGGCAAATTCAGCTACAAAGCATATCTTGAGTCTGCCTGAGCATTTCTAGGTTACATGGAGAAATAGGCTGAATATCATCAGGTAGGGTAGATTCTGGAGCCAGGTTCAAATCCCAGTTCTACCACTTCATAGTTTATGAAGTTGGATTTATCCAACACCATGAGAATAACTCACCTCATTGACTTGTCATGAATATTAAATGAGTGAATACTTTTAAAGAGCTAGAATGATACCTAGCACATAATTAGAGCTCTATGTCCCTCCTAGTATAATTTCACAAGAAAATTCATACACTCACTTTTATTAAGCTGTGTATCAGTTTCTTCAAATATTGCTTTCTCCGAAAGGTGAATAGGTTTCATGGTCACATAAGTTTTAACAAAAAAGAAGAAAAAAAAAAAAGGAAAAAAAAGAAGAAGAAACCTAATCAAAACCTGATATCACACATGGCTTTCTGTGGGTTGTGGTCATGATTTAGTGGGTCATCCTACTATAAAAGTCCTACTACTCCCTGCAATTTTCAGATTCCAGATAAACACTAATAATGTTTTAGCTTATATCCTTTCAGTTCTGTCTCTGTGCACATCAGTTTTACAGTTAAGTTGCTCTTGAGGACATTCTTCAAGGCCAATGAATTGATCTACCTCATTAAAAAAAACAAAAAACAAAAACCAGACACAATGTTATTCCATTTTATGGAGATGACATAGGTTTGTTTTTTCTTTCTTTTTTTTTTAAATCCACTCTCCTGGTTGGGGACATTTGTTTATTACCTCTACTTTTTTCTACAGAACAAGTAAGCAGTGACATGGTGAATATGTGTGTGTCCACAAACTATATATATATACACATATACATACAGATAGAGAGCTCTGCATTTATTCTACCATTTTTATAGGGAGGGGCTGACTCCATCTTTCTATGCAAGGCAAAATGATCAAGGAAAACCGAAAATGCAGGGGAAAGGTGTCAAAAGTTACCCAGCCATTCATTTATGTTAAAGCCCCAGTACTGCAGCCTTCCGTGGTTGCTAGCAAGAGGGGAAAATATTCCTTTGTTTCCACCATTCACCCCCAAACCAAGCCAGCCTCCCAGGCAACAGAAATAATGCCACTGTATCTAATCCTACAGGCAAGTGAAGAAAAGTTTTTTGACTTCAGTGATTCTCCGCAGGAATCAGACTGCCCCCTAGAGGTCAATTGGGAAATTTCTGAACGTCCTTTTGACTGTCTCAGTGAATGGGATTGACGAGTGGAGGGATTTGTACCGGCACTACCATCATTTAGTAAGTAGGGACCAGGGAAACAACAATATGCAGAATAATCTCATTGAGCAAAACTCTTCCTCAGCATGAATGTCTAGTCACTCCACACATTTATACAGGTTAAAAACCTGTTCATAATTATCTGGGCTTAAACTTAACTTTGTTTTATCTGAGCTTAAACCTAACTTTGTTTTAAATCTAGGAAAGATTATACTTCACTTGGCCCAGGATTCTACTGAGCTAGGATTTTGGAAAATCGTTTCTTCGAAGCCAACTTTGGTTAGAGTATTTGTGTTGGTGATATACTGAAGTGGTTCAGAACAAGTCTCCCCAAAATATGCCAGAATTTTGGCATGTGTACTATTTTGAGCTGAACACAACTGAGCCCACTCTGCAGGTTTAAGAAAAACTTTGCCCTCCCTTAACTACCTAGAAGAATCTAAATCAGAAGCCTTTCCCCCAGTAAGTGTTATAACCAATATTACTTGTTCCCCAATAAGAGATAAATTTTAGCTGAGTGTTCCATCTGTATGGCAGGGCACACATCCAATTACCAAACATCTGCTCTACTGATAGCCTGTGAATTGCCCTCCCCCTTTGAAGCTCCAGGTCCCTAACCCCCATTCCTTAGCGCAGAATGTCATATACCCCTCATTTTAGCTCTTTGTCTTTTAACCTTTCATGTATGTGGAATTCTCACATGCAAAATTAATTTGAGTTTCTCCTGTTAATCTGCCTCATGTTAATTTAATTCTTAGGCCAGCTAGAAGAAAGGTAAAGAAAAAGTGTTCACTAGAAAATATCATAACTCTTTGTATATGCATATGTATCCATTAGTTTCTCATTTTTCTATGTAGAGGCCCAGGCATCTCACTATTCATTATGCCTTCTAGTATGACCATACCAAACATTTACATATTAACTATCTGGGTTTTTTTTAAAGATTCTATTTATTTACTTGACAGACAGAGATCACAAGTAGGTAGAGAGGCAGGCAGAGAGAGAGAGAGGAGGAAGCAGGCTCCCTGCTAAGCAGAGAACCCAATGTGGGGCTAGATCCCAGGACCCTGAGATCATGTCCTGAGCAGAAGGCAGAGGCTTTAACCCACTGAGCCACCCAGGTGCCCCTATATGTTATTTTTATAATAAATTTTTTCATTCCTGTATGTTTCAATTTGAGCATTATATTGATTTTTAAAAATTGTACATATAAGTAGGTGTTTAGTAAAAACGATGTTACAACGTATTTATTACTGAAAGAAGACCAATAAGAAGACATTGTACAATAAGGAGCAAAGCACCCTACCTCTCCAATGCCTGGCCATCTCTATCCCAAAATAGAACTTTTTTTCTTTTTTTGTTCTTCAAGTTTTTATTTAAATTCCAGTTAGTTAACATACAGTGTAATAGTAGTTTCAGGTGTAGAATTTAGTGATTCATCACTTTTACAATACTCAGTGCTCACCCCAACACCTGCCCTCCTTAATACCCAACACTCATTTAACCCATCCCTCACAACTTCTCCTCCAGTAACCCTCAGTCTGTTCTCTAGAGTTCAGAGTCTGTTTCCGGATTTGCCTCTCTTCCCCAAACCCCACGCTCTGTTCATCTCTTTTGTTTCTTAAATTCCACATATGAGTGAAATAATTTGGTATTTGTGTTTCTCTGACTGAGTTGTTTTCCTTAGCATAATACTCTCCAGTTCTATCCACATCATTGCAAATGACAAGATTTCATTTTTTTTATGGCTCGGTAATATTCCACTGTATAGATATACCACCTCTTCATTATCCATTCATTAGTAGATGGATGTTTGGGCTGTTTCCATAATTTGGCTATGATAGATAATGTTGCTATAAACATTGGGGTGCATCCATCTTTTTTAATTTTTTTGTATTCTTTTTAGAAAAGATTTTATTTATTTGTCAGAGAGAGAGAACATGCATAAGCAGAGGGAGCAGCAGGCAGAGAGAGAAGCAGGCTCTCTGCTGAGCAAAGGACCTGATTTGGAACTTGATCCCAGGACCCTGGGATCATTACCTGAACCGAAAGCAGATGCCTAACTGACTGAGCCACCCAGGTGCCCTCTTTTTTCTTTTCTTTTCTTTCTTTTTTTTTTTTTTTGAGAAAGGGAGAGAGAGATAGAGGAGGGGGAAAAGGAGAGGAAGAGAGAATCTTAAGCAGGCTCCATGGCCAGTGCAGAGTCTGACATGGGGCTCCATCACACATTTCTGCTCATGACCTGAGCAGAAATCAAGAATCGGACGCTTAAGCAACTGAGCTACCCAGGTACCCAAGTATTTTTGTATTCTTTGGGTAAACAGCCATTAGCACTATTGCTGGATTGTAGACTAGTTCTATTTGTAATTTTTTGAGGACCCCCCATACTGTTTTCCAGAGTGGCTACACCAGTTTGCATTCCTATCAAAAGTGTAAGAGTGTCTGGAAAACAGCATGGAGTTTCCTCAAATAGTTGAAAATAGAGCTACCCTACGACCCAGCAATTACATACTGGGTATTTACCCTAAAGACACAAATGTAGTGATCTGAAGGGACACATGCACCTGAATGTTTATAGCAGCAATGTCCACAATAGCCAAACTATGAAAAGAACCTAGATGTCCATCAACAGATGAATGGATAAAGAAGAGGTGGTATATATACACAATGGAATACTATGCAGCCATCAGAAGAAATGAAATCTTGCCAATTGTGATGACGTGGATGGAACTAGAGGGTATCATGCTTAGCGAAATAAGTCAACTGGAGAAAGACAACTATCATATGATCTCCCTGATATGAGGAAGTGGAGATGCAGCATGGGGGGTTAAGGGGGTAGGAGAAGAATAAATGAAAAAAGATGGGATTGGGAGGGAAACAAACCATAAGAGACTCTGAATGTCACAAAACAAACTGGGGTTGCCGGGGGGAGGGGGATAGGGAGAGGGTGGTGGGGTTATGGACATTGGGGAGGGTGTGTGCTATGGTGAGTGCTGTGAAGTGTGTAAACCTGGTGATTCACAACCTGTACCCCTAGAGCTAATAATACATTATATGTTAATAAAAAAATTTTTTTTTTAAGTGTAAGAGTGTTCCTCTTTCTTTGCATCCCCACCAATACCTGTTGTTTCCTGTGTTGTGAATTTTAAACATTCTGACTGGTATGAGGTGATATCTCATCATAGTTTTGACTTGTATTTCCTTGATAATGAGTGATGTTAAGCATCTTTTCATGTGTCTCTTAGCCATCTGTATGTCTTCTCAGGAAAATGTCCATTCATGTCTTCTGCCCATTTTTTAACTGGATTATTTGTTTTTTAGGTGTTAAGTTTGATAAGTTCTTTTTTTTTTTTTTAAGATTTTACTTATTTATTTGACAGAGAAAGACACAGTGAGAGAGGGAACACAAGCAGGGAGAGTGGGAGAGAGAGAAGCAGGCTTCCCACTGAGCAGGGTGCCTGAGGCAGGGCTCGATCCCAGAACCCTGGGATCATGACCCGAGCAGAAGGCAGATGCTTAATGACTGAGCCACCCAGGTGTCCCAAGTTTGATAAGTTCCTTATATATTTTGGATACTAAACCTTTTCAGATATGTCATTTGCAAATATCTTCTCCCATTCTGTAGGTTGCCTTTTAAGTTCATTGATTGTTTCCTTTGCTGTGCAGAAGTTTTTTTATCTTGACAAGGTCCCAATACTTCATTTTTGCTGTTGCTTCCCTTGCCTCAGGAGACATATCTAGTAAGAAGCTGCTATGGTCAATGTCAAAGAGGTTGCTGCCTGTATTCTCCTCTGGGACATTGATGGTTTTCTGTCTCACATTGAGTTCTTTCATCCATTTTGAATGTGTTTTTGTGTGTGGTGTAAGAAAGTGGTCCAGTTTCATTCTTCTGCATGTTGCTGTCCAGTTTTCCCAAATAAATTTGTTGAAGAGACTACCTTTTTTTACATTGGATATTCTTTCCTGCTTTGTTGAAGATTAATTGACCATATAGTTGTGGATCCATTTATGGGTTTGTTTGTTTGTTTTTTCTCTTTTCTTTAAAGATTTTATTTATTTATTTGCGCGATAGAGCTGCAGGCAGAGTGAGAGGGAGAATCAGACTCTCCACTGAGCATGGAGCCCAACACAAGGCTCTATCCCAGGACCCAGGGATCATAGCTTGAGGCAAAGGCAGAGGCTCAACCAGCTGAGCCACCCAGGCACCCCTGGGTTTTCTATTCTGTTCCATTGATCTATGCATCTCTTTTCATGCCAGTGGTGTACTGTCTTGATGACTACAGCTTTGCAGAAGCAGCAAAGGGCAGAGGAAGAGGAAGAAGCAGACTCCCCACTGAGCAGGGTGCCTGATGCAGGCTCCATCCCAAGACTCTGGGATCATGACCTGAGCCAAAGGCAGACGCTTAACTGACTGAGCCACTCAGGCACCCCTTTAGTAACACATTCTTTAACCTCCATGTATTTGTGGTCTTTCCAAATTTTTTCTTGTGGTTGACTTCAACTTTCATAACATTGTGGTCAGAAACTATGCATGATATGATCTCAATCTTTTTGTATATTGAGGTCGGATTTGTGCTGTAGTGTGTGCTCTATTCTGGAAAGTGTTCCATGTGCACTTGAAAAGAATGTGTATTCTGTTGCTTTAGGATGAAATGCACTGATCTGTTAAGTCCATCTAGTGTAGTGTGTCATTCAAAACCATTGTTTCTTTGGTTGATTTTCTGTTTAGATGATCTGTCCATTGATGTCATTGGGGTGTTAAAGTCCCCTATTACTGTGTTATTATCAATGGGTTTCCTTCTGTTTGTTAATTGTTTTATATATTTTGGTGCTCCCACATGAGGACATAAATATTTACAATTGTTAGATCCTCTTGTTGGCCGGACCCTTTTATTATGACATTGTCCCTTCTTCATCTCTTGTTTCAGCCTTTGGTTTAAAACCTAGTTTGTCTGATATAAGTATTGCTACTCCACCTTTTTTTTTTTTTTTTTTTTACTTTCTTTTGCATGATGAATGTTTCTCCAACCCCTTACTTTTAATCTGCAGTTGTCTTTAGGTCTAAAATG
Source organism: Mustela erminea (assembly GCF_009829155.1). Classification (NCBI taxonomy): domain Eukaryota; kingdom Metazoa; phylum Chordata; class Mammalia; order Carnivora; family Mustelidae; genus Mustela; species Mustela erminea. Next base: position 73,082,413 of record NC_045619.1, on the reverse strand, counting down.
AGTTCTTATAGGCAGCATATAGATAGGTGTTTTTTTTTTTTTTTTTTTTTAAGATTTTATTTATTTATTTGACAGAGAGAAACCACAAGTAGATGGAGAGGCAGGCAGAGAGAGAGAGAGAGGGAAGCAGGCTCCCTGCCGAGCAGAGAGCCCGATGCGGGACTCGATCCCAGGACCCCGAGATCATGACCTGAGCCGAAGGCAGCGGCTTAACCCACTGAGCCACCCAGGCGCCCAGGTGTTGTTTTTTTAATCCATTCTGACACCCTGTGTCTTTTCATTGGGATATTTAGTCCGTGTCATTTTGAGTAATTATTTTTTTTAAAGATTTTATTTAGTTATTTTACAGACAGAGATCACAAATAGGCAGAGAGGCAGGCAGAGAGAAAGGGAGAAGCAGGCTCCCCACCGATCAGAGAGTCCAATGTGAGGCTCGATCCCAGAACTCTGGGATCATGACCTGAGCCGAAGGCAGAGGCTTCAACCCACTGAGCCACCCAGGTGCCCCTCATTCTGAGTAATTGTTGATAGATATGTTATTCAGTGACATTTTATTACTTATTTTGTCATTGTTTCTGGGGATTTTCTCTGTTCTTTGCCACTTTCAGTCTTCTTTTCTGAGTCAGAGTCCCTTTTAATATTTCTTGTAGGGCTGGTTTAGTGGATGTAGCTTCTTTAGCTTTTGTTTGTCTGGGAAACTCTTTATCTCTCTTTCTATTCTAAATGGTAGCTGTGCTGGATAGAGTATCTTGGCTGCAGATTTTTCCCATCTAGCATGTGGAATATTTCATGCCATTCTCTTCTGGCTTGCCAAATTTCTGTGGAGAGATCTTCAGCTAGCTTTATGGGCCTAACTTTTTAAGTTAGGAACTTTTTTGTCTTGCTACTTTAAGGTTTCTTTCTTTCTTTCTTTCTTTCTTTTTTTTTTTTAAAGATTTTATTTATTTCTTTGACACACAGAAAGATCACTAGCAGGCAGAGAGGCGGCAGAGAGAGAGGGAGAAGCAGGCTTCCCGCCGAGCAGAGAGCCCGATGCAGGGCTTGATCCCAGGACCCAGAGATCATGACCTGAGCCTGAGGCTCAGTGGGCTCAACCCACTGAGCCACCCAGGTGCTCCAGGATTTTTTCCTTTATCAACATATTCTGCAAATTTGACTACAGTATGCCTTGGTGTTGGACTGTTTTTGTTTATTTTGATAGGAGTTGTCTGTGCCTCCTAGATTTGAATATTTGTTTCCTTCCCCAAATTAGGGAAGTTTACAGCTATTATTTCCTCAAATAAACCTTCTACCCCCTTTTCCCTCTTCTTCTGGGACTCCTATGATATGAATGTTATTATGTTTGATGGAGTCACTGAGTTCCTTAAGGGGCTATTCTCATGATCCAAAGTTTTTTGTCTCTTTTGTTCAGCTTCATTATTTTCCATTATTCTATCTTCTATGTTATTCACTCCTCTACTTCTTCCATCCTTGTAGTCATTACATCCAGATGGTTTTGAATCTGTTATTGCATTTTCATCTCTGCCTGATTGTTTTTTTAGCTCTTTGATCTCTGTGTTAAGGATCTCCCTGATGCCTTCCATGCTTTTCTCGAGGCCAGAAATATCCATGTGATGGTGCTTTAAATTCTCTGTCAGTCATATTACTTATATCTGTTTCAATTAGATCTCTGGCTATGACTTTTCTTGTTCTTTCTTTTAGGATAAATTCCTCTGTCTTGGCATTTTGTATAGGTCTGTGTCTTCTCTGTGTTAGAAAATCCTGTTATGTTTCCAGTTCCTGAGAAGGCAGGACTTGGTATAAGCAGGTTAAGCAATGTGTTGGCTCTGTGCTGTTACTGAAGTTTATTTATGCTGAGGGGCCATGGAGGGAAATGGCACCAGCCTGGTGGAGGCCTGGACTGGTCTTCTGGGGGAGGGTCTCACTGTGCTGGGACCGAGGCAGGTTTGACTGAGAAGGGCAATTGTACCAGAGCACAGAGGTATGGGATTTGGAGCAAAGCAGGCAAGACAGCCAGTGTCTAGATTACTTGTCCTCAGCAGGTGCCGATGCTGAGGGCTGGGGGAGGCAAATGGTGCCTGCTGGCTCTTTTGTCCCCAGAGAGGCGACTCTGTGAATGCCATCTCTCAGAGATGCACCCCAAGAACAGTGAACAGTCTCTGCCCATGTGTGTTAGGTGATCCTCAGATAGTGCCCTCTGTCCCAGGGTTGCTTGGCTGTCTTCTAACTCAGAGCTCTACCCCAGCCAAGCCCACAGACCTTTAAAACTCCAGTCTTTAAACCCCTTTGGTTGCAAGAAGTCACAAAAACCAGCCCCTCTCATTTTCCTAGCCAATGGCTTTGGGGAAGTGACCTCCTTGTGTGTGTCCACGTGTGCTCCACTCTCTCTCACCTTTCTCTGTGACCAGGGTTCCCACCCCTCAGCATCACCTGCAGTCTGTTTCTTCCACAAACCACATCTCCACACTTCTACCTTTCTCAATGTGGCCTCTTCTCTCCCTCTAGTTCTGCAGGTTTTTTTGGTCAGTCCTCAGGTCAATTTCTTGGATATTCAGAATGATTTGTTTGAGGGACAAGGACAGGTCCTCTTCCTATGTTGCTATCTTAGCACCTTCTTAATAGGATTTTAATTTTTACTTTCCCATATTCAAAAGGCCCAGTGAAGTAGTTTTCTAAAATCAATGACATCCCAAAGTCCTGTATATCATTTCTTTGTTTCCCCTGCCTTCAGGCATCACATATCTAGGACATCTTTCTCAGACTAGACTCAGACTTCATCTCTTAGCAAAAAGCTCCTTACCATTATACATTTGACCTCCTCACTGAACTGTGAAAGTGATAGGGCTAGGCTCTATTCATCGCTGTTCAATACTCATCAGTTAGGTTAAAACTTAGGGAATTTGGAGTTTCCAGGCTGGTGAACATGTGAAAATTCAGGGAAAGTGCTACGCTCAGAGAACATGGCAGGCCTGTGCACTTTCCCACCTACCTTGCCCTGTGCATCTCTTCCATCTGGCTGATTTCTGAGTTATACCCTCTCACAATATACCAATGATCTAAAACATTAAAGAAAAAAAAAAGTTAAAGAATACACGGACATAAATATTTGCTTAAGAATGAGTAAAGAGGGGTGCCTGGGTGGCTCAGTGGGTTGAGCCGCTGCTTTCGGTTCAGGTCATGATCTCAGGGTCCTGGGATCGAGTCCCGCATCGGGCTCTCTGCTCAGCAGGGAGCCTGTTTCCCTCTATCTCTCTCTCTGCATGCCTCTCCGTCTACTTGTGATCTCTCTCTGTCAAATAAATAAATAAAATCTTAAAAAAAAAAAAAAAAGAATGAGTAAAGAAAGCACAAGCCAAAAAGAAAAAAAAAAAGGAGCTGGTAGAGCTAAGTATATAAATTAAGATAAAAGTTAATGCTATTGCTGAACACATTTTGATTACCCAAGTAAAAGTGACACTGTAAAAAGCAATAACTGGGGGAAGAAGCTTGTGAAAAGTACACTGGTTACAAAAGAAATGCGTAAGATGACTGAAGGAAGAATGAGAGAAATGAAAAGTAGACCATGGGATACTTAGTGATGTCTAGAGTAAATTTAAGAAAGCATACCAAAGGAAATGTTAAAGATAATATCAAATATGAGAGACAATGTTACTGCAATGAAGAGATGGATGTGCAGATGGGCAGTCTCATTATACTCCAAGAAAGTGAAATTAACTACAACAATATGTATCATGATGTGGTCAATTAAACTTTATAGTAAAAAACCAAAATTTGGGTGCCTGGGTGGCACAGTTGGTTAAGGAACTACCTTTGGCTTGGGTCATGATCCCAGGGTCCTGGGATCAAGTCCCACATGGGGCTCCACCTGCTCTCTGGGGAGCCTGCTTCTTCCTCTCCCTCCACCTGCCACTCCCCTGCTTGTGCTACTTCTCTCTCTGTCAAATAAATAAATAAATAAATAGATAGAATCGTTTTAAAAAAGAAAATTAAAATAAAAAATTTTATGCTTTCATAAATGTTACAGTTCATTTAGAAGGATAAAAATAAATGCCCTCTAAATTACTTATAATTAATAAAGCAATATAAGAGAAAATAAACATCTGGAACATTTTGAAGGGAAAAATAAAATAAAACGTAGGGAATTTGAACTGAAAGGTCTATCTGAAGATAATGGAAGCAGATAAACTATGTATTGACGGTTCCCAAATAGCTATCAAGAAAATTATTCGAAGCTTGCAAATAAAGCAAAAAAGGTGAGTAACACATGCTTTCTGTATCATATCAGGGCAAAGCCCACTGAAGGCCTGATAAGGACAGGTTGCCAACAAACGTTTATGTGTGAAAGTCTAGGTAGTAAGGATGTTTGGCTTCGTGGGCTTTAGTACTCTTGCTGAAGTACTCAGGTCTTCTGTTGTAGCACAAAAGCAGTCATAGACAATAAGGAATGACTTCGGCTGAATTCCAGTAACACTTTATTTATAATATACATGGGCTAAACCTGCCTCCCCCTCCACCCCTGCCTGCTTCTCTGCCTACTTGTGATTTCTGTCTGTCAGGTGAATAAATAAAATCTTTAAAAAAACAAAAACAAACAAACAAACAAACAAAAACATGGGCTAAATCCGGCCAGAGGATCATAGTAATGTAAAGTTTATCCTATCATTTACTATTGATTAAAGGTTTCAGAATTAAGACATTACTTGTGTTAAATAAGAAACATGACCAAAATGGAGTCACTTATGTTAAGGCACACCAATCTATTGGCTCATTGGCAACCTAACTGCAGTTAAAGCCTGTCCCAAGAGCAGAATTCTAAACTGACCATTCTGGAAATTTCTGATCAACACTAATGAGGTCATCTTCATGATAACACCACCTGAAACAATCCCTTCTTTTCCTTTGCTAATAGTTTCCTTGCTCTACTCTCTTACCTACAAAACCTTTCCATTTTGCACAGTTTCTCAGAGCATCTTTCTACCTGCTAGATGGGATGCTGTCCATCTATGAATGGTTGAATAAAGCTAATTTGCTCTTCAAACTTACTCAATTGAATATCTGTTCTTTAAGACTTGTTAACTTGAAGATTTTTGTCTGGAAGAGATGCAAATGACTTCTGTCAGTGGAAAATATAGTTCCAAAGATTTATGGCCAACTGGGCATTTTCTATCTCAGACATCTTTTTCTGTAAATGTCCTTGATTCTCAGATGCTCTTTGAATTGATTATAACATCTTGATTGGACCCTTCATTACTGAATGAGATTTTACTTTAAAATCTTTGAAATACATCTATTTTATATTTGCCAGAGAGTCATAATTTTGCCTTTTTGAAAATTATACTTTAACATATATCATAAGGCTGAAACAGTCACAGGTTTTTTCCATTTTAACAGGGAAAGTGCCAGTGATTCTACACACTGCATTTCCCCAAATTTTGAAGAGATTGGTTAACACTAAAATAGAGATGTAAATAATTGGTTCTAAACCAAAGTTTATTTCAAATCTTGATGAACAGGAGGCCATAAGAGCTAAAACAGGTATATCATGAAACTTCATACACTGCAATTAGGTTCATAATAGTTAAAGTAAGTCCATATTTCAAACAGTGTTGATAGTTTTGAATTTTTGACCAATTTCTTATAAGATGTGCTAGATTCTTATTGTTTTTTCCTTGTCAAGTAGCTGATGAAAGTTTATTGCTGTAGGAATATTTGCCAGTGCTCCCATAGATTCCTGTTTGCTGGTACATGCAATATTAGTTATCTTTTAAGCAAGCAGTTTCTCGGTGGGGGTCTTGTGAAGGCACTTGTGCATGTGTTAAGACAAGTTTAACTCAAACCAGATATTATCTGTGCTTAATCAGGCACTCTCAATCTGCGACATGCTACTACACTCTGAAGGGGTTCAGAGAAGCAAGTTACCACGGTGTGAAGCTTCTACTCTTCCCTGAAAAGGTAACATGTGACATAAATTCAGGGTGAGAAACCCAGTGTAAACTGGTATATTAAATATCAGTACTGAGTTTGAATTCTTGCTTGCTTTTTATCATAAAACTAAAATGAAGCAGAAATGTTGTTGTTTTTCTTCCTGCATTTCAGTGGTTTTTCTTGCATTTCCCCAGGGTACATAGAGTCCCCTGGAGTCTGAAAAAAAGGATGTCATTACTTTTCAAGGCTGACGTCTGGCAGTGTTAATGTCTGGAGTCGACCACCCCTCAAATGGACAGAGGACACTCATGATAATGCAAATCACACAGCGAGGTTTATTTCCAGCTAGCTGGGGTCCAAGTATCTGCCCGGCAAAGTGGGTTTCAACAAGGACCCCAAGCACTCAAAGCCAAGGGTTTATATAGCATTTTTTAAAACATCCAACTCACAGTAATTTTCCATCACTTCAGAGACTGTACATAACTTTGGCTTGCGCCCCCCTGGTGGTTTAGTAGGATAAGCTCTTTTCAACATCTGGTCCTCATGGTGCAACCGCCTAGCCTGGTGATTTAAGCTAATTAGCTGCTGCTGGGGTGTTGCAAGGTGGGGTACTTTCTTGGAACTAAAGCAGGGTGGGGGTCCCTGGAACTAAAGTAAAGTAGGGGAAAGTTCAGCCCTTGGGCCTGAGATGGCTGCCCAAGTTAAGATGGCAGTACTATGCTAACCCACTCTTACAGGCAGTAGCTAAGCGGGTACTGCCACTTGGTGACAGCGGTGTCCCACACGGCGGGATCCGTTTTGCAGGGATAAATCTTTTCTAAAAGATGAAGTGTAAATAGTTAATAGCAAGCAGTGACAACATGCACTCAGACTGACACAGGCCCTTCCTCGTGACTGTTGACGGTGTTGAAGTTTGTGCTTCTGGAAAGCTGTATGGTAAGGAACACCTCCCCCATCCTTTTGTTTTTCCCAAATCTCCCCCATTCCTTTGCCTTCCAAGAAAGGGCTTACTCAGAGTTGCCCTTCCCCATTTGGCTTAGACAAACCTCACTGTCCACTCTTTCTATGACTCCCAGAATTCTCACAGATGATTCCTCTGTTTACCTGTGACCAGGCCAAATGCAGGTCTTTTTACCTCCTTTTCAGAACCTGATGACAAGTCTTTGATGACCAACTTCCCAGTCTTTGATATAATTGATAAGCTAAGATAAAAACTGTTTGTTCCCTTGAAACTTGGTAACCATAGAGAAAAATATTTCCTGTTCAGCTACCTGACTTACAAAACAGCCCAACTCTAAATCAGCCACCCATAGTCTGTTTACCCCTCCCCATGTAAATCTAAGGCAAAACCTCCCTGCAGATCAGCCTGATCTTTGGATCTAGGTCGTTCTCCTCACAACAGCCCAAAGAGAAGCAATCTTTTTACTTGGCTGGTTTTGACTTTGACACACCTACGGATTCCTCCTTTAAAAAGCTTCACCCTGGGGCGCCTGGGTGGCTCAGTGGATTAAGCCGCTGCCTTCGGCTCGGGTCATGATCTCAGGGTCCTGGGATCGAGTCCCACATCGGGCTCTTTGCTCAGCAGGGAGCCTGCTTCCCCCTTTCTCTCTCTCTCTGCCTGCCTCTCTGTCTACTGTGATCTCTCTCTGTCAAATAAATAAATAAAAATCTTAAAAAAAAAAAAAAAAAGCTTCACCCTTACTAAACCTAAGCTGCCATCTGGCAGACAGATTACTCTTTACTCTGCACAGCTTTACCTAGATAAATCTTCTCCCCAAAGAGAGAAATGCCTCTTTATTTTTAATCTAAGATAGGGAAATGGAAGCGACTGCATTTTAGAAAGGCTGTTTCTGCTGTTTCTCTGCTAAGTCCCATTTACTCATGTTCTATATTTTGCATCTGAATAAACCAAAGAAGCTCTGTTCCCACTGGAGGTGAAGGGGGAGGGGACAAAAAAATAAATCATTCTCTGAGTTTTTTCCTAGGCCCCCAAACACCTGATAACATCTAAAAAGAACTGGATTCCAAACGTGCTTCAGGACATTTGCTTAGAACAAACCTTATGGACACTGGCATCAATACCCTCTACCTGATGTGGGACACAGAGGCAGAAGAATATTTATTAAATACCCTTACCTACAGACAAGCCCTTAAAACAGGCAGAGTGACCTCCACCTTAAGGCTTTGCTAAGGGCAAAGGACAATCCTAGTCTGACCAAACCCCTATCCTCAACCGGGATCCTGTAAGTCTACTTTAACAATTCCTTTGGAAACTTTATCTCTAAACCTCCAAGATAGTGTCAAGAATCATTCCCAAGCATATGGCCCACTGATATACATCTAAAGTGTCTCACAAGAAGGTTTTATTACTGGTAATGAATAACCTTTTCCCCCCACATAATAGCTAGCCCCTCAAGGTCCTAGAAACCTTGCTTCCAAAATTCCTTAGAGACTTAAGCCATCCCTAATCCCCTCCCTAATTTACAGGTATATAATAGACTAGACCACTCCTCACATCCCCAGGGCAGCAGCTCTTCATGCCCATGGGTCGGGTCCTGTTCCTATGCTTTAATAAACCACCAGTTTGCACCATAGATGTCTCAAGAATTCTTTCTCAGTCATTGGCTCCTGACCTTACCCCACTGAACCTCACCTATGTTCTAGAACGTCATCATACCTTTGGTGATTTATGTGAAAACATAAATAAGTGTCACCGGACACTCACCTTTGATTGTATCCCATCCTGGATTCCTGAAGGAACACATCCCCTGGACTTCTTTCCTATATAAACCTCTCATCCCAAGTGACAGGGATACTCACTTCTCTTAAGTCTCCCAGACCCTCCATTCACTATATTCTGTCACTTACACTATTCAATAAACCCTGCTCTCACTTCCTCTTGGCTCGCATTTGATTTCTGCCCCACACAAAGCCAATGACCCTCTTTGCTCGTTCTGTGGGACCCCCTCTGGGTCCTCAGACCTGGCCTGCTTATGTCAATACCCAGGCTTCACAGAATATATGTATCTCTCAGTATAATATTTCCAGCCAACATTTATATAGAAAATCTTCAATTGCCTCTTAAACACAATACAATGTTTTTAAGAAAATGCAATAGAATAAGTCTTTCATTCTAAATACTGTTGATATTTCTTCAGTTAGTTGTTAGTTGCACTGTGTGCACCCCCTGCCCCAATATATTGAAATTCTAATCCCTTGTACTTGTGAATATAACTGATGAAGTTCTAGAATGTAAGTGAGGTTTGGTGGGGCGAGGTGTGGATCCCATGGTCAAGAAAGAATTAAGATGTCTCTGGTGCAAAACGGTGATTTATTAAAGCATGGGGACAGGACCCATGGGCGGGAAGAGATGCTGCCCAGGGGTTGTGAGGGGTGGCAGGTTATGTACCATTGAGTTGGGGGGAGGTAAGGAAAAGGGAGGTTTCAATAGAACTTTCATATGCTAAAGAGGATCTACAAGATACCAGAGGCCTTGAGGTCTTGCCATTGTCAAGGCTGTTTTTCCTTTTTAGCAAGGTATTAACATTAAAATAGCTGGGAGATTCCTGAGGAATGTCAAGTATGTCCCACCCAGGAATGGGGGTGGGGGAAAATTGCAAGGTGTCAGCCTTTTGCTTTGTCCTCACCCAGGCTTCTGTTCCCTCATCATTCCCCCCTGAACAATTTTGACCCTTAAATCTTTAAGGTTGTTGAAGGTGGAAGGTCTCATCTTCTGTAACTTCTTCCTGCTAAATAGGGACATAGAGTTGTCCCTGCCTACTCAGATCAACATTGATAAGTTGAGGAATGTGTAGGGGAGTTAAAGATGGAGACAGCTGAATCCAATGCCGACAGTGAAGAAGAGTCTCTCTGAGTGGTAAGGATCATCTATCATCGTGGTCATTGCAGCAATGGAGTCTCAGCACCAAGTAGAGAAAACCTGAACAAGGCAACATATTAAGATTAATAAAGCTATAAGAATAAGAAGTCCGGGGCACCTGGGTAGCTCAGTGGGCTAAAGCCTCTGCCTTCAGCTCAGGTCATGATCCCAGGGTCCTTGGATCAAGCCCCGCATCGGGCTCTCTGCTCAGTAGGGAGACTGCTTCCACCTCTCTCTCTCTCTGCCTGCCTCTCAGCCTACTTGTGATCTCTGTCAAATAAGTAAATAAAATCTAAAAAATAAAAAAATAAATTGGGGAGATTAGCTGGAGTAGCGATGGCTTTAGTAATGCGTCCATGAATCCAACCAAGCAAAACCTGAGGTGCAACGACCTGTCCACCTTGGAGGAAGGCAGGGCCGCCACAGGTTAGTTCCACAGATCCAGTAGGATCCATTTGGAGCTGGCCATCTGATGCCAGGTCGCCTTACCCAGTCAGTAGCAAACCAGTCAGTAGCCTGGAATACTATTATAATACATTATGTTTATAAAAAAATAAAAAATTATTTAAAAAAATTACCAAAAAGAAAGGGCTGAGTCCTAGAGGTTGTTTTGGAGCAGTTCTTATCCTGAGAAGTCCTATTGGCAAGAAAGTAACCCAATTTTCATGGGTTTCTAGACTAAGCTTAGTAAGATGATGGTTTAAAGTATGATTATTTTTTCTACCTTTCCAGAGGATTGTGGATGCCAGGCCGAATGCAAGAAATATTTAATTTTTAAGGCTTGGGCCATTTGTTGAGTTATTTGAGCAGTAAAAGAAGGACCATTGTCACTTTGAAGAGATCGAAGAAAGCCAAATCTAGGGATAGTTTCTCATAACAAAAATCTTAGTTACTTCTGTGGCTCTTTCAGTTTTACATGGAAAGGCCTCAACCCATCCGGTGAAGGTATCAACAAACACTAATAGATGCTTAGAGCTTTTGCAAGGTGGCATTTGTGTGAAATCAAGTTGCCAGTCCTCTCCTGGATAGGATCCACGCCTTTGGAATGGTTTTAAAAGAAGGGGTGGGTGAGCTGTACCTTCCGGATTTACTTGGGCACAGATAATACAGGATCGGCAAACCTGTTTTATTGTGGCTGTCAAATTTACTCTATCAAATATATATATACATATATAAATATATATATATACATATACATATATGTATATATATATTTTGTTTATTTGACAGAAATCACAAGTAGGCAGAGAGGCAGGCAGAAAGAGAGGAAGAAGAAGCAGGCTCCCTGTGGAGCAGAGAGCCCGATGCAGGGCTTGATCCCAGGACCCTGGGATCTTGACCTGAGCTGAAGGCAGAGGCTTTACCCAACTGAGCCACCCAGGCGCCCCAGAAGTTTAGTTTTTAATGTTTAAAAGGCTGTCTGCTGCACTTAGTCTGGAGCAAGTGTTCCTCACCCGGACCTTTAATTGAGTCATACAGTGGTTTGGCTGAGAGTCCAAATCCAGGAATCGACAGGCAGTAAAAACCTGCCATACCTAGAAAAGTGCGAAGTTGTTTTTTTGTAGTTGGAGGCTTGAGATCTAGTATGGCCCTTTTGCTATCAGTAGATAGAATATGGTGACCTGGTGTTAGTTCATATCCTAGATAGTGTACCTTTTGTTGAGATATTTGTGCCTTTTTAGGGGACACATGATACACTCTATCTGCCAAGAAATTAAGTAAAATTAAAGAATTTTTATCAGATGTCTCCTTTGTGGGACTACAAATCAGAATGTCATCTACAGGGACGCCTGGGTGGCTCAGTTGGTTGGACAACTGCCTTCGGCTCAGGTCATGATCTTGGAGTCCTGGGATCAAGTCCTGCATCGGGGTCCCAGCTCCACGGGGAGTCTGCTTCTCTCTCTGCCCTTCTCCTCACTCATGCTCTCTCTCCCTGTCTCTCTCTCAAATAAATAAATAAAATCTTAAAAAAAAAAAAAGAATGTCATCTACATGCTGAATTATTGTTCCTTCAGACAAGGCTGTATCATGGAGGTGTTTGCTAAGTACAGCTCCAAATAGTCTTACCTTGTGGTAAGACTGTTGAGGTTAATTGAGCAGCCTGCGGGCTTGAAGGTGAGGTTCATTTGAAAGCAAATAGGGGCTGCATTTCCTCACTTAGTGGGATGCAAAAAAGGGCATCTTTTAGGTCAAGCACTGTAAACCACTTTTGGTGTCACCAGGGATATGCATGAGAATAGTGTATGGATTTGGCACTATGAGATGAATCAGCATTACTGCCTCATTTATAGCTCTTAAATCTTGCACCATCTGATATCCCCCATTTGGCTTTTTTAGTGGTAAAATTGGGGTGTTATAAGCAGATTGACAAGGCTTTAGTATACCATGTCTTAGAAACTTATCAATAAGAAGTTGAAGCCCAGCTTTGGCCTAAGGTTTTAGAGGATATTATTTCTTATGAGGTATATTGAAATTCTAATCCCTTGTACTTGTGAATATGACCTTATTTGGAAATAGGGTCTTTGCAGATGTAATTAAAATGCCCATTAAGATGAGGTCATACAAAAGTAGTATGGACCCTTGATCCAATATTGATAAGGGAACCTAAGGCAGGCTGAGGACAAAGCAAAAGGCTGACACCTTGCAATTTTCCCCCACCCCCATTCCTGAGTGGGACATACTTGACATTCCTCAGGAATCTCCCAACTATCTTAATACCTTGCTAAAAGGTTAAAACAGCCTTGACAATGGCAAGACCTCAAGGCCTCTGGTATCTTGTAGATCCTCTTTAGCATATGAAAGTTCTATTGAAACCTCCCTTTTCCTTACCTCCCCCCAACTCCATGGTACATAACCTGCCACCCCTCACAACCCCTGGGCAGCATCTCTTCCGGCCCATGGGTCCTGTCCCCATGCTTTAATAAATCACCGTTTTGCACCAGAGACATCTTAAGAATTCTTTCTTGGCCATCAGCTCTGGTCCTCACTTACAGTCTAGTACAGCATCAATATGACTGGTATCATTATAAGAAAAAACACAGAGACATGCACAGGGAGAATGCTATGTGACAATGTAAGCAGTGATGCATGAGGCCTCTGCAAGTCAAGGAATGCAAAGACTATTGGCAAGTCCAGAAGCTAAGAGAAATGCATGGAACAGATTCTTTCTTAGAGCCTTCAGAAAGAGCATGGCTCTGTTAACACCTCTTGATTTGGGGCTTCTTGCCTTCAGATTTGTGGAAGAATAAACTTCTGGAGTTTTCTAAGCCTTCCAATTTATGGTGCTCTGTTAAAGCAGCCCTAGAAAATGAATAGAGTACTCATTCAAGTTTTTGGAAATTGTGGAATTGATAGTCCAGAAAAGGGATGCAGTACAGGTCCGTTGGTGGTATTAAAACAAAAATTGCACTGGACCATGTTCAACTGGTGAAGGAGATTTCATCTGAGGCTACTGTAATAGGAGAGAGGCCAGCATGCATTCTGAACTCAACTACACTGCAGCACAGGGACCAGGGCTGGGGTGAGCCAGGGAAAAGTACCAGAGGATGTCAGCAGGAGGTCACAGGCCATCTGTGTTTGCTAACTGATTTTACCCAAAGAAAAAACAAATTTCTCTTATGTTTACAAAAAACAGTTTCATAACTTGGAGCAAGGAATCTTGGAGTTGGCTCCTACCCTCCTGTGGAAGCTGACAGAGGGATGCTAGCTCCTTTGCTGATTAAATTTCAAAGAGATGGTCCCCAGGTTACTGAGACTTCCCTAGGTTGTAAAGCTGACCAGCGGCTTTTTCATAGATTTACATCTCAAAGGGGCAAAGAAAGAATTTTAAAGTTTGAAAGTAAATATTCTAAGAAAAGGGAGTTCAGGAGCCTAGAGTCAGGAAGAAGCCTGTTTAACTGAAGTCAAGCTGAAGAGAACATTAAACCATCTTGGTCAGTGGCCTTTCACTGTACAAAATCTGCTGTGTGTTACTGATTATATTAATTACTTGGTAATGGAGAAACAATATTTTAAGCATTTCACACCTAACAAGATAGTTTGGTTTTTTAAACATTATATATAGGTATGTTGCCTATTTAAGAAATTGTTGAGGGCTTAAGGTTGACATAATGAAAGTTTTCCTACTTCAAATAAATGAGAAATAGCAGATTAACATTTGCATGCAGAACAACGGGTTTTCAGTAACAGACTACTGATGGACAGCAGGAGATGACTACATTTCTAAATTATTTAATTTTTGAGACACTTTTGAATCATAGGACCAAATTGCTTTTAAAGAATCACCTATCTGACAGAGTGATTCAGGGCAGATCCAATACATTCTAAATCCTAGAACAAGGCCATGTTTAATGAGCTTTGTGTCGGCATCCCCCACTTCTAGCCCCACTCTCATCAAGATCCAGGACAGATGGGCCATCAACTCAAAGATCAACAGCAGGACAGTCCCACTGGCACACTGCCTAGAAAGTTTGGGAGTGAATAACAAACATCTGTTCTAAAATCTACAACACAGATCCAAGGAGGAGACAGCTGCTAGCCATATTCTCTCTATCCCAGACAATGCTTTTAAATTGCAGTTGGAGGCCAGGAATTAAAAAACAAAAGCATACATAATAGACTAGAAAATAAACAATGCATTAGGTGATTTAAGGCTAAGTGTTAGTTCAGTTAAGTAGGTATGTATATATGGAGGTATGTATGTGTGTGTATGTGTCCTAGGTCATAATGTAAGGTGCATTCCTTTGAGACTTGTTCTAGGAAGTCCCCTGTAGTTACTTGGAAGAAAGGGAAAAGGAGTCAATTATTACTAAATGTCTTAGACACCAGTAAGCTAGGATTTGAGATCTGGTCCCACTCTTCAAACTCACCTGCCAACAGATATTACTGGTGGTCCAAATCACTTGAGGAATTTTCAACTGTCCCAAGTCTGGCATTTGAAACCCAAAACTCATTGCATTACCACCATCCTCTGGTTTCTCTCACCTCCTGGCAAGCAGCCTTTTCCACTTGCTTCCAGGAGGCCAGTAAGAAACAAAATGAGCAGTTAAAAAAAACAAAACAAAACATGTAACTTTTGTAAATAGATAAGGACAAAGAAAAATAATCTCAAGGGATTACAGAGAACATTTTAAAGATTTTTATTTATTTATTTGATAGAGAGAGATCATAAGTAGGCAGAGAGGCAGGCAGAGAGAGAGGGGGAAGCAGGCTCCCCGCTGAACAGAGAGCCCAATGTGGGGCTCGATCCCAGGACCCTGAGATCACGACCCGAGCCGAAGGCAGAGCCCCAAACCACTGAGCGCCCCTACAGAGAACATTTTAAATCAGGCTCCATCATTTTTACAAGTAAGAAAAAATTAATGCCATTGACCTGAGGGGATTTACTGGAACTCACATAACAACTTAGTGATAGATTTAGAGCAAGAAACTTGGTCTTCAAATTTC
This sequence comes from Mustela erminea, assembly GCF_009829155.1. Taxonomy (NCBI): domain Eukaryota; kingdom Metazoa; phylum Chordata; class Mammalia; order Carnivora; family Mustelidae; genus Mustela; species Mustela erminea. The sequence goes on along the minus strand of NC_045619.1, from coordinate 73,067,163 downwards.
CCAACTTGGGCTCTCCCTGGTAACCCCATGCCTGCTGATGGAGAGGTGTGGGCATAGTACCCAGGTGTGGTTATGTTTTCATTACACTTTACTGAAGAGTCTGCATTCTGGATGGTTGGGGAGACAGCCTAAGCAGTGGTGAATGTAGCTGGCATTCTTCTCCATTCTTTTTCAGTTTACCTGGAATCAAAGTGTCTTGAGAGAGAAACCCAAGTCCACTAATTTGGGTTTGATGCCGCTAATCATACAGCAGTTATTTAAGTGAACTACCAGGAGTCTTCTGAATAGTGAGTTTCTATATCTGTAGCTTATTAATGAGTGATTGAAATTTTTTGCTTAAAGATTTATTTATTTATTCAAGAAAGAGAAAGAGAGTGTGCACAAGCAGGGAGAGGGACAGAAGGGGGATACTCTTCAAGCAGACTCCCTGACTCCCTGCTAAGAATGGAACCCGATGCGGGGGGCTTTACTCCATGACCCATGAGATCATGACCTGAACCTAAACCAAGAATCACACATTAAACCAACTGAGCCACCCAAGTGCCCCATGACTGATGGAAAATTTATTTACAGCTTATTAAAACACCCAAAGAGAAAACAAAACAAAAGTATAAGCAGTTTGGAATTTAAAATTTTTCTAAATAAATAAAAATTTCTAGTTATGCCTCAATAAAACAGAATTAAAACAAAGAAGAATTTTCTTACCCTGAATTTCAAGACAAAATTCTACAAGGTGAAAGACCTAGTGAAAGTCTGGAATGTTTCTGCCATTTTCATTGTTCAGTAGATATGAATTTAATTATTACGTTATTATTATTATTTAATTGTGAAAGGATTCCACCATCTAACTAACACATCCATCCTCACATTTACATTTTTAGTGAGAACATGTAAGTTCTACTCCCTTGGCAAATTACAATTATATAATACAGTGTTATCAACCATAGTCACAATATTTTACATTAGATCCTCAGACTTCATCTTTTAGCTGAAAGTTTGTACCTTTTACCAGCCTTTCTTTATTTCTCCCACTCCCCAGCCCATAGCAACAACTTTTCTATTCTCTTCTTCTGAGTCTGACATTTTTTTTCTTTTTTTTAAAGATTTATTTATTTATTTATTTGACAGAGAGATCACAAGTAGACAGAGAGGCAGGCAGAGAGAAAGAGAGAGAGAGAGAGAGAGAGAGAGAGAGAGAGAGAGAAGCAGGCTCCCTGCTGAGCAGAGAGCCCGATGTGGGACTCGATCCCAGGACCCCGAGATCATGACCTGAGCCGAAGGCAGCGGCTTAACCCACTGAGTCACCCAGGCGCCCTGAGTCTGACTTTTTAAAAAAGATTCCATACACAAGTGGGGTACCTGCGTGGCTCAGTTGGTCAAGTATCCAACTCTTGATCTCAGCTCATTTCTTGATCTCAGGGTCATGAGTTGAAGCCCTGCATGGGCTCCATGCTGGGCATGGAGACGAGGTTAAAAAAAAATAAAAAAGATTCCATATATAAGTGATAACATACAGTATTTGTCTTTCTCTATCTGGTTTATTTCACTTAGCATAATACCCTCAAGTTCCATCCATGTTGTCACAGATGTCAAGATTGCCTTCTTTCTTGTGACTGAATAATATTCCATTGTATATATATATACCTTTTTCTTTATCCAATTGTCTCTTGGTACACACTTAGGTTGTTTCATATTTTGGCTGTTGTGAACAGTGCTGTAATGAAGCTGGGAGTGTAGATATCTCTTTGGTATTCTGTCTTCATTTCCTTTGAATATATACTTAGAAAGGGGAATGTTGGGTCACCTGGGTGGCTCAGTGGGTTAAGCCTCTGCCTTCAGCTCAGGTCATGATCTCAGGGCCCTGGAATCAAGTCCCAAATCTGCGCTCTCTGCTCAGCAGGGAGCCAGTTTCTCACCTTCTCTCTGCCTGCCTCTTGCTTACTTGTGATCTCTCTCTCTCTGTCAAATAAATAAATAAAATCTTAAAAAAAAAAGAGAGAGAAATGGGATTGTTGAATCATATGGTAGTTCTATTTCTAATTTTTTTGAAGAACCTCTATACTGTTTCCCATAGTGTGCCTACCAATTTTACATTCCCATTAATAGTACACAAGTGTTCCCTTTTCTCTACATCCTTGCCAACACATGTCATCTCTTGTCATCTTTTCAATAGCCATCATAACAAGCGTGTGGTGATATTGTGGTTTTGATTTGCATTTCCTTGATGATTAGTGATGTTGAGAAACTTTTTGTATACCTGTTGGCCATTTCTGTGACTTCTCTAGAATAATATCTATTCAGATCCTCTGTCCATTTTTGACTGGATTAATAAATACATAATACTATAAGATAACAAGTAAATGAAAATTCATTTTAAAGAAGCTGTACATATCATTTCCAATGCTTTTTTTCCCCTTTGGTCAAAGTCAAGGATTTTCTAAATTTCTCTTTACAATGAATGTTTTGTGCAGCATGACTGCAGAATTCAGATTCTAATATTTATGGCTAATCCAAAGTAAAGTTGGAAGGTGGCTTCTGTCAAAATCCAGAAACTGTTAAAAATAAAATACATGTCAACAAATTGTATTTAAGAAGGGTTTATTATGCACAGAAGAACACTTTACAAACTGGGCATCTTCAAACCAACAGTGACTAGAAGCCTAGAGGCATGTTACAGGCAGCTAATATAGTAAAAACACAGAAGCTATTTCATCTTTACGATTGGTGACAGCATTGGGGTTTTCTGAAAGACAGGGAATTGGTTAAAAGTGATCTTCTTATGCCATTTTGCAAAAACAATTTAGGTTTTATTTATGATTTTCAGAGGCATTTACAAGAAACAATCCAAGTTGTTTTGTTTATGATGCAAAATAAATTATATTAGGTTTTGCTTATGTGGTTTAACTTGTTCTGTCTGTTCAGGGGATTTTCAAGCCTGGTCCTCACTTTGTATTTATTTTAACCCATCTAAAAAGATGTCCACTTGAGATATTAACGTAAGTTTTCCCCCCATACACAATGAGAAATCAAGATACAAAGCACCTGCCCACCAGAAGCATAAACAGGTCTTAAAATTAAAAAGTTAATTTTGAGCCAGATGATGCTGAAGAAGTCAGCTCCCAGAGCATCCATCCAGCCTTCACTTAACAATGAATTTCTTTCAGTTCATGAAAGAGTTTCAGTAAGAACTCACATTGTTGGGGCGCCTGGGGGGCTCAGTGGGTTAAAGCCTCTGCCTTTGGCTCAGGTCATTATCCCGGGGTCCTGGGATCAAGCCCCGGCATTGGGCTCTCTGTTCTGAGGGGAGTCTGCTTCCTCCTCTCTCTCTGCCTGCTTCTCTGCCTACTTGTGATCTCTGTCAAATAAATAAATAATGAAAGGCCTGGACAAACCTCACCCCACCCGAAACTTGTTTACACCCGAAAGTGTTATCAACCAGCTACTTCTGCTTCTGTAAAAGTGCTTGCTCAAGGCTTGGGCTAACTAGCTACTTTAACTTCTGTTCGAATGCTTGCTTAATGCACGCGCGGGCTCCCAACACCAATCAACCAACACCAGGTATGATTTTTTAACTTGTTTGTACCCCACCCCAAAACTTGTTTGTACCTGCTTATAAAAACCCTGCACTTGGGGCGCCTGGGTGGCTCAGTGGGTTAAGCCTCTGCCTTTGGCTCAGATCATGATCTCAGGGTCCTGGGATTGAGCCCCGCATCAGGCTCTCTGCTCAGCGGGGAGCATGCTTTCTCCTCTCTCTCTCTGCCCGCCTCTCTGCCTACTTGTGATCTCTCTCTCTGTCATATAAATAAATAAAAAATCTTTAAAAAAAACAAAAAAACCCCTGCACTTACTCTGCTCGGGACCTCTCAGCGTCACCGGCAATGAGTGCATGGAGGTCCAGGTTTGAACTCGCAATAAACGACCCTTGCTGTTTGGCTTTGATTGTGTCTCTGGTGGTCTTTTAAGGTGGGCGTACAACGCATCCGGCATTACAATAAAATCCTTAAAAAAAAAAAAAGAACTTAACATTGTGTTATTACATCTCAGTCATTGGTCACCAAATTATTTCTTGAGCACCAGCTTTGTGCCAGGTTCTGGGAGGACAAAGGGAACAAGAGAACATCCCAACCCTTGCTAACTTACAGTCCAGTGGGGAAAAAACCCACAAAAACTGAACAAGTAAAATAGGTCCTAACAAATTCCAAAAACTGCTGTAAAGAAAAAAACCAACAGGCTACTTTGAGAGAGCATTAAAGGACTGTTTTAAACAGTCTGGATGGTTAGGAAGGGTTTCTTAGAAGAGATGACATTCACGGAGAAAACTAAATGAGAAAGTCTGTTATAGGTGCTTAAAGGAGAAGCTTCAGGAATAGGAAAAGAATGTAAAATCTTGGGATAGGAAAGAACCTGTGTACTCCAGGACGGGAGAAAGGCCTGGATACTGGGAGCTTAGTGAGTAAAGGGTGCAGGTTGCTTTCTCTTGAGCTTCAATCCTCTTTCCTCAAAGAAAAGCATATGGCAGCCTGGTAAATAAAACAGATGAGGGCACAACTTCTCTGATCAAAAAGGGGAAGGGAACACCCCAACATGAATGCCTTAGCACATGAGGTACTCAGAACTATCCTTGGCTCATAGTAAACGCTTAAAAATGATGGCTTTTTTTTTTTCTTAAATGAATTTTTTTTTAAAGATTATTAATTTCTTTGAGACAGAAAGAGCACATGTGCATACAAGTGGGGGGAGGGGCAGAGGGAGATATTCTCAAGCAGACTGAGCGTGGAGCATCTCATGACCCATGAGATCATGAACTGAGCCTAAACCAAGAGTCTAATGCCTAACCAACTGTCACTCAGGTACTCCAAATGTTGGCTTGCTTTAAAGGCAGGAATAGAAAGCTTTATTCCTCTTTTCTCAACTTTTCATGTGTCCCAGAAGGGCACTCAAGGAAATGCTTGGGGTTCCAAAGAACAGAGTTTGATAATCATTGAACTATTGCTTCTGCAACACAGATGAATATGAATTTCTGAAACCAAGTTGGTTATAAAATCAACTTAATACAAAGAGTTTTTCTAAACACTTGATTCGTGGGGAATTCTGATTAAAAGTTATACCTGGGTCTTGATTTATGGAAAATCTTTTACAAAACACAATACTAAGAAATAAACAATGTAAAGAGTTTCAGATAAGGCACAATTGACCGAGTAAATGAAGTAGCAAAACAGGGCAATCAAGAAAAGACAGATGGCAAAAGGTGGTCTGGTCCAGTGCTTCTCAAACATTCCTACAGAAGGACCACATGAAAAGCTTGTTAAAAACAACTCCAGGGGGGCGCCTGGGTGGCTCAGTGGGTTAAGCCTCTGCCTTCGGCTCGGGTCATGATCTCAGGGTCCTGGGATCGAGTCCCGCATCGGGCTCTCTGCTCAGCAGGGAGCCTGCTTCTTCCTCTCTCTCTGCCTGCCTCTCTGCCTACTTGTGATCTCTCGCTGTCAAATAAATAAATAAAATCTTTAAAAAAAAAAAACAAAACTCCAGGGCTTCTAATTTGGCAGTTTCAAGGTGGGTCTCAATAATTTGCATTTCAAAAAGCTCCTAGATGATGCTGGAGCTGCCATCTTAGAGATTGCGCTTTGAGAACCCCAGGTCTGGATCCTGGAAACCAGGAAAAAGGAAATGGGACTGAAGTGGGAAACAAAGGCAGAAGGAAATACAGATAAAAATAAATGTTCTTATAACCCGCAACCCACTGACAAATACTGGAGGGAGGCAGAGTATAACCTTCTCCCAGGAAGCTCCCAAGAGTCTTATTTATCTATTTATTTATTTATTTATTTATTTATTTGACAGAGGTCACAAGTATGCAGAGAGACAGGCAGAGAGAGAGAGGAGGAAGCAGGTTCCCCACTGCAGAAAGCTGGATGCTGGGGCTAGATCGAAGGACCCTGAAATCATGACCTGAGCTGAAGGCAGAGGCTTTAACCCACTGAGCCACCCAAGCTACCAAGAGTCTTACTGTTAATACCTAGCTAGAGGGAAAACAACCTTGGTTTAACAATAGCAAGGCCTTGGTATCCTCTGAGTCTTCTTTAGCATATGAAAGTCCTTTTGGAACTTCCCTTATCTTTATAATCAGGCCCCAGGGAATCCTGGGTGGCTGCCAGGAGTAGCTGCCATAGCTCTTTCCACCCACTGTCCCCGTGCTTTAATAAAACTACCTTTTTGCACCAAAGAGCCTCAAGAATTCTTTCTTGGTCACCAGCTCCAGACCCCACCAACCTTACCAACATTAAAAAAAAAACTGCTTCAGGACCAGACTGAGGGACAGGTCATGCCCAAGTATACAGTTCTTTTCGTTTTAAGTTTTTAAAAAACATTTTATTTATTTATTTGACAAAGAAAAAGAGTGAGAGAGGGAACACAAGCAGGGGGAGTGGGAGAGGGAGAAGCAGGCTCCTTGCAGAGCAGGTGAAAGACCCGCAGATCCCCTTACCCAAGAATTCAACACTGCCACAGGATGCAAACAGCAAGAGGTTCTTTATTGTAGCGCGGGCGCCTGCGGGTGGTCAGCAGCTCCTGCTAGCTGAGCACACCAGGCTGGGGTGGTGCAGGATTTTTATAGACAGGTACATACAAGTCCCGGATGGGACGGGGCCGATTGGCTGACTATTTGAATATTTGAAAAAAGGCATACTTGGTGTTAGCGGATTGGCTTTGGAAGACCCCCGCGTGTGAAGAGAAAGGCGGGAAGGGGAAACAAAGAGGGGAAGTTTGACCTTATTACTCAGCAGAAAGGCATCCTGTCTACGTGACTATGCAGCCCCCTGTCTACGTGACCTACATGACCATGCAGCCCTCTTGCTTACGTGACCATGCCTCGGCTATTAGGAGAAGGTATCTTGTTCAAACAGGAGACAAGTGTCATGCCCTAAAAGCCAAGTGGTTACAGAAAGGCAAAAGAGCAGTTAAATTGAATTCAACCCTGGGGGAAGGGTCTTTTCATTGTAAGGGGAGGAGGGGTACTCTGACACAACAAAAGAGCAGTTAATTAGTTAACGACGGGGGGTGGGGGGGTGGGGGGGTGGGCGGTCTTTCACAGGGAGACCGAGGCAGGGGTCAACCCCAGGACTCTGGGATCATGACCTGGGCTGAAGGCAGATGTTTAATGACTGAGCCACCCAGGCACCCCTATACAGTTCTGTTTCTGTTTGGCAGAGGTAGTCATCTCTCCAAGTTAGAGGTGGGTAAGGGTTAGCCACTCCTGGGCACCGTCCTTACTGGGTTATAGTGAAAGCAGGTCTGCAGCACACAGACATTCATTTGCTAATAGATACAAAACAATTCAGAAACCCTGTTCTGGAGGTTCAACAAAGACTGCTATCTGTCCCTTCAGGCTCTTGGAAGTTAATCAGGATGAGAGTCCAAACCCATGACAGGATGCAAGTTGTTTAGGGGTCAAGATATGGATGCCATCCTTAGGGCTATATAGGCATCCAAAACTCTGAATTCTTTGATACTGGTCATGCAAGAATGGAAGCATTTCTAAACTCTTTCAGCCAATCCACACTTCTTGAATATCATTAATTTCATCATAAACACCCATTTCTAATATTCATTTTGTTAATTTGTAAAGCTTCTGGGGTTTCACAAGTAGAGATAACTCAAGCTGGGGCACATTAGTGGGGCAGTTGGTTGAACACTGGACTCTTAGTTTTGGCTCAGGTCATGATCTCAGGGTCATGGGGTCCAGCCCCGAGTCAGGCTCCATGCTCAGTGCAGGTTCTGCTTAAAGATTCTCTCTCCCTCTCTCTCTGCCCCTCCCCTGCATGCTCTCTTCCTCTAAAATCAATAGATAAATATATATTTTAAAAAAAGATAACTCAAGCTTTGTGGTGGCTACTTCTATACTCTAATCTTTCTAATGAATTAGCCCCCAAGGTATATCCTTGGACTATCCTGCAGGATACCTATTTGACAGCACACTGTTTATGCTAATATTTTTTAATGGCCATTAGCTTATAAAAGTCACAAGATACAGTAAAGTTTCAAAAGTGAAAAATGATTTTTAATAAAACTGAGGAATGACATAACATTGACAGATTTACTAGGAAGTGGAATATACTCTGATTTAACCTGGCATGCTATTGTGGCTTAAGAATGACCTGGGGCATAGCATCTCTTGAAATTCTTCAAGTTTATACCGCAGTGAGTTCCTGCTCCTGCTCTTCTTCCCTCTGTTCTCATCCTCCCTGCACCTCCCTTGTAAGACATCTTCTTTTAATAACTTGTGGTGTATTTGTCTGTGCTATTTCTGCTGCTTTATCCTTAGCCAGATAGAGTGGAGAGCCAGTTAGGCAAAATCCCAGAGCACAAAGTTGTGAGTAGGGAGGATTGCCATATAATTATCTTCCAAATGGATCAAAAGAAGGTGACAAAAGTAATCATAATTCTAGAATTTTTGATATATTTATTTATTGACTAACAAATTGGTTTTATTATTTTGGTGGATCTAAAAATAATATCTTTGCAAAACCATTTTTAAAATAATAGTCTAAGAAAATAAAAACAAGATATATGTGCATATGTTAAAGCAAAATTTAAAAGCTTTATGTTGATTTTATGAATATTGAAAAAAATATAGAAAAATAATTATTTTAAGTACATATTCATATACTTTAACTAGTTTTCTTTTTTACCTTTATTGAGGTATAGTTGATAAATAAAATTTAAAGTGTACAATGTGCTGATTTGACATACATATTCTTTGTAAAAAGATTAATACAATCAGGTTATTTACTGCTTCCATTACCTCACATGCTTACTATGTGATGTCAAATATATAAACTTTGGGGTGGGAATGGGGGGTGGACAGAATAAAAATGTAGTGCTTTTAGAATATGTTCAAACTTAAGCAACCATCAACTAAAATAGACTGCTATAGGCATAGGATGTTACATATGAACCTCATGGTAACCAAAACCCAAAAAATAAAGAGAGAGGAACATAAGCATAACACTAAAGAAAGTCATCAATTCACAAGGGAAGACAGTGAGAGAAGACAGCAAGGGAGAACTACAAAAATAATAAAAAATAATGAACAAAATGGCAATAAGTCAATAGCTCCTTTCAATGGACTCAAGGCTTAACTCAAAAGATGTAGGGTAACTGAATGGATAATAAAACAAGACACATCTATATGCTGCCTACAAGACACTGATTTCAGATCTAAGGACACAGGCAGACTATAAGTGAAAGGATAGAAAAAGATAATCCAGGTAAACAGAAACAAAAAGAAAGGTGATTAACAACACTTATATCATTATATCATATAAAATGCTTTTAAAAAAAGACTATAATAGGAGACAAAAAAGGATATTACACAATGATAAAAGGATCAATCCAGCTAGAGAATATAACAATTATAAATATTCATACAACCAACAAAGGAGACCTAAGTATATATAGCAAATGTGACTAGACATAAAGGGAGAAATTGACAACAGTACAATAAAAATAAAGAACTTAACACCCCACTTACATCAATGGATAGATCATACAGAAAATTAATAAAAAACACTGGCTTTGGAAAACATATTATTAGATCAGATGGACTTAACAGATTCATGCAGAATAATCTAAAAATAGTGGAATACACTAATTTCAAATGCACATGGGACATTCTTCAGAATAGATCAGGCCATAAAACACATCTCAATAAATTTAGGAAGAATGAAATAGCTTCAAACATCTTTTCTGATCACAACAATATGAAACTAAAAATCAATAAAAGAAAAAAACAAAAATGTATAGAAACTAAACATCATGCTACTAAATAATAAATAGGTCAATGAAGAAATCAAAGATGAAATAAAAAAATACCTGAGACAAATGAAAATGGAAACACAATGTCCCCAAATTTTGGGGACATAGCAAAAATAGTTCTAAAAAGGAAATTTGTAGTAATACAGGCCTACCTCAACAAAACAAAACAAGAAAAATCTCAAATAAAAAAAATCTAACCTTAAAGAACAAGTAAATCTCAAAATTAGTAGAAGGAAAGAAATAATAAGGATCACAGTGGAAATAAGTGAAATAGAGAGTGGAAAAAAACAACTGAAATCAATACACTTAGGAGGCTGTTCTCTGAAAAGATTAACAAAATTGATAAGGCTTCAGCTAGATTTACCAAGAAAGAAAAAGAGGAATCAAATAAATAAAATCAGAAATGAAAAAGGAGGGGCACTTGGGTGGCTCAGTCATTAAGCATCTCCTTGGGCTCAGGTCATGACTAGGATCGAGGCCTCATTGGGCTCCCTGCTTTGCAGGAAGCCTGCTTCTCCCTCTCCCACTCCTCCTGCTTCTGTTCCCTCTCTTACTGTGTTTCTCTCTGTCAATAAATAAATAAAATCTTAAAAAAAAAAAAAGAAATGAAAAAGGAGAAGTTACAACCAACACCACAGAAATACAAAGGATTATAAGAGAGTATCATGAAAAATGTTATGCCCACAAATTGGACAACATAGAAGAAATTAATAAATTCCTAGAAACAAGACCAATTAATTGGTCTTCCAAGACCAATTCAGGAAGAAATAGAAAAGCTGGACAGATTACTGGTAATGAAATTTAATCAGTAATTAAAAAAAAAAAACTCTAAAAAAACCAAAAGTACAGGACCAGATGGCTTCATAAATGAATCTTACAAAAACACTTAAAGAAGGATTAATACCTATCCTTCTCAAACTATCCAAGACTGAAGAGGAAGGAAGCCTTCCAAATTTGTTCTATGAGGTAACTCGTTACTTGATACCAAAACCAGGCAAAGGTACTACAAAAAAGAAAATTTCAGGCCAATATCCCTGAGGAACATAAATGCAAAGTCCTGAACAAAATATTAGCAAGTTGAATTCTATATATTTTAAAAGGATCATTTGCTATGATCAAGTAAGATTTATTCCAGAAAAGCAAGGATGGTTCAAATTAAACAGTGATATACCACATTAACAGAATAAAAGATAAAAATTAAATGATTTTCTCAATAGATAGAGAAAAGGTATTTGACAAACACAACATCATTCATGACTCTCAACAAAATGGGTATTGTATATGTGCTGCCGAAGCGAGCACAACAAAATGGGTATTGAAGGAACATACATCAACATAATAAAGGCCACATATGACAAACCCATAGCTAACATCATACTCAACTGAAAAACTGAAAGCCTTTCTCTAAGATCAGGAACAAAACAAGGATGTTCACTTTTATTCAACATAATACTAGATGTATGAACTACAGCAATCAGAAAATAAAAAGAAATTAAAAACACCCAACTTTAGTAAGAAAGAAGTAAGACTATCACTCTTTGCAGAGGACATGATACTATACATAGGGAACCCTAAAGACTCCACCAAAAAACTATTAGAATAAATAAATTCAGTAAGTTGCAGATACAAAATTAGAAATTTTGTAAATTTATAGAAACCTGTTGTGTATCTATATACTAACAATGAACCAGCAGAAGGAAAAAATAAGCAATTTCATTTACAATTGCATCAAAAGGAATAATATACCCACAAATAAACTTAACCAAAGAGGTGAAAGACCTGTATTCTGAAAACTGTAAAACAGTGACAAAAGAAATTAAAGACACAAATAAATGGAAAGATATTTCATGCTCATGGATTAGAAGAATCAATGTTAAGATGTCCATGCTACCCAAAGCCATCTACAGATTTATGCAATCCCTATTAAAATACCAACAGCATCTTTCACAAAACTAAAATACTATTAGAATCTATATGGAACCACAAAAGACCCCAAATAGTCGAAGTGATGTTGAGAAAAAGGAATAAAGCTGGAGGTATTATACTCCAGATTTCAAACTGTACTACAAAGCTACAGGAATTAAAACAGTATGGTTTTGGCACAAAAATATTTATATAGATCAATTGAATAGAATAGAGAAATAAACCCATGCTTATGTGGTCAATTATTCTATCATATAGAAAGCAAGAATATACTATGGTGAAAAGACAGTAATAAATGGTACGGGGAAAACTGGGTAGCTACCTGCAAAGGAATGAAACTCGACTACTCTCTCACACCACATATAAAAATAAACTCAACATGGGTTAAAGACCTAAAATGTAAGACATGAAACCATAAAATTTTTGAAAGAAAATATAGGTAGTAATCTTTTAGACTTTGGTCCTAGATATCAGTCTTATTAGCAACATGTTTTTGGGTGTATCTCCCCAGGCAGGGCAACAAAAGCAAAAATATACAATTGGGACTACACGGGAAAAAAAAAAAAAAAAAGGTTTTACACAGTGAAGGAAGCCATCAACAAAACAGTCAATCTACTGAATGAAGGAAGATATTTACAAATGACATACCTGGGTTAATACCCAATATATATAAAGAGCTCATACAACTCAACACCAAAGAAACAAACAATCTGATTAAAAAATGAGGAGAGGACTTGAGTAAACTTTTTGTTTGTTTGTTTGTTTTGAGAGAGAGAGAAAGTGAGAGGGAATAAGCACTTGTAAATTTTGTATTTAATAATTACAAGTTGTTAAAACCTTTGGTAGCTGAATATTTGGGAGCACTCTTAAATTCCTTGATTAAAGTTTTCTATTTCATTTTATATGCAATGCATTCAAACAGGACTCCCTAACCAAAAGGTTCAATGCCACTGTAGGACACAGGTTTACTTAGAAAGTAGTTCTTCTTTTTCTTTTTTAAAGATTTTTATCTATTTATTTGAGAGGGAGTGAGAAAGAGAGAGAGCATGAAGTGGGGAGGGCCAGAGGAAGAAGCAGACTCCCTGCTGAGCAGGGAGCCTGATATGGGACTTGATCCTGGACTCCAGCATCATGACCTGAGATGAAGGCAGTCGCTTAACCAACTGAGCCACCCACTGAGGCTTAGATATTACATAAAGATTTATTTACTTATTTTAGAGAGAGAGAGTGCGAGTGGGGAGAGGGGTAGAGGGAGAAGGAGAGAGAGCCGGAGAGAAGCAGACTCCCTGCTGAAGCCCTATGCAGGACTAGATCTCATGACCCCAATATCATGACCTGAGCCAAAATTGAGTCAGATGCTTAGCAGACTGAGACACCCTGGTACCCCAAGGCTCAGATATTTTAAGAATTTAGTTAATAATAATTCTTATTTAAATTCAAATTAGCTTCACCAAAATTTGGTACTTTCATCTGTGCATATAAAAAATTATAAATTTTTATAATTACAGTTTTAATTTACATTGGTAGATTATTGCACTTTTAATTTGTTATTATTTATTTATTTTAAAAATTTATTTATTTATTTGACACAGAGTGAGAGAGCATAAGCAGAGAAAGCAGGAGACAGAGGGAGAGGGAGAAGCAGGCTCCCCACTGAGCAAGCAGTCCGATGCAGGGCTCAATCTCAGGACCCTGGGATCATGACCTGAGCCAAAGGCAGATGCTTAACCGACTAAGCTATCCAGGTGCCCCAATTATTGCACTTTTTAAAACAATTTTGACTTATGCATGCATCTCAATTTCAAGAATATTCCTGGATCCATGGGTTTCTTAATTTAATAAGAACATTGTTTTTCCATAAAGCTGTACTCCTTCAAAATTTACATTTCTTTTAAGTTTATTTTATATTTAAGTAAACCCTACATCCAACATGGGGCTCGAACCCATGACCCCAAGATCAAAAGTCATATGTTTCTCTTACTGAGCCGGCCTGTTATCAGTTGAAAACCAAATCTTTTATGTCAGTATTGAACTTTTTAACTAAAACTACAATGGTCTTCACAATGAAGTTAAACTTTTTGACAGAATGAGCTTCTAAAAACTTAACTTGAATTGGATGAAAAAAATCAAACTATTATTGTAATTAACTTATTTGATGACACCAATATAAAACAAACATTATCAAGCTGGAGGCACAGTTAGAAAGCCAATACATTAACAGGTATTTTACTCTTCACGTGTGCACAAGAAAACTTAGACTTGAGTCCACAATAGCCAAACTATGGAAAGAGTCCAGATGTCCATCAACAGATGAATGGCTAAAGAGGATGTGAGATATATATCTCTATATCTCTATATAGCTCTATATATCTCACATCTATCTAGATATCTTGATATCTAGATATCTATATAGATCATATATCTAGATATATGATCTATCTATCTACATATCAGAATATTATGCAGCCATAAAAATGAATTTTTTATCATTTGCAATGACGTGGATGGAACTAGAGGGTATTATGAACAAAATAAGTCAATCAGAGAAAGACAATTATCATATGATCTCACTGATGTGTGGAATTTAAGAAACAAGGCAGAGGATCATAGAGGAAGAGAGGAAAAAATGAAATAAGATAAAACCAGAGCGGGAAATGAACCACAAGAGACCCCTAATCTTAGGAAACAAACGGAGGGTTGCTGGAAGGGAGAGGGGTAGGGGGATGGGTTATAGACACCGGGGAGGGTATGTGTTGTGGTGACCACAGGGTGTTACGTAAGACTAAATCACAGACCTGTACCCCTGAAGCAAATAATACATTATATGTTAATTAAAAAAAATAATTGAAAATAAAACTTAGACTTGAGAGTATGCAGAAGTACTCTAGAAAAGCCATCATTTGCTCTAAATGAGAAGTATGCTTCACAGCCTCTGCATCTGCATGCATTACATAGCCATCTTCAGGCACAGTGGTTTTTTGTTTTTTTTTTTTTAGATTTTATTTATTTATCTGAGAGAGCGAGCGAGCGAGTGAGCATGAGCAGGTGGCAGAGGGAGAAGCAGGCTCCCCACTGAGCTGGGAGCCTAACAGAAGTCTCCATCCCAAGACCCTGGGATTATGGCCTGAGCCGAAGGCAGACACTTAACTGACTGAGCCACCCAGGTGCCTCTAGGCATAGTATTCTTTAAAAAAAAAAGTCCTAATATATGAAGTAGATGCTAATTTTTTTCTTCAGCAAATTTGGGTCTTCTACTTTTCACTTAGTCAGTGATGTCACTATAGCCTACACTGGCCATGGTAAGTGTTCATAAATATCCCGTGCAATTTACACATTCATCATTAACTTTATTGAGGAACCAAAATTTGGACTTAATCTTTCATTCTATAAGAAATTTCAAAGGCTTATTCTAACTGAAAGAGATAATGGGGGAAATTAATGTGCAGAATATAAATAGTTATAGATTCACACTATATATGTATTTATAGTACATATATAGTTACCAATATATATTTATATAATATACAATAAAACCCCTAAGGCAAGTGTAACCAGACTATTCTCTGCCCACAGTGTGGCAGGACTGCTTGGTCTATTTTCTCCACTTATTTCACATACAACTTATGTGAAGTATAGTATAATATATAGTATATTATAGTATAGTATAATTAATACTATAATTAAGTGTCCTGGAGGCTCCATGTGCATCTTCGATGGAAGCATGGACCCTAGCACAACCAGCAGATAGAGCAGCAGCAGCATCCAATCCTTCTCCCACCATCACTGGACCTGAGTTCATTGTCACCTCGGTGGGAGCACACTTCATTTAACAGTAAGCACTCTGCCTCTGCCTACAGTCCTTGAAGAGAGAGGTAAGAAAGGGAATGTCTGGTGAGTTCTGGAAACAGCAAGAGAGATTGTCCCTCCCACTGAAAATGAGAGCCGCACCTGCAGCACATGTCCCTCATACACTGCTAATTGAGAATACAGCAGAAGATGGAAGTGCAAAGTGCAAGTCAACCAAACACATCCCCAGCTTTTTTGGATAAACCCATTCATAACAACTTTGCTTAAATATGTGGGTTCTTTTTAAAGATTTATTTACTTATTAGTTGGGGCTGGGGGACAGAGAGTACAAGCAGGGGGAGTGGGAGGCAGAGGGTGAGGGAGAAGCAGGTTCCCTGCTGAGTTAGGAGCCGGAAGTGGGGCTCGATCCTAGGACCCTGGGGTCATGACCTGAGCTGAAGCAGATGCCCAACTGACTGAGCCACTCAGGCATTCCTAAATATGTTTTTTAGAATGGGGGAAGGGTGAACTGTACCTTTCCAATGCAAACTTCTAGGGACCTATGGAAGAGAACATGGAGGACAATTAATTTATCACATCTCTTAAGGATATCCTGTTGGGGGGTGCCTGGGTGGCTCAGTGGGTTAAACCCCTGCCTTCGGCTCAGGTCATGATCTCAGGGTCCTGGGATCGAGCCCTGCATCGGGCTCTCTGCTCAGCAGGGAGCCTGCTTCCTCCTCTCTCTCTGCCTGCCTTTCTGCCTAGTTGTGATCTCTGTCTGTCAAATAAATAAATAAAATTAAAAAAAAAAAAGGATATCCTGTTGGGTTAGATGTCATCTTCTCTGAACTGCTTGAGGTGGCAGGGTGATAAGGTCCCCCAAGTTTCATACTCAAATGACCCCAACTAGTCTCTAAGGAGCAAAAAATTTGCCGTGGCTTTATTGAGCCATCTGTTTGACTGAGGGTTTGGGCTCTTCAAGTAATACAATTCCTTCAAACACATGTTGAACACATATTTAAACAATACTGGTTTGATGATGGACCAAATAACCAGAGTGTTGTGTTTCTACCTCCATCCTTTGTATTATCACTAGGTGATTCTCAAAATATTTACCTCTCCCTTTGGCATATCTAATAATTTCTTCTTATAATAACTTAGTCATGAAAAGGAAGGTAGCTGATTTTCAGTATTCTTTGTGTGTGTTGGGAGGTGGGAATTTATGTTTACTATATTGGGTTGTCTCAACAATGGTTTTTTTTTTAAAATTTTATTTATTTATTTGATATAGAGATAACAAGTAGGCAGAGAGGCAGGTAGGGGGTGGGGGTGGGAGGAAGCAGGCTCTGAGCAGAGAGCCCGATGTGGGGCTCAATCCCAGGACCCTGGAATCATGACCTCAGCTGAAGGCAGAGGCTTTAACCCACTGAGCCACCCAGGCGCTCCTCAATGATGGTTTTAATTATATTTTACTCTTTGCTTACCTCTTTTTTGAGATATGCTTGACAAATAAAATTGTATATATTTAAGGTGTACAACATAATATATACATATATTTCTGAAGTAATCTCTACACCCAGCGTGGGGCTCAAATTCATGACCCTGAGATTAAGAGTCAGAGGCTCTACTGATTGAGCCAGCCAGACTCCCCTGCTGACATTTTGATAATAGCCCTCTTAACAAGTGTGAGATTATAACACAGTGTGGTTTTGATTTACATTCCTTGATGATTAGTGATGTTGAGCATTTTTTCATGTGCCTGTTGGTCATTTGTAGGTGTTCTTTAGAAAAATGTCCATTTAGGTTTTTTGCTCATTTTAAAATTTAGGTATTTGGTTTCTTGCTATTGATTTACATGAGTTCCCTATACATTTTGGAAGTTAACTTCTTGTCAGATACTCATTTTACCCAAGGTGATTTATAGATTCAATGCAATCCCTACCAAAATTCCAATGCCATTATCACCAAAATAGAAAAAATAATCCTAAAATTCATATGAAGCCACAAAAGACCCAGAATGGCCAAAGCAATCTTGTGCAAGAAAAACAAAGTTTTTTGTGACATTACACTTCCTGACTTTAAACTATATTACAAAGCTATAATAACCAAAACCGGCATGTACTGGCATAAAAACAGACATACAGACTAATGGAACAGACCAGAGAGCTCAGAAATAAACCTATTCACAAATACACAGTGAACTAACTTTCAACAAAGGCACAAATAATACCCAATGGGGAAAGGGTAGCCTCTTTGATAAATGATGTTGAGAAAACTTGTATCCACATCTACCATACATGAAAATCTACTCAAAATATGTTAAAAACTTAAACATAAGACCCAAAACTATAAAGCTCCTAGAAAAAAATGTAGAGGAAGAGCTCCTTGCAATGATTTTTTGGATTTGACACCAAAAGCACAGGCAACAAAAGCAAAAATAAACAAGTGAGACTACATCAAACTACATCAAAAGGTTTTGCCCAGCAAAGGACATAATCAACAAAATGAAAAGGTAACCTACAGAAGGGGAGAAAACATACACCAACTGTTATGCCCAAGTTTTCATGTCCGAGAGACCACCAAGGAGCCAACACCAATGTAAACACACGAGGGTTTATTCAGCAAGCTTAAGCTTGGGCCCAAGAATACCTGACACAACAGAGTAGGGACTTGGACCCCAAACCAGATTATAGTCAGAGTTTTTAAAGGCAGAGCAGGGGTGTCAATAGGTGATTGGGCCACGACTACTAGCCCTATGTTTCTGTTTTTTCCTTTTTCTTTCTGACATGATCTATTACAATGTCAAACCATGTTGTTCCTGTTTTTTCCTTTTTCTTTCTGACATGATCTATTATAACGTCAAGCCATGTTATTCCTGATGTGAGTTATTACAATGATAAGCCATCTTATTCCTGATTGATCATTGTTTTTGCTCCAGTCAGTCATCCTGGAGCTATCCTATTCCTGATTTATCATTGTTTTTGCTCTGGTCAGTCTTCCTGGAACCAGGGGTCATTTACCGGTCCTGGAGACCTAAGATGGCTGCTGGGGCCAAGATGGCTGTACTTATGTCAAGGCTTGGGCTGTACATACAGCCTTGTTTTTCTTGGCCTCCACACAACCAAATGAATTCTTTTTCACATAAAAAGGACCTTGAAAGAGTGAGAAGGCAGTAACAGATTTGTTGAGTTTTATATTTTCAGTGAGATAGATTAAAAATTAAATAAAACACATATTTCAAGGCTCAGAGTAACTTCAGCTAGTAAAATTAGAGAACAAACAATCACCCCCTTCCCTTTACCTTGGTTTTAAGGAATATAGCCAAAATGAGATTTGGAGTAGGAATTTAATTCTACTTCATTTCACAAACATTTTTTTTTTTTTTTAGATTTTATTTATTTATTTGTCAGAGAGAGAGAGAGAGTGAATGCAGGCAGACAGAGTGGCAGGCAGAGACAGAGAGAGAAGCAGGCTCCCTGCTGAGCAAGGAGCCCCACGTGGGACTTGATCCCAGGATGCTGGGATCATGACCTGAGCCGAAGGTGGGTGCTTAACCAACTGAGCCACCCAGGCGTCCCCATTTCACAAACATTTAATGAACATTTTCTAAATGCGACAAATCACATAAAGAGATAAACTGATGCACTCTACCCTAAAGGAGTTCCCACTTTCTCAGACGATGCAGCCACTGCCTGAAAATCTATGGCTATAATAAGGGTTGGAAGGTTATGCTAACAGCATGAGTAAAGTATAGTAAAAATCTCAGAAGCGGGGATCAAATGATTTTCACTGTAAGTGTTAGGAAATGCTTCACAGATGGGGTGATATTTGAGCTGGGATTAGGAGTAGAATGAGTAGGATCTGTTCCATTAACTGGAGAAGCAGTGAAAGGATTTTCTAGATAGAGGAGCATAGAAGTGCCGACAACACTGATTCCATCTTTGGCTCTCCATCTTGTTCATGCCCTCACAAGGACCTCTCTTGGAGCTATGTGTTCCAGGTCCCAGGGAGGTTAACGTGTGCCCTGACTGGAATGCAGGAAGACTTGTTCTGATTCTTCCTAAAGTGGTGCACAGAAGACACCACTTTAGATAACTAGTAGAGATGACTGGTACCCAGATGGTGCCACTTGAGATAACTACCTTTTGACCGCACCACAGTGATCTTCTTGCTATATAAATGCTGTCAATTAAGGTCCAGACTTGGCAGAGAATAGCTATGTAGCACCTGGATTGTTGCCCACCCAATCCCAAACCCCTCACCTCACCCCACACTCCCCAACTCCTGTCAGTAAGATACCTTGAATAAAACTCTGTAGACAGAGTGGACTTCCTTGCTTCATTTTTCCATCTTAAAATGCTTTCTCAGTCTGGAGGATACTTTACTATCCCTCTTCCACCTTCTAACAAGGAGACAAATAATATGAGCAAAGGCAGGCAGCTCCCTCATGGCAAAGGCTGGTGTGTTTATTTGGGGAAAGTGAGAAGTTTACTGTGCCTGGCACAGAGAAAAGATAAGATGGGAGCATGGGGTACAAGTAAAAATAATTTGGTCTGTGGAAATAAAGATAAATCAAAAGACCAACCATATGCCCCAATGTCCAGGCTTTGGTTAAAACTGCCAGCTTCCCTAATGTTTGCCCTGGCTTCCAACTGTGGAGGCTGAGAAAATTAAGGCCATCCCACCTCAAGTTTAGTGCTAGCACAAGTACAGCCATCTTAGCTTCAGCAGCCATCTCAGGCCCCTGTGACCAGGGGCTGAACTTTACCCTACTTCAGTTCCAGGAAAAACTGCTATACCCAACCCTGCAACACCCCGGCAATAGCTAATCAGCTTACTGCAGAAAGTCTGAAATTTCCCCTCTTCCCCCCATCCCCAAGCCTCTTGTAATGACACATAAATACCCCTGCCTTAACTAAGGTCGGGGTCCAAGTCCCTATTCCACTGTGTCAAGTATACTTGGGCCCAAGTTTAAGCTTGTCGAATAAACCCTCATGTGATTGGATTGGTGTTGGCTCCTTGGTGGTCTCTCGGACACGAAAACTTGGGCATTACACCAACGAGGGACCAACCAGAGTCAGCCAAATATGCTCCCCTAACCAACACATAGGATGTTCCATTTCCAGTTAGCCTATCAGCTTCCCCTGCCAACAACTGAAAGACCCTCACTCCGCACCCAAGAACCAGACACCATGTCTCCACTGGATGCAAGTCGCAAGAGGTGATTTATTGTTTACACAGGCGCCTGCGGACCCATCAGCCTCCTGTGGACTGAGTGTGCCGGGCTAAGTTGGCCAGCAGATTATATAGGGCAGGGTTGGGGTGGCGGGAAGCAAGCTTACAGAAGCAGATGCATGGTTACAGGGATCTGATTGGTTAATTTAAATCAAGCATAGTCAGGCGTTGGGTTCAAGGCAAGGACACAGCCGTTTGTTCTGGCGGGCCTTGCCTCAGCACTCTGGAAAGTCCCAGGTACACTCTGTTCCTCATTTGTCTTCCCTTTTGACAGGCCAGTTGACCATAGACATCCTGGTATGTGTTGCCATCCGGCTATGGGAACAATAGGTTACTTAATCAAGCCTTCAGCAAGGGGAGAGGGGTCTTTCATTCCCCCCTTTTTCTTTATCATGGATAGAATCTTATATCCATTCGCTTTGTTCATGAAGTAAGTCAATTTGAGAGCCGGTCTGTTTAATCAGTTGATATTGCTGTGTCAGCACCATTGTCTGGATTACTGACAAGCGATCTTTTATGAACTGTACGAGTTTATTTAAGATACAAGGGCCGATTGAAAGAATTAGTAGAAGTATATTTCGAAGGGTGTCAGACCGTGAGGGCCAGGAGTGTTTCTGGCCCTATAGTGTGCTAAAGGTAGGAGCTGGACCCAATCTTTAGAGCCAGTTTCAAGCAGTAATTTAGATAGAGCCTCCTTGATGATTCTATTCATTCTCTCTACTTGTCCTGAACTTTGGGGTCTGTAAGCACAATGTAATTTCCAATCGATCCCCAAAAGCTTGGCCACCGACTGACTTACCTGGGAGACAAAGGCAGGCCCATTGTCTGACCCCAGTACCTCAGGCATTCCATACCTTGGGAAAATCTCCTCCAGTAACTTCTTAGCAACTATGTTGGCAGTCTCCTTCTTGGTGGGGAAGGCCTCTGCCCATCCTGAAAATGTGTCTAGAAAAACTAAGAGATATTTATATCCATACATGCCAGGTTTGATCTTGGTAAAGTCAATTTCCCAATGTGTGCCAGGGCGGTGACTGTGTACTCGGACTCCTGGTCCGATACTAGTTTTTCCAGCATTGACTTGGGCACACGCTGTGAAATTTGCGGCCACTTGTCGAAGGAGGAAGTTTCATTTGGGGAAATAGTTTTCTAAATTGGCCCTATCCATTAAAGATTTCATTTTGTTTTGTTTGCACTTAGATGAGTCAGCCGATGGAGGTGATTTATTAGTTCCTTTGCCATTTTAATGGGCATTATGGCTTTCCCTTGATATTCCCATCGGTTTAGGGCCGGGTTGTAATTGGCCCCCAACCTCTGCATGATGTCTAAATCGGTTTCTTCATAATTCCAAACGGGGGCGTCATTGGTTTCCTCTGTCCCAGTGAGGATGGTAACAACAGTCAATAGTTGAGGCCCTAAAGCTGCCCCTTGGGCTGCTTCGTCAGCCAAGTGATTTCCTTTGGCCTCTGGGCTATTTCCTTTTTGATGGCCTGGGCAGTGCATTATGCTCAGCTTTTTGGGAAGAAATAAGGCCTTTAGTAGGGCCAATATTTCAGTTTTATTTTTAACTTCTTTTCCGTCGGAGGTCAGTAGCCCCCTCCTCCGATAAATTTCCCCATGAATATGGGCGGTGGCAATGGCGTATCTGCTATCTGTGTAAACATTAAGTCTCTTACCTTCTGCCAGTTGGAGGGCCTGGGTTAAGGCGATTAGCTCGGCCCGTTGTGCTGAAGTGCCTCCTGGTAGTGCACTTGCCCACACAATTTGAGAGTCGGTCGTGATGGCGGCTCCTGCCCGTCATTCTCCATCCTGCAGGTAGTTACTGCCATCCGTGTACCAGGTCAGGTCCGCATCCTTCATGGGCTGGTCAGTTAGGTCAGGTCGTGTCCCATGCGTTTCCGCAAGGATCTGGTGGCAATCATGCAAGGGGGCCTCCCCAGGGGTGGGTAGGAGAGTTGCGGGGTTGAGAGTCACCACAGGTCCGAACTGGATTCTGTCTGTGTCCAGGAGGGGGGACTGATAGTGAGTAAGGCGAGCATTAGATAGCCAGCGGTCTGGGGGTTGGCGAATTAAAGATTCCACTGTGTGTGGAGCCAGGATTGTTAAAGGCTGTCCCAAAGTCAATTTGGTTGCATCCTTGATTAGGACTGCTATGGCTGCTATCATTTTTAGGCATGGTGGCCATCCTGCTGCCACGGGGTCTAACTTCTTAGAGAGGTAGGCGATAGGGCGTCTCCAAGGCCCTAGTCTTTGAGTTAGAACCCCTTTAGCAAACCCTTGCTTTTCATCGACAAACAGGTCAAAGGGTTTAGTTATGTCCGGCAGGCCTAACGCTGGGGACTTGAGGAGCGCTTGTTTAATATGATCGAATGCCTGCTGTTGTTGTTTGGTCCAGACGAAAGGGGCATCCTGCTTGGTCAAGGGGTACAGGGGAGCCGCTATTTCTGCAAACCCAGGGATCCATAGTCTACAGAAGCCCGCCGTCCCTAGGAATTCCCGCAATTGCCTGTGGGTTTGGGGCGTTGGAATGCTGGATATAGTCTCTTTCCTTGCGGCCGTTAACCATCGCTGGCCATTATGCAATTCATAACCCAGGTAGGTGACCTTAGTCTGGCAAATCTGGGCCTTCTTTGAGGATGCCCTATATCCCATTTGGCCAAGGGTTCGTAGGAGGTCCCCAGTACCTGTTTGACAGTCCTCCTCATTTGTTGCTGCCAGTAAGATGTCATCGACATATTAGAGTAAGATCAGGGAGGGATGCCTTACCCGGAAATCGGCCAGGTCCTGGTGAAGGGCCTCATCGAATAACGTGGGGCTGTTCTTAAATCCTTGTGGCAGCCTTGTCCAGGTTAACTGACCTGAGATTCCCAATTCTGGGTCCTTCCACTCGAATGCAAAAATGGGTTGACTCTGGGGACTTAATCTCAAACAGAAGAAAGCGTCTTTTAGATCTAGGACGGTATACCAGGAGTGGGTCGGAGGCAAGGTGCTAAGTAGGTTATAAGGGTTAGGCACGGTAGGGTGGATGTCTTCTACTCATTTATTGACCTCTCTTAGGTCCTGGACCAGCCGGTAGTCATTTGTACCAGGTTTCTTGACAGATAGTAGAGGAGTATTCCAGGGAGACCGACATGGGGCCAAAATGCCCTGGTCTAATAGCCGCTGTATGTGCGGTCTAATGCCTTGATAAGCCTCGTTAGACATAGGATATTGTTTAACATTGACAGGGATGGCTGTTGCCTTCAATTGTATGTGAATGGGGGGCTGCTGGATAGCTAATCCCATTCCTCCTGTTTCCGCCCAGGCATTTGGGTAGGATGAGAGCCAGGATTTTATGTCCCCCTTAGGTTGGGGGGCTTTTTCATGCAGTCTATATTCTTCTTCTAATTGTAAAGTAAGTATATGCAAAGGAGTCCCGTTGGGGCCGGTCACTGTGGGTCCCCTTGGTGCAAAATGGATCTGGGCTTTTAGTTTAGTCAATAGATCTCTCCCCAGGAGTGGGTAGGGGCAGTCAGGCACATGGAGGAACGAATGAGAAACTTTACCTGAGGCCAAATGTACTTTCCTTTCCGTGGTCCAACGGTATTGTTTCCCTCCGGTGGCCCCTTGAGCCCATGCCGTCCGGTCACTCAATGGTCCTGGGGTTTTGGTTAAGACAGAATGTTGTGCCCCGGTATCTACCAAAAAGGTGACTGGTTGCCCCCCGACAGTTAGGGTTATCCTGGGCTCGGGGGGGGGGGGCTCCTGGCCTTGACATCCCTAGTCCGTATCCAGGGCCATTAATCTTGTGACCTGTCTGATATTTTCCTTGGGGTTACGGGGTCTTTTTGGGCAGTCTTTGACCCAGTGTCCTCTTTCTTTGCAATAGGCACACTGGTCTCGATCCACCCGAGGCTTTCCCTTGTCTCCTTCCCTGCCTGGCTTTCCTGTTTCTGACCCTTGATTGCCTTGCACTACAGCGGCCAAGATTTTGCTAAGTTCCTTATTTCACTTACGCTCCCGTTTGTCTTCCTTTTCTTCAGCCTCCTTTCTTAGCCTTTCTTCCTGAGTTTCTCTCTTATTATAAATTTTTTCTGCCTCCTTTAACAAATCTTGCAACGAGAAATCTTGTAAATTCTCCAGTCGCTGTAACTTATTTCTAATGTCTGGCGCTGACTGCCAAATGAATGCCATGGACACATTTTCTCTCTGTTCATGACTGTGAGGATCGAAGGGAGTATATCTACGATAAGCCTCCTTAAGTCTTTCTAGGAAAGCGGTTGGAGATTCTTCTGAGCCCTGAGTGACCTGTCTTACCTGAGCCAAATTGGTAGGGTGGCGCCCCGCATTATGGAGGCCTGCTATGAGTAACTGGCGATAAAGATTTCGGTGGGTCCTACCTTCAGCTGCGTTGAAATCCCAGTCAGGACGGGTCAAGGGAAAGGCGGCATCAATCACGTTCGGGAGTTGGGTAGGTCTTCCATCGTCTCCCAGAACATTTTTTCCGGCTTCCAGAAAAACTTTTTGTCTCTCCTCTGTAGTGAGAAGAGTCTGCAAGAGCTGCTGGCAATCATCCCAAGTGGGTTGATGCGTGATTAGAATGGACTCGATTAAAGCGGTCAAAGCTATGGGGTCCTGTGAGAAGGAAGGGTTATGGGACTTCCAGTTATATAAGTCTGAGGCTGAGAAGGGCCAGTATTGAAGTTGATTGCCTGGCCCCCCACCTTGGCGCAGGGGAAGAAGCTTGGACGACCCCTCCTGTGCTGGTTCCTTGCGACTCCTAAGTCTTTCCGCCATTGGGGATGGTGAGGGGCGGCGTTCCTCAGGCAGGTTATCCGGTTCTTCCTCAGATTCTGAGGAATTCGGTGTTTGCGCTGGTGGAGGGGGAGACTGGTGGGGGGGGGGGTCCTCGGTTAAGAGGTCTATTAAGGGGGAGTCATGAGGAGGAAGAATCCTCTTTGGCTTAGGACGCCGGGAAGAGGCAGAATCACCTATTACAGGATATAAGTTGGAAGAAATAGGGGGTTTGGGAGGATTGGCAGGACATAGGGGAACAGGGGGAGCGGAAGGTATTGGGGAAGGGATAGAGTCTGGAAGGGGCTTAGGCTTTGGATGAGCGAAAGGAGAGACCCAGGGAGGGGGGTCATCAATTAGACTTTCCCAGACTGCTATGTAAGGGACTTGGTCCGGATGGCCCTGGGGTCCTTGACTGAAGATTCGCTCCTTGACCTGTAAGATAACAGTGATGTTAAAGGTCCCATCTCTGGGCCATCCAACATTAAAGATGGGCCATTCAGAGGTACATAGGGTCTGCCATTTTCTTCTTTTGATCTCCACTGACAGATTGTTAGCTCAGATCTGAACGTCTCTCCAGTGACCTAATGTGAGACTCAAGAGGGTGGTAATGGTCTGCCCCATTTTGTAGCCTTGAAAAGAAAGAAAAATTAATCATAGACACTTAAGACATTAATAGGACAATTTAGACATAGGAGACAAAAACAGATATCGCTGCGCGGCTTCGGTTCAAAACCGAAAGTACGGATTCGGACAGTCAGGAGGAACATAGAGGTTCCTCCGTGACTTACAGATGGCCCAAGATAATGGACCTTTTTAGATCCCCCGAGGCGTCTCCCGGGGTGGCAGGGGAGAAGTCTGAGTTCGTCAACTCCTTCTCAAGCTGCCCAAAATACAGAGCAACAACGTTGTTTAAAACATAAAAACAGACAAACAGAGAGACAGGGACACAGATGCTGGCCAGCTTACCTCCTGGTGGGGATCGGTTGGAGTCTTTCTTGGGTGGGAGTCCAATAGATCTCGGTGGAACCTCCAAATGAAAGACCCTCACTCCGCACCCAAGAACCAGACACCACGTCTCCACTGGATGCAAGTCGCAAGAGGTGATTTATTGTTTACACAGGCGCCTGCGGACCCATCAGCCTCCTGTGGACTGAGTGTGCCGGGCTAAGTTGGCCAGCAGATTATATAGGGCAGGGTTGGGGTGGCGGGAAGCAAGCTTACAGAAGCAGATGCATGGTTACAGGGATCTGATTGGTTAATTTAAATCAAGCATAGTCAGGCGTTGGGTTCAAGGCAAGGACACAGCCGTTTGTTCTGGCGGGCCTTGCCTCAGCACTCTGGAAAGTCCCAGGTACACTCTGTTCCTCATTTGTCTTCCCTTTTGACAGGCCGGTTGACCATAGACATCCTGGTATGTGTTGCCATCCAGCTATGGGGACAATAGGTTACTTAATCAAGCCTTCAGCAAGGGGAGAGGCCGGCTGTGGGGACAATAGGTTACTTAATCAAGACTTCAGCAAGGGGAGAGGGGTCTTTCACAACCTTCAGTTGAACATACCTGAAGACTTCCATTTTTCTGATTTCTTGATTTCTGATTTTCTTGATTTCTACTATCAAGCCTTCCTACTCTTCTGCCTGCTCTAAGTCTCTGTTAAAATGTAAGTGATAGTGGCGGACTCCCTTGCTATAGCAAGCTCTGAATAAATAGCCTTCGCTTGTTCTCATTCAGGTGGTCCTTCTTTAATATCACCCAATCAGGTAGGTCTAAGCTGCCATCTGGATCACCTCAAGTTTTCTTCTACCCAGACCTTCTCCAATAATAAGACTCAACACTGATTACCAAAATCTTTCAAAATACACGAAATAATAAAGTGTTTATGATGAAAAGTTTTGCGCTGGGTTTGTAGCTGCTGCTGTTAGTGCCCCCACCCAGGCTCTGTTGGGCTCCCCGCCGAGGGGAGGAGGCGCCCGGGCCAGCCGGAGGCCTCTCCTTGGGGCTGAGCGGGATGGTGAGTGTCGCGAACCCGGAACGCACCCGCAGAAGACACCGGGCTCGGGAGGTCTGTCGAAGCAGGATCTCGCTTTATTGAGCAGGGCAGCGGCTTATATGGGGTGAGGGAAGGGAAGTGAGGTCAGCAAAGTGGGGGCCACTGGGGATGTGCCGTGTCGGCGGGAGTTGGGAGAGACACGCCCTGCAGGGGGTGGAGACTCGCGGGAAACGAAACTGATGGGAAACTGAAACCGCCACTTTGGCGCCTTTGTGGTCAGCCATGTGGGTTCCCGATCCGGAAGAGAAGGCCACCCGGCGCCATCTTAGCCTCTTGGGGCCCAACATCTTCCCCTTTTGTTTTTGTATGCATGACTTCTGTCTTAGGTCGCCGGCGGCGGGCCTTCAGGCTTACCCGTCATTGGGGAATCACACTGCTTTGGTGTACCCCCTGTCTTAGGTTGCTCTGCGTCCCCCGCCGGTCTTACCCGTCATTGAATATCATGCCTGTATAGGGGTTTGGTCCCTGACCTGGCGTGGGTTGTTCCTGCAAGGAATCCCATCCGCCATAGGTCGTGAGACTATTGATGGGGCCCCTCGTAGGACTCATCGTCACGGGTGGCCAGTCTCTGGTATTGAACATGGACGTTCATGAGTTGAATGGCCTCCACTCTTTTTTGGACGAATTGGGCAATCTTATTGATAATACAGGGGCCAAAGGTCAGCAGGAAAAGTAGGGTTAGGATGGGCCCCAGGAGGGGGAGGAGAAAGGGAAGTAAGCCATTAAAGCTTGTCCAGAAGGGGGAGGTCATCAGGGCGTGGCGGCGCTTCTCTAGGTCCTATAAAAATGGAGAGAGGTGCCCAAACCGGCCGACCCAGTGGCTACCCCGGCAGTGATGCCGAGCCCCAATAAGAGAGGGATGGCGGGATTGGCTCGAGCATTTCTCTCTGCAATTTGTTGGCATTCCTCCTTGTATAGGGCTGTCCACTTTATATATAAGGCCCCTGGAAGAACGGCCCTAGCTAGCGACCGCCAGTCAGCTGCTGTACATGGGGCATGGGCCAGACCTCGGAGGATGGTTTCTGTCCATGGGGCATTGGGCCTGTCCTCTAATACTGCCTTTTTGAGCTCCTTAAGGTCCCCAGGTTCCCATGGGTACCAAGGAGCTGGACGGTTGCCTCC
This sequence comes from Mustela erminea, assembly GCF_009829155.1. Lineage (NCBI taxonomy): Eukaryota > Metazoa > Chordata > Mammalia > Carnivora > Mustelidae > Mustela > Mustela erminea. Next base: position 73,038,463 of record NC_045619.1, on the reverse strand, counting down.
TGGGTTAACGTAAACAAAGTGCTGCCAGGAGGCAGAGAAAAGATTCCCGGTTTTAGAGCTCATAAGGCCCAACAGAGGAGCAGACACCATGCTCCATCAGCCAGGGGGGAGGGGTTAGGCAGTCCAAGTCAGGCCAGAGAACACAGGGAAACTTCCCCGAAACAAAGAGAGTTTCGGCAGCTGCTTGGGAATATTCCCTATAGTCTCTGTCCCGAGTTAGACCAACCCCAGTTGGCTCCAGTTATAGCCATTAACACGGGAAGTGAGTGAGGGAGAAGCCCCCACATCTATTAGGAGAAACAGAGAGAAATACAGCAAGAGTCCCCTTTGTTAGGGATGGCCCAGCAACCTGGGTTTACTAGAAGAAAGCACTAGAAGAAGGCTTATTTGCATAATCAAGGGAAACACAAAGGGCAATGAGAAAGACACACAAAACAATTAACGAGCCGGCAAAGAAAGACGCTGCGCGATTTCGGTACAGAACCGAAAATACAAATTCAAACGGCCAAGGGGAACCGCGAGTTTCCCCTGTGGCCCACAAACGAATGGGGCCCCGAAAAAGCGGGCCCCTCTAATCCCTGGGGCGTCCCCCAGGGTGGCAGGGGAGAAGTCCGAGTTCGTCAACTCCTTCTCAAGCTGCCCAAAATACGAAGCAACAACGTTGTTGTACGAAACAGAAAACAGAGCACTGATAACTGACAGACGAGACAGATGAACAGGGGAACAGGAACATCGATATCGAAACACAAGTGCTGGCCAGCTTACCTCCCGGTGGGAGTCGGTTGGGTCCGATGATCTTTATTGTATCGTAGGCGCCTGCGGGTGGTCAGCAGCTCCTGCTAGCTGAGCACCCCAGGCTGGGGTGGTGCAGGATTTTTATAGACAGGTCGAAACACAAGTGCTGGCCAGCTTACCTCCCGGTGGGAGTCGGTTGGGTCCTTGGGCAGGAGTCCGATGATCTTTATTGTATCGCAGGCGCCTGCGGGTGGTCAGCAGCTCCTGCTAGCTGAGCACCCCAGGCTGGGGTGGTGCAGGATTTTTATAGACAGGTACAAACAAGTTTTGGGTGGGGCGGAGCTGATTGGCTGACAATTTACTTGGTGTTAGTGGATTGGCTTTGGAGGACCCGCGCCGCGCGCGAAGAAAAAGGCGGGAAGGGGGAGTGAGGAGGGGGAGTTGGACCTTATTACTCAGCAGAGAAGCATCCTGCCTACGTGACTATGCGGACCCCTGCCTACGTGACTATGCCTCGGCTAAAACATTGTCCTATGCTCCGGAGGGGGGGGGCAATAAGGAGGCGGAGGAGTGGGCGCTGATGGTTGGAGGAAGGGGTTAGTAGAAGGGGGGCGCGTAGGAGGGCCTTCAGCCCGAGATTTGGGTTGGAGATCCGGGGGCCAAGGAGCTGCATCAAAGGGATCTAGCGAGGGATTAACAGGGGGGGTCTCCAGTGGTGTTTGAGACGGTGGAGGCGGGCTCCTTTGAGGGCTGGTGGGATTCATTTGGGGCAGCTGCTTCAGGAGGGTTGACATGGGCTTTGCGAACTAATTGTTCGATACGGTCCCAGGTGTCCCAGTCAAAGAGATTACTTTCAGGCAGCCAAGGGGCGGCTTTAATAAGGGTTTCCCATGTTTTGAGAGCCTGGGAGTCGGTGAGGGAAAGACCGTGGCTCTTCAGAAGGAAGCTTAGGGATTCTAAGGAAGGGTCATTTTTAGAAAAGGACTGCCCCATAGCTTATGGGGGTACACTCACCCGTAGACCGATTGGCCCGTCAGCGAGAAGAGCGAGGTTCCTCACATGGGGCACCAGTTGTTGGGCTCCCCGCCGAGGGGAGGAGGCGCCCGGGCCAGCCGGAGGCCTCTCCTTGGGGCTGAGCGGGATGGTGAGTGTTGCGAACCCGGAACGCACCCACAGAAGACACCGGGCTCGGGAGGTCTGTCGAAGCAGGATCTCGCTTTATTGAGCAGGGCAGCGGCTTATATGGGGTGAGGGAAGGGAAGTGAGGTCAGCAAAGTGGGGGCCACTGGGGATATGCCGTGTCGGCGGGAGTTGGGAGAGACACGCCCTGCAGGGGTGGAGACTCGCGGGAAACGAAACTGATGGGAAACCGAAACCGCCACTTTGGCGCCTTTGTGGTCGGCCATGTGGGTTCCCGATCTGGAAGAGAAGGCCACCCGGCGCCATCTTAGCCTCTTGGGGCCCAACAAGGCTCCTGACGCTGCAGTATGCTTGGCTGACTTCTAACTCTGAGGGTTTTCTCCAGTGGCTTGAATTTAAACATTCCCCCAATCAGGCCATAGCCAATGACTGAAGGCAGCTGGTATAAATACCCCAGTGCCTTCACCTCTCCGGTGGAATGATGGCAGGCACGTTTTCCACACTGACCCCAGAGTTTCCTAGCAGGATTAAGCTACAATTGCTCACAGCAGTGGGGTTAGGGATGCCAACCCTTGCCCTAGTCAAAAATTTGCATCTAACTTTTCTTTTTCAAAATTTTATTTAAATTCCAGTTAGTTAACATAGAGTGTAATACTGGTTTCCGGAGTAGAATTTAGTGATTCATCACTTCCATATAACACCCAGTGCTCATCATAGCAAGTGCCCTCCTTAATACCCATCACCCATTTCACCCATCCCCCACCCACCTCCCTCCATCGACCCACAGTTTGTTCTCTGTCATTATGAGTCTCTTATAGTTTGCTTCCCTCTCTCTCTCTTTTTTCCCCCTTCCCACATGTTCATCTGTTTTGTTTCTTAAATTCCACATATGAGTGAAATTATATGGTATTTGTCTTTCTCTGACTTATTTTGCTTAGCATAATACACTCTGGCTCCATCCACATCATTGCAAAAGGCACGCTTATAACTTTTGACTCCCCAAAAACTCAACTTCTAAAAGCCTACTGTTTTTTTTTCTTGTTACATTTTTAAAATTAATTTTTAAATTTTTTTTTATAAACATATAAGGTATTTTTATCCCCAGGGGTACAAGTCTGTGAATCGCCAGGTTTACACATTTCACAGCACGCACCATAGCATATACCCTCCCCAATGTCCATAACCCCACCACCCTCTCCCTCCCCGACTCCCCACAGCAACCCTCAGTTTGTTTTGTGATATTAAGAGTCTCTTATGCTTTGTCTCCCTCCCGATCCCCTGATCCCATCTTGTTTCATTTATTCTTTTCCTACCTCCAAGCCCCCCATGTTGCATCTCCACTTCCTCATATCAGGGAGATCATATGATAGTTGTCTTTCTCTGGATGACTTATTTCACTAAGCATAATACCCTCTAGTTCCATCCATGTCATCACAAATGGCAAGATTTTGTTTCTTTTGATGGCTGCATTATATATATATATATATATATATATATATATATATATATATATATACACACACACACACACACACCACATCTTTAGCCATTCATCTGCTTAAAAGCCTACTGTTGACATGTACAGTTGATTAATATACATGTTGTATGTTATATGTATTACACACTGTATTCTCATAATAAAGTAAGCTAGAGAAAAGCAAGTAAAAAAAAATCCATTTACAGTACTATACTAGAGAAAGTCAGACTATAAGTGTACCCATGCAGTTCAAACCCATGTTGTTCAAGGATCATCTATAGTTTAATATATCAATATTTACTGCATTGCAAAATAAAACTAAGCACTTAAAAATTAATCCATTTTTAAAATATCAGTAATAATCATGAATAATATGTTAAAAAAAACCCCCTCAAAACAATTTTCTCCAAGAAGAGAGGCATTGTTTTACATTTTTGCAAATCCCTTTGATATCTAGCCAATTAGAAGACAGCTGGATTCTCATATCTGCTATAGATTCAATCTGTTAGGACACCACATGCCATGTAGTCTCTGGAAAACTCCATTTTACATTTATGAGAGAATGAAAGTGAAAACTACTCAAATGATGGCTTAGTATTATTTTGAGAAGTTTTGACCTTGTAGAATCCCTGAAAGGATTTTGGGCATCTCCAGGGTGTCTGGACTACACTGGAACAATTGTTGCATTAAAAGATATCCGAATCAGGAAGCGGAGAGTATGCATTCCACTGAACATGATTACACCATAGGTAGAAGTTGAGGCACCTGGTCATTTTGGCTTTTTCCTTTGGCATCCTTCTAACCTGGGGAGCCATGTCATGATATCCTTATATGGAAGTAACACCCTGTTGCTAATTGACAAGTCTCCAGCACCTGTTGCTCATATTCTTCCTATTGCTGTTTATTGCTGCTGTACACGCACTCTGTGCCCAAGGATAGGGACTTTCCAGATTCTGAAGCCCAGAGGCTTGGGGGAAGGGAGCAGGGGAGGTAGGCTAGCAATCAGCACGGACCTGACATAGGCCCAGTTTTCAGAGCATAACCAATTCTCACGTGACTTAGCACTTAGTTGCACCTTAATCAGACAGTTGACCACATTTCTTTGTTTAGGTCACTGAAGGAGAGTCATCCTTCTTTACCAGCTCAGAACAAAAATTTGGGCAGAGCGTATATGCAAAGCACAGTCATACTAGATCCAGGGAGAGCTCCTCTTTGTCAGGCACTTCATCTATTGTTCTTTTGAATCCAGGCTGGGCAATAGGGAAGTGATACTGTTTATATTCCATATTTTTTGTTACAAAAGACAGACACTTTTTTCTTTTAAAAATAAACATTGTATATATTTAAGGTATACAAGATGACTGGACATTCATATATGTAATAAAAGCACCATTACAGTCAAGCTAATTAAAATACCATATCCTATAGTTATCATTTTTGCATGTCATGAGAGCACCTGAAATCTCCTCTCTTAGCAGCTTTCTAGTATTCAATAAATATTAAATATAGTCATTGTATTAGATCTCTAGACTTAATCATTCTACATAGCAACTTTGTACCCTTTGATTAACATCTCCCCATTTCCCCCCACAAAACTGAAATAGAACTACCTACCATATGATCCAGCAATCCAACTTCTGGATAGATATCCAAAGGAAATAAAATCAGTACCTTAAAGATATACCAATACACCCATGTTCATTGCAGCATTAGTCACAATAGCCAAGACATGTAAAAAACCCAAGTATCTGTCAATGGATGAATGAGTAAAGAATGTGTGGTGTGTATGTACAGTGGAATATTATTCAGCCTTAATAATGAGGAATACTGCCATTTGTAACACTGTGATGAACCTGGAAGCAGTGTGCTAAGTGAAAGACGCTAGACACAGAAGGAAAAACACTTCGTGATCTCACATATATGGAGAAGCTAAAAAAAAACTGGAACAGAGCAGAGAGTAAATTGTAAAATCACACTGCTACCACAACTGGAAGGAAGCACACCAAATATAGAATAGGGATAGCTTCAAGAGAGACTGAGGGTGGGAAATGTACAAATGAATTTTAACTTCCATATCTTTCTTTTTGTTAAAAAATTTTGAAGCACGTGTACCCCTGGGGCAAATAATACATTATACATTAATAAAAATAATTTTAAAAATAGGTATGGGGATTAAGAAGTGCACTTGTGATGGGCACTGAAGGTTGTATGGAAATGTTGAATCACAATATTGTACAACTGAAACTAACATTACACTGTATGTTAACTAACTAGAATTTGAATTAAAACTGAAAAGAAATGACCAAAGTAGGCAGTTTTATGCTTTTTAGACAAAGAAACATAAATACGGAACACTTGACGAGATGAAAAAAAACATATTTGGGAGCTCCAATTAATAAGAATTTGAAATAGGATTTGGGCTGGAGTATTTAGTAAAAGTAACAATGCTTATTTATAAAATATTCTCAGCTCTCAATTCCCTAACTCTGGTGCTAAGAATGTCTCTTTATTTCCTGGTGCAGGAAGGATATCTTTCACATGGGAGATTTATTTCTTGCTTTCTAGAGAGAAAGAGGGGTCAGAGTGTTGTTCTTGCACTGACTCTTCCTTAAGTAACTTTAACATAGCATAATCAATATGCCAAAGTGTCATATTTTGGGGCAGGATGCCCTGGGCCCTCACACAAGTATCAGTTACCATTAACTTGTTTTTTAATGCTCTGCTGTTGAATGAACACTGAAAGGAAGGATTTGGGAGAAAAGGGACACATAGACTAGATAGTCTCTCCTTTTGCTAAATGGTTTGAGAACTCCTCGGAATTGAAAAAATATTAAAGATGCAAAAAAAATTTTTTTTGAAGCAAACATAACTAAATGTTAATACTTCTTAATTGTATGTGGCAGTATTTGGGTGTGTAAGGGCAAATAAAAATAAAAAATAAGAGGCTTAATTCTCCCTGTTAAAAATGAAGGAAGAGGGGACCTGGGTGGCTCAGTTGTTAACTGTCTGCCTTTGGCTTAGGTCATGATCCTGGCATCCTGGGATCGAGCCCCATATGGGGCTCCCTGCTCCGTGGGAAGCCTGCTTCTCCCTCTCCCACTCCCCCTGCTTATATTCCCTCTCTCGCTGTGTCTTGCTCTGTCAATAAATAAATAAAATCTTAAAAAAAAAAAATGAAGGAAGAGGGCACCTGGGTGGCTCAGTCATTTGGCCAGGTCTTGATCCCAGGGTCCTGGGATCAAACCCCATGTCGGGCTCCCAGCTCAGTGGGGAGCCTGCCTCTCCCTCTCCCTCTATTCCTCCCCCTCACTCCTGTGGCTGTCTCTCTCAAATAAATAAAATCTCTTAAAAAAAATGAAGGAAGAGAATTTCTCCTCCCTTAGGGTATTATCTTTAGAAAACTTGTATGTTTGAGATGTATGCAAATATTTTTAAAGGCTTTTTGCCAGTTTTATAGCCCAGGAATGTTTAGCTCAAGGAGCTGGAGCACATCTCCTTGAAATGTAAATGTGAAGAGAGATAGCACTTCTATTTCCCAGGTCCTGCAGAAGAGGAGGTGCCTAATTTTGGTGGGTACCTTGCTCCAAATTGCAAAACTACATGCTCTTGTAAAGATATGAGAAGTTGGTTTTTCTTTCATTATACAGTCAACCAGCACTCATGGCTACACAAATTTCCAGGCGAATTTAGGATGAACTGTAAGTGACAAATGTTCTCAAGGCCTCCTTCTTGAGGACTAGTTTTATTGTTTACTTTGAAGATATGTATGTAATAGGTTGTATCTACCTGGCTATTTAAAACAGTGAGATTTAGGGCGCCTGGGTGGCTCAGTGGGTTAAGCCGCTGCCTTCGGCTCAGGTCATGATCTCAGGGTCCTGGGATCGAGTCCCGCATCGGGCTCTCTGCTCAGCAGGGAGCCTGCTTCCTCCTCTCTCTCTGCCTGCCTCTCTGCCTACTTGTGTTCTCTGTCAAATAAATAAATAAAATCTTTAAAAAAAAAAAAAAAAAAAATAAAACAGTGAGATTTATTGCTCTGTAATCTGTTAGCAGATTGCCTGTGATGAATATCACATTCTAGTTTAATGCTTAGCAAATAAAATGATTCTCTTTCTCTTCTACCTCAGTGGAGAGGTTTATTGGGTTGGGAGATTTTGTTTTTAATTATATTTCCCCAACAGGTATTTGTTATACTATTCTTTGTGCTTTCTCTATTTTTTTTAAATTAGGAAGAAAGAGATACTGTTCATGGACAATTTCTCAAAAATGTTGTCTGCTTTCCTCTACTGCTTTTACCTATAAGCAAACTTCATTATGTTTAGCAAATAAGCTATTTTTCCCCATGAAAAGGGTTTTTGTATTTAAATGTCTAGAAAACTGTATTGAGAACTTTGTATTAAATATTAAAAAAAAAAAAAAGAGGCTTCAGAAGAAGAGTTTATTTTTTTAACTAAAATCTATATACCCAACATGGGGCTCAAACTCACAACCCCAAAATCAAAAGTTGCATGCTCTTCCAACTGAGCTAGCCAGGTGCCCCCAGAAGAGTCTAAAATTGAAAATGGAATTCACAGAGGATTTTTTATTTTCCCATAAACTACAATGTGATTTATTTTTTCTAGCTTTATTGAGGTATACCTAACAAATACAAATTGTATAAAGTGTACAATATCATGCTTTGATATATATGCATTATTAAATAAATATAATGATCAAGCTAATTAACATACCCATCACCTCACATTGCCATCTTGTGTGTGTGTGGTGGGTTGGAGGGGGTAGTGAGAATGATGTGATTTAAATTAAAACAAAACAAAACAAAACAAAACAAAAAACGCTGTCTGTGTCTCCTGCCAAATTTCAGCTTCTTTAAGATTGGGATCATTGGGTGCTTGGGTGGCTCAGTGAGTTAAGGCTCTGCCTTTGCCTCAGGTCATGATCTCAGGGTCCTGGGATTGAGTCCCACGTCAGGCTTTCTGCTCAGCAGGGAGCCTGCTTCCCTCTCTCTCTGCCTGCATCTCTGCATACTTGTGATCTCTCTCTGTCAAATAAACAAATAAAGTCTTTAAAAAAAGATTGGGATTGTAGTTTTATTTGCTATTATACCCTAATACAGTGCTCCCAATACAGTGATAGGTACATAGAAGATGTCTGATAATTACTTATTTGAATAAAGGAAAAGTTAAATATCAGAATATCAGCTATTGAAAGGTAAACAGGGGTCGTCTGGGTGGCTCAGTGGGTTAAAGCCTCTGCCTTCACCTCAGGTCATGATTCCCGGGTCCTGGCATTGGGCTCCCTGCTCAGCATGGGGCCTGCTTCCTCCTCTCTCTCTGCCTGCCTCTCTGCCTACTTGTGATCTCTGTCTGTCAAATAAATAAATAAGTAAATAAATAAAACCTTAAAAAAAAAAAAACCATGAAAGATAAACAGGACTTAGGTATATGACGCTACAATCTACACTTACAGATTTCCTTGTATTTGGGTTTTTTGTCTCCACAGTCTGTGTTTAGGTATATGTATGTGGGATTTACCTTTGCCTCTGTCTGGTTCTTTTCTATTTGGTTCTTCATTTCTCATTCTTCTTTGGTCTGTCATTGTCCTTCTTCAATGCTTCTTTTCTTCCACTCTTACTGCTTTTTCTTTGGAGTATACTTTTCTTTGACTTATTTTCTGAGTAGAATTACAGACTGCTTATTTCCAGCTTAGAAAAGCAAGAAAGTTAAATAGTATATTAAGGGGCACCAGGCTGGCTCAGTTGGTAGACCATGTGACTCTTGATTTCAGGGCTATAGTTCTGAGCCCCACATTGGGTATAGAGATTGTTTAAAAACAAAATCTTAAAAAGAGAAGTATATTAATTTAAGTTGTATAATTATTTGTGTAACCATTTTTTAAAGGTGTTATTTATTTGAGAGAGAGAGAGCAAGCAAGGGAGAGAGGGATAGACAGCAGGAACTGGGTGGGGGTGAGGGGCAGTTAAGAGAAGAAGAAGCAGACTCTCCTTTGAGCAGGGAGCCTGATGCTGGGCTCTATCCTAGGACCCTGGGATTATGAGCCAAAAGCAGATGCTTAACCCACTGAGACACCCATCCCCCTTAACTCCTTATGTCAATGATCACTGATAAAAAGACCTTTGTCCTCCTTGATTAAATTTAATCAAATGCTTGATAACCCTTTAAGTTAAAAAATAAGGAAGATTTCCAGTTTCTGGTTCTACATTTAAGAAGCCTAATAATCTCCATTCTGTCCTTACAAGTAAAATGCTTAACAGACTGAAAAATCAAGAACTCTTCTTGGATCCGACTCTTCTGGACAGCAAACCACTGTTCCCAAGATTGGAGAATCTTGTGAATACTGGTGAATATCAGGAGTGGGCTTACCAGAGCAGATATTCACAAATGGAAACCACCATGGGAAACTGCCAGGATAAGAAATATGAGCTGTACAGGTCATGATCCCAGGGTCCTGGGATGGAGCCCCGCATCAGGGTCTCTGCTCAGTGGGGAGCCTGTGTCCACCTCTCTCCACCTGCCTGCCTCGCTGCCTACTTGTGATCTCTGCCTGTCAAATAAATAAATAAAATCTTAAAAAAAAAAAAAAAGAAATCTGAGCTGTAATAGACAAATTGCTGGAGGCTCAGTGTGGACAAATATGAGAGTTAAAAACTCCAGGAGAATTCAGACACACAATGGACCTCCAGGAGTTCTAACAGGTTTTCCACAGTAAATATCAGAGAAAAATCATTCTGTGCTTCTGGTAGAGAGATATGAAAAGAAACCAGTTTGAAATACACCAGAACACTCTGCTCCTTTTTTTTTTTTTTTTTTTTTTTAAGATTTTATTTGTTTAGTTGACAGACATAGCGAGAGAGGGAACAGAAGCACAGGGAATGGGCTAGGGAGAAGCAGACTTCCTGCTGAGCAGGAACAAACTTAGCCTAATTATTTACATAGGCTCAGCAAGAATAGTGATTGACCATATATATAGATTCTTTAAAACTTGCTTTGCAGGAACTTTTCAAAAGGAATTCTAGATTGAACTTCCTGACTCTCAAGGCCAGAAGCAAGTCAAATATTTGCCATCAGATATGCCTGCAATATTTGGAGATTTGGGTGAATTCCTCTTCTTGAAGTTCACAAGATATCCCAAGGTTCCTGCACTGCCCAGAAGTGACATTATTTTACTCAGCTGGTAAGGCTGCTGGGAACTCTGTAGGCAAGGTATTTGGCCAACATTTCCAAGAAGCTCCATAAAGTCAACCTTAATTCCTTAGAGCTGTCTGGTCATATCTGAATCTATGCCTGTCTCCCTCAAATATGACATTTCAGCCAAGGCCTTGTTACTACAACCAATGTTTCCAATGGTATCTTGTTTTAAGGAGAACAGATTCTCACTGAACTTTTCCAAATAACTACACTTGTCATGGAAGAAAGAATACTCAATGATAGCTTCTGAATTTCAGAGGGTTCAGGTAGGGAGAAAGGTTAAATGTTTCAATTTGTTCACAAAGAAATACTTTATCACATTTCTTTTTTTTTAAAGATTTTATTTATTTATTTGACAGACAGAGATCACAAGTAGGTGGAGAGGCAGGCAGAGAGAGAGAGAGAGAGGAGGAAGCAGGCTCCCTGCTGAGGAGAGAGCCCGATGCAGGGCTGGATCCCAGGACCCTGGGATCATGACCTGAGCCCAAGGTAGAGGCTTTAACCCACTGAGCCAGCCAGGTGCCCCACTTTATTACATTTCTGTAAGTCATAAAAATTTTAAGAGAAAACTCTCAATCTGGAAGAGCAAACAGTAGAGAACCAGGAATGTTTCAAACAAGAGTCACAAAAACTGTGACTCTTTCTTAACTGTGACTCTTAATCTCTTTCTCAATTCATTCAGTCCCACATTACGAACTCTAGTTTGGATGCAGCTTGTTTGTTAGTTCTAGAAATTCTTATCTAGTTCAATTTTATGATCTTAAAGACACGAAATACCTGTATTTGTAAAAAAAATAAAAATAAAAATAAAAATAAATCATTTTCATGCATCTCCTTGAAGACCAAACTCATTTGAATAACTATAAATGACAAAAAAAAAACCCCTCAGAAATGAACATGGTTAAGGATCTAATATGAGAGTTCATTACAAGGAAATCTGTTGTTGGTTTTTTTTTCTGTGACTCACACCAGAATAACAAGTGATAACCTTATACCAGATCATAACATAACAAATAAACAAGCCCAACCGGTCTCCTCCCTGCCCCCCCCCCCCAAAAAAAGACTTCATTTACAATTCAGATCTCAGGGAAGTTATTAAAAACCTTAGGAAATCTTAAAGCACATGCCTAAATAAGATTATTTACACTTAACCAAAGTGGCAATAAGGGGTTCTGTGGGAAGCTATACAGTTGTTACCAAAACTTAGCTCCTTTAATATTAAGAAGTTTTACTTTTCTGAAGTAATCAAAGACTTGATAAAGACAAAACATAGAAGATTTGGTTTTCTGGGCAGATAAAGAGAAAAACCCATTCGTTTACATTTTCTTATCAAGAGCAGACCAACAATCCAAGAAAACTTTGTCTTTTTAACAGAGAGTAAAACAGAGTTTCAATCTTATACCAATGTACTTTTAAAATCCATTAATTTTAATCTTACTCCATCCTGACCTCATATAAAATTATTTTCTAAAGATTTCCCTTCACAAGACTTCTACAACTTTCTTTAACATTCAGATTTTGTCCTAAGCCTTTTTTTCTCTAGATAACTAGTCTCATTTTAGGACAAAATTACCTTCTTTTCCCTCAACAAAAATGTACTCTCATTCCTTATACTTAAGAGATATATTCCTTATATTTAAGAGACATATTTCTTACATATCTCCTGCTTTCCTACATACAGAGCTGCTTTCCTTATTATTTCTATCAGTCTTAATCACATTTAGCAGAATTTTAACTCATAGAAACCTTAGTTTCCAGTGAAAAACTATGTAGTAACCAATTGTGACCTGTGTATTACAACAGGATTCTACAGACTGGCAAATTTTTAAATACATTTTATAATTTTTAGGAACATGCATTTTTCAGAGTACAATCTTTCAGTAAGGCACAAAATATGTTTCCCAACAGACCCAAGTATCTTTGGTTCCTCTAAAATACAAACTCAAAAGCAGATAAAACTTATGTTTAGTAATTAATGTTTTGGTATTTTATCTTATTTGGAAAAGACTTAAGATATCCAATGAATGCAACCCAATTTATCATTTAACCTTCTTCAAACTTTCAGGTCACCAAAGATTTTGAAAGCTATTTTAACAATCACTTCTGAGAACTTCATGGGAGATAGACAAAATTAACCATCTTTTTTTGGGGGGGGGTTATTTATTTATTTGACAGACAGAGATCACAAGTAGGCAGAGAAGCAAGCAGAGGGAGAGAGGAGGAAGCTGGCTCACCACTGAGTAGAGAGCCTGATTCGGGGCTCGATCCCAGGACACTGAGATCATGACCTGAGCTGAAGGCAGAGGCTTTAACCCACTGAGCCACCCAGACTCCCCTACATGAGCTTATTTGACCTTCAGTAAACCTTGGTAGAATTTAATATTGGTAACTCTAAAGACATATTTAGTTAAACCAACAAACTTAAGTTAGCTTTAATACCAACTGTTGCATCTATGTCCACTAAAAGTTAATCAGTTTGTTCCCTATTCCCAAGTTTTTAAAAAAATTTTTAATTTTTTCAGCATAACAGTATTCATTATTTTTGCACCATACCCAGTGCTCCATGCAATCCATGCCCTCTCCAACACCGACCACCTGGTTCCCCCAACCTCCCAACCCCTGCCCCTTCAACCCCTCAGGTTGTTTTTCAGAATTCATAGTCTCTCATGGTTCACCTCCCCTTCCAATTTCCCCCAACTCCCTTCTCCTCTCCATCTCCCCATGTCCTCCATGCTATTTGTTATGCTCCACAAATAAGTGAAACCATATGATAATTGACTTTCTCTGCTTGACCTATTTCACTCAGCATAATCTCTTCCAGTCCTGTCCATGTTGCTACAAGAGTTTTTATCTGGGGCACCTGTGGGGGAATCTAATGTGGGCAGTTTAAGTCCAGGGGAGCCTCTGGGGCTTCAGGGGGAGGAGAAAGATGATGGGGTGGTATAAAAGAGAGGTCATCTTGAATGGCTGCAGAGTCAGATGGGCCATGAAACTGAGAAAGACACATTATACAGTTTTTGTGGAGGTTGGGAATTGGGGGACAATGCCATAAAGGCCTGCATATATGGGAACTCTGACCATTTGGTAGAGTTCGGACAACAGAGGTCAAGCTAGAAGGTAATATTATAAGAAAAGTTCCATGAAGGGGCCATACCTCTGGATCTGAGAGTTTGTACTGAGGCCAGGAAACATTACATAAAAAGATGAGACATCTCAGGCCCCGGGGGTCAAATTTGTTCCAGTTTTTAAGAAAACAGCCCAAGGGCAAGTCCCAAGGAATACAGGGAGTTTGTCCCATAGTGGGAAAGACTGGCTGCTAATTTCCAAAGGGGCATCCCACCAAAAAATGGAGCTCTGACTCATGGTTGTGATTTCATTCAGGGCATTCCACTGACCTGAAAAAGGACTGGACTGTATTCAGGGTGGCTGACTCTAATGGAGTGTCCCACTGAGAAAGTCATGGCAAATAGCAATAGCAGTCCCTATTGGGGGACACTGGGTGCTGGACACTGGGTGCCCAAACTGGGTTAAAAAAGGAGGGGGAAGGACTCACCACACATATTTTAAATACCCATAATAAAATTAAAGGATTTTTGTTTCGTTTCTAAGATTAGTTGATAGGACTTTGCAGAAATATTTCGAACAATACAAATTTTTTTATTTTCTTCTGCAGAATTATATGAATAAAATATTTTTAACACCAAGAGCAAACTGACTCACAAAGGGGGGGGGACAATCAAAATCCATATTCAAATGAGAAGGAACTGTTTTCCCCAGGAGACATAATGATGGAGCCTATGATGTTAGAACCTTTTTGCCTCTTTTTTTTGATTCCTGCTTCAGTATAAGATTGCTGAAGAATGAGTAAAAAGTTAATCAAGGGAGGAGGCACCCATTTTTACTCACAACTCAGAAAGACATAAAGTAGCAGTGTAGGGCAGTGTTCACCCTGATGCCCGTGTTTATGTTTGGCTTTGGGCATTTGCCATCCATGTGTTTTTTGGACAAACCCTCTTTATCTCAAGAGTCCTCATCTGCAAGTTAGGATTATAATACTAGCTTGCTATGAGAATCTTACTGTACAATGGAATGGTTCACACAATAGGGGTACACATATGGCAGGAAAAGCAAGAAATCACATTGTAAGAAATACCTTCCAAATTTCTTCAACTTTACGCAATTAAATTAAGAAGAGTCTTGGTTTGTGCCAGTGGGGTTCTTCTTTAACACCGCTCTAAGACATTTCACAAGAAATGTCTCTCTCTGTGGGAGAACAGGTAGTTATCTAACTAAAATTTCAAAATGTTGGCTTTAGCATTTAGTAATTTGAATAAACTAATTATTAATGCCACCCTCCTGAAGGCCCTTAACCCTGAATTTTGCTCTACTGCCTAGACTTCATGCCAGGCTCAAGGACAAAGACTCACAATTTCTTTTCTATCTTCTGCCTCTTTAAACATAGATGGAATTGTCCTTGGCCCCAGGTTAAACAAAATCAAGCTATAAAGTAAGCACAGCTCTCTAGCAAAAGATTCCCACTGATCTGGCAGAAAATTAAAGAAGGAAATAGGGAAAGACAGGGAATGTAAAAAGTCATGTATTTTTCATTTTCTAGAAGTGTGAAATCATCCACAATGCGGCAACCATTTGGTCGAGTGTTTACATTTTCCTCTCCATTGCCATGATTATGGAAACAGGAACAAGCCAAGACTCACACTGTAACCTGTAACAGCCCAGACTCATGGTTTTTGAGGCTAAGGTCATTTACTCTTTCTTGCTTTCTTCCTGCCCATCCTCTGTGGGTCCTCCACCCTCCAGCATTCCCAGTGAAGTGGATTCTCCTTAGGGTCTTACTTCTAGGAGAGTGAATGGGCTTCTCTTAACTGGTGGGAATATTGCTAAGGAGGTGTATCCCAAGCAAAACGTTGTTCTAGATGCTCCGGTTTTATCTTAAATTTTTGTGTGTGTCGATTTACATTTTGTGCCAACATTCACTCCTGCTTGTTTTCATTTTACACTTATTTACCTTCAGGAAAAAAAATTTAAACTCTTTTTTTCCCAAATCTTTTGATCTGATTTATACATTAGAAAGTTGCCACCAATGAATCTGTGATTCCAGACTTTAGCAGGAGTCGAATACACTGGATTTTGGATCAGAGAACAGTGATTTCATGCTGACCTTCCAAATAGCCCATGGTCAGGTTGTGACTAACTGAGTTCTCAGAGATTTAAATTCTAGCAGGGAAAGAAATAATAAACTAATACATATATTATGTAATAAAATATTGTGATAGATACTATAAGGAAAAATAAATCAGCCCCAAGGATGAGGGTGTAGTTTGGATAGTGTGGCCTGGGAAGGTGACTCTGAAAAGTGACAGTATTAACGGGTTCTCCAGAGAAACAGAAGCAATACAGCTAGCCAGCTAAATAGGGAGATAGGAAAAGAGAGAATGAGGGAGATTTATTATAAGATATCAGCTCTTGTGATTATGGAGGTTGAGAAATCCCAAGATCTGACGTCTTTAATCTGCAAATGCACAAAACTTGGGAGGTGTAGTTCAAAAGCCTGAGAGCCAACAGCCAATGGTAAAGTCCAGTCCAACTCTGCCAGCCTGAGAACCAAGAGCACCAAAGGCACATCAATATCCCAGCTCATGAAGCTAGGCAGAAAGCTCATTCAATCTTTCTTCTACGTTTTGTTCTAATAAGGCCCTCAACAGATTAGATAATAACTAGACAATGAGGAGGGCAAACCATTTTACCAATTCGAATGCTAATCTCTCCTGGAAACACCCTCACAGACATGACCACAACCAATGTTTAAACAGATATCCAGGCATTCCTGATCGAGTGAAACTGACACATAAATTTTAACTATCAGAGTGACATTTGAATGCCTGTATAAAGGGGGTTGGGGGAAGGGCACTATAGCTATCTGAGCAGATATTGTTCCAGGCAGAAAGAACAGTTAAGTACAAAGGTCCTGGGGTACAGTATTTCATTCATTCAAAGAGCTACAAAAAAACCCCACTGAGACTGGAGTGAAGTAAACTTATGTAGATGTTCCCTGAACCTAGAACAGCACCTTAGGGATCTGAAAATGGCCCTAAACACAAGCTATTTGAAATAACCTACAAATTAATCATTATCCTCTATAGATGGTGGAATTTGGGGTCATTTTAAATTTCTTTTGAATTTTCCCAATCTTTTCCTACAGACTCAATCTCTTTAGAATTAGGGGATTAAAAAAAAATTACTTTTTTTTTTTTTTAATAGTTGAAGAATTGAAGGGAGAGAACTTATATTTCCAGATGTTGCAGAAACTTAAATCTTGGTTGGTTTTTTCCTACCTCTTGGAGTCCTGGCACCAGCTTGCTGAGACTGAAAAGCCTCCCTTATTTCATGAAGTTGCTAACTGATGAAGTATGAGGATTCTCTTATCATGCTTGCAGGGACTAGAGGATATTGGTTAGGGAAGAAGTTCAAAGTGATAAGCTAAGAAAGCAAGAAGCCACCCAAGAATCTCCTCATTCAAAGGGGCTTCTGGAATTTGATTTTATATGAAAGGTCCAGAAAAGGAACTATATAGATATCTGTATCTCTATAGATATCTACAGATATAACTATATCTACCTAGGTATCATCATAACTAAGATGTAACTGTAACTAATTTGTCTAAAAGTTAGTAAAAAAAGAAAAATGTTATTTTACTTGGCATACATTCCTATATTGAGAGGACAATTATGAAGAAAAGTGAGTTTTAAAAATTGATTCATGTGTTCCACGAATACCTATGGAGAGCCTCCTAAGAGAAAGCAGTGTGCTGTGCAATCAAGAAAAGTGCCTCAGAGAACTTAGAGAGAACGTGGAACAAGTATGCAGATAATTATGTATTTACAATTGAGGTTTGCGCCAGGAAGGAAAAGGCAGAATGCAAAGAAAACCATGAAAGGAAGACTTAATCTGGACTGGAATGCCTGGGGATGAGTCCCAGGAAGGGTTATCTAAGCTGGAAACTAAAGAATTAGGCTTAGAGGAGGAGAAAGAAATAGTGAAGAGAAGGGGAATGTTCCAGGAAACAGAACTATAAATGGGAAGGTCTTCAGTGTCAGAGGAGTCTGGGGCATTCAAAGAAAGGAGGGAAGCTTGGATGTTGGGAAACAGTGAGAGAGATGGAAATGTTGAGACCTGAAAATTGACAGGCAGGCAAGAGCCAGAGGACCCAGTATCTTTTATCTGTATGGATGTTGAAATTACCTTCGGAGCAGTGCCAGATCAGTGAAGATCTTATGCAGAGGGCTGACAAGCTTTGTACTCCAAAGATGGTGCTCTGAGAGTCAAAGTGTAACAAACCTAACCATAGTCTATTTCCCATAAATGATCACATTCAGCTAAAGGAACTAGAAATACTGTAGATACAAAAGCAGAGGTTTTTACCTCTGTGCAGCTTCTTTTTGGTTACAAATATTTTCCCTTTATATTGCCAGCCTACTAATAAAATCCGATCTTAACAATGTTCACAGATTTTTATTATTTTGGTTGGCTCAAAACAAGTATTGCCATTTTTATAGAGTTTAGATAAGGAGCAATAGAAAAAAATGAAGTAGGATTAGATCATAAATTCAGTATTTGACAGAGAATTTTATTTTTCTACAAATTGTACAAAAATGCCCATTTTGTTTTCAAAATTTTGTCAACATCCCACCAGACAAATTACTAAAGTTGGTTTTATCAAATTTACTGCAGCAGAGGTCAGTGCCATCTCGACTCAATTGTGAGTCAGAGGGAGAGGAGGTGTGTGGATTAAGGAAGAGTTATGGATTAAGGCTTTGAAGGTCTAGACTCCTAGTGGTGTAAGGAAGGTCCTAGGTGGAGACCTGGTTGGAACTGGGAAAAGTCTATGTCAGGAAAGTGAGGATTTTAAAGTAATTTTTGATAATCAAACTGTTGTCAGAGAAGCAAGCTCTTTTCCAGGTAAGCATGCTATTATCTTAAAAGGAGAGTTGTTCCTATAGATCATCTTCCCAGATATACTGACTGGCAAGCATATCCTAAGGTAAACAGTGAAGTTATATATTCTTCACAGTTTTATATTCCTGGGCAAGATTATACTGGTAGAAAGAATCAGGCAGGTAATCTCAATTTCCACTTTCCCTTTAAAGAATTCTCCTTTTAAAATCCACTAAGGGGTACTTCATTGGCTCAGTAGGAAGAGCATGAGACTCTTGATCTTGGGGTCATGAATTTGAACCCCACATAGGGTATGTAGAGATTACTTAAATAAAACTTTTTAAAAAATTAACTAATACAAGAGATCAATGAAATATAGTTCAAAAAAATAGTTGCAGCAAGTATGGCGAAAGTTACCATCTGAACATATGAAGAACAAAAGTAATATTAAATTTATATGCTGCTGTATGTTGTTTATATGCTAGAAATTCTTTAAATAATGAAGACTCAAAGAAGTTAAAAAAGTATAAGAAGTTATACCAGGCAAATGCTAGTCATAAGAAAGTTGGAGTGGCTGTGTATATCAGATAAGTAGACTTAAGGATGAGGAATATTAGTGGAGATAGAGGTATTTCACAACAAAAAGAGAACCAATTCATTAAGAAGATATAACAATACAAACATATATGTCCTAATAACAGAGTCTCTTATATGAAAACAAAAGTGACAAAACTGGGAGAATTTGAGTGTTTGTAATTATTGTTGGTTATTTTGTCACTTTTCTCCTAGTAACTAATAGAAAAATTTAAAAAAAGATACAGAAATTTAGAGCCACTAAGTCAGCAGTCCTTCCTGGTCCTCCATCACTCCACCTCATCAATCACAAAGTCTTGACAACATAACTTCCTCTGCATTTCTTAAATCTGCTCCCTCTTCCCCATTTCCATGGGTTGCAGACTTGGATTGACTTCCTTCCTTCATTAGTCAGCAACAATCCAATTTCCCCTTAATAACCGAGATCAGTCACCCAGCCAGTGACCCCTTTTTCACTGCATGGTATTTAAGTGGCATGAGGAACCCAAAATGGTAGGAGGAAGTACCAGCTACTGATGGGCCGGCTGGGAAACTGGGGCTCCAAAATGGCGGATCTTCCCACCAACCCTCTCCAAGATGGCAGACTTTCCCGCCACACTCATTGGGGCCTCCATGTCACCCTCAGGAGACTGAAACTCTCCACCCAGGAGCTTCCAAATTGGGAACTGCCCATCACAGACTGCCCTCACCCCACACCTTCTGATCACCAAGTATGGATGTGAGCCCATGCCCTACCTTGGCCTGATAAAAGAGCCCCGCCAACTCCCTCCCAGTGCAACTTCCCCCACTCCCCTTTCCAGAGTCAAGGAACCTAACCGGGGGTGCCCACCTCCTCCCTTTGCGACTTTCCTGGCTTCCCTTCTCCTGAGCCCTGAAACTTTGCCGGAGACTGCCTTTAATAAATCTTGCCTTGCACCTACCTTGCCTGGTGTTGTGTTTACCTTGCCTGCAAAACCTTACAGCTACCAGTATAGCAGAACTATGTCAGTGTTCACTAGTGGACCATTCTTTCACTGGACATTGGAACCTCCAAACTCACTGAGTCCAGTGATTATAGATTGGGAAGAAAATCTTCCTTAATTGGATTATTATGTTTAAAAATAAAAGGCCTGTCAACAAGAGCCAAACTATGGAAAGAGCCCAAATGTCCACTGACAAATGAATGGATAAAGGTGTGGGGGTATATATATATATATATATATATATATATATATATATATATATATAGTAATATTAATCAGTCATCAAAAGGAATGAAATATTTCCATTTGCAATGATGTAGATGGAGCTAGAGGGTATTATGCTGAGCAAAATAAGTCAGAGAAGGACAAATACCATATGATTTCACTCATATGTGGACTTTAAGAAAATCCATAAATGTATGGGAAGGGGGGGAAAAAGAGAGAGAAGGAAACAAACCATAGGAGACTCTATACAACAGAGAACAAACTGAGGGTTGCTGAGGAGAGGTAGGTGGGGGATGGGCTAAGTGAGTGATGGTTATTAAGGAAGGCACTTGTTATAATGAGTACTAGGTATTATGTGTAAGTGATTCATCACTAAATTCTACTCCTGAAAATAATATTACACTATGTGTTAATTAGCTAGAATTTAAATAAAAATTTGAAAAAATTAAAGTTAAAAATAAATAAAGGTAAAAGGACATGGGGTGCTTGGCTGGCTCACTTGGCAGAAAATGAAACTCTTGATATCAGGGTTGTGAGTTAAAGCCCCATCTTGGATATAAAGATTACTTAAAAATAATAATTATGATAATAAAATAAAAGTAAAAGACCATATGATGAAATGAATATTATCCAGCCATAAAAAGGAATGAAGTATTAATACATTCTACAACATGAATGAACTATGAAAACATCTTACTAAGTGAAAGGAGCCAAATATAAAGGCCACATATTATATCATTTCATTCATAGGAAATATCCAGAACAGATAAATCCACAGAGGCAGAAAGTGCATGAGTGAGAGGAAACTGAGGTACACCAGTAAGACTACCAGCTTTTTTTTTTTTTTTTTTTTTTTTTGAGATAATGACAATGTTCTGGAATCAGAAGAGTGGTGATGGTTATACCACTTTATGAATATACTTTAAAAATTCACTGCATTGTACACTTTAGATGTATATATGATGTATAGCTCAACTTTTTAAAAACAAGGAAAAAACTGAATGGAACCACTCTGGACCTCCACTCCTTGGTTTGTGGGCTCACGTATTTGGCAATGAGGGAGATGTCACCATATACTGTCTGCTGATTTAAGTTAGTTATTCATCCCGTACAACAGCACCCTAATCCTGTAAGGTAATTTTCTTTTAGCTCATATAGTAATTGAGTTTTTAGCAGGCCCTTCTATCTGTTAAGCCAGATGTTGTTGGGGCTTATGGTAATGTGGGTAAATTCTGTGAGTGTAATTCCACTGCATTTCATCGTCCACTGTAAATATGTTCCTTGGTCTGAGGTGATTTGTATGGAACATGAATGAATGAGGCCTTCTGTTTAGTGCTGGTAGAAGCATTTGGGGTAGGAAAGGTAAAGCCATATCTGAAATATGTTTCTATGCCCAAGAGAACAAGTCCTTCCTCTCTCCATGATGGAAAGTGTCCAATGTATTGATTTACCTCCAAGTAGCTCATCAGTTCCTTGGAGAATGGTGTGCTCTGTCAGGGACTCAGCATGGCTTTGACTCACAGCAATGGGTACCTAGCAAGGGCAGAAGTGAGGAGAAATCCATGCAGAGAGCCTCCATCCCTGCTGCCATCTCACTTTATAAATGGGCCAATTAACCAAACAGCAGGGTGGCTGGTGAAAGAGGTTGACTGACCCACAGGACTGGATATACTGCCCATCTGATAATGAGAGCCTACTCTACAGTGGAGGCCCTCGGATGATACGGGCTGCAGATTTGTCACATTATGCACATTCTGAGAGGTCTTCCACATGATTTTTCTCCCAGACTTCCTTAACAACAATGTGTCAATCTTGTTGTAAGTTTCTGACCAGCAGGTCAATCCACTAGCCACTGTCCATGAATCAATTTTAGTATATGTGCTGCCGAAGCGAGCACCACTGTCCATGAATCAATATTGACTCATACATCAGAGTATCCATACACCTAAGTCCAAAGTTGATAACTAGATGCACAGGCTCCTTAGTCACTTTGGTTCTTGCTTAATAGGTTTATCAAACCAGATAGGGCATTGTGTACATGTGTTCTGATAATTATTTAATGCATATTTAGTCAGTTTATAGATGCTATAAAGGTGAGTGAACTAGTGCTTTGTCTCAACTCCAGATTTAATCACATCCAAGAATTGGCTCTTATAAAGGCTGTGGGCTGTCTCAGTATAAGTAACTCAAGAGCTACCTAAAGGAATTAATCTCTGTTCCTGGTGGCCATAGTGAAATTGGCTTTATCACTATCTTTTAGTATCATCTCTAAGTAGGCTATCAAATAGTTCTGGGTGGACTCAGCATACCTCACAAACCAGTTCATAAACCAGGACCTTACTTTCCTTTCGTTCACTCCTCATGCAGCCATATGTGTGTGCACAGAGGAAAGCAGAGAAGTAGAAAGCCGCAGGTATGACAGAACACTGGGGCAACTTGACTATGTTTTAATTATGCCTTAAGATCTGCTTGGATTAAAATGAATATGTTTTCACTTAACAATGAAATGCTGCTGCACCAATCCAATTATACACACACACACACACACACACATATATGTGTATATAGTTTTTAAAGATATATTTATTTGAAAGAGAGTGTGTGTGCACACATGCACAGGGGTGGGGGGCAGAGAGAGAATCTCTAGTAGACTTCCCACTGAGTGAGGAACCTGATGTGGGGCTCTATCCCAGGACTATGGGATCACTACCTGAGCTGAGGGCAGATGCTTAACCAACTGAGCTACGCAGGGCACTCCCCACCCCCAATTATATAGTTTTGTGAATCAGAGAGTACCCCATCATGATGGACAGTTCAGCTGCATAGTTAAATTGTGTCCTAAGAATAAGGCCCAGTAGTGATTGCAGATTTTTTTCAAATGGAGAATTCCTGTCAGGAAAACAGGGCATGATGCTAGGATTCTCCTTAAAAAAAAAACAGTTTTTTGAGAGGCTTCATACAGCATAGAAATTCCCTGTACCATTGGGCCCCCTGGGGCCTTCTGGCCTGAGGGGCAAGGCAGCTTGCACCACAGCCTGTGTGTGCTGTAAAGCCTTCTCTTGCTTGAGGCCACTATATAGCTGGAGTTATGTGAATTACTTTATAAATTACTTGGGGCAGCATATCCATATATGGTGTATGCTGCCCACAAACCCCGCAGAGGTTCTCCAAACACTGTGCCTCTTTCTTTGCAGTGCATGTTTTATTAAATCTCCTGGAATGCTTATTCTTTCTGTCAGGTCCAATCAGCATAATATCATCAAAGAATTGGACCCGTGTTCTACAGGATACCAAGATGACAAATTTCACTCCATAAAAGACAGGAAAATGCTCAAAGGCAGGTGTCTAAGCTACGAGCAGGTATATTCATTGTTATATGTTCACGTCATAGAGGTTGAAAGAATTATGGTCAGGAGGCCAGAGAACAGCCAGGTGCTGAGTCAGCCCGCAAGGGATCTCAGATAAGGCCTTAGACAGGCACTACCAGGGTCCTACTGATAACTCGCACAAACCTATGGGGATCCTAGTGACAGACAAATACACTTGTTAATACTGTACTATCCAAGAAGGGACATGTGGTCAAATAGCCACATGTAGCTATTTAACTTTAAATTAATTAAAATTAAATAAAATTAAAAAGTCAGTTTCTTAATAGACATAGGTAGCTAGCAGCTATATGGTTAGATCACAAAGATACAGAACTATGGGACAATGCTGCTACACGAAGTGCTTCTATTCCAAAGTAGGAGTAGCCGATGCTCTTTTTAACTAGCCAACATCTACACAGGTGAATGAACCAGTGCTCTCTCTCTGCTTTACATTTAATCATATCCAAGAATTTTTTCATAAAAGAATGGTCTATAGGATGTTGGAGTATACTAACCCAAAGGCTATATATAAGAGTTATTCTTTGGGGGGTAACTGGGGAGCTCAGTTGGTTAGGCATCCAACTCTTGGTCTCAGCTCAGGTCTTAATCTCAGGATCATGACTTCAAGCCTCACATAGGGTTCCATGGTGGGCATGGAGCCTACTTAAAGAAAAAAAAAAAAAAGGAGTTATTCTCAGGGAAAAGATGGTCCCTTCAATAAATGCTGCTAGGGAGACTGGACAGCTGCTTACAGAAGAACAAAACAGGACCACTTTCTTGTACCATACACAAAAATAAACTCAAAATGGATTAAAGATCGGAACAGAGATCTGAAACCATAAAACTTCTAGAAGAAAACACAGGCAATAATTTCTTTGACATCAGCCTTAGCAATACTTTTCTCAATATGTTTCTTCAGGCAACTTAAACAAAAGCAAAAATAAATGACTGAAACTACACCAAAATATAATACTTTTGCACAGCAAAGCAAACCATCAACAAAACTAAAAGGCAACCTATTGAATGGGAGATAATACTTGCAAATGATATGTCTGATAAAGGATTAATATCTAAAATATATAAATATAAAATATATAAAAAACTTAATCATCTGGGCTTTCTCACCCCTAAAACATGGCTATATTGACTTCAGAGTACTTGGAACACCAGGAAATTCACTGGGGGATTGTAAGAAGAATTTCCACAGTTGGAGGGAGACAGCATGACAGGAGTAAGGTACGTGGAAGTGAATTGGGCAAGAGAAAAACTGTCATGCCATAGAGGGGAGGGAGCCCTTTCTGTGGGAAGAGGAAGAAAGAGGGATTGAGAGAGTACAGTGTTGGGTTCACACAAGAAGAAAACCTCCCTGGACCATGGACTGGTGGAATAGGAATTGAGGGTCACAAGTGTTTTGCAAAAAGTGTGTGGTGCTCAAACTCTGAGGTTTTGGAAATGCACAACTTTTGCCTGAATGGAGTCTGTGGCATGCACTCTGGGGGAGAAGGAGGGCACAGGCCAGAGAATGCACAAAGTGATGTTGGGATGTCCTGGACTGGACTGGGAAAGAATGTCGCCCTTCCTGGACTACATTTGGAAGAAGGCATATTGCCTCTTCAAGGGCAAAACTCTGCAGGCATCAGCAAAAGTCTTCAACTGGCAGGGGACAGAGGTATATGCATACAATGGATAACCTGGTCACTGCTTTTTACAGTGCTACAACATAGATTCCATGCACTGCACAGGTGTGGACAGTTTTTCTGGGACAAAGGACACCAGACACAGCATGATGGGAAGGCTCTATTCCAGAGGAAAGAGTAGATCTGTGTGGTGCCAGGTCCTTTAAGACGTTTTGAACCCCAACTGTGTGCTAAAGATAAAATGCAGGAGAGCTGCAGCGCCAGGAGCACTGAGGGCCCTCAATTTTCTGTGAGGGCTTCCTAAACAGCTGGGGTTGTTACGGAGTGGGGGGGCACCATTTTACCCTCACCACCAACATGATCAGACTTCAGAGAACAAAAGAGCATCCCCCAGTGAAGGTGAGAGTCACTTATACCAAACATCATCCCCCTGTGCCTGGCAGGTGCATGTTTACTAGGGCAGGGCTGACTTTGACCCAGCACAGTGGGCCTATCCCCCAGGAGACCAGCACTGGCAGCACCCAGCATGCACCAAGTCTACTGACTAAAGAGTGCTTCAAAGTGTTACCTTCAGTTCTGGTGGAAATACGACCAGGCTGTATTTTTCTTTTTCTTTTTTCCCCTTGGAATCTGGCTTATAGTTTTTGTTTTGTTAGTTTTTTTTTTCATTTCCTTGTCTATTTTTTTTGGATTAAGATTCTTTTTTTCTTCTATTTTTCTTTTCTTTTTCTTTGGAATCAGGCTTATAGTTTTTTGATTAGTCTATTTGGTTTTTTGGTTCCTTTTCCTTCTCTCTCTCTCTCTCTCTCTTTTTTTTTTGATCAGTATTAGTTTTTCCTTTTCTTTCTTCTCCCCCAGGATTATTTTTATTTTTTTTAAAAAGAGTATTTATTTATTTATTTGACAGAGAGAGAGAGAGAGATCACAAGCAGGCAGAGAGGCAGGCAGAGAGAGATGGGGAAGCAGGCTCCCCACTGAGCAGAGAGCCTGGTGTGTGCTCAATCCCAGGACCCCGAGATCACAACCTGAACCAAAGGCAGAGGCTTAACCCACTGAGCCACCTAGGCGCCCCCCCAACCGGGATGATTTTAATAAATAAATCAAGGCACACAAAGTTAAAGGTCCAAATACTCCCCACTGCAAGCAAGGAGGAACTCTGCTGAGGCCTGACCAGTGTGGGAAAGAGAAGCCAAAACACAATAACAGAGTGCACACAGCATACACCAGAAACACTTCCTAAAGTGCCAGGCTCTGAACAGTGTATGACCCCTATTTTTTTTTTTTTTTAAAGATTTTATTTATTTATTTGACAGAGAGATCACAAGTAGGCAGAGAGGCAGGCAGAGAGAGAGAGAGGAGGAAGCAGGCTCTCTGCTGAGCAGAGAGCCCGATGCGGGACTCGATCCCAGGACCCTGAGATCATGACCTGAGCCGAAGGCAGTGGCTTAACCCACTGAGCCACCCAGGCGCCCGTGTATGACCCCTATTTTAATACAGCATTACCCTCAGGTGCAGGAAACATAACAAGCAAAAGACAGGAACTGAACCAAAATGACAAGATGGAGGAATTCTCCTGAATAGAAAGGTCAGGAAGAAATCACAGCCATGCACAAGCTTGAAACAAATATAAGCAATATATCTGAACAAGAATTTAGAACAATAATTTAGTAATCATAAGACCACGAGCTGGGGGGTGCCTGGGTGGCTCAGGGGGTTAAGCCTCTGCCTTCGGCTCAGGTCATGATCTCAGGGTCCTGGGATCGAGCCCCGCATCGGGCTCTCTGCTCAATGGGGAGCGTGCTTCCTCCTCTCTCTCTGCCTGTCTCTCTGCCTACTTATGATCTCTCTCTGTCAAATAAATAAATAAATAAAATCTTAAAAAAAAAAAAAGACCACGAGCTGGACTTGAAGAAAGTATAGAAGACACCAAAAAAACCCTTGCAGAGATAAAGGACCTAAAAACTAGTCAGGGTGGGGAAAAAAAAAAAAAAAAAACCCCAACCACAAAAACCTGCTGTAACTGGGATGCAAAACCAACTGGATATAATCACAAAGACTGAAGAAGCAGAGGAGAGAATAGGTAAAATTATGGAAAATAATGAAACTGAAAAGAAGAGGGAAAGAAAACTATTAGATCACAACGGTAGACTTAGGGAACTCAGTGATTCCATAAAGCAAAATAATCAAATAATCTCCGTATCAGGAGTCCCAGAAGAAGAAGAGCAGGAAAAAGGCAAAGATGGTTTATTTGAACAAATTATAGCTTAAAATTTCCCTAATCTGGGGAAGGAAACAAACATTCAAGTCCAAGAGGCACAGAGCACTCCCGTCGAAATCAACAAAAATAGGTCAATACCATGACATATCATGGAGAAACATGCAAAATATAAAGAGAGAGGATTCTAAAAGCAAATACAGACAAAGGTCCTTAATCTACAAGGGTAGACACATGACGCTAGCACCAGACCTGTCCACTGAAACTTGGCAGGCCAGAAAGGAGTGGAAAGAAATACTCAATGTGCTAAATGGGAAAAACATGCAGCCAAGAATACTTCATCCAGCAAGGCTGTCATTCAGAATAGAAAGAGAGTTAAAGAAACAAAAACTACAGGAATTCATGAACTCTAAACTAGTTCTGCAAGGAATATTAAAGGGGATGTATTGAGCAGGAGAGACCAAAATTAACAAAGACTAGAAAGAAAGAGACAATCTACAGGAACAGTCACTTTACAGATCATACTATAACACTAAATGTCGCTCTCGACCCGCAAGAACGACCCGCAGACGAGGTTGAGTGGCAAACTTCTTTATTGACAATCTTGAGTCGGGAACCCCGCACCACAATTTTAGCCCCTTATTATAGTTAACAATAGTTAGAGATGCCCAATCACCACATCACACAATACACCTAAGCATCAATCAGACATACTACCTATGACCTTATCCGTGAGCATGTGAGATGCTCGTGGGCGCCTACGTGACTCTATTGTTCTACAGATCTTGTGCCTTTCCCATGACTCCTGGTTAATCATGTACCTCTCTCATGACTCCTGGCATTGATTGTACGTCACCCATGAGCGCACCCATATTCTTTGGGTTAAACATTCACAGCCCTTCCTCCTCAGGCATATCCGTCTACGTGACTCCTAGCTCCTGCTGCATGGCTCTCCACAGCTCCCCCTTTTTTATTATTTATATGGCAGGGATCGTGCCTGTCTTAGGTTGCCAATCCTCAGCACACATGCTTACCCGTCATCAGGTACTCCCCCCAGATCGAGGAGCCCCTGTCTTAGGTTGCTATGGTGAGGGATCAGTCTTACCCGTCTTTGGCTACCGATCCAGCATACTAAACCATACTTGGGGGGAGGTACTGGCCTCCAGAGCCATCATAATGAGCGTCTGAGTCAGAACCGTCAAGGCTCTAATGTCTGTCTGGCTTGAGGAGGAAGCCTGCATAATCTGTTCAGCCAATATTGGAGTCAAGGAGTAACTTGGTGGCGACTAAGACCGTTCCTTGAGCTTGCCGCGATTGGCCATCTGCTGGTTACGTACGATGGCTCTCACCTTATAAACTTCTGCAAGTAGTATCTTAGCCGCACAGGGCAAAAGGCACATGAAAAAAATAACGACTACTAGCACACCTATAATAGATCCCACAACATACCATACATGCGTCAGGGAAGGAAAGTGAGAAAACAAAGAGCTTACAAAGTTTTTAGCAAGCTGAGCAACAGTTTGCCCAATATAAAGAGCCCTGGATTGCCAACACGTGTTGCATTAAAATAAGCGTCAGTAACAAACATGAGTTAGGGTGAGAAGATTGCACTCTATGCTGAGCCATTTGAAGAAGGGCTTGAAGCTGGGCAGTCTCTTGTCTCAACCACAGTTGAACTGGCTCCGCCTTCATGGGAACAGGCTGCAGGACAGTCATCGTCGCTATCATCACCATCACCAGCACCCTCCACAGGTTCCACGGCCACCAGCCTGGTGAGGCGTTCCGGCACCCAGAGTGGAGCAGGCGCATCCTGTGGGAAAACACAAAGGGAACCTCGGTGCCACCCAAGCACCGGGTTGGGTTTGGATAATTGGCCTTGCAAGTCTCTTGCCCCTTTCAGAGTCTTTTAAGCCCTGAGGGCCGCCGTGGCTATCTGTTAATACACCGCAGGGGGGTATGTACTCTGCACTTGGGCCCCGAGATATGGCCCCGTGCCTGTCAGCATTTCCAAATTCCATTGCGGGTTACCTGCGGCTGCATTTCTCCGTGCTGTGTCCAGACAATTGTCCTGATTTTGGATTTTCCATTCTAGATATTGTCCTCCACTTAATACCGCCCTGGCCAAGTTGGCCCAATCCTCGGGAGCGAGGTAGAGTGCTCCCAGCGACTCCACAAGGGAGACCATAAAGGCTGCCTGGGGCCCATAGCCGCTAACTGCCTCCTTCAGCTGCTTTACAAACTTAAAATCTAGTGGCTGGTGGTACCTCTGCTGATTCTGATCTTCTAACACTGGAAAAAAGCCTTTTCCCGGGCTAAGGACCTCTCTCCAATTTTCCGCGGCGCAGCCCGAACAATAGCACGTCTTGGTGCAGCTGGGCTTATAAGGCGGGGGCCACTCATGGGGTGGCGCCGTGGGGCTAGAATGAGGAAGCGGTGCATGGTCTACCTTCGCTGCTGATTGCGGTACAGCTGAAGGTTTCGCCCCTGTAGGTAAGCTTGAAACCTTTTGGTTCTTTTTCTCCTTCCCCTTTTCTAAGCCTAGTGTCTCCTCATCTGAAAACCCTTCGGAACTCTCACTGTCAACATCGGAACCCCGGGAGGATCCCTTGTGCGATTCCTCCTTTAACTGTTCTAAAATCTCCCCTCCTTGCTGCACTACCTGTTTTAGCCGTTCCCGGGATGACTGTAAACATACCTTCACAAGGGACCACACGGCAAAGGTTCCGGCAGTGACAGTGGAGCTTTGTCTTAAATCCTCCCCCAGATGTTCCCATTGAGGCACATTCAAGAGTCCTTCTTCTATAAACCAGGGGGCAATCTCGCCGGCCTCTTTTAAGAAGGCACGAGTAGTCTTAGACTTTAAAGGAGTGCCATTGGCTTTCAAAATATCTCTCAATGGACCTTCCATTCTATATCTGGCTAATTCGTTTCCCATTCCGGAAACTTTCTCCCCTCTGAGGAACTTAAAACTTTAGTCCTTTAGGATCGTCCCCAGAGAATTTTCCCCCGACTAAAGACAGGAAATAGGCATGCACTTTCCTTATCGTTGCTCTTACCCCAATCCTCGGTCCACGTCCAGAGTCGCGGTTCCCGGGTTTCGGCACCAGATGTCGCTCTCGACCCGCAAGAACGACCCGCAGACGAGGTTGAGTGGCAAACTTCTTTATTGACAATCTTGAGTCGGGAACCCCGCACCACAATTTTAGCCCCTTATTATAGTTAACAATAGTTAGAGATGCCCAATCACCACATCACACAATACACCTAAGCATCAATCAGA
Organism: Mustela erminea; assembly: GCF_009829155.1. NCBI lineage: Eukaryota > Metazoa > Chordata > Mammalia > Carnivora > Mustelidae > Mustela > Mustela erminea. The sequence continues at coordinate 73,007,672 of NC_045619.1, read as the reverse complement.
CATACTACCTATGACCTTATCCGTGAGCATGTGAGATGCTCGTGGGCGCCTACGTGACTCTATTGTTCTACAGATCTTGTGCCTTTCCCATGACTCCTGGTTAATCATGTACCTCTCTCATGACTCCTGGCATTGATTGTACGTCACCCATGAGCGCACCCATATTCTTTGGGTTAAACATTCACAGCCCTTCCTCCTCAGGCATATCCGTCTACGTGACTCCTAGCTCCTGCTGCATGGCTCTCCACAACTAAATTCATCCTTCAATATTTACTCTGAAAGTAAATAGACTAAATGCTCCAATCAAAAGACACAGGGTATGTTTGGATAAAAAACAAGACCTATCTATATGCTGCTTACAAGAGACTCATTTTAGACCCCCAAACATCTCCAGATTAAAAGTAGAGGGTGGAGAACAATTTATCATGCTAATGGACATTAAAAGAAAGCTGGAGTAGCCATCCTTGTATCAAACCAGATTATCAACAAAAACTGTAATAAGAGATGAAGACAGACACTATATTATAATAAAGGAGTCTATCCAAGAAGAAGATTTAACAACTATATATACGTTTATACCCCTAACTTGGGAGCAGCCAAATATATAAACCAATTAATAACAAACTTAATAATAATTATTATTGATAAAAATACAGTAATAATACAGTAATAGTAGGGGATTTTAACACTCCACTCACAGAAATGGACAGATCATCTCAGCAGAAGATCAACAAGGAAACAAGGGCTTTGAATGACACACTACACCAGAGGGACCTACCAGGTATATTTGTAACACTTTATCCTAAAGCAGCAGAATACACCTTCTTTTCAAGTACACATGGGACATTCTCCAGAACAGATCATATACTGGGTCACAAAAGAGGCCTCAACAGTACAAAAAGATTGAAATCATACTATACATAGTTTCAGACCACAGTGCTATGTAACTTCAACCACAAGAATGAATTTGGGGAGACCACAAGTACATGGAGGTTAAAGAATGAATAGGCTAACCAGGAATTAAAGAAGAAATAAAATATACATGGAAGCAAATGAAAATGAAAACACAATAGTCCAAAACTCTGGGATGCAGCAAAGGAGGTCCTAAAAGGGAAGTATATAGCAATACAGGCTTTCCTTGAGAAGGAAGAAAAGTCTCAAACAACCTAATCTTACATCTGAGCTGGAAAAAGAACAGCAAATAAAGCCTAAATCCAGCAGGAGATTAGATGATACAGAAATGATATAGAAATTAAATAAAACAGAACACATTAACAAAACTAGGAGCTGGTTCTTTGAAAGAATTAACAAAATCTATAAAACCCTAGCCAGACTTATCAAAAAGAAAAAAGGATCCAAATAAGTAAAATCATGAATGAAAGAGGAAAGATCACAACCAACTCCACAGAAAAACAAACAATTATAAGAGAATATTATGAGCAATTGTATGCCAACAAATAAGGCAAACTGGCAGAAATGGATCATTCCTAGAAACCTATAAACTATCAAAACTGAAACAGGAAGAACTAGAAAGTCTGAATAGACCCATAACCAGCAAATAAATTGAATCAATAATAAAAAATCTCCATATCAGAAATATGAAAGTAATGATGTTTGGGAAAATGGTGCCCTGAGAATGACTCCATTCCTCTCTAGAAGCTATGCTGAGTTGACTCAGCTGCTACGTGGTGTGTATTAATTTTTTAAGACTGTTGCCTTGAAGGCTGGCCTTCAGGTAAAAGCTCCATGGAAACTGGCCATGTGCTTAAAGTAATCAATTCCTGCTCAGCCTAAAGACTTCCAACTCCCTACTCACACAGGCAAGGCAGGCCTCTCTACACACTCAGTGGCACAATCCAGAAACAAGATTACCCCCTCTTGTTCTCCCTTATACAATCCAGCAACAAGTTCCATTGGCTCTTCCTCTAAAATATAGATCCAAACTGTTTAGTACATTTTATATTCTAGTGCTCAATACATATACATAAGGCTAACAGCTACCATATTGGACAGCAAGTCTTGTTGTTTACTTTCTGGTTACCTATATTTACGGCATGTTTACTAGGATTCTAAAACTATCAAAATGCTATCAACTTGCATCATTCTTAACCTTCCCTTGCAATGCTTTCCTAAAGGTGTATTCACACCCTTCTCAAGGCACTTTCCTGATCTCGGAGCATAATAATCTGATCATCAGTCTCAAGCTTTCTTCAGTATTTAAGAGGCTTGAGTTCTGATGGCCTGATGGTCGTTTTGATGTGACAGTCTTCACTTAAGTATACAGTATCACTGCAATCCTGATTCATATTCCATAATCTCTGCTCTGCAGTCTAAGTTAAGATAGTAAGAGTTTCAAAACTTTTCCAAGTTCTATTTTTATATATCTAGAATTGGAAGAAAATGAACCTTGACTGTGTTCCTTTAAATATGGAAATAGTAACAGGAAATCAATATTACTTATGGTTCTATTATAATAACACATTACTTATGTTTCTTTCTCTGGACCCTTCTCTTGAATAGAAACTCAAATGAAAATTAGTTGGTAAGACCAGTAGTTGGTTTTGGCCACTTTCATCTAGATAATAGATGGGCAAGAGAAGGCATTAACCTGGATTACGGTAAGGTAATAAAAGGCATCCCAAAGTCAGTAAGAAAACTTCTATAGTAATTGTTTTTTCTCTCTCATTTCATCTCCCCAAACATTTATGCCTCATATGAGTACTGACTGGTATTTGCACACTTGCATCTTTTCTAGATTGGAGATTCCTAATAAAATAACTTGTTTTACTTGTGTTTGCAGCTTCTATAATAGTACCATAGTTGCCACAAAGCTTCATACAGTATGGGTACTTACTATTTGCAAATTTATCTCCATCTCCAGGAAATAAGATACATGTAACATGCTAGTCAGCATTACCATTTAGTTGGATTTTCCACTGCATTTTTTCCTTTAAAATTGGTTTAATTGATGTGTTCTTTCCCTGGTCATTTTTTAGATGAAGCTCCCCTGATTTGATTTTCACTCTTGCATCTCACTTCTATTTTCAATTCCCTTCTTCCTGAAGGAAATTCATTGGTCTTTATTTCATTGAGGTTGTCTTTCGTTGTATCATGCATAAGGGAATATTTTACATAATAGTGCCCTGAACCTCAAACACCTGAAAGACTGATTTTTTTTACAGATTTTATTTATTTGGCAGAGATCACAAGTAGGCAGAGAGGCAGGCAGACAAGAGAGGAGGAAGCAGCCTCCCTGTTAAGCAGAAAGCCCAGACTCTGGGATCATGACTTGAGCTGAAGGCAGAGGCTTTTTTAACCCACTGAGACACCCAGGCGCCCCAAGATTGATTTTTTTTTTTACTAATTTTATTATTACTATTTTTTTAAGAAGACTCCATGCTCAGCATGAAGCCCAAAGTGGGGCTTGAAATCGCAACACTGACAAGACCTGAGCTAAGATCAGAGTTGGGTACTTTATAGACTGAACCTGTCAGTTTTCCCTATTTTTAAATTTTTTAAAAATTTTCATAGTCTATGCAGGCTTCTCTCAATCTTGTACTAAAATTACTCTTTGAAATTCATTATTAGAAAATAATATTAATTGGTACCTGTAAGGTTCTAGCCTGAAATTGTAAAAGCCACACCTAACACGAAAACATTAAAGAATGACAGCAACCAATTCAACACTGTTAACCACTTATATGTAACTCTAAATGCTTTATACTATTTAAGAAAAGCTCTTGAAAGTTAATGTTGACTTTTCAGCAATGATGCAAGACTGAATATATTCATCTAATTGTGCTTGTTCCTCAATCACCACTGTAAACACTCTTTTAAAATTGTGGAATTGAGATATTCAATCGGTATTTGTTCCACTAAATTCAAACATCTTAAGTGTTTCATTTAAAAGTAAACCCATTGCATAGTTACATAAATATCATTTTAATGAAAAATAATATGTATCAAAAACAAAAAATCCATGAGAAGTCTACCATTTTTTTCATTCTTGCAAATCTCTTTAAGGTCTGACTTCATCGAACTCAGTTGAATCTCTTATCTACTTTTGCATTCAGCCTGTTGTTGACCTATGCCTTAGTTCGAGTATATCAAGAAAATCCCATCTCACACATATAAATGGCTTTTTATGTGGAGAAGAGTGCTCCTTATCTTTTCCAGATAACATATATTCAATACTGCACCAAAATCTGACAGTTGATTCCTAAAAGGTTAGTTGCAACATGAAAGCTTGATGATCTTTTTGCATTCTATTAAAATCCATTGGTTTACCTGGCATTCCCAGTAGATCTCTCATCAACTTGCGTTGGTCTTTAGAAAATGCTGGTTCACCAAGTTATGCAGATCATCCAAATACTGACACACGTTAGCATACATCAAAAATAATTACATTCAGGGGCGCCTGGGTGGCTCGGTGGGTTAAGCCGCTGCCTTCGGCTCAGGGTCCTGGGATTGAGCCCCGCATCGGGCTCTCTGCTCAGCAGGGAGCCTGCTTCCTTCTCTCTCTGCCTGCCTCTCTACTTGTGATCTCTCTCTCTGTCAAATAAATAAATAAATAAATAAAATCTTTAAAAAAAAAAAATTACATTCAGGGGCACCTGGCTGGCTGTTGGTAGAGCATATGACTCTCGATTTCAGGGATTGAGTTTAGGCTCCGTAAGTATTTTTAATTACATTCATTAGTATTTCCGTGGAACTCATCAGAGATCTAGTAGTAGGATGCTATCAAACCTGGTCTCAGCACGTTTTTTTTAGGAAGCTCAAGTTTTATCATTGACAGCAAATATTTTAATTTTCCTTGAAATGTCAGGATGACATAGTTGAGAAAAATGTCAATGATTTCTTCAAGTAAAAATAATGTCCCACCAGACCAGTTCAATTTACAAGCCTAAATTACATTTTTCCTCAATGGCCAGTGTACCATTATAGCTTGTACATCTCTGCTTCAAATTCTTCTGAAATGCATTTTCATCACTTAGGATATTTAAAAGATGTATACTCAAGGGTTGAGACTTAATATTAACAACTTTAATTTTATCAGACATTAAAACTTCAAAAAAAAAAAATCCTGAGAATTTCCAGCACTAACAAATACAATGATGAATATAATGACTACCACAGTTTGAAGACATTGCCTTGACTGGTGCTATGGTGCCGGCAGTTTTCCCAACCATTGCTTTTTTAACTGAATCTTTTATTGATAGGAAACCATCAAAGAGGCAAGATAAGCACAGATGCTTATTATGTTATGAGAAGCCCAGTCTTCTGAAGTCTTCAGAATACAGTTCTTAGACTTGTAATAAAATGCACATAAAAGTTACTATCCTAAGGGTCAATAGTGTTAAGAATAGCCACACAATAGCAAAACTGTAACTATACTCTCACTGAACTCCCCATTTCTCCCTAGTCCCAGAAATGTATTTTTTAAATTAATAGGAACTGTACATGTAGCACTGAGATTTTATGAAAATAATCTACACTTTTCTAGTAGCCATAAAGTGAAAGCCAAAAACATTTTGCTTTCCATGCTTTCTTGCCATTTCCTGACCCTAGAAAAATGTTTGCTCTTCTTCTGAATGTAACCTGAAAATATTTACTCCTGACAGCTTAACTAAAATTTCTCCTTTTTTAAAACACCCTTCTAAGATGTGCATTGTTGTGAGGGTAGAAAATCAAACACAAACCATTATAATTTCATACATATATATTTTAAAAATAAATGTTTATTTCAAGTATGAAAAGTAATGTTTAAACATTATCCAAAAATTATGTCCAGCTTAACAAGTACAAAACAAGACTTCTGACAAAGTTTACAATTAGGTATAAAATACTTAAGAATATACTCTGACATTCACAGTGAGCATTTTAAAAAAATAAGTATTGCTAATAAGCTTTAGAAATAAAAACATATTTACAGTCCCAGCTAAAATAAACAAGTACTTAACTGAGAACAGCCCTCCCTCAGGATGGATAATTAGCATTTCAAAATAAACAATGGTAAACTTTGTTCAATAATGTCAAAATTCAATACCTTGCAGTTTCCCTGAAAAATACCATCTATTTCTTATGCCTGGTACCCACAGGTAAGGTCCTCAAGCTGTTTTAATTAAGTAATTTCAATGATATACATAACTTAAGTGGTAACCAAACTCTCTTGAGAGATTTTATCATGGTAATTCTGAACATTTCCAGCAAAATACCCTGAACAAAAAATGGCAAAAAATTACCCTCAAAATTATTTTAAAGGACTGCTACCAAGGCTTCTGCTTCTCTTCTCCATATACATCTTTTTGTAGGTTTGAAACATTGCTTTTGAATCTTTTACTGGATTTTGTAGTGTCTCAAATCCATCTGCACTGAAGGTTCTCTTGGAGAGTCTCGAATTAGCCAAAACATTATCTAAGGAAACAGAAATTTTATTTATTACTATTAGTGACCAATATATAATTAAAACGAAGAGGAAAACCTGCATTCTTCTTTGGGATAAAATATCACTAACAAAGAGTATGATAAACTGGCTTTTTGGGCAACCTTCTCCGGTCCCCTCTCTCTGCAGAAGCTCTGTACTGTATCATTCAATATACTTTGCTGCCCAAACAAACAAAAACTATGGATTTTTACCTACAGAATGATAAATTATGCACAAAGGGGATCTTGCCTCTCTGGTGGGGACTATTTTCTACTCTCATCCCATCTTCACAAGCCCAGGGCTATTCTGTTCTACTATCATTTGCACAAAATGTGTGACCTTTTAAACCACTATCTCAACTATCATAAAAAGCATGAACACGAGCCAGTTTCAACCAGTGAATGGGAAAGACAGTATTCTGGCCTTGCTACACTTTACAAGTCTGTCATTTTTCTGTTTTGTTAGACCATCTCAGCATTGCATTAGCTCATTATCTTTTTGATGGGTTCAGTTTTTCCTAATTCTTGAATTTCTAGATGTTCCTCTTATTTCTCAGTCTCCATTCCCTCTATACAGAATTCCCACGGTTTTCATTCCTGCTCTAAAAAGTCCATTCCTGGGGCGCCTGGGTGGCTCAGTGGGTTAAAGCCTCTGCTTTCGGCTCAGGTCATGGTCTCAGGGTCCTGGGATCGAGCCCCACATCGGGCTCTCTGCTCAGCAGGGAGCCTGCTTCTTCTTCTCTCTCTCTCTGCCTGCCTCTGCCTACTTGTGATCTCTGTCAGTCAAATAAGTAAATAAAATCTTTAAAAAAAAAAAAAAAAGTCCGTTCCTACTCTAGAAAGCCCAATCTTTTCTAGAATACAGTACAATTTTACCTTTTTCTGATGCTCTAGTTCTTTTGGTTCTTTACATGATTCAAAATTCTTATATGTTCTCAATAGCTTTATGATGTCAGTAATACTGATACCCAAGATGTGTCCCTAAATCATTTCCACTGGATTCTCTCAGCTCCTCTTCTCTGAACCTTATCCTGACTTGAGTTTCACAACCTGCTCCATCTACACTCCAATCTTTGCTACCAAATTTAGATGTACAATTATCTAAAAAGTTTCTTGGCATCTATTTGGGAGTTCATGACAATTTTTTTTTTATCTTTCTTCACATTGGTTCATAGTGTCCACATCTTCATCTTGGTATTTGTTCTTTCACACTTTCCCTGAATCTGATCCAGCTTTTTTGAATTACAGGTGCATTTTATTTGCCTTTACTTTTTAACTGAAATTAAATTGACATACAGTATTATATTAGTTTCAGGTACAACCTGGTGATTTGATCTTACACTTTTGACAGAGCTGTGACTTGTACCTTGGCTTTTCTCTACCGTTTCAGATCTCCTTGAGCTTGTCCGCCAGTCTTTATTTTTTTTTTTCATCATGACTCTGGGTATTGTTTATTCTACTTCAGTTTATTGCTCATCCTATCTGTGGATATCTTTTCTAGTCAATCTGTGCAGGCATCTGTGTTTTCAGGTTCAGATTTCAATCAAGCCTCTCACTTAATCTACAAGGTAATATCTCTATTTCCAAGGATCTTTCTTGCCCAATCTCCATGCCCACTTTCATTTTCTCATTTTTAAATTCCTGTGTTCCAACTCTGAAAGTGTTTTCTACTCTCAGGACTCTTAAAATTCATTTTCCCCCTTTTCAGCTGTTTTCCTATTCTGATTAAATGTGCATTTTTTCCTTCTTTGAGTCTTCAATTCTACTCAGTGTTTACCTATATGCACCTTTAATGTATAGATGCAATTTCTAAAAATTGTATTTAAGCTCTCTCAATTTTGTCAAACTTCCTCTCCTTTAAGAAATGTGCTTCTTCCAGGGGGAGGGAGGTAGGGCGAGGGTGGTGGGGTTATAGACATTAGGGAGGGTATGTGTTATGGTGAGTGCTGTGAAGTCTCAGCACTCACCTGAGAGATTCAGAAACCTGGCGATTCACAGACCTGTACCCCTGGGGCTAATAATGTTTATAAAAAAATAAAAAAAATTATAAAAAAATAATTAAGATGAGAGGAAAAAAAAAATGTGCTTCTAATTGTTGCTTATGGGGAAATTCTGCTTCCCTCCGTCTTCAAGGAATTCTAAACCCCTGTCTCTGCATATTCAATTAACCAAAACAAAGCTAAAACTCCTGAACCCTAGCTTCTAATTCTCAGTGCAAAACCCTAAAAACCAAGCACATTCATTCCACTACTTAAAATCAGATACTGAAAGTTCTGGTTTTTCTGGTTGATCCTCAGCCCAAATCCCTTCCCTGCAAAAATAAATTTTAACTAGTAGGCTCAGTCTTATCAAAATAATTCAGATTCCACACTTAATTAACTTTGAAAAGGGACCAATTTCAAGTGCCCACTCAGTTACTAGTCATGGAATTTCAGTCCAATGATCTAACCTTCCACTGATAAAATGGGGACACCCTATCTGGATTTGAGAATTAAATGGATTAACTTATAAATCACCCAACCCAGGGGCTGGCAAACAATGACATGGCCTGTAGGCCAAGCCCAGCCTCTAGCCCAGTATGGTTGAAACACAGCCCATACTCTTTCACTTATTATTTTACTGCCATTTTCTCACTAGTGTCAGAGACGAGTATTTAGGAGACCTTATGGTCTGCAAAACCTAGTATTTACTATCTAGTCCTACAGGAAAAAAAGTATGCCAACCTCTTAACTCATGATAAGAAACATCTTTTTATTAACGGGTAACCTCTTCCTTCTCTACAGTAGGACAGAAACGATGGAAGGGGCGCCTGGGTGGCTCAGCTGTTAAGCATCTGCCTTCCGCTCAGGTTATGATCTCAGGCTCCTGGGATCGAGCCACATATAGGGCTCCCTGCTCAGCAGGGGGCCTGCTTCTCCCTCTTCCACTCCCCCTGCTTGTGTTTCCTCTCTTGCTGTGTCTGTCAAACAAAATCTAAAAAAAAGAAAACCAAAAAACAAAAAGGAAGGGAAAATATCTTCCTATTATTCACACAAATATTTAATCACTAAAAATATGGATAAAAAACGAATGTCACAAGTTTCATAACTATAATCCAGCTTCTACATAACCAAGTGCCCAATAAACAAAATAAAAATTTATATAGATGATGATTTTACCTATTTCTTGGCTGGCTTCTGGCATCCTTTTCTCCTCAGTTACACCTCTTAACCAGTCTTCTTTAGTACTTTTTATTCCTGAAACTAAATATTCATTTTCAGATCTCTAGAAATTGCTATTCATCTTTTAATACTATATTGAAGGAAAATCATGTAAGCATAAAACAGAGATTAAAAGGTATAATATATTCACATATAATCCAAGTCTGAAAGAAGCCTGAAAAAAATGCTCTCTTCCATTTCAAGTGCCTGAGTATCACGTAAATGGAAAAGAAATTGCTTCAAAAGTTTATCTTCACTATGGAATTGTATTTCTCCCTCTTAGGCTGAACATCAACCAATCTCAAGGTACTTAAGGGTTCATGAGACAGAAAAGTCACTCCCATTGCCCCCACCCACTTTTAATGTTCTTGTTACACGTGCCTCAGTTCCCAAAGATCTACTTACATAGCCAAGTGAAATCACCAATACTTTACAAACTGAATTTTATACTGATTTTTATCATACATCCCTATCTCCTTTCAAGAAAAGATACCTTGTATTTATATCGTCATTTTATGTGCCCCAACAGATACCATCTAAACATCACGGGAGAAATTAAGGTTGTCATTCAAATCATTTACTTCTCCAATCTGAATTTCTAAGCACAATGTTTTATATGTAATATCCACAACCCCTAAATGTTTCCTTACTATCATAAAAAATTAGTCCTGTTTTCTCCTTCCTGACACTACACTGAAAGTTCTATTACTCAGCAGCTAACTGACAGTCATGCTTAACGTTCTGGCTTTGGTAACTTAATACTGGACAATACTACTTCCACAGTCCTCCCATTTCAAGATTTTAAGAAAAGACTACATAGTTGCACTTTTTTGTGGTAACACAGTCACCAACTACTTTAAAGTCGATAGTAAGTTGTGCCATTTCCCTATGTATGAGAAGTTTTCACTAATATGTAACAATTATCTCCTCATATTTAGACAGACAAAATCTTCAAGTTCACAGGGCTTTGAAATTCCAAGCCCAAATGACAATCAACAGAATACTTGAAATAGTATGTTAACATTTTTCTAACTTAGCGCAAAAACCATTTTTCGTAATATAGGCTTCTTGGTGCAAAAGGAAATTTTGTATTTGGCAAACTTCCAATTTTATATACCTCTGAAGTACAAATTGAGGACAATTTACAGTAAGGGGGAGATAAATACTGCCCAAATGATCCACTGATTTACAAAAACAAATACCAAGCAACAGCAAATTCATTTAAGTCTTTTCGAGCTACCCATGTGGCTTAAGTAGTGCTAACCTACTTTTTCACCTATAATGCCTGACAATGTTCCAGACACGATGAAGAAAATCATACTAGACCTTGCACAGGTGCTTGCTCCTTCCTAGGACAAGGCTGCAGATCCTTCCAGTCATGAACAGAATTTGTATTCTTCATCAGTCCATCTGGACATAATTTAAATTCCAGCATGTTTCGTTTTTCTGTGGCAGGTAAGAGGCTCTGAGGTTTATTTTCCAGTCTCTTCTCTTTATGAAGCTTCCTGGGTGAACTCTCTAATTTTGTGAGACAAATGCTCTCACGCTCAGTACATTTAAATGCAACTCTGTTCAGATACAGTTTCCTTTGATCCTTCGACTGGGGAGACATTTGACTGAATTCCACTTCACTGTTTATGTTGCCTGAAGTTTTGTCTAACTTGGTTTTATCAATCCACATTTTATCAGGTTGCTTTCCACCAACTATACCCTTAACACTTCTTGAAACGTATGTTTTAGATTCCTCAGAATGGTGAATCTTGAGGCTTTTACCATGGCTTGAATGAATATTTAAGGATTCTTTAGAAGCCTGTACACTGCTGTTAGGTCTCTCATTTGATTTCCCACAACTCCCAACCTGCATGGGAAGTTTACTGGACTTCATGTATTGAGAATCACATGGTACATTTCTCACATAGCTTTTCTTTGATGCACTGCTACCCACTGCTTCTTTGTGCTTCTGCCTTTGCAAATACTCCTTTGATGTTAGAACTCTACTAATTTTAGATGAACTATCCTTAGGAACTGAGGACTTAACATGTGATACTGCTTTTTCTTTAACCCTAGCTCTTTCATTTGTAACTGACAAAAAATTACATAATTTAAAGGTACTATCTCCCATACTTTTATTCTGCTCCCGTTCATATTTCTTCTTCTTCTTTATCTTTGAATCAAGTATGCTCCCATCATCTAACTTCCTTTTTTCCAAAACTTTTTGTCTTAAGCCACCTTTCAATTTTATTTTCTCTGGGGATAGTGACTGTACCAAAGAACCACTCTTCATACGTAGATCTTTATTTTTACTTGTCAAAAACCCTGCCTTTGGTTTTAGTGGACGTAAGTTTTGTGCCATGAGCTTCTGTTGCAGGCTCTCTTGAGAAAATTTTGTCATTTTATTACTGGTATTAAAAGTTACCTCATGAAACTGCAATTTTCTTTTTCTTTTGTGACTTTGCATGGAATCTAGTTTTTTATCACCTTTAGATAAAAACTGACCTGATACTTCTTGTGTCTTCACTGACTTATGTTTTGTTTTAGGCATATCATTTCTATTTTTGCCTTGCTCTATTTCAGAAGAATGTTTTTTTGTATCTGGAGAAGTCGAAGGAATTTCCGGACTGTTATTTAGAGAACTATTACACCCAACAGGTACATTTCTATCAGAAGTTCTTTCTTCTTGTTCACAACTGTTAATCTTTGAAGGAGAACACTGATTTTCCCCTTCTTCTTTTGAAATTGAATTGTTGATGGAACTACACTGACACTGGGGTACTCCTTCATAAACCATAGACAGCCACCCCAATGCACAGCAACCGACATCATCTTTCTCTGAATCTAAGGTATCCTCGGTCTTTCCATCTGTATCTGCTTGTGGCTCACACTGGCTGCTCCCTTTTTTTATAGGTTGTTCTTTCTGATGTTCCATCAACTTGTCTACCTCACAGAGTTGATCATCATGTTCAGGAAATAATTCTCTCATTTGCTCTGAGTTTAATATTATAATTTGTATTTGGTCTGCTGAGTCCTTAGAGTCGCAACCAGTTTTATCACAAGTTTGATCTTTCAAGATTTGGTTTGTTATTTGCTGGGTCACAGAACCTTCATGTGTGTTCACAGCTTCAATACCATAGGGAAATTCTTTTAAGAGTTCTGATAGCTGATCATGTAGGTATAAGACAGATGCTTTATCACTGAGAATCTCACTTCCTGGAGGATCTTGAGCAGTGTAACTGCCAGACATGTCAACTTCCTGAGGACAACTATCCTGCTGAATAGCTGACAATGAACACATATCATTAGCTGTGCTTTCTTTTTTAGTGATATGGTCCATGTTATTCTCCTCTAGAATTCCACTATCCACTTTAACATACTCTGAAGATGACTCTTGAGGTTGCAGAGATTCTGCCTCATCAGTTATTTTACATGAAACATCTGTGCACTGTGAAAAATTATCATTTTGAAAACGAAAGTCTTTATTTTCAGTGAGGCTGTCTATTTGTTCTTTTTGTTGTTCTTTGGTAATCACTTGAGTAGGTAGAGATTTCTGTGGCTCAACCCTTTCCAAAGGAGGCATGTTAAATATCTTTGCTATTTGGGAATTGTAAGATGTATCACCTTCAACAAGAGAACAAATATTGTCAATATGTAACATATCACCACTAACAGTATCAGTGTTCCTTGACTTGTATGAGGCTTGCTGTTCACTCACAGAACAGTGGGTATCTGGTTCTAACTTGATACGCTTCTCTTGATTGCTTTTAGGTGTGTCTTCTGAATTAGTTGACTCACTTTGCTCTTCCTTCTGAATTGGTGAGAACATCTTTGTGTCTGTTGAGGTACCAGCAACTGGTTCATTAAGATTAGCTTTCAAAGCAGCAGTAACACTTGTATTTTCTGCCAGCTGATTTTGTAAGCTACAAACACTGCCTTCCTTAATAACTGGATACAGTGTTTCAGGTACAGCTTCAGGTGTTATTCCTTTGGCAGACAATGTTTTGACATCTGAAAGAATTAAGGGAGACACCACAGCAACCTGAAGTTCTGTTCCCTTTGTAACAGCTGCACTGGAAGACTCGTAATTCTGTACTACTGTTGACAAAGTTGTTTCTTGTGAGGTGTATACCTTCTTATGAGAATTTCCTATAACTGAAAATGGACTCTTATCACAGGTTTCCACAGGCTTTGAAACTCCAACTGCTGTTCTGTTTTTTGTCTCATTATACTGTTTTTCCTCTGTAGATTCTGAAGGCTTTTTCCACAGAGAAAGACAGGTTGCTAGCAATTCCACAGAAAAGCGTTTGTCACTGTCAGAAGGCATTCCACTTGAGGATTTATGCTCGAGGAAAAAGGAGTTGTCTAAAACCCTGGCATTTAGATTACAAGTACTTGGAGTTTCCATAGTTTTCGAAGATGGTTGGTTACCAGTGATTGGAGTATCTGGGTTAATTTTAAAACCATGTGGTTTAGAACCCTGAATAGTTTCACTTGCATTTTTAAATAATTTCTCCTGAGGTTGATCTCTACATGTAAGCAGACTGAGAATTAGCGTATTTTTATTTGGGTTTTTTGAAACATATTCCTCAAAGGATGTAGACTGAGGGACACTAGTAGTTTCAGAATTTGTTGGCACATTTAGTTCAACATTGACATTTCCTGATGAAATCTGAGTGTTATTTAATGTTGCCTGGGTAATCTCAACAGTTGATGCCTTTAAAGAAGTCCTAACTTTTAAATCATGTAACTTGTCTGGCATAGGCAACTTTTCTGAACAGACAGAATTTAGAAGAACAGAATTCACTTGGTTACAATTTCCCCAGTTTGGGTCCTGAATGTTGGAATTCATTCTATTGTGTGTTCTATTTGTTTCTTTTGTAGATTCTGTTATGGTTCGTGGTTTATCCTCTTTAGTCCCTAGGGTCACTTGTGGTCCAGACTGGATTTGGGCAGTTTGTTTCAGAGATAATTCAGAATTTGGAGCTAATTCATTGTAAGAGGTATCAGTTGTTTTAATACAACCTGCTGCCATCAGAAGATTTTTATTAATTTTAATTTTCCTTGCAAGTTCCGAGAACTTCTTTTTTATTTCTACTAATGTTTTAATATCCCTCACTAACTTTTCTTTTGTGGCACTTGTGTCCAGTACTTGATTTGAAGTTAGATCACAGTTTCTTCTTCTCTCTTGATTATTTTGAGCAAGGGCCTGAACACCATCCACAGAAGATCTAACAGGTTCATTAAAAGGCTGAGTGACATTGGTATTTACTTTCAAGTTACAGGAATTTCCAACTGTGCTGACATTTTCATTAAGGTTTTGCCAATGCTGTTGAAAGCTTCTGGAGTAGTCTTTCCTCATCTCAGGTAAGTGCAGTTCTTGACTCTGAGGAATGTCCACAGAAGCCTGTTTAATAACATGCTGAGTACTCTGCAAAGGCTGGCCTGCGTATCTACAATCATAAGGAGGTGGTGGAGGTCTTTTGTCAGTTTGAGTAACTGCATATTGATAGGACTGTATGGCTGCAGTCTGCTTTGACTGTAAAGTCTGTGGAGAATCTGGAGGGTGAACATTTTTAATATGCAATGATGTTGATGGCACAGAGGTTTGTTTCTGAGGAGTAGGATCTGGCAAAAAGCTTCGTGATGAGTAACTGTATTGCTTTGAAAGTGGTCTGTAATCTGGATAAGTCAGTCCACTGGATGTATACTGTGGTGTCCAATCAACCTGTCGTTCTGATAAAGATGGGTTAAGTCCTGGGGCTCCCTGATAAGTTACAGGAACTCTTGCAGAATTAGAAGGGATCATTTGTAGTTGCACAGAATAGGAGTCTGATGTTACAAACTGATTCTGTAGTGCATGTATACTAGGTTTATTAGTTCCAAAACCAGTCTGATGGGACATAGTTGCACCTGCATGAGAAAGCATAGGATTTCTCATTGGTGAGTTCAACCATACATTTTGGGTAACTCCTGAAGACGTTTGAAAATTGTGATTTAGCTGTTTGGATCCATTAACATTTGCATATGTGATTCGTTCTACTGAAGTTTGTGAGGCCACAAGTGTCCCATTATGCATATCAGGAAAAGGGATCTGCTGAGGAGTTGTGTAATTCCTGATATTTAGCAGTGGCTGTGAAACTGGATTTGAAATACCAAGAATACATGATTCTTGGTTACTTCCAGGATAGTTTAAAGAACTTTGAGATGTTGTGTTAAGTGTATTTATTAATGCCTGCTCCAAAAAACATGACTGCTTTTTAGGATACTGTGGTGGTGAGGTGACATTCTCTGGTTTTGCATTCCAATTCATTGCTGATTTGATGTAGCAGCAGTGTGTTAGCAGTTGCTTTGAATGTCAGGAATCTGTAGGAAATAAAGATCTTTTATTAGAATTGTGGCTATGTAACCTTAACACCAATGCTATGTCTATCATAATTCCAGACACCTTAGACCAAAATTCATATTTAACTTGGAGAAGAGAAACAAAGAAAAGAGCAAAGGAGGATACAATATAAAATTATGTCAAAGCTCAAGAAGATTTCTGGGGTGTTTTTACAGGAATTCATTCTACATTATACAGTTAAGTATTTTGTTTGTTACACTGATGTGGCAATTACTTTCTGCTATTATTTATTTTAATAGGTTCTTTATTCTAAGTAACCCACGCTCACTGAAGCAAACACAAAGTTCAAACCCATGGCAAAAAGTCCACTGTCTATAACTCCCTAGGGGTTTCATTGTTAAATTTCCTTTCATGAAATTTTATACACCAAAAACAAACATATAAAGAAAACCTTATCTTTTTGTCTGATTTTCATTACGATACCTGGAATTCCTCTATCATTTCACTATAAATGTATTAACTTCACTGTTTAACATTAAAGTTTCTGGGTATATCCCCATTTAACCAGTTCTCTACTGACTTAAGTTTAAACAGTCCTCTATTTGTTTTTCTCAAGTTTTTGCACTTATTAACTATACTACCCTAACCATTCTCGTATTTTTGCTTTTATATTTGTGGTTATTTCTGAAAATTCCTAGAAATGAGATCAGTGTGTAAAAGGACATTAAAAATAAACAGTGACAAATTGCCTTCCAAAATGGTTAAATTTTATACTCACCAACAGTACATTGATAAATTTAAAAAGTCAAATCTATAACCATAATAAATGAAGACAAATGAACAAACTTAACATACTAATTAAATAAACTTAACATACTAATAGTACATCCCAAATGCAGGCCATTAATAGATTACCCAATGCAGACATTCCTTCCAAGCGCACATGGAACTTTTACCAATATGACCATCCAACTGAGCGATAAACCTCAATTTTCAAAGAGTTATAGTAATTCAGATTAATTTACAGTAGAATCAATCTAGAAATTATAGGGGGGGAAGTAACGAGGAAATTGCCAAATAACTAAGAAATAAGGAATGTACTTTATACTTACATAGAAAAAGTGCTCTGGTGTCTCTACCTCTACTTAGGATACCAGTCCTACTGAGTCAGAGCCCCACCCTTGTAATGTCATTTAACCTTAATTACCTCCCTAAAGGCCTTCTCTTCAAATAGTTACAACAGGGGTTAAGGCTTCCACCTATGAAAAGCAAAGAGGGACACACAATTCAGGCCATAACTTGCTCTTACATTCATGTTCATGTAACACTTCAGGGTAATTCATAGCATAAATAAATGTACTTTAAAAAGAAAACTGGAAGGGGGGCTTGGTTGGCTCAGTTAGCAGGGCTTATGACTCGATCTCACAGTTTTGAGTCTGAGCCCCACGATGGCTGCAGAAATTACTTCAGATCTTTAAAAAATTAATTAAAATAAAATAAAATGAAATGACTGGGAAATAATTCCCACATTTATCACAAGCAGAGTAATAAGTTAATTCAGGGAAAAAAATGATGATTGAAATAAACAAAATAATGAATGCATATGCAAATACAGAGATTCAGCAAGTCACAGGTAATTCTTTAAAAAGAATAAAAATCAGTTAAGCCTCTGACAATACTGATCATGACATTTTTAAAGTGCAATACTGGCAGCGGTGGGGGGTTGGAGTGGGGTGGGCACCTCAGTTGGTTAAGTGGCCAACTCTTGTTTCCAGTTCAGGTCATCATCTCAGGGTTGTAAGCCCCACATCTGGCTCCCTGCTCAGCTGAAGAGTCTGCTTGTGGATTCTCTTTCTCCCTCTCTTTCTCTGCCTCTAGCCCAGCTTGCATGCACCCACTTACTCTATCTTTACAATCAATCAATCTCTATTTAAAAAGTACAATATTGGGAATAGAGACTACCATTAGACCCTATAGATTTAAAATAACATTATTATTCTGAAAAATTCTATTCCAATATATTTCAAATTTAGATGGAATAGAGAAATTCTTCAAAAAAATACACCTAGCCATGAAAAATATCACAAAATTAAGTATCTTTTCACAAAGAAAATGCCAGACCCATATGGCTTTGCTGGAGTATTCTAACAATCATTTATGAAAGAAATAATCCAAAATAACAAAGGATAAAGGAGAGCACTTCAGAGCTCATTCACTGACACTATCATCCAAAAGATGAAAAGGAAAATTAAGAAGCTAATCTCTCGCAGAAACACAAATGCAAAAATCCTAAATAAAATGTTAGCAAACCAAAAAGAGTGACATATGAAAATAACCTATCATGATCAAATTGGAATTATTTCGGAAATACAAATGTCATTTGAAAATTAAAGTAATAATGACAATAATTTTTAAAATTCCAAGTTCATTTCAACACATACAAGAACTTGATAAAATTCAACATTCATTCATTTGAAGAAAACTATCAAACCAACAACAGAAATTTCCTTAAATTTGATACATGGTAGCTTTCAAAATTCAGACTGACAACAAAACCAACACATCACTATTTCCCTTTCTATTCATCACTGTACTGGAGATCCTCGAAAATTTTAAGAATCAGGAAGGAAAACATAGAAACTATGATGCAGAGGTTATGTAGAAAACCCAAAACAATCTACAGATCTTAGAGATCTATTAATTTATGCATCGTAGTGTTCTCCTTAAGAAGAAAAACAAAACCGAAGAAGGCATATATGCTTCTGGATTAAAAACAGATCCCAGAAAAACTCAGTGAGAAGAAGTCAGAGGGAGATAAATCATGAGAAGCTCTTAACTCTAGGAAGCAAACTCAGGGTTTGGAGAGGAGGAGGGTGGGGGAACAGGGTTAACTATGTGATGGGCATTAAGGAAGGCATCGCAACTGAGGAATAACTGACTCTACATCTGAAAGTTAGGATGTAATTATTATTATGCTGGCTAATAAAGAAGAAAAATCAGATCCGCATATTCCTCACATGCCTTCTACCAAGAAAGCTGCCTTAATGCAACTGACTGGGGGCACCTGGCTGCTTCAGTCAGCATAGCATTAGACTCTTGATTTAAGGGTCATGAGTTTGAATCAGGGGCAGTTTACTTAAAACAGAAATAGTAATACAACTGATCAAGAAGATGCATTAATGCAAAGTGGCACTTACACTGGAGTTAATGATGCCTAATACATTCCCCTTAGTTCTTATTCCTACTTGCAGTGAGAGGCCAGTTATGAAGTGAATTGTGTCGTTCCACCGCAAATTCATTATGCTAAAACCCTAACCCTCAATGTGACTATATTTGGAGACAGGGCCTTCAGGCAGGTCATTACATTTAAGTGAGGTGATAAGGCTAGGCCCCTAATCCAATAGGACTAATGTCCTTTTAACAGAGACATCAGGCAGACACACACAGAGGAAAGACCATGTGAGATCACACAGAGGCGGCTGACTACAAGCTGAGAGGACTCAGGAGAAACCAAACACCTTGATCTGGGACTTCCAGACTAAAACTGTGAGAAACAAATTTGTTGTTTAAGCCACCCAGTCTGTTACATTAGGGCAACCCTGGAGGACCAATATAGAGCCTATGGGTAGGAAGACAAATGACCTTTTTGAGTAACCTGGGGTTACTTTTTTCCTCTCTCTTCTCTGCTGGCACAGAAGAAAACTGAAGCCTGGAAAATCATCTTTGAACTACCTATTTAGATGGAGGGAGTCAAAAGTTTGATGTTTGTGTTCCTGAAATAAAACCAGTCTGCTGACTTGTGTGACTTTTATTTTCTGACTTTTTTCGGACTACAGAGTCTCTACTTTTGGATACCCAGTATTAAGCCTTCTGAGAATATAATGTAATGGAGATTACCAGAGACAAGATTTACATGAGCTATCTATCATCTTAATTTCTCTTGAAAAAATGAATTATTGGACAAAATCTCCACCCCACTCCATCATCACCCTTCACCTGTGACAGCCATGGCACTCACCTGACAAACCCCAAGTATGGCTGATTTTAAGAATCTCCTTCTCCGCACAGGAGCAACTGAAGTTTTCTAGGGGAAAAATAAAAGTCACACAAGTCAGCAGACTGGTTTTATTTCAGGAACACAAACATCAAACTTAACACTGCTCAACAATTCTACTTCATTTTATTGAATTTCCCTATTCTCTAAGACCTCTCCTCTCAGGTCCCCAGCTACTCCAACCCACACAACACATTTCCCTGCCCTAACTCAGCTGCTTATATTTCATTTTTTTTTTTAAAGATTTTATTTGTCAGAGAGAGAGAGGGAGAACGAGCGAGCACAGGCAGACAGAATGGCAGGCAGAGGCAGAGAGAGAAGCAGGCTCCCTGCTGAGCAAAGAGCCCGATGTGGGACTCGATCCCAGGACGCTGGGATCATGACCTGAGCCGAAGTCAGCTGCTTAACCAACTGAGCCACCCAGGCGTCCCATCAGCTGCTTATATTTCAGAGAAAAAATAGCATCATCTGCTGTTCTCCCATCATTAAATCTATGAAGCCCACCAATATAAATGTAACATGCATCTCCTGCAACAGAGCTGACCTTCATACAGAATCTCCACATTTAAAATCCTATTCCTAGGGCATGTGAGTGGCTCAGTGGGTTAGGTGTCTGCCTCTGGCTCAGGTCATGATATCAGGGTCCCGGGACTGAGTCCCACATAAGGCTCCCTGCTCAGCAGGGAGTCTGCTTCTCCCTCTGCTCCTTCTCTCTGCTCAGGCTCTCTAATAAAAAAATTAAAAAATAAAAAATAAAAATAAATAAAATCCTACTCCCCTCCCTTTACTCCTACTTATCAACCTGTCTCTCCAGGATTAGGTCTTCCACACAGGTATACACATACTCTAGGATTGGCAGAATTCAAAAACAAGAGATCAACCTCACTGGGCCCCATATTCTTCACCTCTCTACCTCCATACTAGTAACAGTCTTTTAGTTTGATTTAAAACCACAAGCATAGGGCAACTGGGTGGTTCAGTTGGTTAAGCAACTGCCTTTGGCTATGGTCATAATCCTGGAGTACTGGGATCAAGTCCCCCATCAGGCTCACTGCTCAACGGGGAGTCTGCTTCTCCTGCTGACCTTTCTCCTCTCATGCTCTCTCTCAAATAAATAAATAAATAAAAATCTTAAAAAAAAAATCACAAGCATAATAAGCTAGATTTTAAATGCTTAATACCTTTAAAGGTATAGATAAAAATGATTCAGAGCTACCCTATGACCCTGCAATTGCACTACTTAGATATTTATCCCAAAGATACAGATGTAGTGAAAAGAAGGGCCATAGTACGCCAATGTTCATAGCAGCAATGGCCACAATCGCCAAACTATAGAAAGAGTCAAGATGCCCTTCAAGAGACGAGTGGATCAAGAAGATATGGTTCATATATAAGATGGAATATTACGCCTCCATCAGAAAGGATGAATACCCAACTTTTTTATCAACATAGTTGGGACTGGGGGAGATTAAACTGAGTGAAATAAGTCAGGCAGAGAAAGTCAATTACCATATGGTTTCACTCACTTGTGGAGCATAAGGAGTAACACATATGACATTAGGAGAAGGAAAGAAAAAGTGAATTGGGGTAAATTGGAGGGGGAGACAAAGCATGAGGGACTATGGACTCAGAAACAAAATGAAGAGTTTTGGAAGGTGAAGGATGGGTTAGCCTGGTGGTGGGTATTAAGGAGGGCACGTATTGCATGGAGCACTGGGTGTGGTGCATAAACAATGAATCTTAGAACACTGAAAAAAAAAAATAAAAAAATATATAACGTATACAAAATACAGAAAAATACAAGAAGAAAGATTTTCAGGTGGTCTACAAAAAAAGGTAATTTGTGCTTCCACAAAATATACAGTGGGAAAAAAACATTTTGAATATTAGAATGTACACTAGAAAATATTCACTTAACGCAAAAGAAAATACTAAGGGAGGAAAAAGACACAAGACCTAGAAATCAAAAGTATAAATAGCCGATATAAATCCCACTATATCAGTAACATTAAATGTGAATGGATTAAATAATCCAAAAGACAGAGAATGTCAGACTAGATTAAAAAAAAAAAACCCAAAACCTATTTAACTAAAATGCTGTCTCTAATAGACACACTTTACATCCAAAGATACAAACAGAATGAAAGTAAAAGAATAAAGAAGGCATCATGTCATGCAAACACAGCAGTTAAGAGAACTATGGAAGGTCTATGCTAATTATCAGACAAAATAAACAAATCTTACTAGAGATAAGAAGTATTCTGCAACCATAAAGGGTCAATCTAGCAAAGAGATAAAACAAACACACCTAAAAGAGCATTAAAATTAAAAAAAAAAAAAAAAAGCAAAAACACAAACAAGGGAGAAAAAGGCAATTCACCAAGAATTGAAAATTTCAATTCTGTATTTTCAATAATGAATAGAACTGGCAGAAAAATCAAGAAAGAGAAGTACAGAACACATTATACACGCCTGTATTTGCTTCTAGTAGGGATTAAAACAAATTGAGTATCTTAAGTTGTGGGTTAGTAAATAATTGTCCATTGGTTGCCTTCTAAGTTTAAGGATCTCCCCACTTTGGCAACAACAGTTCAAGTACTTTTGTCAAGTGGTGAAAGCAGGCCGCTCAGTAATGGGAGATGTCATCAAGCCACCAAAACACTGGAATTTTATATTCAACTGTGGGAAATTCTAGGAACATCTTTGCTATTACTAGCTGTGAGTAAATTAGCAATCCCTGAATAATGACACTTGATACAGTGAGTACAAAGTCTGGCTCTACTAATCCCCTCCCCCCACATCTGGTAGGTTTTGTAGTCTGAAGAATAGGTAATACCAATATGTTGATGCTGATAGGATGTTTGGCCTTCACTGGGAGGCCAGAAGTCCTTGTATGTTGACAATGATAAAAGTGCCGTGACCCAAACTGAGGGAAGTCAGAGTCAATACACACACTCCTACCCTGAAGAGAACATCTGTGAGGTTTGTGTGTCATAATAAAAACAATCTTAAAAGTTTTAGCTAAAAAAACCTTTTTTATATCCTAGAAATAGACAAAGTCCCCCCCCCCCTTTTTAAAGATTTATTTATTAGAGAGAAAGAGTGTGAGCACACATGGGAGGGAGGAGCAGAGGAAGAGAGTCCTTAGGCAGACTCCCTACTGAGCAACACAAGCTCCATTCCAGGACCCTGAGATCATGACCGGAACAAAAACTAAAGAGTCAGCCATGTCACTGACTGAGCCACCCAGGTGTCCCAGTCTATGGCTTTAAATTTTCTGATACTATCACTATTACATACTGTGAGAAAACTGGAAGAAAGCAAATCACTAAAAATTCAAAGTATAAGAAGTTGTGAATAGTAAGCTATGAAATGCATAGTCTGGGGCTTTAAATTTTATGATACTATCACTGTTACATCCTGTGAGAAACTGAAAAAAGCAAGTCACTAAAAATTCAAAGTATAAGAAGCTGTTAATAGTAAGCTATGAAATGCAAAATTAATCTGTGAGGCAGGGAAAAGAAAATCAACAGCTGTAAGAGACTGTATGTTAACAATGTATGTGATTTTTATATAAAAATTTCATAAAGCCCTCACCAACGGAAGAAAAGATTTGTGAATTGTCTTTTCATTTTAAAGTATTCTATATCCTTTTAATGCAAAGATTGTAGTTTAAATGAAAAATTGTCAACCTAGCAGCCTCCTTTATTGGTAATTTAGCCTTATTACAGAAATTTACAAAGCAAAAAATAATCTAAAAATCACAGCTTGGAGGAATAATCATAGTATCTATCTTACACAGAAACACACAAGCACACATACCCATCAACAAAACTCTTATGAAAAGGAACTGTCATATTATGGTTTGCCATGGCCAGGCCTACTACAGGGTCAGATGAAAATAGTAAGAAAGACTAGGACAAACTAAGACACATCAAGAACTGTTTATATACGGGGTGACTGTTAATTTATCAAACTGGAACATTACTGAAGTGAAAGACAATGCTATTAATAACCAAGATTAATAGGCATAAAAAAAGACTGTCTTAGAGCAACACAAAAGGTGCAAATCTAGACAATGTCTGGTGGGCTTCAATAAATGTCAAACTAATAAACATTATCTGTAAGTGCTGAACACCAAGTTAAAAAGAAGTCCCTATTTAGACTTCTGAATGGGGAAAAAGTTCCCACCCCTCCCTTCAGATCTATGTCAACCATAATTATCACATGATTTCATTTGCAAGCCTTTTAGTATTTCAAAAATATAGAAACTTAAGAAATGAATACTTTTCTCCTATCTAAACAAACAAAAAAGCAAATGGAACTCTCCCTTATCGCTTTTTAAGTTCCACTTCTAATGTGTTCCACACCGAAGTTTATTTGGAGTGTCCACTGATGTGGTTAAATTGAGGAAGGCCAGTATTTTTCATTGAAAAAACCAATCTGCATTAGAAAAAGCTACCGATACTTCTATATTATCAACAACGCCACAAATACCAACACTTTTCAGGAATGCCAAAGTATCATATTTACTCAACCTATTCTACCTTTGGCTGTTTGTAACCTTAGTCATGGGAGAAAATAGGCTATCAATCCTTGAATTAAGCTTTCAAGAATATTCTAAGTTTTGTGTTATTTATAATACAACTCTGTAAGTAACGGTTAACATGAGAATTTACCATATGTTAAGAACTGCACTGAATGCTTTAAAGATATGATGCCACACAGTAGTGTCACAGCTAGCACAAGTCCCACTATCACAGCTGTGAGGTCTCCACGCTGCCGGAGACAAGACTACAATTTCATATGCAATTTATTACTTACACACCAGAAAAACCAGTATCAGTGTCCCTATTCCTGGAGGGTGATACCAACATGGCTAAGAACACAGGGTGCTGAGAAGCCAACTCAAGCATAATCATTTTATAGCCTGAAGCTATATCTCAAGGGTAAGGGAGGTGGTAAACTGTGCTCAATGGACACCAGGGCAGTAGAAAGAAAGAAAGAAACAAAAAAACATCCTCATGGTCATTTTTTCCAAGGGTTCTTATCAACCTTTGTTCCAGGAGGACAAGCTGGGTGTCCTACCAAGATATTCATACAGCGATCTGGCTTTGCCTATTCGGCCCATGAGAAGACAAAGGTAATCACAGTACCATGGTGAAGCTGCCCTCTCCCCCTACATCTCTACCTTCTCTACCTTCTCTACCTTTCACGTGTCCAGCTACAAATTTTATTCAGAAGCACAAGACAGTTGGTCAAATACCTTAATTAACTGTACTTTTCTCTTAGGCAACAATGGAAAAGACTGTCTTGACCCTGATCCCTGGCAGGATGATCAGGTGTTTTGTGGAGGTCAGGCCTCCACACAGAGCCAAGTCAGCAAAGTACGTCCCAGGTATCATCATCAAGGTTCACCAATGACAGCCACATGGCTTTCTCCCTGGAAGAACAAGGGAAGAAGGAAAACTGCTCTACTCTTGCTGACTGATTAATGGGACAGCACAGGGTGTTGGGAATCACATACATCGCATCGTAACTGGCCAGTGGAAGTTCAGAGCAATGCATTTGTCATTCCGGCTAGAAAGTTTATGCTACTTTACTGTGTCTCTAAAGCAGAGGTCAGAGACAAATTTCAGACTACCTTTTATAGTTGTACTATACCCTAGAGTGGGAATTAAAGATCCCAGAGCACACATGAGAAAGTCAATTACCCTTCCTTGGAGTTCTGCCTAGCCGACTGTTCCAGGTAAGGAAGGAAAAAGGATTCATTAGAGGGTAGTGGTTTCAAGAATCTAGAAATCCCTGACAAGGGTCTCAAGTACACAAGTAGTTTGCCAGGCAAGTATAAGCTACCTAAGATGCAACATGCTGCTGGAGTACAAAGTGTATTTATTAAGAGTTTAAATATTGCTATTGTAATAGGCGTGAGCCAATTCTGTGGCTCTTGAGGTGGACAAACTCTTTGAACAAAACTAAATAGGAGCCATAAAAGCAGGCTGAATTGCCCCGAAGAAAAATCTGAAAACTTTCACAGTTATCGCTGTCATTATAAGCCACATTCTACCGTCCACTTTGGTTGTCCCAGGTTTAGAGGGTCACAAGAACTTTGTTATAACAGAGGCATTTTATTGGCATGGAGTTAAGATCTAGACTTTAGAGAACTGAAGTTTGAGATTAATGATGCAAGGGGACCTGAAGTACCAGAAGAGCCCTGTGGGACACAATCTACTTTGTTAGCAGGGTCAGGCAGGGGATAACATATCTACTTAAAGCCAGAGCCTGTAACTCTAGTCCAGAAAATACATACAGGAGAACTTCCCTTTCACTGATCAGGAAATCAATGGAAATCACGACTAGAAGGATAAGGTATAGAAGCTTTAACCCAAAGGACACCACTCCCAAGGACATTCACTTCCCAAATCAGCAGGGGCTGAGTTGGTAAGAGTCCTCAGATTACAATCTTCCACTGGCCAGCAGTATGTTGACTGAGGGTGGTAGGTAGCAATAGCCTAGGGTAAATTAGATTACAAGTTTCTGCCTACTTCCCCAACCCTGATCCCCTGGGTCTACTGTCTTCCTTCTCCAACTAGCACAGGGGACCTATGTAAGTTTTGCAGGTGAGATGGCATGACAATCACTCAACTGTGAACTGATCTATACTATGCTCTAAGCCGCCCTAGCTACAACACTTTGTCCAGTAACATGGTCACCTGGAAGGAAAATGTAAAAGCCAATAGAAGCTGTGGCAGTGATCCTTCAGCACTGTAATGAAGCACTGATCTAGTTCATACATCCAATAAACACCCTCAACTACTTCATCTAAAACAGTACATGGCAAAAAACTGAAGCAAAAGCAGATCTGATATAACCTACATAAACAAATACTCTTTGGGGTTCTAAAGAATTTCTAATGTACATAAATGCTTCTGGAGACCATCTGTCCCTGCCATCTGCAGCTGCAGAGATGGCATACGCATGCAGTCCTCGTGAAAGGAGAACCTGGAAACATGCATCTCGCCGCCATGAACTTTGCCTGTGCCTTCTCTCTCTTCTGTTGGTCATATATTGTATTTTGCTGTCATAAACTTCAGCCATGAGAATACAAAAATAGAGAAAACGAACAGAACCAAAACTTGGGTCTTTGAGAAGATCACCAAAATGGATAAACTTTTATCTGAACTGACCAAAAAGTCTCAAATTTCTAAAATCAGGAAATAGAGACATTACTATCAATACTTCACAGAACATAAAGAGAATACTACAAGCAACTGTATGCCAATGTATTTGATAATTTGGATAAAAATCATATATTGTGATTTACAGTAAGAAATATGTATTTGATTTTTGTTCCCATTTCTGCCAGAGTTCCTAAAATCCTTAGGTTTTCCAAAGTGATGTGATGAAGGAAGGTGCCTTTTGTTATGTTAATACGGCAAATTTTCAGAATGCACCAAAAGAGGTGGGCTGTTGGCCAAGAGAACCAGCCCCCTGCTTAAGGGGTTGGAACTTTGGGTCCCACCCCTCCCACCTCCAGACAGGAAGAAGATGTGAGGCTGCAATCAATGGCCAATGTTTTTAATCAATCATGATTATGTAATGAAGCCTCTATAAAAACCCAAAAGACAGGATTCTGAGGGCTTCTACATTTGTGAACACATGAAGATTTGGGGAGAGTGGCATGCTCAGAGGAGACAGAAGTTCCATTCTCCTTCCCACATACCTCACCCTATGCATTTCTTCTATGACCACTGATTTGTATCCTTTAAAATCCTTTGCAATAAACCAGTAACCTAGTAAGTAAAATGATTGAGTTCTGTGAGCCTCTCTAGCAAATTAACAGACTCCAGGGAACAGTTTGTGGAAACCTGTTATCTACACAGCCAGCTAACTGGAAGTACAGGTAACAAATAATATGGACTTGTGACCAGTATGGGAAATCCAAGGAGGGTCAAAGAAAAACCTACAATATGCAGCCTGTTGGTCAGAAGCACAAGGGACAACCTGGGCACTGGTATCTTTCATGGGGGTGAGGACAGTCTTGTGGGACAGAACACTCAACCTATAGAAACTGATGCTACTTCCAGGTATATAGTATCAAAAATGTGTTGACTTGCGGAATACCCACATTGTATCTTTAGAGAACTGCTTGTTGTTGATGTGGGAGGAACCTTCCCCTGGAGAGCGGAATTGAGTGCACAATCCCAAAAGACCCCAAAAGACACACTGACCAAAACTGACTCCAGAAAATACAAGAAATCTAAACAGACCTATCAAGAGAATGAATTAGTAACCAGAAAATTACCTAAAAAGAAATGCTTAGTTCCAGACAGCTTTCTGGTGAATCATATAAAAAATTTAAATATTAGAAACCAATTCTATAAACTTTTTTTTTAAAAAGATTTTATTTATTTATTTGACAGATAGAGATCACAAGTAGACAGAGAGGCAGGCAGAGGCTAAACCACTGAGCCACCCAGGTGGCCCTCTATAAACTTTTCTAAAATGCAAAAGAGGAGGGAATACTTTCCAAGTTAATGCTATGAGGCTAATATTCCCTAACGGCAAAACCAGGAAAGAGATCACAATGAAACTGCAGACCAGTTTCTTATGAATACAGATGCAAAAACATCCCCACAAAGTACTAGCAACCAAATACAGTAGTATATAAAAATTATTATATGCCATAACCAAGTGGGACTTGTCCCTGAAATGCAAAATTGGTTCAACATTAAAAAAAAAAAACAAAAAAAACCCAACAACGTTATATAACCAATAAAATGAAGAACAAAAACCACACAATCATCTCAGCAGATGCAGAAGTATCTAATAGGGCAGAAATTAAATGCACGTTCAAATATAACACATGTCCATGATAAAAACACTCAAACTAGAAACAGAAGGGAATTTCTTTGATTTGATGAAAGGTATCTACAAAAAACCCGTAGCTTACTTCATAATGAACAAAGACTGAATGCTTACCCCCTAAGAGATCAGGAACAAAACAGAGATGTCTATTCTTGCTACTTCTGTTCAGTATTGTACTAGAGGGATAAGCAAAAAACCAAGGCAGTCATACAAAAAGAAAGGGATATCTGATTGGAAATGAAGAAGTAAAATTGCAGGGCACCTGGGTGGCTCAGTGGGTTAAGTCTCTGCTTTTGGCTCTGGTCATGGTCTCGGGAGTCCTGGGATCGAGTCCCACTTTGAGCTCTCTGCTTGGCAGGGAGCCTGCTTCCTCCTCTATCTCTGCCTGCCTCTTTGCCTACTTGTGATCCCTGTCAAATAAATAAATAAAATCTTTAAAAAATAAATAAATTTTAAAAAACTATCTCTAATTGCAGATGACATCATATTGTATGTAGAAAACTATAAGGAATCCACTAAAAAACTAACGTTAAGTAATAAACTAATTTAACTAGGATGCCTGGTACAAGCTGGATGTACAAAATCCAAATGTATTTCTTTTCTTTTCTTTTTTTTTTTTTATTTATTTGACAGAGAGAGAGAGAGAGATCACAAGCAGGCAGGGAGGCAGGCAGAGAGAGGAGGAAGCAGGCTCTCTGCAGAGCCAAGAGCCCGATGTGGGGCTCGATCCCCGGACGCTGGGCTCATGACCTGAGCCAAAGGGGAGGCTTTAACCCATTGAGCCACCCAGGCAGCCCCCAAATGTATTTCTAAACGAAACAACACTTACTCTTGTAAACAATCCATTACATCATTAAAAAGAACAAAATACACTTTGGAATAAATTTAACAAAAATGAAACATTTATACTCTGCAAAACATTGCTGCAAGAAATTAAAGACCCTGGGCACCGGGCTAGCTGGGTCAGTAGAGCATGAAACTTTTCATCTTGGAGAGGTTAAGTTTGAGCCTGATGTTGGGTGTGGAGTTTATTTAAAAAGAAAAGGAAAATAAAAGTGTCATAATTCTTTTTTTTTTTTTTTTAAAGATTTTACTTATTTGACTGAGGGAGACACAGTAAGAGAGGGAACACACAGGGGGAGGGGGAGAGGGAGAAGCAGGCTTCCCACCGAGCAGGGAGCCTTATGTGGGGCTCAATCCCAGGACCCTGGGGATCACGACCCAGGCCAAAGGCAGATGCCCGACAACTGAGCCACCCAGGCACCCCAAGGTGTCATAATTCTGAGGAAAAAAATAAAATAAATAAAACCCTAGATAAAACAAACAAAATACTTGGGGCACTTGGCTGGCACAGCAGGAAGAGCATGCACCTCAATCACGAGTTCGAGCCCCATGTTCGGTGTAGAAATTACCAAAAAAAATGTTTTATTAAAAAAAAGAAAAAAGAAATTAAAGACCTAAAAAAAAAAAAAAAAGGAAAACATCCCACATTCAATGAATTAAAGGATTTAATAATGTTAAGGTGGTGATACTCCCCAAACTCATCTACAGATTCAGTGCAAACCTTACCAAAATCCCAGATGTCTTTTCAGAAGTTGAGAACATGATCCTAAAATTTATTTTGAAAAGAGTAAATTTGGAGGATTTACACTACCCAATTTCATATTCTTTTTTTGGGGGAAGATTTTATTTATTTATTTATTTGACAGACAGAGATATTAAGTAGGCAGAATGGCAGGCAGAAAGAGAGGGAGCGGGAAGCAGGCTCCCGGCTGAGCAGAGAGCCTGATGTGGGGCTCGATTGCAGAACCCTAGGATCATGACCTGAGCTGAAGGCAGAGGCTTAAACTACTGAGCCACCCAGGTGCCCCTCGCACTTCCCACTTCAAAACTACAATAACAAAACCATGTGCTACCTACCAAACAGGATAGACAATCCTCAGTGGAACAGAATTCAATAAAGAACTCTTACAACTCAACAATACAAAGACAACTCAAATTCTAAGTCAACAAAGATTCTGAACAATTTTTCCAAAGATCTAAGTAGATCATAAAAAGATGTTCAACATCATAAACCATCAATCAAAAACAGTGCCATACCACAAAAAGTGCTTGCCATGGATGTGGACACACTGGAACTCTTATGCGTTGCTGTTGAGAATATAAATACTTCCACTACTATGAAGAACACTCTGGCAGTTTCTTTCCTTTTTTTTTTTTTTAAATTTTATTTATTTATTTGACAGAGACACAAGCAGGGGGAGTGGGAGAGGGAGAAGCAGGCTTCCTGCTGAGCAGAGAGCCGATGTGGGACTCGTTCCCTTGACCTGAGACAAAGGCAGATGCTTAAAGACGGAGCCACCCAGGCTCCCCACTCTGTTTCTCAAAAGATCAAATAGTTATCATATGATGGAGCAATTCTGCTCCTATGTGTATATCCAAGAGAATCAAAAATGTATGTCTACACAAACGCTTGCACGTGAATGCTCACAGCAGCATTTACAGTAGCCAAGTGTCTGTTACCTGATGAAAGGATAAACAAAATATGGCATACCCATACAATGGACTATTACTTGGCAATAAAAAGCAGTGAAGTACATACATGATTCAATATGGATAAACCTTGAAAACAACATGTGAGGTGAGAGAAAGTCACAAAAGATCATGTATTATTAATTCATCTATAAGAAATGTGCAGAACACACAAACCTAGACATAGAAACTAGATTAACAGTTGCCTGGGAATACTTGGGTTGGGGTGGGTTGGGGGTGAGGAGGGATTTGTGAAACAACATTCCAAAACAGAGTAAGTATTACTAACAGCCACTCCAAATAGAGTCAGAAGGATATTGAGGAAATAGGGCCAGTGCTTATCTTATTTCAATTTTTGGAACACCATGAACTTTTGACTTTTGTCAACTGGAACTAGACCACCTCCTGCAACACATCCTCTTACTATGGACTGAAACAGAGAGAATGTTAATGCCTATTAGCCAGTCAATTGTGTATTCTAGTTAGTTTAAACTCTGGTACCACCAAGCATTATTCTTCCAAAATAAGTTATGTACCCTCCTGGTTTCTGCCTCTATAACCCTGCATTCCTCACTTGTTGGGAGGACACTTTGGATTTCAGTCAAATCTGTGTATCCCAGATTGCAGTCCAAAATATGCCTAAGAAACTCTTTCGGTTACTTTACAGCCTCATCATCATCTGAGTCGACACCATTAATGAGCATGGAAACTGTTTGAGGTCGTGTGTGTATGTGTGTGTGTGTGAAGAAACTTCTAAAATTGACTGCAGTAATGGTTGCAAACCATGTGAATACACCAAAAATCACTGTACTCTGTAAACGGACAAACTGAATTAATGAGTATGTATGAATTCTATCCCTGACTGTAAAGACTAAACACAGCATTTCCCTGTTATCAGCACAGACAGGCACATGACCCAATGAAAGCCATTGAAATTAATTATAGACTTCTGGTAAAGCAATCATACACAAGGCATGTCCAAGACGAAGCTATTTGGATATTTACCTGGATATGCTGCAGCCACTCAATGAAGGGAGAATGAAGTCAGTGCTGAAGATAGCAGAGCTCAAAGATAGGAGTGTCTCTAAAGCCTAAAAATTTTCTTTCCTTAGATTCACATGCTAGATCCAGCCGAAGATGGAGCTACTTGAACTTCTAATGATGTAATCCAATAAATTACCTTTTGGAATTAAAAAAAAATAATTTGCTTATGATTTGTTTCTTAAAACCTAAGGTGCACAATATTTCATATAACATTTTGCAACTTTAAGCAGATTAAAGATTTTACTTACAAAGGAGTCTTGTAATACATCTCAAGAGAATCTTAGTGATTGTCATTAACTCTTTGCAATCCTTACTACTATGAGCAAATGTCTCACTTGAGACATTTACCTCAACAGGGCAGCCTCCAACATTGCCCTTCAATTTACAAGCACACTTAAGATCCCAAGAATATACACACTACAATGCTGCCTCCCAACAAAGCATTTTGAATTCCTCAAAGTCCGCAAGATTACTTCTTTCTTTACAAGGCTTATTATAAAGTAAATTTTAACTTGCATTTCTGGAGACAGAGTTGGTAAACTGTCGTCTCTTTATCTCAAACTGAAAGCTTTCCATGTCTGTTTCAGAGTATGCCTTACATGGGGGGGAGGTGCAAAAGGGTGGAGAAGGCCTCCATACACACACACAAAAACTGGAAATTCACCTTTATAAATACCTTTTTAAAGATTTTATTATTTACTTGAGAGACGGCACAGGCAGAGGAAGGAGGAAAAACAGAGGACTCCTCCCCCAGCCCAGCATGAGAGAGAGCCGGACATGGGGCTCAATCCCAGGACCCCAAGACTACGACCCTAGCAGAAGTCGGATGCTTAACTGACTGAGCCACCCATGCGCTCCTATAAACACCTTTTTAAAAAGCAACATCAGGGTGCCTGGGTGGCTCAGTGGGTTAAGCCGCTGCCTTCGGCTCAGGTCATGATCTCAGGGTCCTGGGATCGAGTCCCACATCAGGCTCTCTGCTCAGCGGGGAGCCTGCTTCCTCCTCTCTCTCTCTCTGCCTACTTGTGATCTCTCTGTGTCAAATAAATAAATAAAATCTTTAAAACAAACAAACAAACAAACAAATAAATAAATAAAAAAGCAACATCAATTCCCTAAACATTTGCACTCCTATTTGTGCCAGTCATCGATAATCTAACCGGGAAGAGATTCCTGTATATCACACAGTTAACATGTAAAAACAAGGCTTTCGGGCAAATCTGCCTAGATAAAGAATTTAATGAGGCATTCCTGATTTCAAATTAAGCCTGCAGGTAAACTAGAGCTGTGTCTGGTACTTTCCTACAAAAACTGGACCTACAGCAGGGTCTATAATGAAGGGATTTAATCAACACAAAGCTGGTAAACGGACTTGGTGAAGTTGGTAAACTTAAGAGTTTACATTAGCAGACTGAATTCCCTATTAGACATAATGTTGTCTTGGACTATAAAATATCTTTCTTCTATCAAAACAATAGCTAAAATTTATTAACCACTTACCACTAATAGCTGATAGCTATTTCAAGTGTATTGTATGAGTAAAATCATGTAACCTATCCCAACAATGCTATGAGGCAGGTGCTCTGTCATCCCCATTTTACAGATGAGAAAACTAAGGCAAAAGGTTAAATAATTTTCCAAAGATTGTATAGATAATAAATGGTAGAGC
This sequence comes from Mustela erminea, assembly GCF_009829155.1. Lineage (NCBI taxonomy): Eukaryota > Metazoa > Chordata > Mammalia > Carnivora > Mustelidae > Mustela > Mustela erminea. The sequence continues at coordinate 72,973,545 of NC_045619.1, read as the reverse complement.
CAAGATTTGAAGCTCAGCAATCGACTGCAAGGCCATAGTCTTAATCACTACAGATTATTTCCTGACACAACTTGGGTGTTTACAGTATAGAAGCCTAAGAGATGATCTCTCCAGCTTTCTATCTCACAGAATGGTTCTCTCAGAGTTGCACTCTGTGGTGCCTTAACTCCTTGCCAGAAATAATAAAACCAAATTTTAAAAATCAAGAAACAGAGCAATCTTAAGTAGACCTCTACCTGAGTCACCTGAACCAATCACCTCACCATAATCTACTCTTCCTTATCTTGAAAAGATTAACAACTGAATTCTGTGCTTTGTCAACCATACCATTTCTCCCCAAGTTTTGTCATCAAATCCATTGTGTCCTACCATTTAATGTTTAACCAATTTTATTCCCTAACAGATAAATTAAAAAAGGTTACTTGGAGGGAACAGACTTACTTGTAAAGACAATCTTACTCTTGTATTATTGTGTATGTTCCCATTTCCCTCTGAAAATGTGTTCCCCCTTCACACAGTGTTTACTTCTTTGGTCCTAGGAAGAGCAGGAAACATTTAGTAATCAATAATAATTTAATATAAAATTTATATTTTTATGTATATGAAATTTACTTCAAAGTTACAATAAAAGTATATGTTAATCTGTTTACTTGATACAACACTGCTGTGCAAAACTCAGTTCAAGGTTGCACCAAAAACATACTAGGTTTACAAAAATTCGTAAGTGTGCAAAGTAACAGAAATAGAAACTAGGTGTGGCCTAAGATACCATTCACTGTTTAATTCAGAATTGATGTGCAGTCCTCCAGGTTCACTACTGTCCTACCATTCTAAAACAAAACTACTTTGTTTTTGCAATTTTCCTGAATAGTAAGAGAACAGTAAGAGAATCCGAATCTCCGCTATACAGGAGGCAAAATTAAAAAAAAAAAAAAAAGTAAAACCTTAACATTCGTGCACGGTAACACTGAATATAAAACATACGGTTTACAGCTAACATTAAACAGAAAAATCCCCAAACAAGCCCTGTGACCCACCTATTCAAATGCACCCCAAATTGAATCACATCACCCGCTGTTCTCTTTGTTTTAAAAATAGGCCTTTTCAAAATGTTACAAATAGGGGCGCCTGGGTGGCTCAGTGGGTTAAGCCTCCGCCTTTGACTCCAGTCATGATCTCAGGGTCCTGGGATGGAGCCCCACATCCGGCTCTCTGCTCACTTGGGAGCCTGCTTACCCCCCTCTCTCTGCCTACTTGTGATCTCTGTCAAATAAATAAAATCTTTTTTTTTTTTTTTTTTTTTTAAAGATTTTATTTATTTATTTGACAGAGAGAGATCACAAGTAGGCAGAGAGGCAGGCAGAGAGAGAGAGAGGGAAGCAGGCTCTCTGCTGAGCAGGGAGCCCGATGCGGGACTCGATCCCAGGACCCTGAGATCATGACCTGAGCCGAAGGCAGCGGCTTAACCCACTGAGCCACCCAGGCGCCCCAAATAAATAAAATCTTAAAAAAAATAAAGTGTTACAAATTAAATGTTTTCACTGAAACGATTCCCCTAAAGGGTGCTGCTGAACTCGGGACCAAGGACACTCGCTCAGGGCATTCGCATCCCTCGAGAATACCTAAAAGCGATATGCATTTGTGCATTTAAAAATGCCTCCAGGAACTCGCTACCGCTGAGAACGGAGAGCATATGCGGTACAGAGGCGTTCGCGGGCCACTTGGATACACGAGCCGAGCAATCCTGTTTCGGGAGGGTCAGCATAATGGAGGTGGAGAGGAAAGGAACGCTCGAGAAACAGTAAATGCAAAACACAATTTTTTTTTTTTCCCCACACCGACGACAGGAAATAATGAAAAACATAAGCCTTTTTCACACCCACTGCCTAAACCACCGCCTTGTAGTTCAACAAAATGAGTGCTCGCTCTCGCCACCCGCGACCTCCACCACAAGGAGTAAGGCAATTTAAAGAAAACACCCAACGAGGCGCCGCCCTCCGGCTCGAGCTCGGCGTCCGCGGCTGGCCGCCGCCAGTCCCGCGCGGCCGTCCGGGCCACGAGCGGGGCGGACGGCTGGCCGCGGGAACCGCCGGGCCAAGGCCCGGAGCCGCCTGAGAGTCCGCGATCCCGCTACCCCGTCCCCTCCTCAGAACAAAAGCTCCCGCCGCCGCACGCCGGGCCCCAGCCCGCGGGCGCCTACACTTCCGGCGCCCAGCGCCCCACGGGGCGCCGAGGATGGCGAGCGAGGAGCCGCGGGCTACCCGGCCCCACACTTACCGACCGGCGAACAACCTAGGGCGGGTAAGCGGGGAGGGCGCTCTGGCCTCCCGGGCCCCTGAGTTTAAGTCAGCTCGGTCCGCCTCCAGGGGCGGGTCGAGCAGCGAGGTCCCGGCTCCCCGCACAGCTTGGCCCCGCCCCCGGCCGTGGGCGGTAGCGGTGAGGTCCGTGCCGCCCGGGTCCTAGCGCCACCCGTGTGAGCAAGGCAGTGGCCAGCCTGGCCTTCCAGTGTCTGGGCGGCGAGATTTGCAAAGGCACGTTCACGTGTCTGATGAAGAATCCCTCTCCATCAGTGGTTCTCTGCCTCTCACTTGCATCAGAACGGTCCAGAGAGCTTGTTACAAAGGGATTAAAGATTAAAGACCGCTACCTGGGAAACTGCCAATTCAGTAGGGCTGAAAGTGTAGATTTCTAATAAGTTTCCAGGATAGGCTATTGCTGCTGGTCTCCGGACCAATGATACAGAGAATGGGGTCGGCAAGCTTTTTATAACACATGTGATAGAAACCGCACCAAGGGAAGCTGAGATTCCCGTCCCCCATCAGGCCACTGGCAATAGGGAGCGTGTCCATTAATGCAGAGGAAACTTCTCAAAGAAAATAGACCCTTTTTTCATATGAGGGCTTGTATAGGAAGACGTAAATAAGGGAATATGACTGAGGGTAAAGAATAACAAAGGGTAGTGGTGGTTTGTTCTTGCTTTTGGGAGGGCAGAGTATTCCTTTGCCCCCAAGGTTTGGATCTTAGCTCTGCCATTCACTAGACATACAACTCTGGGAAAATCACTTACCCTGTCTCGGCTCAGTTTTCCTGCCTCCAAAAGAAGAAGTAACAGGAATGCGGGTTTCTCCTGCTATCCAAAAGTAGAGATTTCCTATGAAAACTTTCCTAAGCCAAAATGGTGTAAAGTGAGGAAGCGATGACCATTAATTGATATGGAAACATTTTTGAACATCCCCAGACCCGAAAAATAACTCCTTCTAGGTTTTCCGTAGGACACATCTTGCTAACTGTAGTGAGTACGAACCTTTAATAAATAAAGTGTAATAAATAAATGAATAAATAAATAAATAATATGTAGTAAGTGCAAATCCCTACTAAATGAAAAACAGGAACAAATTGCAAACTAACCACATAGCAAGTAAGCCTAGACCATATGCGTGTAGTGATAACAAACTAACCTCATAGCAAATACCACATAGCAAGTAAGCCTAGACCATATGCGTGTAGTGATAAGATTAGCGCGGAGTAACAAGTTGTAAATATTTTAACTTGTGTGAAATATTGCAGACCAAAACATGTTTACGACGTGTGTATGTTTTTGGTGTGTAAGCATAAGAAAAATAAGTGATGTAATATGTTTGTGAAGGAGACTTAGCACAGTATATAAAGAGGCATCGGGTTGGACTGAGGTGTCGGGAGGACATCGCCGGTGTTACCGACGTCCCGACAGTTTCGTTGCCGACCACTCGGGGGTTCTCAGTCTCAACTTCTGCGGTGACCTCTCTGTCTAGATTGTGAGGCCACGTCTCCTTCTCCGTGACAACGTCAGCGGACCGTGACCGGGCCACGATAGTGGTGCGGACCTCGTCCCAATAAAGATCAAGTGAGTTACATCATATCCATCTCTCTATCTCTTCTTTACACGTTGCGACCTCCTGGCGGGACTCAGGGGTTTTGCTCGTGACGCTAACAGATGCACAAAATAAATTGGGGTACAGCACAGATGCTCCCAGACATAATTAAAAGCTACAGCAGCTCAGTGCTGAGATACCCAGTGTCCTCCCCAAGGATGGAGTGTGGTGGTGGCCCTCTGGCTGCTCAGGGTCCATGCAGTAAAATAAATGTTGAATACTGTTTTCACTTACCACCTTTTTTTCCATGAAAGCAAAAATCCTCTTCAGATTTCTCAGGGTTAGTGAAAACAGGTACTAATGTTAGTGGCGTAAGTACCTTATGTACTAAGTACATTATGCCACTAAAAGCCAAGTGGCATAAGGAGAACTTTTGAAGAGTGAAAAGCAGGGCATACCTATACTTCCTTTATAGGATTATTGAGATCATTACGTAAAGTAATATATAATTTAGACTGTCTCCTGGTACATGGAGTGGTGCACTTGGCTCAGAAAAGGGATTTTCCAGAGCCTCCACCACACACATCGGCTATGAGATACCAACCCTAGGGAGAGGGAGTTTTATTGCCAGAAAGTCTGATGCAGACCCCACTCCTATATCACCTAAGGAAGGCTTAATGCCCAGCAAGATTTAATGCCCAGGAAGCTACAATCCTATTTGGGATGAAGCTGCTGATCTCTCTTCCATGTATCCTTGCCTGTGTTTATGCTGACTTTCTCCTTTTGCCTTTGGATAAGTAAAGCTTGTCTGACTTCCAGAAAGCATTTGGTCTTTCCAGAAATCCTAAAGTAAAACTAGCAGTCATCAATACAGTAGCCCTGAAGGATCCCTAGTGAGAAGACTTGCAAAGGGAAGCACAATCTCTAGGACTTGAAAGTATATTTAATCCAGGGCTGGACTTTACATTGCCTTCTTTTTTAAAAGGCTTAAAAAAAAAGAGATTTTATTTATTTATTTGAGAGAGAGTATGAGAGAGAGAGAGAGAGAGAGAGAGAGAGAGATATCACAAGCAGGGAGGAGGGGTAGAAGGAGAAGCAGACTCTGAGATTATGACCCGAGCCAAGGTAGATACTTAACCAAGTGAGCCACCCATGCACCCCTACATTGCCTTCTCTTTCAGGTACTTACAACACAGTGTGTCAAAGTATGTTGTTATCCAGGTGTTCAGCCTGAGGAAAGATATCCCTGTTGGAACACAACCTGGCTCCTGGCCAATGTGACTGGTGTCATGTGAAATCTTGTGAGAAAATACCAGGAGATGGAGGGCAAGAATCTTCCTGGGCCAACGCCTGGATTAAACGTGGGAGGATCCGTGGGGTGTTTTCCTGTCCTCTAGATAGATCTGATAATTATGCTGAATCCTTAACTCGCTCTTGTCATTTAAAGCTAAGAGATACTGTCATTTAAAGCTAAGAGATAATTGTTGTTCACTTGTCTCACTTGATTGCCTGGTAAATCACATTTCACATGTAGCCCACCCCCTGCACATAAATCTATATCCTGTTTGTAATTGGATCTTGTGGAAGGTATAAAAGAAGAGACTGTAAGAAATAAAGATGCCTACTGATCATCAGTCAGTAGTCCCCCCATCATTTTGGCCCAGATCATCAGGATCCCCACCTCACAAAGGTGACAATCCCCAAAAGATTAGATTGCTCTATCCTATCTCTCCCATGATAAATTACACATTCTCTCCCTATGTTTCCCGACATTCAAAAGCAAAAATTCAAAATTAATTTGACTATAGATACTATCTCAATCTTTGCATGACATCATTAGCATGTTTATAGTAAGAAATTATAGCAGTGTACAAAAGGTGACTATTATTCATTTAAGTTGCAAATTAGGTCATTGATTTTCTTTTTCTTTTCTTTTCTTTTTTTTTTTTTTAAAGATTTTATTTATTTATTTGACAGAGAGAAATCACAAGTAGGCAGAGAGGCAGGCAGAGAGAGAGAGAGAGGAGGAAGCAGGCTCCCCGCTGAGCAGAGAGCCCGATGCAGGCCTCGATCCCAGGACCCTGAGATCATGACCTGAGCTGAAGGCAGCGGCTTAACCCACTGAGCCACCAAGGCGCCCTCTTTTTCTTTTCTTGAATGTCCTCTATATTCTGTTTCCCTTTTCTGTTAGTAATACTTAGCTGGGTACAGGGCCACATAACTGGGTCCCAAGCCTCTTGCAACTAAGTATTGCCATATTTCAGTTCTCATATGAGCAGAATTGTACACAGCTTCGGCCTAAGGGAATTCTTTAACCCAAAGTTCCTCTATCATTCTCATTTGTTTAGATTGTAATGTAGAAAAGACAATAACCAAATTTCAACCATACAAAGGAAGATAATTCCTGAGGACAGGAATTCTTTTCCTTTCTGGGGCCATAAACTCTCTTTGGTAGCTTAGTAGAACCCATAGACTCCTACTTAGAAAAGTGTTTGGGAATGCTTAAAATAAAATACGTAAGATTACAAAGGAAATTAATTCAGTATGAAAGTTCTGAAAATATTTTAAAAACTAATTATGACCTAGTAATATGTGTTTCCTTATTAGGAAATAAGATCTAGTAGCAGATCCAATAAAAACGGATTTTTTTTTTTTGAACTGATGACTGAAATGATATTTCAAGATCATCTGCACTAACTCTGATAATCTGAAAATACCTGCGATATATATGATGACAAATGTATCGTTAATACTACTATGTTACTGTGGATTTTTTTTGCCAACATTCGTAATTGAAGATGTGAAAGAAGATTCAGAATGACCTATCTATTGCTAAAATAGTCACTCTAAATAGAGTTAGAAAGATATTAGGAAGTAAGGCCTATGCACATCTCTTCTTTCAATTCTCAGAACACCATGAATTTTTGACTTTTGTCAGTTGCAACTGGACCATCTCCTGGGATATATCCTTCTACTTTGGACTGAAATAGAGATAACCTAATACCTGTTAGCTAAATAGCCAATCATGTATTAGATAGTTGAAAGTCGGCCAGCACCAATTATAATTCTTTATTTTTTTAAGATTTTATTTATTTATTTGAGAGACAGAGATCACAAGTAGGCAAAGAGGCAGGCAGTGGGGGGGTGGGGAAGCAGGCTCCCCGCCAAGCTGAGAGCCTGATTTGAGGCTCAATCCCAGGACCCTGGGATCATGACCTGAGCCGAAGGCAGAGGCTTTAATCCACTGAGTCACCCAGGTGCCCCACCAATTATAATTCTTCCAAAACAAATTATGTTAACTTGTGTTTTTTGCCTTTATAGTCCTGGAATTCCCACTCATAATTTGCAAATTCTCAATTCAAGCATCCTTTGGATTAGGTGGACTCTGTGTTTTCCAGATTGCAATCCCTAAGACCCCAAATAAACACTTTGATTGCTTCACAGCCTCTTCTTGACCGATTGACAAGGAATATGATACATTTCAGTAAAGCATTTGAGTAAAAATAGAGTTAATTGTTTTGCCATTATCAGGGACAAGTATTCCTTTAAGGGAGCAAGGTCCGTTTCAAGGGTCCTTCTAACTGGATTGAGAATCAAATTGACAGGAGACAGATTAACTGGAGAAAATAAAATTTAATAGCATATGTATGAGGAATTCACATAGACATGGAAATTCCAAAGATAGGCAAAATGAGGTACATGTGTCATTCTGAACTAAGGAGAATGGGATAGGGATCTGGAACTTCAGAGGAAAAGAATGTAATTCACAGGGTGGTGAGAAAAGAGAAGATTTTTGGTAATTAGGTGTTTGCCCTGCCATTCAGATGGGTCACTCAGATAAAATTTATCTTTGCTAATAAACCTTTATTCTGGAAAGACCCTCCAATTTAGATTCTTCTATATAGTAGAGTGAGGGGCAAAAGTTTCTCCTAAGCCCACAAGGTCTCGATTGCCTGCAGCTCAAAATGGCCCATATGCCAAATGCCAAAGTGGGGGTAGGGGTGAGGAGTGGGAACTGTCCCATTGTCCCAAACTCCTTCACCTTCCAAATTCATGGTATTACTAAATTCTATCCATGAGTGTAGTAGGCAGAATTTTGGTGCCTGGAATCTTTACCTCTTGATGTTACTCCATGGTTATATTAGTTACATACAAAGGGGATTTTGCAGAGATAACTAAGATTACTAATCAGCTGATCTTAGCATAAGCAAATGAGCCTGGATTATCTGGGTGGATCCAGCCCAATGTAATCATATGAGCCCTTTAAAGCAGAAAAGGAAGATGGAGGAGGAGGAGGCCAGAGAGATGTGGCAGAGGTGGAAGTCTGAGAGTGAAAGGATGAGAGAGGCTCAACTCACTGTTTCTCACTTGAATGGAGGGCACCACAAGGAAAACATGCGAAGCAAGTAAATTCTGCCAGTTACCTGAATGGGCTTGAAAGCTCTGTGAGATAATAAGTAGGTGTTGTTTAAGCAGCTCAGTTTGTGGTAATTTATTATGGCAGTAATAGAGAAATAATATAATGGACTCCAGGTTATAACCCTTACCCAAGGCAAGGTTTAAGGAACAAAATGGAAAGAAAATAGATTCTGAAAGATCTGTAAAGAAGAACTCTTCACCTGCCTGGAACAGCCAGATTATCTAACTGAGAGAGAAGTAAATTCCAGTCTTTTAAGAGTTTATTAAAACTCTTGATATGAAGGGGTATTGCCTTATGTGAGATGAAAAATGAGAAATGAGATGAGGACCAAGCCTCAAAAAACTGTAAAGTTTAATGGTAAGAGAAAAGGATAAACCTTAAAGAGACAAAGGAATAGCCAGAAAGAAAGAAGGAAAACCAAGAGAATGTTGTTACACAGGTGAAGAAAAGAATGGGCTAGATGAGTAAATTGTGCCATTTGTTAAATATCAAGGAAGAGAAAATAGGAAAATTTCCTTTGGATTTGACAAGAAGAGGATAATTGGAGACTTGAGCCTGTAAATAGAAAGGAATGAGACCAGCAGAAACCGTCCTGAAAAACACTTGAAGGACTTTCACAACCTGATTTCAAGACTTACCCAATAATGATACACATGGTTTGGGTACAGCGATGAGCCACCAATTCCCCTTCATCCATGTGTACTTCAGTACTTTTCTCCATGCTCACTCAACCATGTATTAATAAATAAACATCCATACAGAGAGATATTAGTCACCATTTTATTAAATAGTATATGTTACACACTTCTCTGATTTGGCTTCCAGGTCATAGAAATTGTTATAAGTCATTTTTTCAAAAAGATTTTATTTATTTATTTGAGAGATAGAGATCACAAATAGGCAGAGAAGCAGGCAGAGAGAGAGAGGATGAAGCAGGCTCCCTGCTGAGCAGAGAGCCTGATGTGGGGCTTGATCCCAGGACCCTGGGATCATGACCTGAGCCGAAGGCAGAGGCTTTAACCCACTGAGCCACCCAGGCACCCTGTTGTAAGTCATTTTTAATAATTAGTTAAATTGTGTCTTATCCAATGAAATTCACTTTGTTTCCATTTTTTTGCCACTTATGAACAATCCATAAGTATTGGAAGGATTCCCAGGAGGAGGACTGTTGGGCTGAATTGTAATTTTAACATAACAGCTATTGTCAGATTATTTCCTTTTAAGGCTACAAGAATTTCCATTAACGCCCAGAAAATTATCCTTTCCCCATCATTAGCAATGACTATTTACTTCTCAACTTATGTAAAGTTGATCTCCGTGTCGTGTATTTTGAACAGTCAAAAAGATCCCCCTGAGTAGAATTACCAACTGGAAAACAAAATTCAAGGGGAGTTTGGAAAACAAAAACCAAGGAGGATAAGATGTTGTCGAGGGGTTCAGCAGTCAAAAAAAAAATAGCCTAGCAATGCAGATTCTAAGAGCTTGAGTTTGGAAGACTGAATGTAAGATGATGAATGTAAGAACTACTATTCTGTTCAGATTCATGTTCAAGGAGAATAAATCCTACCATTGTTGAGAATTAGTTTTTAAAGACTGAATTTCAGCCCAGTTTTGTTAGGTCAATTCATTCTCAGTGGTGGTATCCCAAGTGACATTGAATGTTGTTAGAGACACAGACGGTCTAAGAATTTTCCACACCTGTTACTACTGTTCTTGTCCCCACAATTGTCCCTCATCACACCTTCTTGCACACGACCATAGCCCCTACCTATTATCACCCTCAACTCTTCTTGACAAAACTGATCCCGTCCTGTAGGTAGGTGGCAGTTACCAGTTGGGGTTGGGAAATGTAAAGTAAAGTTGCATTGAGTAGTAGGCACATTACAAGCTATGCAAATGCAATTGGCCTCCAATACATTATTAGATGCTGGAGAATACACCTATGTAAAAATACAAATAGGATCTCCTGATACTTATTATAAAAGTTATCTTCCCATTATGGTAACGATAAACCCGGACCCTACAAGACTGTTGGCCCTAGCCAACTTTTGGATACATATGGCTCTGAATATTATGAATCAATCTCAGTTTTGTGTTGCTGATGGTAACTACCCACAAAACCTGCTTTTCAATAGCCTAGTGGGTGTGGGGGCCAAGCAGGCCAAAGTTTTACAACTCTTATTAAGAGTCTTACCACTCAGTTTGGAATACTTCCCTGTGGTTCAGGCCCTCAATACATCTAAAACATGTAATCAGAACCAATTGCAGATGCATGGCCAGTAATGAGCCTCTACTCAATACGACTTTACCTTACATTTCCCATCTCCAACTAGTAACTCATAACTTCCTAGAGGATGGGATCTGTTTTGTGCCTGTATGGACTATATCATCTCTGAACAATTCTTATGGGGGTGTTCTATAGGCAAACTAGGATTATTGATCATGTCACACCCAGTGGCACATTATCAACAAGACTTGCTGCATCTCACCTCCCACCCCACGCTCCATTAGGGTGATAATGTGGCTCTCATATCAGATAGGGAAACAGCAGGCTTGCCTCTCTCTGGTGGGACTCCGAGCACTTGGAAAAATCTTACACCATGAGATAAAACAAACTGTGTGCCTACTCCTTAGAACCTTGAATGATATGTCCCAAGAGTTAGATGCCCTGAATCAAGAACTGAGCGAAGTTAGGGGAAACTTCTGGAGAATCAGCCAACCATTGATTATTTATTACTTCTGCATCACTTAGATTGTAAAGGATTTCCACACATGTGTTGTTTTAACTGAAAATTCTTATAAAGTCTCACAATATATGACATTCAAGCTGAACTGGACAAAATCAGATTCTCTTCTGGATTATTTAGCTGGCTTGGAGAATGGGATCATTATTTCAGGGATGCTATTTTGCTGGTGAAAATAATCATTGGTTTGTGTTTCTCTCTCTGTTTTTGTCAATGCCTGTGTCACCTCATGCCTTTCAACATCTCCCCAGAGTTGTACCGTGGACCTCCTGACCAACCCCAGGGTAGACTCTGACTGTCACAACCTCATACCCTCCCTTTCCAGCATGAAGAAGTCAGAGCTGTCATCATTCTTACTCCCTAATGGCAATCAGGGATCCTTTTCCAAGAGGAAGGATGAATAGGGAAAGGAGGGGACTTTTGGGAGGGAAAGAAGGGCTCTAACTAGGCTCTGAGGGTATTCAGGTATGCAGGCACCAAGACAGAACAAAAATAAAAATCAGAAAGAAAAATCAGACCACCCTGCCCCAATGGGTAGGGTTGAAATGTTTGATGATAATTACACTGTGACCACGGAATATAGAAAATGACCACACACCAAAAAAATGACCAGGCCTTAAAGGAAAAGTTAACCATCAAAGATGTTATCACAAATCCTTGCTCAACCAATGACGTCATGGGAATTGGAAGTCTACAAGTTTCCTGGTCAGTTTTTAAACAAAACACTGCCAGCAAACGTCCCCATTGGCACCCCTGGTTGGGACCCCTCTCACTCCTGAGAGCTTCCTCTATACATTTGCTTTATGAAAATCTTGTCACTTTGCTCACTCTCCTTTGTTCACGAGATTCATTCTTTGACTCCTTAAGAGAAGAACCTCATCTCCTGCTTCATTTTTGACCAAACAATAATTACCAATCCACAAGAATTATTACACCCTTTCTTAAGGACCCATCTTTGACATTCTGTTCCCCAAATTAGCCAACCTGAACCCCTCCCTACTAAGATGCCACCCGTTCATAAGTGAGACTGCTCATTTGGAGACTTCTCATACTTGGCATTCTCCAGTAAACATTGTTTCTGTAAGGGCAGGAAATGCCATCTTAGTCATGACATTATTGCACAAAATGGAAAGTTTCTTTCCCATCAAAGAGTGGAAGCTCTTCATTACTTTACCTTGCTAATCACCAAAGCATAATGTCAAGGAGTTCTTGGACTCCTGGGATATTGTAGACATCGCATTCCTAACTTTGGGTACTGGCTATCCCTTTATACAACCTTTAGTTGACACATGTCAGGGAATAGAAATTTCCTGTCCCCTCCTATGTCTTTTTAGCCAGACAAAGAATCAAATTGATATGAGACAGATTAACAGGAAAAAATCAAATTTGCTTTTTTGCATGTACACAGAATCCACATGGACCTAGAAATTCCACAGATGCTCAAGCAAAAATGAGGTGTACATGTTGTTCTGAACGAAGGAGAAGGGGTTAGTGGTCTGTGACTTCAGAGGGAAGGGATGCATGCAATTCACAGGAAGATGAGAAAAGGAAATATTTGGTAAACAAATGTTGCTGGATCACTCAGAAATACTGAGATATAGAGGACTCAGCTCAAAGAGGACTTGCTAGATTCCTGTCTACCATACCTGGTTCCTCTCCAAATGTGGTACTGATTAGCTCTCTTCCCAGAGCAGGTTGCCTATCTAAATTCTTTTTAGACAGTTGAGAGGGAGGTAAAGAGCTTTTCCTGAATCTACTGGTTTTGTTTGCTTTTTAACTTGAAGTAATCTTCATGCCAAAGAGGCCCATTTTGGGATAGCTGGCCCTTAGTTCCTACGCACCTGGGTCTTTGCCCTGAATAGACTCCCCACCCTTGGGTTCCCTAATTATCACAATCCTTTCTTTCTACTTGTATATTAAAAAATCAGGACAAACTCTATGGGTCTTAATAGCATAATGGACATCAGAGACCCATTGATTATGTCCCCTTCTTTGACCCCATTGCAAAAGGCCACCCACTTTGTTTGGGTGTAATGACAGCAGCTGCCACAGTCTGGTGACTTAGCCTTATTAACTGTACTTAACCTCGTGGTCCCTGAGGCTGCTCAGACTTTATTCTTAACCGAAAATAGCTAGCATTTTCTGCATCTAGATTGGCTTAAGTTAGGGACAGGTGGGGCTATGTGGGCCATGGGATCAGGCTCACAAAATTCAAAATGTGGGAGATGAAGGGAAACCAGAGATAAGAGAACAAACCAGACCATCTCGTCCTAGGTGTCAGAGGTGGGGTCTTGGTTGGTCACAAGTAGCTGTTACAAGAATTACTGGACCCTAAAAAGGAAGTAATCCACTGAAGGTGTTATCACTAGTACTTACTCAGTGGTGCTATTGATATAGATGTTAAAAGGATTTGAGTTCTCTGGTTAGATTTCTATAAAAGACCATCCCTAAAAGTCCTCAGTGGTAACCCTGTGGGGACCCCTCTCACTCCTGAGAGCTGCTTTTCTGTATCCTTCCTTAAAAAACTTCCGTGGCTTTATTCACTCTCCTTTGTCTGAGATTCATTCTTCAACTCCGTGAGAGGAGAACCTTGCTCTCCCACATCAAAATCACCTCCTCTCCCCTGTACCTATTTATCCATTCCAGGGACACTCTAGAACCCATCCCAGTTCTTCCTTATTCAAAAGAAGGCAAACCTCTTAACTGTGATGGGTTTATTTGGGAATCGTACCTACCTTAGTGAAACTCCTTTAGATGATCCATATCTAAAGCGCCTGGGTGACTCATTTGGTTAAGTATCTGAATTAAGCACAGGTCATGAACTCAGGATTCTGGGATTGAGTCCCGCATTGGGCTCCATGCTCAGCAGGGAGTCTGTCTCTCTCTGCCACTCTTCACCCTGGACTAGTGTGCGCGCTCTCTCTTTCTCTCTCTCTAATAAATAAATAAAAATCTTTTAAATAAATACATAAATACATAAATAAATATTAAATCCCTCTGTAGATGGGTACTATTTGAGGACCAAAGAAGGCTATCATGCTGGACATGCTGTTACAACCTTCTCAGATATCCTTGGACCCAACCCTTTCCCAGAGGCCAGTTCTTCACAAAAGTTTGATAGCCCCTTGCCCAACAAATTTCTATATGCTGCGATACATGATTCACTTGAAATTACATGTTCTGAAGTGAATGATATTTGTTTTCTTAACTACAAATTCATCAAACAGAATATAGAAAGTGAATTTTTAAATTTTTTTTAAAGAAAAGACTTAATGTTTTTGTCAGAGAGAGAGAAAGAAAGAGAGAGAGCACAAGCAGGTGGAGCAGCAGACAGAACAAGTATAGGGAGAAGCAGGCTCCCCACGGAGCAAGGAGCCCAATGCAGGACTTGATTTCAGGCCAAAGGCAGACACTTAACCAACTGAGCCACCCCAGTGTCCCTTGAAAGTGAACTTTTATTATTAGAAATCCCCAAGTTTCAAAATAAAAGAGCTAGGCTTAAAATATCTGAATGGTATGATGTGTTTTTTCCTCTAAGTTTTCAGTTTCGACTGAAGTAAGCAGGATTACAAACAATACAAAGAATGCAATGATTTCGTACTACATCAATTTACCGAACTTCAAACTAACTTTCCCAGAATTTCTTTGCCTGTGTGATTCTGTGTTACAGTTGACCACAGGAGAAGTAGGAGTGTTTTAGAAGGCTTACGTGAAGTACTTGCCTTTTTTTCCATGCTGGAAGTCAGTATAGGGTGTCAGGCATTGTGGTAGCAATCGCATGTTGTTGCTGATGTCCTAGCGCAACTAGTAGTGAATGGTAATACCCAGTTCATAGTTCCTCAAGCACACACCATATCCCTTCCTTCAGCTTTTCCTAATCCTGGGCCAGGTGTGGGTGTAGTCCAAAGAGGAAGGGCACCAGCTTCTACCACAGGTCACCCAACATCATGGTTTGTCCTTGTGGTTTTTAATTTCTTCTTATTGAATCCAGTTCTTTCTCTTCCCTACTTCACACCCAGCCCCTGATTGCCAGCCGGCATGACATCACGCTCTTAACAACCGTCTTCTCAACCAGCTACCATAATCGTCTAAGTTCTAATGCCTGCAAGAAACTCCTTATCCTATTATTGATAGTGTTTCTGCTGCTCAAATCTAACACTGCCTGATACAAAGATTTTGGTGTCCTTATGAAACAAACATCTTTAAAAAGAAACATAAAAGGATATTTGTAGCATTTATTGTTTACTGTGCCAGACATTTTGTTAACTATGCCTTATCTTTATGACAATAATCTTCTACAGGTGAAGAATCTTCTACAGGTGAAGAATTTGAGCTCAAAGAGATTAATACTTTTGCTGAAGGGCACAGTGCTAAAATATGAAAAGCCAGGCAGTCAAGAGTTTTTGTTTAGGGGTACCTGGCTGGTTCAGTCAGAAGATCATGGGACTTTTGATCTTTGGGTCATGAGTTTGAGCCCCACGTTGGATAGAGAGATTACTTAAATAAATAAATAATAAACTTAAAAAAAGAAAAGGAGTTTTTGCTCATAACCCTGGAGGCTTCCTGCCTCCCCCAAAAGCATAAATTTGGCACAGCAATGAATTCTTTACATAGAATGCTGAATTTTTACCCTATAGACATTGTGACTTTATTCCTTTTTGTTTGAAAGGAATCTAAATATGCTTCCCTGAAATATGCCACTTTGGCGTAAGTTTTTTTTTTTTTTTTAAGATTTTATTTATTTATTTGAGAGAGAGAGAGCATGAGTGGGAGAAGTGAAAGAGGGAGAGGGAAAAGCAGGCTTCCAGATGAGCCGGGAGCCCACATGGGGCTGAATCCCAGGACCCCAGGACCAGGACCTGAGACAAAGCCAGATGCCTAACCAACTGAGTCACCGAGGTACCCCAAGTATAAGGATTATTTTGAGCCTGGGTGGCTCAGTGGGTTAGACCGCTGCCTTCGGCTCAGGTCATGATCTCAGGGTCCTGGGATGGAGTCCCGCATCGGGTTCTCTGCTCCGCGGGGAGCCTGCTTCCTCCTCTCTCTCTCTCTGCCTGCCTCTCTGCCTACTTGTGATCTCTCTGTGTCAAATGAATAAATAAAATCTTAAAAAAAAAAAAAAAAAAAAGAATCACACCTCTACCCACAAGCACCCCCACCAGAGAGGCAAGAGTGATTCTCATTGTCCAAGCCAAGGAACCATCACCAGGATGAGTTTGCATAAACAAAACTTATTGAAATAGCCTTTATCTTCCATTAGTTTCACTTCCCCACCATTTATTGTCCTTGCAAGCTCAAACTCCCTTTCTCTTGTTAAAAGAATATATAAACTCTGTTTCTCTGAGTTTCCCTTCTTTTCTGTGAACTCCTATACACATTAAAAAAAGTAAGCACCTTTTCTCCTGCTGTTATTTAATTTGCTTACTTCCAGGTATTAAACCTAATAAGGTAGAGGTTTTTTCCTCTCAGTGTCTACCAAAAACAATTTCCAAATAGATAGACCATCTGAAGTTCTTCTTTTTTTTTTAAAGATTTTTAAAGTTTATTTGACAGAGATCACAGGTAGGCAGAGAGAGAGAGAGGGAGAGAGAGAGAGAGAGAAGGAAGCAGGATCCCTGCTGAGCAGAGAGCCCGATGTGGGGCTCGATCCCAGGACCCTGGGACCATTACCTGAGCCGAAGGCAGAGGCTTTAATCCACTGAGCCACCCAGGCACCCCAAGAAGTTCTTTTGATTAACAACACAGCACAGAAATGTTGTCTTCTTAGTAAAAACTTGCAAGCCTTTAATTCAATCTCAGTTTAAAGTGTTAACTTGCACTCCTTTAATAAAAAGTCCCCTATCAAATATCCATTATGTGAGGTAAAATTCTTAGTTGTGGGAGGGAACACAAACTATAAGCTTTTGTATAGGTCACAAAAGGCCAAATTATTGCATCATACATTCTCAAAGAGTCAGGGCATGCTGGAACGTGCTATGCTCTGTTTGTATCAGTGTTTTCTTCATTATTAAGGTGAGGTGCTCATTAGACAATGAGGAAAATACTGAAAAATAAAAATTAATAGCCTATTACCCTAAGATGGCTATCACGAATATATTGTTTTTTCTTCCCACGATTTAAAAAAGAAATAGTTTTACATGTTAAAATGTAATCTTTGGGGTGCCTGGTTGGCTCTGTAGGTAGAGTGTATGACTTTGAGCCACACATTGGGTATAAAGATTACTTAAAAATAAAATCTTTGGGGTGCCTGGGTGGCTCAGTCATTAAGCATCTGC
This sequence comes from Mustela erminea, assembly GCF_009829155.1. Lineage (NCBI taxonomy): Eukaryota > Metazoa > Chordata > Mammalia > Carnivora > Mustelidae > Mustela > Mustela erminea. Next base: position 72,956,255 of record NC_045619.1, on the reverse strand, counting down.
CTTCAGTTCAGATCATGATCCCAGGGTCCTGGGATCGAGCCCCACATTTGGTTACCTGCTCAGAGGGAAGCCTATTTCTCCCTCTCCCACTCCCTCTGCTTATGTTCCTGCTCTTGCTGTCTCTCTCTCTGTCAAATATATAAATAAAATCTTGAAAAATAAATAAATAAATAGATAGATAGATAAATAGATAAATAAATAAAATATTTAGGGTTACCTGGGTGACTCACTTGGTTAAGCATCTACCTTCAGGTCAGTTCATGATCCTGGAGTCCTGGAATTGAGTCCCACTTTGGGCTCCCTACTCAGTGGGGATTCTGCTTCTCCCTTTCCCTCTGCCTTTCCTCCCAACTTGTGCTGTCTCTTGCACTCTTTCTCTCTCAAATAAATAAATATTTAAAAAATAAATAAAAAATAAATTTAAAAAGAAAATATTTAAAATAAAAAATATAATCTTCACAAAATAATTTTAATTGTGTATTTTTCCAAAGAAAAAAATACCATAGTTTGCTAAATCATTTCTCTAGTGAACAGAGTTCATGGAAACATTCTGCCTTCTTTGTTTATACTTCCTTTTTATTGACACAATAACATTTTTGTGTTCTCAATTAAGGGACGTTTAAAATACAAAAGTAATAAAATACAAAAGTAATAAATATAACAGTTCAATGTCCTACTTGCATCCCCAGAAGTAAAACCACTGTCTAATTTTCTTTTTGTACATTCCTTCCAGAGACTTGTCTATAAATATATAATTATATTGAAAGGCAAAATTCTTTCATACATGTAAAGTTTTTTTTTTATTTGTTTCTTAAATTTATTTAAGAGAGAAAGAGCACAAGTGTGGGGGTAGAGGGGCAGAGGGGCAGAGGGAGAAGCAGACTCCCTGCTGAGCAGGAAGCCTGACACAGGGCTGGATCCCAGAACTCTGGGATCTAGGCAGATGCTTAATTGACTGAGCACCCAGGTGCCCCAGCACATGCCAAGCTTTTACTGAATTGTGAAGGAATTAGCAGGTAAGAACAGAGCTGGCTTGAGAAGTTTTTGAAGAACAGCGTCTTATTTATTTTGTTAGAGGAGCAAGAAATGCCAAATAAGATTGCAAAATTGGCTATAAAAGTGGTTAACATTTTCACAGCAATAAAGGCTTATCACTTATGGTTAATATCTCCACAAGGTAGTACGTATCCTAACAACTTACAGGTTTATATGTTAACTTTTAATTTTATAGATCAGTTGTCTTTCTGTAACTTCATCAGATGTTGATTATTGTCAAATAGATTGTGTCATTTCCCAAGAGTATCACATTAGTGTAAGCAGTTGGGGGAGCTCCAGAAAAAGAAAGGTGAGACATAACTTTCTCGACATAAGAGAAGTCATTTTAGAGCCTGGCCATCTTGTGATCTCTGCTTGATCAGCACTGCTTGTCCATAGCCCATTTCTTGCAGAACTTCTTGGGATATGTTGAAATGGCAGAAGAATAGACCACAGTAGTTAATGATTTTAAGAGAACAAAAGAATGTAAGCCCAAATAGCCACTATCAGGCCAGGAGATAGCCTAATCATATCAGAGACAATAAATCAGTAGAAAAACTCCCAGTGCCATTTCAAAAGTAAAGATTGACCTTATGCACATTCTTGAGTTATCTTTGCAGGATTTAAACTCCTTTGAGCACTCAAATACCAGACCTGCTGGAGCCAGAGAATAGACGATTCTGACCCTTGCTGGCCCCCATAACTTCTATCAACCAAGACCTAAAGTCTTTCACCTTAAGATAACTTTTGCCCCAATTCCGTTCTAAATTCCACACTGCACAAGCCCTTTCATGAATATATATGCATCCTTAGCTTAAAACTTCCCTGGAGTTGTTCTGTTGGGAACTAGCCCTGGTTGTCTTCTTCACTTGTTGTAAGTAAAACCCTTCCTTTTCCTATTCTTTGTCTTGGTGGTATCTTTTTGGCTCAACACCCACCAGGAGGTGAATCCAGTTTTAGGCAAAGTGAGGGCAAGCAGACTCAGCGTGTATTAAAAAAAACAACTAATTATCATATTACCTCTTTCCAAGTTCGAGATAAAATTTCTTTAACTATATATACAGTGTATGTACAATGTATATACAATTATATTTAATGTATATTTAAGGTACAAACATGCACACGAACACACAGCCCCCCCATTACTTCAAATTATAAAGGTATTCTACAAATTTTTTTCTGGTAAATTTGTATCTTTGTTTATCTTTAGATTTTTAAGTCTCTTCCTCCTCAAATATTTATTATTATTATTATTTTAAGTTTCATTGATTTAAGTAATCTGTGCACCCAGCGTGGGACTTAAACTCACCACTGCCAGTTCAAGAGTCACATGCTCTTCACACCGAGTCAGTCAAATCAAAATATTTATTATTTTTGGTGTGATGTGTGAATCTTTTTTTTTTATCAGAACAGATAAAACAATACTTACCCAATAGTTCATTTTTTTCCCATTGATTGAGATGAAACTTAGATAACTATGCAATATAAATATATATCCCTAATATAACCACATAGTATAAATATATGTCCTTAAGGTAACTACAGAATAAAAACATATGTCCTTAATGGTTTCTAAACTTTCTTCCCTTTTAGTGGTCAATTTGTTTATAACTGCTTCAATATGACAATGTTTTAATAACTTTATATTTTGATATCTAGGAGAGCATGTCCCCTATGTTTATTCTTCAGTTCAAAATATTTATGTGAACCTGCTCTCTAGACACCCATTTTTTAAATTAAATTTTATTTTTAAAAAAAATTTTTAAAGATTTTTTAAAACTTATTTGACACACAGAGAGAGAGAAATCACAAGTAGGTAGAGATGCAGGCAGAGAGAGAGGAGGAAGCAGGGTTCCCGCTGAGCAGAGAGCCCGGTGCGGGGCTCCATCCCTGGACCCTGAGATCATGACCTGAGCCAAAGGCAGAAGCTTAACCCACTGAGCCACCCTGGCACCCCGATGTCCTTTTTTATTAATAAGTCATATTCTTTTGGGCTGATAGAAGTGGAATTTTGGAGTTGTTGGGAATGTTTATGTCAAACTTTCTCAAAGAAGTTGTCCCAGTTGATGCTCCCAATGACAGGGCACAAAGGTTCCCACTGCTTACTTTCTCACCAATATGTGGTTTTATTAACCTTCTTAAACTCACTCATTCTGATGGGTATATAGATGTAACTTATTGTGGATCTAGACACAACTTATTCTGCTTTTACTGATTATTATGTGAAATAGCACCTCACTGATTCATCATTTGGAATTTCTGTTTTATGTGATGCCTATTTAAGACTTCAGCATATTTAGAGAGGAGAGGTCTGTCTTTTCTGTGTTTTCACTATGGTTTTAAGTTCACATTTTTGATCCACTGTAATTAATTTTGGTGTATGTTAAGTTGTAGGAGTTCGACTACCACTTTCCAGTTGGCTAGTTAGTTGTCATACTACTACTTACTGAATAATCCATTCTAGATCATTGAAAATTATAGAATTAGTTTTTGTACATGTGTACATGTGTCTGTCTACTTATATTATATAAATTCTATAAAGACTTCCTTTATATTGCATGGAATGCATAGATAAACTAGAGGAAAGCTTCCTTGTCTTTTCTTTTCTTTTTTTTTTTTACATTGAGTTCTCCAATCCAGAAACATAGTATGTTTCTCCATTTATCCAGGTGTTCTTCTATGTCTTTTTATACAGTTTTATAGTTTTCTAGATAGTTGTTTCTCTTACTGTTATCAGGATCTGTGCATTACAATTTCTAATTTCTTCTTTTTTTCCATGTGCTTAAAAAAATTATGGTAAAATATATATAACATAAAATTACTATTTTAAACATTTTGTGTTTTTAAAAAATGATTTATTTATTTATTTCAGAGAGAGAGAGAGAGTGCGTGAGTGTGGGGAGGGGCAAAGGGAGACTTCAAGCAGACTCCCCATGGAGCAGAGTCTTACTCAGGGCTTCATTTTACAATCCATGATATCATGACCTGAGCCAACACCAAAAGTTGGATGCCTATCCGAATTAGCCATCCAGGTGCCATTTCCTCACCCCCATTTTAACCATTTTTAAATATATAATTCAATGGCATTAAGTGTATTTACAAAATTATACAGCCATCACACTATCTTCCAATTTATGCCCTATATTTATCTTACTCATGGCTACTTACTAAGTCTATCCATTCTGAGAACTCCTCATGGACAACTTTAATCACAAAAACACTGGTAACTAAACGTTTAAAAGCATTCACAAGAAACTGTTATATTTTCCATAAATTAATTTTGTAACAGAGAGCTTTCCACTAAGATTAGACCAAGGCAGTGGATCTGGTTACTTTAGGAACCTACTAGTTCAATCAAGAAATAAGGAGTGAGGGATGCCTAGGTGGTTCAGTCATTAAGTGTTTGCCCTCTACTTAGGTCATGATCCCAGGTTCCTGGGATGGAGCCCCACAACAGACTTCCTGCTCCGTGGGAAGTTTTCTTCTCCCTCTCCCACTCCCCTTGTTGTGTTCTCTCTCATTGTATCTCTCTCTCTATCAAATAAATAAATAAATAAAATATTAATGAAGGAAAGAAAGAAAGGAAGGGAGGGAGGGAGGAAGGGAGGGAAAGAGTGTTTCAGGGACCCCTGGGTCGCTCAGCTGGTTAAGTACCCAACTCTTCGTTTTGGCTCAGGTCATGATCTTAGGGTCATGAGACTGGTTGGGCTCTGTGCTTGGAGTCTTCTGGAAATTCTCTCTTCCTCCTTCTTCTTCTACTCCCTACCCCCACCAACTCCCCCACCCCCTGTCTCTCTAGCTCTCTTTCTCTAAAATAAATACATAAAATCTTAAAAAAAGAGAGAGAGGGAGAGAGAAAGAAATTCCTTAAAAAAAAAAAAAAAAGAATGAGTGATTCAATAATTGTTAATTGGGTAAATGTTGTAACAAGGCCAGACACATACTCTTCCTCTTTGCCTAAACCTGCTTTCTACCTCACCAACTTCCCATTCTGTGTCTCCTAATTTTCAGCTAAGATTAGAACTATTTGTCTCCTTGAAACTAGCCAACTAGAGAGAAAAATGTTTGTTCCAATAACTGACTGAGACTTCCCCTGTTTACAAAACAACCTCCACTGTAAATTACCCCTGCCTATAAAAGTCTAAGGCAATACCACCCCTCTGAGATACTCTGATCTGAATAAAATCAATCTTCTTACTTGTCTGGTTTTTGTCATTGACCACTGCAAATGAATGGTATATATGTCCTACCAGGAAAAGTCACACTTAACCAAGACAGAGACATTTATTCTTAGAAACTTTATTTTCCATACCCATTCATTCTTTTGCAAGATTTAGGAAGCAAAGCATATATTTGCCAGAGCCACCATAAATGATTTATCTTCCCCATAGGGCCTAACAAACCTAGATCACGTAAGGTGCATAAGGAATTGAAAAATTGACTTTAGTCCTTCTGGGAAATATTAATTACATCCTTAGGAATTCATCCAGAGAGATGATCTTATCCAGAATCATTAAAAGGTAGCCAAACTCTTTGTTTAGCTGACTATGCTCTCTCGCCTATTAGCTATTGAACTAAGAGCCAGGGGTTGGTGTGTGTAATGAAGCATCTCATAAACTACACACCATTAGATACGAATCAGAAGATCTGAATTATAGTATCAATCCTGGTACTAAAACTTTAGCAAGTAATTTAACCTTTAAGCATTCAATCTTTTCTTTAAAAAGTCCTTTAAAAAGGACTTGAACTAGGTTGCTCCTAGATCTCTTTGCAGTCCCACACAACAACATTATACAATTAACCCATAACTGGCAGAGCGCTTGTTTCAAGGAAAACTAGACTCCAGGCTTCAGTCTTTCACATCTGTTAGATCTCTGAGTATGACTTCTCATTTCTAGTCTATTTGCTTTCCCTTTTTTTGTTCTCTTTTATTTCCTTTCTCCTTCCTTTCTTTCTGCCTCTGTCTTTCCTCCCTCAATTTCTCCCTTCCCTTTCTTTTCTTCTTTTTACTTTCCTCTCCTTTCTTTCACCATCATGAAGAAATTCATCATCTTACATAATGGAAAATCCAAATATAGAATATTCTGTCTTTTAACCTAATACAACAAGTACAAAAATTTTTGAGACTCTTTTGGGAAAAAGAAAACTTGATCTTCATTACCCTTAGGATGGCTTCAGTATGGCTTGGGGATTTGGGTACCTTTGAGAACTACCCTTGGGTAAACACACTAATAATGGTTACTTGTGTCCGCTAAGTTTAGAAGTAGCCATTTAAATAAAGTTGCCACCTGAGTCCTCAGTCTTCTAATCCTCTGGGATTTATTAAGTTCAGTTGTTAGGGACTCTTTAAGTCTTTATGCTTAACCATCTTACTTTACTAAGATCCCACAAGAGAACTCCACTATTTCCAGTCCACTGAATTAATAAAAAACAAACAAGAAAGGAGTGGAATTACTAAAGAAAAAAAAATTATAGAAATTTTTGCAACCCAAGAGAATTTGTTTTATGAACAAGTTAAGTTCTATCAAATTTGGAACCTCATTTACCTCTTCTTGAATCTTTTCTGATATCCAACTTGTCCTTGGTTTACATCAACCCTTACTAACTCTTTACCCCAATAGATAGCCTACAGTCTTTAATCCTGTTCCAGTCCAGGCTTCACACTGCCAACTCACATACCTCATATACACTGTAATATGTGCTGTGGGAGAAAAAAAAAATGATATAGCCCTGACCTCATGGAGCTTGTAATTTTAGAGGAAGCAAAATAAACAGATATGAGGCTATTATAAATCAGTATAAAGAATTGTTTTAAAAATGAAAACTAATAAAAAAAAAGGAAAATTCCCATCATATGCCATGAGTTCTAAAAGATTTTAAACTGACAGATAGGCAGCATAAAGACAAGGGAATTTGATAAACTGTGTATCTTTATATTTGAAGAATTTCCAAGTTAAAAGATTAAAAACAAAAATTTGAATAACACAACAAAAGCTTAATATCCTTAGCATAAAAAACTGGGTATTAGAAAGTTTTTAGGCTTCTTGAAGAAAGATTCAGTTCTATAGTCATGATAACAAGCAATTCTGTTAATCAATTTTCTTTTGTGAAAATTCTTTTGAAAGCCATCAGAGCCAGCCCAATATTCCTGAAAGCCAGCCAGTCACCAAGATATTGAGGAGGAAACAATTTTCTCTATCCTTCAAGATTCATCTGACTGGTCTAAGAATTAAATTAACACAAGACAGGTTAAGAGAATAATAATAATTTTTAAAAAGCTCAGTTAGGTACACATGGAGGCCCAGTGGTAAAACTGACACCCAAAGAAATGACCAAGACAGGCAGTTTTTATATGCTTTAGACAAAGAAGCAGAAATCTGTGAGTAATTGATAGGACAAAGAAAATGGTGACCTTTGATTAATAAAGAATTCTAAAGGTGATTCAGGCTAAGACAGTAAATTATTAAAAGTAACAAGGTTCATCTATATAGGTTTCTTCAACCCTGAAATCCCATCTGTGGTGGTAACTATACCTCTCTCAGTCTCCAGGTAAAGATTGGGATGCCCTTCACATGGGAGAATTATTTCCTGCATTCAGGGAGACAAAGAGTCAAGATGCCCTTCTTGCCCTGGCTGCTTTTCAAGTAATTCAAAATAATCATTATGACATTGTGGCATATTTTGGAGTGGTCTTCCCCAGGCCCCCTCTTACCAGAATAATCCACTCTCTTCTCTTTAACTAGTAGAGGTCACATTTGTAAGGCTGATGTAAACCCATGCTTGCCTCTATAATTAATACAACCACTAGACAAATGCTTCCAAAGAACCTCATTAAATGAGGAGTTTGTTTTCTTCAAGGATACTGTGCCTGGTAGTATTATTTTCCTTTACTTACGTAAAGGAATAAGTAATAAGATCCTGTTTCTCTTCAATTACAGATATTGAGTGGTAATCCTCTCCTTTGATGGAACCAGGTATAAACTAAGCAAATATGCCATTAAATGTACAAAGGATATGAGACAATAATTCATGAAGGGGGAAATCCAAATGCCTGCCCCTCCCCAAGTTCAACTTTCCAGGTAATCTAAATAAAACATTATACATTTTTTTCCCCTGAAAGATTAATGCTGTTAAGTGTTTACTGAAATAAACAAATTTATTTGTTTATTTTTAAAGTAATCTCTACATACAACCTGGGGCTCAAACTCATGACTCTGAGATCAAGAGTTGGATGCTTCACTGACTGAGCCAGCCAGGTACACCTGAAATAAATTTAATGCCTTGAAAATCTTTATTTTACCCTAACTCAAGAATCTTGTTTTTATCTCCACCTCTTCCAGAGAGAGAAAGAGATAAAGGGAAAAAGAAGAGGAAGGAAAAAGGAAGAGGCTGGGAAGAGTGAAAGAAAAAGAAGGAAGAAGGAGGAGATGGGGAGGACAGAAAGGAGAGGAAGAAGAAGAAAGTTGAAGGAGAAGAGAAAAGAAGATGCTTTATGAACAAATTTTTGGTGTGATAATAGGAAATATGAGATACCATCATGTTTTGATGGTCAAATTATATAATCACAGGGATGAGTCAGTCATGGATAGTCTTAATTCTTATTATTTTTTTTTATTTGAGAGAGAGCAAGAAGCGGGGAGGGGCAGAGAGAATCCCAAACATACTCCATCCTGAGCATGGAGCCTAACACAAATCTTGATCCCATGACCCTGGGATCATGTCCTGAGCTGAAATCAAGCTGAATTCTTAACTGACTGAACCATCCAAGTACTCTTATATCCTTATCTTGAACACTGCTAGCACAAGGCCTTGTTTATTTCTAATAATGTTATTTGTGTTGAACTCTACTATTCTCATTTTGATGGAGCTATGATGGTTTTCATTTTGCCTATTTATCTTTTCCATCTATTCACTTCTATTCTTTTCTATTACCATTTACTTTTCAAATTTTCAAATTTCATTTTACCTTCTAAAGGTCTTGCATGCAGCCTATAAATAAATTTTTACAATCGAATCTTTTTTAAACTACTAAGGCATCAAGTTCATCTACTTTTACTTTATGAAATTAGTTTCATAAAGATCTACCATCCTAGTTTATGCCTTTACTTCCTACTGCTTTTTGCCTCTTTTTTGGATCAATTTTACTATTTTTCTACTAGTTTGGAAGTTATACATTCTATTTTGTTTGGGGATGTGGTTTTTGTCTTTATTTTTTTGTTAGTGGTTACCCTCTATGTTGCCATGTAATCATTTAAATTACAATGTCTGAAGTTAATAAATATCCTTATCTCCTCCAGAAGATGAACCTGACATATAATATTATTTTGGATTTTGTTTCTTTTCAATATACAAATCATTAAACATCATCCTTGTTTTATAGTTTGTAGTTGGTATGTGTTTAGATTTATTCAAATATTTATTAATTTTTTTCCCTTTGTTTCTTCTTATATCTTAGACCTTTCATCTGGGATTACTTTCCTTCTGGCTAAACTTTCCCTTTCCTGGAGACACAGTTTTATTTGTCTGAAAATGATTATATTTCCCCTAATTCTTGAAAAATACTTTCACTGGGTTTAGAATTCCAGGTTTTCAGTTGCTTACTCTTAGTGCACTAAAGAGAACATTTCATTGTTTTGTAGATTACAGTGCCCCTAAGCCAAGTGTGACTAATTCTGCTTCTTTGAGGATTACGTCTTTCCCTCCTATTCCCAATGATAACCTCTTTTCCATTACTATTGTGCAGTTTCACTATTTTCGACATAGGTAGGAATTTCCTTAATAGGTTCCTATATTCAAAGCCCGAGAGGAATAAAGATGGCGGATAAGTAGCAGGCTGAAACGACATCAGGTAGCAGGAGATCAGCTAGATAGCTTATCAAACCATTCCGAACACCTACAAATCCAACAGGAGATTGAAGAGAAGAAGAGCAGCAACTCTAGAAACAGAAAATTGACCACTTTCTGAAAGGTAGGACCGGCGGAGAAGTGAATCCAAAGTGATGGGAAGATAGACTGTGGGGGGAGGGGCCAGCTCCCAGCAAGCGGCAGAGCAACAAAGCACAAAATCAGAACTTTTAAAAGTCTGCTCCAGTGAGGGACACTGCTCCAGAGGCCAAGCCGGGGTGAAGCCCACATGGGGACAGCATGGCCTCAGGTCCTGCAGGGTCACAGAAGGATTGGGGCTGTCTGAGAGTCACAGAGTTCACAGGTATTAGAGAGGGGAAGCCAGCTACAGAGACAGAACTGAAGAGTAAGCTCTCAACTCGGGGTTACTTTAAATCATGATCCGTGGCACAGACTACTGCTCTGTGAGCAGGGACCCCACAAGATCCAGGGAGCTCAAGATCCAGATCCAGAGCTCAGGGATCTGTGGGGTTCAGAGACCCCAGGCAGGGCTGTGTGCCAGAGACAGAGAAGCTTGGTTACAGGCTGGGTGAGCTCAAGGCGTGGTGGAAGGCCAAGGAGATGGGAGTGATTGAGTGCTTTTCTCTGAGGGCACACTGAGGAGTGGAGCCCTGAGGTCTCAGCTCCAGGACAGAGATTGGGAGGCTGCCATTTTCATCATTCCCATCCTCCAGAACTCTACGGAAAGTGTTCAGGGAACAAAAGCTTCGGAAAATGAACTCGAGTGGATTACTCAGCCCGGCCCCTGGTAAGGGTGGTGCAATTCCACCTTGGGCAAAGACACTTGAGAATCACTATAACAGGCCCCTCCCCTAGAAGATCAACAAGAAATTCAGCCAAGACCAATTTCACTTATCAAGGAAAACAGCAGAATTTCAGAGGAGGAGAAAGCAAAGCATGGAATTCATGGCTTTCTCCCCATGATTCTTTAGTCTTGCAAAGTTAATTAGTTTTTAAAAAATTTTATTTTTTTTTCTGCTAATTTTTTTTAAACTTTTACCCTTTCCTCATTTAACATTTTTTAAACTAGTTTATCTTAACAATACCTTTCATTAAAAAAAAATCTTTTTTGAACCTTCATTATTATAGTCATATTTTATTCTTCATTCTATGCAGCCATCAAAAGAAATGAAATCTTACCATTTGCAACAATGTGGATGGAACTAGAGGTTATTATGCTTAGTGAAATAAGTCAATCAGAGAAAGACAACTATCATATGATCTCCTTCATATGAGGAAGTGGAGATGCAATGTGGGGAGTTTGAAATGTGAGGGGGTAGGAAAAGAATAAATGGAACAAGATGGAATCAGGAGGGAGACAAACCATAAGAGACTCTTAATCTCACAAAACAAACTGAAGGTTGCTGGGGGGAGTGGAGTAGGGAGAGGGCGGTGAGGTTATGGACATTGGGGAGGGTATGTGCTATGATGAGTGCTGTGAAGTGTGTAAACCTGGTGATTCACAGAATTGTACCCCTGGTGCTAATAGTACATTATAAGTTTATTTAAAAAAATATTAAAAAAAAGAATAAAGCCTGAAAAAACATGCATAAAGCATAGACTGCTAGAATCACCAGAAGAAACAGATAAATCTATAATTATAGTGAAAGAATGTGTCTAAACTCCCTAGTAACTAACAGAAAATGTTTGATAAGTTAGAAGATCTGATGTGTATAACTTACAAAATTTGACATAATGAAAACATGGAACTCCGCACTGAGAACTGCAAAACAAACAAATAAACAAACAAAAAACAAACAAAACAAAACAAAACAAAAAAACAACATGCATACACACATTATCTTTCAGCACACATGACGCTTATGAACTGAATATGTATTTGGCTGTAAGGCAAATCTCAAAGTTCCCGGGATTGAAATCACATAGATGACATTCTCTAATAAATGCTATTAAGTTATAAGGAGACAATAAAATGATAACTAGAAAATCTCCTTGTGCTAGGAATTTAAGAAAGACACTAAGAATTCAGAATGGGAATTATGATATGTTGAACCAATGATTTTTTTTCCTTTTCAAATTTTTATTTAAATTCTATTTAGTTAACATACAGCATAATATTGGTCTCAGGAGTAGAATTTAGTTATTCATCACTTACATATAATACCTGGTGCTCATCATAACAAGTGCCCTCCTTAATACTCATCACCCATTTAACCCATCCCCCACCCGCCTTCCTCCATCAACTCACAGTCTGTTCTCTACCCTTAAGAGTCCCTTCTGGTTTGGTTCCTGCTTTTTTTCCCCTTTCCCTCCCTATGTTCATATGTATTGTTTCTTAGCTTCCACATATGAGTGAAATCATATGGTATTTGTCTTTCTTATTTTGCTCAGCATAATATACTCTAGTTCTACCCATGTCATTGCAAATGGCAAGATTTCATCTTTTTGATGGTTGAATAATATTCCACTGTATATAGATAGTATACTTCTTTTCCATTCAACAGTCAATGGACATTTGGGCTCTCACCATAGTTTGGCCATTGTTGATAATGTTGCTATAACCATCCAAGTACATGTACCCCTTTAAATCAGTATTTCTGTATCCTTTGTAAATACCTAGTAGTACAATTGCTGGGTCATAGGGTAGCACTATTTGAAACTTTTCGAGGAAACTCCATACTGTTTTCGGAGTGACTGCAGTAGTTTGCATTCCCACCAACAGCATAAGAGTGAACCAAATGATTATAAAAACATTACAGATGGGATGCCTGAGTGGTTCAGTCTATTAAGCACCAGCCTTTGGCTCAGGTCATGATCGCAGGGTCCTGGGATCCAGCCCCACATCAGGCTCCTGGCTTAAAACAGGGAACCTGCTTCTCCCTCTCCCTCTGCCGCTCACTCATACTTTGCTCTCTCTCTGTGTGCTCTCTCTCTCTCAAATAAAAAATAAAATCTTGGGATGCCTGGGTGGCTCAGACGGTTAAGTGGCTGCCTTCAGCTCAGGTCATGATCCCAGCGTCCTAGGATTGAGTCGCACAATGAGGCTCCTTGCTCAGCAGGGAGCCTGCTTCTCCCTCTGCCTCTGCCTGCCACTCTGTCTGCCTTTGCTCTCTTGCTCTCTGACAAGTAAATAAAAATAAAATCTTTATTAAAAAAAATCTTAAAAAAATATTACAGATGGCAAATGCAAGATGCAGGTAAGTAATAGAAATGTATGAACTTAAAAAGCTTGTATTTGAAAAATAAAAGCAGAAAAATCAATAATTAAACATCTATAATAAATCAATGTAAGGGAGAAAAGTTTTCCTTGATCCTCTTAGGGTCTCCAGTTGGGTCTGAACATTAAAGACAGATTAACAGAAGAAAAGCACACCAATTTATTTAATATATATTTTTGTGTGACACTGAAGCCTCCATAAGGAAATGAAGACCCAAAGGCACAATTCGATCTGAGTATTTTATGCTAGGTTTGATGAAGAGTGTACAGTTTTTTAGAAATATGATTGTAATTAGGAGAAACATAAGAAGGCTTGTTTGTTTGGATTCTTCTCCCTGTTCCTTTGTCTTTGGAGATAAGGACTCTCCTTTCCTTCAGCAGAGGGAGAGCACCTCCTGTATCATGGCTTTCTGACCTGTTTCAGGGAAAGAGGACAGGGGAAAGGTCAAAGTGACCTTCCTGCTTCTGTTTACTCAAACCCTTTCATTTTAAAATTTTCAATATGCCAAGGTGTCATACTTAGGGGTAGCATGTCCTGAACCCCATAATCACAAAAACAGCAAAAATAAATCCAGTTAAAAGCAACAGTTATTTTAAAAGAATAGACAACTCTGGCAAGAATGATAAAAAACAAGACAGAAGTGTGAAAACATATTTTACCTAAGAAGTTATATGAATGGCAAATAAGAACATCATTTAGTCATTGAGGAAATGCAAATTAAAACCATGCAATACCACTTCGCACCCACTTGTGACTCCAATTAAAAAGACTAACAATAGGGGCACCTGGGTGGCTCAGTGGGTTAGGCCACTGCCTTCGGCTCAGGTCATGATCTCAGGGTCCTGGGATTGAGTCCCGCATTGGGCTCTCCACTCAGCGGGGAGCCTGCTTCCCTCTCTCTCTGCCTACTTGTAATCTTTCTCTGTCAAATAAATAAATAAAATCTTAAAAAAAAAAAAGACTAACAATACCAGGCATTGGTGAGAATGTGGAGCATTTGAAATTTTATTTCCTTGCTGGTAAAAATAATTAAAAAATGGCTCATATACTTTGAAAATAGTTTCTTTTCTTTTTTTTTTTTTAATGTTGTATGTAAATTCCAGTCACTTAACATACAGTGTAACATTAGTTTCAGGTATACAATACAGTGATTCAACACTTCCATGCATCACCTGGTGCACAACAAGGACCCTCCTTAATCCCCATCATCAATTCCACCCATTCCCTGCCCCACCTAGCTCCCCTGAGGTAAACATCAAATTGTTCTCTGGAGTTAAGAGTCTGTTTTTCTTGGTTTGCCCCCCTCTTTTTCCCCTCTCCTTTTGCTCTTTTATTTTGTTTCTTGAATTCCACATATGAGTGAAATCATATGGACTTTGTTTTTCTCTGACTGACTTATTCACTTAGCACAATACTTTCTAGCTCCCTCTATGTTATTGCAAATGGCAAGATCACATTCTTTTTTACGGTTGACTAATGTTATATATATATGTGCGTGTATACATATATGCACCCCACCTCTTCTTTATCTTCATCAATCAGTGGGCATTGGACTGTTTCCTTAATTAGGCTATTATAGATAATGCTGTCATAAACATCAGGGTACATATATCCCTTTGAATTAGTGTTTTTGTATCCTTTGGGTAAATTCCTAGTAATGCAATTGTTGGGTCATATGGTAGTTCTATTTTTAACTTTTTGAGGAACCTCCACACTGTTTTCCAGAGTGGCTGCATGAGATTGCATTCCCACCAACAGCAAGAGGGTTCCCCTTTCTCAGTTCTCAGTTTGTTAGTTTCTTTCTTTCCTTTTTTTTTTTTTTTGTAGTTTTTATTAAGTGAATATATTTACCACATGACCCAACAATTTAATTCTCAGATATTTACCCAAAAGAAGTGAAAAAATACAAACAAACATACATGTCTTTGTGAAGACACAAAAACTTGTATACAACTGTTCATTGTAGGTTTTCTTTCTTTTTTTTGTTCATTGTAGTTTTATTCATAATATCCCAAACCTGGAAACAACCAACTGATAAATGAATAAACTGCAGTACAATACTATTCACCAACAAAAATGAATGAACAATACATATCACAATATATATGAATCTCAAAAGTATTATGTTGAATACAGAGTAAGACACAAAAGACTATACTATATGATTCCACTTATATAAAATTCCAGAAAAGGCAAGCTATATAGTGACAGAAAACACATCCACAGTTGTTGGAGACAAGCGTCAGACAAATTGACTGCAGGGGCACCTGGCTGGCTCAGTCAGTAGAGCATGTGACTCTTGATCTCTGGGCTGTGAGTTTAAGTCCCATGCTGGGTGTAGAGATTACTTAAAAATAAAATGTAAAAAGAAAAAAAAAAGACAGACTGACTGCAGTGGGGCATGATGAATATTTTGGGGTCATAAAACTGTCCTTTCCTATCCAATTGTAACAAAAGCATGTGAGTTCACTCCTTCGTGAGTCACATATAGAAACTATACCAAGTTGAGGGGGTCTGTTAGGTCTGTAATCAAAGGAGTGAGACTGATACAAAGTGAAGATCAAGCAAAGCTTTATTTTGTGCCAAGCATTGAGACTCAAACCAACCGGCTGGGGCTGCCTCTTACAGAGAGGGTGACCCCTCCCTGCCTTACAGACTAACTTTTAAAGGGCAAAGGCCATGTGGTTGAGCCTGGCCACACACAGGTGGCCAATGAGAATGTAACACACAGAGAAAGTTGCATAGTCATGCTAGGTCACACACGAATTGAATGGCCAATTGAGTTACAATTTACCCTATAGTAGATATTTGAACTAGCCTATCACCTTGGTCAGAATTGGCGCCCAAAAAGGGGGCCCACACTCCTTGGTAGTTAGGGAGACAGTATGTTAGCCCCATTGATTGGATGTCTCCACCTGGCCTGACCCACCCTTGTATTTGGGCTCTGTTACCTGGGACTGGTCAACCATATTTTACTAGTTTCCCAGACTTGCTTTTAAGTAAGTCCCCTGAGGGGGAGGCAGAGTCAGTTTAAGTTTTACTGCAGAAACAACAAAATGGCTGTTCAACCGAGATGGAATTGCTCTGGCTAAGTAAGACTCTTACATTCTCCCCTTTTCTTTGGATATTAGTCAAATCCTTGACTCTTATAAGGAAATCTCTTTTGCCAGACTGTCTTTAATGACTCCAATGTGATTTACCCAGAAACAGCATTCCTCTCCTAGGGCTATGCAGAGCTCCCCTTTTTCTAGAAATAGCATGTCAAGCCCTAATTGTCTATATTTCCCACCTATACTTTAATAATAGGAGCAACAATGAACTCAATGAACTCATTGTTTTTTTTGAGTCTTAGCTTTAGTCCACAATCGGTGGGGTCCATTGGCAGTGGCATCCATCTCTGGGGGGTGTCCTCATCCTCGGCTTGTTTGATGTGACCCACGTGAATCCAGACCCTGATGCCTTCTACTTTTATTGTCGTGGGGGTGGTCAGGATGACAGTAAATGGTCCCTTCCAGTGAGGCTCCAAGTTTCCCACTTGGTGGTGGCATATCCAAACCAAGTTCCCATGTTGGTAAGGAT
Source organism: Mustela erminea (assembly GCF_009829155.1). Lineage (NCBI taxonomy): Eukaryota > Metazoa > Chordata > Mammalia > Carnivora > Mustelidae > Mustela > Mustela erminea. The sequence goes on along the minus strand of NC_045619.1, from coordinate 72,939,558 downwards.
GTGGTTCCACCTCCGTCTCTGTCTTAGTGTGGGCAGTTCGGATCCCTGCATGGGGTCTTTTTAAGAAAGACTGTAATGCCTGCAGGGACTGGAGTACAGGCTGATCAGTCATTTCTGCTAGGGCAATCTCTTGTAGCTGAGGGCAGAGTGCGGGGGAGAGTGGAGTCTCCCGTACATTACTTCAAATGGGGTCACCTTGTTTAAGTAGGGTGTACATCACACCCTGAAGAGGGTGAAAGGAAGGAGACCCACCCATCCACTGCCAGTCTCCAGAATTAGCTTTATCAAGGTCTCTTAAGAGTCTGGTTCATTCTCTCTACTTGCCTGAAGCTCTGGGGTGGGTAGGCACAATGTAGTTTCCAATTAGTGCCCACGGCCTTTGCCAATGCCTGTGAGACTGAACTCAAATGCAGGGTTGTTGTCTGACCTGATCACGAGAGGCAGCCCAAACCTAGGAATTATTTCTTCTTGTAGATGTGGGAGGCCGCAATAAGGCTTGAGACCAGGCCCCGACTTGTGCCTCCTTTAAAGTCTGAATAACCTAACAAAAGGTTTAGGATGGGAAAAATTGAGTAGCACTGAGAAAGGGTCTGTGCTATGTGTTGTGTGCTCACCTACGTGACTTCGCACATGCTTGCTAAACAAATGAGAACAATTCGGTTAGGGTCATCAGTCTGTGGCTGGTCCTTGCTGCCCTAGTACAGCTCATAAATTACTTCCAGGATTGCTGTATCAATACAGAACAATTGTACTGGCATCAGCCATTTGGCATCATGAGGTCTGCTTATAGTTAATAGTGAAAGTTATTATGGGAACTCGTGGTTGTTTAGCTAGACACAGATGTATCGCTTCTCCTATTGTAATATCACTATATATATGGCCTTAATGCTTTGAATAAACTTAGCACTGTTGGACATCTTCCTCAGTGCTCCTCCTGCCCCCATCTCTCTGCTTCTCGAGTTCTTTTCTTCATCCTCTTACCCTCACGTTCCTGGTCGATTTGTCGCGCCAGCCGTGACAAGTAGATTTTTGGCTACCACTCCTACCATCTGATGTTTGGTGGGAAAAAACCTCTACTCAGCCTGAAAAGGTACCCATAAAAACTAACATATACTTGTGTCCATACTTTCCCTGTGTTAAACATCTTCTCTTCTATTCCCACTAACTCAGTCAGATTCTTCCCTTCAAATCCTTTAATTTTCTGAAGTTTCTTCCTTATATCTGGGGTCGACTGGTGAAGGCAAGATCATCTAAATGAGCTATTGTGCAACTTCTCTGACATTTACCTCAAGTTGTCTAGCTTAGGTAAACAAACATTTAAAGACAACCAAATCTAGAATTTAACATCCCTAAAGTTGTGTTATTAAAACATAATTTTTCTCTCTAAAATAACCCTAATTTCCAGAGATAGCCAAATCAGGATTAATTTATTTGAAAAACAAGTCCAGTTTTAACAAACTTGGCCTAATTATTTACATAAGCTCAGCACGAACACTGAGTGATCATATAGATCTTTTAGAATCTGCTTTGCTGGAACTTCTTATAAGGAATCTCTAAGTTGAATTTTTAGTAGTGTCTCTAGGCCAGAAGCCAAGCCACGTACTTGCCATCAGATATGCCTGCAATACCTGTCGGATTTGGGTGTATTACTCTTCCTGAGGTGCCCAAAGTAGCCTCAGGCTCCTGCACCTGCCAGGAAGTGACATTCGTTGCTTACCTGGTAAGGCTGCTGGGAACTCTGTAAGCAAAGTATCAGGCCAACTGTTCCAAAGGGCTTTATGGCTCCAGGTTTTATAAAGTCAACCTTAGTTCCTTTAAGCTGTCTGGTCATATCTGAGTCTTTTCAAATATGACATTCCAGTCAAAGCCTTGGTAAAATAAACAGTGTTTCCAATGCTGTCCTGTTACAAGGAGAACAGATTCTTATTGAACTTATGCAAATGACTGATTGCCATGGAAGAAAGAATACTAGCTGAGACCTTTTGAGTTTCAGAGGGTTCAGATAGAGAGAAAAGTTGAAGGCAAGGAATTTCATCCTAATTAAAACAACAATCAAAAGCTTTGATTTATTTACAAGTGAATACTTTTACATCTCTGTAAGTTACAGATAACATAAGAAAAAGTTTTCCTAGTCTGGAAGAGCAAACATTACAGAACCAGTAATTGTTTAAAATAAGACAAAACATTAAGAGACACAGCATTACAATCTTTCTGTTCATCTAGTCCCATGTTGCTAATTCTAGTTTAGTCTGAAGGTAGCTCTTACTTCTGGAAATTCTTACCCTTTTCAGTTACAGGATCTCAACATAACAAAGACCTGTTTTTGTCTTGAAAGTCTCCCATATGAATTTCCTTTATGGCGGAATTCATTTTACAAAAGAATCAAAACAATTACAAATGACAATAACTCAGAATAGATATGGTTAAATATCAAGTGATGATCCTTATCAAAACATTAAAACTTTAGAAAATATATAGAACTTCTAGAGTAGTTACAGCATTTACCCAAAAGTAATCCAAGGTTTATCATTGGTTTAGCAGTACTTCCCAAGTCAATTAGCATATCAAGGAAAAGCCTTATGAGTCAAAGAGACTTCATTTACAATCCTGGGCAGACAAAGAGAAAACCATTTACATTTTCTTAGAAACATCTCAATCTCTAGTGAAGACTAAATATTAACCAATTGTGAATTGTTATAACAGAATTCTTAGAAGGCAAATTTATGAATCACTCAAGCACAAAACACGTTTACCAACAGATTTCAAAAGCACAAACCTAGTTCTAGCAACCAGTGATCTATTTGGTTTATCCCATTTGGTTAAGACCTAGATGTCCAACAAATTTAATTCCATTTGTCATCCAAGCAAAACTTTAAAGTTTCAGGTTACTAAAGACTTTGAAAGCTACTTTAACAATTACCCATTAAAACTTTGAGACAGACAATTAACCATCAGTTTTAGTCATCTCTTTGCTAACAGATTTCAACAAATAACATGAGCTTATTTGACCCTCAGTAAACTTTGATTGAAGTTTCACATTTACTGCTGTTACCTTAAAAGACATGTTCATCCTAATTAAAACAACAAACTTAACTTAGTTCAAATACTGATTTACGTTCCATCTGGGCGCACTCCACTTCAAATGTTTACCTGAGACCCGGGTGGGAAGTTCCGGAGTGGGCGGGTGTTAGGTCCAGGGGGTGCTCTTCTTGTTTCCCAACAGTAAAGAGAGAAGGAGTCATGGTGTAGGAAGCACCGAGGATGGTCTAGGGGCCAGTTATGCAGGCCACATCCATGTTGGTGCAGAAACAGAATGGGGAGATAGAAGAACAAAGTGCCACCAGAAGGCAGAGAAAGGGTTCCCAGTTTTAGAGCTCATCAGCTCCAAGAGAAGAACAGATGCCATTCTTTCCCGCCAGCAAGAGGGAGGCAGTCCATATCGGGCCAGAGAAGGCAAGGAATTTCCCTGAAACAAAGGGAGTTTCAGCAGCTTCTTGGGAATATTCCTTACAGTCTCTGTCTCCAGTTAGACTAACCACAGTTGGCTTCAGTTATAGCCATTAACACAAAAAATGAGAAAGGGAGAAGCCCCACATCTTTTAGGAGGAACAGAGAGATGAAAGTTAGAGTCCTCTGACTCTCTGCTTTCCCCATTCCTTCAAACACAACAAACAACATAAGAGACAACAAAAAGAGAAGACAAAGGCAACCGCAGACCTAGTGGCCCTTACCCAGAACCTGCTGCTGGTGGGGATTTTCTTAGTCCCTGCAAACACTCGCTGGTGGGGATTTTCTCAGTACCCTACAAATGAGCAGCACAACAGACAACAAAAAGACAAGACAAAGACAACCACAGACCCAGCGGCTGGTGGGGATTTTCTTGGTCCCCTGACCGCCTAGTGGGACTCAAACCCCCTGATGATCTACCAGAAGACAGATGGGGGATACCCCGCATCCACTCCAGCCCTGGGGAGCAATGCCGTGTCCAGCTTCTCCCCTGTGGGCCATACCCTGGAGCTCCACAACCAGACAGACAGACCAGATCTCACAGAATAAAATCTTGAGATCTTACCTCTGGAGGATTTTCCCAGAAATTCTGATGCTGGCTCAGTTCTCATCATTTGATCCCGGGCGAGCCCCAATGATGGGTCCGTGATCAAAGGAACGAGACTGATACAAAGCGAAGGTCAAGCAAAGCTTTATTTCATGCCAAGCATCAATAATCAAACCGACCTGTCAGGGCCGCCTCTTACAGAGGGGATGACTCTTTCCTCCCTTACAGACTAACTTTTAAAGGGCAACAGCCATGTGGTTGAGCCTGCCCAGACACAGGTGGCCAATGAGATTATAACACACAGAGAAAGTTGCATAGTTATGCTAGGTCACACATGAATGGCCAACTGAACTACAATTTACCCTATAGTAGATATTTGAACTAGCCTATCACCTTGGTCAGAATTGGCACCCAAAAGGTGCTCAAAAGGTAGGCCCACACTCCTTGATAGATAGGGAGACAGTATGCATGCCCCACTAACTGGATGTCTCCACTTGGCCTGACTCACCTTTGAATTTGGGCTCTGTTACCTGGGACTGGTTAACCATATTTTACTAGTTTCCTGGACTTGCTTTTAAGTAAGTCGCCTGGCGGGGAGAGGAGAAACAACAAAATGTTACTGCAGAAACAACAAAATGGCTGTTCAACTGAGATGGAATCTCTCTGGCTAAGTGTAAAGTAGGCCCTTACAGTTGCACAAAGTAAACTTTATTTGCTCCAGAGAAGGAGATCACAAGGAAAACTTACAAAGCTCTGACTCTTTGAGCAAGACTGGATAGATTCCTTCTATTTAGTGTTAGAATGAAAGTTTAAAAAGGGGACTGTTGTCATCACATGAAGAGGCAGGCATAAGGTGATACATGTACCTTAAGGAACATGCCTAGACCTACATTTTATGTTATGTAAATGAGGCTTGTACCCCTCTAGGGGGTAAATTTTAGTATTACAATGAGGTAAAGGTAATTGTGAGTCACTCTAGAGATCACTCTATGGTCCCTCTATACTGTTTCAGGTCAAAGGTTATGCTCAAACTGGTCTTGGTAGTCTGAGCCACTTGAGGTCTTGTCAGGCAGTTGCTATTGCTCGAGGGGTGCTTTTGCTTTCCAATTGCTGAGTTAAAAGATAGGCTGGGGCACCTTTCTGGCTCAGTTAGTAGAGTAGAGCATGTGGCTCTTGATCTCAGGATTGTGAGTTCAAGCTCCATGATGGGTGTGGAGATTACTAAAAAAATCAGGGGGGGGATTTTTTTTTCCAATTTAAGAAATAACGTGGGAAAAAGATTAGTGATTATAAGTAGGTGTAATGTGGGGAACAAAGGCAAAAGAAAAAAATTAAATTTCCTTATAACTTACAGCCCATTGACAAGTTCTTGAGACAGGTTGAATGAACTTCAGCTGCCTTGATGTTGACACTTTGTTAAGGGTAAAAGACAATCTCACCTTCACATTATCTGAACCTCCAGGACACTGTAAGCCTCCTATAACATATAAAAATTCCTTTGGAAACTTCCTTTATCTCTAAGCCCCCAGGATATATGTTAGAATCATCCTCCAAGCATATGGTCCACCAGTATATATCTGAAGGGTCTGATGACTAGGGTTTTACTATACCTTTCCTAACAATAGCTAGCCCCTCAAGGTCCTAGAAACCTTGCTTTCAAATTCCTTAGAGACCTTCCCTATCTCTGACCCCCTCCCACCTTGAAAGTCTATCATCAGCCACCCCTCATGACACCAATGTGGCTCTTTTTGCCCATGAGTCCTCTCCCAGTGCTTTAATAAAACCACCATTTTGCGCTGAAGACATCTCAAGAATTCTTTCTCGTTTGCTCCTGAACCCCAACATTTTCATATGAGGTGGGCAATAAAGCTCAGGTCTTGGGGTCTAGTTGGTGACATAATGATAGGATAATCTACTGCATTGGTTCTCAATTTTCAAGTTACAACCCATTGGTCAATTCATAAAACCATGTGGTAGGTTTTTACCAGAACTATTAAAAAATGAAGTTGAATGAAATGGGCTAGAATATGACAGAAAAGAGTTGAATATGTAATGTCAGAGTGCACTGCAAAGCTACCTTGCAATTCTCTTGTGAAATTTTGTTTCAATTGTGTAAAAGTCTATGTCTATATTGTGTGGCGATAAAAAAAAATTGAACTTTAACCTGGTTTCAAACAAAGCTCAAAAAATATGACTAAAAAACAAAACAACCCTCCCCCCACTGACTTAGGGGGTTAATGTAGGAAGGGGCCTTGGCCACATTGATCCTAAAAAGAACAAGAACATACTGAGGATATGGTCCATCTCTATATTTCACAGAAGAAACAATAACAGAGGTAAAGTCAAACAATGAGAGGAAAATGTCAGGTAAAATTAAAGTTGCAAAACCATTAGCAATTACTGGTGTCCTATGCTGGGGTTGCTTAAATCATAGGAAGACTTCATAAATGATCATCCAAGCAAGGGTACCACTGAGAGTGAAATCAAAAGCCAAGACTGTGGGTATAAACTAGGATCTTGCCAGGCAATTGAAGATATACTTAAAACTAAATATTCAGCTGTTTTTAACTATGAAGAATGAATACGTGTCAAAACTGATCATCTAACTACAATGTTTTATCACGACCAGTGAATTATGAAGGGCTTTCTGAGTATCTGCCTTTATTACCAGGGCCTTGTCTGACTGTCTCCCTCCACTAAACCTATTCTTGTTACAATCAGGATGATTCACCTAGTTTAAATTTTAAACTACATATCTGATTATGTCAGTGTGATGTGATTTATAAAAGAAATATATATATATATTTATATGTCTTTTATATATATATCTTTTATATATTATATATATATATTTCTTTTATAAATCACAACATCACACTGGCATAGACAGAGACTATATTTAGTCTCTGTCTACTGTTCCTGACAAAATGTTTATAATTTTCAATACTAGAGTTTTAGGGGCATCTTTTTTACAATTTTGATTTTTGTTCCCAGTTCCTGAAATAACTCCAGGGCAATGATGAGTGCCTTTTGTTATTCATGTAATAAGCCCCTTTCAGCCACATCTGAGTTTATGTTAACAAGGAGACTTTGCAGTGCTTCTAAGGATGGGGACTGGTTGCCAGCGGAACAAACCATGTGATTAGAGGACTGGAACTTTCAGTCTCTCTTCACTAATCCCCATTTCTGGTGACGGGAGAGAGGCTGAAGGTCAAATCACTCACCAATGGCCAATGATTTAACAAGTCATGCTGTTTAATGAATCTTGAACTGCTGGGATATGCCGAGGTGCTGAGAAAGGGACACTCCTAGAGAAGACAGAGAAGCTCAGCATACATTCCTACCTTTCTTGCATACCTTGCCTTTATGTAGCTCTGCATCTGGCTGTTGCACCCTATCCTTTAATGCCTCTGCAATAAACTGGTAATCTATAAATGTTAAAGAACAAAAATTCAACTAGCAAATTTGAGTATCTGATTGGCTTTATTGGATTCACAATTGGACAACAACCCTTCCAGCAAATAGATAGGCTTTTTCAGGAATTTTATAGGCCAAAGGAGAGTGGGGCAAGGAAGTTATTAGCAAAAGAAAATACAGGTTGTTTGAGGTCAGGCCAAGTCCTTTTGCAAGGAAGGGAATACAGGAGACTTATTATGGAGATTATCTCACAAGTGCTGATCAGGAAATTTCAGATCCACCCTTTAATGGTCACATTTCTGGGAGCTAAATCTTGGTTTGCTGTGGTGGGGGTAAGTGAACCCATTTTGACCCCACTTTTTCTTTACCAGCATAAGTTAACTGTTTTCCTCAGTTATATGAGCTGCTCTAGCAAATTAATTGGAAGGTGGGATGAAACTCCAACTTATAGCCTGTTATAAGAAGCACAGGTTATAACCAGGGCTTGAGATTAGAGTATGAAGTGAGCCCTTAACCTGTGGGACCTGATGTTATCTCCAGGTAGATATCCTCAGAATTGAGTCAGGGGAGTCTTGGTCGGTTAAGCATCCAAATCTTGATTGCAGCTCAGGTCATGATCTCAGGGTCATGAGATTGAGCCCATCATCAGGCTCCCTGCTGGGAGTGAGGTGGTTTGGGATTATCTCTCTTCTTCTGTCCCTTCCCACTGCATGTGCACACACACACACACACACACACTCTCTCTCTCTCTTAAATAAATAAATACTAAAAAAAAAAAAAAAAAAAAAAAGAATGAGTTAAATTGTAGGACACCCAGCAGGTGCCCCAGAATTGCACGATGTGTGAAAAACTCATGTCTGGTGTCATAAGTGTAGTTAAGTGAAGTGCTCTGAATGCTCAGATTAATGTGTGTAATATATACGAAGATAATAGTTTTCCTTTACAGTCAGACACAGCTTTAAACTTTGCATTCACAAACAAGATTCGATTTATGTTTTGAAGATTTGAATCTCCATAGCACTGTTTACAAAGGAAGGCTCTTCATAAACTTGTGACCCTCTCAGGTAGCTGATACTCTTTTGGAACACGCTTCCAACTTTTTGGAACTTCAAAAATTCATTTTACCTGTTCTCCCAAATCCATTTTAGCTTATCTTCTCCTGGAAGCCTTCCTCAGAGTCCCAAGATAGGCTAAGAGCAGAGGTGCCTGAAATTCTTCCTAGGGGAGCTTTAGCATGGAGTCTGCCTGGATGGGTTGAATGATGAAGGGATTTATTTTGATATATCATTTGCAAAAGATGGACACTTTGGGAGGGGGTAAATAGCCCCTCTCCCCAACCCACTCCCCTAGGCCAGTTGATTCTTGTGGCTGGACTAATAATTAAATTGACACAAGACATAATAACAGGTGAGTGTCCTGCTTTTTTTTTTTCCTCCAAATTTTTACTTAAATTCTAGTTAGTTGACATATAGTATAATATTGGTTTCAGGAGTATAACTTAGTGATTCCTCATTTACACATAACACCAAATGCTCATCATATCAAAGTGCCCTCCTAAATACTCATCACCCATCAAATCCATCCCCACCCACTTCCTTGCATCAACCTGCAGTTTGTTCTATATGCATAAAGAGTGTCTTATGGCCTGTTTCCTTCCTTTTTTTTTCCTTTTCCATATGTTCATCTGTTTTGTTTCCTAAATTCCACATATATGTAAAATCATAGGTCCTTCTCTGACTTATTTCATTTAGCATAATGCACTCTAGCTCCATCCTTGTTGTTGCAGATGGAAAGATTTCATTTCTCTTAGATGGCTGAACAATATTCCCGTGTGTGTGTGTGTGTGTGTGTGTGCGTGTGTGTGTATACACACCTTCTTTTCCCATTCATCAGTCAGTGGGTATTTGGGTTCTTTCCATAGTTTTGTTATTGTTGATAATGCTACTGTAAACAGTAGGGTGCCCCTTCAAATTCAGTATTTTTGTATCCTTTGGGTAAATACCTAATAGTGCAATTGCTGGGTTGTAGGGTAGCTCTGTTTGTAACTTTTTGGGAACATCCATACTGTTTTCAGAGTGGCTGCACCAGTTGCATTCCCACCAAGAGTGTAAGAGGTTTCCTTTTCTCTGCATCCTTGAAAACATCTCTTGTTGCCCGTGTTGTTAATTGTAGCCATTCTGAGAGGTGTGAAGTGATATCTCAGCAGGGTTTTGGTTTGTATTTCCCTGATGATGAGTGATACTGAGCATCTTTTCATGTGGCTCTTAGCCATCTGGATGTATTCTTTGGAAAAAAGTCTATTCGTGGCCTCTACCCATTTCTTAACTATTTGTTTTTTAGGTGTTGAGTTTGGTAAGTTCTTTATAGATTTTGGATATTAACCCTTTGTCAGATAAGTCATTTGCAAATATCTTTTCCATTCTGAAGGTTGCCTTTTAGTTTTGTTTATTGTTTCCTTCACTGTGCAGAAGCGCTTTATTTATTTATTTTTTTAAAGATTTATTTATTTGAGAGAGAGAGAAAGTATGAGCCTGAGAGCAGGAGAGCAGGACAGCTCAAAAGCACCAGCAGCAGAGGAGCAGAGGGAAAAGCAGACTCCTTGATGAGTAGGGAGCCCTAATGCAGGGCTCTATCCCAGGACCCTGAGATCATGACCTCAGGTGAAGTCAGACACTTAACTGAGTCACTCAGGTGCCCCAGAAACTTTTAATCTTAATGACCTAGTTCCAGTACTTCCTTTTTGCTTTTGTTTCCCTTGCTTCCAATGACATGTCTAGTAAGAAATTGCTACAGCTAGCCAAATGGGTTGCTGCCTGTGTTCTCTAGGATTCTGATGGTTTCCTGTCTTTCATCCATTTTGAATTTGTGTTTGTGGTATAAGAAACTGGACCAGTTTCATTTTTCTGCATGTTGCTGTCTAGGTTTTCCATCATATTTTGAAGAGCCTGTATTTTCCATCAGATATTTGTTCCTGCTTTGTAAAAGATTAGTTGGCCATAGATTTGTAGGTCCATTCTAGGTTTTCTATTCTGTTCCATTGATCTATGTGCCTGCTTTTGTGCAAGTACCATACTGTCTTGCTGACCACAGCTTTGTAATATTGCTTGAAGTCTGGGATTGTGATGCTTCCAGCTTTTCTTTTTTCATTACTGTTTTGGCTACTCAGGGTCTTTGTGGTCTATATAAATTTCAGGATTCTTTGACCTATGTGAAAAATGCTGGTGGTATTTTGATAGGGATTGTATTAAATGTGTAGATGGATTTGGGTAGTATAGGCATTTTACAATATTTGTTCTTCTGATCCATAAGCATGGAATTTTTTCCAATTTCTTTGTGACCTCTTCAATTTCTTTCATAAGTATTCTAGTTTTCAGAGTACAGATCTTTCACCTCCTTGGTTAGGTTTATTCCCAGTTATCTTATGGTTTTGGGTACAATTGTAAATGGCACTGATTTCTTGATTTCTCTTTCTGCTGCTTCATTATTGGTGCATAGAAATGCAACAGATTTCTGTACACTGATTTTCTATCTTGTGACTTTGTTGAACTTGTTTATATCAGTTCTAGGAATATTTTGGTGGAGTCTTTCATTTTCTACCAAGAATATCACATCATAGGGAATAGTGAAATTTTGACTTCTTCCTTGTGGATTTGGATGGCCTTTATTTTCTTTTGTCTAATTGCTGAGGCTAGGACTTCTAGTACTATGTTAAATAACAATGGTGAGAGTAAACATCCCCATCTTGCTCCTGACCTTAGGGGAAAAGCTCTCAGTTTTTCCTCATTGAGGATGATCTTAGTTGAGGTTCACTTGTATATGATGATGTTGAGATATGCTTTATGATGTTGAGATATGCTCCCTCTTTCTTATTTTCTTGAGGGTTTTTATCAAGAATGGATACTGTACTTTGTCAAATGCTTTTTCTGCATTTATTGAGAGGACCATATGGTTCTTATCTTTTCTTTTATTAATGTGGTGTATCATCACATTGATCGATTTGTGAATATTGAGCCATCTGTGCAGCCTAGGAATAAATCCCACTTGATTGTGGCAAATGATTCTTTAGTAAACTGTTGGATTTGCTAGTATCTTGTTGAGAATTTCTTTGCATTAATGCTCATCAGGGATACTGGCCTGTAATTCTTCTTCTTCTTTTTTTTTAAGATTTTATTTATTTATTTGACAGACAGAGATCACAAGTAGGCAGAGAGGCAGGCAGAGAGAGAGGGAGGAAGCAGGCTCTCTGCTGAGCAGAGATCCCGATGCGGGGCTCGATCCCAGGACCCCAGGACCATGACCTGAGCCGAAGGCAGAGGCTTAACCCACTGAGCCACCCAGGCGTCCCTGTAATTCTTTTTTTTAGTGGGGTCTTTGTCTGGTTTTTGGAATCAAGGTAATGCTGGTCTGTAGAATGAGTTTGTTTTTCTTCAATTTCAATTTTTTGAAACAGTTTCAGAAGAATAGGTATTAACTCTTCTTTAAATGTCCAGTAGAACTCTCCTGGGAAGCCACCTGACCCTGGAGCTTTGTTTGTTGGGAGATTTTTGATTACTGATTTAATTTCTTTGCTTGTTATCAGTCTGTTCAAGTTTTCTATTTCTTCCTTTCAGTTTTGTGTTTCTAGGAATTTATCCATTTCTTCCAGATTGCTCAGTTTGTTGGCATGTAATTTTTCATAATATTCTCTTATAATTGTTTATATTTATGTGATGTTGGTTGTGATTTCTCCTTTTTCATTCATAATTTTATTTATATGGGTCCTTTATTTTTTCTTTATGATAAGTCTGGCTAGGGGTTGATCAATTTTGTTAATTCTTTCAAAAAGCCAGCTCCTAGTTTCATTGATCTGTTCTACTGTTTTTTTATTTGTTTCTATATCATTTAATTCTTCTCTAGTCTTTATTATTTCCCTTCTCCTGCTGACTTTAGGCCTTATTTGCTATTCCTTCAGGTGTAAGCTTAGGTTATATATTGAGACTTTTCTTCCTTCTTGAGGTAGGCCTGTATTGCTATATTCTTCCCTCATATGACCACTTTTGCTGCCTCTCAAAGGTTTAGGACTGTTGTGTTTATTTTCATTTGCTTCCATGTCCTTTTTGCATTCCTTCTTTAATTTTCTGGTAACCCAGTCATTCTTTAGTAGGGTGTTCTTTAACCTCCATATATTTGTGGTCTTTTCAAATTTTTTCTTGTGGTTGACTTCAAGTTTCATAGTGTTGTGGTCTGAAAATATGCATGGAATGCTCTCAATCTTTTTGTACTTGTTGAGGGCTGATTTGTGGTCCCATGTGTGATCTATTCTGGAGAATTTTCCATGTGTACTCAAAAAGAATGTGTATTCTGTTGCTTTAGGATGAAATGTTCTGAATATATCTATTAAGGCCATCCTGTCCAGTATGTCAAACCATTGTTTTCTTATTGATTTTCTGCTTAGATAATCTGTCCATTGCTGTAAGTGGGGTGTTAAAGTTCCCGTATGGCTACTCCAGCTTTCTTTTGATATTCCTTAAGATGATACATGGTTATCAACCTCTCACTTTAAATCTGCAGATGTCTTTAGGTCTAAAATGAATCTCTTCTATAAGGCAGTGTGTAGATGGGTCTTTTTTTTTTTTTTTAAATCCATTCTGATACCACCCGATGTGTGTGTGTGTGTGTGTGTGTGTGTGTGTGTGTTTTCTTTTGCTTTGTTTTGTGAAAGAGTGAGAGTGTGAAGAGGGGCCAGAGGAGCGGAAGAAGGAGAGAGAGAACATCACGCTGGTTCTACATCCAGGGCAGACTCCAATGCAGGGTTGGATCTCAGTACTCAAGACCATAGCCTGAGCCAAAACCAAGAGTTAGATGCTTAACTAAGCTACCCAGGTGCCCCCTACCATGTGTTTTGATTAGAGCATTTCCCATAGACATACCGAGTGATTATTGATAGATACGAATTTAGTGCCGTTGTGTTATTTGTAAAGTTGGTATTTCTCATGATGTTCTCTGCTCTTTCTAGTCTTTATTGCTTTTGGCCTTTTTTTCTCCACTCAGAATCCCCTTTAATATTTCTTGCAGGCTGGTTTAGAATTCATGAACTCCTTTAGTTTTTGTTTGCCTAGAAAATTCTTTTTCTCTGTTATTCTGAATTACAGCTTGCTAGGTAGGGTATTCTTGACTGCAGGTTTTTCCCATTCAGCATGTTGAATATATTATGGCACTCTCTTCTGGCCTACTAAGTTTCTATGGACATATCTGCTGCAGACCTGATCTACTTTCCTTGTAGATTTTTTCCCCTTGCAACTTTCAGGACTTTTTCCTTGCTTGTGTATGTTGTGAATTTGACTTTGATATGTCTTGGTGTTGGCCTGGTTTTGCTGGACTTAATGGGAGTTCTCTGTTCTTGGATTTCAAAATCTATTTCCTTCTCCAAATTAGGGAAGTTTTCAGCTATAATTTGCTCAAATAAACCTGCTCCTTTTTCTTTCTCTTCTTCTGGGACTGCTATGATATGAAGGTTATTATACTTTAAGGAGTCACTGAATTCCCTAAATCTATGTTCATTAGAGGACCCCCCCCTTTTTAAAAAAAATATTTTATTTATTTATTTGAGAGAGAGACAGTGAGAGAGAGTATGAGTGAGGAGAAGGTCAGAGAGAGAAGCAGACACCCCGTGGAGCTGGGAGACCGATGCGGGATTTGATCCCAGGACTCCAGGATCATGACCTGAGCTGAAGGCAGTCGCTTAACCAACTGAGCCACCCAGGTGCCTGAGGACCCCCTTTTTAAATATTCATCCTAACCCTAAGTAAAAGGAAACCATCCACCCCTGTTTGTAGAGTCACAGCTTTGGAATCACTTCCTGTGATCTCTTTATTTGCTGCAAATAAAATTTACTTTGTGCAACAACTCAACCTGGTGTAATTTCTACCTGTTAGTCATTAAGGAGTGAACTCATGTTAGTTCAATCACACTATGATGATGCACACTCAAGTTGTGTCTTTCTACAAAGTCAGCTTTATTCAATCATAAAGCAAGGTTAACATAACTGTAAAGCAGGTTCAGAACTCCAAATTCACTGGCATTTCACTATGCATTTACCTTGGCTTCCTAAACATCACATAAAGGAAAATACAATCAAAATCACACAACAGACAAGATACAACAAGGGGTAAGAAGTTAAGGAACCAAACAGAATGAAGTCAGTCGGAGTACACAGTTGAGGTGAAGCCTCTGTCCAGTCCAGGTCAGCTTTTGGCATGTACTGCTTATTACGTTTTAGCAGTGGAGGGTTCTATAATGTTCAGAGATCAACTGGGTATAGTCTTCAGTGGCAGTTGTCTTTCAAATTCGGTCAGAGATGGAAGAGTCAGTGTCTGGAGAACCTGACAATTTGATGCAGTAGTTCTCTCTTTTCAAAGGAGTTTAATCAGTGTTAGAACTTTGCAGATCCCTTCTGGTTCTAGTGATTATCAGCTCCTGGTTTATCCAGGTTCGAGCGGCCTTACTGATTATCTGTCCTTTGTACTGCTGGTCTGTGCTAGCTTTGGTGATATTTGGTCTTAGCTTCAAAACCATTGGCTGCTTACATCACTACAATGAGTGACTCCATCTTGCTCTCTACATACTCCCCTTAGGAGGTCAACCTTGCCTAAACAATGCATTTCTTACTAGCAAATTCCTTTCTTCTTTTTTTAATGCCTCCTTTCTGCCTTTTATAAACCTTCTTTTGTTTAGCTCAGGGGAATTCCCTTTGGCTTGCTAGATTGGAGATTGCCAGTTCATGAATCATTTAATAAAGTCAATTGGATCTTCCAATTTACTTAGTTGAATTTTGTTCTTTATTTTATTTTTTAACTTTTATTTATTTAGTCAATTAAGTAATCTCTGCACTCAACATAGGGTTCAAATTCATGACCCTGAGATCAAGAGCTGTACCATGAATTTTGTTTTTTAATTGAAAGAACAGTGAGTTTGAGATTACTGAAATGGGAGCAATCTTGATATTAAGAAAAAAATTTAAATTCTGTAAGAAAGTAGAAGACATCCAAATGTCATTTCCATTTGATACTGCTTTGTAATGCAGAATGAAATGAGATAGATGTAAAATGAAATCATAGAATTGATGTGTTTATCCTGCGTGAAGTTTTTACTCATCACTAGGCATCCTCTTCTTCACACACACTCCAGATATACTACTCAGCTGGAAGATACCACTCTGTTGTTCCTAATACAGACAGGCCCACTCTCCTACCCACTACCTTACACATTGATTCACCCCCCAACTTTTTTTTTTTTTAAATATTTTATTTATTTATTTGACAGAGAGAGATCACAAATAGGCATAGAGGCAGGCAGAGAGAGAGAGGAGGAAGCAGGCTCCCTGCTGAGCAGAGAGCCCGATGCGGGACTCGATCCCAGGACCCCGAGATCATGACCTGAGCCGAAGGCAGCTGCTTAACCCACTGAGCCACCCAGGTGCCCCACCCCCCAACTTTAAAGTCAATTTATTAAAATCTCACTCTAAAACAGGAATTCAATAACAGTTGTTAAAAAAAAAGAAAATGACCCTAGTTACTCTACTGTGGGATCTTAGTTAAGTCAGCTAAAATACAAAGTAATCCACCATGAAAGAAGAACATCAATTGAACCAATGAGTTAAGTATTCATGTAAGGCGCACATGGTGACTCAAGCATATAAGTATGAAAATATGAAATGACAGTTTAATATTCTAAAACCTGTCTACATTAATGTGAAATATTCTGTTAATCATCTAATTGAGTTATGCCCTGAAGGGTCACATAATGCAATGGCAATATAAATTAAGTTAAACAAAAGACAGTGTATGTTGATAAAGATATATCGATAAAGATAGCTTTTAAGTTAGCTTCCATTGACATTAACATTAATTATCAATACAAAGGCTATTCTAGTTAAGGTGGCTCTTTGGAGAGACTAGCAGAGATTAAGGCTCTGCCAAATTACTCCTTTTTTTTTTTTGAAGATTTTGTTTATTTATTTGACAGAGAGAGAGAGACAGCAAGAGAGGAAACACAAGCAGGGGGAGTGGGAGAGGGAGAAGCAGGCTTCCCACCGAGCAGAGAGCCTGATTCAGGGCTTGATGCTGGGCTATATGCCCAGGACCCTGGAACCATGACCCAAGCCAAAGGCAGATTTCTAAAGTCTGAGCCACCCAGGTGCCCCCAAATTTCTCTTTTTAAAGCTAATTGGCAATCACTTATTATATGAAGAAAATCTGCCTTCTACTGAGATTGGAAATTCTTTAAGGGCAGAAACATTTTCTATCATACACTTCTTTGTTTCTCCAACAGATATCTGATAAATATGGACCATAAGTAACTCTTTGTTGGGGAGTAGCAGTAGAGTAGTACAGCATTCAGGCAGAGGGAAAATGATCAGTGTTGTATTCTGAAGGATGCTGGAGTCAAACCTTAGAGAAGAGTCAGCTACTGTAGAAATCCTGGGGAGGTGGGCTAACATGAGGGAGGTCCAAATTAGTGAGAGCTTTAGTACTCTGCCCTAAAAAACAGGATAACTAGAATTGTATAATGAGATTATCCAACCCTATACTTGGATTAACCTGTCACTTTCCTGGGATTAGTTTAAGGAATAATGTAGAGAACTGCCTTTTGAAACTCCCTTATTTCTTTATTAATATTAGGCCACACATCCTAGGCTGCTTCTTTTTTACTGACCAGATAATGAGTTAACAAATTACCTGCAACCTATTTTTGTATAACCTGTGGGCTAAGAGTGGCTTTTTAAATAGTTGGAAAAAATATAAAAAGAATAATAATATTTAATGACCCATGAAAATGATATGAAAGTCATACTTTAGTGTCCATAAATGGTTTTATTTGAACATAGTCATGCTCATTCATTTATGTATTATCTGTGGTTGCTTTTATGCTACAATGGCATAGTTGAGTACTTGCAAAAGACACTGTATGGCCTACAAAGCTGAAAATATTTATTTTCTGGTTCTTTTAAGAAAACAAAAATTGCCAACCAGATTAACTCATCTAAAGAAAAGTCAATGTGAGGGTGGTAGCTCAGCCAGGTAAATGGTGTAAAGACTAAATTTACAAGTTTTCTTTGGCGCCTTTGCAGTGAGGCGGCTTTAAATAACAGACTGCAGGTGTTTAGTTCCCTTTAACAAATCTTCTCTAAGCCTGAAACCAGTAAATATTTGATCATCTTGCTTCTTCTACTCTAATTGTTATTTGGCATCAAGGTAGGTCAGTGCTTAGAAACAACATTCACATCATAAGGTTCCTGACTAGTATTTCCCCTCTCTGCCACAGTGATTTTTACCTTATAAATTAATGATTGGGTCCTTGAATGTTATTGGTTTCCTGGATAGCTTGAAGCCTGAAAGAGAATGTGTTCCTCATATAGAACTGAGCATTCTGATCTCAATGTAAATGTAAATTAATACATTGACTTTCCACCTTTTCAAGGCCATTTCAATAGCCTATTTAACACTGGTTCATTTTCTTCTTGTTCTCCTTCTTCTTCTCCTCCTCCTCCTCCTTTTTAAATTTTTTTATTTTTGAGAGAGAGAGAAAGAGAAAGCCAGAGAACAAGTGAGGGGATGGGCAGAGGGAGAAGCAGACATCCCGCTGAGCAGGGAGCCTGATGCTGGTCTCAATCCCAGGACCCTGGGATCATGACCTGAACCAAAGTCAGATGCTTAACCAACCAACCCACCCAGGTGCCCAACACTGGTTCATTTTCAAGAGATGGAGTCACTCTTGGTGAATTCAGGGGAGTAGCTAGAGCATACCAGGTTCCCAAGAAATTATATTGGTTATTACCAAAGACTTACATCTAGGGGAGACAATGGATTGATAAGAGTTATTTTTCAATAAATTGCATTCTGATTTGTACACTACATGGAGAGTTTATTTAGTGTGAGTCAGTTCCATTAAGCTTGCTTGTTCCTGAATGTTCAAAGAAACTTGATGTCCTGGCCCTGGAAAACAAAGGATGAGAACTTGGAAAAAATTTGTCTGAGCATTATTTATTTATTATTAATTATTTATTATTTATTTGTCCAATGCTCATTGAATATCTACCATCTACAAATCACCACACTGGCCTCTGGGGTTCAAAATATGAATAAGACATAATCTCTGCCCTCAGGGAACTCATGACACTTAAACAAACTAAGTTATAAGTACAAAGATATAGAGAGGTGTGAACAGAACTTTTGGCAAGGATATATGAGGAGTGCTTTAACCTAGTCAATGGAGACTTCAGAGAAGTAATGTCAGGGCCGAATCTTAAGAAATGGATAGTGAATCTGAGTAAATAAAGAACTCCTGGGAGTAGAGGAGGTGAAGACATGAACAAGGTAGAAACCAAAGAACATTATAAATTGTGGAGGAATGTATATGCAGTGTAGTAAACTGGAGTGATGAGCATGAGCCAGTTTAAGTTTTCACTTTTAACGTTTTTAGGATAGCTGGGAAGTCCCTGAAACTACCTCTTAAATTTATTGAGCCTGGTACTGTTTTATATTCTTTAAGTCATTTAAGGTTTTCCATGACACAGTAAATAGACACCATTATTAGCCCCATTTGTCAGAGGCAAAAACTAACACTCAGAGTGGTTAATTGTTCCAAGACCAGGAAGCAACACATGTCAGAACAAGGATTTGAAACAAAGTCTTTATAAACCCAGAGGCTATGTACAATAGAAGCAGTGTGGAATAATGCCAAGCCCATATATTTTGAAGGAAAGTTGTCCAAATAACTGTCACCAATTCTTTCTGCCTTGATTTTCAAGTTAGACTCTGAGGAGTCATTCTCAACCCTCCCTCCCCTTGAAAACAGCACACAAAACCCTTTTCATTTGAGTTGAGTTTACTTGAGGAAACACATATGGCAGCAAGGGAGAAGGGCTAAGCTTCTCATAAACAAACCAAGTGCAGACAAGATTCTCACCCCAGGTTAAACATGGCAGTAGACATTTTCGGGATGACATTCTTAGCAACATGGCAGTAGGCATTTTGGGAATGACATTCTTAGCATGCCTGTGTCTACAGTTACATCTCCCCCAATCTGGACCAGTTGCCTTCTACCCTTGGTGCCTGCTATTTATTTGTGATTTCCTTTCACTATCATGTCAGGTATTCCCCCTTGTCTCTCTCCCATTTTCTATATATCATACCTTATTCTTTTTTAGTTTTATCATTTTTGTGGCACATATCTGCCAGTAGTTTCTTAACAAAGGGTACATGGAGAGTATTTTCAAAATCTTTGCAATTTTTTTCCTTTTTTAAAAAGTCTTTGCAAGTTTTTATATAAAACAGCAATTGTTTCAAAATTTGGTTGACTAGACAGTTCTCTATTTCAAATAAATTTTACTTCAGAATTTTTAAGGCATTCCTGTACTGTCTTCTAGCATCTTAATGATGGGGCTCCAGACACACAACCTCAACATATGGTACCTTGGCATATGCATATATTAATTTGGAGTTTGAGAAAATAGCAGGAAGTTCACTCTGACCTCTCCTCGTACCCCCTAATTCCCTCAAAGGAGGAGATAAATCTTCCATTGAAAGATACCCTTCCTGTGCCATTAGAAAGGATGTGTTCTAATATTTAGAGACAGAAAATTTAAGGTCCAGAAGCCTTCATAAACAAACCTTGTTACTATTTACCATTTATTGTCCATAACCCAAATCTTTGTCTTGTTAATTCCTCATAAATTTATTATCCTTTTGTTTAAAAGGTATAAAAGCTTTCTTCTCTGGTTACTTCTTCTGGTCTTTATTCTCTTATGAAGTCTCTTATGCACATGTAGAAATTCTATAAAGTTTATATGCCTTTCTCCTGTTAATCTATCTTTGTTAGTTTAATATTCAGACTTAGCCAGGAACCCTAACAGGTTTAAACCCTAACAGGTTTAAAGGAAAATTTTTCTTCCCCTACACCATATTGCTGTTGAGAAGCCCAAAGCAATTCTGATTCCTGTTCCTCCTTTTTGTACCCTATTTCCTCCCGTCCCTTTCCTGGAAGACTGAGAATCTCATCTTCTGTCCTAAATGTTTTAAATTTCACAGTTATATGCTTTGGTGTAGGACAATTTTAATCTGTTAAAATGGGCTTCAATTTGGAAATTTGTGTCCTTCAGCTCTGGAAATTTTCCTTGAATTATTTCATTGTTGATTTCATCCCCCCCAACCTTTTTTTCTTTCCTGGAAATCCCATTATTTGGCTGCTGAAATGCATAGACTAATTTAATTTTTCTTACCTTTACCCTCCTATTTCATATCCCCTTATCTTTTTGCTGTTCTATCTAGTGATTTCTTCAATTTTTATATCTCAATTCTTTATTGTTTTCACTTATCATACTTTGAACTTCCAAAAGCTTCTCTTTGTTCTGTGAATGTTCCTCTTTTTAAAAATAGTGTCTTGTTCTTGTTTTAATAATAAAATACCTTCTCTTACCTCTCTCAGGACTGAGAAATGGAAAACTACTGAAACCACAACTTGAAAAACAAAAGAAAAAAAGCATAGAAACCACAATTTCCAAGATAGATAATTTCAGCAACAGCTTATGTGTTCAGAAAAGATAAAACCACAGACTCTTTCACAACAGCCTAGCCTAGCCTATCAAAGCAGTCAGAAACTCAAGTCTCTTGCAAATTCTGACCAATTCTTTCCTGTCATAGCCCTACACTTCCTTCCTGCCCCTCCCCCATTTTTGTTAACTTCCACCTAAAACCATCCTTTGACTAACTCCTCCCCAACGAAACTTTATAAAACTCAAGTGCTAAAGCTTCTCAGAATCCATTTGATGGATTTTAATTGGTCAGTGTCACCCTTTTCTGGCATATTTCTAATAAACTGTGCTAGGTATTTATTGTTGTAATCACAATAGAGTTCTTTGGTGGTCTCTTCTGGGAAGCTTTGAACAGAAATTATGTAACATTTTCTTTCTCCTACATATTCTCTTCCCTCAACAGATGCTTCTTCTATTTGCTTGGTCTTTATCTTTCATGATAGACACTTTCTTTAAAATTCTGGCGATCTTTAGCTTTCTGCTCATAATTGAAAGAAAAAGACTAAAGAGTTGACTGGAAGTTCTGAGTACATAGAGAACTCTTGTATACTTCGAGTTCACTCTAGGGCCATTCTTTTTGTTGCGTAATCCCAAATGTCAGTTTCTCTATTTTTTCTCTCTTGGGTTGCATATAGAGAGAAGTGTGCTAATATCCTGTCTAGAGGGTAAAGATACAGCAGGCATAGTTTGGGGGTTGAATAGTTAATAAGTCTATGGAATAGAAGACAGAGTCTTAGCATGCATAATGCATGTGATTATGTTGCCAGGGAGGAAGACCTCCCTCTGCCCTATGGTCATTCTAGCTGGATTTAGAATCAAATTGACATAGGACCAATTAATAGGAGAAAATCAAACTTAATAGGTGTACATATGGGGAATCCACAGACGTGAAATTTCAAAGACAATGAGGCAACATGAAGCTTATAGAAGCTATGGAGAGGGGTAGAGTCAGAGGATACAAAGGGGAGGGAGGCCATTAGCAGGAAGGTAAAAAGAGATGTTTGTGCAGGTAAGTTTCTTGGGTAAAGGGAAGTCTCTGTTAATATCTCTCTTCCTTGTATAGGCTCTTCTTTGCAGATTTAAGAAGTTGAGAGGGAGGCAGAGAGCTTTTCCTACATCTGCTGGGTTTGGGTTACTTTTAACTTGAAATAATCTTTATGCCAAAGTGGCCCATCTTGGAGCAGTCTTCCCTTGGCCTCTATTATGTAAACCTCCATTTTTGCATGGTACCAATGATCTCAATTTTGCTTACTATTCCCCAGTACTGAGACACAGTTTTATCTTCTCCAGAGATTCCTAGCCTCTACAGGAGTCATTGAGAGGTAGTCATCCAATACCATGGATTTAGGGAGAGAAGAGGGGGAGAGGATTTGAGTCTGTGGGTATTTCTGCAATATAGTAATGTCTATTTTTACTTTTTCTCACTGTTTACAGAGAACTCAGTTTTCTCAGTTCTTCTAAGTTATTTTGCAACTATTTGTTTTCCAGCTTCCAAAGGTTTATTGTTCTTGTCCACCCAATCTTCATGCTTTCATGTCTTTTAAAATAATACCACTATTGTAGTTATAGAGAAGAAAAAATTCAGATTGGTATGTTCTATGTACTACCTTAACCCAGGATGCATATAATCCTTTTTTTCATTAGCCATGTGGCCTTACATTGGCATTTCACCAGAAACACATCTGGGGCAATAGTTTTATAAAGGCTCACTCACTAGCGGCCAAACTGTTTTGGGAACATTTAGACATATCATAAGATTAATCAATGAAATGGTTTGACTACTTAACATTGAGCATTTTTCATAGACAAAATTTAACCAATAAATGGCTTAGGAAATGGATGCAGCAGGATTTTCTTTCAAAATTTTCTCTTTATTTTGTGAATCACAAGTGAAAGTGGTATAGTTTAAGAATGTACTGGGTATGAGGTAGAGGAAGATAGGAAGAGAGAGGGAGAAGAAAGAGAAAAAGAGAAAAGAAAAGAGGAAGAGAGAGAGAGTTGTGTTTATAGAGGGTTTAGAAGAGGAAAGATATTCCCTCTATCATTCTAGGTTTTGTAGTTGGATCTATTAAATGAGCTGACAACAGGAAGATTACCAGGAGAAAAAGTATACAACTTTATTAATTTTTAATGTTCCATGCAAAAAGGAATTATAGGGAAAAAAAGAATACTCAAAAAAGCAGTAAAATTTAAGAGCTTACATACAGTGTGTTTGTTTGTTTGTTTTATTTTGTTTTTAACTACATACAGTCTTAATAGAGGAAGGGGAGGGAGGATTAGGCTTCTGAAGGAAGAGTAAGTGATATTTAGGATAGAGAAATGGGCCCTTAGAAGGATAGATAGAAGATAGGATTGTTTGTGATAGTTTCTAGTTTCTCCTGTGTTAAGAACCAGTTTTCTCTGGTTGATGAAACTCTAGAGAAAGATATTGGTGACAATTGAGTTCTTTTTGGAGGATGTGTCTATAGATAGATAAGGGGAACTTAAAGAAAGTCTCATCCTGTATTTGTTATTTTTCAAGTAACTTTAGCTCTAAATAATAATACTCAAAATAATAATATGCCCAAAAGGCATATTTTAGGGTGCTATATTCTGCCACTCTTTAAGGGCAAACTGTCCTGTCTTCAGGCTTCTCATGCTATCTTGGAGGGTCATCCATTCTAGTTTAGAAATTAAACTGAGTTTAGAAATTAAAATGGTGGAGGAGGAGTTACGATGGTGGAATAGTAGGGGAACCCTAAGGTTGTTTCATCCCTCAAACACAGCTAGATAAATATCAAATCATTCTGAACACCCAAGAAATTGATCTGAGGACTGAGAGAACAAATTGCATAACTAGAGGGAGAAAAGAAACAACACTGTGGAAGGTGGGAGGTGCAGGTGCATGATTTGGAGAAGAATCATGGATGCTGTAGGGGGAGGGGGGTGTGATCACAGAGAGAGAGAGAGAGAGAGAGAGAGAGAGATGCACAAGGAATGGCACAAGAAAAACACTTCCCCCAAACCATTGACTAGGAAAACAAAAAGGGCTGTTTACTGTGAGTTTTTACAAACAGCAGAGCTCAAAGATGGAAGTTTTAGAAGCCTACCCCATGGCAGGTATGGAGGCTGGCAGGCTCCTATGGAGGGTGGCTGTGCTCCTATGGAGGGTGGCTGTGCTCCTATGGAGGCTGGCTGTGCTCCTATGGAGAAGGAGGGCAGAGGCCTGGAAGTGGACAGTATGGTCTGAAGATTCCCCAGGGTCACACTGGGAGAAAAATTCTCCTTCTTGGAGTGCATTTGGGAGGTGGCCCAGCCTCTCAGGCATCAAAAGAGCTGGTGGGCAGCATTGTGCTGCCCCATTCATTAGCATAGGGGCAAAGACACCTGCTGAGGGCAGCTAACCTGGAAACTGCTTTTTGCTGCACTATACTTTAAACTCTAAGCCACTGCATGCTTGTGCAACTGTCCTTCTGGGACAAACCAGCACCAGCTACAGCATGGTGAGTCCCTCCGTGAGGGGATCAGCGCAAGTTCATGCTGTACTGTGTTCTTAAAATTTGGTATTTTGAAACTCAGCTGGTGTGCCTGAGAGAAAACACAGGAGCATTACACCACTAGGTGGGCAGATGACCTGGACACAGATAGGAAGAAGGCAGGGATTTTAGGGATGCCTGGGAAAAATGACAGGGAATTATTCACTCCTCTTTGAGGCTTCCTGGTCACTGGTGGGTGAGAACTCCCTTATCTGGGGATGAGAGGTTGGCTGATGCTGTTTTTATTCCCCACCTATGAGTATTGATGGACTTCAGTGAGCAGCAGAGTGTCCATAGAGGAGGTGCTTATGCTTGAGGTGCTTACACCAAGTCCCACTCCATGCACTCTGCAGAGTTTTCTTTACTAGAGCAAGTGTGCCTGAGAGGCCCAGCAGCAGCAGGCCCTTCCCCAGAAGACCAGCACAATCTCCTCCAACACCATGTCTACTGACCATAAAGTGCAGGAAAGCTTTAGCTCTAGTGGAAATAATATCAGGCTTATTTTAACAAGCAGACAAAAGAGAAACTAAAACTTGCCACACACTGGGCAAGGAAAAAACACAACCCACAGCAGGTAAGAAGAAACTTCACATAGGATTTATTGAGGGAAAGAGCAGAATGCACACAGCATACACCAAACACTTCCTGAAATGATAGGCACTGGACAGTATATGACCTCTTCTTAGTAAAATCATTAATCTCAAAAGCAAGAAACATAACAGGCTTTTCTAACATAGAGAAGAAGACAGAGAACTAAATAAAAATGCCAAGATAAAGGAATTAATACCAAAAGAAGGAACAAAGTTATAGCCAGGGTTCTAATTGAAACAGATATAAATAATATGCCTGAATCAGAATTTAAAACCACAATCATAAGGATACCAGCTGGGCTTGAGAAAAGCATAGAAGACACCAGAGAGTCCATTATTGCAAAGATAAAAGACCTAAAATCTAGTCAGGCTGAAATAAAAAATTCTATAACTGAGATATGAAACCAACTGGATGTAATGACTATAACAATGGAACAAGCAGAGGAATGACTGAGCAATATAGAAGATAAAATTAACAAAAATAGTGATGCTGAAAAGAATAGAGAAAGAAAAATATTGGAGTAGACTGGAGACATGAGAGTAGACTTAGGGAACTCAGTGACTCCATAAAGCATAATAACGTTCATCACAGGAGTCCCAGAACAAGAGGGAGGAAAGGGGGCAGAAGGCTTTTTGAGCAAATTACAGCTGAAAACTTTCCTAATTTGGGGAAGGAAATAGACATTCAAATCCAGAGGCACAGAGAACTTCCACCAAATACAACAAAAGCAGGCCAACACCAAGACATATCTTAGGAAAATTTGCAAAATACAGAGATAAGGAAAATCCTGAGAGCAATAAGGGAAAAGAAATTCCAGATTTACAAGGGTAGACAAGTCGGGTTGGTAGCAGACTTATGCACAGAAGCTTTGTAGGCCAGAAGAGAGTGCCATGATATATTCAAAGTGCTGAATGGGAAAAATATGCAGCCAAGAATACTTTATCCAGAAAGGCAGTCATTCAGAATAGAAGGAGAGAAAAACAGTTTCCCAGACAAGTAAAAACTAAAAGGGTTCATGACTACTAAACCAGTCATGCAAGAAATATTAAAGGGGACTCTGAGTGGAAAGAAAGACCCAAAACATCAAAGACTAGAAACGAACAGAGAAAATCTACAGAAACAACCACTATATAGGTAATACAATGGCACTAAACTCATATCTAACAATAAGCACTCTGAACATAAATGGACTAAGTGCTCTAATCAAAACACATAGGGTATCAGAATGGATTAAAAAAACAAACAAACAAACCAAAAAATAAGGTCCATCTATATGTTGCTTACAAGAGACTTATTGTAGACCAGAATGAAAGTGATGGAATGGAGAACAATTTATCATGCTAATGGACATTAAAAAAAAAAGCAGGAGTAGCCATATCAGTCATATTGACAGCCATATTAACAGAAAAACTGGATTTTAAACCAAAGACTGTAACAAGAGATGAAGGACACTCTGTCATAATAAAGGGGACTATCCAATAAGAAGATCTAAAAACTGCAAATATTTTGTAAAATATTTTATTTATTTGTTATTATATTTTTATTTTTTATTTATTTAGAGATGTGGAGAAAGAGACAGAGGGAGAGAATCTCAAGCAGACTCCCTGCTAAGCACAGAGCAAGATGCAGGGCTTGATTTCACAACCTTGAGACCATACATGACCAGAGCTGAAACCAAGAGTCAGATGATTAACCAACTAAGCCACCCAGGCTCCCCCCAGTTGTAAATATTTATGCCCTCAACTTGGGAGCAGCCAAATATATAAATCAATTAATAACAAATGCAAAGAAACTCATTGATAACAGTACAATAATAGTAGGGGACTTTAACACCGCACTTATAGCAATGGACAGATCATCTAAGCAGAAAATCAACAAGGATACAGTGGATTTGACTGACACACTGGACCAGATGGAGTTAAGAGATATATTCAGAACATTTCATCCTAAACCAAATACACATCCTTTTCAAGTGCACATGGGACATTCTCAAGAATAGATCACATACTGGGCCACAAATCAGGCCTCTATAGTACAAAAATATTGAGATCATACCACACATATTTTCAGACCACAATACTATGAAACTTGAAGTCAACAAGAAAAAATTTGGAAAGACCACAAATACATGGAGATTAAAGAACATCCTACTAAAGAATGACTCGGTTACCAGGAAATTAAGGAAGAAATTTAAAACAACAACAACATGAGAACAAATGAAAATGTAAACAATGGTCCAAAACCTTTGGGATGCAGCAAAAGTGGTCATAAGAGGGAAGTATATTGCAAAACAGGCCTACCTCAAGAGGCAAGAACAATCTCAAATAAACAACCTAATCTTACACCTAAAGCAGCTAGAACAAGAACAACAAATGAAGCCCAAAGGCAGCAGAAGAGGGAAAATAATAAAGATTAGAACAGAAATAAATGAGTACTTTTATGCTGGATTTGATTGAAGAATGGGTAATGGAGGAAGAGGTTATGTTATGATATGTTAAGGAGTATGAAGTAACTGCGATAAACTGGGGAACACTTACCAAGCCCTGGTAGCATTTTTCTTGGTGTCCCTTTGCCTTTGGAAATAAGTATATTCCTTTCCTCTGGGGGTAGGGAGGGCACCTCTCACATGAAGGCTTTATGACTTATTTCTGGGATAAAGGGTAAGGGAAGGGGGAGGTCAGGGTGACTTTCTTATGGTGTTTTTTAAACTCTTTCGCTTAAAATATTCAGTATGCCAAATTGCCATATTTTGGGATAGCATGTCCTAAACCTCATCATATAAATGTGTTTACAGCATACATTTTTAAAAATTGTCTTTTTCTTAGTGATCTGTAGACATTTTAATATGTTTTGAATGCTAATCTTTTACAGGTTACCTGTGTAGCATGTATCTTCTTTCAATTTATGGCTTGTGTTTTCTTTTTTCAAGTGACTCAGTACACAGAAGTTTTTCATATTAATACAGTTTCCCATTTAATATGTAAAAGTCAAGGATGGATGTTCTGAGTTGCCAGGTGGCTCTAGTCCTTATAGTCATTCAGGAATACAGATTTCTTCCAATTTGAGTCTAAGCCATTTCCTAGAACTTTGTTTCATTTTTTGGTTGAAGAGAGGTTGTAACTACAGTCATATTTCCACTAGGAAGACAAGGTAAGAAGAAAGTGGAGTGTCCTTCCCTTTTCTGTTAAGGTAAGAACAATGCATTTCTACTTTCTGCTCTTCAATTGGGGAGAACTTATTCAAATAACCATATCTGACTACAACTGAGGGAGAACCATTGTATCTGGAGAGGTAACCAGATGCCTCCTTCCTCTTGGAAAAAGGGGGAAAAGATTTTATTTATTTATTTGTTTACTGACTTATTTACTTATGTAGATATGTACTTATGTGTGTATGTATTTTTAAATAGGCTCCATTCCCAATGTAGAGCTTAAATTCATGACCCTGAGACCAAGAGTTTCATGCTCCACTGAGCCAGCCAGGTGCCTACTTTTTTTTTTTTTTTTTAAGGGAAAAGATTTTAAATGTCCATTTGACAGATTTACTACAGGAGCTTTCCCTCTTTTTCTATTATTTGGAAGAGTCTGTAACAATGATCTCTTCCTTAAGGGTTTACTATAACTCATACCTAAAATCTTAAGGATCTAATTTTTTTTCCATGGGAATATTTTAAATTCATGATTGGAAGTACTTAACTGGTGATAGAATTATTTAACTTTTTTTTCTTATTAATTAAGTCTTCTTAAGTTACATTTTTCCAAAAAAATTTGAACTTTATATCTAAAGTTTCAAATGTATTGGCATTAATTTATTTGTATAATTACTATTTATGTATTATTAAAGTATTTTTTGAATCGGCTATTGTTTTCCTTTTTTCTGTTCCTAATATTAATTATCTGTGGCCTTGCTCTCTCTCTCTCTCTCCCTCTCTCTTTTTTATCTCAACAGGAGTTTGTTTTATTGGTCTTTTCAATAACCAGCTTTCAGCTTTGTAGCTCCTACTTATTGTATCTTTGCTTTCCAGTTTCTTATTTTCTGCTCTTTCCTTTTTAACTTTCTTCTTTTGTTTATTCAATTGTTCTTTTGTTTACCTCTTAAGCTTATTAATTTCCAGCTTTTCTTATTTGCTAATACAATTAAAACTAAAAAACTTTCTGAATATGCTTTAGATGCATTCTAGAAGTGCTGATATTTGGTATTTTCATTATCACTCAGTTTAGAATTTCTTTTTTAAGATTATTTATTTATTTGAGAGAGAGAGTGTGTGTGAGCAAGAAAGAGAGCAAAAGCCGTGGGAGAGAGGCAAAGGGAGAAGCAGGCTCCCAGCTCAGCCCATGTGGGGCTCAATCCCAGGACCCTAAGATCATGACCTGAACTGAAGGCAGATAGTTTAACTGCCTGAGCCACCCAGGTGCTCCTAGGATTTCTTAATTTCTATAATTATAATTATAATCATTATAATTTCTATAATGATTTCAGCTTGGTTACATGGGCTATTTAATATTACACTTTTAAATTAAGAAATAAAATGTTTATCTTTTTAATTAATTTTTAATTTAATTACATTATAGTCAGAAGTTGTGGCCAGTAGAATATTTTGAGTATCAAGCATTGTTACTATCCCTTCTTACTCTAGTACCTTTCCTTGAAAGAAACCTGTCCTTCTTAACTTTCACTTCCTTTAGGAGAAGTTTCAGGAGTCTCCTGTCTTCTGCTTACACCTGGCCACTAGCCCAGCTGCTGCAACACATTGGCTTGAATCCTAGAGTGAGTGGAACATAGGCTCAAACACCAATTCATGTCACATATATAATTTTTAGCCCACTATATAGTGAATTGCTTGTAATTCTAGTGGATAGCATTTATTGAAGGGTCACCATGTGCTGGGCATAGTACTAAAAATCTTACAGACATGATCTTATTTAATTATCCCAACAATACCATTATTAACATCCATTTTGCCGACAAGAAAACTGAGACACCAAAAAGTTGAATAACTTTTCTTAAGTCACTCAGCTTCAAGTGGTTACATCAAGAGAAGAACTCAGTGTTTGTTGGGTCCTAGAGCCTATGGTATGTAAGCACCCAAATAAGGTTTATTGAATGAAGAATTTCCCCTTTCAGCAGTTTAAGGCCAAAACGAAGTTCATTACAACTGAGTCATGCATTCACATAATACTCTTTTATGTCACTTTACATAAAACACTTATAGGGTGCCTGGGTGGCTCAGTTAATTGGACATCTGATTCCTGATTTTGGCTCAGGTCATGATATCAGGGTCATGGCATTGAGCACCACGCTGGGCTCCATGCTCAGCAGGGTGTCTGCTCAAGATTATCTCTCTCCCTCTCCCTTTGCCCCTCCACCCTGTTCTCTCTCTATAAAATAAATTAAAAAACAAAAAATCTTTTAAAAAAAACATTTAAAACTTGTCAAACACACTTAGAAATTTGGAATTTCTTCCTTTTGAACTATTTCAAGTCATCTATGAGGCAATAATATGAAGAATTACAAGACAGCTGCTACCTATCTTTTAATATCAGCTGTTTTGGAGTTACATGTTTCTTTGACAGACCAGTAGACACCTTCTAACCACATCCTTCTTCAAAATGCTCCCTGTAAATGCTGTTAAAGCTCAGGAAATTGCAAATTTTCTAAATTGCTTAAGATAATTCACAATCTTTCGCAAAAGTTATTTTATCATTTCTTGTCACCTAACTTATCTTTTTCCTCATTGTATGTCATTTCCACAATTAATTACATATCTATTTTAAAGTTCTTATTGCATATATATGTTCATATGTATAAAATTTAAAAATAAAAAACTAAATACATGTTATAGAGTACACTTTATTACTCATTTTTAAAAGTTTGTGGGGTTTTTTTTGGTGAACTTAATCACAATAAGCAACATTTGAAATTATATTTTGATTTTAATTATCTATTGTTTCTATCATAAAATGAAAGAAAAACTTAAGTATTAGTTAAAATAATAGCACTATAATGATTAATCACCTACATTTTTATTGTGATAAAAATACTTAACACAATATTGATCATTTTAGCTACTTTTAAATGCAATATTCAGTGGTATTAAGTGCATTCTCAGTGCTGTATAACCATTTCCACTATCCATGTACAGAACTTCTTCATCATCACAAACAGAAACTGTATCCATTAAACAATAGTTCCATTCTCCCCTCCCCCAGCCCTTGGTAACCTCTATTCTACTTTCTATCTCCATGAATTTGCTTGTTGTAGGTGCCTCTTGTAAGTGGAATCAGACAATACTTGTCTTTCCATGTCCAGTTTATTCACTTTGCACAGTATTCTTAAGGTTTATTTGTGTTGTAGCATGGATCAGAATTTCATACCTTTTTAAGACCAAATAATATTCCCTGGATATATCTCACATTTTATCTCTTCTTTTATTTATAGATATTTAGGTTATTTTCACCTCTTAGTTAATGTGAATAATGGTTCCATAAACATTGGTGTACAAGTACCTGAGTAATTTCTTTCAATTCTCTGGGTTGTATAGCTGGGAGTGGAATTGTTGGGTCATATGGCAATTCTATGTTTAACTCATTGAGAACCTCTGAACTATTTCTATAACATTAAATTGTTTTATATTCCCACAAACAATGCACAAGGGTTTCAATTTCTTTCCATCCTTGCCAATATTTGTTATTTTCTACTTTGTTTTGTGCGGTAATATCTACCTTAGTGGGTATGAAATGGTATCTCACTGTGGTTTAATCATATTTAGAGTCTCATTTGAGAGACAAGGAAACTTTAATTAGGAGAAACCAATACAGTTAGTAGGTGGTGAAGGAGAATACAAGAGTCAGGGTCTCCTAACTTGAACCAGGGCTTTTTCTTCCACACAATCTTGCTTTATTGTATCATTATGATATTTTCTATTTGACTTATTATATATTTTGTTCAAGTTACATTTTTAGAGATGAAACACGGTATTGTATATGTAATATTTGGTCTAATTGTATGAGACTATGTTCTATTTATTTATTTGTTTATTTATTTGACAGACAGAGATCACAAGTAGGCAGAGAGGCAGGCAGAGAGAGGGGGAAGCAGGCTCCCCACTGAGCAGAGAGCCCGATGTGGGGCTTGATTCCAGGACCCTGAGATCATGAGGCAGAGGCACCCAGGCGCCCCGAGACCATGTTCTTACAGGCCAACACAATCAAGTATCAGGAATTTTGTATGGTTCAAATTAATACTGAAACACGCTCCTTTTGTAGCCTGGATGGCTCAGCTGCTGAGCGTCCAACTTATGATTACAGCTTGGGTGGTGTCTCAAGATCATGGAAGCATGGAGTCTGCTTGAGTTCTCTCTCTCTTGTTCTCTGTCCCTCCCCCAACCTTGCACAGTCTCTAGAAAGAAAAAGAAAGAAAGAAAGAAGAAAGAAAGAAGAAGGAACATGCTCTTTTTATCAAGGATATATTGGGGGAAACAAGCAACATTTCAGAAAATGTCCATAAGTACACTGAAAGAAAAGTTGTTTGATGGATGGACTTTGGAGGGTCCATATATGAAGGAGCAGATTCATATATAAGATACATCAAATGAATACATACAATATGTCTTGGCCTTTTTGGCATAGCATTCCATTGTTTATAGGTCGTAATTTAAATTTGCCCAGCCTCCTAATAGAGAATATTCAGATTATTTCCATTCCTTTTGCTTTTATAAATAATGCTGCATGGTGTAAGAGAATGGTCGAGTTTCATTCTTCTACATATTGCTGCCCAGTTTTCCCAGTACCATTTATTGAAGAGACTGTCTTTTTTCCACTGTATATTTTTTCCTGCTTTGTCGAAGATTATTTGCCCATAGAGTTGAGGGTCCATATCTGGGCTCTCTACTCTGTTCCACTGGTCTATGTGTCTGTTTTTATGCCAGTACCATGCTGTCTTGGTGATCACAGCTTTGTAATAAAGCTTGAAATCAAGTAACGTGATGCCCCCAGTTTTATTTTTGTTTTCAACATTACCTTAGTGATTCGGGGTCTCTTCTGATTCCATACAAATTTTTGGATTATTTGCTCCAGCTCTTTGAAGAATACTGGTGGAATTTTGATTGGAATGGCATTAAAAGTATAGATTGCTCTGGGCAGTATAGACATGTTAACAATGTTTATTCTTCCGATCCAAGAGCATGGTATGGTCTTCCATCTTTTTGTGTCTTCTACAATTTCTTTCATGAGTGTTCTGTAGTTCCTCAAGTACAGATTTTTTACCTCTTTGGTTAGGTTTATTCCCAGGTATCTTATGGTTCTTGGTGCTATAGTAAATGGAATCGATTCTCTAATTTTCCTTTCTGTATTTTCATTGTTAGTGTATAAGAAAGCCACTGATTTCTGTACATTGACTTTGTATCCTGCCACATTGCTGAATTGCTGTATGAGTTCTAGTAGTTTGGGGGTGGAGTCTTTTGGGTTTTCCATATAAAGAATCATGTCATCTGCGAAGAGAGATATGCCAATTCATTGCCAATTTGGATACCTTTTATTTCTCTTTGTTGTCTGATTGCTGTTGCTAGGACTTCTAATACTATGTTGAACAAGAGTGGTGAGAGTGGGCATCCTTATCGTGTTCCTGATCTCAACGGGAAGGCTGCAAGCTTTTTCCCACTGAGGATGATATTTGCTGTGGGTCTTTCATAGACAGATTTTATGAAGTTCAGGAATGTTCCCTCTATCCCTAAACTTTGAAGCATTTTAATCAGGAACGGATGCTGGATTTTGTAAAATGCTTTTTCTGCATTGATTGAGAGGACCATGTGGTTCTTTTCTCTTCTCATATTAATTTGCTCTATCACATTGATTGATTTGTGAATGTTGAACCATCCTTGTAGCCCATGGATAAATCCCACCTTGTCATGGTGGATAATCTTATTAATGTGCTGTTGGATCCTGTTTGCTCGGATCTTGTTGAGAATCTTTGCATCCATATTCATCAGTGATATTGGTCTGAAATTCTCCTTTTTGGTAGGGTCTTTGCCTGGTTTGGGGATCAGGGTAATGCTGGCTTCATAGAAAGAGTCAGGAACTTTTCCTTCTGCTTCAAATTTTTGAAACAGCTCCAGGAGTATAGGTGTTATTTCTTCTTTGAAAGTTTGGTAGAATTCCCCAGGGAATCTGTCAGGTCCTGGGCTCTTGTTTTTTGGGAGGTTTTTGATCACCGCTTCAATCTCATAACTAGATATCAGTCTATTCAAGTTGTCAATTTCTTCTGGGTTCAATTTTGGGAGTTTAT
Organism: Mustela erminea; assembly: GCF_009829155.1. NCBI lineage: Eukaryota > Metazoa > Chordata > Mammalia > Carnivora > Mustelidae > Mustela > Mustela erminea. Next base: position 72,905,129 of record NC_045619.1, on the reverse strand, counting down.
AGTTTTCCAGGAATGCATCCATTTCATCTAGGTTGCTTAGCTTATTGGCATATAACTGTTGATAATAACTTCTGATGATTATTTCTACCTCAACGTGAGACAGGAATCCATCAGAATCCTAGAGGAGAACATAGGCAGTAATCTCTTCGATATCTGCCACAGCAACTTCTTTCAAGATATGTCTTCAAAGGCAAAGGAAACAAAAGCAAAAATAAACTTTTGGGACTTCATTAAAATCAAAAGCTTCTGCACAGCAAAGGAAACAGTCAAAAAAACAAAGAGGCAACCCACGGAATGGGAGAAGATATTTGCAAATGACAGTACAGACAAAAGGTTGATATCCAGGATCTATAATGAATTCCTCAAACTCAACACACACAAAACAGACAATCATATCAAAAAATGGGCAGAAGATATGAACAGAGACTTCGCCAATGAAGACATACAAATGGCTATCAGACACCTGAAAAAATGTTCATCATCACTAGCCAGCAGGGAGATTCAAATTAAAACCACATTGAGATATCACCTTACACCAGTTAGAATGGCCAAAATTAACAAGACAGGAAACAACATGTGTTGGAGGGGTAGTGGACAAAGGGGAACCCTCTTCCACTGTTGGTGGGAATGCAAGTTGGTGCAGCCTTTTTGGAGAACAGTGTGGAGATTCCTCAAGAAATTAAAAATAGAACTTCCCTATGACCCTGCAATTGCACTCCTGGGTATTTACCCCAAAGATACAGATGTAGTGACCATCTGTACCCCAATGTTTATAACAGCAATGGCCATGGTTGCCAAACTGTGGAAAGAACCAAGATGCCCTTCAACAGACAAATGGATAAGGAAAATGTGGTCCATATACACTCTGGAGTATTATGCCTCCATCAGAAAGGATGAATACCCAATTTTGTAGCAACATGGATGGGACTGGAAGAGATTATGCTGAGTGAAATAAGCCAAGCAGAGAGAGTCAATTATCATATGGTTTCACTTACTTGTGGAGCATAATAAATAGCATGAGGACATGGGGAGTTAGAGAGGAGAAGGGAGTTGGGGGAAATTGGAAGGGGAGGTGAACCATGAGAGACTATGGACTCTAAAAAACAATCTGAGGGGTTTGAAGTGGTGGGAGGTTGGGGTACCAGCTGGTGGGTATTATAGAGGGCACAGATTGCGTGGAGCACTGGGTGTGGTGAAAAAAATAATGAATACTGTTATGCTGAAAATAAATAAAAAATAAATTTGAAAATAAATATATAAATAAATAAATAAATAAATAAATAATGCTGCAGCAAAGATATTTGTTGACAGATCAACTTGCACAATTGGGAATAGATCAGTAGGGCCAATTCTTCCGAATAGAATTTCTAGGTCAAAGGACAGGTACATTTTCAATTTCGGCAGCTATTGCCAATTTGTTCCCTATAGATTTATACTTCTTTTTTTTATATAATTTTTTAAAAGATTTTATTTATTTATCAGAGAGAGAGAGGGGGAGAGAGCTAGCACAGGCAGACAGAATGGCAGGCAGAGGCAGAGGGAGAAGCAGGCTCCCTGCTGAGCAAGGAGCCCAATGTGGGACTAGATCCCAGGACACTGGGATCATGACCTGATCTGAAGGCAGCTGCTTAACCAACTGAGCCACCCAAGCGTCCCTAGATTTATACTTCTATCAACTATGTGGGATAGTGTCTATTTCTCTATACACTCACCTCACCTTTTCCAAATGAATGGGTAAAATATTTTTATCTTTTAACTTTGATTTGATTTTCTTCTACAGGTACAATTAAACATCACATAAATGTATCTTTCTAAAAACTTAATATCTCATTTTAGGTCTGGGACCTGGATTGGCACTTTGGACATAAGGTGAAACCCAGGTGTCACTGCATTAAATATGCCCTTCTTGGGGCGCCTGGGTGGCTCAGGGGGTTAAAGCCTCTGCCTTCGGCTCAGGTCATAATCCCAGGGTCCTGGGATGGAGCCCCGCATCGGGCTCTCTGCTCAGCAGGGAGCCTGCTTCCCACCCTCCTCTCTGCCTGCCTCTCTGCCTACTTGTAATCTGTCAAATAAATAAATAAATCTTTAAAAAAAATGCCCTTCTTCACAGGTGTTTTATGTCTGTAATTCTCCACAAAACCCCCAGTTTCATATGTTAATCTCCTGTTAAAATAAGCTCCCTATAGAGAAATGATAACTATCTGTCTTTGGATATAAGTAGGAAAGAAGACTCCAACATTGGGGTTAGCTAGAAGGGAAGAGAGTACTGCTTATGGCAGATGAGGCACTGGGAAAGAAGCCTACTCCTTATAAATGCTTTCAACCAACTGGTAGGAGGAAGGATATAGGGAATAATCAGAGGACATTTTAGAAGTGGTAGAGAATAATTTCATATTACTGAAGAAAAAAGTGACATCCAACATTTTTAAAAGAGACAGTGGAATGACTGAAATATTTAAATACAAGATGACTTTTGAACAGTTAGTAGAGTTGACTACAGAATATGGTAGAAGCCAAACAGATATTTTATAGGAAGACATAGAGAGCCTAGACTAAAGATTATGTACAGTGATAGAAAGTTTTTTTTAATCTAAATGTAGGTGATCAACATCATCATCATCACCATAATTTTCATATAGATAGTTGTTTCACCATTGCCCTGCTGTTCTCAGTCAAGCTCCTTCCAAAACAATAGGGTAATTGAGGAATCAAAAGCACTCTTCATAATGGTGTGGGAACAGTGAAGAGAAACCAAGAAAAGATGATGAAGCTTCTCAGGACTAGAAAGAGTATGGAATAGTCACCACCCTTGGGCCCAAAAAGCCAAGGAGGGAGTAGTTGTTAGAACCCAAAGAAAGTGTCTCAAGCTGGAAAAGAGGGCCACCTGATAGGAGCCAAAACCTTCACATAGGGATGCAGCAACCAGCAGGGAAGAAGCCAGAGAATAAATACTTCAAACTTACTTTCCTTATGCTTGCTAATCTCATCACCACCATTACCTTACCCACAAGGGCTGAATCCAAATGGAAGCTATGTTAGACAGAGTAATGACTCTCCAAGTCCATGTTCTAAACTCTGGAACTTGTGACTATTTTACTTAACATGGCAAGAGACTTTACAGATGTGGTAAAGAGATGGGAGTACCTGGGTGGGCCCAACAGAACTGTATAGGTCCTGTGAGTGAAAGAGGGTGAAGGGAAAATGAAAGAAGTGGGATGCCTGGGTGGCTCAGTTGGTTAAGCATCTGTCTTTAGCTCAGGTCATGATCCCAGGGTCCTGGCATTGAGCCCTGCACCAGGTTCCTTGCTCACTGGGTACTCTGATTCTCCCTCTCCCTCTAATCCTACCCCCATTCATGCTCTCTCTCTCTCTCTCAAAACAAACAAACAAAAAAAAAAAACAAAACAAGAAAGTGAAAGAAGAATCAGAGAAAGGGACTTGAAGATGCAGTGTTGCTGACTATGAAGAGGAAGGGGCCATAAACTAAGGAATACAGACAAGCTTTAGAAACTGGGAAAGACAGAGAAACAGATTCTCCTCTAGAGTCTCCAGAAGGAATGCAGCCATGCTAATACCTTGATTTTAGCCTGGTGAAATTCATTTCAGACTTCAGATTTCCAGAAGTGAAGGATAACAAATATGTGTTGTTTTAATTCACTAAGTTTGTGGTAATATTTTTACAGCAGCAATAGAAGACTAATCAGAATCCAAGGGTAAGGAAGCCTGTTGATACAGTCCATAATGATCCAACTCCATGGACACACAAAAGGGTGGATAGGGACAGGGACTTAACCATGGGCAAATAGAAACCACAAGCACTATCCTTTTACTCCTCACGATGCATTCTGTCCCTGGACAAAATGAGAAATTGTCCCTGGAAACAAGAGACACATGGGGCACCTGGGTGGCTCAGTTGGTTAAGTGTCTAACTCTTGATTTCGGCTCAGGTCATAATCCTAGGGTCATGAAATTGAGCCCATGATGGGCTCCACACTCTGTGGGGAGTCTGCTTGAGATTCTCTCTCTCCTTTCTCTCTGCCCCTCCTCGCACACTCTCTCTCTTTCCCTCAAATAAATAAAATTTAAAAATATTAAAAAAAAAACCCAAACCAAAAGACACAAAATCCCATCAATCACCATATTATCATGGGATGTCACTTCAGTCATACTTTCAACCTGAAACCAAAAAAATTAGCAATTTCCAGAGCTCTTTATATGAGTTGTTTGGGGAAACCAAAGAAGGAAGGAAAGACATTAACAGAAAATGTGTCTACTAATTTCTCAACTGCTGTATTTAGTTATAAAGTTATGTTGATAATTATATCCTCTTCATAATCTCTTTACCTCAGCTATTGGGTGTTTATGTGCTAAAATGAAAAAGTTTACTCCCACTTTATCCCACAGGCTCCCAGATTTATAAATCACAGTTGCTGTAGAGATGGACCTGAATTACCACAAATAATTAGATCATGTATATAGACTCCCATGAATCACTTACCAACACCAAACGTTGCCAGAATGATTTAATTGATATATAGATAGAATACAGACACAAATGTAGCATTTATTCTTGGAGGGATACATCTTCCCAATTTCTCCTTTCTCCCACCCTGGGATGCATTTTGGTTTTAACTTAATAGTGTTTTCTCAGGGAAAATCACTTGGTAGATAGAAAGTTTTGCATGACTAATTCTCATTACCTAGTTCATGTACAAAAATCCATAATTCCAGGTTTATTTACAATAAAATATAGAGACAGACAAGGCATAGCCTGTTAAAAAGGCATTTTCAGGTAATGAACTCCCTATATATTTCCACTAGCAAATGCCATTAGAAAGGGTTACAAGGCAGGATGATTACTGTCAACCATTTCCTCCCATGCCCTTGGTAGGGAGTAAATGAGTCACAGGCCTGGAGTTAATTCTTTTCTTTTCAGAAACATTTATTAATTACTGGCTTAAGGCATAAACTGCATACTGTAGAAGGGTGTGCCAACCTCACAAGGCATCCTCTCCTGGCTGGCAACTTCAGCAGCTCTGGGTGATGGGACACATGTTAAGACAGGTGAATATTATGGGCATGAGCTCTTTGTCAATTTTTTTTGCTGTAAAATTATTGTTCTGGTTTGAGTCTATGTGGATACCATACACACAAACTGGCAGAAGTAGTTTGCCAGGGCAGGTGAGACTAGAACTGAAATGTGTATCTATCCCTATGATGACAAGTTGTTCCATCACCACGATGGAAGGAATTAGTGTAATCAGTCGGCCACAGGGTTGCCTGAATTCCCAGGGAATAATGCCATATTCAGGCTCATTATCAGCCTTTACTGTTCTTAGCAGTAGTTGCCACAACCTCAATCTGGTGAGGACAAGATGATGTTTTTAAACCTATGTGTATTAGTTTGCTAGAGCTGCCATAACAAAATACCACAGATTGGTATTAAATACCAATATTAATATTAAATTATTAATATTAAATTATTAAATTATAAATTATTAAATCACTAATATTAAATAATAGAAATATTTTCTCACAGTCTAACATCAAGGTATTGGCAAATTTGGTTTCTTCTGATGGTTCTCCTTAGCTTGCAGATGGCTGCCTTCTCACTGCGTCCTCACAGGGCCTCTTTGTGTGCACTCATCCCTAGTATCTTCCTAACCACCCCCCCATTTAAGATTTATTAATTTATTTGAGAGAGAGTGTGTGTAAGTGGGGAGAAGGACAGAGGGAGAGAAACTTCAAGAAGATTCCCTACTGAGCACAGACCACCCCCTTCTCCCCTCCCTGCCCCCTGACATGGGGTTGGATCTCATGACCCATGAGATCACAACCTGAGCTGAAAGCAAGAGTCCGATGACTAGCTGACTGAGTTACCCAGGTGCCCCAGATCTCCCCTTCTTATAAAGACACTGGTCATATTGGATTAGGGCCCACCTTTATGGATTCATTTTAAGTTAATTACCTTTTTAATGGCCCTATATCCAAATACAGTAATATTCTGAGGTTACGGGGATTAGAGCTTCAACACATGAATTTTGGTGGAATACCATTCAGTCCATAACAATCCACACTTTGGATCACCCAAATTAATATTTTTCTCATATACAAAATACTGTCCCAATAGCTCAAAATTCTTAACCCACTTCAGCATCACCTCCATATCCCAGATCTCATCTATATATTATCTAAACAAGTATAGGTAAGACTCAAGGTATAATTCATCTTTTTTTAAAGATTTTATTTAATTAATTAATTAATTTGACAAACAGAGATCACAAGCAGGCAGACAGGAAGGCAGAGAGAGAGAGAGAGAGATGGAAGCATGCTCTCTGCTGAGCAGAGAACCCGATGTAAGGCCTGATCCCAGGACCTTGAGATCATGACCTGAGCTGAAAGCAGAGGCTTAACCCACTGAGCCACCCAGGTGCCCCAAGGTATGATTCATCTTGAGACAAAAATTCCTCTCTATTTGAAGCTCTGAAACCAGATAAGCTATCTACTGATAATGATGGGACAGGCATGGGGTAGAAATTCCCATTTCAAAAGGGGAAAAAATGTCAGAAAGAAGGGACAACTGGGTGGCTCAGTTGGTTAAGCAGCTGTCTTTGGCTCAGGTCATGATCTCAGGGTCCTGGGATTGAGTCCGGCATCAGGCTTCTTGCTCAGCAGGGAGCCTGCTTCTTTCCCTCTCTCTCTGGCAAATAAATAAATAATTAAATATCTTTAAAAAAAGTCAGAAAGAAGAAAGGGGTCACAAGTTCCTTAATCATCATCATCATCATCATAAATAATTAATAGTAAATGTAGCAGAGTAAATTCTGTTAGATTTTAAGGCTGAAGAATAATCTCCCTTGGTTTGATTGTTTGTCCTCTGGTCCCACCAGAGTGGTGTCCCTGCCTTCTGGGTCCATAGGGACAGCAGTATCACCTAGAGGCCCTCGAGAGTAGCCCTGGTCTGAAGGCCTATACATAAATACAGTAATATACTGAGGTACTGGGTTTGAGTTTCAGCATTTCAGTTTTTCAGGAGGGGCACAATTCAATCAATAACACCACACATAGCTTCTTTTCCTACCACCATGAACACTTGTACATGGGACAATTAAGCAAACACAGGGGTGACTGGGCAAAGAAGGTTACTCATGTCCAGAGTAAGAGCCATCTTTTCTACTTGATTACTGAACTCTTCCTCCAGAATGGATACCCTCTGATGGCACTTACATGGGACAATAATACCTTCCCATTATATGCCCATTCTGAGAAATCTATCCCACACCTTTCTCTTTGTCCTTTTGTTGTCAGTCTTCCTATCCTCTTGTTAACAAGTCTCTGTGTAATTAATCAATCATTAGTCATGAATTAGTATAGATGATTTCAGGTCACCTCTCTTTAAGAAGTGTACAACCAAATATATGATCCAGATTTCTGTCCCAGGGAGGGTTTCTCAACCACTCTCAGAATTACCCTTAAGTGGGACTATAGTATAGTGGCCTTCCATTTTTGGCTGATGTCAGCATATCATCATTGGGGCTGATTCCATGTTAAAACCTGTTAAAACCCTAGGGCCTGCCTGGGCCTGCTTAGCCATGTTGCCTAGGTAGCCATTTTTTTGGTTTAATAAATGCTTCAGCAGTTACTGGTATCAGTTCCGGGTAGCTGTTGCTAAAACACATGCCTAAATAAGGCCAGACAGGTAGGAGACATCCAATCAGCCAAAGCCGCATACATAGAGGTCTGCGGTTGCACCCTATAAAAACTAGTCTGTAAGACCAAGGGGTGGTCGCTGTCTTTGGAGGTGGCCCTGGCCAGTCGTTCTGACTTCTAATGCTTGGCATAGAATAAAGCTTTGCATAACTTTAACTTTGTCTCAGTCTTGTTCCTTTGGTAATGGACCCCATCTATAATGAGTCTCATCCACAAATCAGGCCTCCATTTTTTCCTATTCTGCTTTTTGGGCATAGAGCACTCCATATAAAATCTTAATGTGAGATGAAAAAAGGGCAGCAAAATAGTATATGTAGTAACCAAGCAGCTCTAATTCACCCACTTGTGCAGTTTAATTGTACTTCTTGAATCTACTTGGGCCTAGTCTTATATACAAATTGCCATTATAAAATGCTGCAGCAATAATAAAATGTACCCATGTAATACTCTGATTTGATCATCATATAACATTTAGTTCGTGAGTGGTGGTTTGGGTAAGCTAAATACTTGAATGTTCCACATTTAAGGAGTCGATCTCTACCAGGTCCTAGGAGCAAGTGAAGAGCTACTTTTCAAATGAAGCATTATTGTCAGAAGAAGAAGGTGTGGCCATCCTCAAAAACTCTAGGACTCTTCTGTTAAGTCTTCCTGGGGACTGAATGCAGCATCTCTGCCTCCCAAGATGCTTACAATATCATTGGGACTGCTGCCACCTGCACAAGTATCAGGGAAGTTTCCATTATACCTTAGACTTACTACAATAACTTCTAACTCTAGGCTTTACTTAAAATGGAAGGCCTATGGGTTACCTAGTACATTGAAAGTGGCAATATAATCAAAGAGAATGTAGGTTGTCAATTTAAAGAGGTCCTCCAAGCATGATGTCTTTCTCCCTGTGGTGCAATACCACATGCAGCAATTTCTTTCATTTCAAGGGGCAATCCCGACATATCCTCAAGCCACTGGACCCCTAAAAATCCACCAAAGAGGCAGGTCTTGATTTGTGTGGGGTTTATCTACCATTCTCTGGCAAGACTGTGCCCATGGGGTGACTGGGTGGCTCAGTCAGTTAAACATCTGCCTTTGGCTCAGGTCATGATCCCAGGGTCCTGGGATTGAACCCCAGGTCAGGCTCCCTGCTCAGCAGGAGCCTGCTTCTCCCTCTCCTACCCCCTTGTGCTCTTTCTCACTATTTCTGTCACTCTCTCTCTTTCTCTCTCTCTCTAAAAAAGAAAAAAAAAAACTGTGTCCATAAAAGTCACTCCTCTAGGAAACACAAGATAGAGAAGAATAAAAAACTATGTATGGAAGGGACACCAGGGTGGTTCAGTCAGTTAAACATCTGACTCTCAGTGTCTGCTCAGGTCGAGATCTTAGGGTCATCAGATTGAGCCATTAGGCTTCAACTCAGCAGGAAGTGTGCTTGAGATTCTCTCTCTCCCCCTCTCCTGCTCATGAGCTCTATTTCTCAATAAAAGTAAATAAAACTATATATGGAGGAGAAAAAGAGACATAGTGCAAAGTAAGATCGTGAATGTTTATTCCTATCCCTGACACATGATGGCAAGATGCCTTTGATTATCTTTGCTAAAAGGAATTGGAAAGAGAGAGGTCATTAGTTCATAACAATTTCCAGAGGCTATGATGATATGCTCCATAAATATACCATACCCAGGATCACAGCTGTTATTGGTATCACTTTCTGATTCTGATTAAATTTCTGGTAAAATCAAATAGCCATTTTCTAAAACAGATGTGGCTTTTAAACAAGCAAAGAATTAAGTGGAATTGTAGTAGAAATCACCAGTTTGCACCTTTTAAGTGTTTGTTGGTGATACAAATCTTTGGAATTTCCCCAAGGAAGCAGAATAACTTTTGGAACACCATCTTAGTAGGCTTCTACTTGAACCTTTTTACTGTAAAGGCACTCACTCTATCAATCAACGAACAGTTACTAAATATCCCTTTTCCATCATACTTTCTGAGAGTACAGAAGTAACTATAGAATGGTTCCATCATGGCATTAGACCATCTATGAAACTGACTCTAGTCAAGATTTTATGTCACCTGGCCTCATAAGGTCCAGCTCTGACTAGCAGACTGGGTGGATTTTGTTTTTTGTTTTTGTTTTGCTTTGCTTTATCTTATTTTGCTTATTTTGTGTCTCTGAGCATTAGCTTCAGTTCAAAACCAATATCAAATAACCCCAAAAGGTATTTAACTTCTTCTAGTTTCTTCACACTGGTAAGTGGCCCCACTTGTCCTTGGGGAAAGTTTTACTAAAGATTCACAAAACACAACTGTGATTGCATTGCAGAGTCCTTTGGGGCTCCAAGTCTATGAACTAATTTACTTCTACAAAGTGGATAAGGGGTTGTGAATCCCCATTATTGTGACTTAAGTTAGTTTTTTACTTACTAGACCTAGAATCACTATCTGAATATGCTAAGAGGCATATTGGTATGCTGTCCTTATATTTAATTCCTAAGGTCTTGCGACCAATTATACATTGTCACATATCCCTATAGGTCACACACTCTGATTATTCCTTCATCTCTGTGTGTTATTCTGATAATTGTGCTCATCTTGTTAGTGAAGCCTAAGGATTGCCATGCTTCTTCCACTTCTGGATCTTTTCCTTCCATTTGAGGTGAGGTGAGGATACTCTATTCCTTGGCAATATCCTTTGCTGACATCTCCAGTGGACAAAGAACTACCAAAGAGCTACCAAAGAGCTGTATAAGGATGTTGGTGTCTCCCTTACAAAATCATTCTGTAATGCATTGGTATAGGGATTGTCCTCCAGGTTTGCCCACGGAGGCATGTGGTTCACAGCAGCATAGCAAGTGTATTATACTAGATTCATGCTGTCATTTTTATTTCTCTGAGCCTTTAGACCATTTCCTCTACACTACACTAGGGAAGTTGAAAGGCAATGAGTTGGGCCCAAGATTCAATTAGCCAACTTAGGAGAATGTTTGTGCTTCTTCTAAGTGCTGAGTCAACATATTAATTTCTAATTCTAATTGATAGGGAGGTGCACCTAACTGGTAATTGTCACAACAGCAATCAAATGCCACAGTGATTTGATCTCCTGATGTCTTCAAACTGTGCATATTCTCATACTACTATTGATAATCTGGGTAATTGTAATGCCATTACATTCTGTGGATTCTCAACATTTCACTTTCTTTCAACAAGGGGTTTAGTCACTATTCCTCAAAAATGTTAGCAATTGAATCCGAAAATTCCATCTTGAAGGTATGTTTCCTGGAACCACTTCTGGTATGAATTACTGTTATCTGTCAAGTTCTGGTAGGAAACACTACACATTTAAATAGAAACACTGTACAGAGCTTAAGAAATGTCGCAGCCGGCACAACAAATCGACCAGGAACATGAGGGTAAGAGGATGAAGAAAAGAACTTGAGAAGCAGAGAGATGGGGGCAGGAGGAGCACTGAGGAGGATGTCCAACAGTGCTAAGTTTATTCAAAGCATTAAGGCCATATATATATAGTGATATTACAATAGGAGAAGCAATACATCTGTGTCTAGTTAAACACCCATGAGTTCCCATAATAAGTTTCACAATTAAGTATAAGCAGACCTCGTGACGCCAAATGGCTGATGCCAGTACAAGTGTTCTGTATTGATACAGCAAAACTGAAAGTAATTTATGGGCTGTACTAGGGCAGCAAGGACCAGCCACAACTTTATGACCCCAACCGAATTGTTCTCATCTATTTAGCAAGCGTGTGGGAAGTTATGTAGGTGAGAGCACAACACAGCACAGACCCTTTCACAGTGCTACTCAACTTTTGTCCTAAACCTTTTGTTAGGTTATTCAGACTTTAAAGGAGGCACAAGTCAGGGCCTGGTTTGGTCCTCATCTCAAGCCTTATTGTGGCCTCCCACAAAGAAAAATACAGGTCAGTTGATTTTTGACAAGAGTGCTGAGATAATTCAAAAGAATAGTGTTTTCAACAAATGGTGCTGGAACAATTCAATCTACATGCAAAAGAATCACGTTTGGACCCCTACTTTTTTTTTCCTCCTTCAGCACTCCATTTCCTTCATACAAAAAGTGACTAAAAATGGATCAAAGGCCTTAGGTCTTTGTAAGAGCTAAAACTCTTTAGAATTAAACTTAAGCTTACTCTTAAAAGTAAACTAAAATTTCTTAACCTTGAGATAGGCAATGGACTTTTAGATATGATACTAAAAGTGCAACCAACAAAATAATTTTTGCCTTCATAAAAATTAAAAATTTTGTGCTTTGGGAGCTCCCCTCGACTTGCTAGATGGGATGTTGCCCGATTGTTGAATCACTTAATAAAACCAATTAGGCCAACATCCCTAATTTTTTTTTCTTTAAAAGACTTATAAAGAGGGGTGCCTGTGTGGCTCAGTGGGTTAAAGCCTCTGCCTTTGGCTCAGGTCATGATCTTAGGGTCCTGGAATCGAGCCCCGCATCAGGCTCGATTGGGAAGCCTGCTTCCTCCTCTCTCTCTGCTTGCTTCTCTGCCTGCTTCTCTGCCTACTTGTGACCTCTGTCAAATAAATAAATAAAATCTTAAAAATAAAATAAAAGACTTATAAATAAAGTGAAAAGACAACCCATAAAATGTGAGAAGACATTTGCAAATCATATCCAGGGACTAATATTCAGAATGTACAAAAATCTCTTACAACTCAGCAATAAAAAAATAAATAGCTCATTTAAAAATGGACAAAAAATCTAAATAGACTTTTCTCCAAAGAAATGTACAAAGAACAAATATGCATATGAATGTCAGTGATGATGAATATCATTAACCATCAGGGGAATGTAAATCAAAACCCCAATGAGATACCACTTTATGTTCATTATGATGGCTATAATAAAAAAGATAGATGAGTGTGGTGAAGATGCAGATAAACTGGAACTCTGATACATTGCTGTTGAGAATATAAAATGGTGCATCTTCTTTGGATAATAGCCTGGTAGTTCCTCAAAAGGTTAAAGTTATCACAGGACCTAACAATTTCATTGCTAGGATATATAATCTCATTCCTACAGAATAATACCTAAAAGAAATGGAAGACAAATGAAAACATCCTTACAAAAACTTGTACCAAATGTTCATAGTAGTTATTCATTATAACCAAAAGTAGAAACAATCCAACATGAAGAGGTGTACTCATTGGCAAAGTTCTAACTCTTGCTGTTCACTTGCCCTTTATTTGGCAGTGGTGAGGTTTCCCTTGCACATTCATTTATCCACCTAAAACAACCAAGTTCCTCACCATCAAATTAGAATGACTATAAACATCCACAACTCTTGAACAGTGGATGGCCTTCAGATTATGTGTTTGTTTAGGATGGATTGGATGGAGGTTGACTTCCCCTATCCTTCATGGTCTTCATGATGGTCAGCCCTCTTCTCCATCTTTCCTTCTCCCAGCACTCCATTTCCTATCACTTCTCTATGCAATCAACCTGCTCTTCTGTCTCCTTCTCCCTATCCCCATCTACAATCTCATCTAATGTATATGAAGTAAAGAACTGGTTTTAAGAATTAAATGGCTTTGCATATATGTATCTTTTTTTTCTCATTCATTTTTTTAAATTTAATTTTTTATTTTTTATAAACATATATTTTTAAACCCAGGGGTACAGGTCTGTGAATCACCAGGTTTACACACTTCACAGCACTCACCAAAGCAAATACCCTCCCCAATGTCCATAACCCCACCCCCCTTCTCTCAACCCTCCTCCCCCCAGCAACCCTCAGTTTGTTTTGTGAGATTAAGAGTCACTTATGGTTTGTCTCCCTCCCAATCCCATCTTGTTTCATTCATTCTTCTCCTACTCATTTAAGCCCCCATGTTGCATCTCCACTTCCTCATATCAGGGAGATCATATGATAGTTGTCTTTCTCTGCTTGACTTATTTCGCTAAGCATGATATCCTCTAGTTCCATCCATGTTGTCGCAAATGGCAAGATTTCATTTCTTTTGATGGCTGCATAGTATTCCATTGTGTATATATACCACCTCTTCTTTATCCATTCATCGGTTGATGGACATCTAGGTTCTTTCCATAGTTTGGCTATTGTGGACATTGCTGCTATAAACATTTGGGTGCACGTGCCCCTTTGGATTACTACCTTTGTATCTTTAGGGTAAATACCCAGTAGTGCAATTGCTAGGTCATAGGGCAGTTCTATTTTCAACATTTTGAGGAACCTCCATGCTGTTTTCCAGAGTGGTTGCACCAGCTTGCATTCCCACCAACAGTGTAGGAGGGTTCCCCTTTCTCCGCATCCTCGCCAGCATCTGTCATTTCCTGACTTGTTAATTTTAACCATTCTGAATGGTGTGAGGTGATATCTCATTGTGTTTTGATTTGTATTTCCCTGATGCCAAGTGATATGGAGCACTTTTTCATGTGTCTGTTGGCCATCTGGATGTCTTCTTTGCAGAAATGTCTGTTCATGTCTTCTGCCCATTTCTTGATTGGATTATTTGTTCTTTGGGTGTTGAGTTTGCTAAGTTCTTTATAGATTTTGGACACTAGTCCTTTATCTGATATGTCGTTTGCAAATATCTTCTCCCATTCTGTCAGTTGTCTTTTGATTTTGTTCACTGTTTCCTTTGCTGTGCAAAAGCTTTGATCTTGATGAAATCCCAATAGCTCATTTTTGTCCTTGCTTCCCTTGCCTTTGGCGATGTTCTTAGGAAGATGTTGCTGCGGCTGAGGTGGAAGAGGTTGCTGCCTGTGTTCTCCTCAAGGATTTTGATGGATTCCTTTCGCACATTGAGGTCCTTCATCCATTTTGAGTCTATTTTCGTGTGTGATGTAAGGAAATGGTCCAATTTCATTTTTCTGCATGTGGCTGTCCAATTTTCCCAACACCATTTATTGAAGAAGCTGTTTTTTTTCCATTGGACATTCTTTCCTGCTTTGTTGAAGATTAGTTGACCATAGAGTTGAGGGTCTATTTCTGGGCTCTCTATTCTGTTCCATTGATCTATGTGTCTGTTTTTGTGCCAGTACCATGCTGTCTTGATGATGACAGCTTTGTAATAGAGCTTGAAGTCCGGAATTGTGATGCCACCAACTTTGGCTTTCTTTTTCAATATCCCTTTGGCTATTCGAGGTCTTTTCTGGTTCCATATAAATTTTAGAATTATTTGTTCCATTTCTTTGAAAAAGATGGATGGTACTTTGATAAGTATTGCATTAAATGTGTAGATTGCTTTAGGTAGCATAGACATTTTCACAATATTTATTCTTCCTTTTTCCATTTCTTTGTGTCTTCCTCAATTTCTTTCATGAGTACTTTATAGTTTTCTGAGTATAGATTCTGTGCCTCTTTGGTTAGGTTTATTCCTAGGTATCTTATGGTTTGGGGTGCAATTGTAAATGGGACTGACTCCTTAATTTCTCTTTCTTCTGTCTTGTTGTTGGTGTAGAGAAATGCAACTGATTTCTGTGCATTGATTTTATATCCTGACACTTTACTGAATTCCTTTACAAGTTCTAGCAGTTTTGGAGTGGAGTCTTTTGGGTTTTCCACATATAGTTTCATATCATCTGCGAAGAGTGATAATTTGACTTCTTCTTTGCCGATTTGGATGCCTTTAATTTCCTTTTGTTGTCCTGAACAGACCCATAACCAGTAAGGAGATTGAAACAGTCATTAAAAATCTCCAAACAAACAAAAGCCCAGGGCCAGATGGCTTCCCGGGGGAATTCTACCAAACATTTAAAGAAGAACTAATTCCTATTCTCCTGAAACTGTTCCAAAAAATAGAAATGGAAGGAAAACTTCCAAACTCATTTTATGAGGCCAGCATCACTTTGACCCCAAAACCAGACAAGGATCCCATCAAAAAAGAGAGCTATAGACCAATATCCTTGATGAACACAGATGCGAAAATTCTCACCAAAATACTAGCCAATAGGATTCAACAGTACATTAAAAGGATTATTCACCACAACCAAGTGGGATTTATTCCAGGGCTGCAAGTTTGGTTCAACATCTGCAAATCAGTCAATGTGATACAACACATCAATAAAAGAAAGAACAAGAACCATATGATACTCTCAATAGATGCTGAAAAAGCATTTGACAAAGTACAGCATCCCTTCCTGATCAAAACTCTTCAAAGTGTAGGGATAGAGGGCACATACCTCAATATCATCAAAGCCATCTATGAGAAACCCACCGCAAATATCACTCTCAATGGAGAAAAACTGAAAGCTTTTCCGCTAAGGTAAGGAACATGGCAGGGATGTCCATTATCACCACTGCTATTCAACATAGTACTAGAAGTCCTAGCCTCAGCAATCAGACAACAAAAGGAAATTAAAGGCATCCAAATCTGCACATATGTATCTTAATCTTTTCAATTCCTGCTTAAGTTAGCAAATTTTTGGATTCCTCTTTCTGTGACACTGTGGCCTGAGGAAGAGGTAAAATTAGCTCTTAAGATACCATTAAGAGAGAAGGGTGGTACACATTGAAAATAAATTAATCTGGGGTGCCTGGGTGGCTCAGTGGGTTAAGCCTCTACCTTCGGCTCAGGTCATGATCCCAGGGTCCTGGGATCGAGCCCCGCATCGGGCTCTCTGCTCAGCAGGGAGCCTGCTTCCCCCCACCCTCTGCCTGCCTCTGTCTACTTGTGATCTCTCTCTCTGTGTCAAATAAACAAATAAAATCTTTTTTTAAAAAAGAAAGAAAATAAATTAATCTTATGACATTTAACCATGCCACATCACAACAACAGAAACACCTTTCCTAAGACCCTTGTAGTCATCACTCCTTAGCGCCCAGACATGTTGGAGAAGCAGGAGACCCTTCTGACTTAAAGAACCTTCAAATCAGTAAATATTTACTGAGGATTCTTGCTGTATCATGTTCCATGCCAAGAGCTAGGGAAAATTGATTAAACACAAACCACAGTTTCTGCTTTTGAGGAGCATATTTTTATTAACTTCATGGGATGGTGTCAGCCTTTTGTTGAGAGAACTTTTACATATATTGGAGAAATGGCTCTCTACTCCTATTCCAATACTGTCTCCAACTCCCTTTTAATTCAGGGCCTTCTTGATTACAATCAACATCCCAGAATCAAAATTTAGACTCAAGAATAGACAAGGCATGAATAGCCAAAGGAATATTAAAAAAGAAAGTCAAAGTTGGTGGCATCACAATTCCGGACTTCAAGCTCTATTACAAAGCTGTCATAATCAAGACAGCTTGGTACTGGCACAAAAACAGACAAGTAGATCAATGGAACAGAATAGAGAGCCCAGAAATAGACCCTCAACTCTATGGTCAACTAATCTTTGACAAAGCAGGACAGAATGTCCAATGGAAAAAAAACAGCTTCTTCAATAAATGGTGTTGGGAAAATTGGACAGCCACATGCAGAAAAATGAAATTGGACCATTTCCTTACACCACACATGAAAACAGACTCAAAATGAATAAAGGACCTCAATGTGAGAAAGGAATCCATCAAAATCCTTGAGGAGAGCACAGGCAGCAACCTCTTCCACCTCAGCCGCAGCAACATCTTCCTAAGAACATCGCCAAAGGCAAGGGAAGCAAGGACAAAAATGAGCTATTGGGATTTCATCAAGATCAAAGCTTTTGCACAGCAAAGGAAACAGTGAACAAAATCAAAAGACAACTGACAGAATGGGAGAAGATATTTGCAAACGACATATCAGATAAAGGACTAGTGTCCAAAATCTATAAAGAACTTAGCAAACTCAACACCCAAAGAACAAATAATCCAATCAAGAAATGGGCAGAAGACATGAACAGACATTTCTGCAAAGAAGACATCCAGATGGCCAACAGACACATGAAAAAGTGCTCCATATCACTTGGCATCAGGGAAATACAAATCAAAACACAATGAGATATCACCTCACACCATTCAGAATGGTTAAAATTAACAAGTCAGGAAATGACAGATGCTGGCGAGGATGCGGAGAAAGGGGAACCCTCCTACACTGTTGGTGGGAATGCAAGCTGGTGCAACCACTCTGGAAAACAGCATGGAGGTTCCTCAAAATGTTGAAAATAGAACTGCCCTATGACCTAGCAATTGCACTACTGGGTATTTACCCTAAAGATACAAAGGTAGTGATCCAAAGGGGCATGTGCACCCAAATGTTTATAGCAGCAATGTCCACAATAGCCAAACTATGGAAAGAACCTAGATGTCCATCAACCGATGAATGGATAAAGAAGAGGTGGTATATATACACAATGGAATACTATGCAGCCATCAAAAGAAATGAAATCTTGCCATTTGCGACAACATGGATGGAACTAGAGGGTATCATGCTTAGCGAAATAAGTCAAGCAGAGAAAGACAACTATCATATGATCTCCCTGATATGAGGAAGTGGAGATGCAACATGGGGGCTTAAATGAGTAGGAGAAGAATGAATGAAACAAGATGGGATTGGGAGGGAGACAAACCATAAGTGACTCTTAATCTCACAAAACAAACTGAGGGTTGCTGGGCGGGGGGAGGGGGTTTGGGGGAGGTGGGGTTATGGACATCGGGGAGGGTCTGTGCTATGGTAAGTGCTGTGAAGTGTGTAAACCTGGTGATTCACAGACCTGTACCCCTGGGGATAAAAATACATTATATGTTTATTTAAAAAAAAAAAGAGTAGACAAGGCACAGTATAGGCCTAGATATAAAATGGGAAGCCTATCAAAGATACCAATTTAATCACATTTCATATCTTAGATGGGAGGAAAGGGTTTCTCTCATTAAGAAATTCCTTTGGAGATTAATGAGGCAGGAAATATAATATTCTCAATCCTAATAGCTCTTAACCTAGAAGCGACCCAAAGTGTTAATCATCATGCTAGTCTCTAGAGCAGCAAAAAAAAAAAAAAATTTTTTTTCTATTCCAATATATTTATAATCTTGTTTGAAAAAACTTCGTATATAAAAGACAAAATCTCTAATCCAGAGGACATAGAAGAAGAAAAATCTTCATGTTTGACTACACAAAAATTAAAACAACAAATTAAAACACATGATTAAAATGTTAAAAACTTCTGTGTACATATATATGTGTGTGTGTGCGTGTGTGTGTGTGTGTGTGTGTGTGTGTATATATATATATGGTGAGAGAGAGGAGGGAGAGAGAACTCTTGCAAGTAATGAGAAAAATACAACAACTTAATAGAAAAATTGGAGGAGGATGTGAACCTACTATTAACAGAAAAATAAATATTAATGGCCTATAAACAAGAAGATGCTCAACTGTATTTGTAATTAAACAAATGCAAATTAAAACAGCAAAATACCATTTTAACTTAGATGGACAAATTCATGGTGCTAGAGAACTTATTGGAAAATAGACATACTTAATGCAACTGTAAATCTTTGAAGCCTCTTTGGTGGGCAAATATTGGAAACATATATTAAAATTGAAAGCACAATATCAGCCTTGACCAGTTTGCTTCATTTCCTACTCTTCTGTTCAGCTCTGTCTCACCCCTGCAAACTACAGTCCCCAGTTTCCTTTGCACATGAGTTTCCAGAGGTTCAGGCAATGGAAGTTCCAGCAGGAGATACAAGAGGCAAAGAATAGAAGAAGCTAGTATATTTGTTTTCCCTTTCTGCTTCCAGGGCATTCTCAACAGTGGCTTCCTCTGACTCAAAATGACCCATCTCCCACCAGGCAGGACATTCTTCCCTCTATGGGCCCAGCTCCCACAGAGTGCTTCCAGCTCCAGCCTCTGGTCATACTACCACGTCTTTGTCTCTCTAACCCCTAGTGGCTTTATACTGTTACTGATCTTTGAGTGGCCTACTTGCCATTTCAGGCTCCCTTCTACCTCTCTGAAACTGGCTCCCCATATCGAATTCCTTCTATTAAAAGTAACCTGGAGTGGGATTTTAAAATTGTTTGTTTTTAAAATATACTCTAACTGATATACTCTTTGACTTAGCACCTGTAGTAATTTTCCATACATTCTTAGATATGTGAGCCCCTTGTGTGCAAAAACCTCAGTACAAGAATACTCAGTGAAGCATTGTTTTAAAAGGCAAATGCACAAATAGAAGATAGATATTTACCTATAGGTAATTCATACAATGGAATACTGCACAGCTACTTAAAGGTACTGGGTGAATTTATAAATGTGTTGATGTGGAAAGACAGCCAAGATATTAAGTGAAAAAAGCAGAACAATATGTGTAGTATAAGGTTAAAAAAAATACAAATGTGTGTATACACTCTTTAAAATCATGGCTGAAGGAAAGTTCTCTAGAGACACACTGCCTGGGATTACATATCAGTTCCATAACTTGATAACAGTGAGAGCTTGGGCAATTTCCTTGAGCTTTCTCTTCCTTACCTGTCCCTATTTCTTTATCTGTAAAATGGAGATAATAATAATCATATTTTTTTGTATTAAATGAACTAATGCAAGAGTTGAGAAAATATAGCCCATAGGACAAATCTGGCTATTGCCTATTTTTATAACTAAGGTTTATTAGAACATAGTTACACTTGTTATTTATATACTCTCTGTGGCTGGTGTCCTTTGAGATGGGGGGGAGCTAAGGTGGCAGCATAGTGGGAGGACCCTAGGCTTGCCTCTCCCTTGAACACAGCTAGATAACTTTCAATTCATTCTGAATACTCAAGAAATTAACCTGAGGATTGACAGAAGAAACTGCACAACTAAAGGGAGAGAAGAGGCCACATTGAAGAAGGTAGGAAGTATTGAAATGTGGTTTGGGAGAGAAACAGATTATGGGTGCTACTGAGGGAGGGAACCCTTGTCACAGAGAAAGGTGAGAGAGGGTGGAATGCACAGGAATAGACACAAGGAGATCACTTCCTCAAAGCCAGTGGTTGGCAAAACAAAAGATGCTGATTTTCATGAGTTTTTGCAAACAGCAAGGCTCAAAAGACTTAGAGGTTCACAGGCTTGGCTGGGATAGAGACCTAAGGGTACTGCCCTATTCCTGGAGAAAAGACATGTAAGCAACCCCAGGGCAGATGACATGATCTGAGGATCACTTAGTGTGCATAGGTGATGGGTGGTGGTGGGGGATTGTTCCCTCTACATGCAGTGTAACCATAATAGGGACAAGGTAGACAGTGGGCACCATTTCCCTCTGCCCCTCAGCATCAGCACAGAAACATCTCCTGGGGTTGGCTAACTTGGACACTCCGAATCCCAAGACCCTGTGCTCTTGGTGACTGCTTTTCTGTTTCCAACCTGCATTGGTCTCAGTCCAGTGAGACTTTCACAAAGAAGACAAGTGTTCATGCCCACCACACCAGGTTCCTAAAGTTTGGAGTTATCAGGCTTGGCTGTGATAGAGCCTGAGGTGTACTACACTCCTCCAGGTAGGCAAGCAACCTGGAGATGGACAGTGTGAAAACAGCAATCTGAAAAATGCTTAGGATGCACAAGGGGAAATGACTTCCTCTTTGGGAGGACTTGCCTGAGAGCATCAAGAATGGATTCCCATCTATGGAGACAAAGGTTCTGGCTGACACCATTTCCATCTCAGACCCCTCATCATAAACCAGCTTCATTAAACAGTACAGGGACAAAAATGGCTTATAACTTTTTATAGAAGGTCCCACCACCCTTGCACTCTGCTGTTACTACTTTTCTTTAGCAAGGGTGTCTTAGAACCAGTTCACAAACGCCCATACACACCATGTCTTCTGACCACAGAGTTCTGCAAAGCTTCAGTTCTAGTGGAAATAGAATCAGGTCTCACTTAACAAACAGACCAGAGCACACCTAGTTAAAACTTTCTGTCTCTGGACAAGGTCCAAACAGTCCTCAGTATAGGCAAGGAGAGCCTCTGCAGATGACTGACCTGAGGGATGGAGCAGCCAAAACATAGTAGCAGAGTGCACACAGCACACACCAGAGACACTTCCTAAAGCACCTTGTGGTGCTTTCCCATTATACAACCACTTTCCTACGGTGGTTGTATAATGTCCAGGGACATTACATTATACAACCACTTCTTCATAAAGCCATTACTCTCAGGAACAGGAAATATTAAAACGATTTTCTAAAACAGAGAAGACACGGACCTAGACAAAATGTCAAGACAGAGGAATTTATCCCAAAAGAAAGAACAAGAAAAAGTCACAGCCAGAAATCTAATCAAAACAGATATTAGTGATATGCCTGATGGAGAACTTAAAGCACAGTCACATGGATGGTCGCTGGCCTCCAGGAAACCATGGAAGACATCAGGGAGACCCTTGCCACAGAGATCAAAGAGCTAAAAATACCAATCAGGCAAAAATGAAAAACGTAATAATTGAGATTCAAAACTGTCTGGATTTAATGATCACAAGGATGGAAGAAGTAGATGAATGAATAAGTAATACAAATAGAATAATGAAAAATAATGAAGTGGAACAAAAGAGAGAAAGAACCATGGATCATGAGAATAGACATAGGGAACTCAGTGACTCCATCAAATATAATATCATTCATATCACTGTAACCCAGAAGAAGAGAAAAGGGGACAGAAGGCTTATTTGAGGAAATAGAACTGCAGACTTCCCCAATCTGGGGAAGTAAACAGACATCCAAATCTAGGAGCACAGAGAACTCCATTCAAAACCAACAAAAACAGGCCAACACCAAGATATATTGTGGCTAAATTTGCAAAATACACTGCTAAAGAAAAAAAAATCCTAAAAACAGCAAGACAAAGGAAGCTCCTAACTTAAAAGGGAAGACCCATAAGGTTAGCAGCAGATCTCCCCATAGGAACTTGACAAGCCAGAAGAAAGTGGCATGTTATATTCAACATGCTGAACGGGGAAAATATGCAGCCAAGAATACTCTATCCAGCAAGGCTGTCATTCAGAATAGAAGGTGATAAAGAGTTTCACAGACAAACAAAAACTTAAGAAATTCATGACCACTAAACCAGCTCTCTAAGAAATATTTAAGGGACCCTCTTAGTAAGAAGAAAGACCAAAAGCTGCAAAGACGAAAAAGGAACAGAGAAAATCTCCAGAAACAATGACAAAATAAGTAAAAATGCAGTAAATAAGTATCAGTAATTACTCTGAATGCAAATGGACTAAATGTTATAATGAAAAGGCATAGTGTACCAGAATGGATAAAAAAATATTACCCAAGGGCAATCCTCTTGGATCCCCTTGGGTCCCCTCACTCCTTGGGAGCTTTGTACTATCACTTTGCTATTGTTCAATAAATCTTGCTTTGCTGCCCGCCCACACCCCCAAAAAACCATCTATATGCTGCCTATAACACACGCATTTTAGATCTAAAGATAACTGCAGATTGAAAGTGAGGAGATGGAGAAACATTTATCATGCTAATGGACTTCAAAAGAAAGCCAGAGTAGCAATACTTATATCAGACAAACTAGATTTTAAACCAAAGACTGTAACAAGAGATGAAGAGGGGCACTGTATTGAAATAGAGGGGTATCTCTGAAAAGAAGACATAACAATTGTAAATATTTATGCACCCAACTTGAGAGCACCCAAATATGTAAAACAATTAAAAACAAACATAAAGGAACTCATTGGTATTAAAACAATAATAGTAAGGGACTTTTGACACCCCACTTACAGCAGTGAACAGATCATCTAAGCAGAAAATCAATAAGGAAATAATGGCTTTGAATGACACACTGTACCAGATGGACTTTAAAGATATAGTCAGAACATTTCATACTAAAGCAGCAGAATACACATTCTTTTCAAGTGCGCATGGGACATTCTCCAGAACAGATCACATACTAGGTCACAACAAATACAGAAAGACTGAGATCATACCATGCATAGTTTCTGACCAAAGTGTTATGAAACTTGAAGTTAACCACAAGAAAAAATTTGAAAAGACAACAAATACATGGAGGTTAAAGAATGTGCTACTAAAGGGGTGCCTGGGTGACTCAGTCAGTTAAGTGCTGGTTTTTGGCTCAGGTCATGATCTTCAAGTCCTAGGATTGAGCCCTGCAGGGAGCCTGCTTCTCCCTCTCCCTCTGCCCCCTCCTCTGCTTATGTTCAATTTATCTCTCTCTCTGTCAAATAAATAAATTCTTTTTAAAAAATATTTTACTTATTTATTTGACAGAGAGAGAGAGAGACCACAAGTAGAAAGGCAGGCAGAGAGAGAGAGGGGGAAGCAGGCTCCCCGCTGAGTGGAGAGCCCAATATGGGGCTCGATCCCAGGACCCTGAGATCATGACCTGAGCCAAAGGCAGAGGCTTAACCCACTGAGCCACCCAGGTGCCCCCAAAAATAAATTCTTAAAACAAAAATAAAAACAAAACAACAACAACAACAACAAAACATGCTACTGAAGAATGAATGAATATATCCACCAGAAAATTAAAGAAGAATAATAAAAATACATGGAAACAAACGAAAATGAAAACATATGGTCCAAAACTTTTGGGATGCAGCAAAAGTGGTCATACAAGGGAACTGCATAGCAATATAGGCCTAACCTCAAGAGGCAAGAACAATTTCATATAAACAACCTAATCTTGCACCTAAAGAAACTGGAACAACAAATGATGCCTAAAGCCAGCAGACAAGGAGAAATACTAAAGATTAGAGCAAAAATAAATGATATAGAAACAAAAAAGAACAGATCAACAAAACCAGAATTTGGTTCTTTGAAAAAATTAATATTGATGACTCCCTAGCTGGACTTATCAAAAAGAAATGAGAAAAGACCCAAATAATAAAATCACAAACGAGAGAGGAGAAATAACAACCAATACCACAGAAATACAAACAATTTTAAGAGAATAGTATGAAAAGTTATATGCCAATAAATGGGGCAATCTGGAAGAATGGGTACATTCCTGGAAATATATAAATTACCAAAACTGAAATAAGAAGAAATGGAAAACTTGAACAGACTGAGAATTAGTAAAGAAATTGAATCAGTAATAAAAAATCTCCCAACAAAAGAAAGTCTAGGGCCAGAAAGCTTCTGAGGAAAATTCTACCAGACATTTAAAGAAGAGTTAATACCTATTTTTCTCAAACTGTTCCAAAGGATAGAAATGGAAGGAAAACTTCCAAACTCATTCTACCAGGCCAGCATTCCCAATTCCAAAACCAGACAAAGGCTCCACTAAAAAAGAGAACTACAGGCCCAAATCCCTGATGAACATGGATGCAAAAATTCTCAAAAAGATACTAGCAAATTGAATCCAACAGTACATTAAAAGAATCATTTGCCATGATCAAATGGGATTTATTCCTGGGCCACACAGGTGGCTCAATATTCATGAATCAATCAAGGTGATATACCACATTAGTAAGTGGGAGGATAAGAATGATACGATCCTTTCAATAGATGAAGAAAAAGCAATTGAGAAGTAAAACACATATTCATGATAAAAACTGTCAACAAAGTAGGGTTAGAGGAAACATACTTCAATATCATAAAGGCCATATATGAAAAACCCACAGCTAATATCATACTCAAAGGGGAAAAATGGAGAGTTTTTCCTATGTAGTAAGGAATAAGACAGGGATATCTACTTAGCACTGTTATTTAACATAATATTGGAAATCCTAGCCTCATTAATCCGACAACAAAAAGAAATAAAAGGTCTCCAAATTGGCAAGGAAGAAGTCAAACTTTCAGTATTTGCAGATAACATGATACTCTACTTAGAAAATCTAAAAGATTCCACCAAAAAATAGCTAGAACTCATATGTGAATTCAGTAGTCACAGGATACAAAGTCAATGCACAGAAATTTGTTGCATTTCTATACACCAATAGTGAAGAAGCAGAAAAAGAAATTAAGGCATCAGTCCCATTTAGAATTGCACCCAAAACCATAAGATACCTAGGAATAAACCTAAGCAAAGAGGTAAAAGATCTGTAATTTGAAAACTATAAAACACTTATGGAAGAAATTGAAGAGACACAAAGAAATGGAAAAACATTCTATGCTTATGGATTGGAGGAATAAAAATTGTTAAAATGTCTATACTACTAAAATCCATCTACACATTTAATACAATCCCTATCAAAATTACACTAGCATTTTCCACAGAGCTCAAACAGTCCTCAAATTTGTATGGAAACACAAATGACCCCAGTAGCCAAACAATATTGAAAAAGAAAGGCAAAGCTGGAGGCATCACAATTCCAGACTTCGTTATATTACAAAACTATAATGATCCAGACAGCAGAGTACTGACATAAGAGTAGGCACATAGATCAATAAATCAGAATAGAAAACCCAGAAGTGAACTCATAACCATATGGTCAACTAATCTTTGACAAAGCAGGAAAGAAAATCCATGAAAAAAAAGTTTCTTCAACAAACGATATTGGCAAAACTGCACCGCAACTTGCAGACGAATGAAACTGGACCACTTTCTTACACCATACAGAGAAAGAAATTAAAAATGGATTAAAGACCTAAATATGACTTAGGAAATCATCAAAATCCTAGGTGAGAACACAGACAGAAACCTCTTTGACTTTGGGAGTAGCAACTTCTTACTAGAAATGACTCCTGAACCAGGGGAAATGAAAGCAAAAATAAACTATTGGGAGTACATTCAGATAAAAAGCTTCTGCACAGTGAAGGAAACAACAAATCTAAAGGCGACCTTTGGAATGGGAGAAGATATCTGCAAATGACATATCTGATAAGGGGTTAATATTCAAAATCTGTAAAGAGCTTATCAAACTCCACACACAAAAAATAACCCAGTTAAGAAATGGGCATAAAATGTGAATAGACAATTTTTCAAAGAGGACATTCAGATGGCTAAGAGACACATGAAAAGATGCTCAACATCATTCATCATCAGGGACATACCGATCAAAACTATCATGAAATTCACCTCACACCAGTAAGAATGGCTAAAATTAACAACACAAGAAACCAAAGGTGCTGGCAAGGATGCAGAGAGAGGGCTCCTTTTGCACTGTTGGTGGGAATGGAAACTGGTGCAACACACTCTAGACAACAGTACAGAGGTTCCTCAAAAAGTTAAAAATAGAACTACCCTACAATTCAGCGTCCACTACTAGGTATTTACCCAAGTGATATAAAAATCCTGATTCAAAGGAATACATTCACCCCAATGTTTATAGCAGCAGCATCAACAATAGCAAATTATGTAAAGAACCCAAGGGTCCATGGATTGATGAATTGGTATAGAAAGTGTATAAATACAATGGAATATTACTCAGCCATTCAAAAGAATGAAATCTTGCAATTTACAATGATGTGGGTGGAGCTACAGAGTATTATCCTAAGTGATATAAGTCAGTCAAAGAAGACAAGTGCCATATGATTTCACTTATATGTAGAATTTAAGAAACAAAACAGATGAACAGGTGAAAAAAAAGAGTCAAATGAGAAAAACAGATTTTTAAGTATAGAGAACAAACTGAGGGTTACAGGAGGGGAGATTTGTGGGGGGATGGGTTAAATGGGTGATGGGGATTAAGGGGACACTTCTGATGAACACTGGGCATTGTATGTAAGTGATGAATCACTAAATTATACACTTGAAACTAATATTACACTGAATGTTAAGAAACTGGACTATAAATAAAAACTTGACAATGATAAATATCTATCTATAGATAGATAATTCTCTATAGCTGCTTTCATTGTACAACAAAAGAGTTGAGTATTTGCAGCAGAGACCAAATGGTCCAAAAGGCCTAAAACACTTACTATCTGGCCTTCACAAAAAAATTTTGCCAAGCCCTGAATCAAATTACAGCCCAGCTGTAAAATGGGCATTTAATAACTGCATTATATTAATATGAGAGTTTAATGAAATAATGTACCTAGTCAGCAACTGGCCAGTCAGATATTGTCAGTGTTACAGAATTTACAATTACAATTGACTCTTGAAAAATGCATGCTTCACACCTGCACAGTCAAAAATCCAAATATAACTACTGACTTCCCCAAAACTTAACTACTGATAGCCTACTGTTGACCAGAAACCTTACCAAAAACACAAGTCAGTAAAGACATATTTTGTATGTTGTATTTATTATATACTATATTCTTACAATAAAGTAAGCTAGAGAAAAGAAAATGTTAAAAACACATAAGGAAGAGAAAATACATTTATAGCACTGTACCATAATTATTTTTAAAAATATGTGTGTAAGAGAACTCACACAGTTCGAACCTGTGTTGTTCAAGGATCAGCTGTGAAGTTCTTTCACATCAAGATAGGGAGGACCGTTGGAATCTCTGAGCTTCAGCATGCGATAAACACTGAAGTATAGATGTTTTCATATATGTAGTTGTGAAAGATACAAAGCTATTGGGGACACACAGAGACCCTCTGGGAGGATCTGCCATATCCAGAGCTACATTTGAAGTCTGGTTCATGGGAGGCACAGAAAACATGAATCAGAAGTTTTCCACAACAACTCCTCAAGAGTTTTCTCTTTTCCCCATCTTTTTGGATGGGATGCTTATAGCTCTATAGATGCTCCTTAGAAGAATTCTGCAAATTGTGGGAAGAGAGCCTTGCCCAGAAATTATACTAAAATCATCTCTGTAGCTATTTTAGTTATGTAATGCTAGATAATAAACGACTCCAAACTACTCATGGTTCCGTAGTTTAAATTCCAGGCAAGGTTTGACTACATGGTTCTTCTCTGTTCTATGTGGCAACAGCCATTGTTACTCACTATGCTGATCTAGGTATAGGCTCAAGCTAGGCTGGAAGGCCCAAGAAGATGTCACTCACATTTCTAGTGCCTCAGTGTTCCTCCACATGGTCTTTCTTTCTCCATGTGGTCTCTCCCTTCAGTAAACTTGCCTGAACTTCTTTACACTGAAAGGGTTTAGGGCAACCCTGTCAAAACATGCCACTTTGGCATATGGACTATTTTGAGCTGAAAGCAGTGGAAATGCTATGGGATCAAGATAAACTTTTGCCCTTCCTTTAACTATACAGAAGAACCTAAATTGGGGGGTCTTTCACAGACTAGGGTTATTGCCAGAGATAAATGTTATTTGAGTGACCTACCTATAGAGCAGAGCGAACATCTAATTACCAAGCGTCTGTTCTTCTTATTGCTCTGTGAATTGCATCCTTTCCCTTTGAAGTCCCAGACCCCTACTCCCTTCTATTTAGTTCAGAATGAAATATATAACTCATTTTGCCTGTCTTTGGAATTTCCACGTCTGTATGGATTCCCTGTATCAAGGAAATTAAATCTGATTTTTTTCCTGGCAATCTGTTTCATGTCAACTTGATTCACAGTTCAGCTAGAGAGACCTTGAAGGGGACAGGAAGTTCTTCCTCTTCAACAAGACCATGAAATCTAGCTTCTTGAAACAAAAATGGAAACTTCTAGACTCCTGAAGAGCTAAGCCTAGAATTGGCACAGCATCACTTTGTTGGAAGGAAAACTTTTCTTCTACTAACTTAGGTCTATTCATTGGGAACCTGGAAATTAATTGACAACAGACCACAACAAAAACACAACCACAACCACCACAACAAGAACAACCCACCAAGTTTTATTAACTTGCATGCAGGAATGTCCAAAAGAAGAGACTCACTGAACAGTTGGGCATAAAGGAGAATGAGGAGGGGGTGTAGATATAGGACTTCTATGAGAAAGAAATAGGAGAACAAATGGAAGGTATTACAACTTATAATCATATTTCTTTATGCGATTTCTCTCTCTCTCTCTATATATATATATACAGAAGTCTATGTATTAAGTCAGATAAGGGTAGCTCAGAGAAGGCTTCTTTTCACATCTGCTGTGTATCTCAAATATCTTCATTTTAAAACAATCTTTATACCATCTTGCTGGGATGTGAGTTCCTTCAACTTCCACTTTATTTCTACTAATCAAGGCAAGTTACAGGTCAGACCAGATGCACAAAAAGGAAATAATTTCAACTTTCTTTCTTTCTTTCTTTCTTTCTTTTAAGTAGGCTCCACACCCAGCATGAAGTCCAACACAGGGCTTGAACTCATGACCCTGATATCAAGATTTGGACGCTTACCTGACTGAGTCACCCAGGCACCCCAATATTCTCTTCTTCTTAATGGCTGGAGTAGCACGTGCATGGAAGTAGGAAAGAATTAAGGAAGGTCATCTTTAAGGACTATCTGCCTCAGGAGCTGAAGCGAAAGGACTTGAAAGGACAGTTCTGTCTAGGCTTTCCTAACTGTGGCTCCAGGGACCATTTTCTGCATTAGACAGGAAAAGGAAGCTCCCAGGAAAGTAAAACGGCTGTTTCCTAAATCCCTCAAGTGCTACCCAACTATTGCCCCACCTAGCCTCTCAAAAACCCCAAATCAGACGTCTCATCTCTGGCTCTTGTTCATGAATCAGGTTATTACTGAATGCAGCCTGTTACAATGATGAAGGCAGGATGAAGGACAACTGGAGAAGATCTAAGAGTAATGGGCAGAGATTCATCAGAAAAACCTTTTTGAAAGTATAATAGGTATGTGCCATGTTATTTAAGCTGTATTATTCACTTCAACTAGAAAACTTGAGAAATAAACAAGTGAAGATACATTGAATTATTTAGAGACAAGTAGTTTGTGAGACAGGTAGAATTCATAAGATGTGCTCATGAACGTTGTGTTGATGAACACTGAATATACACGAGGTATACGAAGCAACAAAAAACTGTGAAGCATTAAATACATGTAAGAAAAACAAGTGCTAAGTGTTTATGAAGTCACAGTTGGGCAATCAGCAATCCCTCTTGTTCAACTATAAACCACAATAGTTAAAACCAGAAATAGACAAGACCATTTAACTCATGCTTGAACTAAAACCCATTGTTCTTATTTCTTATCACACTTTCTTGAAGGATTGATGACGATGTTTTACAGTGACCAGAACATTCCAACCACGGGGCCACAAAAGCCCTGATAGCAACAAGAATGCCTAGAAGACCACACCCCACACTTTCCACTTTCCCTTCCCTGCCCATGATCACATGCTGAACACATACCAAGCCCCATCCACGATCACATGCTCCCTGCCTGCTCTCTTACACGCACCACCCCACCCCAGCAACATCTGCTTAGAGCTTTAGGTGTCCATCTTGCAGCCTAGAGCTTGCCACTGCCCTAGGCTGCCACCACCTGAAATAAATTTCTCCCTTTCTCTTTTCCAAACCCTGTTCTCTTAAGTTATTGGCTTCTCTTGCAAAGAGTTTATCTGAATATGTTGGCAAACCCAGCTGGGACCTTCACTTTCAATTTGCCAGCCCCTCAGGATTCCCTGGAATGGAGTAGTAGGCCATGGCATTATGGGTTATGGGTTCGATTCCTAAGTTAGTGGCTCTGATAGATCTGTAACAGCCCTTGCCATGCAGATAAAAGCATGATTATTCAGCAGGCTAACTGGCAAGTTACAGCTGTGGCAAGGCTAACTGGCAAGATTATTCAGCAGGCTAACTGGCAAGTTACAGTGTATTTACCTCGGGGTCTCTGTGATATGAAAACCCAAATACCTTTCCTCTAATTGAACCCACTTGCTCAGACTTTGAGTCTTGTTCCTGAAACTATGTGAGTAGCAGGGAAGGCTGCTGCAGCAGAGAGAGTGGCAGAACATATGAACATCATACATCCCAGGATTCAGGTGATAAGGCCATTGTATCCCACTTACATCCCATCTTTTTCATTTTTATTTTTCACTTGAACTCTATCTTAATTGTGTTAATTTCACTCTCTCTCTTTTTCCTTACCACTTGCTTGTTTCAGATTTATTCACTAAACCATGTGTTCTGGGTACCTTTATTTGTCTGTGAACCTTTCTGTACCGTGGGCTCTAAGTTAGCTTGTTGGGTAGTATAGTTGGCAAGTATAACAGATAATCTCCCACAGAACAAGAAATTTCTTAAATTCAGATTGAGATGTTGAGTTTCTGCTTCCATATTAACATGCTAATGATTTTTTTAAAGGTCATGGGAATCAGCCTGGTCTCTGTTTTTAATTTATCCTGGGACCCTAAGAGCCCAGGGTTTATGAAGAAGAGTCCTTGTAAGTTCTACACTACATGTAAACAAAGAGCAGTGAGCATTCCCTTGAAGAATTTATTTCTGGGGCTGACCCTTTTCATTGCTCTTTTACCATTTCCGATTTTCTTTGTTAAACCTCTCAAGAGCAGTATAAAAATTTGTTTTTCTTCTCCCCAAACACTTGCCCCATAACCTACTACGGTCTACCCTTCCCACTTACTTGCCACTGAAATTCATCAGTTGAATGTTCCAGTGCCATTGTAATGAATAAATCCAAAAGTTTGTTCTCATTTCTTACTTTGTGCTCATGTGTCCTTTGACACTATTAATCTCTTCCTATTTGGCTTCCCTGATATTTCAAACCCTGTTTCTTGTACTTCAAGCCCTTTTACTCCACTCTCTGGGATATATTTTCAAAATCCTTCTTCTGTATCTCCTTAGGTAGTATAGGGGATCAAAATATGTCACTCCCAAATATGCCACTTTGGCGTAAAAATTATTGTAGGCTGACGAAAACTGAGAAACATCACACACCAAAAAACTTCTCTGCCCCCCTATACTTGCCTAAAAACACATACATTTTTTCAAAAATTTTTGAAGTTTTTATTTTTTTATTATTTATTTTTTAGGTAAGTCTATGCCCAATGTGGGGCTTGAACTCATAACCCTGAGATTGAGTCACATGTTCTATAGACTGAGCCAGGCAGGCACTTCTAAGTTTTTATTTAAATTCCAATTGGTTAACATATAGTGTAATATTATTTTCAGGTGTACAATACAGTGGTTCAGCACTTCCATGCAACACTGGGTGCTCATCACAAGTGTACTCCTTAATCTCCACTATCTATTTTTACCTATCTCTCACCCCCTCTCCTCTTTAGTGACCATAAGTTTGTTCTCTATAAGAGGTAAGAGGCCTGTTTTCTTTTCTTTTTTTTTTTTTTTTTAAGATTTTATTTATTTGACAGAGATCACAAGCAGGCAGAGAGACAGGCAGAGAGAGGGGAGGGGAAGCTCTCTCCCTGCAGAGCAGAGAGCCTGATGTGGGGCCCAATCCCAGGACCCCAGGATCATGACCCGAGCCAAAAGCAGAGGCTTTAACCCATTGAGCCACCCAGTGCCCCAAAAGTCTGTTTTCTTGTTTGCCTCTCTCTCTTCTTTTTTTCCTTTTGCTTATTCGTTTTGTTCTTAAATTCTGCATGAGTTAGATCATACAACATTTGTCTTTTATTGAGTGAGTCATTTCACTTAGCATAATACATTCTAGATCCATCCATGTTGTTGCAAATGGCAAGATTCCATTCTTTTATTATGGCAGGGTAATAGTCTATCTTGTATATATACCACCTCTTCTTTATCTATTCATCAATTGATGGACAGTTGGACTTTCCATAATTTGGCTATTGTAGATAATGTTGCTGTAAACATCAGGGTGCATGTATCCTTCTGAATTAGTATTTTTGTATTCTTTGGGTAAACACCTAGTAGTGCAGATCATAGGGTAGCTCTATTTTTAACGTTTTGAGGAACCTCCATACTGTTTTCCAGAGTAGCTACACCTGTTGGCATTCCCACCAACAGTGTAAGAGGCTCCCTTTCCTCCACATCCTTGCCAACACCTGTTGTTTCTTGTGTTGTTGATTTTAACCAGTCTGACAGGTATGAGGTGATAACTTATGTAGTTTTGCTTTGCATTTCCCTGATGATGAGTGATGTTGAACATCTTTTCATGTGCCTGTTGTCCATCTGTATGTCTTCTTTGGAAAAATGTCTATTCATGTCTTCTGCTCATTTTTTAATTGGATTATTCATTTTGGAGGTGTTGAATTTTATAAGGTCTCTATATATTTTGGATACTAACCCTTTATCAGATAAATCATTTGAAATATCTTCTCCCATTTGATAGGTTGTCTTTTGGTTTATTGTTTCTTTTGCCCTGTAGAAGCTTTTTATTTTGATATAGTCCCAATAGTTTATTTTTTATTTTATTTCCCTTGCCTCAGAAGACAGATCTAGAAACAAGTTGCTATAGCTGATGTCAAAGAATTTACTGACTGTGTTCTCTTCTAGGATTTTTCCATTGAGTATTTTTTCCTGCTTTGCTGAAGACTGATTGACCATATAATTATGGGTTTACTTTTGGACCTTCTGTTCTGTTCTATTGACCTATGTGTCTATTATTGTGCCAATACCATACTGTTTTGTGCCAGTACCATACCATACCACTATATTACAGCTTTCTAATATAACTTTAAGTCTAGAATTGTGATAACTCCATCTCTATTTTCTTTTTCAAGGTTGCTTTCACTATTCAGGGTCTTTTGTGATTCCAAACTAAATTTAGGGTGTTTTGTCCTGGCTCTGAAAATACGCTTAGCCTCTTAATCACCAGAGACTCTTATTAGTGCAGAGATGGCTTTGAGAGGAATATACATAATCAACTTTATGAAAACAACTCCTGTCTTCCATTATTTTGTTATATATTTACCTTCCTGTAGTTTGCCACACCTGGAAACCCAGAAACCTTGAGGGGTAGAGGAAAATTTTACTTTCTTCCCCTGTAGTGCCTTTTCTTGTTCCTCTCGGCATCCTTTCCATCTCTATTCATTGGCCTCAAAGAGTAAGTGAAGAGAAGTAGGCCCAGCAACTTAGGCAATGGAGATCAGGCAAAACCCTAGCAACAAGTGCTCTTTGCATTGCTACGCTACCACCCTTTAAGCAAAATGCTCCCAGAGACTAGAGTATTTAAGAGAGGTTGGGGTTGTGGTAGCATGGATAATAAAGCACATTCTGTGTAGTGGAGAGGCTTGACAGTCTTGGAGAAGCTGACACTAGAATCAGAGATAAAAAAAAAAAAATCAGAGATCATAACCTGAGAGCAAAAATTTGAGTGCTCGAATACCACAAGGTTTTATTATTGCTGCCAGCTGCTCATGGTGAATGGCCAAATTAACATGCCAGGAACTGTCTCACTGTGACCTTGAGAGAGAGAGAGAGAGAGTGTGTGTGACCAGTCTGTGTGGCGTTCCTAAGAGATAGCTGCCTTAAAAAACACAAAATCAAAGAGAGCAAAACCACAAATAATCCTCCATCCTGGAGGCTGGGGGAGACTATGGGAAGTGATACAAGGCAGTCATAATGCCTAAATCACATCTCTGTGTGTAGATTGATGTTGTTAATGTTAAAGATTTTACTTATTAATTACAAGAGAAAAACCAGGAAAAATGTTATAACCTATTCAAAGAAGTCAAAGAAGGGCACCTGGATGGCTCAGTCGTTAAGCAGCTGCCTTCAGCTCAGGTCATGAGGCCCACATTGGGCTCCCTTCTCAGTGGGAAGCCTGCTTCTCCCTCTTCCACTCCCCCTGCTTGTGTTCCCTCTCTTGATCTGTCTCTCTCTGTCCAATAAATAAATAAAATCTTAAAAAAAAAAGAAGTCAAGGAAGAACAAGTTTATGTGGAATAAAGAAATGTTGAAATTAATATGCAAATGAAAGCAAATGGCTTGGGGTGGGGCCAGTGCTTGTCCTCCACATGAAGAGACACCATTTGCATATATATGGGCAAGAGTTATTTTCCATTGTTTTCAATGCTTTGATGTTTCAATCAATTATTTTGAATTGTTAACAAACTTGCAGAGGTGTAAAATAGCTCTTTTAGGTTTAGAATCAGATAACCAAAGAAAGTGTGCTGTAGACAATGGGGTTTTCCACTGAAGCAATTTTTTCCCTAAATGCAAAGCCTTGGAAGGAGACACAGCAAACATCTTTGCCAAAGTTAGGGAAGTGCTCTGTGTTTTCTTTCAGACAGTTGTATAAAACGGGCTCTTAAAAAAATGTATTCAGACAACGATTGTTCTAAAAAAAAGGGAAACAGTATTTAAAAGTTGAGTTGAATTGAGTGCTGCACAATTTAAAGGATAAACACAAAACTCTATAGTCAGTGACTGAGTTTGAATTCCAGATTCACCATTTGACAGCTGTTTAATCTTGAACAAGGTACTTAGCCTTTGTAAGTCATTTTCTTAAGCTACAAAAATAAATAATAGTAATACCATCCTTCTTGCAACTATTGTGAAGATTAAATGAGAAAATGTATATAAGGCACTTAGCACTATGGCACATAGTAAACATTTATAATATTGCCTATTATTATTATTATTAATTGCTATGAGACTGAAGTAACATAGAATGGCAGGACCTGAAGACGACATTGTGAGGCCAAAAACTGTGAGTCACTCTCTGAGTAACATCTTCAGAAGGGCCTTGATTTCAGACAATGTAAAGTTCAAATATATGTTAGTAACTTTGGGAAAAGTTATGCCTGGAAGAGTTTGAAGTGTCCTGTGTTAGCCAGTTCATAGAATTATAGAAATTTAGAGCTGGAAGTAGTCTTAGTTCAGTTTTTTTCTTGCAGGCTAGGAAACTATTATGGACATGTTGCTTGGATGTCACAGAAAACTAAAGGACCGTAATGGGAAGCTCTGAGAAATAAAGGAGAATATGCCATCCCAAAATATGCCAAAATATGTATTATTTAAAACTGAAGACAGTTGAGAAGAGATGGAGAAAGTAGTCTTCTTGGAGATTCCCTCATCTGATTAAAAGTAGAAACTTCTGAGAAATGACGACAGTCATAAATCTCCTTTCCAGGAGAGTTCTATGACCATGAAGATGGAAAGCTAGCACTGAGATAAGTCTATACAAACAAATCTTATTAAAATAATCTTTATTTTCTCTTAGTTCTCCATGTATTTACCTTCTCTAAAAGCCCCCTTTCCTTTATCCAGTACTTTATAGATATTTTACTGCCCTTTGTTAAAATGGTGTATAAGCTCTCAAGCCTAACTACCTTTTCAGCTTTCACTTCTTTTCTGTAACTCCCAATGCATATAAAATAAAAAATATAAACGTCATCAAGAATTTATATGCTTTTCCTTCTATTCTCCTTCTTTTGCCAATTTAATTTGCAGGCTATAGTTACAGAACTTAAGAGGGTAGAGGAAAGTTTTTCTTCTTCCACAGAAATAACTGTCAGGAAGATCAGGTGTCGCAGTAATCCTAAAGGCCTAGGAATGAGAAAGGTATCTGACTTGAGAAAACCTGAGCAGGCAAGGTCCCTGTCTACCTCTCAACTATACCACCCAACACTTCACTCTGATAATCCATTTTCTATCCCCTTTCCCTTCTCCTTTCTCTTTGAACAGATTGAAAATCAACCAAATTTAATGACTTTCTAACAGAGACACTATGTTTTTATGAACACTTAGTTCTTTGTCTTCTGATATGTAGCACAAATAGCATCCCTCCTACAAAATCAAACCAGGAAATAAAAACAAACTGGCTTTAGCCAATTTTGAACACATCTGGGGAAAAACTTTTCCTCTACTCACTTAGGTCTTATCGCCAAGTGCCTGCAAATTAATTGAAAATAGACAGATTAACAGAAGAAAACACATTTTATTCACATACCTGTAGGAGCATTCAGATGAAGAGGTGCCCTGAATAGCTAGAGATAAGGGTTTAAATACCAGTTTAATAGGGGAATTCAAGGAGGGAGAAAGGGCTTCCACGGGAAGAGCAAATGGGCTTTTAGGGAAACAAATGGAAGGTATGACATTTTGTGATAATGTTTGTTTATGCAATTTCTCATCCCTGTGTGAGTGGTCAGTCTTCTCCCTAGGAGTAAGGCTCTCTCAGAGAGGGAATTTATGGCAGCTTCACTCTCTGCTTCTTAGTCAGATAAGGGAAACTTTGAAAAGGCTTCTTTCTGCATCTGCTATATCTCAGTGTGTCAGCTTAATCATCATACCAACTCTGGGAATCTGAGTCTCCAGAGAACTGTCTGATGCAAAGGAAAAGAAAGTCACTTCAAAGGAAATTCCAGAAATTTAACAAATATCCATATACATATAAAATTTCAGGTGATCACATTAAAGTTTATTTTTTAGAAATTAATTAATAATGAAAAATATAGTGATAATTATACTGTAAGTTTCTATGAAAAAGAGTGATGAATATTAGTCAGTGCCTCCAGAGTTTAAGGAACACAAACACATGTAATAATGACTTCTATACAATTGAATTTCTTATGTAATAGGAAACAAAACATTTAATATCATTGAAAATTTGTCACCTATGATCTCTAGAATATGGGAACAATGAGTACCTTGATATCCTGGGGGATATGTTAGAAGTACCAATGCTTTATGAAATTGTTGAGTATTTCATTTTTCCTCCATTGTGGCCACTGCGATGTCAGCTGTGTTTAGACCTACACTTTCTACTCATATTTTGTGAGTTTGTTCTATATCTCAGTACCATGACATTTTCCAGTCTTAGGTACTGGGGCAATCTGATTATTTGGTTGTGTATAGAACACCACCTAACCTACCCTCACAATATGATTTTTATTTGGCAATCAACTGTCCCCAAACTCAGTGTTTTAGGTTAAGCTTGTTGCTTTATTGAGGCATATCATCTATCTTGACTTGCCCTGAACTCTCAAAGCCCCAGTGACTTTCCCAGGATTCTTTTTAGTAGATCCAAATCTATATACTCACTCAACAAATATGAGTTAAGCATTTATTATTTGCTAGGCATGTTCTAGACTTCTAGAAATACAAAAAAGAATATAACTTATATAGGTTTTTGTGAATCTCAGCCTAGTAAAAAAGACAGACCTGTAAATAAATTATTGAAATATAATGTCAGACATGCTGTAATATAAATGAGCATAATAGAAGCCTCCTTAAATGACCTCTTCTTAACCTACTCAATGGATTAAACAATGCTCATGGTTCTTTCAGCAAGACTAAAATAAGACTTCAGCTACCTTCATTTGGACCTCAGTCTGTACTTTCTAATACATTAAGTTCTTCTTTTCATGTCATCTCTAAACTCAGGCAAAAAAACCAAAACTACCCCTCAAGCAATGACAACTGCCCCAAGCCAGCAGTACCTCCTGTGGTTGCCAACAACAGACAACAATCAACCAGACTTTTACTGCCCACCGGCATGTACCCACCTACCTTTGTCTCACATTCTCCTTATATGAACCTAGAAGTATTTTCAGCATTTTGGAGAGGGTTTTTGAAACATTAGTCCACTATCTACCTGGTGTTGGCCTCACTGAAATAAATTTCTTCTTTTACAACTGCCACTCTCTGCCTTTGGATTTTGTCAGTGGTGAGTAGCTGAACCTGGTCTGTTTGGGACCCCTGGAGCCAGGTGCTTTTGTACCTCTTCACTCCTGTTATAAGACATGGCTGATAGTCATGGCAATTTGAGCATTTTCAACCAGTGGACTCATGTCTATAAATATAATCACTTCTGCTTTTATACCATCATATTGCATTCTTACTAGTAATCAGACATGCAAGAAGAATAAAAAAAGGA
This sequence comes from Mustela erminea, assembly GCF_009829155.1. NCBI lineage: Eukaryota > Metazoa > Chordata > Mammalia > Carnivora > Mustelidae > Mustela > Mustela erminea. The sequence goes on along the minus strand of NC_045619.1, from coordinate 72,865,996 downwards.
AACTTGTTCAAATTCTATTTATTATAGAGGTATACTAATTAAAACAGTATGTTCTGTAGGAGGGGGAAATTTTTGATGTATGAAAGTGAAGCATGGTATTTCATGCTTCAGTGGGGGGGGAGGGGAACTATTCAATAAATTGAGCTGGAAAAATAATTATCCATATAAAAAAAGAAATTGGATCCCTAGCTCACACCATGATAAAAATCAAACACAGAGAGATTAAGGACTTGAAAATTAAACACAAAAATTTAAAACCTTTAGTAGTAAATATGGATAAATATATTTTGGGCTTTTGGCTAGTGAAGGAATTCTTAAGACACAGAAACTACTTAACCTAGAGGATATGAAAAGTCTGCCATATAAAATAAAGAATGTGTATTCATCAAAAACACCTTAAAGAAAATGGAAAGTCAAGACACAAACTTGAAGAAGATATATTCATTACACATAACTGATTAAAGGATTAGTATTGACTATAAAAAACAACAACAACTATAAATGAAAGGGAGAAGGACCAATCCACTGGAAATAAAATGGACAAAGAGCATGAATAGGTTTACACCTGAAGAAATACTAATAAGTTCAATAAAAATGAGGAGATACTCAATTTCGACAGTAATCAGGACCACAATCAAGACCATAGTGACGTGTCATTTTCTACTCATCTGATTGGCAAACAACATCAAGTATTGGAGAGAATGTGGGTCAGCATACATCTTAAACATCGTTGGGAAGGATATAAATCAATTTAGGCATTTTTGAGAAAAGTAACTCTACTCCCAACTATATACCTTAGAGAAACTAGTTTATGTACACCAGGATCCAAATACAGGAATGCTTGCTTTATGACTCCTCATAATAGTAAAAGCAAATACACAAAACACCTAAAAGCTCTTCAACAAGAGAGTGAATATGTATAAAATATTAGAGGGGTGAAAATGGATAAATGAACACATCAATATGAAAGAATCCCAGTAATGTTGCATTTGAATGAAAAAGCTGAGACTGATAATATTAAGGATAATACGATGTACATTTGATAAAATTCAGAAATAATGAAAGTTAAACAGCATATTTTGGGCACACATGCAAAAATAACTTTAAACAATAAAGTAATATAATCAGATGAACAGAATATGGAATAACATACAAGACAAGTTATCTTGTAAGTATACAAGATAAGTATCTCATATTCTCAGAAGATTAAAATAATACTGCAGGGAATGGCTAAAATTAACAAGTCAGGAAATGACAGATGCTGGCGAGGATGTGGAGAAAGGGGAACCCTCCTACACTGTTGGTGGGAATGCAAGCTGGTGCAGCCACTCTGGAAAACAGCATGGAGGTTTTTCAAAAAGTTGAAAATAGAGATTCCCTATGACCCAGCAATTGCACTACTGGGTATCTACCCTAAAGATACAAACATAGTGATCCGAAGGGGCATGTGCACCCGAATGTTTATAGCAGCAATGTCCACAATAGCCAAACTATGGAAAGAACCTAGATGTCCATCAACAGATGAATGGATAAAGAAGAGGTGGTATATCTATATACAATGGAATACTATGCAGCCATCAAAAGAAATGAAATCTTTCCATTTGTGATGACGTGGCTGGAACTAGAGGGTATTATGCTTAGCGAAATAAGTCAATCAGAGAAAGACAGCTATCATATGATCTCCCTGATATGAGCAGGTAGAGATGCAACATGGGAGGTTTGGGAGGTAGGAAAAGAATAAATGAAACAAGATGGGATTGGGAGGGAGACAAACCATAAATGACTCTTAATCTCACAAAACTAAGGGTTTCTGGGGGGAGGGGTATGGGGAGGTGGGGTTATGGACATTGGGGAGGGTATGTGCTTTAGTGAGTGCTGTGAAGTGTGCAAACCTGGCGATTCACAGACCTTTACCCCTGGGGATAAAAATACATTATATGTTTATAAAAAAATAAAAAAATTTAATAAAGGTAAAAAATATAATACTGCAGGAGTAGGAAGTAACTAAAAGATAAGCAGAGGATAAACATTTTCAAATTTGCATTTAAAAATTTATCAATCTGGTGGCTGCATGGAAGATCATTTACAAGTATATGGACAAAACCTCAGTGGTTAAAGTACAGGCATACCTCAGAAATACTGTAGCTTTAGTTTCAGACCACCACAATAAAGTGAATATCACAATAAAGTGGGCCAAATGAATTTTTTGTTTCCTAATGCATTTAAAATTATATTTATCTATACTGTAGTCTATTAAGTGTGCAATAGCATTATGTCTAAAAAAATGTACATACCTTAGGAGTACCTGAGTGGCTCAGTTGTTGAAATGTCTGCCTTCGGCTCAGGTTATGATCCTGGGATCCTGGGATCAAGTTCTGCATCTGGGCTCCCTGCTCAGTCTCCCTCTCCCTCTGCTGCTCCCCTGGTTTACACTTTCTCTCACTCTTCACCAGCTTTCTATCAAATAAATAAACAAAATCTTTAAAAAAATGTGCAAACCATAAATAAAAAATACTTTATTGCTAAAAAAAAAATACTAACCATCACTGAGATTTCAGCTAATCAGAATCACTTATCACAGATGACCACAGCAATTAAAATAATTATGAAAAAGTTTGAAACATTGTGAGAATTACCAAAATGTGACACAGAGAGACTACATGAACAAATGCTATAAAAAAAATGGCACCAATAGACGCTCAACCCAGGGTTGATGCAATCCTTCCATTTGTAACAAATGCAATATCTGCAAAGCATAGTAACACAAAGTACAAATGAGGTATGCCTGTATAATGACACATGAAAATCACATAAAACCATGTCCCTCTTCTTCTTCTTGAGGCACACTTAAATAAATTATACAATTTATTGCAGGCTTGATTGTAATTGTGAAATATTGGAAGCAATCTAAATGCCCATACATAGAAGAGTGGTTGAATCAACTATGGCATATCTACACAATGGAGGACTATGTAACTATACAAAACAATGAGGATGATCTCTATAAAGCAGCACAGTTTTTGTCAACTATTGTGACTAGACTATTTGTCCATTTAATTTATAGATGCTTATTTCTAGAATTGTGAAAACATTGACTTTATACCTTTTGTATATTTATCTTGAATGCAACTACCTTGTTAATACTTTTATTGATTCTTGTAGGTTTTCTGTTTGTTTGCTTTTTTATTAGAGTCTTTGGAATTTCCAGGTATAAATTTTATAATCAGTCCAAAGGGATCATTGTTTCTTTTCCATCATACATGCCAGGTTTTTTTTTTTCCACTTAAAAAAAATCTTACTGAATTTATTAGAAGACTTAAGATAATAATAAAAATTATAGATGGCATCCCTGTCTAGTTGCAAATTTTACTATTTCACCATTTAAAATAGGAAAAAGATAGAAATAATTTAAAGGAAAAGATCAATCAATTCCATTATATTACAATTTTAAAACTTTGTTCATCAAAAGACCCCATAAAGAAAATTAAAATTCAAATTACAACCTGGAAGAAGATACTTCATACACATATATAATCCTGATAAAGATTAGGAAGATTAGAACCCAGAAAATGTAAATAATTTTTACAAATAAGTACGAAATACTAAATAACTCACAAGAAAAATGGGGGAGAGGTGCTGGGGCAGGTTTTGACTTCAAGGGACAGTAAACTGGGTGCCCGTCACCCAATTACCCCACCCCTCCACCAACCTTCAATTTTTTTCCTGTGGTTAAGAGTCTCTTATGGTTTGTCTCCCTCTCTGATTTCAACTTATTTTTTTTTCCCTCCCTTCCCCCGTGGTCCTGTTTTGTTTTTTAAATTCCAAATATGAGTGAAATCATATGGTAATTGTCTTTCTCTGATTGACTTATTTCACTTAGTATAATACCTTCTAGTTCCATCCACATCATTGCAAATGTCAAGATTTCATGTTTCTGATGGCTGAGTAGTATTCCATTGTGTGTGTGTGTATGTGTGTGTGCGCGTGTGCACGCGCATACGCGCATGCACACATACATACTACATCTTTATCTATTCATCTTTCAATGGCCATCTGGACTTTTCCCACAGTTTGGCTATTGTAGACATTGCTGCTATAAACACTGGGGTGCAGGTGCACCTTCAGATCATTGCTTTTGTATCTTTGGGGTAAGTATCTAGTATTGCAATTGCTGGGTCATAGGGTAGCTCTATTTTCAACTTTACGAGGAATCTCCATAATGTTTTCCAGAGTGACTGTAACAGCTTGCATTCCCACCAACAGTGTAAGATGTTCCCCTTTCTCTAGATCCTCACCAACATCTGTTGTTTCCTAACTTGTTAATTTTAGCCGTTCTGACCATGCGAGGTGGTATCTAATTGTGGTTTCGATTTGTATTTCCCTGAAGCCAAGTGATGTGGAATATTTTTTCGTGTGTCTGTTAGCCATTTGTAGGTCTTCTTTAGAGAAATGTCTGTTCATAGCTTCTGCCCATTTCTTGATTGGGTTATTTATTCTTTGGGTGTTGAGTTTGGTAAGTTCTTTATAGATTTATCCGATAAGACATTTGCAAATATCTTCTTCCATTCAGTCAGTTGTCTTTTAGTTTTGTTGACTGTTTCCTTTGCTGTGCAAAAGATTTTTTATCTACATGAAATCCCAATAGTTCATTTTTGTTTTTGCTTCCCTTGTCCTCAGAGATGTGTCCAGCAAGAAGTTGCTGTGGCTGAAGTCACAGTAGTTGCTGCCAGTGTTCTCCTGAATGATTTTGATAGATTCCTGTCTCACATTAAGGTTTTTCATCCATTTCAGTCTATTTTTGTGTATGGTATAGGGAAATGGTCCATTTTCATTCTTCTGCATGCGACTGTCCAATTTTCCCAACATCATTTGTTGAAGAGACTGTCTTATTTCCATTGGATATTCTTTCTTGCTTTGTTGAAGGTTAGTTGGTCATGGAGTTGAGGATCCATTTCTGGGTTCTCTTTTCTGTTCCATTGATCTTTGCATCTGTTTTTGTGCCAGTACCATATTGTCTTGATGATCACAGCTTTGTAATAAAGCTTGAAGTCGGGAATTGTGATGCCACCAACTTTGTGTGTGTGGTTTTTTTTTTTTTTAACATTCCTTTTGCTATTTGGTATCTTTTCTAGTTCTACACAAATTTTAAGATTATTTGTTCCAGCTCTGTGAAAAATGTCAATGGTATTTTGACAGGGATTGCATAGCCTGCATCCATGTTCATCAGGGATATTGGCCTGTAATTCTTCTTTTTATTGGTGTCTTTGTCTGGTTTTGTGGTCAAGGTAATGCTGGTGTCATAGAATGAGTTTGGAAGTTTTCCTTCCATTTCTATTTTTTTGAATCAGCATCAGAAGAATAGGTAATCATTCTTCTTTAATTGTTTGATAGAATTCTCTGGGAAGCCATCTGGCCCTGGGTTTTTTGTTGGGAGATTTTTGATCACTGCTTCAGTTTCCTTGCTGGTCATGGGTCTGTTCAGGTTTTCTATTTCTTCCTGTTTCAGTTTTGGTAGTTTATACATCTCTAGGAATGCATCCATTTCTTCCAGATTGCCTAATTTGTTGGCATATGGTTGCTCATAGTATGTTCTTATAATTGCATTTCTTCAATGTTAGTTGTTTTTTTTTTTTTTTTAAAGATTTTATTTATTTATTTGACAGACAGAGATCACAAGCAGGCAGAGAGGCAGGCACAGAGAGAGGAGGAAGCAGGCTCCCAGCTGAGCAGAGAGCCCGATGCGGGCCTTGATCCCAGGACCCTGAGATCATGACCTGAGCCGAAGGCAGCGGCTTAACCCACTGAGCCACCCAGGCGCCCTCTTCAGTGTTAGTTGTGATCACTCCTCTTTCATTCATGGTTTTATTAATTTGGGTCCTTTCTCTTTTCTTTTTGATAAGTCTGGCTAGGGGTTATCTATCTTATTAATTCTTTCAAAGAACTAGCTCCTAGTTTTGTTGATCTTTTCTACCATTCTTTTGGTTTTCTGTTTTATTGATTTCTGCCCGAGTTTTTATTAATATTTACTAATTCTCTTTTCCTGCTTAGTTTAGGCTTTATTTGCTGCTTTTCTCCACCTCCTTTAGGTGTAAGGTTGGGTTGTGTATCTGAGACCTTTATTGTTTCTTAAAGAAGGCTTGTATTGCTGTATACTTTCCTCTTCAAACCACTTTTGCTGCATCCCAAAGGTTTTGAACAGTTGTGTTTTCATTTTCATTTGTTTCCGTGAATTTTTTTTAGTTCTTCTTTAATTACCTGGTTGACTCACTCATTCTTTAGTAGGATACTCTTTCGCCTCCATTATTTGAGTTCTTCCCTAATTTCCTCTTGTGATTGAGTTCAACTTTCAAAGCATTGTGGCCTGAAAATATGCATATTCTTATGGTACTGGTTGAGACCTGATTTGTGACCCAGTACGTGATCTAGTCTGGAGAATGTTCCATGTGCACTTAAGCATACTTTTGGTTATTGTGAGTTTGTGCATCTGGGTATGTATGTGTATACAGTGAAGAATAGATTAGAAAATATTTCTATTCATTGTCCTTCTTCCCCAGCAGAAACACATGTTCATATTTGTTATGTTTTTGCCTAACAATGCAATTACTGAAAAGTTAGTGCCTTATGTTTCAAACATGAAAACATTCAAGATTTAGTTAAGTTTGCTCTGTTAACTTTTGTATATGAAAAAAAAAATTTTTCTTTAAGGTGTCTTGCTATCAGCCTTGTGTCATATGTGAATAAGATATCTTTGGTCCAATTTCCTTTGATTTAGGTACCCAGGCAGACATAGAAGAATTTCTCCATTTTCTTTGTTTTCAACCTATACATTGTCCTTTTCTTTTTGTTCTTAAATAGCTTAGTCACACTTTAGTAATATATTCTCCCATGAAGGGATGAGGTCAGCAAAAAAGTGGTCTTGCTCTTTTTCTTTCTTTCTTTTTTTTTAATAAAGAGCCAGATAGTAAATATTTAGGCATGGCAGGCCATACAGTTTCTGTCACAACTAATCAGCTCTGTCCTGTCGCATGAAAGTAGCCATAGACAATACGAAATTAGTGTGGCAATATCCCAATAAAATTATTTATGGACATCAAAATTTTCTTTTAATTTTCATGTGTCACAAAGTAGTCTTTTGATTTTTTTAAGTATTTAAAAAATGTAAAGACCATTATTAGCTTATGGATTGTACAAAAATAGATAATGGGCCAGATTTGGCTCATAGGCTATAGTCTGCCAATCACTGATCTAGACTAAGAAAGAAACAGGGTAGAGCAAGTGCCTAGGCTTCTCTTTGTAAGGATTGTTCACTCTTCCTGACTGATAATTGAGACCACCTGCATCAACATAGCTTAACTATTGAGACAGAGAACTAAAATATTTGGCTCAGGAAATCTTATCCAATAAATCAATAATATCACTGTCCCTTTGGAGAAATTTTTCATACCTAATTTTTTCTAGATAAGCAATTGTTCATCTAGGCACACATCTTTTCTGTTAGGACAATAGATCAACCACGTGGACAAAAAACTTATCAAGTAATTGTTTATTTACCATTACTCATTTCAAGCTCCTCATCTCACTCTATCTACCAATGCTAAACTAATATAACACAAATTTTGTCTGATCCCAATCAATTTCCTTTCTTGAAAGATACATCTATGCCACTTGAACTCAAGGCTCTAAAACTGTATGAAATATCTTCTTCTGACTTCACTCTTTGGAAGCATTACCAAGAATATCAAGGTGGTATTCTTCCTTACTGCAGCTATTCTAACAGTTTTGTCTGTTTAACAGGTTTTTCTAGTAATATTTTGTAAGAGTTGATGGTTGATCTGAGTAACAGCTCTATCCTCAATTACTGGTTTTGTATTTCCTTTATTATTTTTTTGGATTTCAAGATAGGCTAGCTTACATGCACTTATTATGTAATTATTCATCAACCTTATGTACACACTGTTCTTACAAGTACATGCAGAGTTCTCTCTTTTTCAGCAAGGTTGAAATTGTGAATGTCCTTTTTTTTTTTAAGATTTTATTTATTTATTTGACACACAGAGAGAGATCACAATAGGCAGAGAGACAGGCAGAGAGAGAGTGGGGAAGCAGATTATGGAAAATTGTCTTCTAACATCTCTTAAGTTGCCCCCTTTCAAAGATCTTGTTTTGAACATTCCACTCTACTTGCCTTAACAGAAATCTCATTCTTTCCAACTGTTTCAATTGTGGAGACTCCCAATTAAGTCCTGCTAATTTCCTCAATATCAAAACACTGTGGGTGACAAACTTAAAGTGTTCAATCACATTATTTTGGCAAAAAGTACAATGATAGATGGTGTATGGAACAATAATCTTGAGCTAAATGAGGCTATAGGAAAGCTTCCATCTCTCACAATTTATTTTAAAGAGCCAATTATATTAGATATTAGGAACTGTGTTTAGATTTACCACTTGTATAAAAAAGGAGAGTAAAGGGATGCCTGGGTGGCTCAGTTGGTTAAGCAGCTGCCTTCAGCTCAGGTCATGATCCCAGTGTCCTGGGATCGAGTCCCACATCGGGCTCCTTGCTTGGCAGGGAGCCTGCTTCTCCCTCTTCCTCTGCCTCCCGCTCTGTCTGCCTGTGCTCACTCTCCTCTCTCTTCACTCCTCTCTCTCTCTGACAAATGAATAAATAAAAATCTTTAAAAATAAATAAATAAAAGGGGAGTAAAGAAAGAATACATATGTAATTTATGGTGTGTAGACATCAATGTAATTTTTGTATTTTGTATCATGTGAATTAGATTATTTAAAATTTTCTAATATATCCTGTCAGGCATATATACTAAAATGATTCAGAATAGGAATAGGGTAATCTTCATATTGTTGCATGGTTTCTTTGCATTCATGTCCTTCCATTTCCTTTTCTTTGACCCAAGATGATGATAGTGAAGGAATAGTGTGAAAAAGATATTTTGAAGTATTCTGGCAATGTCTTCAAAATTCTGAGGGAATTTCATTTCCAACATAAAATTCTGTACCTAGATGAATGATCAATCCACTGTGAAATTTACACATAACTTTCCTCAGGAAATTTTACTTACATTCCAGGATAGTAAAATAATGTCTTTTTCTACAAGGTAGGATAAGGTAGATTTGCCAGCAACACTGTAAAGATCAGAGTCTCTGAAACTTGGACTTCATCTTCTTTATTGAGCCCCAGAAGCATGTGTAGGTACCATCTGGCCCTTCCTGTGTTGCTCTTTGAGGACTGGGGCTCAGGAAACCAGAGCTATCTATATGTTTCCTTGGTTCCTGCCTTCACTGTGAGTACACAGTTTTTGTCTCTGACACAGAGATTTCCTGTTTTCTGCTAGTGTGTATACAAAACCCTATGGGATCATAATGTGTTAGATTGCAAGCAGCTTAAAATCTCATACCTTTCATAGTTTCTGACTTAGCAAGAAGAGATTAGGGAAAGTAGAGTTGGAAAAGAGTGACTATATGAGTGTCATTTAAATAAATGGGGTGTTGGTCCCTTTCTAGAGTGACAGGGCAACTCTCTTAATTTAAAAATAGTAAGATTCATGGTTATTGGTGTTGCTCACTAATAAATGATCCTCCCCTTCTTTCTGACACATAGGATTAAATTGAGGTTAGATAGGACCAAATTAATAGTTCTGGCCAATGGTTTATGAACAAAAATGACATATGCCCCCCCCCTTTTTTTCAGATGTAGAAAAGCCAATCCTAAAATTTGTGTGGAATTGCAAGAGTCTGTGAAGAGTTAAAATAGTATTCAAAAAGAAAAAAAAAAAAAGAATAAAGTTGGAGACTCATGTTTCTTCATTTAAAAACTTACAACACAAAATTACAATAATCAAAAGGGTATGATACTGTCATAACGACAGACCTATCTACCAATGGAATAGAATTGAGAATCCAGAAATAACCCATACATTTATGGCCAGTTGATTTTCAACAAAGATGCCAAGGCCATTCAATGGGGAAAGGATTGTCTCTTCAACAAAAGACTAGCTTAACTGGATATCCACTTGTAAAAAAATGGAAGTTGTACTCCTACTTCATATCACATTGGAAACTTAATTTAAAATGGATTAATGACAGGGACCCCAGGTAGCCCAGTCAAAGGGCTGACTCTTGATTTTGGCTCAGATCACGATCTTAGTGTCATGAGATTGGGCCTGTGTCAGTTTTCGCACTCAGCAGGGAGTCTGCTTGAGATTCTTTTTCTCCCTCATCCTTTGTCCCTCCCTCTGTTCATGTGTTCTCTCTCTCATTCTCTAAAATAAATAAATAAAATCTTTTTTAAAAAAATGGATCAATTGACTGGAATATAAGATCTCAAATTATAAAATTTAGAGTAAAACAGGGATAAATCATCAGGACCTCAAATTTGTCAAGCAATTCTTAGATATGACACAAAAAGCACAAATAACAAAAGAAAAAAAATAGATTGGATTTCATCAAAAGTAAAAAGCTTTTGTGCAGTAAAGGACATTATCAAGAAAGTGGAAAGACAACCCACAGAATGGGAAAAAAAATGTGCAAATCATAAAGGTCTTATTCCCTGAATACATAAATAACTCATAACTCAACCACAAGAAGACAAAGAACCCAATTTAAAAATGGGCAGAGGAAGCAAATAGACATTTCTCCTAAGAAGATACAGACATACAACATCATCTGTCATTAGGGAAATGCAAATCAAAATCATAAAGAGATACCATACCCACTAGAATGGCTATAATAAGAAATAAAGAAAGAAAGAAAAAAAGAAAGAAAGAGAGAAAGAAAGAAAAAACAAGTGTTGGCAAAGATGTGGAAAAATTTCAACCTTCATATACTGTTGGTGAGAATGTAAAATAGTTCAGCCATGTGGAAAATAGTTTAGTTCCTAAAATAGTAGAACATAGGATTTTCATTGATTCAGAAATTCCACTCCTACATATATAGCCAACAGAATTAAAGACAGAGATTGAAACAAATACTTGGACATTAATATTCATAGCAGCACTACTTACAACAGCCCAAATATCCAATCCAAATACCCATCAACAGATGAATGGATAAAACTGTGGCATACACATTTGCGACAACATGGATGGAACTAGAGCGTATCATGCTTAGCGAAAGAAGTCAAGCAGAGAAAGACAACTATCATATGATCTCCCTGATATGAGGAAGTGGTGATGCAACATGGGGGCTTAAGTGGGTAGAAGAAGAATCAATGAAACAAGATGGAATTGGGAGGGAGACAAACCATAAGTGACTCTTAATCTCACAAAACAAACTGAGGGTTGCTGGGGGGAGGGGGGTTGGGAGAAGGGGGTGGGATTATGGACATTGGGGAGGGTATGTGCTTTGGTGAGTGCTGTGAAGTGTGTAAACCTGGTGATTCACAGACTTGTACCCCTGGGGATAAAAATATATGTTTATAATAAATAAAAAATTAAAAAAAAAACAAATAAAACCTATTTCTTAAAAAAAAAAAAAACAAAAACAAACCTGTGGCATACACATACAATGGGATATTATTCAGCTGTAAAAAGAGATGAATTACTCTTACATGCTACAATCTAAACAAATCTTGAAAACATCACACTAAGTTTAAGGAGCCAGGCACAGAATGTTACTTATTGCAGGATTCCATTTCTATGAAATGTCCGAAATAGATAAATCTGAATAGACAGAAAGCAGACTGGTGGTTGTCAGAGACTAGAAGGTAGGAGGAATGCAGAGTAACTGCTTAATTGGTACAGGGTTTTTTTTCGGGGTGATGAAAATATTTTGGAACTAGATTTGGAACGAGAATTGGGTGATTCACAACAATCACAACATTGTGAATGTGTTAAATGTCACTGAATTGTTCACTTTAAAATGGTTAATTTTATTGATGTGAATTTCACCTCAATTTTTGAAAAAAGTGACATATGTCATTGCCAGCATAAGCATTTAAGTGCCCAATGTGAGAATCTAAGGAATTTTCCTCCCTAACATGGCAAATGCCAATATTCAAGATGGCAAGTACTTTATCAGCTGAGTGGCTGGATGACTAAGCGTCTAAGATGAACAAACCTCTTGAAGAACCCCAGGGGACATGTAAGTAGCAAAAACCTTTGTTGTTTTAAACTACTGCGATTTTGGGATTATTTTCTCTGCAACATAATCTAATCTATCCTAACTGATAAAGTGCTATTAAGTATTCTTCTACTGTGGGGTTTATGTAACAATGAGGCTGGTCTGAAAGGATTCCTTAGGGAAGTTGTATTTGAGCTGAGTTGAAGAGCCTATGAAAAAGAAAAGGAAAAACACCTCAAGAAGAAAGAATATTATGTGCCAAGTTTCTGAAGTGGATGAAAATAAGGCACATTCATAAATGTGGTTCATATTTTGAAAGCAAAGGGAAGAATGGTAGGCAGTGAACATAATAAGGTAGAAAAGGAGAGATAAGGTAGGGTCTTACAGGCCTTGTTAAAGATTTTGGTTTTTATGATAAGAATAATAGGAAGTCTGAATGGTGTTAATGAAAATAATGACAATAACACCTAATATTTCTTGAGCAATTATTATGTTCCACTTACCATTCTGACAACTTTGCAAGTATTGTCATTCAATCCTCTGCAAAAGCTCTATAAACTGTTATGATTATCTCCTACTTTACAGATTAAGATATTTAAATACAGGAGAAGTTAATGGTTTTTGCTTATTTCCACAAAAATTTGTAAGTAGTAGAGCCATAATTTTAAACTAGGAAATCTAGTTTCAGGGTCATAACAAGATTTCTATCCTTACATTGTATTTCACCACCTCAGACCTGAAATCATCTCTCCCCACCCCCAATTAAAAGCCAATGTTTCCTTTTGGGGGAGTAGTATTTAGAAACTATAATCTGGGCACCCAATGTGCTCAATGCTACTGGAGTGTCATTGCTTATGCACCACACTAGTGAACAAAATTAGGAAGTGACACAGTTTTTAAATCATGAATTGATATTGACATTGATAGTTCAAATTTAACATTACTGTTTTCCTCTCATTTTATTTTTGTTTCTTATTTTTTATCCTTCTATATCTTATTTGTCTTACAGTTTACTTGATATACTTTCTTATTTGCTTTATCCTATGATATATGTAAAATAGTTATGTATAGTTTTTAAAAGCCAATGTCATGAAGAACAAAGAAAGAAAGAAGGTGGGGCAAATGTTCTAAATTAAAAATGTCCCAAAAGACCAGACAACCAAATATAATGCATGAACCTTGATTGGATTCTGGGTAGAAGAGAAAAACTAACAAAGAAACAAAACTAGCAATAAAAGGCTGTGTTGACCCTTGGGGGAATTTGAATATGGACTAGGTATCAGATGCCATTATAGAATTATAGTTAATTTTATTGGATGGGGTAACAGCTTGTGGTTATGAGGAGACTCTCCGTATTTCTAAGAGAGAATTTCTGAGATATTAATAGATGAAGTGTCATGATACCTGCAACTTTCTTTTAAAAAAATATTTTATTTACTTATTTGAGAGAGAATTACAAGCAGAGGCAGGCAGAGAGAGGGTGGAGCAGGCTCCCTGCTGAGCAGAGAGCCTGATGTGGGGCTCCATCCCAGGACCCTGAGGCCATGACCTGAGCCAAAGGCAGAGGCTCAACCCACTGAGCAACCCAGGAGACCCTGCAACATACTTTCAAATGGTTAGGAAAAAATGCCTAAACACACAGACATAGACAATTAAAAAGTATACACTAAAATGAATAATTTCCTTTAAAATGGAAAAATAGTTGATTCCAGGTCTGGGGCAGGGAAATGTCAAATAAAAACAAACCCAGACTTAGGTAGGGAGAGACTTTAATTAGAAAGAAAGACTATTGTCTCAGAAATCTGCAAGCAACTAAAATTAAAACATAAAATTATTTTTCTTTTATAGGGTAAAAGAGGAGAAGCAGAGATATGCAGAATCTTTTGTGGAGAAACTGAATAACCAAAGGAAGGATCAGTGAGAGGAAAAGGGTCTCACTGCAGCCAGCCAGAAGCTAAAAAGCAGGTGCATGTTCCACTTTACTTTGCATGTGTTCTTGCTGAGTCTCAGGACAAGCAGAGTTAGGAGCTTATAGGGAAATAGAAGCCTGACTACACTTTGGTCAAGATAAAAACAGAGGGAAAGAGATGGGCAGTTGTGAATACTTAGAAGATATAAAATTAGCTTAGAATGTCTTGATGTAACCATAAAATTAGATTTCCTAGTATTTTGTTTTGTTTTATTTTGTTTTGAGGAGATGTTCTAGTTTTAGATGATGGCTCCACCACTTGCAAAATTTGTAGAAATGGCACAACAAAAAATTATACACACAGACATTAAATATGACAAAGTAAACAGTGACTGAATCTAGGTGAAAGTCATATAGATATGTATTATATTATTTCTATTTTCCTGTGTGTTTGAAAGTTTTTCATAATAAGAAGTTGGGGGAAATACACCCCTCAAAATATTGTCATTTCAACATGTAATTATGAGCATATCTCAGTGACTGACAGCATGGACTCTGGAATCTAATAAAGCTGGGTTGAAATCCTGGCTCTACTATTCATTTTGTTCTATAAAGTGCCAGCCAATATAAATAATTCAGTCCTTATAACAATCATATGAGGAATATATTATTATCCACATTACACAAATGAAGAAACTGAGGCACAGAGAGGTTAAATAACTTGGCAAGGATTACAGAGCTAGCAAAGTGTGGATCCAGGAATGAACCTTGTCAGTCTGGCTCTTGAGGCCCTACTAATGAACTACTGTATCTGGTTTTTGTATATAATCTGGTATGGTGCCTCAGTGGAGAGGCCCAGGATACCACTGAGAACATGGAAAGGGAGATAGAAATGTAAATTTTAGAGTCATCAGCCAGTAACCAGCTTATATGAATGTCAACGCAATGAGGTGCATATATGAAAAAAATTTCCCCTCAAATCAGTGCTTTCAATCATGCTCTGCTGAATTCCCTTTTCACATCCTGTAACAACATCTATGGACAGAGTCCATGATCTCCATTTGGATTCCTCACTTTTAGTTATGAAGACTTGGTCAAGTCCAGTTAAAAAATGCAATCACATGGGGCACCTACGTGGCTCAGTCCTTAAGCATCTGCCTTTGGCTCAGGTCATGATCCCAGGGTCCTGGGATCAAGCCCCACATCAGGCTCCCTGCTTGGCGGGAAGCCTGCTTCTGACTTTCCCACTCCCCCTGCGTGTGTTCCTTCTCTCTCTGTGTCTCTCCCTATCAAATAAATAAAATCTTAAAAAAAAAAATTCAATCACATGTCTGATTCAAAACTTCTCTACCCTCCATTTCTTGCTAGAGTTTTGGCTTGAGAAACCAAAAGTAGTGGCTGGTGGGGATTGGGTCAGCAAGAGTCAATTCCTTTATTTCCGCCACCATACTGACATGAAATCTGGCTTTCACTTGATCAATTTCTCCTCAACCTACCCTCAGCCATCTTTTTCCAGTTTTTTTCCGCTAGGGTCCCCTCACCTGACTAACAGTGATTTGGGGCCAGCTAACGGCCCAAGAAAACATGCCATGCCAAATAGTGAGAGTTGTGACCACTCCAAGGCTGCTGCTCACTGTCATGCTAACAACTCCAAGGTTCATCTGGACAAGAAATGTCAGTCTCCTTTTTCCAGGCATTCCAAGCTCTCTCAGTGTTTCTGTTGGAGTCTTCTCTCTCACTTGGTTTTGTGAATGAAGCAAGGACATGTGGCTATGGTCTAGTCTGACTCAATGTTTCCATACCACTCTCCAGCCCTCTTCTGTAGACTGGAGTTGGGGAAGGGTGAAAGCTGGTTTGAATAAAGCTCATACTATTGTCTGTTGGTAAGCTCAGGGGTAGAATCTAGCCCCCAAATAGGTGACTATTTTAAAATGTCTTTCTTGCTCTTTGCCTCAGCTTTCAACACTAGCCCGATTCTGATTCAACAGGAAGAATCACTTTCACCATCTTTGTTATAGATGCACATATGGTAAATGAAGCCATGAGAGTTGACCTAAGACTTCAGGAACTATAAAAATAACAGAGAATGAGATCTACTGTGTCCTTTATTAATAATCAGGTCTCAATTGGAGTGATGATTTTTTAAAATGGTATAGTATATTTGAAAGTTGTGAGAAAATAGACCCTGAGAGTGCTCATCACAAGGAAAAAACAATTTTTTCCTTTTCCTTTTTTTGTGTGTATCTATGAAATAATGTTAACTTATTATAGTGCTATATATCAATTATATCTCAATAAAACTGAAAAAAGATGTTAAAATATGATTATGCATTGGCAATGACAGTAAAACATTAAATAGCCATTGTAGAGTCACATCTTGAAATGTCTTTTGTTGGCTAAATATATTCAGAGTTGCCATTCAAAACATACATCATGAAGGGCAAGAGGTCCTATGCTGGGTAAATGTCTATGAGGAAGAAAGAAACAATTAGAAGATCCACATTAATAAGTACAATAAAACAAAGGGATTCCAGGGAAAAAGAAAAGTCAGAAACAACCAAGAAAGCTGACATGCATCTTCTCTCAGAGAAAAGAAGTATCGAGGACAAGGAGGTGGAGCCCATGCATAGATGTCTTCTATTGTCCCAAAGGACCCAACTGAGCCCACACCCTGGTTTATGATGCCTTTCTAGGTTGACTACAGCTTGAGGGTCAACAACAGGGAGCCACTGGAATTCTTCTCAAAAGTGTTTATTTCATCACGTTCACTGCTTCCTGGTTCAGAGTATTTCCCAACATAGCACAGCACCTCCTCTTCAGTGGTCTTCAAATCAGGGTATGTTCCCTTTAGGAGAACTTAAAGAATTCTATGATGTGCACGAGTTTGAAAAACTTTAAAAGAACCAATTTCTGTCTCTCAGTTTCTATTTGTTGTCTCATAGAACCAACCTGCCTGGGAAAGCGTCTGGGGTCTGGTAGTATTCTTATTACCCTTCTCTGAACTTACAAAATAAGGCACACCTCTGACCCATCCTAAAATGTACACAGTGTGTGGAATGTGAAGGTGGAAAGCTATAAAAATGCTCTTTGAGGCACGAAATAAAGGGACTATTCATCACATTCAGCTTTATTTCCTCTAGTTACCCAAATGACCAACCCATGCCTTGATCAATTAGCTATTTATCCATTACTACGTAGAAATCACCTCAAAAATTTAGTAGTTTAAAACAATAAACAAAGCTCCCCTGGGTCTTTAAACCCATGGTGGGATAGGCTTTCTCACCAGTTTGAACCATCAAGATAGGTACAGGGAATCTTGGCTTCTGGAGAGGCCGAAGCAGAAATTTCCAGCAGGGTTTTTTCCCTCTGATCACATAATCAAGTCAGGTGATCTAACTGGTTAGGCTGGTTGGAAACCATCAGTAAAGAAAGTGACCGTGGGGTTTGCCAGGGGAGTTTCAGATTTTAAACAGCACATCATAAATTCCACCACCTTTATGTTAACAAAGAGTCAAAATCCAAACATCTAGCCTTCCCTAAAGCTATAAATCAACCTATTGTCTATCCACATTTTCCCAGTAAATGGCCTCTCCTTTAAGAGCTCTTCATACAAACTCAACAAACAGGGGTTTAATGCATATTGGGAAAACATCCAGACACGTTGGTGCCTATTTGATACATATTCTGTAAGTCTTTGCTGAGAGAAAAGAAGAAGGAAGAAAAAGGAAGAGAAATAAAAAAGCAACATTTCTGGATCCATTTCCCTTTCTGCTCCTACTCTTTTCCTCTCCTAAGCATTTTCACTTCCTCGTCTATACTGTGGTTCCACACTTAGCTGTTTAAACTTCCCCTTCTAAAAGGGGCAGTGTAACCTTGCTATCTTAACCTTCTGATACCTATAAAATCTGTTTCCCTCTTCTAACACTGATTATATGCTCTTTTCTCTTATTCCTACATTTCTATGGTCTGAGCTCCTACTGGGTCATCTTTTAGCTCATCCCAAGACAGACGTTAGACTTCCTGCTGTAGAAGATAGAATAGACTTGATATGTCCTCCCAAATAAAAAATACCCTGTGTATACCTGAAACTAATGTAATGCTGTATGTCAACTAACTGTAATTAAAATAAAAACTTTCAAAAAATAAAAAACAAATACCATAATATCAATATCCAGGTTCTACTTACCACTCTTTTTCCTAAGCAAATAGGTTAAAACTGATTTGTATATTTGTGTGATTTATTTTAGTCACTTCCTTATTATTTTCTTTGCAATCTGTTTTCTCCTCAATAAATTTGTTCTTCATTCTTTGGGGATATTGAATTTTAGTGTGTGTATCTTATTAATAAAGATCCAGAATGCTAAAAACTCTCTTTAAAAGACCACCCATCACATGAGGTAGGCCAACACATCAGGTCTAGTCACTCAGCCCTCACATTCTCCAAGGCAGCCTTGAACTATGGTTGACCTTTGGCCAGCCCACAGCAACATGGTCCTCAGAGCATTCTTTACATGACTAATTGCTGATTTTATTGTGTACATCCAGAATGATGCACAGTGCATGGAAGCTTGCCAATTTGCTTTGCACAAGACCAAGATTGATGACGTACACCTGGTTTCATTGTTGAGGTCCTGAGTTTTGGTTGCTACCACTGGTAGCACATAAGGATATGCCTGTGACTGGTCCTCTTTAAGGCCTCATTCTTTGAATCCTGAATGAGCTGCTCTGAGCAAAGACATTCCACCTATATCCCTGTAGTTTGCTTCTAGATATAAAACATACCCTGTGTGCCTTCAGATTAGGAAGAACTTATAATACGTGTTAGATGTCTCTAGATACTACCTAATGCCTGTCATTTTCCTATTGCTTTTGCTCTGTAGCCTACGTTGTACTAAACTTTAGCTGTAATTTTAACTTGCTATTGAGTCTTGTAAAAATCTCTCGGCTTGGCGTGATCTTGGAGCCCCCAAAACATCATCTATCCCAACCCACGTATATGTTGCCTTTGAAATGTATCTGGTAACTAATCATTCCATTGCTGTTTAAATATGACCAGTAATGGTGAATTCACCACATCCTTGTGGTACATAAACTTAGAAATCATTTGACTTTAACAATTATGTAATGCAATATTCCTGACTAAAAACTGAACAGAAAAGTTGAGTGATAAGAAACTATTCTGTCAGGGGCACCTGGCTAGGTAAGCATCTGCCTTCTGCTCAGGTATGATCTCCAGGTTCTTGGAATCAAGCCCCACATTGGGCTCCCTGCTCAGCAGGGAGTCTGCTTCTCTCCCTGTTTGTGCTCTCTTTCTGTCTCTCCTCTTCAAATGAATAAATAAAATCTTTAAAAAAATTTTTAAAAAGAAACTCTTCTCTCAGTCAGAACACTATCCTTTTTAAGAATCTAGGAGAGCCTCAAGATGGCAATTTTTGTTTTTTTCACTAGAGATTGTATCAGGATGTATGAAAGAAAAAATCCACCTCATAGAGAAATCATGAAAAAACAAATAACAAGTGTTGGGGAGGATGTGAAAAAATAGGAACCCTCATACAATGCCGGAAGGAAGAGTTTAGAAGTTCCCCAAAATGTTAAACATGGAGCTATCATATGACCCAGCAAATTACTCAGAACTATATACCCAAGAGAAATGAAAACATGTTAAAAAAAAAAACCTGTACATGAACATTCAGAGCTATTATTCATCATAGCCAAAAAGTAGAAACAAATATCCATCAACTGATAAATGGATAAATTAAATGTGACATAGCTATACAATGGAAAATTATTCAGCAATAAAAGGAAACAAAGTACTGATGCATGTTATGACATGGATGAACCTTGAAAGCATGGTAAGTAAAGAAGCTAGTAACAAAGGACTGCTTTGTTCATACATGAATTTTATAAAATGTCTGAAATAGGTAAATCCATGTAGACAGAAAGCAGATTTGTGGTTGCCTAGACTTTGAGTAGAAATGGGAGTGATGAGTGATGAAAATCTTCTAAAATTAATTTTAGTGATCTTTGCACAATTTTGTGAATGCACCAAAACCACTGAATTATATACTTTAAATGGGTAAGTTCTATGGTAATTATTGGAACCTTCAATTCATTATTTCTAAACTAACAAAAACATGCTATTATTAACTGCACTATATATTATGAAGAGTTTACAAGCATATGTTACTTTCATGATAAAATATTTTAAAATTATATGCTACTAGAATCTCTTGCTAGTTGTTAATTTTAACTAGATAGACTCATAGATAGTTTGTTAAAATAAAAAAATCTAGCTAAGTCATAGGCTTACCCTCCCATTATGCATGAAAGAAAAGAGGAACTAACGATCTTCTCATTTGCAAAGCATGCTTACAAGAATTTATACTATTTATATCCACAGAGATGTCAATTGCAACGTTACTAATGGGGCAACAAATTAAAAATGGGCAGGGGACCTGAATAGACATTTCTCCAAAGAAGACATACAGATGGCCAATAGACACTTGGGAAGATGTTCAACATCACTCGTCATCAGAAAAATGCAAATCAAAACCACCAGGAGATATTACATTACCACCTGTCAAAATGGCTAAAATCAAAACACAAGAAACAACAAGTGTTTGTGAGGACAAGAACTCTATACACTGTTGGTGGGAGTGTAATTTGGTGTAGTAACTATGGAAAGCAATATGGAGATTCCTCAACTATGGAAAGCAATATGGAGATTCCTCAAAACATCAAAAATAGAAATACTGTATGATCTGGTAATACCACTAATGGGTATTTACCCACTAAAAATGAAACCACTGATTTGAAAAGACATATGCACCCTTATGTTAATTACAGCATTATTTACAATAGCCAAGAAATGGAAGCAACCCAAATGTCCATCCATAGATGAATGGATAAAGAAGATGTGGTGTGTGTGTGTATGTGTATAATATATATTATATATATGTGTATATATACACATATATATATAATGGGATATTACTCAGCCATCAAAAAGAATGAGATCTTGCCACCTGGGACAATATGGATGGACCTAGAGAGTATTATGCTTAATGAAATAAGACAGAGAAAGACAAACACTGTATGATTTCACTCACATGATTCTACTTTATGCGGAATCTAAAAAACAAATCAAATGAATAAACAAACAAAAAGCAGAAACAGATCCATAAATACAGAAAAAAATCAGATGGTTTCCCAAGGGAAGTAGGGTGGATAAAGGAGAATGGGAGGCTTCTAGTTATGGAATAAATAAGCCACAGGGATAAAAGGTACAGGTATAACATAGGGAATATAGTCAATGGTATTATAACAGCATTGTATGGTGACAAATAGTAGCTGTACTTGTGGTGAGCATGGCTTACTGTATAAACTTGAGTCACTATATTGTATACCTGAAACTAATGTAATATTATATTTCAACTATACTTCAATAAAAAATAGTTTCAGTAAACAGAAAAAAATTATACTTCCAAGGACAGATTTATAATAAAAAATAGAACATTCTTAAAATAGTTATGAAGTTACACCGTCTCAATTTTGCACAGAAAAAAAAAATCAACATTTTTGTGACTACCCACTATTTAATATTTAAAATCAAATATTTCAAACAAATTTTATGTCACAGAAAGATAGTTCTTCCTCTGTGGTATGGGAATAAAAACATATCATTTATCTCTTTCTGAGTCATGTTTTGTTAATTAGAAAGGCTTGCATTGATAAAGACAACCTCTAGATTTTCAGTAGTTAACATTGTAAGCTAAAAGCAGAACTATGAAGACCAATTTTACTGGCATAAATATAGTTAAGAATGAATAAGACCTTATAATAACAATTAAATAAGGAACACATAGCATTACTTTTCCACACTGTTTGGTCACATATTTATAAATGTGACAATAAAGGAAGTATCATTAGAATGCTACTCTCTACAAATTTATGGCAATATAAGCAAATATACCCTAAATGCTGCTTTATTCTTTTATAAGCAATTGTATATTTACATATGCTTTTCTGTCAGGTCAGGCAAATTTTACTTTGTTATGACAAGAGATAATGGGTCATTAGGTTAAAAGAATAGATTTGGGTCACAGGGTCACCTGGGTGGCTCAGTGGGTTAAAGCCTCTGCCTTCAGCTCAGGTCATGCTCCCAGGATCCTGGGATCAAGCCCCGCATTGGGCTCTCTGCCCAGCAGGGAGCCTGCTTCCCTTCCTCTCTGTCTGCCTCTCTGCCTACTTGTGATCTCTGTCTGTCAAATAAATAAATAAAATCTTAAAAAAAATAGATTTGGGTACAGCCAGGGAATATAAACTTAAGTTGATTTGTGTATATTTGTAACAGGACAAAAGTTTGAGGCTCTTACCCAGAATGCACAGAGTTATCTAAATTGTCTCTGAAGTAGAAATTATTTACTTTTCAAAAAAAGTCCTGCTTTCCTGTTTAAACACAAATAAACAATAATAAATTAGAATAAGTGGCAGAAAGTAAAATAAGAAAATTCCTATGCTGTTTTCTTTAACTTTATGTGGAAAAATAAGCCTTTCTGACACTAATCTCTCTTGTAAATATACCAGGTATGTATCTGAAACCTTATCACACAGAGCAGGATAGCAACTCCCTGACTTCATAAAAATAAAACAAAACAAAAACTTGTGAGACAGTCCTCTATTATGAACCAGAAAATTGTTTCCTAGATCAGGAATGAGGAAGATTGTTTCTCAAGTTCAATTCCTTGCTTTTTATCGTCTTCAGTTCTTCCTATCTATCTGTCTATCTATCCATCTATGTGTCTGTCCATATTCCAGCTTTACTGAGATCTAATTGACATGGGTTCTTACTATTTATACTGAAGTCATGTGTTTTGTTACCAGATCAACAAGCCTACTTCTGAAGTGCTGATCCTGGGAAGAAAGTGGTTTTTGGTTTTTTTTCTCCAACAGTCAGAGGTATATCTCTGATGACCTTGGCCTTCCAAGTAGGATACAGAACACAGAAGAGATCTTTTTAAATGACAAACTTGATTACTATAAAAAATTACATAGCTTAAGTCAAGAATTTATTAACAAAGTCAAAAGACTTTGTTATAAGTCTTTTAAGATATAAGAATACCTGGAAACACACAAGACCCATTAAGGTGATTGGGATGTAATATCATTGAGAAAGGACTAAAATGTAATTGTATACAAAGTTGCTAAAATATCAATTTTACACTGTCCAAAGAAATTTTGCAGTAATAGCAAATGTTAGAGGAGATGATTAAAGGATAGGAGGAGAGCAAGGTTTGGGCACTGATTACCTAATTACTATCGTTGAGCCCAGAGAAATTGACTATGGTGGACACATTTACTTTGTGCCTGAAGGATAAGGTTGGTTTACTTACCTCATTATAATTTGGCTCAAGAATTTCATAGTTTTGGGTAAATGTATATTCCTGTAGTTCTAATTCCATTCTCCCCTAAGTAAACAGATTGTTAAGTGCTTCCCAGTCACCTAACCAGAGGGCATGAAAAAAATATATAATTTCACTATAAATTTTTCTGTTAGATGTCCTGGCTTATAAACACTTTCTTCTGAGTTTATTTATTAGGGTATTCATGGAGTGTGATCAATTCTGGATTTATTAACAATTTTTTTTTAGATTTTATTTATTTATTTGACAGAGAGAGAGATCACAAGCAGGCAGAGAGGCAGGCAGAGAGAGAGAGGGGGAAGCAGGCTCCCTGCTGAGCAGAGAGCCCGATGTGGGACTTGATCCCAGGACCCTGGGATCATGACCTGAGCCAAAAGCAACGGCTTAACCCACTGAGCTGTCCAGGTGCCCGATTTATTAACAATTTTAAATTTTCACATCTGTGAGCTGACAACCAGACTGTACATTGATGACTTTAATTAACAGTTTCATCTCATGAGCCCTTACCCAAGGAGTAATTGATCTCAGACATTCCCATTTCAGGTAGCCTTTGGTGCATTACAAACCAACCCCAAAATCTGTAACCTAAAACCTAAAATGTATTGTTCATAATTTCTGTGGATTGCAGTTCATCAGCTGGGTGATTTTTCTGCTGATCCTTCCTGGAATCACTCATGTAGCTACAGTAATCTCTCCAAGTCTCTGATGAGACTCTTCCAAGTCTCATTCACATCCCTGGCACTTGTGCTGGCTGTCAACTAGCATTCCTCAGTTATGGCCTTTTTCTCCAGTAGCTGAGACTGAGTTTATTTACACAGTAGTCTCAGGGCAGTATTCTAAAAACGAGCAGAAACACAAGACCTTTGGAGTCTGAAATTCAAAAATCTGTAATACCTCTTCTACATTTTATTGGACAAAGTAAGTCATTAGACCAGTCCTAGATTCAAGAGGTAGGCATGATAGTCAATTTTATGCATCCACTTGACTGGACTGGGAGAAGGGATGTCCAGACAGCTGGTAAAACATGATTTCTGAGCGTGTCTGTGAGGATGTCTCTGGGAGAGTTTAGCATTTGAATCAGTAGGTTGAATAAAGAAGATCATTTTCACCATTGGGAGTAGGCATCTTCCAGAACAAAAAGGATGGAAAAATTCATTCCGTCTGCTTGAGCTGAGATATCCATCTTCTCCTGCCCTCAGTCATTGGCACTACTCAGGTGTTCAGACTCAGACAGGACTCATACCATTGGTCTCCTGATTCTCAGAAATTCAGAATTGGACTAACTTATACCACTGGTTATCTTAGTTCTTTAGCTTGTAAATGGCAGACCCTGGGACTTCTTGGCCTCTGTAATAATGTGAGCCAATTCCTCTTATATATATATCTAGAACTGTTTCCGTATATGTCTTATTTGTTCTGTTTTTCTGGAGATCCCTTACACAGTGAAGAAACAGTCTCCATCTCTTTTCAGGAGTAGCTACAAATGAATCTGTAGCTATATGTCATCCTCCACTATTTCTAACATAAATTCATCAGTTGTTCCAATGATGATGTTTATAGAAAAAGAAAAGATTCTGTAGTTCTAGGACCCAATTTGGCATCACATGTTGCATTTAGTTGTCATTTCTCTTTAGTCTCCTTTAATCTGGAACAGTTCCTCAGCTTTTCTTTTTCTTTCAAATGACATTTTAAAATTTTGTTTTTTGAGCTATTTGACATTTTGAATTTTATAGAATATCCTTCAATTTGTCTGGTATTTCCTTGTAATTAGATCATGTGTTTTTGGCATCAACGTTGTATAAGAGAGGTTATGACCTTTTTGTTATATTACATCAGGAGGAAATAGTATCAATTTATTCCTTTATTGGTGATGTTAATTTTGATTGGTGTTTCCACTGTAAAGTTACAGTTTTTCTTTTATAATTAATCAGTAATTTGTGTAATGATATACTGTCCCTTATTAAACATTAAACTTTTACTTGTTAAACTTTTTAAACCTTTACTTATTAAAACTTTTACTTATTAAACTTTTACTGACTAGTTTTAGTATCAATTAATTATTTCAATTATAAAATTTATAGAAGAAAACATTTTTAAATTTAGGTTCAAATTTTGGTTTGCTACATTTCAGCTGTATGATTGATCTTAGGGCACTCATGATGGCTCTGAACCTTAGTTTCATCACTTGTAAATTGTAGACAATACCAATTATTTTATAAAGTTGTGAACATGAAAATAAGATAATACATGTAAAGTACTTAGCAGAGTGATTACCATTTATTTATTTTAACTAGTTTTTACTGGGTTCTCTAATTTTTATTAGTGTTCTAGGAAGTCATGAGTAAAACAGTATCTTTGCCTTAAAAGAAATTATAGTCTATTCTACAGCAGATGTCAACAAGCTTTTTTTTTTACAAAGGACCAGAATGTAAATATTTTAGGAGCCATACAGGCAATACATAAATGAATGGGTGTTGCTGTGTTCCAATAAACTTTACTTAGAGAATATGTTGGGGACTAGACTTGGCCCATGGGCCATTGCTTACTGATCTCTCTCCTTTTTTTTTTTTTTTAAGAGTTTATTTATTTATTTGTCAGAGAGAGACACAAGCAGGGGGAGCCTCAGGCAGAGAGAAGCAGGCTCCCTGCTGAGCAAGGAGCCGGATGCAGTACTTGATCTCAGGATGCTGAGATCCTGACATGACCTGAACAGAAGGCAGACACTTAACTGACTGAGCCACCCAGGCACTCTGCTGATCTTTCTTCTATAGGAAACAGACCAAAAATAGTTATAAATTCCCGTAAGTGCTATGAAGGAAAAATACAGGTATTAGGAGATTATATAAAACCCTGACCTCATCTTGGCTAGAATATCAAGGATAATAAGGCTGAGGAAATAACATGTACACTAAGACCTGAAAAATAGGTAGCTGGTAACCAAATATATGGTGGCTGGGAGCTTTGTAGGCAAAGCAAATAGGATATGCTACGGTACTCAGGGAGAAAGTTGCACTGCATTTTTTTAAGACCGCAAATAAAGGCAATGTGACCAGAGGGCAAAAACATAAGAAAGGTGTTGTGAAAGTCTTTTCACAAATGGCTATTAATTTCTTACTACATGCCAGGCATTGTTCTAGCTAAAAGGAATATGTTAGTGAATAAGTCTGACAAGGTCTCTGCCCCCCTGGGGTGGACATTTGGGAGGGATAGAGATGGACAATTAATTAATAAATAGTTACCTATTTAATATATAACTGCATGTATGTATATGCATGTATAAATGAGTATAATAACATTGTGGTAAGAGCTAAGAAGAAAATAAATGATTTCTTCTATGATATAAAACAGGATGAGAGTATTTTAGATGCATGGTTGGAGAAGACTTTTTGAGGAAGTGACACTTGATCTGAGATTTGAACACTGAGAAAAAGCCAAACACAGGAAAGCAGGAAGAATAACATTAAAAATGTGAAACAACAAAAGGAAATAAGACAAAAAAGAGCCAGTATTGAGGACAGAATCCTAACCCAAAGAGATAATGCTTTGAAACAAGATTGAAGACATAGGCATAGCTCAGATAATTGGACTCCTTAGTGAAAAATTTAGATTTTACTTGAAATGCACCAAAAATCCACTGCAAAGTTTTATTGAAGGGAGTTACATTACATTTATATGTTGAAAAGATTTTTCTGGGTAGTAGCATGGTGAATGCAATAGAAGACACCAAGATCGAAAGTAGGAGAGGCAAGTTAAGAGACCATTTGCACTAATCCAGGTGAGAGCCTACAAAGCAGCTACAGGAGGGTGGCAACAGTATAGATGGAGGGAAACAAGCAGATTAGAGAGATATTTAAAAGTCAAAATTGGTTGGATTTGGTGGTTGATTGGATATGAGCATTAAAGGAAAAAGATGATCTCTAGGTTCCTGAAGGGAGAAGTTGGGTGATTGGTGGGGCCATTCACTGGGACATCCAAGTGGAAATGGTAAATATGCAGTTGAAAAGAGGATTTCAGTGGTACCTGGGTGGCTCAGTAGGTTAAGCCAGTGCCTTAGGCTCAGGTCATGATCCTGGAGTCCCAGGGTAAGTCCCACGTCTGGCTCCCTGCACAGCAGGAAGTCTGCTTCTTCCCCTGACCCTTCCCCTTCTTGTGCTCTCTCTCTCTCATTCTCTCTCTCAGATAAAGAAATAAAAATCTTCAAAGAGAAAAAAAAAGAAAGAAAACCCTAGGAGCTCAGAGGAGATTTTATAAAACTGGGGATGCATTTTTTCCATCGGTGGTCACCAAAGTCACAGATGTAGATAGCAACACCTGAGAAGAAAGCATGAAGAAGGGAAGCCAGCCTAAGTCTGAGTCTTGAGAAACTTGGACATTTAAAGATGTCAGAGGGGACAAACTGATCAAGGAGACTAGAAAGAATTGAGTATAGTGTAGGTAGAAGACCAGGAAGCGTACTGTCATAGAATGCTTCTGAGGGACAACAAAAATGAGAAGTGAAAAGCAGCCACTGGATTTAAAGACAAGGAGATCATTGATAACCTTGGTAAGAGTTATTTTAGCAGAGAGCAAAGAGCTAGATTACAGTGGTGATAGGGATCATAGAAGACTTTGAGAAATGTCTTTTATCATAGATAGATAGATAGATAGATAGATAGAAGATAGATATAAAAGGAGTAGATGCATAGGCCACAGAGTAATCTCTTAGTCAATAATTATTTTTGTTACTATTATCTTATAGTCACTTAATAAATGTCATAGATACTTGAAATTTTTCAATTAAGTATCAAATTTGCTTGCTTAGTCCACATTAATTTTTAATGTTAATTTTGCTTTTTAAAATATGCAATACACCCAAATGGTTCTAAATTCAAAAGGAACAAACAGTACAGTGAAATGTTTACTTCTCACCCTGTTCCTCCACCCCCAGTTTCTTTCCCAGAGGAACCAATGTCATGAGTTTAGCTGGCTCATTCTTTTTAACAACTGCATGGTAAGTACTCAGTTATATATGTTACCATACTTCATTTGACTTGTATGCTAGTGATGGATATTTAGCTTGTTAAGAGTCTTTTCCTATTACAAATAATAAAGCAATGAACAATCTTGTATGTGTGATTTCACATATGTGTAAAGTATCTTAGGTCTGTCTCTATAGAAGCAGATATTCTGGGGGAGATTCTCCTCGAAGTGTTTTATTAGAATACTCAGGAGTAAACCTAAAAAGAGTGAGGGAAGCAGGACAAGGAAGGGGAAGAGGTAAAGCAAGAATGTGGTTTCAGATGACTGGAATCAGTCTATTCCTATAGGGAGCTCTAAAGCATAAATTGCAAGCAGCTTCTATCTGCCCTTAGGCTAGGGACCAGAACATTTGTACCCTCACTGTAGGAGTGCTGACAACACTGACTCCATCTATGGCCGTTTGTTTTGGTCAGGCCTTCACAATGACTTCCCTTGAGGCTGTGTGTTCCAGGGCCCATGGAGGTTAATGTATGACAAGAATACAGGAAGGTTTGCTCTGATCTTTCCTAAATTGGCACACAGAAGATGCCACTTTAAATAACTAGTAGAGAAGACTGGCTGACAGGAGGCACCACTTTAGATAACTATCCTTTGACCTCACCACAGTGATCCCTTCACTCTAAAAAAGTCATGGGTTAGGGGCACCTGGGTGGCTCAGCGGGTTAAAGCCTCTGCCTTCGGCTCAGGTCATGATCTTAAGGTCCTGGGATGGAGTCCCACATCGGGCTCTCTGCTCAGCAGGGAGCATACCCCCCCACCCCCATCTGCCTCTCTGCCTATTTGTGATCTCTGTCTGCCAAATAAATAAATTAAACCTTAAAAAAAAGCCATAGGGTTACGGTCCAAACTGGGCAGAGAATAGCTGTGTGGTGCCTGGATCCTTGCCCACCTGATCTCCTCCATCAGTAAGTTAGTCACCCTAATACTCTGTGTACATGGTATGGAGCAGCTTGCTTCATTTTTCAGTCTCTAAAAGGCATTCTCAGTCTGGAGAATACTTCAGTGCCCCTCCCTCCACCTTCTAACACCCAAATAGTTACTGGCTACTCCAGGGTGGGGGTGGGGATGGGGACGTATGGGAGATCCGCTCATAGTTCCAGGCACTTTAAAGTTCGGGTGGCTCTAATCATCCAAGGGCAATCCTCTGGGGTTGTAGGTAGGAGCCCTTCCCAGGAGCTCCCACAGCTGCGGGGTGTGGGGGAAGGGTAGCAGGAATAGGCACACTGAAATGGTAGCAGGGATGCCCGGGGGCACCAACAGATTCTGCAACAGTAAGTATAACTGTAGGATAAATTCCTAGAGGTAATATTGCTGTATGGGCTAATATTACTAGTTGCCTACTCAAACAAGATCCACCCCACCTCTGCCCAACTCTTCCTAATAGATCATAGATTTCATTTGAAGTAGCTGTGTGCCCCATTCAAAAAATACTTTCCCATCCTCCTTGGCCTCTGGGCTGGTCATGACAGTTTTTGAAATAAGAGGGAGGTAGTAGTTTCTGGGGATAGTGTCCCTTTCTGAATAAAAAAAAAAGCCCAAGCTTATTTTTTTCTCTTTGCCCTTTACTTCACATCTTTCTTTTTGCCAGGAATGTACAGAAATGGGTCTGGAGGTGCAGCAACCATCTTGTGACCATGAGACAGAAAGAAGGAAAATGAAGTTCTATGCAAGAAATTGGGGCAAGTCAACAGAAGCCATGAATTAAAAGTGACTTCCTGTACCCAGGCTTTAGTGTTGTAGGGTCAGTAATAATTATTATACAACCTGACATTCATTTATATGGTATTTTCTAAGTCACAGGTGTGCTTTCACAAAATTCGCCTCACCCTCATTCTTTCAATGCCTCCACCTCTGTGTGATAGGTATCAGTACCCTGGGGGGGTGGAGTGGAAAATTTCCTGCAGTATTAAGAGCACATAATTCACTGATGGCTAATTTTGAGTTAGTTTGCTCTCCTTTTAGCAACTAGCAAAGATCCACCACCTTAGAAGTATGGAACTTTGTAATTTGGGGACACAGGACAAAAGTATTCCTGTGGGATAGAGTATTTTGAAAAGCATCCCATACCCCCAAATTGAAGTGTTAGGGTAGAGTCCCACAAAGTGGCAAAAGTCAAAGGAAGAATGCACTAAATGGGAGGGAGAGAGCACAGAAAGCATATCCATACATTATAAAACACGAATTTTGCCCATTCTGAAATTCTGCACTACAGTCTCTGGGAAAATTAATTTTCCCTGTGTTCCTGCAGGACATTGAACTACGGATATTGATCTACTATGAAGATGAGAATACTTGTCCTTTACAGCCAGCTTGTAGAAACATTTGCTGCCATTATAAGGGTCATGAAACTTACCTTACCTGGAGTCGAAGCCTTACATCCTGACCAGCAACTTTCTCTCCTCCCTAGAGAGGCCTAAGGAAGGACTTTGGGAACTATCTGCCTGTGTGTTTACACATCAAAAGAACAGAAAACTGGTTGCAATTTCAAAGAGGCTAGTTTTATCTTCCTTCTGAGACAATTTAGATAACAGAGCTTTGGAAGGGTAACAAAACAAGATTCTTCAACTTCTGTTCTAAGGATAACTTACTTTAGAAGCAAAGACTTTACTCCTTCCTTTAAGAAAGGGGAAGAAAAACAGTTATTCCTCCCTATATAAGCTCCCAGAGTCCCTCTCTTGTAGGGTGATCCTTCCCTACATATAGGGCTAGCCACCATACTCTCACCGAGTCTGCCTGCGTGGGGTGTGAGGCCTAAGGAACAATGCAACACTGTTAGTCCACCTGGTGTTACTACAGTGAGTAAATAAGGCTCTGATCTTTCATCCAGAGACCAGGTGTTTTTACTAGTACGCTCCCCCCCACCCCGGAGTCTCTCATTCTCCCATTCCCCCTACCTATTTACCTAACTCTGTGCAAGCAGGGTAGCATCTAAGACCCATCTCACTTCCTGACTTGACATTATCTTCCTTTAAGAAATTAGTGAATTACTCAACACCGAGTTTCTAATATGTATAGGATATGACTTACACATTTTCTTGCCTAAAATGGAGGAAATCAAAACTTGGAAAAAAACTTTTTTTTTTTTAAGATTATTTATTTATTTATTTGACAGACAGAGATCACAAGTAGACAGAGAGGCAGGCAGCGAGGAAGGGAAGCAGATTCCCTGCTGAGCAGAGAGCCCCATGTGGGGCTCGATCCCAGGACCCTGGGATCATGACCTGAGCTGAAGGCAGAGGCTTTAACTCACTGAGCCACCCAGGCACCCCAACATTGGAAAAAATCTTAATGGGCAAACATTTTAAAAATGTACTTTAAAAATGTCAATGTCAAAGAAGACGAAGGCTGTGGCACCATTCCAGATTAAAGGAGACTAAAGTGACATAGATGCTGAATGAAAAATGTGAAGGAGAAAGTTTGTTACAGAGGGCATTACTGGAACAATTGGCAGAATTTGCACATGGGCTGTATATTAATAATAACAGTGAACTGATATTAAGATTCCTTAATTTGGTAATTATACTGTGGTTTTGTAAGACACTACCTTTTTTTAAGGATAGATGTTAAATTACTTAGGTGTGATAGGTTGTGATACCTGTAACTTAGTTTTAAAGGGATAAAGAGAAAAAAAAATCAAATTTGGAAAAATATTTACTGAACATTGTTGATCTAGGTGAAGGGAGTTCCAGAGTTCATGGTACTATTCTTATAACTCTTCTCTAATTTAATTTTTTTTTCCAAATAAATGAGAGGAAAAGTATTCTTCTCCAGTGACTAATATGTGGCAGTGTGGAGGCCGAGAAAATTAAGGCCATCCCACCTCAAGTTTAACGTTAGCATGAATACAGCCATCTTAGCTTCGGCAGCCATCTCAGGCCCTGTGACCAGGGACTGAACTTTACTCTACTTTAGCTTTAGTAACAGAAACCCCACCCTGCTTTAGTTCCAGGAAAAACAGGACCCTGCCTTTAGTTCCAAGAAAGTACCTAACCCTATAAACAACCTGGCAACAGCTAATCAGCTTACTGCAGGTAAGTCTGAAATTTTCCCGCTCCCCTCCCCCAAGCCTCTAGTAACCACACATAAATACCCCTGCCTTAACTAGACTCGGGGTCCAAGTCCCTACTCTGCTGTGCTGGGTATACTTGGGCCCAAGCTTAAGCTTGTCGAATAAACCCTCTTGTGATTGCATCGGTGTTGGCTCCTTGGTGGTCTCTCGGACGCAAAAACTTGGGCATTACAGCAGGCTCTAAGCTAGCCACAACCCTAGAGAGTAATGAATGTGATATATTCCCAGGCCTCAAAAACCTGACATTTAGTAAGGAGCTAAACAGGGAAATTGATACAATGTGATAAATCTTAAAAGCACATTATTTATGTTTATGTTTATAACTATTTTCTTTTCACATGGCTTATGTGACACCCCTCTCTGTTTATCTTCCTCCTTTCTTCCTGGCTACTACTTCTCAGTACCTTTGGCTAATTCCTCTATATCTCCTCACAGAATTCACTCTTTGGACTTTTTCCCTTCTCTGGCTACTCTTGATCCTCAGGTGTACTTCATTAGTTATATGGCTTTAATATAATTTATATATCCAGCCTCGTCCTCTCCTCCAAACTCCTGCCTATTCCACAACCCCACCTGAATGTCAGCGATCACAAACTCAATTTCTCTAAAAACAAACTTCTGATTTCCTTTCAGTCCTACCCTTCCTGGAAAATATGTGCAAGTCATATATCTGACAAAGGACTTGACTCCAGAGTATAGAAAGAACTCTCAAAAGGCAGAAACAGGAAAATAAACAGCCTTATTTTTTAAATGGTCAGTCAGTACACCAAAGAGGATGCACAGATGGCCAATAAGCACATGAAAAGATGCTCAACATCACTAGTCATTAGGGAAATACAAAATAAAGCTACAATAAAAATGAATTACTACATACCTATTAGCATAACTACACACAAACAGCCCACAAAAAATTGACAATATGAAGTGCTCTGCATCCTTAAAGTAACTGGATTTCGTATACATTGATGAGAATGCAGAATAGGACAACCAATTTGGAAAACTCTTTGGCAGTTTCTTTTAAAGCTAAACATACACTTAGTATATTTATCTAAAGGTAATGAAAATCTATGTCCACACACAAAAAAAACCTGTATGTGTTTAAAGCAGCTTTATTCATATTCATTAAATCCTGGAAACAACCCAAATAGCCGTCAACTGGGGCAGGGGTGGGGTGGAAATCCTACGCTTCCTATAGCATTACCCAGCTCAGTGAAGAAAAATTTCTTTTACATGGCTAGCTAGGACAAAAATGATGGAGTCATCTTTGATGTCTTTCTCTCAAACTCTACATGAATCCTTTAACAAACTATATTGGCTTTATTTTTATTTTTAAGATTTTATTTATTTATCAAAGAGAGTGCGAGAGAGAGAGAGAGAGAGAGCGCGCATGAGCAGGGGGACCAGCAGGCAGAGGGAGAAGCAAGTCCCTGCTCAGCAGGGAGCCTGATGCAGGGCTTGATTCCAGGATCCTGGGATTATGACCTGACTTGAAAGCAGATGATTAACCTGCGGAGCCACCCAGGCATCCCTATATCAGCTTTAGATCCTAAATGTAATATATCCATAACTAACGATCTCATAGCATATCATTGCTACCACTGTGTTCCAAGCCATCATCATTTTTTTTTCTTTAAGATTTTATTTATTTATTTGACAAGGACACAGCAAGAGAGGAACACACACAGAGGTTGTGGGAGAGGGAGAAGCAGGCTTCCCACCAAGCAGGGAGCTGATGGAGGGTTCAATCCCAAGGGATCATGACCTGAGGTGAAGGCAGATGCTTAATGACTGAGCCACCCAAGTGCCCCCAAACCATCATTATTCCTTGCCCAGATTATTGCAATAACTTTCTAGTTAACCTCAATACTTCTCTGTATCTGTTCTTCATACTATTAAAAATACAACCCAGTTTATGTCACACTCTGGCTGAAAGCCTGCAATGACATCCTATATCACTCATGATTTTACAACCAACACCTAGCCCTAGCTACCTGGTCTTATCTCCTTTTGTCCTTCCCATTAGTCCCTAAGCTCCAACTATATTGGCTTCCTTTTTGTTTGTTGAATACAAGCATGCTTCTACCTCAGGACCTTTGCACATATTTTTCTTATGTTTTCTTTCAAATTTTTATTTAATTTCTAGTTAATGAACATACAGGGCTATTTGGGTTTCAGGAGTGGAATTCAGTGATTTGTCATTTACATACAACACCCAGTGCTTATCATAACAATGCATTTGCTTTTCCTTCTGTTTGGAATACTCTTTCATCACATGGTCATATTGCTAAATCACTTCCTCTCTTAATTCCTTCAGGTCTGTATTTAGATGTCATCACTTTCATGGTGAAGCTTTCCCTGACCACCCTATATACTATCCCATATTTCTGCCACCTCACCCCAAGACTGCTAACCCTCCTAGCTCTTATTTTTCTCCATAGCACCTATTACTGTTTGATATAATATCTATTTATTTATTGTTATTTGTGTTCTCCAATTAAATCTAAACTCCTTGAGAGCAAAAATTTAGTTTTCACCCTGTATTATCTCTACACCTAAACCAATGTCTGTCATATACTAGGTGCTCAATAAACATTTATTGAAAATGTGAATGAATGAATAATAGAATATAAGAAATAGAATCATAAATAACAATTATATTTGATTAAAAGCCTTGGAAGATGGTGAACTTGGTCATATAGATATGGGTATCTGGAGGATTTTAGGTTCTATGAGAAAATTGTCCTGGTCAGCAATAAAGAAGAATGAAGTTGCATAGCTGGCTCTCAGATAAGAGATTAGAGAATGAAGGCCAAGTTGGGCTTCAGACTTGCGACTGCCCCACCTAACTCACCATGTAAGCCAAGAACACACTAGAAGCTGGCCAAAGGAATCAGTAAAAGGCTCCACAAAGCAGGACTCCCCAGGCATGCACTGGTTTCCAAGGAGATGAGACTCGTCCTGAGGATAACATTATAATGAAAAAATGAAGTAAATTCTCTATAAGAGTTGAGCAGCACATTGGTTTAATTAGTGCCACCTT
This sequence comes from Mustela erminea, assembly GCF_009829155.1. NCBI lineage: Eukaryota > Metazoa > Chordata > Mammalia > Carnivora > Mustelidae > Mustela > Mustela erminea. The sequence goes on along the minus strand of NC_045619.1, from coordinate 72,830,459 downwards.
GGAGGAAGATCTGGGGGAAATGAAACAGTAGATTAAGGATAAGATAACCTGAGCACAGATTTTAGATTGTAAATAAAATATAAACCAAGAATGGGCTCAAGAACTTCATGGGTACTGATCATCCGTGAACCTTCCTCTGACTGGATTAGTGTTTAGGATTTGTGTTTATAAATTTGATGTTTGACTCAACAACATTGATTCATTTTATATTTCAGTAAAAACAAAGTTATTTCTTTGTTGTTGTTGTTGTTGTTTTCTGAAATGAAACAGAACTTATTCTCTAAGTAGTTTGTGTGCCTGGCAAAGGGATAGAATGCCTATGGCCTCTTGCTGCTTTGCTTGCTTGCTCTGCCTCTTACTGTATTGTTGCAAAGAATCTCTCCTGATGTGGAGAGTATCAGGAAAGAGGGAAAGAGCAACATAAATCATCATTTAATATACAATGAAGGATGTGAACTAGTTTTTTTGTGATCGCTTCCCAATATATACAAGTACAAATCCTTATGCTGTCAACCTGAAACTAAAATAAAGTACGTCAATTATACCTCAATAAAACTTATATATTCACACAAATGTATTCACACACAGTGTGATGGTGAAGGTCAGTAATATTAGTCATAGTCATTTTAAAATGTTATATTTGTGTGATACTTTACAAATTCAAAAGTGCACTATCCTCTCATTTCATCCTTACTACTGCCCCCTTGAGTTAGGTGTCAGCACGTCCATTTACAGTGAAGAAACTGAGGCTCAAGCAGGTTAAGAGCACTAGCTCAAAGTCATCTTCACTTTTGTTTCCTTTGCCTTTGGAGACATATCTTGAAAGAAGTTGCTGTGGCTGATATCAAAGAGATTACTGCCTATGTTCTCCTCTAGGATTCTGATGGATTTCTGTCTCACATTGAAGTCTTTTATCCATTTTGAGTTTATCTTTGTGTACGGTGTAAGAGAATGGTCATTCATCTGTGACCTACACTGAGAATGAAGATATATACTGTTGTGTCTAAGATAGTCCCAATTTGTGCCTATTGTCATAGTGTTATACTTACTAATAGCAACTCTTTGACTCTCCAAAGTCTCCTAGATGCACAATAAATTTTATGGTCAATCTACCAATATCTACTTCTTTTATTCACTCAAGTCCAGTCCTTTTTTCATTATTGCTTTGTTTCTTCTATTTACAGTAGTTTGGGGTGGTTATAACAGCCTAAACAGCTGGCATCAGACCACACTGCGCTCACTTCTATGAGAAAGGGCATTTCAGTTTGCAAACAAACTCATCCTTAACAAACTTCTAAAATGGAAAATTACCAATATAGTATAGCAGTTAAATGACCAGGGTATCAAGCTCAGCTCTACTACTTCCTAGCCATGTGGCTTTGGAAATTAATGTAGAAAAAAATCAGCCAGAGCATCATTAGCATAGGACTTTACTTTAAAATGTTGGTCCTAACATGAATAGACACTTTTCTTCTTTTTTCTTTTTAAGGATTTTATTTATCTATTTGTCAGAGAGAGAGAACACAAGCAGGGTGAGCAGCAGGCAGAGGAAGAACCAGACTCTCCACTGTGTAGGGAGGCTGATATGGGACTTGATCCTGGGACCACAGGGTCATGACCTGAGCTGAAGGCAGATGCTTAACTGACTGAGCCACCCAGGTGTCCCAAATAGACACTTTTTTAAAGAAGATGTCCAGATGACCAAAAGACACTTGAGAAGATGCTCTACATTACTCATCATCAGGGAAATGCAAATCAAAACCACAATGAGATACTATCTTACACCTGTCAGAATGGCTAAAATTAACAACACAAGAAAAAACAGGTGTTGGAGAAGATGCGGAGAAAGGGAAACCCTCTTACACTGTTGGTGGGAAAGCAAGCTGGTGCAGCCTCTCTGGAAAACAGTATGGAGGTTCCTCAGAAAGTTAAAAATAGAGCTATCCCACAACCCAGCAATTGCATTACTGAGTATTTACCTAAAGGATACAAAAATACAGATTCAAAGGGGTACATACACCCCAGTGTTTATAGCAGCTTCATAAAATAATAGTCAAACTATGGAGAGAGCCTAATGTCCATTGACTGATGACTGATGACTGATGAATGGATAAAGAAGATATAATGGATAAAGAAGATGTGATATTGATATAGATATCTATATCTATATACCTAGATATATAGATATCTATATCTATATCTTTATCTATATATCTATATATCTATATATATATGATGGATGAGAAGGATGGTTCGCCATCCTTCTCAACCCAACCAAGTTGCCATCTCTAAACCCCAATGTACTGAATCTGCAAGGAACAGCTAAGGGACTGTATCAAGGCTTTCTTGTATTTCATAATAAGTTCACCATTTACTACTTAGATTACATATTTATTTTAGATCAATATGTAATCATTACATAAACAAAGCCCCACATCTATATAGATATATTAATTATTCATATATTCACATATTCATTATTCATATATATTATTCATATATATTCACATATATGATATATTCGTATATATTCATATATTCACATATATATGAATATATATTCATATAGCTCTAGATATATAGATATGTATACATATCTATATATCTATATAGATATAGATATATATATCAACCATCAAAAAGAATGAAATTTTGTCATTTACAATGATGTGGATGGGGCTAGAGTGTATTACACTAAGTGAAATAAGTCAGTCAGAGAAAGACTCCATATATGATCTCACTCATGTGAAATTTAAGAAAGAAAAATAGATGAACATATGAGAAAGGTGTAGGGAGAGAGAGAGGGAAATAAACCATAGACCCTCTTAATAGATAACAAACTGAGGGTTAGTGGAAGAAGGGGGGAGGGGAGATGGCATAGATGGGTAAAGGGTATTAAGGAAGGCACTTTTTGTGATGACCTCTGGGTGTTGTATATAAGTGATGAATCACTGAGTTCTACTCCAGAAACCAATGTGCACTGTATGTTAACTAAAATATAAATTAAGAAATAAAATAAAATAATAAAAAATATAAAATGTTGGTCTTGAGAAAGCTCCTGAAAGAACTAGAAAGCAGTTTGTCTTCAGGAAAGAAGGGGCAAGAATTTTACAGAATTTGGCTGGAGTCAGGGAGGAGAATGTCAGTCAAAACTCAGCTAGTTTTGGGAATAGCTGGTCAGAAAAGCATTTCAGAAGAGGAAGAAATTGCTATTGCACATTAGCAGCCATCATTTGGGCAATTTGAATTTATCAAAATGGATGGGAGACACAGACCAGGATTAAAATCCTATGCAAGAAGGAATGGGAGGAACAATTCAGGCAAAGTAGACATACAGGGGGCATATGAAAACTCTTGGAACTTCAAGGACTCTCACATAAATTAACCGATCCAAAGCTCAATTTCCTCATCTGCAAAATAAGGGGATATATAGCACATACCTCCTAAGTTGTGAGAAGACAAAATATATTATTAAATATAAAGCAGGCAAAATAGTGTCAGACACATATTAAGTGCTTAATAAATGTTATTATTATTATTTTCTTTCTTTACTTACTTCTGCCTTCTTACCTTTTACTTTACCGCTTCCTTCTAGGATGGAAATGAGGGTGAACACATATTTGCCAGAAAGATTTAAGGCACTGCCATCTCCAGAATTTTTTTATAAAGTTGGGCTTAGGGCTTAGGGCTAAGGGGGTTAGTAACAAAAAGAGGCTTGGTTTGGCATTAGTGCCTTGATACTTTAAATAAATTCCCACATATATCCTTTGATGTGGAAAATGACTTTTTCTCAAAGAACTAGCCCAACACTGGGTGCCTGGGTGGCTCACTGGGTTAAGCCTCAGGTGATGATCTCAGGTCCTGGGATCAAGCCCCACATTGGGCTCTCTGCTCAGCAGGGAGCCTGCTTCCCCCTCTCTCTCTGCCTGCCTCTCTGCCTACTTGTGATCTCTGTCTGTCAAATAAATAAATACAATCTTAAAAAAAAAAAGAACTAGCCCAACACTAATCCCTGTGACACCATACCATTCGCCATCCTTCTCAACCCAACCAAGTTGGCATCTCTAAACCCCAATGTACTGAATCTGCAAGGAACAGCTAAGGGACAGTATCAAGGCTTTCTTGTATTTCATAATAAGTTCACCATTTACTACTTAGATTACATATTTATTTTAGATCAATATGTAATCATTTATATAAACAAAACACATTTACTAAATAATAAATAAATAAAACACAATTTACTAAAGAAGATTTGATTCATACTTTCCATATGTTTGAGAGGGAAAAATCAATTGTTTACAATAAAAGATGAATGTTCTATAGTTCTTCGAGTACAGATCCTTTACCTCTTTTGTTAGATTTATTCCCAGGTATCTTATGGTTCTTGGTGCTATAGTAAATGGAATCGATTCCCTAATTTCCTTTCCTGTTTTTCATTGTTAGTGTATAAGAAAGCAACTGATTTCTGTGCATTGATTTTGTATCCTGCCACACTACTGAATTGCTGTATGAGTTCTAGTAGTTTAGGGGTGGAATTTTTTGGGTTTTCCATGTAAAGTATCATGTCATCTGTGAAGAGAGAGAGTTTGACTTCTTCATTGCCGATTTGAATACCTTTTATTTCTTTTTCTTGGCTGATTGCTGTTGCTAGGACTTCTAATACTATGTTGAACAAGAGTGGTGACAGTGGGCATCCTTGTCGTGTTTCTGATATCAAAGAGAAGGCTGTCAGCTTTTCCCCATTGAGCATGATATTCTCTGTGGGTTTTTCATAGATAGATTTTATGAAGTTGAGGAATGTTTCTTCTATCCCTATACTTTGAATCGTTTTAATCAGGAACAGATGCTGTATCTTGTTGCTTTTTCTGCATCAATTGAGAGGACCATGTGGTTCTTCTCTCTTCTCTTATTGATTTGTTCTATCACGGTTGATTTGTGAATGTTGAACCAGCCCTGCATCCCACGGATAAATCCCACCTGGTCATGGATCCATACTTGAGGAACTACAGAACGCTCATGAAAGAAATTGAAGAAGACACAAAAAGATAGACCATTCCATGCTCATGGATGGGAAAAATAAACATTGTTAAAATGTCTATACTGCCTAGAGCAATCTATACTTTCAATGCCATCCCAATCAAAATACCAGTGGCATTTTTCAAAGAGCTGGAACAAACAATCCTAAAATTTGTATGGAACCAGAAGAGACCCCGAATTGCTAAGGAAATGTTGAAAAAGAAAAACAAGATTGGGGACATCACATTGCCTGGTTTCAAGCTTTACTAAAAAGTTGCGATCACCAACAGCATGGTACCGCTGACAGACACATAGACCAGTGGAATAGAGTAGAGAGTCCAGATATGGACCCTCAATTTTATGGCCAAATAATCTTTGACAAAGCAGGAAAAAATATACAATGGAAAAAAGACAGTTTCTTCAATAAATGGTGCTGGGAAAATTGGACAGCTACATGTAGAAGAAAGAAACTTGACCTTTCTCTTACACCATACACAAAGATAAACCTGAAATGGATAAAAGACCTCAATGTGAGGCAGGAATCCATCAGAATCCTAGAGGTGAACATAGGCAGTAACCTCTTCAACATTGGCCACAGCAACTTCTTTCAAGATATGTCTCCAAAGGCAAAGGAAACAAAAGCGAAAATAAACTTCTGGGACTTCATCAAGATCAAAATCTTCTACACAGCAAAGGAAACAGTCAACAAAACAAAGAGACAACCCACAGAATGGGAGACGATATTTGCAAATGACAGTACAGACAAAGGGCTGATATCCAAGATCTTTAAAGAACTCCTCAAACTCAAGACACAAAACAGATAATCATGTCAAAAAATGGGCAGAAGACACTTCTCCAAAGAAGACATACAAATGGCTAACAGACACATCAAAAATGTTCATCATCATTAGCCATCAGGGAGATTCAAATCAAAACTACATTGAGATACCACCTTACACCAGTTAGAATGACCAAAATTAACCAGACAGTAAACAACATGTGTTGGAGAGGATGTGGAGAAAGGGGAACCCTCTTACACTGTTGGTGGGAATGCAAATTGTGAAACCACTTTGGAAAAAGTGTGGAGATTCCTTAAGAAATTAAAAATAGAGCTTCCCTATGACCCTGCAATTGCTCTACTGGATATTTACCCCAAAAATATAGATGTAGTGAAAAAAAGGGCCCTCTATACCCCAATGTTCATAGCAGCAATGGCCACAGTTGCCAAACTGTGGAAATAATCAAGATGCCCTTCAACGGACAAATGGATAAAGAAAATATGGTCCATATATACTACGAATTATTATGCCTCCATCTGAAAGAATGAATACCCAACTTTTGTTCAACATGGAAGGGACTGGAAGAGATTATGCTAAGTGAAATATGTCAAGCAGAGAGTGTCAATTATCATATGGTTTGGCTTACTTCTGGAGCATAAGGAATAACATGGAGGACATGGGGAGATGGAGAAGAGAAGTGAGTTGTTGGAAATTGTAGGGAGAGAAAAACCACGAGAGACTGTGGACTCTGAGAAACAAACTGAGAGTTTTGGAGGGAAGGGGGTGAGGGGTTGGGTAAGCCTGATGGTGGTTATTATGGAGGGCACATATTCCATGGAGCACTGGGTGTGGTGCATAAACAATGAATTCTAGAACACTGAAAAGAAAAAAAAAGATGAGAACCCCAAAAGTCATCTGAGGTGAGGGATAGAGAACATGCATAGAGATTATGGAGACAGGAAACTTCCCAAGCTGTACTCAGACTTCACCCACTCAGAAGACTGGAACCCAGACCAGCAACACATGGTTGTTACTCATTACTTAGAGATTTTACTATATTTTCCTTGGGGGAAAAATAACTCCTTCTTTTGGCTTTTGGAAAATAAGGTAGATTTCTTCAGATGTAGAAAGTATTAATGACTAGTTCAATAACTTCTCTAGCTCTAAGACTAAAAAAATAGTGGTTAACTTCCATTTGCTGTTTAGTAATTTTGTTTCCAGAAATCACAAATTTTCTGTTATTTTCTTGCTGGAACTGTTCGAACTCTATCTAGAACCAAAGGCTTAGGTGATAAGAACAGTTTCTATTGTTAAGTGTCAACTTTCTACACCTTTTGCTCTATCTGGACAACAGAACAAGTGCTTTACGAGATATGTGCTGCTATGAATCAAGGTCTGGAGAGGCTGTCCATTTTTTTCCTCTGTTCAAGGAGAGGAGTCTCCTCTGAAATCAAAACTCACCTAACTAAAAAGAAACGACATTTTACTTCATGGAACAAATATCATGTAGAAAGGTAACACTTTTATAAAGGCAAATTATTGTTTCTAAATTCAAAGTTTATATTTATGGCACCAGACTAGATGGTCCTTCCCTATCCCAAGATTATACAAATACTCAACTTGGGTTTTTTTTCTTTTGTATTTATTGTTTTATGACAAGTGTTTCATTTCATTTTACTCCTTTATGTTTTCCATATTTTAAATTGATCAAGTTTTACTTTTATAATAAAAAAATATAAAAACTAATTTATAAAAATGCACAAACAAAGGGATTCACATAGTGTCAAAGAAATGAAAAGGTAAACAATAAGGGCAGAAAGAGTTCTGAGAAAAACAGATGGAAACTAAGGTGGCAAGTCTGCTTTGCAAGGGCAGTGGGATTAAAATGGCCTTGAACAGAAGTGACATAGATTAGAAGAGAGGAAAAGGGGAACGAAGGATCAGGGGAAGGAAAAAAAGCAACAAAAGCACTAAGTTTATGCTAAGGGGGAAATTAGTCGGTTTGTCAATTAGTCTGTTTGAATTTTTATGCAAAAGAGAAAACTTCGGGGAGGTAGTATCCACACGGTAAAGAGTTTAGAATTCGGATTAAAGAAACTTTATTCTGCAAATCTCAGACACAAATTCAAGAACTGAGTAGAGTCTTAACTTGTATTTGCAAAGGAGACAAGTTAGTGCAGAACTGGCTCACCTAATCAAGAAAATAGAAGTCTTTGAATAAAAACCCACAAGGTCAGGCGATAACTCAGTTTGTTCTATGGTAGTCAGTAATTCTGATTGGATAACTTTTGGGTTCATTTTGATAAAAAAGAAAAACAAAATGTTTCTGTCTTTGGAATAAAACACAACTTTATGGCTTATCTTAGAATTCAAGGCTTTTTAGAATATTCCTATTTTTTAAGACTCAGAGTGCAATGTTTTTAGAAATGTCAGCCTTTTCTAGGCTTTGGTACAGGATGGGCTTGATTAGTCATTGTTGTGGACAGGGTTGGACAAGACATCAGTTTTCTTTGCCATATTGTGTAGACTAGAGTGTAGAATGTAAAACACCCAGAGGTTTCAGCCAGGCACGGGGTAGAACTGTGACTCCACGGGGTAGAGTTGTGCACTGCACAACTGCAGGGGGTGCTATGTACACAGTGTCCCCTGGAGTTAAACAATGCAAAATTGGCTCAGCTTTCCTTGAGAACCTAGAAGCCAGGCAAGTAACATAAATCAGTGAAGCATATGACCAACCTAAAGGATTCCAACTAATTAAAAAAAACAATGTTCAAAACACAGTGAAGAAATAACACAAATATATTTTGACTATATCCAGCCTTGGAGCTCCACTTTGCAATTTCTGCTAGAGTGTAGAAATAGTCATCTTTTTGAGCAGTGTAATGATGCGTTAAAGAGATTTGTAAAATGAATCATAGAGAAAAAAGACTAGAAAGAAGGAGAACAGTAAGAAAACTACTTCAATAGTCAAGAGCAGAGGAGAAACAAGAGTCTGGCCTAGGCTGAAGATAGTCGGATAGAAAGGAAAGAATTTTTAGGATTCATTGATAGAATTCAGATTTGATTCAGAATCAAGTCATTTCAGATGACTTCCCACAAGGAAAAAAGCAAAGGAGTTCAGAGTAATGCAAGGTTTTGAACCTAGGTCCTTAGGAAAATAATTGGGAAAAAAAAGATTTACCTTTGAAACAGATTCAGATTTTTTAAAAAAAAAAGGTTTTTTAGATTTTAGATCTAAAAAATAACTTAAATTTTACATACAAAAAATCAACTTTAGACTATAATAAAAATCATGTTTTGAAAGATTATTTAATGCTATAGTACTGCTTATATTGAAAATATGAGGGAAAAAGCCAAAAAGAGGGAGAGAATTGGAAAAACTATACAAAAATGTTAACAGTGACTACCTTTGAGTAATGTGATTATGAGTTCTAATAATTTTTTTCTTTATATTTACATGCAGTTTCCAAATTTTCTACAATGAAGATGCTATGTTTATAATTAGAAAAAATTCTTTTGATATCCTAGGAATTCACCTTTTACAAAATCAATAAATTAAATTTCCATTGTTTTGTTTTTGTGACAAGTATTTGCAGTAGCAAATGCTAATAGGTTAGCTTTCTTTTTTTTTTTCCCCCTTTGTTTAAGAAGGCTCCACACCCACTGTGTAGCTCAATGCAGGGCTTGAACTCAGGACCCTGAGATCAAGACCTGAGCTGAGATCAAGAGTCAGACACTTAACTGACTGAGCCACCAGGCAACCCTAGGTTAGCTTTTTGGTGTTGGGAAAATAGAGCTTGTTCTAGAGTGCTAAATACAAAGTCCTTGTAATCTCGTAGAAGTATTCAATATTTTCCAGTAATGTAGACTTGCAGGCATTATTTTTTCACTGAAAAATTAATTTCAAATGTGTTAATAATATTGTTTAAAAGATAGTGGTTTTGTTTTCTTTTTTTCAGCATTAGCTATTAGCCTTTCTCAAGTTGCACTCAAGACTTAAAGACCATCTGAGCTCTTGTCAAGAAAATAAAAATTTAAGGTAAGAAGAAAAGTTAACAGTATCAACAATAAAAATAATAATATGCTTATAGCTTTAAAAATAGCTTTACATATATTTGATATAAGGCTATTTGACTTTTGGGGCGCCTGGGTGACTTAGCCATTAAGTGTCTGCCTCAGGTCATGATCCTGGGGTCCTTGGATCCAGTCCCACATTGGGCTCCCTGCTCAGTGGGAAGCCTGCTTCTCCCTCTACCACTCCCTGTACTTGTGTCCCCTTTTTCACTGTATCTTTCTCTGTCAAATGAACAAAAATAAAATCTTAAAAAAAAAAAAAAGCCTATTTGACTTTTAAGAAAAAAAATTGACTGTAATAATGGCAGGGTTTTGTTTTTGTTTTTGTTTTTTTTTTTTTTTTTTTTTTTAGCTCTACTTTGTGGAGGAGACATTGCGATTCAGAGAGGTGTCTCTTGCTCAGTATCACACAGCTACTAAATAGTAAAATCAGGATTTAAATCAAGGTCTTCTTCTTCCAAGTACTTGATTTTTCCCACAAAGTATTAATGGGAAACCATGAAACCCATGTCCACCTCATTAGCCCCTTCTCTGGTCTGACAGCGGGCCTGATTACTTTTGCCACCTTTGGCCAGGGTCATGACCTTGTCAAGCTCCAGGCTCTCACTGTCATCCAGCCTGCTCCAACCTAGTGAAACCCAAGTACAACAAAGGAGAAGAGATAGTGATAAAAAAAAACAAAAACAAAACAAAAAACTCGTTAAGAAATAAAGCCACTGTCTTTCATTTCTTTGAGGCATATTTGGCATTTTAAACTTGGAACAATGGTTTGCAGAGAAGTCCTTCCTAAATGAATATTAAAGTTCTGAGATAAATAATGGAAATGACTGCAAATTTACTAGTTTATTAGGCAATAAGTCACATCTACCAACAGAATAATTTTTATGCATGCATCTTATACTTGTCATAAATGGGCAGAACGAGGACAACAACTCTCTTGGATGACCTGAGGCAGAACTTCAAGAATCAGCTTCAGTTCCACCTGGTTTTATCCCCCAAATTAGTTTTCCCTTCATACTTCTTTTATATGATCGCATTTGGCAGTTACACCCGCTTGCTGGAAGAATTTCTCATTGTTCTATGATCAAGGGTATCATTTGTCTTACCTGATACTCCACTGTTGATCATGCAAACACGATTTTTGCTTTGAACATGACTTTGATATATTCTCAGATTGTTCTTCATGCGTGCATGGGTTCTTTGTAGGTGTCATTTTTTTCTTCCTGGATCACTGACTTCTCGTATACACTTTTTGGACATTTGTTCATGCTTTTATGCTTGATACCCATACTCCTTTGTTCAGTATGGGTGGGTAATTTGGATATAGTAGCAAATAGCTCACCTGTCACTCTACTACTTACTTTAAAAGCAACACTGCCTTCTCTAAAGTTTACAGCAATGTCACATAATAAATATTTATCAAATGAGTCATTAAATGGATATCAACTACGAGGTATTATAGACAACTTTGAGTGGGATGTTACAAAAAGTAGGAGATTCTGATGCAGGTTTTTTTGTTTTGGGCTTTTTTTTTCAGCAATGAAAATGATTAAAGTTTAATTGTAAGTTAGAATTTGAAATATTTCAAGATACCAAACATAAGCAATAAAGAATAAGCTTAATGAACAAGAACTTGTAAAAACGACTGGACTTGATAAATTCTTAGGAGGAGAACATCCTTCTGCCCAAAGCTACTCCCTACTGTATTATTTATCTATTTATGCTGGTAGGGTTCAGAACATGCTATCCCAAAATATGAATATTGAAAATTTTAACTGAAGGAATTTAAGAAAACAAACAGAAGCAAAAAGATCACTCTGACCTTTCTTCTACACTTCTGCCTTGAATTGGGTCATAAAACCCTCAGGTTCCTCCCTATATATGGTGGAAAGAGCATCATTATCTCCAGGATAAAAGGACACCAAGAAGAATTGACTTAAACAGGCCTATTTTATTCCTATTATATTTTATTCCTATTATATATTATATATTCCTCTATTATATTCCTCCACAACAATGTACTCTTCAAACCTAGCATAAAAGTACTTGGGTCTGTTCCTTTGGGTCTTCATTTCCTTATGAAGGCTCCCGTGTCACATAAAACGTATTCAATTTGCATGTTTTTCTCCTACTAATCTGTCTTTGTTAGTTTAATTTTCAGACCCAGCCAGAGACCTTCACAGTGTTGAGGAACACTTTTTCTTCCCTGACACTGCATAGCAAATTACTTGAGACTTAGCATCTTAAAACAATAAATATTTATTATCTCACACCATTTCAAATGGTGAGGAATCTGGGAGCAGCTTAGCTGATTGTTTCTGCCTCAGAATTTCTCATGAGGTTACAGCCAAGATGTCAGCCAGGGCTGCAGTCCTATGAATGCTTACCTGAGCTGGAGGATCCCCTTCCCAGCTCCGCACTTGGTTGTTGGCAAGAAGCCTCAGTCCCTCACCAAATGTGTCTCTCCATAATACTGCTTATGAAGTGAGAGCCGGCCTCCCCCAGAGCTAATGATAAGAGAGAGAGAGAGAGAGAACGCACGCACCAAGATGAAAGCTACAGTGTCTTTTATGACCTCATCTCAGAAGTGATACAACATCACTTTTGTTGTGTTCAGTCAGTCATGAAGACCACCCCTGGTACAACCTGGGAGGAAATGACACCAGTGTGTGAATACTGGGAAGCAGGGCTCATAGGGGAACATCTTGGAATCTGGCGACCACCCTTCCCTTGTATTCTTTATTACTTTCTCCATCTCCCATTGCTCTTTTGATCTTTCAACTTCAACTACTTTCTTCCTACTAGGTCTTCCCCTATCTTGGTTTTAGACACTCTGAAACTATACTCTGAAGCTCCACTTCTATACCTTCTTGGGGGAAAAAGAAAAAACAAAACCATTCCAAAATGTTCCTCCTAGTTCAGCTCTAGTTACCCACTGTGTCTCCATGGTTGAATTCCCGAAAGAGAAGTCAACACACGCTTCCACTTCACTGGAACATTGCAAGGAGTTCTCAGTTTAAAATTCCAAAACATTTCTCCCCCTTAATTAATGTCTGCAGCATTTGTTTTCCATGAATCTCTTTTCCCTGGGCTGCTGGGACACCATTCCTCCCTGGCTTTTGTCCTAACCCTTTCATGACTATTTCTCAGCTTCCATTGCCGATCTTCCTCCTTTACCTCCCCGTAAGTATTGGCATCCTCCACAATTCAATACTTACCTCTTTTTTCTTATTATTCTAAACTCTCTCCCTGTATTTTTTTTATTCCAGAGGCTTTAGCTACCATCTCTATGCTGCTAACCACCAAATCTAAATCTCCAGATTCGTTCTCTTTCTTCAACTGCACGCCATTATAACCGACTCCTGGCTTAAGAGTGTGAAAGCCCCACAGGTTTCTCAATAGAGAGATGAGTTTGTTCAGTTCAAAGGGATCAATTACTTCTGAGAACTTTAGCTGGGAAGGGAAATTAAAAAAAAAAATCTATTCTAAAGGAAACCTTATCTCTAAAAGAGTTTTATCCATTTGGTACAACCTCTAGTGCAAAGGCATGATGGAGATGATCCCACCAGAGGGCTTCCTCTCTTCCTAGAGGAAGCCACCAATATGTCCACCAAGCCATTAGTCATCATTTTGGTTTAACATGAAGAACAGCAGATGGCTCACCCTCATTATTAGTTTATGCAGAGATTGGTAAAAGCCAGAGCTGTGCTGAGCCTCATAATCAACTCCTATCTGTCAATACCTCCTTCAGATACTTCATGATAGCTGTGCCAAGACTCCCAGAATCTTGCCACATTCTGTCCCCCTGGACAAATTGTTCAGCTAAGACCAACCTCTCCCTGGAATGCTCAGGGTTTCAGACCTAAATCCCCCTTAAAGTCCTGTCATGAGACCACGTTCTGAGTCATGTTCCACAGTGTGTTGTTAGCGTAATCACTCTTATTTCTACTGCAGCTACTCCTGCTGCCCTCACACTTTTACCCGTAAATGTGCTGTGAGCAGAAGCATTTCAGGCTCAACAATGTCGTGATGTGATGCACTGTCAAGCACCCCAGGCAGCAGCCTGCTGTTCTTATACCTACAAGGTCAGGAACATCTCACATTTCCCTGTTGGTTATGTGCCCTGCCTCAGGAGCAAAGCTAGGTGTCAGGTGAGTAGGTGTTTCCTTTTATTCGAGCCACAAACCTTGTTTTTGCCAGGGAAATGACTGGCATTGAGACTAAGCTCCCAGAACTTCTTCACCTCTTGGAGTCTCCAGAGCCTCATTCTAAGGCTAATGAGACCATCTCTGTACTTCAAGCCCAGCTATTCAAAGAGACTGTCAGAAACCAGACAGCAGAGCTACTGCTCTTCTAAGGTATAAAACTGATTGGAAAAATATTAAATAAATAAAACTGATCAGGGATCACAAGAAAAACTCTTCTTCCACCAAGGGGAAATATCTAAACATTGAAAAGCTTCAGTAATATGGGGGGAATTGAAAAATAAAATGAAATGTTAAATAGAAAGAAAATTTGACATACGTACTGAGAAAATGCCATGCCTAACAAATTTAATGCTAGTCCTAGATTACTTATGGAGAAAAGGTAGAGAAGAAGAAAGGAAGAGAGGAAGGAAAAGGAAGAAAAGGAAAAGGAAGGGCAAAGTTATAGGAGAGAGAGCAAAAGGAAAAAGTATAGAAAAAGAGCCTCTTTATCTAGAAATCAATGAAAAAGTTCCAAGGCTTCGTTCTAGATACTCTGAAACTATCTGTGCCACTTAGTCAAGTTCCCTTCATCTCATAGTGCTACTTTTTATTTACTGGGATTCCATAAATTTATGGCTGGTGTTGTTTTATACCAATATAGTTGTATTTTTGTCATTTTGAGAATGCTTTATAGACTTATAACTAAGACATAATTCACAGGTGAAATAGACAAAGGGGATTATGAGTACACTTGCCTTGATGAGTGCTGAGAAATGTATAGGATTGAGTTATTATATTGTACACCTGAAACTAATACAGCTTTGTATATTAATTACACTTCAACAAAAAAAGACGTAATATGCATCCTTTACCACGTTAATTAATTGTAGCCACATGTAATCTTGATGTTCTGATGATTACTGGGAAGAAGGCACAAAAAATTTCAAAGAGCATCTCTAGCACCAGGACAAACCAGAAGCATTCTGATCTGACAGTTGTGCAAAGACTGAGTAGTACTAACTTCACAGCATACCAGAAGCCCACAGTAAGAAATAAAGCTACTAGACATGACCTTCAAGTCCACAGTTGTCAACTTAGGAGGAAGAATTTTGACAGCAGAGCAGAATACAACCTCACTCCGTCTGCAAATACAGCAGAATACAACCTCACTCCTTCAATCTGCCCAGTCTAACTCTGCACATTACACTGGTGCATATATGCAAAAAGAAACTCTGAATGACACCGAGTATTACAAATACTTACAGAATATAGATAATCATAAGGAGACTCTTAGCACTGTTATAATCAGTGTAAATTTGGGATGGTTTTGATTATATATGTTTTTTTCAAAAGTTTATTCTCATGTGCTGGGTTTGAAATAGCACAACACTGGCATGAATCACAAATTCAATAAAACCTTCCAAGATTCCATAAACCTGGCACCTCTGTCTTCTTGACATTCTCTTGTTATATTTAAGACAAGCTGTTGAGCTTGAGGGGGAGGTTAGATGGGCAGCCTGAACAAAATTGTAAGTGTTTGAAAAATTTGTTGAGGGAATTTTAGAGAAGCAGATGGCCCAGAACAAATAAAATGATTGCCTAAGCTCTACTGGAGGTTCACCTGAGTTTAGAGGTCATGGATTTATTGTCCCATGGTGGAATTTGTCCCATGTAAAACCCCATATGGTACGTTCTTTGCCAAGTTGCCTCCTTATAGGAATGGAGAAGGCCGACTGTTAGTTGGGGGTTACAGTACAGGTGGAATAGGAGAGTAAGAACATGAGAGAGTTGAGATGGCTGCAAATAATGACAGATGATGAGGCCTCCAAGCTAGGGATAACAGTGAGGCCAGAAGGAGCCTTCAAAACCAGGAGAACTGGAGGGTCAGGGTGCTAAAACAGGTGAGGTAAGGGCATTTCTGGGAGTCTTCTCAGATGATGCCAGAAATTTTACGATGTAAACCAGGTGAGCGATATGTCCTGAGAAGTTGAAGTCTGTCATGAAGGGTCACGAAAGAACAAATACAGTTCTAGCTGTGGTTTCATTTCTGAGACAGTCAGAAGCATACTAATTATTTGGTTCTTGAAAACCTAAGCAGGAGGGAGACAGTTCATTGCCATAGCCATCTAAAAAATAAAATCTGCTCTAAAGATTTTACAGCTTTGTGCTGAGCACAGAAAAAATGAAAACTATATTGATCATGGTATTTACAAACTAAGTGAAGAATGTCTGAAGAGCATTTTATGAAAACTCATTTTTCTACCTACACCTTTCTCCAAAGAACCATTTTAAGACTCCCGGTAATTCTCTCAAACAAAAAGAGCATTAACAATCTGAGGGGTTTGAAGTGGCCGGGGGGTGGGAGGTTGGGGGAACCAGGTGGTAGGTATTAGAGAGGGCACGGATTGCATGGAGCACGGGGTGTGGTGCAAAAATAATGAATACTGTTATGCTGAAAATAAATAAAAAATAAATTTTAAAAAAAAGCAAAAAAAAAGGGGCATTAACACAAGCCTAGAGGCAGTAAGTTTTTTGTTGCCTAAAGATAGTCCTACTGATAAAAAGAAATTGAAAGCAGATCTTTTTTTTTTTTTTAAAGATTTTATTTATTTATTTGATAGAAATCACAAGTAGGCAGAGAGGCAGGCAGTGAGAGGGGGGCAAGCAGGTTCCCTGCCGAGCAGAGAGCCTGATGCCAGGGCTCGATCCCAGGACCCTGAGATCATGACCAGAGCCAAAGGCAGAGGCTTTAACCCACTGAGCAACCCAGGCGCCCTGAAAGCGGGTATCTTTATTTGCTTTGTATTAAAAGGAAGGAAAATATATCAGAGGAAATCGGTCATTTACAAAAAGAGCAGAGCACATCAAAATGAACCTTTCTGGAATGTGGAGGGCAAGAAAAGAGTGTAGGTATAAAAGGGCAACCTGAAGGATCCTTGCTGGAATAATCTGTACTTGGACTGTATCAGTGTCAATATGCTGGTTGTGATACTGTACTATAGTTTTGCAAAATGTTACCACTGGAGAGATCTTTATATTATTTTTTACAATAGTGTGTGTATCTATCATTATCCCCAAATAAAGTTTAATTAAAAAGAAAAACACACACACAAACACAAAATGAACTTTCCTAGCTATAGAGAAGAACAGTCACCTCCACTCCTTGTGTTTCCATATGCAGTAATTTAAGTGAGGCCAGAATGATTCTCTAACCTGGCTGCTCATTTGTTCTCTGGGTAACCTCAAATTTCCTGGAAAGCTGAGAATCACCAAGTCTCTCTCCACCCTTCATTTACTATCCCCCAGGGGGATAGGAGAGCCTCGGAGAAGAACCACGTGTGAGTTGGGGAGAATAAATAGCTCAGTCCTTCCTCCACACTTTCTAGACCTGTGTTTTGCAGAGTGTGTCAGCTTTCCTCTCATGGGCCTGTATTCTACTGGGAAGCCCTGTGTTGTTCAACTGTACCAGTAACTACTGGATTAAGTCTGGGAAAAGTATGACAGCACCCACTTTGCCATGTCGTCAATCAGCTTTATTAAGGTGACAGTTTAACCTTCATTTGTCTGATTCTGTATCTCCTTCAACGGATACCGAATCCAAGAGGGAGAAAGGGACACTATTTTTGAGGTACCCGGTTCCTGCAAGAAAAGAGTTTTCGGCTGGCATGAACTCATACATCAGACCCAGGGACGCCTGGGGATATGACCTCAGATTTGCCTTCTTGCCATTCCGCTCTCCAGAATGTAGCAAAGCAAGATAAATGTGGAATGTTAGGAGCTCACGTTGCACCTGGTTTACAGAAGCACGCATTGTGAAATCTCTGACTAATGAGCTGCAGCTGCACCGGGAGGCATGTGACTTGGCATCGACTCCTGAAGAGACTGTACGAGCATGGGATTACACACACGTAGGGAATAGAAAGGGGGGCTGCCCCAATGGGAAGCTGTCTGCCCTGGGTTCAACCTCATCTCTTGTGCCTGAGCCCTGCCGAGTGGAGGAGAGTGGAAGCCACACCTAACCTGTCACCAGGTATCCTACAACCCGTGTAGCAAGTAGTCCACTGACATTCTAGCACCTGCTAGCAGTACCTGCTCTTCAGTGACTGGATGAACTTCTTCGCTAAGTTCACTTAGCTGTTGCAGTCATGCTGGAGGTTAGTGCAGCTATCCCTCATTCTGACACTGATTTCCATTCTCCTTCCCTTTCTAGAGATGCAGCAGAGCTCAGGTACCTTCTCAGATTGCCTTGCAGGTGGAGCTGGCTCCCAAGTCTCTGTTCTGGCAAATGAAACAAACTGCACTTTTCTGGTACTGCCTCTTCTACTTCATTCTTCTTGCCCAGACCACATGCATGATGCCTGAGGCTTACAGTCATTGCAAAGCAGGTACATGGCAAGACAGGAGGGGTTGGTTAATGGTGTCGTGGAGGCACCAGACAAGTCTTGGACCTCCTATTGCCAGACCTGTGGAGTGTCCTGGATTATCCAGCTAGATCCAATGTGATCATAAACGTCCTTATAAGGGAAAGAGGGAGGAAGAGAGAAGGATCAGAGAAAGATGAGGCAACAGAAGCCAGGTCAGAGGAATGCTGTGTTGCAGGCTACGAAGGAGGAGGAAGGAGGCTGTGAGGCAAGGAATGTGGGCAACCCCCAGAAGATGGAAGAAGAAACAGATTCTTCTCCAGAGCCTCCAGAAGGAATGCAGCCCTTCTAACACCTTAATTTTAGCTTAGTGAGGCCTGTGTCAGTCTTCTAAACTACTGAACTATAAAACAATAAATCCATGTTTATACCACTATGCAGTAATCTTTTACAGTGGCAATAGAAAATTGGTAAGCTCTATTAAGACCTTTTTTTTTTAAAAGATTTTATTTATTTTTTCGATAGAGAGAGATCACAACTAGGCAGAGAAGCAGGCAGAGAGAGAGGAGGAAGCAGACACCCTGGTGAGCAGAGAGCCCGATGCGGGGCTTGATCCCAGGACCCCGGGATCATGACCTGAGCCAAAGGCAGAGGCTTAACCCACTGAGCCACCCAGGCGCCCCTCTATTAAGACCTTTTAATAATAAATTATGATTAATCTAAGGAAATTTTTTCCTTTCAGTGCAAGACAGCTATAATTTTCAAAGCAAAAAGAGACGTAACTTATTTTTTAAGAATTAAAAAAAAAAAAATCCCCAGGAACCTAGGAAATGACTGATGTTTTTATAGCTTATGGTGACAAAGACCAAAGCTGGTTTTTTTTTTTTTAAAGATTTTATTTATTTATTTGACAGACAGAGATCACCAGTAGGCAGAGAGGCAAGCAGAGAGAGAGGAGGAAGCAGGCTCCCCGCCAAGTAGAGAGCCCGATGTAGGGCTTAATCCCAGGACCCTGGGATCACGACCTGAGCTGAAGGCAGAGGCTTTAACCCACTGAGCCACCCAGGTGCCCCCCAAAGCTGGTTTTAAGCCTATTGAATTGATCAGTGACAACTTACTCCAGTAAACACACCTCAGGAACAGGAAACATGCTTTTATAGCTCATGTTTCTAAGGCTGATTTTCAACTACTCCTGCCTCAGTAACCAGTATGTCCCCAAATAATACTCCTATAAAACCTCTATTTGCTCTGTTCAGTGAGACTATGTCTGATCAGCATAGCTTTCCCTTACCTAAGTAAGCAATAAATTCAGTTTCTAGGTTTCACATTTTTTTAATTTATTTTCAGCATAACAGTATTCATTGTTTTTGTACCACACCCAGTGCTCCATGCAATCCGTGCCCTCTATAATACACACCACCTGGTACCCTGACCTCCCACCTCCCGCCCCTTCAAAACCCTCAGATTGTTTT
The DNA here is from genome assembly GCF_009829155.1 of Mustela erminea. NCBI lineage: Eukaryota > Metazoa > Chordata > Mammalia > Carnivora > Mustelidae > Mustela > Mustela erminea. Next base: position 72,810,567 of record NC_045619.1, on the reverse strand, counting down.
TCAGAGTCCATAGTTTCTCATGGTTCACCTCCCCTTCCAATTTCCCCCAACTCCCTTTTCCTCTCTATCTCCCCATGTCCTCCATGCTATTTGTTATGCTCCACAAATAAGTGAAACCATATGATAATTGACTCTCTCTGCTTGACTTATTTCACTCAGCATAATCTCTTCCAGTCCCATCCATGTTGCTGCAAAAGTTGGGTATTCGTCCTTTCTGATGGAGGCATAATACTCCATGGTGTATATGGACCACATCTTCCTTATCCATTTGTCCATTGAAGGGCATCTTGGTTCTTTCCACAGTTTGGCGACCATGGCCATTGCTGCTATAAACATTGGGGTACAGATGACCCTTCTTTTCACTACATCTGTATCTTTGGGGTAAATACCCAGGAGTGCAATTGCAGGGTCATAGGGAAGTTCTATTTTTAATATCTTGAGGAATCTCCACACTGTTCTCCAAAGAGGCTGCACCAACTTGCATTCCCACCAACAGTGGAAGAGGGTTCCCCTTTCTCCACATCCCCTCCAATACATGTTGTTTCCTGTCTTGCTAATTTTGGCCATTCTAATTGGTGTAAGGTGATATCTCAATGTGGTTTTAATTTGAATCTCCCTGATGGCTAGTGATGATGAACATTTTTTCATGTTTCACATTTTGGGTGATGATCTTATCCTTGGTATACTGTACATTCTTCTTAATTTAACAAGGTTCAAAGAAATCACAAGGTGCCAGGTTTTCATACTAACTGTTAAGTGAGGGAGTTGGGAAAGAGAGAAATAGGAGAATTTGTTTTGGTTACGTGAAAAAATCAAGAGTTGTTTAAAACTCTTGATTTGTTCTTGTGTTTTATTTGAAAAACAAAAACCCTAAAACTAAATAAAATCACTCATGATTCCAGCATCTTCATTTTTTAAGTATTTAAAGAAGTACAAGTCCTCCATCTCATTCCAATCAATCCCACCCACGAGGGGTAATTGCTAATAACAATTTTATGTAAATCTCTTCAGATGTAAACTTAGGTACAGAGGTGTTATAATAAGCCTATTTGAACTAGTTGCCATGGTGTTGCTGGGGCCTTTGAAATGTATTTTGTATGGTTAATTATAGTTTGGTATTTTAGCATGGTTGTGGGCTTCATGAGAATGGTAACCATGGTACATTCTTCTCTTCATAACAAATTATGCTACATAATAAAGCTTCAACAAATATTTATTGAATTTAACTAAGAACTAAGTTTTTCTAAATAAGATCCCATTTAATTTCTGGTAGAGAATATAATATTTAGTCCTAAGGTGATAGAGATAAAGATATTGAGTCCAACTGTAATAGACTCTGGGATTTTAATGTTTGAAGTTCTAAAGCAATACTGCTCAAAGAGTGGTCAAAAAAGTTTGGCCATTTCAGGGGAAAAAGTAAAGAAGTTATTTTGTTCCCACACAGTTCATAAAGGTTAAGTTAAGATTAATTACTTCTTTTACAGAAATCCTCTTGTATTTTTAGTTTATTATTTTCAAAATAGATATTATCTTCATGATTCAAAGTTGAAAATGGCTGGGGTGCCTAGCTGGCTCAATTGGTAGAGCATGTAAGTCTTGATCTTGGGGTTGGGAGTTTGAGCCCAATGTTGGGTGAGGCAGTTACTTGAAAAATTAAAAAAAATGAAAAAAAAATTTGAAAAAGATCAAAGGATAAACAGTAAAAGTTCTTCTAACCACATCTCCTAGCCAATACTGATTTGTCTGTTATGTATCCTTCCAGAGATATTTTACAATATTATAAGAAAACCCATACATACACACACTTCTGATCTTTTCATTCGAGTAATTTCGGCTATACACTCTTCTGCACCTTGTTACATGCAATAGTATGTCTAGGACAACCTTCCATATCAGTACACAAAGAGCAGTCTCATTTTCTTTTACAGCTGCAGAGAATTCTTGAATGGACACAAAGATACTTCTCTTTTTAAATTACAAAGAAGGTCTTAACAAATAACTTTGTACAAGTTTTAGTTCATAATACTTGAATATATCTGTAGGACAAATTCCTAGAAACAGACTTGTGTCAAAAGGTATGTGAATGTATAACTTTTAAAGTTAATTGCTAAAGTCTCTCTTCATGGAGGCAATTCATCTCTCATGGAAATTAGAGTTCCTGGTCCCCCATAGTCTCAGCCACACAATACATCATTATCCAACATATTTTCTCTGCTAATCAAACAGCTCAAAACTGACCTCTTAGCAGGACATTAACTTTCATCCTATTGTGAGTGAAGTTAATTTTTAAAAAAATATGTTTGAGTCATTTGTATTACTTTTTCAGTGAATTATCTGGTTAAGTAGTTATTTTAGGAAAATTAACCCTTTGTGATATGAATATAAAATGAATTTCCTCAAGGAGCCATTGCTATTACTTTATGATAACTCCTCCCATGAAGAATTTTTAAAAATATGACTTGCAAATATTTTATCATTTGGTTGTCTCTTCACTTTCTGGATAATGTCTTTGAAGCACAAAAGTTTTAAACTTAATGAAGTCCAAGGAATCCATTATTTTTTTCTTTTCTTACTTATGCTTTTGGTGCCATATCTAAGAAACCACTGCCTAATGCAAGGCCATAGAGACTTTTAATTTATGTTTTCTTATAAGATTAAGCTCCTGTATCTAGGTGTTGATCCATTTTCAGTTAATTTTTGTATATAGCAGGTGATACTTGGGTTTTAAATTTGTTTATAAATTCCAGGTGCCCTAGAACTGCTCATTAGTTCATTACTTCCTCAGAATTCCTCAGGAATTGTCTTGACAGCCTTATTGAAAATCATTTTACCATAAGTATATGGGTTTTTTTCTGGACTCTCAGTTCATTCCATTCATCTCTATGTCTATCTTTAATGCCAGTACCACAAAATATTGAATATTCTAGCTCTGAAGTAACTGAAATGGGGAATTGTGTATTCTGATTTTAAATTTTTTATTATACATCTGAAATAGTCTTTAAAAAATTGACATACAATATTGTAAATATTGTATTACTTTCAGGTGTATAACATAATGGTTTGATAATTTATATACACTATGAAATAGTCACCGCAATAAGTCCATCACCATACAAAATTGTAACAGTATTATTGGCTATATTCCCTATGCTATATATTATATCCCTGTATTTTACTTATTTTGCAACTGGAATATTGTGCTTTATTTTCAACATTGTTTTAGCTCTTCAGGGCCTCTTGACATTCTCTGTGAACTTGAGGACTAGGTTTTTCATTCCTGCAAAAAGGCAATTGGAATCTTGACAGGGATTGTATTGAACTGGCAGATTAATCTGGGGGAGTACTATTATCTTAACAATATTAGATATTCCTTTCTATAAACATGGGTATCATTTCAATTCCAGTCTTCTGTCATTTCTTTCAATGGTATTTTGTTTTTCTATGAGTCATCCACTTCTTTCATTACATTTATTTTTAAGTATTTTATTCTTTTTAATACTATTATAAATGGAATTATCTTCTTCAGTTTTGGAATGTTATTACCAATGTATAGAAATACAATCTTTTTTGTATATTGATCTATATCTCTGCAACACTGCTAAACTCATTTATTAGCCCTAATGGATTTGTGGATTCTTCAGGATTTTCTATATATTAAAAAATGTCATCTGCAAAGAGAAATAATTTTACTTCTTCTTTTTAAATCTAGATTTGTTTTATTTCATTTTCTTGCCTAATTGCCTTGGCTGGAACCTCTAGTATGATGTTGAGTAGAAGCGATGGAAACAAACATATTTATCTCGATATTTTTTAACTTCTAATTTTTCCCCAAATTATAAAGATAATTGCATTAGCTAGGAAAATGTTGGTAGAAATAGTAATCATCATATTTTTAACCATTTGTTAATGGGAGTACTTCTAATATTTTCCTACTGATCATAAGCTGGCTTGGAGGTTAAAATAGATTTATGGTAAGATAATGTATTCTATTCTTATTCTTTTATAAACATCTTTGATGCAAAAGTAGATTTTATTTTTCAAAGGAGATTTTAAATTTTTATCAAATTCTATTTCAAAGTCTGTAGAATTGAACTTCTTTATATCTATTCATAAAATATATATCCTGATATTTAATCACCTTTGTATTCCTGAAATAAATCCCATTTTGTCATGTTATTCTTTTAAGATACTGCAGGTTTCCTTTGCTTAATATTTTATTTAGTATTTATTTCATCAATATATATAAGTGAAACTAATGGACATTTCTTTTCCCTATCATCTTTGTCAGATTTAGTATCAAAATTATTCATGCTTCATATAAAGAATTTGGGAGGTTTCTTTCTGTATGTGCTGGAATAACTTAAATTTTGGAATTATCTGCTCCTTAAAGTTTCAGCATAACAACTTATAAAAAGTTATTTGATTGTGTGGGATAGCTCTTTATGCTTTCTTTTACAGTAATTGACTTGTTTAAACTTTTAGTTTCTTTTGAGATCAGTTTTGGTATATTACAGCTTCTTAAAAACAAATCTATTTTACCTAGAATTTCTAAATTATTGCATCAAGTAGATTTGTGCTTTTTTTCTTAATTAATTCACTTAAAAGTTTATCTTTTTTTTTAAGCAACCAGCTCTTCTGTTATTTAATTTTACTATTTTTTATTTTAAAATTAAGTAATTTCTTCTTTTATCTTTTTAATCTCTTCTCTCTGTTTTCTTAGATTTATGTTGCTGATCTTTGTTTAATTTCATTTGGATGCTTACTTCATTTGTTTTCATTCTTTCTTCTTAGTTAATATGGTGAAATTTTCTAACTGCTTTGTAATTTATTTACCTGTGACTAAGAGCTAGTTTGGAATATTTATAGAGCTATATTCTAGGATATGTTTTTGTCAGCATGACCTGACAAAATTTACATCTGCTTAAAAAACAAAATCATTTAAGCAGGTACTGACAGTCAATGACAAAACTGGTCAAACTTAATGCTTGACATAACTTTAGTTTGCTAAGGGATGGCTAACCCTAAACTTTATGCGAACTTTCTGTGCTGAAGCTGGTTTGCTCCATCTTAGACCCAAACTCCACCCATGTGTCTAACACCAACTAAAATTTCCTGCTTTGATCTTCCTGCTTTTACAATATTTAACAAAGTTCTTTAAGGTCAATTTTAGTATGTGCCTTCCTCTTTCCACAGCATACCTGTCCCATGGTCTCTGAACATAAAAGTTTTGGTTGCCCACTTCTTCACAGGGATGTTTTTGGCTTAGGTTTTAAGTATCTCTCTATTGCAGTAGTCCCCCTTAATAAACTCTTGCCTTACTAATGTCCAGACTCCACATTTTTGTTTTGACACCAGAATAGTTTGAAAGATACTTTGATTTCTAGAACTTCATTGATTTTTGGATTTAAGTTTTGTTCCTAGTGACTTTTGCTCATTATAGGTTATTTACATATGTAGTAGGTTTTTTGAATCCTCTAGTACAATCCCTATTTTAAGCAAATTGTGACATATTACCAAAGTATTTAAAATACGTTTCCTCTAAACACTGCTTTAGCAACATGACATATGTTCCAGTATGTAATGTTTTTATTATTGTTTTATCTAAAAAGGTGCAATTCCATTTTTCTCTTGGGCCCAGAAGTTTTTAACCCAAGATATTTTATTTCCAAGTGGGCCCTTTGTTGATTGTACTGTTACTAGAGAAAGTTATCTGTACTTTTTTTTTTCTTTTCTTTTTGGAATTTATTGAGATTTCCTTCTTAATTAGGAACATAAATAGGAGGTATATTCTCTGATTTCAGAATCACAGAATTTGACATACAACAATTAACTCTACTGTATTATGTTATTTAAGTCCATTATATCCTCATTTGTTTCTTTGTATGCTTTATCTGTCATGAACTGGAGGGATGAACTTAAGTATCCTGCCCCTAATGCGCTTCTGTCTACTTCTCTGTATAGACCTTAACTTTTGTTTAAGGACTATGCTTATACTGATGCTGTTATTTGTACATAGATATCCCTGCTATGTCTGTGAATTGCACCTTCTCCATATGATGTCCCTTATCTTATTTAATGCTTTTTCTCCTCTTATTTTTCTCTTTCCTTACAGCATAGAATTATTTTTTTGTATCCAATCTGACTTTCCCCCCTTTTACTGCATGACTTTAACTCATTTATAATTGTTACGTGTATTTATCATTATTTATATGAAAGATATGTTTAGTCATGGTTATGTAATGTTAGATTGTGGTATGATTCTTGCTTTTAAAGTTAAAAAATTATTTCCTATTTGGGATTTTACTTGGTTATATGTATGTATAATTCTTCTGATGACTATGACTATTTGTATTTTTGTCTAATGTCTAATCTTTTCTTTCTTTAGGTAGGATTATAAATGCCATAGTCTAAGCAATAAATTAGTAACTTGCTCCATCCTTCCACCTCCCCTTTCTCTTCACAACTTCCCAATTTTAATTAATTATGTTATCTTTCTTAATGTTTAGCTTTCAGTTTAGTAAAAATTAACGCCCATATTTGTTTTCATTTTAATCCTATTTGTCAGCAGTCCTTAATGCTATCTATCTTGTGTTTTCTAGTCACCTATTCCATAAAATTTGTCCACTGGCAGAATCTTCAAGTGAGTTAATGGAAACATCATCCCTATGATCTTGTGTTTTTAGGATTCTCTGCCTTTTTACTTACACAAAAGTTTGACTGGATATACAATTCCTGGGTCATACCTCTTTCTTTGACTTTGTTATTCTATCTCTAATGTCTTCTAGGAATGAATATTATAGAGAAATCTGGTCAGCCTGTTTTTCTCATTATAAGTGATTTGTTTTCTTTAACTTTCAAAGAATGCTTATATTTGAAATCCAGTAATTTTATGAGGACATATATTGGTGTTGACCATGTGGGACTATTTTGTAAAAATAATTATGCCTTTTCATCAATTCTGGAAAATTCACAGCCATTATTTCTCTATATATTGCCTCTCCTCCTTTCTTATTATTCTTTCTATGTGGAACTCTAAACGTTAGATCTTGTCATTCCATCTTCCATATCTTTTAGCCTTTTTCTTTTTTCACATTTTTCATTTTCATGTTTCTCATACTACATTCTGGATCAGTTCTGTGGAGTTTACAAATTCTCATTTGAGTCATCTAATTGATTTAATCCTTTCACAATTGTTTGTTTATTTGTTTTTGCTGCCAACAATTGCATTTTTTAATTTCTGGTTTCTTTTGGATTGTTCCCAACATGTTTCTGAAAATTCCTGGATGTTTCTAATTGAATGATAACTTTTAAAATTGCATACTTTATTTAAACAGTTCACACACAGCTGTTTTATGTTATACATATGTAACTATAATTCCAATCCTTGGAATTTTTAGGGAATCTAAATCTGCTGTTTGTTTCTGCTGACTCTCACTCATGGTTATTGTCTTCTTGTGTGTTTGGCAATCTTGTTTCTGAGTTCACTGCTTAATCATAATCTGTCGAGGTCCTCTGGACCAAATTTGGAGAGCTCTCCTCTAGACAATGTTTGTTTCTATTTCTGTCAATAACCAAGATGACTTCAGTCCTCTTTGGGGCTTTGGCTTAGAGTGTCCCAGGTACAGCCTGTCCAGATAGCTGCCATTCCAAGGGCTGGTACCCAAAACAACTGTGTTGTTACAGGAATATTTTCTCAGGCCAGTATTGCTCTTCCTGGCTTCCGCAGCCAGGCAGCTTCCTTTTACTCTGGCTATCTACACTGTTTTCCAAGCCAACAGGAATCTTACTATGACCCAGTGTTTTGTGTGAGAGTTTGTTTGACTTTTCCCCAGGTGATGATACTTTCTCTGCTTCTTGGACCCATATGGATACAGGGAAGCTCTTGTAACCAATCTGTGAATTGCATTCCTGCTTTTTAAATGAGGTATTTAGGTTCTATACAGGATATTTAAGCTATGTCCTTAACTTATAAGCAGTATATTTTGCTACTTAACCCTAACTCTGACACCAAGCCAATCTGAAACCCTAAATCTAATGAGATCTTTCTAAAATCTGCACTTTCAACATCCTCCCGTACTCTCACTCTCATCCACTTATTTTGTAATTTAAGGATTTATATCATACTATTTCTTTTTCTACTCTATACTTCTGGGTGATTTAGCCTCCAAAAGGAAAAATGCTAACTTTATGCTACTGTCTTCAAATAATAAGTCCTGCTACATTCTCTGTGATAACATTGTTTTAAAAAAATATCACATGAACTATAAGACCCGTGCTTGGCAATTTGTCTCCACTAATATTCAATTATCAGGTACAGTTCATCTTGATTTCAAATACTTTCCCAACACTTTAATTTTTGTGTTGTTACTATTGTGTGGTCTTATATCTCCAATGTTTGAGGAAATGTTATTAAGAATTTCAGAAGCACTAAAGCAAAAATATAATGATGAAAATAGTAATGTAAATGTTAAAATTCAGAATTTCATAAGTATAAAAAATGAACAGGACCCCCATTTTTAAATAAGAGCAAATGTGATAATTTTACAGAAACAAGTAAAAAATATATGAAGTGTGACAGTGACTATCTGAAAATTAGCAATGTATTTTTTTTTTCATGCTCTGCTATCTTCTAAGAAACTTTGTCAAGTTTTGGCAAGAAATTAATGACACTTTGATTTCAAGGTCTAACATAACACTGTAACTCCCAGTAAACCAATTAAATTTTTCATTACTAAAACAAAACAACATCATACAGGATTAAATAAATATTTTTGCTAAAATCATGAAGAGCCCAAAACTATCAATATTTTATTCAGTGTTGTGTTCCTTGTACACTAAATGGGGTAGTTCTCACTGTTGTCAAAAGTTATGTAAAACAATGTGGAAAGTTGTTGAAGATACGTTCAGAGAAAGCAAAACAAGCTACTGGCAAAATTACATTGTCAACTTATTTGACATTACATAACATCAATGGCATTTAATGTGAAAGAGGAATTGATGTTCTGGGCTCATGCTAGCAAATATTTTATTTAGAGTTGCATGAAGCCTCTAATCGCTAATGTCTAGAAAATAAATCAGTTCTTACACATATGTGGTATAAGGAGAAGTGCTAGGGGACTTTTTACTCTGCTCATTACTAAAATCCAGTGATTCAGGAAAACTTTTTTTTTTTCTAAGATAATCACTATTTTGTGAGCCATAACATGGACTGGAAAGGGTATGATGGATTCAGTTCTGATACCAGATAGCTATACATAACAAGGAATACATGCTCTGCTTCATAAGGAAGAATCGGTGGTCAATGATATGCCTCCTGGTATTTTTTGAAAGAAACTGTAAAAAAGAAGAAAGCTAAGTGTTCAACTCCCCAATGTGCTGTGTAAAGCCAATCAGGTTTTTGCCTGCTTCCTCCACAAAATATCTCTTATACTTACTGACCATCTTTACTTCGCCAAATCTAACATTTAGTTCTGTCTAAATTATACTTGATTTTTGAGCAGTATTTGACAATTCCTTTCTCTTTGAAACACTTTCCTCCCTAAGATTTGCTGAAACCACAGTCTTCTGTTCACCTTCTTCCTCACTGGTTGCTCCTTCTGAGTCTCCTTGGGAGGACCCACTGCTTCCTCTGCCTACCTTCTAATTCTTAATGCTCTACATGAGTCCTTGATGCTCTTCCCTCCTGTGTCTACACTGTCTCCCTGTGTTATCTTGAGCAGTTCCATAGTTTTATGACACCTTTATGCCATAGACTCACAAGTGTACACCTGTAGACCCACTTTTCATCCTAAACTCCAGATTCATATATCAGATTGTATTTTTGACTTCACTTAGATGTTGAAAAGCTCCTCAGCTTTAACTTATCCTTCAAATAGTTTTGCTTCCCTCTCCCAAAACCTTGTTCCTTCTGTATTCATTGCTGTCCCAGTTAATGGCACCACAACCTATCCTGTTACTTCATTTAAAAACCCCATAAGACATTCCAACTGGGGTTCCTGATTTATCTATCATTTCATTATAACGTGTGTTCTCCACAGACAGGGTACTCCACACGGCATCTCAGCAATTATTTCCAATTGTATTTTTAAATCTATGAAACATATTTCACATATGCAAGTAAATATCAATGTATCTATACATAGGTTTAGAAATGTAACATTATCTGCAAAAGAATGATGCCCACTATCTCACACTATATATAAAAAATTAACTGAGAATGGACTAAAGATCTAAATGTAAGAACCAAAACTATGAAACTCTTTGAAAAAAACATAGGGGTAAATACTGTGTCTGCAGATTTGGGAAGGATTACTTTTTTTTTTCTTTTTAAAGATATTTATTTATTTATTTATTTATTTATTTATTTATTGAGAGAGAGTGAGATCATGCATGAGCAGTGAAGGGGCAGAGAGAGAGAAAATCCCAAACAGACTCCCCACTGAGCAGAGCCTGATGTGGGACTCAATCTTAGGACTGTGAGATCATGACCTGAGCCAAAATCAAGAGTAGAACACTTAACCAACTGAGCCACCCAGGTGTCCCATGAAGGATTTTTTTTTTCATATAACACCAAAAGCACAAGCAACAAAGGAAAAAAAAAACAGATAAACTAAGTTCCATCAAAATTAAAAACTTTAGGGGAGGAGTCAAGATGGTGGAGAAGTAGCAGGCTGAGACTACTTCAGCTAGCAGGAGATCAGCTAGATAGCTTATCTAAAGATTGCAAATGCCTACAAATCCAATGGGAGATCGAAGAGAAGAAGAACAGCAATTCTAGAAACAGAAAATCAAACACTTTCTGAAAGGGAGGACTGGTGGAGAAGTGAATCCAAAGGGACGGGAAGATAGACTGCAGGGGGAGGGGCCAGCTCCCGGCAAGTGGCGGAGCAACGGAGCATAAAATCAGGACTTTTTAAAGTTTGTTCCGCTAAGGGACATCGCTCCAGAGGCTAATCTGGGGTGAAGCCCACGCAGGGTCAGCGTGGCCTCAGGTCCCGCAGGGTCACAGAAGGATCGGGGGTGTCTGAGTGTCGCAGAGCTTACAGGTACTAGGACGGGGAAGCCAGCTACAAAGACAGAGCCGAGGAGTGAGCTCTCAGCTCGGGGTTAGCTTGAACCGGTCGCAGGCTCGGTGAACTCGGAGCATGGCTGAAAGCCAGGGAGATGGGAGTAATTGGGCACTGTTCTCTGAGGGCACACTGAGGAGTGGGGCCCCGGGCTCTCGGCTCCTCCAAGCCGGAGACCAGGAGGCCACCATTTGTATTCCTGTCCTCCGGAACTCTACGGAAAGCGCTCAGGGAACAAAAGTTCCTGAAAGCAAACCCGAGCGGATTACTCAGCCCGGCCCCTGGTAAGGGTGGTGCAATTCCACCTGGGGCAAAGACACTTGAGTATCACTACAACAGGCCCCTCCCCCAGAAGATCAACAAGAAATCCAGCCAGGACCAAGTTCACCTACCAAGGAGTGCGGTTTCAATACCAAGGAGAGCAGCAGAATTCCAGAGGAGGAGAAATCAAAGAACGGAACTCTTGAATTTCTCCCCATGATTCTTTAGTCTTGCAGTTAATTTAATTTTTTCTTCTTTTTCAATTTTTTTTCTCTTCTTCTAAATTTTTTTTAACTTTTACGCTTTTCTTTTTTAACGTTTTTTTTTTAACTATTTATCTAATATATATATATTTTCTTTATTCATTTTCTTTGCTTGTTTCTTTTTTTTTTTTTTTTCTTTCTGAACCTCTTTTTACCCCCTTTCTCCTCCCTCATGATTTGGGATCTCTTCTGATTTGGTTAAAGCATATTTTCCTGGGATTGTTGCCACCCTTTTAGTATTTTACTTGCTCCTTCATATACTCTTATCTGGACAAAATGACAAGGCAGAAAAATTCACCAAAAAAAAAGAACAAGAGGCAGTACCGAAGGCTAGGGACCGAATCAATACAGACATTGGTAATATGTCAGATCTAGAGTTCAGAATGACGATTCTCAAGGTTCTAGCCGGGCTTGAAAAAGGCATGGAAGATATTAGGGAAACCCTCTCGGGAGATATAAAAGCCGTTTCTGGAGAAATAAAAGAACTAAAATCTAACCAAGTTGAAATAAAAAAAGCTATCAATGAGGTGCAATCAAAAATGGAGGCTCTCACTGCTAGAATAAATGAGGCAGAAGAAAGAATTAGTGATATAGAAGACCAAATGACAGAGAATAAAGAAGCTGAGCAAAAGAGGGACAAACAAATACTGGACCATGAGGGGAAAATGTGAGAGATAAGTGACACCATAAGATGAAACAACATTAGAATAATTGGGATTCCAGAAGAAGAAGAAAGAGAGAGGGGAGCAGAAGGTATATTGGAGAGAATTATTGGAGAGAATTTCCCCAATATGACAAAGGGAACAAGTATCAAAATCCAGGAGGTGCAGAGAACCCCCCTCAAAATCAATAAGAATAGGCCCACACCCCATCACCTAATAGTAAAATTTACAAGTCTTAGTGACAAAGAGAAAAATCCTGAAAGCAGCCCAGGAAAAGAAGTCTGTAACATACAATGGTAAAAATATTAGATTGGCAGCAGACTTATCCACATGGCATGCCAGAAAGAGCTGGCATGATATATTCAGAGCACTAAACGAGAAAAACATGCAGCCAAGAATACTATATCTGGCTAGGCTATCATTGAAAATAGAAGGAGAGATTAAAAGCTTCCAGGACAAACAAAAACTGAAAGAATTTGCAAGCACCAAACCAGTTCTACAGGAAATATTGAAAGGGGTCCTCTAAGCAAAGAGGGAGCCTAAAAGTAGTAGATCAGAAAGGAACAGAGACAATATATAGTAACAGTCATCTTACAGGCAATACAATGGCACTAAATTCATAACTCTCAATAGTTACCCTGAATGTGAATGGGCTAAATGCCCCAATCAAAAGACACAGGGTATCAGAATGGATAAAAAACAAAACCCATCAATATGTTGCCTACAAGAAACTCATTTTAAGCCTGAAGACACCTCCAGATTTAAAGTGAGGGGGTGGAAAAGAATTTACCATGCTAACTGACATCCGAAGAAAGCCTAGGTGGCAATCCTTATATCAGATCAATTAGATTTTTAGCCAAAGATTATAATAAGAGATGAGGAAAGACACTATATCATACTCAAAGGATTTGTCCAATAGGAAAATCTAACAATTTTAAAATCTTTGCCCCTAATGTGGGAGCAGCCAACTATATAAACCAATTAATAACAAAATCAAAGAAACACATCAACAATAATACAATAATAATAGGGGACTTTAACACTCCCCTCACTGAAATGGGCAGATCATCCAAGCAAAAGATCAACAAGGAAATAAAGGCCTTAAATGACACACTGGACCAGATGGACTACACAGATATATTCAGAACATTTCATCCCAAAGCAACAGAATACACATTCTTGTCTAGTTCACCTGGAACATTCTCCAGAATAGATCACATCCTCGGTCCTAAATCAGGCCTCAACTGGTATCATAAGATTGGGATCATTCCCTGCATATTTTCAGACCACAATGCTCTGATGCTAGAACTCAATCACAAGAGGAAATTTGGAAAGAACCCAAATACATGGAGACTAAACAGCAACCTTCTAAAGAATGAATGGGTCAACCAGGAAATTTAAAAAAATTGAAAAAATCCATGGAAACAAATGATAATGAAAACACAATGGTTCAAAATCTGTGGGACACAACAAAGGCAGTCCTGAGAGGAAAATATATAGCGGTTCAAGCCTTTCTCAAGAAACAAGAAAGGTCTCAAGTACACAACCTAACCCTACACCTAAAGGATCTGGAGAAATAACAAGAAAGAAACCCTAAACCCAGCAGGAGAAGAGAAATCGTAAAGATCAGAGCAGAAATCAATGAAATAGAAACAAACAAACAAACAAAAATAGAACAAATCAACAAAACTAGAAGCTGGTTCTTTGAAAGAATTAATAAGATTGATAAACCCCTGGCCAGACTTATCAAAAAGAAGAGAGAAAGGACCCAAATAAATAAAATCATGAATGAAAGAGGAGAGATCTCAAGTAACACCAAAGAAATATAGACAATTATAAGAACATACTATGAGCAACTCTACGCCAACAAATTTGACAATCTGGAAGAAATGGATGCATTCCTAAAGACATATAAACTACCACAACTGAACCAGGAAGAAATAGAAAGCCTGAACAGACCCATAACCAGTAAGGAGATTGAAACAGTCATCAAATATCTCCAAATAAACAAAAGCCCAGGGCCAGACGGCTTCCCAGGGGAATTCTACCAAACATTTAAAGAACTAATTCCTATTCTCTTGAAACTGTTCCAAAAAGTAGAAATGGAAGGAAAACTTCCAAACTCATTTTATGAGGCCAGCATCACCTTGATCCCAAAACCAGACAAGGATCCCATCAAAAAAGAGAACTATAGACCAATATCCTTGATGACACAGATGTGAAAATTCTCACTAAAATACTAGCCAATAGGATTCAACAGTACATTAAAAGGATTATTCACCACGACCAAGTGGGATTTATTCCAGGGCTGCAAGGTTGGTTCAACATCCGCAAATCAATCAATGTGATACAACACATTAATGAAAGAAAGAACAAGAACCATATGATACTCTCAATAGATGCTGAAAAAGCATTAAACAAAGTACAGCACCCCTTTCCTGATCAAAACTCTTCAAAGTGTAGGGATAAGAGGGCACATACCTCAATATCATCAAAGCCATCTATGAAAAACCCACCGCAAATATCATTCTCAATGGAGAAAAACTGAGAGCTTTTCGGCTAAGGTCAGGAACATGGCAGGGATGTCCATTATCACTACTGCTATTCAACATACTACTAGAAGTCCTAGCCTCAGGAATCAGACAACAAAAAGAAATTAAAGGCATCCAAATCGGCAAAGAGGCCAAACTATCACTCTTCGCAGATGATATGATACTCTATGTAGAAAATCCAAAAGACTCCACTCCAAAACTGCTAGAACTTGTACAGGAATTTAGTAAAGTGTCACGATATAAAATCAATGAACGGAAATCAGTTGCATTTCTTTACATCAACAACAGGACAGAAGAAAGAGAAACTGAGGAGTCAATCCCATTTACAATTGCACCCCAAACCATAAGATACCTAGGAATAAACCTAACCAAAGAGGCACAGAATCTATACCCAGAAAACTATAAAGTACTCATGAAAGAAATTGAGGAAGACACACAGAAATGGAAAAATGTTCCATGCTCCTGGATTGGAAGAACAAATATTGTGAAAATGTCTATGCTACCTAAAGCAATCTACACATTTAATGCAATCCCTATCAAAATCCCACCCATTTTTTTCAAAGAAAAGGAACAAATAATCCTAAAATTTATATGGAACCAAAAAATACCTCGAATAGCCAAAGGAATATTGAAAAAGAAAGCCAAAGTTGGTGGCATCACAATTCCAGACTTCAAGCTCTATTACAAAGCTATCATCATCAAGACAGCATGGTACTGGCACAAAAACAGACAAATAGATCAATGGAACAGAATAGAGATCCCAGAAATAGACCCTCAACTCTATGGTCAACTAATCTTCGACAAAGCAGGAAAGAATGTCCAATGTAAAAAGGATAGCCTCTTCAATAAATGGTGTTGGGAAAATTGGACAGCCACATGCAGAAAAATGAAACTGGACCATTTCCTTACACCACACACAAAAATAGACTCAAAATGGGTGAAGGACCTCAATGTGAGAAAGGAATCCATCAAAATCCTTGAGGAGAACACAGGCAGCTACCTCTTCGACCTCAGCCTCAGCAACATCTTCCTAGGAACATCACCAAAGGCAAGGGAAGCAAGGGCAAAAATGAACTATTGGGATTTTATCAAGATCAAAAGCTTTTGCCTAGCAAAGGAAACAGTGAACAAAACCAAAAGACAACTGACAGAATGGGAGAAGATATTTGCAAACGACATATCAGATAAAGGGCTAGTGTCCAAAATTTATAAAGAACTTAGCAAACTCAACACCCAAAGAACAAATAATCCAATCAAGAAATGGGCAGAAGACATGAACAGACATTTCTGCAAAGAAGACATCCAGATGGCCAACAGACACATGAAAAAGTGCTCCATATCACTCGGCATCAGGGAAATACAAATCAAAACCATAATGAGATACCACCTCACACCATTCAGAATGGCTAAAATTAAGAAGTCAGGAAATGACAGATGCTGGCGAGGATGTGGAGAAAGGGGAACCCTCCTACACTGTTGGTGGGAATGCAAGCTGGTGCAACCACTCTGGAAAACAGCATGGAGGTTCCTCAAAATGTTGAAAATAGAACTGCCCTAAGACCCAGCAATTGCACTACTGTGTATTTCCCCTAAAGATACAAACGTAGTGATCTGAAGGGGCACGTGCACCCGAATGTTTATAGCAGCAATGTCCACAATAGCCAAACTATGGAAAGAACCTAGATGTCCATCAACCGATGAATGGATAAAGAAGAGGTGGTATATATACACAATGGAATACTATGCAGCCATCAAAAGAAATGAAATCTTGCCATTTGCGACAACGTGGATGGAACTAGAGGGTATCATGCTTAGCGAAATAAGTCAATCAGAGAAAGACAACTATCATGTGGTCTCCCTGATATGAGGAAGTGGTGATGTAACTTGGGGGATTAAAGGGGTAGGAGAAGAATAAATGAAACAAGATGGGATTGGGAGGGAGACAAACCATAAGTAACTCTTAATCTCACAAAACAAACTAAAGTTTGCTGGGGGCAGGGGGTTTGGGAGAAAAGGGGTGGGGTTATGGACATTGTGGAGGGTATGTGCTATCTGAGTGCTGTGAAGTGTGTAAACCTGCTGAATCACAGACTTGTACCCCTGGGGATAAAAATATATGTTTATAAAAAATTTTAAAAAATAAAAAAATTAAAAAATTTTAAAATAGGTTATAAAAAGAAAAAAATTAAAAACTTTAGTACATCATAGAAATAGTACACTTCCAATACCTTATAAGTTTGCCTCCTGTTCACATCTCCTCCCTTTCTGTTGAGATAAACAAAATCCTTTTTAAAAAATCATTCTCTTTCCTTACTACCATTTTGCCACATGTGTATACACGCCTAAATAATACAGTTTCATTTTATCAATTTATAATTATATAAATGGAATTTCATTATACGTATTCTTTTGTGACTTGCTTCTTATTGCTTAATATTAAGTTCATGAGCTGATGCTGATGGATATAGTCAAAGCTCTGTATAAAATTTCATAGTATAATACACCACAAGTAGTATCATTAGATAATACTATTTATGGACTTTGGCATATTTTCAGTTATTACCAGTGCTACAGTGAACAATCTAATACCAGTCTCCTGATACTAACATGCAAGATTTTTTCTTGCACATTTTATTTCTATATTTATATCTATCAATATCTATATTTATATATCTATACACATACATACATAAACACACACAGAGACATATAGTTATGTATGAATATAGATACTGGACTGTCTTAATAAACATGGGGGCTCCTGAGTGGTTCAGTCAGTTAAGCATCTGATTCTTGGTTTTGGCTCAGGTCATGATCTCACAATCAAGAGACAGGGCCTGCATCAGGATCCATACTCAGGGTGTAGCCTGTCTGAGATTCTCTCTCTCCTCCCTCTCTGCCTCATCTCCTCTGCCCCTCCCCTCTACCTCTTCTCTCAAACAAATAAATAAAATTAAATAAAGATGTATACTTTCTATTTTCCAAAATGGTTATATCAATTTAATACTGACCACAAGAGGATGGGTTTGCATTACTATTGTCAAAGTTCTTTGGTAATATCAGATTTTTTTCCTACTTTTACCAATCATATGGCTTATATGTGGTTTTAGCATATACTTCCCTGGTTGATTAATGAGATTGAACATATTTCACACGTTATTGACCATCTAGATTTTCTCTTTGGAGAACTGCTGACTCCAGTATTTTGCTGATTTTCCAATTGTGTTTTTTTGTCTTTTATCAAATTTATCTGTCGGTGTACTTTTTATACTCTAGGTACTAGTCTTCTTTAGTTATTTGTGTAGCAGATATTTCCTCCAAATTTATGACTCCAAACTGATCTGTTTAAAATACGCATCATTTTGTGATGTCCTTGTTTAAAGACTTCCAGTGGCTCCCAATTAGTTAGCTGTAAAATCTAATCTCTCATAATTGTCAAGGCCCTATATGATCTAGTCACTGCCCACCACTTTGTACTATCTCTTTCCCTAAACTCCAACAACACTGGCCTTCCTTCTGTTCCTCAATTATGTATATGAGATGGACTTGAGCTTCCTCCCTTGCACAACTTTGGAAAAGTGCCAATCATTGACAAATGCTCATTTGCACCTCTGCAGAGTGTTAGAAAGGCCCAGCTGCAAGGTGCATGGCATTAGCTCTGATAAAAATGCTTTCTTTTAATATATAGAATTGTTGAATCAGAATGTTTTACACCTGAAACTAACAGAACATTGTATGTCAATTATGGTTCAATTGTTTTCAAATGATTTTTAAAAAATGCTTTCTTGTAATTATGGTAAGACCAAAACAAACAAACAAACCAATCCCAAAATAGCAAATCTTAGCCACAAAAGAGAAAAACAGAAACTAAATTGGGTAATATCTATTGTTAAAGCTGTATCCAATGGAAAATTATCAGCCTTAATTAGTAGGCCAGATATTATACATAAGGAGGATGCAACATCTACCTATTAGTCAGAGAAGCAGCCCTTCAGATGAGACAAGATCCCACTTACTAGTGGCTACAGTTCTATTGATGGGCACACATGCTGAGTGGATTGAAGGCTAGGGAAACCACATTCCTGGGAAAGAAACACAAACAGGGAATATCACACCTGAAATACATGGTATTTCTCTACCTTTTTTTAAAGTTCCGAAATTGAGTTTCATATCCTTTGTGAATGGATGACCTATAACTAAAGTTGGCTATGAGAATTCTCCACTGAATCAGACCCAGTCAATCAAATGATTTTTGTGATTCATACCAAGTTTGTCTAGTCTCAGAGCATTGCATTTACTGTTCTTTAAAAAAAAAATAACATCTTTAAGATATCATTCATATGCCACATAATTCACTCACTCAAAGTATATAATTTAATAGATTTTAGTATATTCACAGATGGTGTGCAACCATCACCACAATCAATTTAGAACATTTCATCACCCCAGAAGGAAACCCTGTACTTTTTCTCATAAACAGTTAAATTTGTTCTTCTTTACACCTAAATGGCTAGTCCCCAGACTTCTTATGACTGACAACTACTTCCTGACAAGACTCAGGCAGGCATTACCATCTCTATGGAGCTCATCTTAACACTTTTTAATTATGTCCTGCTTTTCTGTGGATGATGGTGTTTGTTGCTTATGGTCATTCCCTTTCCATCTCATCCCTTTAACAGCATCATTACTTTGATCAGATATCCAGTACCTACATGCTACAAGGGTGGTCAGGCTCATGCCTAACCCCAAGAGATAAACCATGACTGATCTAGACCAAAGATGATGTCTTGTTCCCCTTGGCAAAAATGCTATAGTAATGGTATGTACTATAATACTAAGGGTACAGTGGAGGGTTCTTCTAGGAGAAGATTTCTGTGATCTTTAAAGAGAGATGTGAAAAAAATTAAAAATTAAAAGAGAAATGTGAGGCTGGAGAGAGGCAAGATGATGGAAGAGTAGGGGGCCTTATTTCATCTGGTTCCTTGAATTTAGCTAGATAACTATCAAATCATTCTGAACACCTATGAATTTGACCTCAGATATAAGAAATGAATTGCTAGAATTAAACAAATAGAAAACCAACCACTTTTTGTAAGGTAGGAGGTACAGAGAAGTGAATCTGAGGGGATATTTTGGAAAATATATGGCAGGGGGAGGGAGCCTCTGTAAGTCAGCTAATGGAGAGTGATATAGTCCTGGAGAGCAAAATTTGAACCTTTAGAAACCTGTTCCAATGAGAGATGTCTCTGCCTGAAAGGTGCTCATGTGGTAAAGGGGGGTAGGCACAGGGCACCTGGGTGGCTCAGTGGGTTAAGCCTCTGCCTTCGGTTCAGGTCATGATCTCAGGGTCCTGGGATCGAGCCCCACATCTGGCTCTCTGCTCAGTGAGGAGCCTGCTTCCCCTTTTCTCTGTCAAATAAATAAAAATCTTTAAAAAGAAAAAAGGGTGGGTAGGCAGAATCATAGGTGGGACAGCGCAGTCTCAGAATCCCTGGGGTCACAGAAAAAATGGGGGTGCCTGAGCCCACAGAGTTCCCAAGTATTGGAGCGGGGAAACCAGTTATGGTCAGTGAGCCCAGGAGGGGAATCTCAGCTCTGTTCACCATAAACCATGAACTTTGGCATGATTGTCCCTGAAAAGGACAGAAAAGTGGTGACCCTCCATCTTCTTGCCAGAGGCATGGCATGGGAGCATGCATGATCAGGTGATGGCTCTTCATGTGGGGGCCCTGCAAAGTCCTAAAGCACTGTGAACCTCTGCCTTCCCTCAGGAGACTAGTGTGGGTGCAAATGGCAGGAGTCAACAAAGTTTTGCACACACTAAAGTGAAGACCGCTTATCCCTGTGGGTTTCCTGAAGACAGGGAAAACCATCTTTCAGCCCTGGGGCTGGATATCAGGGTATGGCCATTTTTATTTTTTTAATTCTCATTTTAATTTTCATCCTCTAAAGAGACATGGAACACCTTCAGGGAACAAAAACCATATAGAGCAACCAGTAGCAGCTTACACTGAGTCCAGCCCCCGCAAAAGGTGTAGTGTAACTCTGCCCAGGCAAAGATGCATGAGAATCAGCACAGCTGGCCCCTCCCCCAGAAGACCAGCTGAAACACCCAGTGAATACCAAGTTTATGGAGCACATAGGACTGCAAAACTCCAGCACTAGGAGAAAATAGTATATAGAATTTAAGTTTTTTCCTCATGATTCATTTATCTTTCATCTTAAAATTTTTATTTTCTTTCTTTTTTCCCTTTCAACTAGTTTATTTTACTAATTCTTTGTTTTTAAGTCTTTTTAAAAAAATTTCATTGTTTACATTTACATTTCATAGATATATTTTTCATTTTTTACTTCCTTTCACTGTATTCAATTTTATTTTTTGTATATATGTAAGTTTTCCTTTCTTTATACTTTTGGGATTTAGTGTCTTCTAATAGACCAAAATACAACCAGGACGAAGTGGATTACCCTATTTTGTCCACCTATATTCTTCCCCCGCCTTTTTTTTTTTTTTCTTTTGCTTTTCTTTTTTAGTTTCTGATCTCTTTGGATTTGTCTAGTGCGTATTTTTTGGTCATGGTTGGTATTTTTTATGTTGCTCTCTCATTCATCCATTCTTCTCTGGGAAAAATGACTACAAGGAGGAATTCACAACAAGAGAAATAACCAGAGGTAATACTCTGCCACAGATCAAATTGATATAGATATAAGTAAAATGTCAGAACTGAAATTCAGCGTAATGATTATGAAGTTACTAGCTGGGCTTGAAAAAAAGCAGAAAAGACACTAGAGAATCTCTTAGTGCAGAAATAAGATCTAATCAGCCTGAAATTAGGAATGCTTTAACTGAGATGCAGTCTAAATTGGGTAGTCCAACAGCTAGAGTAAATGAGGCAGAAGAAAGGGTAACACAGAAGACAAGTTGTAAGAAAGTAAAGGAGTTGAAGAAAAGAGAGAGAAACAAATAAAGGGCCATGAGGAGAGGCTTAACATAGAGTAAACTATGTTAGATTATTTGGGACCCTGAGGAGGAAGAAAAGAAAGAGGGACAGAAGGTATATTTCAGAAAATCATAGTTGAGAGCTTCCCTAATCTGGGGAAGAAAACAGGCTTTCAAATTCAAGAGGTAAAGAGGGCCCCTCTTAAAAAAAAAAAAAAAATCAAAATATAATAGTGAACCTTGCAAATTTTAGAGATAAAGAGAAAATCCTGAGTGCAGCTCAAGACAAGAGGTTCTTAACCTACAGAAGAGACATTAGGCTGGCAGCAGACCTATCCACAGAGACCTGGCAGGGCAGAAAGGGATGGAATGATATATTCAGGGTAATAAATGAGAAAAATATTTAGCTAAGAATACTTTAACCAGCAAGGCTGCCTCATTCAGAAAGGAAGGAGAGATAAAGAGCTTCCAATACAAACAGAAACACAAAGAATTTGTGACTGCCCCTGGACTCTTCTTTGTTGGGATATTTCCAATTACCCCTTCAGGTCTCAACCAATACCAAAAGATAGGGATAATTTTATGCATATTTTCAGACCACAGTGGTTTGAAACTTGAACTCAATCACAAAAGGAAATTTGGAAGGAATTCAAACATTTAGAGGCTAAAGAGCATCCTACTAAAGAATGAATGGCTCAATCAGGAAATTAAAGGAGAATTTTTAAAAATTTTTAAAAATTTTTAAAAATTAATGGAAACAAATGAAAATGAAAACACAGCAGTTCAAAACCTTTGAAATGCAGCAAAGGCAGTCCAAAGAGGGAAGAACAGACCAATACAACCTTCTTCAAAAAATTAGAAAAGGCACAAATATACAAGCTAACCTTACATCTAATGGAGCTAGAGAAAGAACAGCAAATGAGGCCCAGCAGGACAAGAGAAATAATAAAGGTCAGAGCACAAATCAATGAAATAGAAACCAGAAGATCAATGAAACTAAGAGCTGGTTCTTTGAAAGAATTAATAAGATTGATAAACCCCTAGCCAGACTTATCAAAAAGAAAAGAGAAAGGACCCACATTAATAAAATCATGAATGAAAGAGGAGAGACAACAACCAACACCAAGGAAACACAAACAGTTTTAGGAACAAATTATGAGCAACTACATGCTAACAGATTAAGCAGTCTGGAAGAAATGGATGCATTCCTGGCAACTTATCAACTACCAAAACTGAAACAGGAAGAAAACCTGAAGAGACCCATAACTAGCAAGGAAACTGAAGGGGTAATCGGAAATATCCCAACAAAGAAGAGTCCAGGGGCAGATGTCTTCCCAGGGGAATTCTACCAAACATTTAAAGAAGAATGAATACCTATTTTTCTGAAGCTGTTTCAAAAAATAGGAATGGAAGGAAAACTTCCACACTCATTCTGTGAGGTTAGCATTACCTTGATCCCCAAACCAGACAAAGACCACATGGAAAAGGAGAATAACAGACCAATATCCCTGATGAACATACCTCAATATCATAAAAGCCACATATGAAAAGCCCATAGGGAACATCATTCTCAATGGGGAAAAACGGAGAGCATTTCCTCTGAGGTCAGGAACATGACACATGCCCACTCTCACCACCGTTGTTCAACATAGTAGTAGAAGTCTTAACCTCAGCAATTAGACAACAAAAATAAATCAAAGGATCAAAATCAGCAAAGAAGTCAAACTCTCACTCTTTGCAGATGACTTACTTTATGTGGAAAACTCAAAATACTCTACCCCAAAATTGCTAGAATTCATACAGGAATTCAGTAAAGTGGCAGGATATAAAATCAATGCACAGAAATCAGTTGCATTTCTAACAATGAGACAGAAGAAAAAGAAATTAAGAAATAAATCCCATTTATAATTGCATGAAAAACCATAAGATAAAGGAATAATCTAACCAAAGTGGTAAAGGATCTGTACTCTAAAAACTACAGAACACTTATGAAAGAAATTGAGGAAGACACAAAGAAATGGAAAAACATTCTATGCTCATGGATTAGAAGAATAAATATTGTTAAAATGTATATGCTATCCACAGCAATCTATGCATTCCATGCAATCCCTATAAAAATACCATCAACATTTTTCATAGATGTGGAACAAGTAATCCTAAAATTTTTATGGAAAAAGAAAAGACCCTGAATAGACAAAGGAATGTTGGAAAAGAAACCAAATCTGGGGGCATCACAATGCCAGAATTCAAGCTATATTACAAAGCAGTAATCATCAAGACAGTATGGTACTGGCACAAAAACAGACACATAGATCAGTGGAACAGAATAGAAAGCCCAGAAATGGACCCTCAACTCTCTGGTCAACTGATCTTCAACAAAATGGGACAGTATCTAGTGGAAAAGGGACTGCCCCTTAAATTAATGGTGCTGGGAAAATTGGACAGCCACATGTAGAAGAATGAAATTGGACCATTTTCTTAAACCATGCACAAAGATAAACTGAAAATGGATGTAAGACCTAAATCTGAGATAGGAATCCATCAAAATCCTAGAGAAGAGCACAAGTGGCAACCTCTGTGACCTCGTCTGCAGCAACTTCTTACTAGACACATCTCCAGAGGCAAGGGAAACAAAAGCAAAAATGAACTATTGGGACCTCATCAAGATAAAGCACTTCTGCAAAGCAAAGGAAAGAGTGAACAAAACTGAAAGGCAACCTACAAAATGGGAGAAGATATTTGCAAATGACATATCAGAGAAAGGACTAGTATCCAAGATCTATAAAGAACTTATCAAATTCAACACCCAAAAAACAGATAATCATGTCAAGAAATGGACAGAAAACATGAACATACATTTCTCCAAAGATGACATACAAATGGTCATCAGACACATGAAAAAATGCTCCACATCACTTGGCATCAGGGAAATACATATCAAAACCATTGAGATACCATCTCACATTGTCAGAATGGCTAAAATTAACAAGTCAGAAAACAACAGTTGTTGGCAGGGGTGCAGAGAAAGGAGAACCTTCTTATACTTTTAGTGGGAATGTAAGCTGGTGCAGCCACTTTGGAACAGTATGGAGGCTCCTCAAGAAGTTAAAAATAGGGGCACCTGAGTGCCTCAGTCAGTTAAGGGGCTGCCTTCAATTCAGGTCATGATCCCAGGGTCCTGGGATCAAGCTCTGCATTTGGCTCCCTGCTCCGTGGAGAGCCTGCTTCTCCCTCTACCTCTGTATCCCAGTTTGTGCTCTCACTCTTTCAAATAAATAAGTAAAATCTTAAAAAAAAAGAAGTTAAAAATGGAGCTACCCTATGACCCAGCAATTGAACTACTGGGTATTTACCCCAAAGATACAAATGTACTGATCCTAAGGGGCACCTGCACCCCAATATTTATAGTAGCAATGTCCATAATAGCCAAACTGTGGAAAGAGCACAGATGTCTTTTGAAAGATGAATGGATAAAGATGTGTGTGTATGTGTGTGTGTATATGAACACACATACACATATACATACACACAATGAAATATTAGTCATCCGTCAGAAAGGATGAATACTTACCATTTACATGGACATTGATGGAACTGGAGGGGATTGTGCTGAGTGAAATAACTCAACTAGAGAAGGACAATTATATGGTTTGACTCATATGTGGGAATACAAGAAACAGAGTAGATGATCATAAGGGAAGGAAGGGAAAACTGAATGGGAAGACATCAGAGAAGGGAAAAAAATCATGAGAGACTCTTAAATATGGGAAACAAACTGAAAGTTGCTGCAGGGGAGGTGGGTGGGAGGATGGGGTAACTGGGTGATAGGCATTAAGGAGGTCATGTGATGTGATGAGCATTGGGTGTTATACACAACTGATAAACTATTGAACACTACATTTGCCACATGTTGGCTAGCTGAATTTAAATTAAAAAAAAAAAAAGAAAGATGTGAGAAAAAACAGATTTTCCTTGCCTATACCTTGGTTGGAGGATATATTGCTTAGAACTATAGGGTCATCTTACAAGCATGAGAAGAAATCTTGAGAATCACAGAGATGCTGAGTTGTAGTCAGGATGTCATTGAGCCACTGAGTAACCAACCATGGAACAATCCTACTCTGACTTTTCCTATGAGATAAAAATCTTACTGCTAAAGGCATTTTGAGTTGGGTTTTCAGCCAAATATATCCTACCTAATAACCTGTTACATTGCCCTCTTTTATTTTCTCGGCACTTAACATTCTGTGTAATATCTTGTTTGTTTATTGCTTTGTCTCCATCAATTAGAACATAAGCTCTTTAACATCAGGAGCTTCTCTCATTTGCTACTGTATCTAAAGCATCTTTAATGGTACCTAGTATCCAGTCAAGAGCCAATAATTATTAGTAAACATGAATGAATGAACAATACCTTGATTTCTCTCTTTCCCTCACTTCTAATCCTTCAGCAAGTCTATTGTTCAACCTTCAAAATATATCCAAATTTGACTACTCTGACCATCCCTGGGGTTATCATCAGTAAGTGTCCTGGTTGGAAGTGTCTCACCCTCCTGTTTACCTAGTAATCTCTTTACTCCTCTTCCTGTTTTCATTGATCCCATGTTTATTGAGGTACATGCAGGGCACTGGGCTACTCTCATGAACCCATAGTTTAGTCGGAGAATTGAGAGAGGGATACTGACACAGGTCATTACTGCATAAGAAATAGGAGATACAAAGGTGGGTATGGTGGTCTGGGCAGCTGGAAACCTGCAGTCCTCACTCCAGTTGCACAGAAGACTAGGCAGAAGACAAGGAGCCCTGTGTTCTGTGCAGGGGTGGAGATGGGGTTTAGTATTAGGTTGGGAGCATTTCCTTATATATATATATATAAGGAAAGGTCAGGCAGATACTTGCAAATGTTCTTCGCCTCAGATGACATTAAAAACAAAAATAACCCTTCCCAGGCTGTCACCTATGCTTCTGACTTACTGGCTGTAAAATGGAAATTCCAAAGAACTTCTTCTTGGATTCAATTACTTTGGTAGAACAGCTCACAGAACTCAGGAAAAATTTTTACTTACTAGATTACCAATTTATCATAAAAGAATATAACTCAGAACAGCCGGATGTAAGAAACACCGAGCGTTAAGTTTTGGGAGAAGGAGCATGGAGCTTACATGTTCTCTCTCAGTGCACCACCCTCCCCAAATCTCCATGTGTTCACCAATCCAGAAGCTCTCCAAACCTATTCTTTTGAGTTTTTATGGAGGTATCACAAGAAGGCACAGTTGACTAAATCGTTAGCTCTTGGTGGTTGATTTAACCTCCAGCCCCTCTTCCTCTCCCCAGAGGGAGGGGACACTGGAAGTTTCAATCTTCTAATCAGGTTAGTTCCCCTGGCAACCAGCCTCCTCTTTAGGGGCTTTCCAAAAGTCAATGCATTAACATAAATTCAGGTGTCGTTAAAAGGGGCATGTTATGAATAATATGCCGTATTCCTTTCACATTTAAGGCTCTGGAACTATTTCAGGAACCAAGGACAAAAGACCAAATACTATAACAAAAGATGTTCCTATTGATCTTAGGAAAATTCCAAGAGTTTTAAGAGCTCAATACCAGAAAAAAGATGAAGACCAAAACATAAATGTATACATATGTGTGTGTGTATAAATAATTATAAATCAAACATATTATTTTATACATATAAAATACATGTAAACATATGTATTTTATTATACACCTATATCAAATATATAAATATACATATTTTTTATTATTATAAATCACAATACTACACTCATCTAGGGCAAAAATAAGGGTTCAGACTCTGAGGTTAGAGCTCAAGCTCTTAGCCACATGCAGGCTCCATGATTCTGAGATCATCACCACCATGACAGCAACCCAGGATTGCAACCTTCAGAGTCCCAGGCATAAAGGCCCTATGGATGCATGTGCTGCTTACTACCATCATAGTTCTCCTTCCCTGGGGGCTCCTTCCACCTGCTCCTTATGTCCTTTCAACTTTATCAAGCACATTTTTTGCTTCAGAAACTTTCTCTTCCATCTCCAGAGCTCTGCATGGGTTAGCTCCTTTAATCTTCCAAGTCTGTTAAGTTAATTAAACAAGGAGGCCATTGGATTGAGGTGGCTCTAATGCCATAGTGGCCAACATGTACAAACCAGAGTCTAATCCTGGAAATGCCTCAAGGTTCTAATATCAAAACACTAAGGATAACCAATCACAAAAAACCAACTAGACTTTAATATATAGCCAACCAAACAATTTCCTTTCTCTTTTTCTGCACTTTGTCCCCAGAAGTCTTTCCCCTGAATTCTATTGGCTCAGCACTCATAACTACATTTGGTTTGACAGCGCCTAATTCCAATCAATTTTTGCTCAAATAAACTTAAAAATTTCAATATCCCTTAGTTTATCTTTTAACAGATCTTAACAAAAATGTTACAGCCTTAAAGATACCTTCCTTGGGGCACCTGTGTGTCTCAGTTGGTTAAGCATCTGACTTTGATTCGGGTCATTATCCCAGGATCCTGAGATCAAGTCCCGCATCAGGCTCCCTGCTTAGTGAGGAGTCTGCTTCTTCCTCTCTCTCTCTGTCCCTCTGCCCCTCCCCCACCACTCATGTTCTTGCTCTCTCTCAAATAAATAAATAAAATCTTAAAAAAAGACAAAAAGATACTTTCCTTGACCACCAAAGCAAAATGAATCTCTCTATTTCTGTCTCTCCCTCTCCTTCTTCCTTTCTCTCCAGTACCCTTTGGTCCCCCATCCTATCTTGTTTTTTATAGTTCTTATCTCCACATTTTTTTTGTTTGTGTACTTGTTTTCTTGCTTTCACACTAAAATATAAACTCCAAGAGGACATATTTGTTTACTGATTTATCCTGCTTGGCACGTAATAGGCATTAAACACTTAGTTGAATAACTGTTATTAATGGATTTTTAAAGTCTATCCAATGGAAATACCAGGCATTTGATTCCACTGCAAATGATCAATAAATGTGAGTTAGGAATTGCATAACTTTATAAAAGTAAAAATAACCAATGAAGTTAACTAGAAAAAGACAGGGCTTACGCTGTCATTGCCCAGGCTCTCAGAATCTCAATAAAGACCACAATTTCCATCCTTTTCAGTTATAAAACTATAATAATTATTACTTTGGCTCAGACTGACTTATTACTCATTAATTTTTCAAAATGTTCATGATATTTAATTATCTTATCTAAAAACCAATGACTTATAAACTGGTTATTTTCCACTCTATCCTTCCCAACTTTGGGCTTTAAAAGACTGACTTTTACAGACTGCACAAACTAGGATTTCTTGACTTCTAAATTCTGGGTGGGTTAAAACTATAAGCAGAAGCACCAGGAGATCAAAAGGGGGATGGAGAATAGGGTTAGAATATTTATTCTTCCAGGATCCCTCCCAGCTGGGTTGTCACAGGTGGACAATGTCCTTTTACTGACCCAAAAGCCATAGGTCCTTCTAGGTGACCTCACCTATGGCCATTCTCTCCTGGTTTTGGTAAACCAGGAAAGGTAAACCAGGGAGGAAAGTCCCTCCCTGACTTTCAGGACTAGGAGAGGTAAGGGCTTCCTGCTATTGCTAGTATAAGGGTATTAAACCACCCTTAACTCTGCTTTCCCTTAATTCCGGTCATACCTTTATGAACAGTTTATTTATTAATACTTCCTTGCCTGACCTGTTTGAACTTGCCCAGCTGTTTCCTGCAAGGATCCTGAGTCAGACATTTTATGCCTCAAATTAAATCAAGGGCTAAGTCAATGGAAAATTTTAACAATGCACAAGAATTCATAAGCATGGGCACTGTTGTTTCCAATTTGGAGTAAGACATGATATGAAATATAAAAAGAAATTAAATAAAAATAACATGTGTTATTTTTCACATTGGCATGAATTAAGGACATTCCCACTTGGAAATAACCCATACATGGTAGGATAAAAAAGTAGTCACTCATTTGGCTTCTCTGTATTCTGTTTGTTTTCAGCCCCCTTCAGATTTATAACCTAAAGATCAGGTTTAGAAAATGTACTGGACATGGGATTGGCAAATATATTCTAGTCCCACCTTTGTTCAGAAATTGAGAAATCAGTCAACTTTTCTGAAACACAGTGGCCTGAACTGCAAAATTAAGTTGTTGAAATAAATTATAGCTAAGATATCCTTTAGTTTTAAATCTCTGAAAACTGTCAAGAACTATCAAGAGTTTTTATTTTAAAGGTGGTAAGGGCAACAATATAGGATTATTTAAGAACCCAGCTCTGCAGCCTAATTGTTTGGCTTCAAATCCCAGCTCTACCACTGACTAGCACATGAAATTGGGCATGTTTCTTAATCTCTTTGGGCCTCAGTTTCCTTGTCTGGAAAATGAGTCTGATAACAATACAAATATCTACATGAGGGTTTCTTTGAGGGTGAAATGAGTTAGAACTTGTAAAATACTCACTGTGTGCAAGGCATTATTCTAACCCCCCAATAAGTGTTACAGAAAAATTTCCACAATTTACTGATCTAGGAGGTTTTATTCAGCAATTCCTAAATGGGGCAACATCTCATCTAGCAGATAGAAAAGAGCTCTACAAAGCTGTTCAAGACAAGAAATGTTTACAGACCAAAGTGAGATGGAACAAGGAAGTTATACTTGGCATTTGCTGATTGGTTAAAGGATTACTTCCCTTATATGGAAGAAAGGAGAGTCTTAGAGCCAGGTCAGTTAACTTGTGCTGGTCAGGCAAGCACCGACTGGTTGGCCAAGACCCACTTTTTCTGGGAAGGGTAAGCATAGAACTTAAAATTCCAGTTTGCTGATGTGGGATTAGCATAAGTGGTGCCATCTTGCACCTAGTCTAGACACTAACAATACCCAACTGAAATGATTTGGGGTTAGTAGTAAATAATAATGTATAGGTTATACTGAGCTGAAAATTATCATTAGATGAGCCATTACTGGGGCACCTGGGTGGCTCAGTTGGTTAAGCTTCTGACTCTTGATTTTGGCTCAGGTCATGATCTTGGGGTCCTGGGATCAAGCCTGGTGTTAGTCTCCATGTTCAGCAGAGAGTCTGCTTGGGATTCTCTCTCTCTCTCTCACCCTCTGCTTCCAGCCCCCTGCTTAATCATGTGTACTCTTGCTCTCTCTCTCTCAAATAAATAAATAAATCTTAAAAAGAAGAAGAGCAATTACTATTTGAATCTATATTTTGATTTAAGTAGTATGCTTAAGTATGCTTATATTTAAGCAGTATAGTTTAAAAGTGAAGAACCTAACTTATAGCCTGTTCTTACATTTTGAGATATGACGTGTAAAGATGATTTGAACAATTTATTGCTATCTACTTGTGTGTACATGCATTCTTTCTTTTTTTATTATGTTATGTTAGTCACCATACAGTACAACATTAGTTTTTGATGTAGTGTTCCATGATTCATTATTTACATGTAACACCCAGCACTCCATGAAATCCATGCCCTCCTTGATACCCACTACTGGGCTTACCCATCCTGCACCCCCCTCCCTTTTTTTTTTTTAAATTTTTTATTTTTTTATAAACATATATTTTTATCCCCAGGGGTACAGGTCTGTGAATCACCAGGTTTACACACTTCACAGCACTCACCAAAGCACATACCCTCCCCAATGTCCATAATCCCACCCCCTTCTCCCAACCCTCCCCATTTTTTTTTTTAAGATTTTATTTATTTATTTGATGGGGCGATCACAAGGAGGTAGAGAGGCAGGTGGAGGTGGGGAGGGAAGCAGGCTCTCTGCTGAACAGAGAGCAGACGCGGGGCTTGATTCCAGGACCCTGAGACCATGACCTGAGACGAAGGCAGATGTTTAATCACTGAGCCACCCAGGTGCCCCCCTCACCCCTTTTAAGCCTTCAGTTTGTTTCCCGGAGTCCATAGTCTCTCATGGTTCATCTCCCTCCCTGATTTCCCCCCTTCATTTTTCCCTTCCTTCTCCTAATGTCCTCCATGCTGTTCCTTATGTTCCAAATA
Organism: Mustela erminea; assembly: GCF_009829155.1. Classification (NCBI taxonomy): domain Eukaryota; kingdom Metazoa; phylum Chordata; class Mammalia; order Carnivora; family Mustelidae; genus Mustela; species Mustela erminea. The sequence continues at coordinate 72,778,791 of NC_045619.1, read as the reverse complement.
AGTGAAACCATACAATAATTGACTTTCTCTACTTGACTTATCTCACTCAGCATAATTTCCTCCAGTCCTGTCCATGTTGGTACAAAAGTTAGGTATTCATCCTTTCTGATGGTAAACACATACATTCTTAACAAATGACCCAATATTCATTACATACATACATACACACATACACAGTTGACCTAGGGGCCTGACCCCCCTACACAGTCGAAAATCCACATAAAACTTTTGACTCCTCCAAAACTTAATTGTTCATAGTCTACTATTAAGGAAGCCTTACCAAACATAAAGTCAACACATATTTTGTATGTTATATATATTTCACACTATTTTCTTACAATAAAGTAAGCTAGAGAGAAGAAAATATTAAGAAAATCATAAGAGAAAATACATTTGCAGTACTGTACAAAAAGAAATTCCATATAAGTAGACCTGCACAGCTCAAACCTATGTTGTTCAAGGGTCAACTGTGTGTGTGTGTATATATATGCACATATCTGTAGACACTTATTATGTATTTTTCTACATGTACACAAACACACTAGGAATAAATAGCATGATTTAAGGTAACTAATGGTGCTTATTATTTCTATATAACCTGCCCAGAAAAACAAATCACAAGTTTTCTTTATATGGTAGCTAGGACAGAAAATGGAGGAAGTTCTGAGCTAAAGGAAACTACAATAAAGTGGGCACAGCAAGCAAAGAGGGGAGAATGGGAACATGACATCTTGCTCTTAGCCTAGCACTGTCCACAAATCACTTACCATGCACCAGTCAAGACTTCAATAACCTTGCATTCCAAGATAAACCATGAACAACAGGAACCTCCTAAAAGCATTGACTAACAGGAAATCCTGAAAGCTTTGCTTCATGAGATAAGCCACAAAAACAAGAACATCCTGTTTTCCTTACAAAAAGACAGGAACATCTTATTCTTATCAAATCTAAATGGTCAGCTGCCATATCTGAGCTATAAATATCTGCCATATTATCAGAGCTATAAATTCCTCCTCTTCCATGGGATGAGCCACTACTTCTGAACTGCTAGTGAAAATGTTTTCTGAAAAGGCAACACAGGTAAAGGGGATGAAGAGGTATAAACCCGCAGTTGTAAAAGAAATAAGCCACAGGGATGAAAAGTACTGTATAGGGAATATAGTCGATAATATTATAATGACTCAGTATGGTGACTGATGGTAACTTAACTTCATCATGATGAGCATTTCATAATGAATATAACTGTTGAAACACCATGTTGTACACCAGAAACTTATATACTATGTCAACTGTACTTCAGTTATTTTTTTTTAAGTTTCCCTGTGTTCACATTTGTCTCTGTATCTTATTTTAACAAAGAGCTATTGAATAGTCAGTAGTAGTAGTAGTAGTAGTAATAGGATTTCCTTGGGAATTCCTGCATATACCAAGGCCAGCTTCATGGGTGGACCACTGGTGCAGTTGTACAGGTTCCTACCTTGGCTTAATGTTCTGCTTTACCATCTTGAAAAACCTAGTAACTTTCTGAAAGGGGGCTTTGCGAGTTATACTGATGATCTTAGATGTACCATAAACCTCTCTCCTGAGCACTGAAATAAAGTAGAAACAGCATTGTCTTTGGAGTCTGACAGACCTACTTACTTAGGTCTTACTTACTCACTGTCATCTATAAAACAGCATAGCTCAGACTTGATTGATGACTACATGAGATCATGTAATCATATGTTTTATACCTAGATGGTCCATAAATAACAGTTCTGAGTTATTCCACTTTACCTTCTATAAAGTAGAGCTATACCCTTTTACAATCTCCTTTTCTCAGCATAAGTCTTAATAGAAGCAGCAAGTCATGTGAATAAGTACATATGGTAAATGAGAGTTGGGCTACTTGTGTGTTCATTTCCTTACTTACCATTCATTCCTCCCATTAGAATCAGACTACATCCTCCATCACCACCTCAAAGAGCCTTGATGACCTTCTTCTGGCTAAACCACCTTTAAGTGTTATCTCACTTGATTTCTCTTCAGCATGTGACAATTTGGGTTATGTTTGTCTTCTGTAGCACCCCACTATTTTTTTCTCTACCTCTTTGGCTGTTCCTTCTCAGTGTCCATCGCCATCAATTGCTATTCTCAGCTACCTCTCCAAGGACTTGTTCTCACTTAAGGTACATCTGATCCACTCACTCTCTAAAATAAATAAATAAGCCTTTGAAAAAAAAAAGTTCTAAGAATTGTGATACTATGTATGCATCTTTGACCTTTAAAATAATTGGCTAAAGGGGCACCTGGGTGCCCCTCAGTCAGTTAAGCGGTTGCCTTCAGCTTATGTCGTGATCCCAGAACCCTGGGATTGAGCCCCATGTCAGGCTCTCTGCTAAGCAGAGAGAGAGCCTGTTTCTCCCTCTCACTCTGCCTGCTTGTGCTTTCACTCTGTCAAATAAATGAATAAAATATTAAAAAATACACAAAAATTTTAAAAATAAGATAATTGGCTAGAAATAACTAGGACTTTGTCATCTTACCTCATTATATAATTATTTTCTTAAAAGAAAAAAAAAAACCCAGCTGTGATGACTTTTCCTTTGACTAATGAGAAGAATTATGGCACCCTGAACATCTCATAATAATGAGCAATGGCCTGCATTTTCCTAGTCTTGAAGAAGCAAGTAATCAGTGGGAAGACCCAGATGGACAGCTGTGCAGACTCAACAGATAGGAAGGACCATAAAGTCCTGTTAGGGCCAATTTAATGTTAAAACCTGTTAAACCCCTAGGGCCTGCCTGGGCCTACTTAGCCATAGTGACTCCATGTTGCCTAGGTAGCCATTTTGTTGTTTAATAAATGCCTCAGCTGTTATTGATACTGGTTCCGGGTAACCGTTGCTAAAACACATACCTAAAACAAGGCCATTTTGTTGTTTAAGAAACGCCTCAGCAGTTACTAGTATCGGTTCCGGGTAACCGTTACTAAAACACACAGGTAGGAGACATCCAATGAGCCAAAGCCACATACGTAGATGTCTGTGGTTGTGCCCTATAAAACTAGCCTGTGAGACCAAGGGGTGGTTGCTCTTTTCGGGGGCGGTCCTGGCCGGTCAGTCTGACTTCTAACGATTGGCATAGAATCAAGCTTTACATAACTTTCACTTTGTCTCAGCCTCGTTCCCCGAGCTGGTCAGTCTAACTTCTAATGCTTGGCATAGAATAAGGCTTTGCATAACTTTCACTTTGTCTCAGTCTTGTTCCTTTGACAATGGACCCAACAGTCCTACCCTCATCTACTCTATCAAGCTTTCACCTGGTATTCCAAGGTCTACATGGCTCTCAGAATAGCAGAGGATTCTTCAAAAAAAAAAAAAATTACTGTATTAATAAGTAAATGCACATATTTTCACTGCTATTCAATCTCTTCTTTAAAAGCAAATTAGCACAATTTTCAGACTTATAGCTCCATGCCTCTATTTTCCATAGATACTGCAAAAGCCACATGTCCAATATTTAAATATTCTCCTCCTCTCTTCAAAAAACTCCTGTGATCCTCTCAGCTTAATAAATGGCACCACCATATGCCACCCATTCTCAGAATCCAAAGCCTAAAAATTCATCTCGACTCTTCACTTTCCCTCATTCCCACCAATCTCTAAATCCTATCAGTCAACTTCCATTACCTCTTGAATCTGTCCATTCCAGTGCTACTACTATCAGCTCAGGCTATCATCAAAGTACTCCTATCTAGTCTCTACCTGTGACCTCTAGAGTTCTTTTAACACTTCACAGCCAGAGTTCTTTCTAAAACTCATTGTCCTATGCACGCCCTGTCCCTGCTTAAAAACTACCTATGACTCCACCCGAAGTTTCAGACTAAGCCTGAATTGTTCAACATAACACAGCTCATCAGGCCCCATTTGGGCTTTCTGGTCAGAAGAGAGCATACCACCAGCCAGCCAAATCTAGCCCACTGCCCATTTTTGTACTTTGCTACGTAAAGCTTTCAGTTTTAAATGGTTGAAAAACCAAAATATAAAATTTCATGCTAGTGAAAACTACATGAAATTCAAACTTCAGTGTCCCTAAGAAAACTTTATTAGAACACAGCTCCACTCATTCGTACTGCCTATGGTTTCTTTTGAGCTACAAGTTGAGTAGCTCTGACCAAGGCAGTATGGCCTAAAAAACTCTACAATCTTTACCGTCTGACCCTTTATAGAAAAAGTTTGCCAACTCCTGCTCTACATTCATCTCTCACCACCGCCCCCCCCATTGCAGCCACCTCCCTGAACTGTCTGCAGTCCTTAACAGCCCGCAGTTCTTTCTGTGAACTGCTCCCCCTACTCCTCCCTGGGTGCTCGCATATAACTTCATCTAAACATTTAACAGTTATTCTAATTGTCCTACTACTGGTCTGGTGCATGTGTTCACCACTGAATCCTCAGCACTAGCTCTATCTCCCCTCTCCTTCAGTGCTTGATTTATGTGTATTGCCTTGAGTAAGCAGCATCCTGAGAAGATGAACAAAACTGGGGTCCAACTTTCAGCAGCTCACAAAAGGAAGAGAGACACATAAACAACAAATTAATCCACAAGGAAGAATGGAAAAACTCAAAAAATAGCCGGTACTCTGCGGCATAACCAAAATGAAATAGTTCGACCTGGGAAATGGTGCCCCTTCTTTAGAATCCTGATTTGAACAGATGCCCCTCCACCATGATGAAATTCTTACTGAGCTTTTTTGCTGGCATGTAGTATCCTCATCTATAAAATAAGGCTAAATAATCCCGACTTCACAGAATTAAATGAACGTAGTTAATTGAGAGCACGTACTGAGGTACGTGCTTCAGAGAAAATGCTGGGTAAACAGCGGTCACTCCTGGTTGCTCTAAAACGCTCCGTTTCACGTTAACAGAGTCCACTTCCAAGGGAGTCTCTGAAGGACCCCAGGTCAGAACTATAGTATAGCCTATAAGTTTTAACATTCTTTTTATAACCAGCTTATGCTAAGAAACTGTGGCCAGCTGACCATAGATAAGGGAGTCAGCAAGCAGCATAACAGGATAACGAATAGCAAAAATCTGTGTTTAACCCAGCTGTTTCTGGCTTCTGTATAATAATGCTTCTAATGCTTTGTTAAGAAGTGAAAAATTGCTTAATCCCTCGCTCGCTGTGTAATCAAATAAAGTTATACCCTTCCCCTGTTAAGAATTTCCCCTACTACTAAGTAAAATTGATAAGGGTTGTCTCCCGTACCGAGGCCGGAGACTTGCGGTTCAGCACGTACGCTAGCTGGAGACGTGTGGTTCAGCACGTATACAGATAAAGGTTAGAAACGTGCAATTCAACACGTAACCTCTACTGTACACTACCTGAACGGTGACTGGCCAGAATGTATGGTTGGTTTTAAAGGATTGGCTACCTGTGTGTAGGCCTTGCTGTAATGCTTTGAAATTACTGGCTAGAAAAGTGAGGGCTCTGATGTAATGGACTGTAAAATTCTATATTAAGCCACTCCCAAAACAGATCGGGGCTCTCAGACACTGACCCATCCCTCGCGGATTTCGTGGTCAAGTGTCCCTGGGAGTCCGAGCATGCCCGAATAAAATCCTCTTGCTTATTGCATCCAGTGGTCTGTGAGTGCGTCCTTGGGTGCGGGTCCTCTAGGGTCTTTCAGTACAACCCTACTGGAAAAGCAGGGCTTCTATGCAGATCGCCGCTGGAGGTGTGCCGGGTTAAGCTGCGCGCGGGGCTTGAACTCCAGGGAAACCGCCTGTAAACGGAGTCCGCGAGGTGGAAAAACTACAACTCCCGTCGTGCCTCACCGAGTTTAGGGCTACTCTACATTTTATCACCTCCCTTCTCTTCTTTCCCTCTGTAGTCCCGAGCGTGGCAGCGTCCCGGTCACCGGAAGAAGCCGTGTGACGTCACGAGGGCCTACGCGTCGCGCGGGGGGCAGGAGTTGACGGACGGTCTCTGGCTACGTTTGGGCGGCCCTGGGACCACGGAAGAGGCTCTCTTGGGCGGCCGCGATGCCTAGCTCGCGGCGGGTCAGTCAGCTTCTGGATCTGTGAGTCCACCCGGTCCCCGCCTCCCCTTCGCCCCGCCCCAGCGGAGCCCTGTGCTCGCTCTCCCTCCCCGCCCCCTTCCCACCTCCGGACCTCTGAAGAGGTCCTGCTGGTGTTTCTGTTTCTGAGTACCTGATTTATTGTCTCCTGGTAGACGACAGTTGTGCCAAGTGGGCTGCTAGGCAGGTTTGCCCCTCTGTCCGCCCTGGGCGCCCCCAGATTGGTGTCCGAAATCTCAGTCAGCCTTGACACCTCGATGCCCAGGCAATTCCTGGCCGTGGCCTGTTTCTGACGGGAGCTGAAAGCCTCGGTAGATCAAAACAAAATACTAGATGTGGCTCTCAGAAGCCTTCAGCAAAGTTCCACCGTTCCTGTAACCGGGATAGGTACTGATTCTTCGAGGGCGCACGGCTCCTCGATCGCTTGATGGCGGTTACAGGGTTCAGCTTCCAGTCCCATTCAGCAGCTGTGTGACGATGGAGAGGAACATAACCTCCGTGCCTGAGTTCTTGACCTGTCAAATTAGTGTAACACCAGTACCTATCTCCTAGAGTTGTAGTGAGGAATAAAATTTACAAATGTAAAGTCCTTAGAAGGATGCCTGGTGTCAAATTTCAAGGAGCTTTACTTGGTAATAAATATTTTAGTGAGGGAGAAACGAGAATCTCAGAGGCGTGTCTTTGCAAACTGGCCTATAAACGGGGAATGACTAGGTGTGTTTAACCTTTACAGTGATTGGTTATTACAACGATTGGTACCACAATTTAAAGAACAGCGAGGGATTGGTTAAAAGTGATTATCTTACATTATTTTAGGGAGATGATTTAAGTTTTTTTTTTTTAATGATTATCAGAGGGATTTATAAGAAATAACTTGTTAAGTTTCACTTATGTTCATGAGATAAACCAGATTATGTTTCATTTATGTGATCTAACTGGTTTGCTCTGCTTGGGGGATTTTCAAGGGTGGTCTCCATTTTATTTTATCTAAAAAATTACCCTCTTTTGGTCGTTACGTCAGCGAGCTGAAAGTGTGAGCCAATATACTATTACCCCCGCTACCACTGTTGATGTAGTAATTGGGTTGTATGGTCATGTAGTTGCCATTCCAAACAGTTGCATCGTCATTTTAGGCATGGGCAGTGGGATTATTGAGTTCTTTGAGTTGTGTAATCGTGATGGATATCATTTGGTGTGTGAGTGGCTGCTGAAAGGCATTTAAAACTCTTGAAAGGAGACAGCGCACTAGTGTGAGAAGTTGGGGGAGTTGCAGTAAAGTATCCTCTAGACCTAGTAGGCACTTGGAAGGCAAAAAATGAAACAAGCCTCTTCAGACTGTTTACATAGACTTTTATTCATTGTGACCTACTGACAAGGGAGCCATTGGGTCCAGGTGCTATGCAGCTGTTCTCCACCCCGTCCAAACCTTAAGCTACAGCTTTTATAAGAAAGGGGCTTGAGAACATGGACGGGACTGGAAGAGATTATGCTGAGTGAAATAAGTCAAGCAGAGAGAGTCAATTATCATATGGTTTCACTTATTTGTGGAGCATAACAAATAGCATGGAGGACATGGGGACTTAGAGTGGAGAAGGGAGTTGGGGGAAATTGGAAGGGGAGGTGAACCATGAGAGACTATGGACTCTGAAAAACAATCTGAGGGTTTTGAAGGGACGGGGGGTGGGAGGTTGGGGTACCAGGTGGTGGGTATTATAGAGGGCACGGATTGCATGGAGCACGGGGTGTGGTGCAAAAATAATGAATACTGTTATGCTGGAAATAAAAAAAAAAAAAAAAAAAAAAGAAAGGGGCTTGAGGTGCAGTCAAACCGGGTTATCTAAAGTGGTGTCTTTTGTGCACCAGTCATCTCTCCTCCTTACCTAAAGTGTGCCTTCTGTGTGCCACTTGAGGGTAGTATTTTGGTCAGGGCATACATTAACATCCAAGAGGCCTGGAACATGTAGCCCGGTGGGAGATCATTGCATAAGCATAAACAAAATGGTGGCCAAAGATGGAGTCAGTTTTGTTAGCACTCCTACAACTAGCAAGGTTAATACGATAACTATGAGGGAAGTAATAGATAAGCGTGAAGAATTCCTGGGAGCAGAGATTCCCAGGAGCCAGGATTTAACCAACTAAATAAATCGGTGGAAGAAGTATCACCTATTTGATGAAAGACCGACATTTGATCTTTAGGATCTTTTAAATTGGGAGTCATAGTTTCTAATTTATTAACATGGAATTTTTTTTTTTTAAACCAGTTAGAGCATATGCATCTCTTTGTTAACTAGTTAGGGTGTCTAAGGGTGTGTAGTTGTCTAATATAACTCTGGCTAGAGAGTTTATAGATTTTTGCTGTGATTGTAGGGATTTTGCAGAAGAGATGATTTCTCTTTGGAAATTTATAATTTTTTAAAAAGATTTTATTTATTTATGACAGACAGAGATCACAAGTAGGCAGAGAGGCAGGCAGAGAGAGAAAGAGAGAGAGAGAGATGGGGAAGCAGGCTCCCTGCTGAGCAGAGCCTGATGCTGGGCTCTATCCCAGGACCCTGAGATCATGACCTGAGTGGAAGGCAGAGGCTTTAACACACTGAGCCACCCAGGCGCTCCTCTCTTTGGTAATTTAAAAGCAGTCTTTTGTTGTTGTCTTTTTCAATAAACTAACTCTCTAAGTTCTCATGTCTTCATTTGGAATCCATCACAGAAAGCTTCTTAGACCTGGTGGAAAATAAGTTTTTTAATATTGTTTAGTGCCTTACACTTTTGAATCATGATTACTTAGGATAAACATGAGGATGTCTTATTTCGGGAGTGTTATAGGTGACTTCCATCTAAGATGGGCCTCTTTACAGTGTGAGCAATCAGGTATTTCTGTGGAAATAAAACAAGGATAAAAATTAATCATTGGAGCAAACTACAAATTCAGTTTCTGAGTCTGGAGAGCAGCCAGTCGAGAAAATTTCTAGATTTGAGCTCAAGACATTTTTAGATAATGGAGTGAGGATGGCAGTTTCAATCTGTTTGATTTTCCTGATTAGCAGTTTGAATGACTCTGATGATGTCATTGGGTGTTCTGGTGAACTCTCTGAATGGGCTGTATAGAAATAAGCATGAAGCTTGTCTGTACATGATCTGTTGTGGTGATATCTCTGAAGTTTATACCAAGTTGTCTGGCTTTAGGTTGAAGGGCTTGAGTTAAAGGACAATTTTAGTTTTATTTCAAATCAGAATGGTGAGAAAAAATTGGAAATGTTAGATTGGAAAGTTGTAGCCAGATGTTGGAGGAAACTAGAAGAATTCAGGACCAGTCCAGTTTACAGACAGATAACAAAACCTCAAAGGTCATGAACAGGACTAGAATCTGATAATAGGTATACTATAGTTTTCTACTGAAACACAATTTTTATCTCTATAGTTTCTTCATTTTAATAAAGATAATCACAATAAAATTGCAAAATAAATCTAGTCTCATTAAATTCACCTTATTATTTATGTAAGTACAGCAGAATAGTGATTTTATGCACAGTTTCAAGTATGATATTCCAGTCCAAGCTTTGGTAATCCAAAGGGTTTTACTGGTTTCACAAATCAAACCTCAGCTTCTTAAAAACTGGTGGTAAGAAATCTCAGATAAGATGTTTAAACACCTCTTCTGGCCAAGAAGCCAAGCCAAGGGCTTGTCCAATTATATCCTGTTACAAAGAGAATAAATTCTCATTGAATTTATGCAAATACCTACACTGCCATGAAAATAAGTCTACTCAATAAGGGGTTTTTGTTGTTGTTTTGTTTTGTTTTGAGTTCTGAAGAAATCAGGTAGGGAGAAAAAAAATAAATGTTTAATTTTTGTTTATAAAAGTGTACCAAATTGTTATAAGTTATATAATGGGTTGAAAGGAGAAAAGGGGTTCTTTAAATTTGGAGAGTAAAACAGTAAAGAACCATAAATGTTGCAAACAATGTCATAAAAATTATAATCTCCTCCATTAGTTGATTTAGTCTGAATTCTTGTTTTCTTACTCTTGGGTTAATAGTTTTGTGAATCAGTTTCTCCATAGCATGCTAGAAATTCTTACCTAGTTAAGTGGTATGATCTTGAAGTTATCAGAAACTTGTAATCTAGAGTACTTGTCAGTGTATTTTCCATGAATCTCCTTGAAAACAAAATATTTTGGCCTGTAGTTGACTATAAATGTTTTCATGGAAGAATTCAGTATAAAACAATAACTGTCTGTGAATGACAAAAGACTTAAAAGATAGCCTTGTTAAAGAGTTCACTATTAAAAAAAAAAAAAAGATGTGGTTGACAGGTAAGCTTGGCTACTCCTGTGGTATACAACATTTAAAAATAACTGATAACATTATATCAGGGCATATCAGATTCCTAGGAGTTCTATGCAATTTCTGGAACACTTATATTAATAACATATCCATACAAATATAATCTAAGAAGATTAAGAATCCCCTTTACTTGATAATGTTTCCCATGCAATATAACACTTGAAAAATTTATATAGTTCAATGCCTCGTCTCAGTTTTTATAAGAAGAGGAAAAAAACCTGAGATCTTCCCAAAGCAAGGAGCTTTGGGAATATCCCAAAGTTAGTTCGAAGTCTAAAAGACTTCGTTTAGAATTTGATTTTGGGAATTTTGTAAAAACTGTCAAAAGGTTTTAGTCACTTGATTAGGGTGCCTGAGTGGCGCAGTCAGTCAAACCTCTGACTCTTGATTTTGGCTCAGGTCAGAATCTCAGGGTCGTGCAATAGAGCCCCATATCCGGCTCTGTGCTGGGCATGGAGCCTGCTTAACATTCTCTCTCTCCCTCTCTCCCTTCTCCTCTCTTTTTTCCTCTGAAAACAAAACAAAACACCACTTGATTAAATAGGATCAAAGGTCATTGTGAAAAAACACTTAGTTATCTATTCAACCAAAGCAACAAAAAGATTTCAGAAGCAAATATAGAAAGTACATAGTTGTTTAAAAAAAAAAAAAAAGCCTTAGCTCTTTTTAATGTTGAAAAGATTGTTTTCCTAAGCAATCAAAAACCTGATAAAGACTAAGTGAAACACAGGAAATTATTTTCATGAGACATAGAATCTTTGTTTCCTAGACAAAATACACAAAAGGTAAAGAAAACCTTTCAAAATCTCTTACTAAAAACAGACTAACAATCCAAGAAACTCTGTCCTTTTAACAGAGAGAAAAGTAAACTGTTGTTTTTTGTTAGTGTATTATTCAACTCAGTTTTGGAAAACTTCTGTTTGGATTAACTATTAAATACCTAACATCTTAAGTTTTTCTTGCTTACACATTTTGTAATGGAGATTAGCATCAGCTTATTTGACTAATAAACCCAGGTAGGAAAGATTGTATTTTTGCATTATATTTAATGTTGATTACTCTGAAGACATGCCTGTTTTAATTAAATCAACACATTTAAACTATTTGCAAAGCTTTTATTCATTGAAGATTATCCCAGATCTTATGAACTTGAAAAGCATTTGGGTTAGTTTCTATATTTCTGAGAGTTTTGAGAATGCTTAACTTATGTAAGTACTTATTTTTCTTCAAGCAAATTAAATAGAGCTCTTTTTCAAAATCACATATACATGATATACATTCATAGACACATATACATTAATACATAGGCAGTTGTAAATAGATTTTATAGCTTTCATTTCAAAATTTTAACTGTGTGTCAAGTATAGTAATACAAAACTCAAAAGAACAGCTGGACCCAGATTGTGTTTCTGGCAGATAGAATAATAGAAGTTTATCTACTCAGATGATTTAAGCTTTTTACCACAAGTTTTTTATTTGTGTGCTGCAAGAATTCTCTAGGGAGCTATTTTTGGAGTCAATTTGTCTTTTTTTTTTTTTTAAAAGATTTTATTTATTTATTTGACAGAGAGTAGGCAGAGAAACAGGCAGAGAGAGAGGGGGAAGCAGGCCCCCTGCTGAGCAGAGAGCCTGATGTGGGGCTCGATCCCAGGACCCTGGGATCATGACCTGAGCCGAAGGCAGAGGCTTTAACCCACTGAGCCACCCAGGTGCCCCTGGAGTCAATTTGTCTTATAGACACTTTGGCATACCAACAAATGAATGCATTTATTGTCTTTAAGAAATTTTTTATCCTCTTTTTTAAAAGGTTTTCCTAAGGTGGGCTATTTTATGTAAGTTAAGGATTTTCCCATAATGGTCAATACAGTTCCACTTATACTTTGTAAACTTCACTCATTTTTTTCAAAAAGGTGTAAGATCTTAGTCTGGGTTTTGGACCAGTTGGAACCCATCTTTGCCTTTGATTCCTTAGGAATTCTTAATTACCGGGGGTACTGTTTTTCAGTGGCTGTTCCAAAACAGAGGAGATCACATATTTCACCCTCTTTTGAACAGAATAGCGTGACTTACTGAAAAGCTTCAATAAAGGTTACTCAGTAAAACCAGAAAGGTCAATGCAAAGGGAATTGAGTTTGAATCTGAGAAAGACTTACCCTGGAATTCCATGTTTGGTAAGAAAGCAGTGTGCAATGGGCTTCATGGCTGTTGGATCCTGGTTACTCACTGGCCTTGGGACTGAGTTGGGATCATCTTTGGATCCCACTTCTGACACCAGAAACTATTAAAATAAAATTCAGAGTTTTACTTGATAGGAATATTTTACTGAGCGAGAAATACCTTGTCAGCAAACTGGGAGACTTCAAACTAGAAGTGGTTAGAATCTCAGAGGGATGTAATTACAGGATGGCTTACAAGGTGAGAATGAGGAAGTTGTTTAATCTTTACAATGACTGGTTATTTACAAGAGGAATTTACACAGTATGAAGATTCCTCAGAAAGTTAAAAATAGGATTACTGTATGATCCAATAATTTCACTACTGGGTATTTACCCAAGGAATACAAAAACACTAATTCAAAAAGATATATATACCCCATGTTTTTTTTTTTTTCCTTTCTTAAAATTAACATATAATGTATTATTTGTTTCAGGGGTACAGGTTTGTGTACCCCTCTGTTGATTGCAGCATTATTTTCAATAGCCAAATTATGGAAACCACCCAAGGGTCCATTGATAGATGAATGAATGAAGACATGAAACACATGCAATACATGCTTGTGCACACATGCATGCACACATTGAAATATTATTCAGCCATAAAAAGAATGAAATATTGTCATTTGAAACAGCATGGATGGAGCTAGAGAATATAATGCTAAGTAAAATAAGAGAAAGAAAAATATCATATGATTTCACCCTTTCTTTTTTAAATTAACATATAATGGATTATATGGGGTTATAAGGGGTACAGGTCTGAGAATCACCAGATTTACATGCTTCACAGCACTCACCATAGCACATACCTTCCCCAGTGTCAATAACCCTACCACCCTCTCCCTACACCCCTCCCCACGGCAACCTTCAGTTTGTTTTGTGAGATTAAGAGTCTCTTATGGTTTGTCTCCCCCCCAGTCCCATCTTATTTCATTTATTCTTTTCCTACCCCCCCAAGCCCCCATATTGCCTCTCAGCTTCCTCATATCAGGGAGATCATATGATAATTATCTTTCTCTGATCAACCTATTTCGCTAGGCATAATACCCTCTAGTTCCATCCAAGTTGATGTAAATGGCAAGATTTCATTTATGTTGATGGCTGCATAGTATTCCATTGTTATATATATATGTGTATATATATATATATATATCTCACCTCTTCTTTATCCATTCATCTGTTGATGGACATCTAGGTTCTTTCCATAGTTTGGCTATTGTGGACATTGCTGCTATAAACATTCAGGTGCACTTGCACCTTCGGATCACCACATTTGTAACTTTAGGGCAAATACCCAGTAGTGCAATTGCTGGGTCATAGGGTAGCTCTATTTTCAACTTTATGAGGAACCTCTGTGCTGTTCTCCAGAGTGGTTGCACCAGCTTGCATACCCACCAACAGTGTAGGAGGACTCCCCTTTCTCTGCATCCTTGCCAGCATCTGTCATTTCCTGACTTGTTAATTTTAGCCGTTCTGACTGGTGTGCAGTGGTATCTCATTGTGGTTTTGATTTGTATTTCCATGATACTGAGTGATATGGAGCAATTTTCATGTGTTTGTTGGCCATCTGGATGTCTTCTTTGTAGAAATGTCTGTTCTGTGTCCTCTGCCCATTTCTTGATTGGATTAATTATTCTTTGGGTGTTGAGTTTGATAAGTTCTTTATAGATTTTGGGTAATAGACCTTTATCTGATATGTCGTTTGCAAATATCTTCTTCCATTCTGCCAGTTGTCTTTTGCCACTTCCAGTCTGCGACGAGAGAAGAATTAGGCACAAACAAGTCAGCCGCAAAAGACTGGGAGCAGGGGACAACAGTCGAAAAGGACTGCTGCCAACGCCACTGTCTCACTTTTATTAGATAGGAAACAATAGCCAACAGAAGGATTGAAGACATTAGTCACGTCTTGCAGGCAAGCAAGGAGGAGGGTAAGGTTTATAGTTAACCAAGCACATTCAAAGGACTCATCTAACTAACAATGAGCACTTCTGAGAAGAGAAGGGAGTGACAATGAAAAAGGGAAGCAGGCGGTTTTCGTTCCACCCTGAGCTGACCGGGCGTTCCCGGGTGCTCGGCTTCCCTGAAGCAGGCGGCGTTCTGCCCTGGGCAGGCCGGGCGTTCCCGCCTGCCCAGCTTCGGTGAAGGGGTGGCCTTCTGCCCTGAGCGAGCCAGGCATCCCCAGCAGCCCAGCTTCATGGTCGTACATTGTCCTTCTCCCCAAAGACCTGTTGTCAGTATATGTATTTCTTAAGGCCATATCTAAATGTGCTTGGCAACTGGTAAAATCCTCCAGGGGTTACAGTTTAAGTAACAAATTGTTCCAAGGGGCAGCAACAGTCTTTTGGTTTTGTTAACCATTTCCTTTGCTGTACAGAACCTTTTGATCTTGATGAATTCCCAATAGTTCATTTTTGCCCTTGCTTCCCTTGCCTTTGGCGATGTTCCTAGGAAGATGTTGCTGCAGCTGATGTCGAAAAGGTTGCTGCCTGTGTTCTCCTCAAGGATTTTGATGGATTCCTTTCTCACATTGAGGTCCTTCAACTGTTTTGAGTCTATTTTTGTGTGTGGTATAAGGAAATGGTCCAGTTTCATTTTTCTGCAAGTGGCTGTCCAATTTTCCCAACACCATTTCCCATTGAAGAGGCTGTCTTTTTTCTATTGGATAATCTTTCCTGCTTTGTCAAAGGTTAGTTGACCATAGAGTTGAGGGTCTATTTCTGGGATCTCTATTCTGTTCCATTGATCTATGTGTCTGTTTTTGGGCCAGTACCATACTTTCTTGATGATGACAGCTTCGTAATAGAGTTTGAAGTCTGGAATTGTGATGCCACCAACCTTGGCTTTCTTTTTCAATAGTCCTTTGGCTACTCGAGGTCTTTTCAGGTTCCATATAAATTTTAGGATTATTTGTTCCATTTCTCTGAAAAAATGGGTGGGTTTTTGATAGGGATTGCTTTAAATGTGTAGACTTCTTTAGGTAGCATAGACATTTTCACAATATTTGTTCTTCCTATCCATGGCATGGAACATTTTTCCATTTATTTGTGTCTTCCTCAGTTTCTTTCATGAGTACTTTATAGTTTTCTGAGTATAGATTCTTTGCCTCTTTGGTTAGGTTTATTCCTAGGTATCTTATAGTTTTGGGTGCAATTGTAAATGGGATGGACTCCTTAATTTCTCTTTCTTCTGTCTTGTTGTTGGTGTAAAGAAATGCAACTGATTTCCGTTCATTGATTTTATATCGTGACACTTTGCTGAATTCCTGTACAAGTTCTAGCAGATTTGGAGTGGAGTCTTTTGGGTTTTCCACCTAAAGTATCATATCATCTACGAAGTATGATAGTTTGACTTCTTCTTTGCCGATATGGTTGCCTTTAGTTTCTTTTTGTTGTCTGATTCCTGAGGCTAGGACTTCTAGTAGTATGTTGAATAGCAGTGGTGATAATGGACATCCCTGCAGTGTTCCTGACCTTAGCGGAAAAGCTCTCAGTTTTTCTCCATTGAGAATGATATTCACAGTGGGTTTTTCATAGATGGCTTTGATGATATTGAGGTATGTGCCCTCTTATCCCTACACTTTGAAGAGTTTTGATCAGGAAAGGGGTGCTGTACTTTGTTTAATGCTTTTTCAGCATCTATTGAGAGTATCATATGGTTCTTGTTCTTTCTTTCATTAATGTGTTGTATCACATTGATTGATTTGCGGATGTTGAACCAACCTTGCAGCCCTGGAATAAATCCCACTTGGTCGTGGTGAATAATCCTTTTAATGTACTGTTGAATCCTACTGGCTAGTATTTTAGTGAGAATTTTCACATCTGTGTCATCAAGGATATTGGTCTATAGTTCTCAAGGTAATGCTGGCCTCATAAAATGAGTTTGGAAGTTTTCCTTCCATTTCTATTTTTTGGGACTTCCATTTGGAAGTTTGGAAATTCCAAAATGGAATTTTCATTTTCTCTGTTTCCGGAGAACAGGAATTAGTTCTTCTTTAAATGTTTGGTAAAATTCCCCTGGCAAGCTGTCTGGCCCTGGGCCCTTGTTTGTTGGGAGATTTTTGATGACTGCTTCAATCTCCTTACTGGTTATGGGTCTGTTCAGGTTTTCTATTTCTTCCTGGTTCAGTTGTGGTAGTTTATATGTCTCTAGGGATGCATCCATTTCTTCCAGATTGTCAAATACTGGCATTGAGTTGCTCATAATATGTTCTTATAATTGTTTGTATTTCCTTGATGTTGGTTGTGATCTCTCCTCTTTCATTCATGATTTTATTTATTTGGGTCTTTTTTCTTTTTGATAAGTCTGGCCAGGGGTTTATCAATCTTATTAATTCTTTCAATGAACCACCTCCTAGTTTCGGTGATTTGTTTGTTTGTTTGTTTTTTGTTTCTGTTTCATTGATTTCTGCTCTGATCTTTATTATATCTCTTCTGCTGGGTTTAGGCTTTCTTGGTTGTTCTTTCTCCAGCTCCTTTAGGTGTAGGGTTAGGTTGTGTATTTGAGACCTTTCTTGTTTCTTGAGAAAGGCTTGTATTGCTATATATTTTTCTCTCAGGACTGCCTTTGCTGTGTCCCACAGATTTTGAACAGTTGTGTTTTTATTATCATTTGCATCCATGAATTTTTTAAATTCTTCCTTGATTTCCTGGTTGACCCCATTCATTCTTTAGAAGGATGCTGTATAGTCTCCATGTATTTCTGTTCTTTCCAAATTTCCTCTTGTGATTGAGTTCTAGCTTCAGAGCCATTGTGGTCTGAAAATATGCAGGAAATGATCCCAATCTTTTGGTACTGGTTGAGACCTGCTTTGTGACCCAGGATATGATCTATTCTGGAGAATGTTCCATGTGCACTTGAGAAGAATGTGTATTCTGTTGCTTTGGGATGGAATGTTCTGAGTATATCTGTGTGTTTATCTGGTGCAGTGTGTAATTTAAGGCCCTCATTTCCTTGTTGATCTTTTGCTTGGATGATCTGTCCATTTCAGTGAGGGGAGTGTTAAAGTCCCCTACTATTATTGTATTATTGTTGATGTGTTTCTTTGATTTTGTTATTAATTGGTTTATATAGTTGGCTGTTCCCATGTTGGGGGCATAGGTATTTAAAATTGTTAGATCTTCTTGTTGGACAGACCCTCTGAGTATGATATAATGTCCTCCTTATCTCTTATTATAGCCTTTGGCTTAAAATCTAATTTGTCTGATATAAGGATTGCAATCCAAGCTTTCTTTGGGTGTCCATTAGCATGGTAAATTGTTTTCCATATGCTCACTTTAAATATGGAGATGTCTTTTTGTCTGAAATGAGTTTCTTAAAGACAGCATATTAATGGGTTTTGTTTTTTTATCCATTCTGATACCCTGTGTCTTTTGATTGGGGCATTTAGCCCATTTACAATCAGGTTAACTATTGAGAGATGTGAATTTAGTGCCATTGTATTGCCTTTAAGGTGTCTATTACTGTATATTGTCTCTCTTCCTTTCTGGTCTACTAATTTCAGGCTCTCTCTTTGCTTAGAGGACTCCTTTCAATATTTCCTATAAAGCTCATTTGGTGTTTACAAATTCTTTTAGTTTTTGTTTGTCCTGGAAGCTTTTTATCTCTCCTTCTATCTTTAATGGTAGCCTAGCTGGATATAGTATTTTTGGCTGCATGTTTTTCTCATTTAGTGCTCTGAATATATCATGCCAGTTCTTTCTGGCCTGCCGGGTCTCTGTGGATAAGTGTGCTACCAATCTAATATTTTTACCATTGTATGTTACAGACTTCTTTTCCCAGGCTGCTTTTAGGATTTTCTCTTTGTCACTAAGACTTGTAAGTTTTACTATTAGATGATGGGTTATGGACCTATTCTTATTGATTTTGAGGGGGGTTGCCTGTGCCTCCTGGATTTTGATGTTTGTTTGCTTGGCCATATTAGGGAAATTCTCTACAATAATTCTCTCCAATATACCTTCTGCTCACCTCTCTCTTTCTTCTTCTTCTGGAATCCCAATTATTCTGTTGTTTTGTCTTATGCTATCAGTTATCTCTTGAATTCTCCCCTTGTGGTCTAGTAGTTGTTTGTCTGTCTTTTGCTCAGCTTCTTTATTCTCTGCCATTTGGTCTTCTATATTACTAATTCTGTCTTCTGCCTCATTTATCCTAGCAGTAAGAGTCTCCATTTTTTATTGCACCTCATTAATAGCTTTTTTGATTTCAGCTTGTTTAGATTTTAGTTCATTTATTTCTCCAGAAATGGCTTTTATTTCTCCAGACAGAGTTTCTCTAATATCTTCCATGCATTTTTAGAGCCCAGCTAGCACCTTGAGAATCATCATTCTGAACTCTAGATCAGTCATATTACCAATGTCCGCATGAGTTAGGTCCCTAGTCTTTGGTACTGCCTCTTTTTTTTTTTTTTAAATGGTTTATTTTTCTGTCTTGTCATTTTATCCAGATAAGAATATATGAAGGAGAGAATAAAATACTAAAAGGGTGTCAAAGACCCCAGGAAAATGTGCTTTAACCATATCAGAAGAGATCCCAAATCATGGGGGGAAGTAAGGGGGTAAAAAGAAGTTCAGAAAAAAAACATTTAAAAGAAAAAAATATAAAATATTGAAAAGAAAGTATATGTATTAGGCTGGTGAATAGAACAGAGTAACCCATTTAATTTTGGGAGTATTTTGGTGTCTTAGAATGAACTACCTATCAAAATTTTAAAGAATGAAAAACTTTATATATACCTACACACAAAATAAGGGTAAACATGGTGAAGGGATGGAATATGACTCAAAAGATGAGAATTTTTTTAAAAAAACTTTTGAAAAAGATGTTGATAAGATAAATTGGTTGGGAGAATAAAGAAAAAGAAAGTGGGGAGAATTTGCTCAGGCTGGAGGTAGAACAAAGCCCTGTGCTAGATTTAGGGTATATTTTGCTCTATTAGAAGAAGTTCTATCCCCAATTTTTTTTTTTGGAAGAAAAAACCCTATGTGTATACAAAAAATAAATTTTAGATACAATGAAGGATAAAATATGATTATAATAATGAAGGTTCAAAAAGATTTTTTTATGAAAGATATTTTTAAGATAAACTAGTTAAAAAACATTAAAAGAGAAAAGAATAAAAGTTTAAAAAATTAGTATAAGAAAAAAATAAAATTAAAAAAATTAACTTTGCCAGACTAAAGAATCATGTGGAGAAAACCATGAATTCCATGCTTTGCTTTCTCCTCCTCTGGAATTCTGCTGTTCTCTTTGGTAAGTGAACTTGGTCTTGGCTGGATTGCTGATCTTCTGTGGGAGGGGCCTGTTGTAGTGTTTCTCAGGTGTCTTTGCCAGAGGCAGAATTGCACCACCCTTACCAAGGGCTGGGCTAAGTAATCCACTCGGTTTTGATTTTGGAAACTTTTATTCCCTGAGCACTTTCTGTAGAGTTCTGGAGGACAGGAATTAGAATGGTGGCCTCCCAGTCTCCGACCCAGAAGAGGCTAGAGCTCGGGACCCCACTCCTCAGTGTGCTCTCAGAGGAATATGCTCAATCACTCCCATATCCCTGGCCTCTAGCCACCCTTTGAGCTTACCCAGCCTGTGACCAAGCGTCTCTGTTTCTGGCACACAGCCCCTCCTTGAGTCTCCAAACCCAGGAGATCCCTGTGCTCTTCCAGGGTGGTCGCCTAGCATCTTGCGGGGTCCCTGCTCACAGAGCAGTGGCCCTACTGTGATCACGGTTTAAGGTAACACTGAGTTGAAAGCTCACTCCTTGGCTCTGTCTCTGTAGCTGGCTTCCCCGCTCTAATACCTGTGAGCTCTGTGACATTCAGACACCCCCGATCCTTCTGTGACCCCATGGGACCTGAGACCACTCTGTTCCCGTGTGGGCTTCACCCTGGCTTAGCCTCTAGAGCGATGTCCCTCAGTGGAGCAGACTTGTAAAAATTCTGATTTTGTGTTCTGTTGTTCTGCCACTTGCCAGGAGCTGGCCCATCCCTCCAGTCTATCTTCCCCTCACTTTGGATTCCTTTCTCCACAGGTCCTACCTTTCAGAAAGTAGTCAATTTCCCATTTCTAGAATTGCTGCTCTTCTTCTCTTCAATCTCCTGTTGGATTTGTAGGTGTTTGGAATGGTATGATAAACTATCTAACTGATCTCTTGTTACCTGATGTCATCTCAGCCTGCTATTCCTCTACCATCTTGACCCCTGTCCCCCAATTTCACTCTTATGTGGAATTTAAGAAACAAAGCAAATAAGCAAAGAGCAAAGAGAGAAACAAAGCAAGCAAAAAATTCTAAAATATAGAAAACGAACTTATGGTATGTTGAGGGGCAGCAGGTTGAGTGTGGAGAGATGGGTGAAATAAGTGAAGGGGATTAAAGAGTGCACTTATGAGCACTGAGTAATGTATAGAATTGTTGAATCACTACATTATACACTGAAAACGAATATAACACTGTATGTTAAGTATACTGGAATTATTTTTTTAAAATGGGAGTTTGTAGATGGCAGGGGATTGGTTAAAAGGTGATTTAAGTGTTATTTATCATTATCAGAGACATTTACAAGAAATAACCTAGGTTAAGTTTCTCATATTCATGATATAAGCTAGATTAAGTTTCACTTATGTGACTTAACTGGTTTTGTCTGCTTGAGGGATTTTCAAGTGTATCCATGTTATTTCATTTTAACCCTAGAAAGTAATAAGCACCACCAAGTGTTAGCTATTTTTATTATTTCACATGGGATATTTTGCTGGAATTTGCAGTAATAATGGCAATTGCTTTTCTCCAAGACCTTTCAGTTCATTAATATTACATTTAAAATACTGCTATGTAAAAATTAAGGCTGAGGAGAACAATTATCTTAACCTGCTGAGTGCTTTTGAAATCACTGAGATGTAACCTTTACATTATATCTCATGTTTCTGGCCCTCAGTCCATGGTCATGTGTTTTGTTTTTGTTTTTTTTTAAGATTTTACTTTATTTATTTGAGGTGGAGAGAGCATGCTCAAGAGAGTATAAGCGGGGATGGGGGTGGGAAGGCAGAGGACATAGGGGAAGCAGACTGCCCTGAGCAGGGAGCCTGATGTGGGCTCCATCCCAGGACCCCAGGATCATGACCTGAGCAGAAGGCAAATGCTTAACCATCTAAGCCACCCAGATGCCCCCACAGTCACTTTTTATAAGAGAAATCTGTTGTTTCTCCTTGGGCTTGGGTAGAGTCCTGAGTAAAGTATCTTGCTTTCATTCTTGGCTTAAATTTTATGCCTAATCCAAATAGGATTTTCTTTCTCAGTGAAAAATAGTTGAAGTAGTTAAGAGTGCAAGTTAGGAAGACAGACTAAAGTCTAGCTGAATTCCTGTCTTTATTCTGACGCTTCCCTGATACATCCATACAAATGATCCTCTGAACTAATGTGACCAGAATCAAGTCTTTTATCTCTTCATAGCCACAGTTCCTTATTTTTAGGAGTTGCTCAATATTGGGGTAAGCATGTATTTAAAGTGCGCATTTGGCATATGAAGCACTATGCTGATGATTGTGGGAAATAACTAGCATAAAGAAGTTACAGTCTTGGGGCGCCTGGGTGGCTCAGTGGATTAAGCCGCTGCCTTCGGCTCAGGTCATGATCTCAGGGTCCTGGGATCGAGTCCCGCATCGGGCTCTCTGCTCGGCAGGGGGCCTGCTTCTCTCTCTCTCTCTGCCTGCCTCTCTCTCCATCTACTTGTGATCTCTCTCTGTCAAATAAATAAATAAAATCTTTAAAAAAAAAAAAAAGAAGTTACAGTCTTATGGAACTAGCATAAGGCAAATGTATAAATAGCAATAGTATAGGTAATGATAGCACAAAAGAGAGATTAACAAAGTGTTTTGAAATTTCTGATGAGGAAAAGAATATACAAGACTAGGAGAAGGCTTTGTAAAGGGGGTTGTATTTGAAGATTGGAAGCATCTGATAGTTAGAAATTGGAGGAAATGCATCCAAGAAGGAGTGGAATAATAAGGGCAAAGGCTTGACAAGCTGGAAAGTTAGAAATATGGGAGAAGACCAGAAATCAGTATTTCACCAGAAAGTAGCATTCCAATTTGGCTGGAAAATATAACATGAATGGCAGAGTAGTATGACATAAAGCCATATTATTTGGAATAGAGCTTTGGGAACCAAAATGATATAACAGTGTTTAATTCCTGTATAGTAGGAGCTATAAAAGGTTTTGGAATGGTTCTGGGAGTAGAGAGAGATTTGAATTAGAGAGAAGTTGAGAATAAAGAGACTCTTAGGAATCTACTACAGAATCTTGGAAAAAGGTAAAAAGAGCCCAAACAGGGAGACACATGTGAAGATGTTCATGGCAGAATTTCATTGTGGTGACAGAAAATTGGAAAGTCCATCACTGGGCAAGGTGCCATCGAGTATTATGCAGCTGTTAGGGAAGTGAAGAGTAGAGGTATATGGATGGAAATTTAAGACATCATGCTGGAGTGCCTGGGTGGCTCAGTTGGTTAAGCCTCAGACTCTTGGTTTGGGCTCAGGTCATAATCTCAGAGGCTGTGGGATTTAGCCCCCCATCCTGCTCTGTGTCTGCCCCCTCAACACACACACACACACACACACACACACACACACACACACCCAAACCCCCCTCCTCACCTCCCCGTCAGGTCTGGAGACCAGCCCCACATTTGATGGCGTGGAGTCTACTTGAGATTCTCTGTCTCTGCTCCTCTCCCTGCTCATATACATGGATACATGCTCCCTCTCTCTCAAATAAATATATAAAGTCTTAAAAAAATAAAACATAGTGCTTAGTGAGTTAGGAAGGACATTATGTTTGAGGTTGGTGTTGAGGAGAATAACTACCGTGACTTCCAGTGCTTTGAGAAAACCTCAGTTGTTAGGCCTTCTGGCCAAGTAATCTGTGATTTCGTATTGTTGGAGCATTCACTGTACCCCTGGGGGTTGCATCTTTCTGTAAGTTTGACTGTGGCCAAATAAACAACTTGACAAATAAACAACTAACATAAAATAAATAAATAAAACATAATGCTTACTGAAAAAAAAAAAAAAAAGGAAACAATCACATGTTAAGAAAAATTATCTAGAACTTTGAAGTAAAGCAAAAGGATTGGGGTGCCTGGGTGGCTCGGTCAGTTAATTATTTGCCTTTGGCTGAGGTCATGATTCTAGGGTCCTGGGATAGAGCCCCACATTGGACTCTCTGCTCAGTGGGGAGCTTGCTTTTCCCTCTTCCTCTGCCTGCCACTCTCCCTGCTTGTGCTTGCTCTCTCTCTCTCTGCAAATAAAATCTTTTTTAAAAATAAATAAAATAAAGCAAGAAGATGACCACATGACCTTCATTGTCATGTTGGGTGTTGTCCCCTGTAGGGTCCATATTTGCCTTGAGAATCACACTTCCTAATCCTTTTGGGAAAAGGTGTGTTCAGGATGGTAGTTGGTCAGCAAGCTATTTCTGAGCTTGATCCAGAGTAACAATCAACTCTTTTACTGAGTGCCCTGTTTAGTCCAGAGGACAAGACTTCTCCGTGCAGGAAACTGCTTGGTTTACATCCTTGCATGAGTTCCTAATCTTCTCACTGACTAGCACTTGGAATAGCACTGCCTTAGAGAATCTTTTGGATCTGGGATGTGGTGAATAGTTTTAAATAGAAAGATCAAGGAAAGGAAAAAAGCAAAAATTAAAGTTTTCAGCTTTGTTGACCAGGAGAATGGTGATTAACATTAGATAATTATGGACAAGCAAGTGTCTTATGAGAAAAATAAATCAAAACATGCATTAGAAATATCAAATGGGCAGATCAAGGATTGAGTTTAAGATTAGGAGTAAATTCCTAATAGATGATAAATGAAGCCATTGTTAAGTTTAAAAGAGAGAATATGGGGAGAAGAAAAGACCAAATTTTATGCAACATTAATATTAGAAGTAGGCCATTTTGCCAAAAATCATTTCTTTGTTACATTAATTCACCATGTAAACCCAATTAATGGGTTTTTTTTAAACTATAAAATTTGGAGCGATTCATATTGGGTGAGATGTCTACCTCACCTATCCTCCCACTCCACTCCACCCCCCCCTTTTTTTTAACAGCCTTTGAGATTTTGTTAAGTTTTAGCTGGCCAGTTTTCATCTTTGTCTTGAGAACTTAGACCACCTGTGTCAACCCTTGGCACTGAAAACTGAGATCACTTATGTCAATATAACTTGCTCCAGGAAATATTTGCAATCTGTTTATCTAAACAAATGTTTGATTACTAGAACAAACATCTTGATTGTTAAAACATACATTATGTGTATCAGGATAGATTGTTCACCAAGGCCTGCTTTAAGACCCTGTATCCATCAGTCTTACCCTGTTAAATCACAGATTTTGCCCAATATTAACTTACTCCCCATCCTGGAGGGAGAATCCTGCATGTGCTCTTATATAACTTGCCCCTATCGAGATACTACCAAAACCCTGTTAAAGTCCTTGCTGTGATAAATTTAATAAACTTTCTTTGTTTGATCAACACACTTTTGGATAGTCTTCATGAGCCATTTAATAGTTCTCATAGCATTATTTTTCAAAATACTGAATTTGTTTCTGTCCCAGCTCCTTGGTGTTACAGCTAGAGGGAACTAGAACAGAAAGAGGAAAGGATTTACTGTGGAGAATACATGGCACAGGCTAGACAGCTGAGCTCAGAGAAGATGACCCTTAAAGGGGCCAAATGAAAAAGACTGGGAAGAGAGAGCAGAAACAAGGATGGCATTGTGGGGAAAAGGAAAACATTTAAAATGTAGCTGAAATCTGCATAAAGGAAAATATAAGGGGAATGAATGTCAGTATAGCGTCTGATTTTACCCTTCTTATAAGCTAATACATTTTTTTAGTCTGGTCTTGTTTCATGGATGCTGGTAGAACAGAGGCTCTGGGTCAAAGGCAAATGGACTTTATTACTCATTGCACAACAAGTAGTATGAGCATTAGCGTGTTTATGTCACTCCCCCTTCACCTCCAAGACACACAGCAGCAACACAAGGGGCTCAGATGGATGTCAACACAAGCAGTGGGCTGCATTCCAAAAGAGTAACACAGAGGTCCCAAATGAATGTCTAATCAATCTGTGAGATGCATTACAGGCAAGAAACACTGAATCTGGGGACTCTACCATTGTACAGTAAGCAGTAAGTAATGTAAGAAAGATATTGGGCTTTAAAGCCGATGGCCACAAAAGAATTCTTGAGATGTCTTTGGTACAAAAAGGTGGTTTTATTAAAGCACAGGGCCAGGACCTGTGGACAGAAAGAGCTGCACTGGGGTTATGAGGAGTGGCTCATTATATACTTTCAAGTTGGGAAAGAGTTAGAGATAGCGTAAGTCTCTAAGGAATTTTGGAAGCAAGGTTTCCAGGACCTTGAGGGGGCTAGCTATTGTTAGGAAAAACTCATTTATTACTGTCTAATAAAACCTTAGTCATGAACCCCCCAGATGTATATCAGTGGGCCATATGCTTGGGGGATGATTGCCAACATATATCTTGGGGGGGTTTAGAGATAAAGGAAGTTTCCAAAAGAATTCTTGTATGTTAAAGTAGGCTTACAGGATCCAGGGAAGGGGAGCAGATTGGGCAAGGATTGCCTTTTGCCTTTAGCGAAGTCTCAACATCGAGGCAGTTGAGTCCTTAGAGGAATGTCACTCTTCCTGTTTCATGGACTTGTCAATGGGCTGTAGGCAGTAAGGAAATTTAATAACTTTTCTTCTACCTTTGTTTCCCCCATCACATTGAGTAAAGGTAAAGAAGTGCCATTTTTTTAAAGTATCATTTTGGGTTAGAGCACAAAGTGGTGTAAATGGGGAGAGCATTTGCTACTAGATCCCAAGGAGTCTCATATCCCCAGACCTGGCTCACAAAACTTTTCTCTTCCCTCTTCTATAAAGTTATGTTTCCATTAGCATCCCATTCTCATCACAAAATTGTTAGATATAGGATTTGATTTTACTTGATGAGACTGTTACAGTTCATACTGTTTGGTAGTGGCAGAAGACACAAGATTTCTGGGCTAGAGACAAAGGACTTTGTTAGAGCACAGCAAGCCACATGAAAAGTTTATCTCATTTGTCCTTTTCCCTAAATCGCATGTGGATGACACAGAGGGCTAAGATGGATGCCTGAGCAGTGGGTATATTGTAGGGAAAAAACCTGAGCTCAAGGAATACACAGTTTTATAACAACCAACCAGTAAGCAAACTTGCACTTTGTCTTCAAGGGAGACAATACCTCATCTCTCAGAACTGTTTACTACAAACACAACCCACTTGAGAAATGGCCCAAATAAAGAGCAGTTGGGACCTTACCTTTTAGCATACCTATGGAACTATGAAAGGCCTAACTTACCACCAGCCAGAAGTTGGGAAACTATCTCACCTCAATTTTTAAAACAGTTTAGCAATTTTATGGATTTTTAAAAATACATTACTATGTCTTTGTGTCTGTCTGTCTGTCTCTCTCTCTCTCTCACCATTTCTTTCAAAGAATTATTGTAGAATCAGTTGGGATAGACCTTGTACTGAAAATTAGGCAAACTTAAAATGACCAACTTATTTGAAAAGAGCCTAAGTACATATTTGAAAGAAAAGGAGTCATGATAATTTCTTCCTAATGGGATACAGGTATTAAATGGATGAGAGGATTGATGATATTTGGGAGACTTAGCCAAAAGAAAGTATGAGGAGGTCCATAGAGCTGCTCTCCAGCAGAATAAGCATAAAAGTTGAAAATTATAAAAGAAAATCATCTGCCTCAAGTCTCTGGAAGTCCTCCTAAGGGCATACTGCAAATGAAAAAACATTCATTCAAGATAATCTTTTGAAACTCAGAACAACAGCAGTCTATGACGTTTGAACTATACCTCCACTGTAGGTGGGAATAGCTAAGGTGATGGAACTACCTCTCCCCTCAGCTCCTTGTCAAGCGCTTCAGTATTTTCCTGGAAAAAAACAGGATGCCAGTATTTCTTATCACACTCTTCCCTAGATACTTGTTCACAGGCTAAATGATGGGTGAGTATGGTTGACGGTTGGGGAATTTCTACCTCCACCTAGCCCACACTTATGGAGGAGAAGTTCTATTTCAATATGGCATGCTGAGAATACTGAGAGGATGATCTCCCTTATCCCAGCTCATTCGTGGCTGGAGGTTCCATCCTAGAAGAGGCAAGCTGAGAAGAGCAGAGGCTACTGCCCAGCACTCTGCTCCTAAAGTACAGGTTTCACTCAGAGAGATTGATATCATCATCCTTGTTACCAGCTCTGAAATTGTAGCTTAGAGATTTTTTCCCAGGAAGAAAGATAGGCTGCAAAACAAAGAATTCTGAAGCTGTCAAGAAAATGATTTTATTTGAAACAGAGGATAGAGGAAGTTCAAATCTAAATAAGTATTAACAAAGAGTCTGATAGCTTCATATGAGATGCAAACTAAACCATAGGCTAAGAAATTTACCAGAGAGAACCAGGGAAAGGGACATCTAACAAGAGCCTGCCCTGGGTTGGAACAAATCTTAAACACTGATCTCAGAAATGAATCCTACAAAGGAGTCTAAAATGAATTGGATGACATTGTGGAGCAACTTGTACCCCCACACATTATTGAAAACATTAGGGCAATTAATCTGTAATGCATGAAGGTTTACAGCTGGGTGTGATACCAATACAGATTTAACAGAATAATCAGAGAATGATAGTCAGAGAGAACCCTACCCAAACCACTGACATACTAGGGTAACAATGCTTATGTCCAAGCTGTGCCCACTAAGAAGCAAATCAGAACTTGCATACAGTGAGGGAAATAGACTTCACTAAAATAGTCCAGCCATGTCACTAAAAAAACAAGTAATCACAAATGTGTGGGATCAATAGCCAAAGTTACTACATTATATTATTTAAACTGTCCTGTTTTTAACAAAAAATTTCAAGACAACGAAACAGAAAGTTGGACCCATATGCAGAGAAAAATAGGCAACAGAAACTTCCTCAGAGAGGACTCAGATGTTGGACTTAGCAAGACTTCCAAGAAACTGTTATAAACATATTCAAAGAATTAAAGGAAGCCATATATTAAGTAAAGGGGAAAACTGCTTGACAGTTCCTCAAAAAGTTAAACAAAGAGGGGTGCCTGGGTGACTCAGTTGGTTAAGCATCTGCCTTCCACTCAGGTCATGATCTCAGGGTCCTGGGATCGAGCCCCACATCAGGCTTCCTGCTCAGCAGGTAGAATGCTTCTCCCTCTCCTTCTGCCTGCTTCTCCCCCTGCTTGTACTCTATCTCTCTGGCAAGTAAATAAATAAAATCTCTTTTTAAAAAAAAGCTAAATGTAGAATATTATTACCCAGCAACTCCACTCACAGGTATATACCCAAAAGAACTGAAACTAGATATTTAAATAAATATTCATACATATATGTTCATAGCAGCAGTATTCACAATAGCCAAAAAGTGGAAACAGCCAAAATGTCCATCACTAACGATTGATCATTAAACAAAATATGGGGGACACCTGGCTGGCTCAGTCAGTAGAGCATGTGACTCTTGATCGTCAGGTTTTGATTTCAAGCCCCACACTGGGTGTACAGATTAGTTAAAAATAAAATCTTTTTGAACAAATAATTCTAAAATTTATATGGAACCAGAAAAGACCTTGAATAGCCAAAGGAATATTGAAAAAGAAAGCCAAAGTTGGTGGCATAACAATTCCAGACTTCAAGCTCTATTACAAAGCTGTCATCATCAAGACAGTATGGTACTGGCACAAAAACAGACACATAGATCAATGGAACAGAATAGAGATCCCAGAAATAGAGCCTCAACTCTATGGTCAACTAATCTTTGACAAAGCAGGAAAGAATGTCCAATGGAAAAAAGACAGCCTCTTCAATAAATGGTGCTGGGAAAATTGGACAGCCACATGCAGAAAAATGAAACTGGACCATTTCCTTACACCACACACAAAAATAGACTCAAAATGGGTGAAGGACCTGAATGTGAGAAAGGAATCCATCAAAATCCTTGAGGAGAACACAGGCAGCGACCTCTTCGACCTCAGCCACAGCAACATCTTCCTAGGAACATCGCCAAAGGCAAGGGAAGCAAGGGCAAAAATGAACTATTGGGATTTCATCAAGATCAAAAGCTATTGCACAGCAAAGGAAACAATTAACCAAAAGACAACTGACAGAATGGGAGAAGATATTTGCAAGTGACATATCAGATAAAGGACTAGTGTCCAGAATCTATAAAGAACTTAGCAAACTCAACACCCAAAGAACAAATAATCCAATCAAGAAATGGGCAGAGGACATGAACAGACATTTCTGCAAAGAAGACATCCAGATGGCCAACAGACACATGAAAAAGTGCTCCATATCACTCGGCATCAGGGAAATACAAATCAAAACCACAATGAGATATCACCTCACACCAGTCAGAATGGCTAAAATCAACAAGTCAGGAAATGGCAGATGCTGGCAAGGATGCGGAGAAAGGGGAACCCTCCTACACTGTTGGTGGGAATGCAAGCTGGTGCAACCACTCTGGAAAACAGCATGGAGGTTCCTCAAAATGTTGAAAATAGAACTGCCCTATGACCCAGCAATTGCACTACTGGGTATTTACCCTAAAGATACAAACATAGTGATCCAAAGGGGCATGTGCACCCGAATGTTTATAGCAGCAATGCCCACAATAGCCAAACTATGGAAAGAACCTAGATGTCCATCAACAGATGAATGGATCAAGAAGAGGTGGTATATAAACACAATGGAATACTATGCAGCCATCAAAAGAAATGAAATCTTGCCATTTGCGACAACATGGATGGAACTAGAGCGTATCAAGCTTAGCGAAAGAAGTCAAGCAGAGAAAGACAACTATCATATGATCTCCCTGATATGAGGAAGTGGTGATGCAACATGGGGGCTTAAGTGAGTAGAAGAAGAATCAATGAAACAAGATGGAATTGGGAGGGAGACAAACCATAAGTGACTCTTAATCTCACAAAACAAACTGAGGGTTGCTGGGGGGAGGGGGGTTGGGAGAAGGGGGTGGGATTATGGACATTGAGGAGGGTATGTGCTTTGGTGAGTGCTGTGAAGTGTGTAAACCTGGTGATTCACAGACCTGTACCCCTGGGGATAAAAATATATGTTTATAAAAAATAAAAAATTAAAAAAAATAAAATCTTTTTTAAAAATGTGGTTTATCCATATAATGAAATATTCAACCATTAAAAAAGAAAAAGAAAGTATTGATACATACAATAACACGGATGAACCTTGGAAACATTAGGCTAAGTGGATGAAGCCAGACACAAAGACAACATATTGTATGAATTCATTTATATGAAATATCTGAAATAGGTAAATCCACAGCAAGAGAGAGCAAGTTCTTAGTTGCCAACTGGGTAGATACCCAGTGGAAAGAAGAGTGGGGACTGACTCTTTAATAGGTACACATTTTCTTTTGAGCTAGTACAAATATTTTATAATTAGATAGAGGTGGTATTTGCACAACATTGTGAATGCCACTGAATTAAACACTTTAAGTTCATGAATTTAACCTTGATTTCAAAAAAGAAAAAGGAGGTGTGATGACAGTGTCTCATCATATAGATTATATCAGTAAGAGATAGCAATTGTACATTAAAAAGAACCTAATGGACATCCTGGAATTGAAAAAGTACAGTAATTGAAATGGAAGAACTAGAAAATGTTATGCTAAGTGAAAGAAGCCAGTAACAAAAGACCACATATGATTCCATTTATGTGAATGTGCACGACAGGCTAATCTCGAGAGACAAAGTAGATTGGTGGGAGATGGGAGAGATTGGCAGTTGACTGCTAATGGGTACAAGATTTATTTTTAGAGTAATGAAAGTGTTCTGGAATTAGTGATGATGAATGCACAACTCTATAGATATACCAAAAAACATTGATGTTATGTCAATTATATCATAATAAAGCCATTACCAAAAAATTAGGAGTTTTTTTTCATTAAGCTTCTAACTTTTAGAAAATGATATAAGTGTTGATAATGGAGTATCTGATTTCAGTATCATAACAGTAGAGGAGAATGAGAGCTGGGAGTGTATAAACTTATTAACCTTTATTATGCCATGTAGTCTGTTCAGTATGAATTACTTAAAATGTATAAACACCTAAATGAAAGTTTTGGAAAATGAGAGTGACAGCCATAGAGATGTGCCACTCGGATCAATCTTCAGGGAAGAACTTGCTGCCCACCTGTGGAGAGAATGGTCAATAGATAGCTTGCATTACTCAGCTCCTTCAGAGTCTACCCCTGCTGCAGAACCACCTAACCCCACCCCACAGAGAACAACCCACATCCACTGACAGGGATATAAAAATTCCCAACCAAAAGTGGAATTCCTGTTGAAAAACTGGTCTTTCATGCCTTTATTATGCACAGGTGTATGACTTGAATATTCACCGTGAATATGTTGCAGAATCCTTAAGATGAATAAATAACATTAACTTTGCTTTGGAACTTGTAAATACTCATGGGATCTGCTACAGGCTGAATGTTCCTGTAAGCCCTAAATTCACATGTTAACATCCTAACCCTCAAAGGTCATGGTATCAGTAGGTGGGGGCTTTTGGAGGTGTTTAAATCATGAGGGTAGTGCCCTCATGGTTGGGATTAGTGCCCTTTTTAAAATTTCCAGAGAAATATCTGGCCCCTTCCACTATGTGAGGAAACACAGAGAGGGCACTGAATATGAACCAGGAAGAGGGCCCTTATTCAACCATGCTAGCACTCTGATCTCAGACTTACAGCATCCAGAACTGTGAGGATTAAATTTCTCTTGTTTATGAGCTTGCCAGTCTGTGATATTTTGTTATTGAAGCCCAACCACATACAGGATCCTTTAGCAGAGAAAACCCAGACCTTCACTATGGGGATGTGTCACAAAAAGAACATAGGACTCTTATGAAAAACTACTTGTGTAAAAGAATTTTCATTAAAAACTTAAAAAGTCAGGGGAGTGTACCTAGGTGGCTCAGTTGGTTAAGGGACCTACAATTGATTTTGGCTCAGGTCATGACCTCAGAGTTGTGAGGTTGAGCCTTGGCTGGAGCCCTGCATCCAGCCCCACCTCGGGCTCCAGGCTTACCCAGGAGTCTGCTAGAGATTAAAGAATTAAAAACAAAACAAAACAAACAAAACTTACCAAAAAGTGGCATGAAAGAGACTCAGCAGAAAATAGAAGAGAATTGACTGCAAATAATAGTACAGTTTGAAAGCTATTTTGAAACAAATGTATTGGATATATTCAAAAACAAAAAACAGTTATCCTTAAGAGAATACAGGTAATAGATTTTTTTAAAGATTTTACTTATTTGAGAGAGAGAGAGAGCACAAGCAGAGAGGAGAGGCAGAGGAACAGGGATAAACAGCCACCCCACTGAGCAGTGAGCCTGATGTGGGGCTTGATGCCCAGACCCTGTGATCACAACCTGAGCTGAAGGTAGATGCTTAACTGACTGAGCCACCCAGGTGACCCAGAATTTTTTTCTTTTTAAGTAGAAGCCCACAAAAGAAAAATCTAGTCATTGAAATAACAATCTAAATTCCTTTACATGTTTCATGGTAGATGATAGATTGGATTACATCCTGTCTAAAATGAGACTTACTGTTCCTCCCCACCCTTCCATACTTATACAGTTAGCTGAGTCTGGGACTTTGGGGGTGTTATCAAGGATATTACTACAGATTGGCCTTATCCTGCTATTTGGAATACTATTGATAGTAGCCTTAATTAAATGCTTTAAGAGACAAATTGAACAGATTTGGTTTCTGCCTTATTTGGTCAAATTAATTAGAGTAGTTGACAGAGTGGCATACTTTTATAAATATTTGAGTTCAGCCAAGAACATGTTGGGTAGATGTTGGGAAGAGGCAATCTGCCATGAACCTTATGGGTATGCCAAGAATGTAGGGCCTTGACTTCTCTTTACTTATGGCATTTCTCGAGGTCGTTTGTGCAGCAAATACTGTCTCCTTCCAAAAAAGAACAAACTTGCTTCAGTTTACCATAAAAATTGTGAATCACCCAAGCTCAGGGTTTTCTCCTGCAATACAACCCACCATGTGAGCAGTATTCATCTGGACCCTCCCTACATTACACTGTAGGACTTATAGGGTATGGGGAACCAGCATAAATGTGAAGCTCTGGCTACTGCTCTTGTCACAAGTAATAAAGCCCTTTCTCTTTGACCCAGGAATCTCTGGGTCTTCTGCCAACATTCATAAATTGGTAATAGGCTCACTTACTAGTTTGTAAGTGGGGTAAACTCTCAGATTCTGCATAGTTCTTTACAACTGCGACAATCAATTCCAGGTAGGTTTTTAAAAAATATTTTATTTATTTATTTGACAGAGAGAGAGATCACAAGTAGGGAGAGAGACAGGCAGGGGTGGGGGTGGGAAGCAGGCTCCCTGCTGAGCAGAGAGCCCAATGTGGGGCTTGATCCCAGGACCCTGAGATCATGACCTGAGCCAAAGGCAGAGATTTAACCAAGTGAGCCACCCAGGGGCCTCCAATTCCAGGTAGTTTTTAAGTCAGAAAGCAAAAGGTAGAGACACCTGGCTGGCTTAGTCAGTAGAACATGCAACTCTTGGTCTCAGGGTTGTGAATTGAGCCGTACAATAGGCATAGAGAATACTTAATTTAAAAAATGTTTTTATTTACTTATTTTTATTTTTTTATAAACATATAATGTATGTTTATCCCCAGGGGTACAGGTCTGTGAATCACCAGGTTTACACACTTCACAGCACTCACCATAGCACATACCCTCCCCAATGTCCATAACTCCATCCCCCTCGCCCAACCCTCCTCCCCCCAGCAACCCTCAGTTTGTTTTGTGAGATTAAGAGTCACTTATGGTTTGTCTCCCTCCCGATCCCATCTTGTTTCATTTATTCTTCTCCTACCCCCCTAACACCCCATGTTGCATCTCCACTTCCTCATATCAGGGAGATCATATGATCATTGTCTTTCTCTAACTGACTTATTTCACTAAGTATGAACCCTCTAGTTCCATCTACGTCGTCACAAATGGCAAGATTTCATTTCTTTTATGGCTGCATAGTATTCCATTGTGTATATATACCACCTCTTCTTTATCCATTCATCTGTTGATGGACATCTAGGTTCTTTCCATAGTTTGGCTATTGTGGACATTGCTGCTATAACCATTCGGGTACACGTGCCCCTTCGGATCACTACGTTTGTATTGCAATTGCAGTAGTGCAATTGCTGGGTCATAGGGTAGTTCTATTTTCAACTTTTGGAGGAACCTCCATGCTGTTTTCCAGAGTGGTTGCACCAGCTTGCATTCCCACCAACAGTGTAGGAGGGTTCCCCTTCTCCGCATCTGCCATTTCCTGACTTGTTAATTTGAGCCATTCTGACTGGTGTGAGGTGATATCTCATTGTGGTTTTGATTTGTATTTCCCTGATGCCAAGTGGTGTGGAGCACTTTTTCATGTGTCTGTTGGGCATCTGGATGTCTTCTTTGCAGAAATATCTGTTCATGTCTTCAGCCCATTTCTTGATTGGATTATTTGTTCTTTGGGTGTTAAGTTTGCTAAGTCCTTTATAGATTTTGGACACTAGCCCTTTATCTGATATGTTGTTTGCAAATATCTTCTCCCATTCTGTCAGTTGTCTTTTGTTTTGTTAACTGTTTCCTTTGCTGTGCAGAAGCTTTTGATCTTAATGAAATCCCAATAGTTCATTTTTGCCCTTTGCTTCCCTTGCCTTTGGCGATGTTCCTAGGAAGATGTTGCTGTGGCTGAGGTCGAAGAGGTAGCTGCCTGTGTTCTCCTCAAGGATTTTGATGGATTCCTTTCTCACATTCAGGTCCTTCATCCATTTTGAGTCTATTTTTGTGTGTGGTGTAAGGAAATGGTCCAGTTTCATTTTTCTGCATGTGGCTGTCCAATTTTCCCAACACCATTTATTGAAGAGGTTATCCTTTTTACATTGGACATTTTTTCCTGCTTTGTCGAAGATTAGTTGACCATAGAGTTGAGGGTCTATTTCTGGGATCTCTATTCTGTTCCATTGATCTATGTGTCTGTTTTTTTTTTTGCCAGTACCATGCTGTCTTGATGATGATAGCTTTGTAATAGAGCTTGAGTCTGGAATTGTGATGCCACCAACTTTGGCTTTCTTTTTCAATATCCCTTTGGCTATTCGAGGTCTTTTTTGGTTCCATATAAATTTTAGGATTATTTGTTCCTTTTCTTTGAAAAAAATGGGTGGGATTTTGATAAGTATTGCATTAAATGTGTAGATTGCTTTAGGTAACATAGACATTTTCACACTATTTGTTCTTCCAATCCAGGAGCATGGAACATTTTTCCATTCCTTTGTGTCTTCCTCAATTTCTTTCATGAGTACTTTATAGTTTTCTGAATATAGATTCTTAGCCTCTTTGGTTAGGTTTATTCTTAAGTATCTTATGGTTTTGGGTGCAATTGTAAATGGGATTGACTCCTTAATTTCTCTTTCTTCTGTCCTGTTGTTGGTGGAAATAAATGCAACTGATTTCCGTCCATTGATTTTATATCGTGACACTTTACTAAATTCCTGTACAAGTTCTAGCAGTTTTGGAGTGGAGTCTTTTGGATTTTCTACATAGAGTATCATATCATCTGCGAAGAGTGATAGTTTGACCTCTTTGCCGATTTGGATGCCTTTAATTTCTTTTTGTTGTCTTATTCCTGAGGCTAGGACTTCTAGTAGTATGTTGAATAGCAGTAGTGATAATGGACATCCCTGCCGTGTTCCTGACCTTAGCCGAAAAGCTCTGTTTTTCTCCATTGAGAATGATATTCACAGTGGGTTTTTCATAGATGGCTTTGATGATATTGAGGTATGTGCCCTCTTATCCCTACACTTTGAAGAGTTTTGATCAGGAAAGGGATGCTGTACTTTATTTAATGCTTTTTCAGCATATATTGAGAGTATCATATGGTTCTTGTTCTTTCTTTTATTGATGTGTTGTATCACATTGATTGATTTGCAGATGTCGAACCAACCTTGCAGCCCTGGAATAAATCCCACTTTGTCATGGTGAATAATCCTTTTAATATACTGTTGAATCCTATTGGTTAGTGTTTTGGTGAGAATTTTTACATCTGTATTCATCAAGGATATTGGTCTGTAATTCTCTTTTTTGATGGGATCCTTGTCTGGTTTTGGGATCAAGGTGATGCTGGCTTCATAAAATGAGTTTGGAAGTTTTCCTTCCATTTCTATTTTTTGGAACAGTTTCAAGAGAATAGGATTTAATTCTTCTTTAAATGTTTGGTAGAATTCCTTGGGAAGCCGCCTGGTCCTGGGCCTTTGTTTGTTTGGAGATTTTTAAAAAAATTTTTATTCTTTAATTTTCATTATTATTATTATTATTTTTTGTTTGGAGATTTTTGATGACTGCTTCAATCTCCTTACTGGTTATGGGTCTGTTCAGGTTTTCTATTTCTTCCTGGTTCAGTTGTGGTAGTTTATATGTCTCTAGGAATGCATCCATTTCTTCCAGATTGTCAAATTTGTTGGCGTAGAGTTGCTCATAGTATGTTCTTATAATTTTTTGTATTTATTTGCTGTTGGTTGTGATTTCTCCTCTTTCATTCATGATTTTATTTATTTGGGTCTTTTTTCTTTTTAATAAGTCTGGTCAGGGGTTTATCAATCTTATTAATTCTTTCAATGAACCACCTCATAATTTTGGTGATTTGTTCTATTGTTTCTATTGTTTTTTTGGTTTTTATTTCATTTATTTCTGCTCTGATCTTTATTATTTCTCTTCTTCTGCTGGGTTTAGGCTTTCTTGGTTGTTCTTTCTCCAGCTCCTGTAGGTGTAGGGTTAGGTTGTGTAGTTGAGATCTTTCTTGTTTCTTGAGAAATGCTTGTACTGCTATATATTTTCCTCTCAGGACTGCCTTTGCTGTGTCCCACAGATTTTTGAACTGTTGTGTTTTCATTATCATTTGTTTCCATGAATTTTTTAAATTCTTCTTTAATTTCCTGGTTGACCCATTCATTCTTTAGAAGGATGCTCTTTAGTCTCCATGTATTTCTGTTCTTTCCAAATTTCCTCTTGTGATTGAGTTCTAGCTTCAGAGCCATTGTGGTCTGAAAATATGCAGGAAATGATCCCAATCTTTTGATACTGGTTGAGACCCGATTTATGACCCAGGATGTGATCTGTTATGGAGAATGTTCCATGTGTACTAGAGAAGAATGTGTATTCTGTTGCTTTGGGATGGAATGTTCTGAATATATCTGCGATGTCCTTCTGTCCAGTGTTTCATTTGAGGCCTTTATTTCCTTGTTGATCTTTTGCTTGGATGATCTGTCCATTTCAGTGAGGGGAGTGTTAAAGTCCCCTACTATTGTTGTATTATTGTTGATGTATTTCTTTGATTTTGTTTTTAATTGGTTTATATAGTTAGCTGCTCCCACGTTAGGGACATAGATATTTAAAATTGTTAGATCTTCTTGTTGGACAGACCCTTTGAGGATGATATAGTGTCCTTCCTCATCTCTTATTATAGTCTTTGGCTTAAAATCTAATTGATCTGATACAAGGATTGCCACCCCAGCTTTCTTCGGATGTCCATTAGCATGGTAAATTGTTTTCCACCTGCTCACTTTAAATCTGGAGGCGTGTTCGGGTCTAAAATAAGTTTCTTGTAGGCAGCATATTGATGGGCTTTGTTTTTTTTATCCATTCTGATACCCTGTGTGTTTTGATTGGGGTATTTAGCCCATTAACATTCAGGGTAACTATTGAGAGGTATGAATTTAGTGCCTTTGTATTGCCTGTAAGGTGACTGTTACTGTATATTGTCTTTGTTCCTTTCTGATCTACTACTTTTAGGCTCTCTCTTTGCTTAGAGGACCCCTTTCAATATTTCCTGTAGAGCTGGTTTGGTGTTTGCAAATTCTTTCAGTTTTTGTTTGTCCTGGAAGCTTTTTATCTCTCCTTCTATTTTTAATGATAGCCTAGATATAGTATAGCTAGATATAGTATTCTTGACTGCTAAAAAGAAAAAAAAATGCTTTTTAAGTGAATGGTAAAACAATATATTCAGTGAATTTTTTTTTTTTGAAGATTTTATTTATTTGACAGAGACAGAGTGAGAGAGGGAACACAAGCAGGGGGAGTAGGTGAAAGAGAAGCAGGTTTTCCACTGAGCAGGGAGACTGATGCAGGGCTCTATCTTAGGACCTTAAGATCTTGACCTGAGCCGAAGGCAGATGTCCAATGACTGAGCCACCCAGGCACCCCACTTAGTGATTTTTTTTCTAGATGAAAGCATTGCAGAATATCTTTATGAACTTTGGGCAGTGAAAGAGTTCATAAAGAGAACCCAAAAGAAACTTGCCATAAAGGAAATATTAATATATTGGACTGCATTAGATTATACTCCTCTTCAACAATAAGACATGATTAAGAGAATAAAAAGGCAATCCACAGAATGGAAGAATATATTTGTAACATATATAACCTACAGAAAGCTCATATCCAGAATGTAAGAGGAACTCCTGCATATCGTAAGTAAAACACAGACCCAAAAGAAAACTAAGCAGGATACTTGAACAGATACTCCTCAAGAGATTATCCAAAGGAACAATAAGGAAATGAAAACATGCTCAATTTAATTAATAATAAGACACTGAAACTTAAAGTCACATTACATTGCTACCATATATTCATAAATTGGCTAAAATTAAAAGGACTGACAATGCCAAGTGTTGGCAAGGATACGGTTTCCAGGAATCAGTACAGTCACTTCAGAAAACTATTTGGCATTTAGCTAAATATATACATACCTTATCAGCAAGTAGTTCTATGCCTGGATATATACTTGATCAAAAAACAGGCACACATGCAACAAAAGACCTGTCCAAGAGTACTCATATAACTATTATTCATAATAGTAAATTATAAACCATCTAACTGTTCATCAACAATAGAAAAAGATAAATTGTAGTGTTCAAACAATGGAATAGTAGGCTGCATTGAAAATGGACATGGACAAATGGAAAATTAAAATGAACAAATTATAGCTATCTTTAATGCAGATGAGTCTTATATTTTTTATTGTAATTATTTTAATTTTTTATTTGACAGACAGAGATCACAAGAAGGGAGAGAGGCAGGCAGAGAGAGAGGGGGAAGCAGTCTCCCCACTGAGCAGAGAGCCCAATGCAGGGCTTGATACCAGGACCCTGGGATCATGACCTGAGCTGAAGGCAGGGCTTTAAACCACTGAGCCACCCAGGTGCTGCAAGTCTTATAAACATGTCAGCAAAAGAGGGGCACCTGGGTGACTCAGTTGTTTAAGCATCTGCCTTCAGGTCAGGTCATGACCCCAGGGTTTTGGGATTGAGCACAGCATGAGGCTCCCTGCTCAGTGGGGTGTCTGCTTCTTGCTCTCCCTCTGCCTTCTCATGCTCTCTCTCTCAAATGAATAAATAAAACCTTTTTAAAAAGTTAGAAAAAGAAGCCAAAGAAATATAGAACAACTTTAAAACTGGACTGAATACAATCTGATGTGAAAAATAATATGGATAGAGATATTACTTAATGATAAAAGGAATATTGCCCAAGAAATTATAATGATCATGAATTTGCAACTAGTACCCAAGTCTTATGAAAAGGAAAATTGTCACTTACGAGGACAGTTGACAATTTCAGCCATGGTAGGAAACTTAATACACTACATTTTGCAAATACAGAAAACAGTAGTCGCATTTATGCATATATACTGTAGTAGTAAAAATAAAATCATGGACACAAGCTGTTTTTAAAAACTTCATGCTAGTGGTTGCATCTGCAAAAGGAGATAAAGAGGAAACGTATATAGTTGTGCAAAGGAAGCTTTATTTTTATCTGAAATGTTTTATGTCATAACTTTTCAGCCATTTGGCTAAAATCAAGTGTGAAATGTTTTATGTCTTAAGAAAGGTATCTGACACAATATGATAAATAATAAATTTTAAAATTCTAGACTTATGGTGCAGGGATTTTATATCATCCTATTTTATTTTTATGTATTTTTGAAATTCTCATTATAAAACAATAATGTACAAAAAGCAAAAACTCAAGTAAATGAAAGTAAAACTTGATTTCAAAATATAAGTATTGTAAATTAAGATTTCTACAAATTTAGGGGTACCTGGGTGGGTCAGTCAGTTAAGTTTCTGACTCCTGGTTTCAGCTCAGGTCATGATCTCAGGGTCGTGAGACTGAGCCCTCTGTCAGGCTCTATGCTCAGTGCAGAGTCTGATGGAGATTCTCTCCCTCTTCCTCCCCCTCGGCTCCTTCCCTCTGCTCATGTTCTCTTTTTCTCTCCCTAAATTAAATTAATAAAATCTTTAAAAAAAAAGAATTCTGCTAATTTAGTAAAAAAATAACTGAAGAATTAGTTAATACTATCAAACAATCATATATATTCACATATTTGTGTGCATATAAATATACTTATATGGAGAGATATTTCTAGACATACATGATATACTAGAACATTACATCTCTCTGAGAACATATATTCTCTGAATACTTATGGAACAAATACAAATTCAGTCATATATTTAGCCACAAAAACAACCTGTTCAAGTTTAAGTAAAAAAATAGCAAAATAGGCAAAGGATATGAATAGACAGTTTAAAGAAAAGCATATCTAAAGAACCAACAAGTTCATAAAAAGATGTCAAATTTACTAGTAATTAGAGGAATGCAAATTAAAGTAATAAAAGATACCACTTTTCACACATGGGATCTTCCAATATTTAAGAGTATGAAGATCTAGGGGCACCTAGGTGGCTCTGCCACCTAGGGCATCTGCCCTAGGTGGGCATCTGCCCTAGGTGGGCATCTGCCTTCAGCTTGGGTCATGATCCCAGGGTCCTGGGATCAAGCCCCATGTTGGGCTCCCTGCTCTTTGGGGAGCCTGCTTCTCCCTCTCCCCTCTGCTTGTGCTTTCTCTCTCTCTCTCTCAAATAAATAAATAAAATCTTTTTAAAAAAGAGTATGTAGATCTTAAAAACACTGGTGAGTGAAAACTAAACAAATCTATGACAAATGTCAGATATATAAATTAGAAATACATACAACAAGCATGTTAAAAAGACACATACAACAAAAGGGTACACACTAGACATTAGAATGGATTCCTGGAGTGGTGGGAGGTGGGACTGGGAAATGAAGACAATGAAAATAAATGGAAAAATAAATGGAAAAATAAATAAAATGACCTGTTGCTTGATGGATATGGAGGAATACAATACTCTAGTACTGCTGATAGAAATATGAAGTGTCACTGGCTTTCTAGAAAACAATTTGACAACATATGTTAACATGTCCTAGAAACAGTGGAATGTTCATAAATAGAATAACTAAATAAATCCTCCATGCTGTGAAATATTATATAGCCATTAAGGGAGCACTAAAACTATACTTGGTACCCTGAAGAATTCTGTAAGACATTGAGTGAAAGAGGGTATAGAAAAGTGAGTATACAGTGAGGCCATTTTAGGTAACAGTGATTCCCCCCATCTCTTTAAATGTGCTTGTGTTGTGTGTGTGTGCACACACGCATATGTGTGAAAGCACAAAAAAATAATATACACCAGACATTAGTGGGAGGAATAATCTAATGGAATGGGGAAGGATAGGAGAGGGACATTAATGAATGTCAAGTTATATCATTGGAGGTATTTGTAGTCAGAGATTTAAGGAAAATTTATGTTTGTTTAAAGTATGATTTTCTCAGATAGTTGGAATTTCAGGCTACATAGGGGATGTGTGGGTCAGATGGGCCTTGATTATTGCCTGCTCTGGTAACTCTTCTTTATACATACACAATCCTGGCACTAAGTTTGTTATCTCTATGATGTGTACTATTTGTGCAATCTTTGCAGTTGTAGTTCTTTCATCGTTTCATTATACACATAATTTTTAAGAAAAATAGTGAAAACTTTGCTAGATAGATAAAAGTTGTCAATCAGGAGGCCCTTGTTCAATATTTATTTTGGAATATGTAACTGATCTTGGTTACTAATACTTAATTGGTTACTAATTACATATTGGTTGGTTACTAATCTGTAACTAGTCTTGGTAGTAACTGTGTCTTAGGAATTATACTGACTAAGGAAAAACTTTTTTTGTCATTTTTTTTGCAGTTTTACTTTAATTTTTTAAAATTAAATTAAATTAAATTTTGTGATTTTTTTTGTCATTTAGAATGCTTTTTAGTAAATGAGGTATGCTGAGAAAAAAATGTAAAGGAAGAACCTCAAAGCCTAACAGAGCTCATGCTGGACTTTCGAATCTTAGCAAGCTTTAGTTGTAAATACTGATACAAATGTACACCCAGTTTATGAAAGGTCTGAGTGCAAGCAAAGAGCATAAATATTTGGAATTGGTACCAATACCATGTAATTTACTGTACTGCATTTGTATTTCAGATGCCTGTGGTGCTTCATGAAGAACATTTCCAGATATATCACAGACATTAAGCCTCTGCCTCCAAACATAAAAGATAGACTGATTAAAATAATGAGTATCCAGGGGCAGATAACAGATTCAAATATAAGTGAGGTAAGATTATGTAAAATTGTGGGGCACCTCGGTGGCTCAGTGGATTAAAGCCTCTGCCTTCAGCTCGTGTCATGATCCCGGGGTCCTGGGACTGAGCCCTGAATTGGGCTCTCTGCTCAGTGGGGAGCCTGCTTCCCCCTCTCTCTCTGCCTGCCTCTCTGCCTACTTGTGATCTCTGTCAAATAAATAAAAATAAAATCTTCTAAAAATTTTTTAAAAAAAGAGTATGTAAAATTGCAAAGCAAGCATATTACATTTTACTGTTTAGATGTGGTTTCAGATTTTTGGAACAATGACATATAGTAGGCTCAGTAATAAGTTTAAAATATAACAAAATATTGGGGTTCTTTTTTTCCCCTCCAGATAGCCAACTAAGCTTGGCTAATTGGCTATTCTATAAGGCAGTAAGTATAGTAAGGCCTTCTAACCTGAACTGAAATCCTAGCTTAGCCACTCTTTCTGACATTGAGCCTCAGTTCTCTTAACTGTAAAATGGGTTTGCAGCCATCATCACTGTCTGCCAAAACTCTAGTCTACGCTACACTTATCTACTACAGAAACTCTGGTTCTAACCAGTTGCTGACTTTACTACACATTCTGCCCAAAGTCTGTTATCAAAAGGAATCTGATGATAGCACTCTAGCACATGACTGTCCCTGTAACATTGTAATTGCAGTTAGATGTGCCATTAGTGTTTCTTTTAACATTAACCCGAGGTATCTGTAATGCTTTGTTTTCTTCATTTAGCTTGCACTGGAACATAGACATTTTAGTGTTGTTGTCTGCTTAGCTCTATCGAGGTAGAATAATATCCCCAGGTTCTTACTGTTAATGGTTCTGTGGATGTATTTAGTTTGTGTGTGGTCCACAGAATAATCATTATGACACTACAGAAAACTGGTGGTTTTCTTCACTTCCCCACCATCCGCATTTTGTTCTCACCTATTAACCTATATTGCAGTAGCTTAGATTTTTGTTTTATGGCAATCCTTAATATTCATTTAAACCTAATTTTACCTGAAAACAAACAAACAACCAGCCCTAATTTTACCTGAATAGAAAAGGGCTAAGGAATGAATGACATAGAAAAAACCAAATATGATTTATTTGGTGCTCTCCCTTGTTCTCCATCCTTACAAGTCCTACTTATGAAATTATTCAAAAAGCCAGATCTAACATCCATTACAAAGTTGCATGCATCATTGGATGGCTCTCTTTGAAATATTTCCTAAATCTTTTTATAGTTGGCTGGAGGAGACCTTTCTAAATATGACACCAGAGTTAGAAACCAAGAAGAAAAAAATTGATGGATTTGATTACCTAACAATATGAACTTCCTTATAGCTAGAAGAAAAAAAAAGAAGCAAAATCAAGTAACAAAGTAGGAAAAAATTTGCAATACACATGCAATTCCACAGGTTTGTTATCTTGACAATTAAAAAAAATCCCTATAATCAAAACAAATACTAAAACAAAAGAATTAGGAAATACTCAAAGGAAAATCTATAAATCCCTATTAACATATAAAAGGAAATTTAACCTAATTAGTAGTAAAAGTCACAGTTTCTTTCAGTTTGGCAGACTTAAAAAAATAGTAATAAAAAGTAGTAATAAAAAATAGTGTGGACAGGCGGCGCCTGGGTGGCTCAGTGGGTTAAAGCCTCTGCCTTCGGCTCGGGTCATGATCC
This sequence comes from Mustela erminea, assembly GCF_009829155.1. Classification (NCBI taxonomy): domain Eukaryota; kingdom Metazoa; phylum Chordata; class Mammalia; order Carnivora; family Mustelidae; genus Mustela; species Mustela erminea. The sequence goes on along the minus strand of NC_045619.1, from coordinate 72,733,805 downwards.
CAGGGTCCTGGGATCGAGCCCCGCATCGGGCTCTCTGCTCGGCGGAGAGCCTGCTTCCTCCTCTCTCTGCCTGCCTCTCTGCCTACTTGTAATCTCTGTCTGTCAAATAAATAAATAAAATCTTTAAAAAAAAAAAATAAAAAAAAAATAAAAAATAAAATAAAAAATAGTGTGGACAGTGGTGTGGTCAATAGTCACTTTTATCTCCTATTAGTTGAAGGATAAATTGATTAAAACAAAAACAAAAACCTTTTAGGAGGACAGCTTGCCATTAACTATCAAAAGTCCTAAAAAGGTGCTTACTGTTACTATTACAACAATTTTAGTCCTAGTATTTTTTTGAGTTTTATTGGGATATAACTGACATATAACATTGTATAAGTTTAAAGCAAACAATATAACATGATGATTTGATGCATTTATACATTGCAAAATGATTATCACATTAGGATTATTTAACAACTCCATCACTTCATATAATTATAATTTACTTCTGACATTAATTCCAAGAAAATATGGAAAGCGTATGATATATGCTTATCATAATATTTATAATAATAGTTCACAGTTACGTATAATATATATTATAAGCAAGACACCTTTACTTCTTACAAAATATAATCCCCATTTTAATAATGAGGACATTGAGGGCCACACACACACATACAAAAACCAGAGCTTGATCACACTCATAGGGTTCAAACTCAGGCAGACTGCCTCCAGAAGACATGTTCTTAATCACTATACTGTATTGCTTTCTAAATCAGCCTAAATGTTCAGCCGAAGCATTTGTCAGTGTAGAATGCATGTAATATGTTATGGTGTGTGCATAGAATGGAACAGAATACAACCACAATAAATCATTTTTGTAAAAAGTGCTCATCTTATAAGTACATATAATCTGATCCCATTTTTCATTTTTTTTTAACTCAAAAAAAATCAGAACTAATACTGTTTTTCTCTGGGTATTGGTATTAGAAAGAGCTGTTTTTCAATCCTAGCTCTGCTTTTTTTTTTTTTTTTTGACTATGTACTTTGTTCTACTACTTAAGCTCCAGGGGCCTCAATTCCCAGATTTATAAAAAGTCTCTGAGGGGTCTGTGTTTGAGAGAGAATATTAAATGACATAATGTACATAGCACACTTTTTGTATCCTTCCTGGTAAGTGCTTAATAAATAGAAATAGTTATTTTACCATTTTTATAACTTTTCAATATTGTCTGATTCTTTTACATTAGTACTTTTATTACTTTTATTCAGAAAAGTAAAGGTATTTCTACTATGGAAAAAAGTAGAAAGCAGCCTGCTTAAGATTCTCTCTTCTTCCTCTGCCCCTTCCCACCCCCTCATTCTAAAAGAGGGAAGGAAGGAACATAGGAGAGAAGGGAGGAAAGGAGAGAGGGAGGGAGGAAGGAAGGAAGGGATAGAGGGAGGGAAGGAGCGAGGAAGGAAGGAAGGAAAAACCCAGGAAGAGAGCTCAGAACACTTTGAAATCAATTTGCTGTTTTTTGCCCTTAAGGAAACAATCAGTAATACTAGATTTGTTTGTACGCTCTCCCAATAAGAATGAAGGACATAAATATAATAGAAAAGTGATACTCACATCCTATAACCGTTCAGTATATAGAGGCTATATACTCATACCTGCTGAGCAGAGGCACATAGCTAGGATCTCTAATAACAGAACTACTGGGAAAAGATAAGCACATGCTTATCAAGGTGGTGACCTTGATTATCCTTTTCAGATCTGGTGTGTCCTTACTCTGTACCAGCTATCTCATCAAAGCCATGTGTAAAGTGGCAGCACTAGAAACCGTACCTCCAATTGAAAGTGGGCGTATTTTTTCCTGATTTATGTATGTATCTGCACTCAGATAGGTTTTTGTATTCTTTGCTATATTTTCCATCCACCATTTGTCTGTCATGACCACCAAAACACTAAATATGGAACAAACTTTTATATTTATAGGAAAAATTTATTTTTTGCAATCATGTGTTTTTTACAGATTTTACACCCTGAAGTCCAAACTCTAGATTTGCGAAGCTGTGATATTTCAGATACTGCTCTCCTGCACCTGTGTAACTGCAGAAAACTAAAGAAATTAAATTTAAGTTCCTCAAAAGAAAACAGGATTTCCATAACTTCAAAAGGTATGTTTATTAACACTGAATAAATTGATAAATTACTATTCACCATCTAGTATAATTTTGGAACAACAAAGGGGTACTGAATATGTCAAAAGTGAGTATGAAAATGTTAAAGAAGCAGAAATAGAAATATTCAATAGAATAGAATATTTCTATTCAATAGAAATACTCAAGCTAAGATAAAGAATCCAAATTAGAATTCCAACTTACAACCATTGCTGAATTTAAGTGATACACTAAGTCACTACTTATAATTTAAACATATTCGAAGTAGGGGCGCCTGGGTAGTGCAGTCAGTTAAGCATCCAACTCTTGGTTTTGGCTCAGGATCATGATCTCAGGATCATGGGATGGAGCCTGGCATGGCATTCAGCTCCAGGCTCAGTGAGCCCTCTGCCTAGGGTTTCTCTCTCCCGGTCCCTCTGCCCCTCCCCCTCCAACCCTCATGCTCTCTCTCACACTCTCTCTCAAGTAAATAAGTAAATCTTTTTAAAAAAAAAAGAGAGAGAGAGAAACATATTTAGAGTAAACATGGATGGACATCCATGTAAGAGAGCTTAGAACACTTTGAAATTGATTTGCTGTTTACCAGTTCATACTTTGTTAAGGCTTTCTTGATGTAAAATTACCACAGAAACTTAAATCACCATCAGATTAAATTTTCTAGGCACTCTCCTATCAGTCTGTTCAATGATAGTTTGTTTTTTGTTTTTATGGGTTGGGTTTTTTTAAGATGGCACTACCATCTGTCATCATACAACCCTATTACAACACCATTGACTATATTCCCTATGCTACCTTTTATCCCCTACAACGCATAGTGTTTTTATAGCCAGTTCAACCACATTTTTCAGTGTCATTATTACATGAATTAGAGGATTTTTACCCTATTGATTTTAAAATCAATAAAGGATTTTAACCCTTTCCTTCAATATCAGAAAGAGGGACTAGGGCACCTGGTGGCTGAGTCAGTTAAGCATCTGTGTTGGCCTAAGTCATGATCCCATGATCTCAGGGTCTTGGGATTGAGTCCTGTGTTGGGCTCCCTTCTCCACAGGGAGTCTGCTTCTCCCTCTGCTCCTCCTCCCACTAGTTCTCTCAATCTCTCTCTTTCTCTCTCAAATAAATAAATAATCCTTTAAAAAAAGAGGAGCTTATTTGACTAGCTAGGTTTCTGGGAAGTTTTGTGAGTAGTTGGTTGTATTTTGAGATCATCTTGGTTAGCCAGTTAGGCTATTCTTAATACTACAAAGAAGCTTAAGTTTCTAAATGTTTACACAAATAATGCCTCACAAAAAATACTCTTATTTTTGTGGCACATTATCATGTACCCGTCTCCAAGGTGTATTTACATCAGTTTAATTGGATTTAAATGTCAAAAGGGGAAGAGAGAATGGAGAGGCGGAAGTATGATCCCTAAGGATAAGCATGAAAACAATCACGTAAGACATTTGGGCAGTTTAACTTTTGATGTCCCTTCAGACTCCACAAGAAAATTAACTTTATTACTTTAAAACTTTTGTTTTAATAAAAAGGAGATTCATCTATTATTTAATGATCTAATTTGATTCTGAATGTCTTTTGGCTATTTTCTAAAGGCAAATTTAGTTGTCAATAAAGGCTTGCCACTCCGCAGATATTCTCAATGATATACTACAGCGTATGTAGAGAATTCCTAAAATATTCCAAGAAAGTTTTAATGATGATAGCATCACTGGAACATAAGTATATCCTCAGAGATGGACTACTTCGCAAAAGGCTAACATACAGTTGGATATATCAATACCGGTGATTGCTAAAATGAAAATCAGTCGCATTTCTCATGTATATATGTGTACAGCTCATTGATACATAATTGTTTTCCCTCAGGAATAAAAGCTGTGGCTTCCTCTTGTTCATACCTGCATGAGGCTTCTTTGAAAAGATGCTGCAATCTCACTGATGAAGGAGTCCTTGCTCTTGCACTCAACTGCCGGCTGCTAAAGATCATTGATTTAGGTGGCTGTTTAGGTATTACTGATGTGTCCTTACATGCATTAGGAGAAAACTGCCCGTTTTTGCAGTGTGTTGATTTTTCAGCTACTCAGGTAAATGAAATAGAGACTTGAAATACTAGGCTGTATGTGTTTGCCCAGTGATTTTCCATGATTCATCAGAAGAACATAATTAATTTTTTAAAATTTTTGTTGGAATTGTTGACATCCTCATGCTTCCATAGTTATACAACTTGGCACATTCCTGCCAATTATTTTAAGCAAAAGTGAAAAAGATAAGGGTGGCTATTACATAAGTTTGCTGAATGGTGTTAGGGTCCATGATCAAAGGAGTGAAAGTGACACAAAGGGAAGGTCAAACAAAGCTTTATTTTGCACCAAGCATCAAGAATCAAACTGACCATTCGGGGCCTTCTCTTACAGAGAGAGCAACGACTCCCAGCCTCACAGGCTAACTTTTATAGAGCAAAGGCCATGTGGTTGAGCCTGGCCACACACAGGTGGCCAATGAGATTGCAACACACAGAGAAAGCTGCGCAGTCGTGCTAGGTCACACACGAGTGGCCAATTGAATTACAAGTCACCCCATAGTAGCTATTTGAACTAGCCTATCACCTTGATAAGAATTGGTGCCCAAAAGGCACCCAAAATGTGGGGCCCACACTCCTTGGTAGCTAGGGAGACAGTATGCGTGCTCCACGGATTGGATGTCTCCACCTGGCCCGACTCATCCCTGCATTTGGGCTCTTATCTCCACCTGCCCTGACCCACCCTTGTATTTGGGTTCTGTTATCAGGGACTGTTCGACCATATTTTACTGGTTTCCCAGACTTGTTTTTAAGTAAGTTCCCCTGGGGGGCTGGGGGAACAGGGTCAGTTTAAGTTTTACTGCATAACAACAAAATCACTGTTTAACCCAGATGAAATTGCTCTGGCTAAATAGGCCCTTACATTCCCCCTTTTTCTTTGGAGATTAGTCAAATGCTTGACTTTTCAACTAGTTCTATGTTCTCTTTTTAATGGCTGCCAGACTGTTTTTAATGACTCCAGTGTGATTTACCCAGAAACAGCATTTCTTTCCTAGGGCTACACAGAGCCCCCCTTTTCTAGAAATAGTTATGTCAAGCCCTAATTGTCTATATTTCCCACCTATACTTTAACAATAAGAGCAACAATGAACTCAATGAACTCATTGTTTTTGAGTCTTAGCTTTAGTCCACAGTCGGCAGGGTCCATTGGCAGTGGCATCCATCTCTGGGGGGGGCATCCTCATCCTCAGCTCATTTTACGTGACCTGCATGAACCCAGGCCCCAATGCCTTCTACTTTTATTGCTGTGGGGGTGGTCAGGATGACAGTAAACAGTCCCTTCCAGCGAGGCTCCAAGTTTCCCACTTGGTGGTGGCATATAAAAACCAAGTCCCTGGGTTGATAAGGACGTGGATCCACCTCTGTCTCCATCTCAGTGTGGGCAGTTCAGATTCCTGCATGGGCTAGACAGACTGTAATGCCTGCAGTGACTGGAGTACAGACTGATCAGTCATTTCTGCTAGAGAAACCTCTTATAGCCAAGGGAAGAGTGGTGGGGTGTGTGTCTTCCAAACATTATTTCAAATGGGGTCACCTTGTTTAAGTAGGGTGTACATCATGCCCTGAGGAGGGCGAAAGGAAGGAAATCCACCTATCCACCACCAGTCTCCAGAATTAGCTTTGTCAAGGTCTCTTAATTTAAGAGTCCTGTTCATTCTCTCTACTTGCCTGGAGCTCTGGGGTGGGTAGGCACAATGTAGTTTCCAATTAGTGCCCATGGCATTGGCAATGCCTGTGAGATTGAACTCACAAATGCAGGGCTGTTGTCTGACCCCAATCACAAGAGGTAACCCAAACCTCTAGTAGCTTTTTGGCTACCACTCCTGCCATCTCATATTTGGCAGAGAAAGCTTCTACCCAGCCTACTGTTCGAATAGATGTTGGCAGTCTTACCCTTGGCCATCTGCAGTGCCTTGGTGAGTGCAATCAGCTCCGCTTTTTTTGCATGGAGGTTCTGTGTGGCAGGGCCACCATCCAGAGTTCCTGCTCAGGAGAAACCACCACAGCCCATGCATACCTCTTTCCATTGACCATATAGCTATTCCTGTCTATGAACAGAGTCATCTCTGCATCCAGGAGGGGAGTCTCTGAGATCTGGCCTTATTCCTGTGACCTGGGTTAGGACCTCCCCCAGTCATGTGGGTGGTCATCCAGCTCCTCTAGCAGCAACGTGGCTGGATTTAGTACTGCTGGGGGCCAGAAAGTCACTTTTGGTTCATTGAGGAGGAGGGCCTGATACCCCGTCACTCAGGCGTTTGTCATCCACCAGTCTGGTGGAGTCCGGAGAAGGCCATCCATAGTACGAGTGGGGTCAAGATGAGATTTTGACCTGAAGTCAATTTACTTTCATCCTTGACCAAGAGGGCCATGGCAGCAATTATATGGAGGCAAGGGGGGAACCCAGCCACTACTGGATCTAGTTTCTTGCTAAGATAAGCTACTGGCCTTTGCCAAGGCCCCAGAGTCTGAGTCAAAACTCCTTTGGCCACCCCTGCCTTTTCATCCACATACAAGTGGAAGGGTTTGGTAACATCTGGGACGGCCACTGCTGCGGCACTCAGTAAGGCTATTTGTAACTCCCGAAATGCTCCTTCTGGCTCAGCTGTCCACTCTATCATAGTGAGTCCTCCCTGAGTCACTTCATAGAGAGGTTGGGCAATTTCCATGAACTACGGTATCCACAGCCAGCAGTGGCCCATTGTCCCAAGAAACTCCCTCACTTGTCGGGGCGTGGTGGGGTGGGGGTATTGGGTTATCACCTGTTTCCTGGACTCAGACAGTGAATGCACTCCCTTGTGGAGATCAAAGCCAAAATAACTGGCGTGGCTCTGACAAAGGTGTGCTTTCATTGCTGACACCTGATACCTTTTTCATGCAGAGTCTGTAAGAGAGCTTTCATGACTCATAGTCCTCAACGGCTATTTCTGCTATTCCCACTAACTCAGTCAGATTCTTCCCTTCAAATCTTTCAATTTTCTGAAGTTTCCTCCTTATATCTGGGGCTGACTGACTGGCAAAGACAAGATTGCCTAAACAAGCTACTGTGCAACTTCTCTGAAGTTTACCTTCAGAGTTGTCTAGCTTAGGTAAACAAATATTTAAAGACAGCCAAATCTAGAATTTAATAGCCCTAAAGTTGTTTTATTAAAACATAATTTTTTTCTCTAAAATAACCCTCATTTCCAGAGATAGCCAAATCAGGACTAATTTATTTGAAAAACAAGTCCAGTTTTAACTTGGCCTAATTATTTACATAAGCTCAGCAAGAACAGTGAGTGATCATATAGATCTTTTAGAATCTGCTTTGCTGGAACTTCAAAGTTCCAGCAAAGGAATCTCTAGGTTGAACTTTTAGTAGCCTCTCCAGGCCAGAAGGCAAGCCACATACTTGCCATCAAGCTTGCCTGCAGTACCTCTCAGATTTGGGTGAATTTCTCTTCCTGAGGTCCCCAAAGTATCCTGAGGTTCCTGTACCTGCCAGGAAGTGACATTCTTTACTCAACTGGTGAGGCTGCTAGGAACTTTGTAAGCAAGGTATCAGGCCAACAGTTCCAAAGGGCTTTATGGCTCCAGGTTTTATAAAGTCGACCTTAGTTCCTTTAAGCTGTCTGGTCATATGTGAATCTTTTTAAAATATGACATTCCAGTCAAAGCCTTGGTAAAATAACCAGTGTTCCTAATGGTGTCCTGTTATAAGGAGAACAGATTCTTATTGATCTTATGCAAATGACTGATTGCCAAGGAAGAAAGAATACTTGCTGAGACCTTTTGAGTTTTAGAGGGTTCAGATAGAGAGAAAAGTTGAATGCCTTGATTTGTTTATGAGTGAATACTTTTACATCTCTGTAAGTTACAGATAACTTAAGAAAAAGTTTCCCTAGTCTGGAAGAGCAAACATTACAGAACCAGTAATTGTTTAAAATAAAACAAAACATTAAGAGACACAACATTATAATCTTTCAGTTCATTTAGTCCCATGTTATTAATTCTGGTTTAGTCTGAATGCATCTCTTACTTCTGGAAATTCTAACCCATTTCAGTTACAGGATTTCAACATATCAAAGACCTGTATTTGTCCTGAAAGTCTCCCATATGAATTCCTTTAAGGTAGAATTCATTTTACAAGAGAATTAAAACAATTACAAATGACAAGAACTCAGAATAGATATGGTTATATATCAAGTGATTATCCTTACCAAAACATTAAAACTGTAGGAAATGTATAGAACCTCTAGAGTAGTTACAGCATTTACCCAAATGTAACCCAAGGTTTATCATTGGTTTAGTAGTACTTCCTGAGTAACTTAGCATATCAAGGAAAAGCCTTATGAGTAAAAGAGATCTCATTTACAATCCTGGGCAGGCAAAGAGAAAAGCATTTACATTTTCTTAGAAACATCTCAATCTCTAATGAAGACTAAATATTAACCAATTGTGAACTGTTACAACAATTCTTAGAAGGCAAATTTATGGATCAGTTAAGCACAAAACATGTTTACCAACAGATTTCAAAAGCACAAACCTAGTTCTAGCAACCAGTGATCTAGCATTTTATCCCATTTGGTTAAGACCTAGATGTCCAACAAATTTAATTCCATTTGTCATCCAAGCAAAACTTTAAAGTTTCAGGTTACCAAAGACTTTGAAAGCTACTTTAACAATTACCCATTAAAACTTTGAGACAGACAATTGACCATCAGTTTTAGTCATCTCTTCGCTAACAGATTTCAACAAATAATACGAGCTTATTTGACCCTCAGTAAACTCTGATTGAAGTTTCACATTTACTGCTGTTAACTCAAAAGACATGTTCATCCTAATTAAAACAACAAACTTAACTTTGTTCAAATACTGATTTACGTTCCACCTGGGCCCACTCCACTTCGAATGGAAGACACGGGTGGGAAGATCTGGAGTGAGGGGGTGTTAGGTCCAGGGGGTGCTCTCCTTGTTTCCTTACAGTGAAGAGAAAAGGAGCCATGGTGCAGGAAGCACCGAGGATGGTCTAGGGGCCAGTTATGCAGGCCGCACCCAAGTTGGTGCAGAAACAGAATGGGAGACAAAAGAACAAAGTGCCACCAGAAGGCTGAGAAAGTTTCCCAGTTTTAGAGCTCATCAGCTCCAACAGATGAGCAGATGCCATACCTTCCCGCCAGCAAGGAGGGAGGGGCTAGGCAGTCCATGTCGGGCCAGAGAAGGCAAGGAATTTCCCCAAAACAAAGGGAGTTTCAGCAGCTGCTTGGGAATATTTCTTACAGTCTCTGTCTCGAGTTAGACTAACCACAGTTGGCTCCAGTTATAGCCATTAACACAAGAAATGAGAAAGGGAGAAGACCCACATCTATTAGGAGGAATGGAGAGATGAAAGTCAGAGTCCCATTACTCTTTGCTTGCCCCATTTCTTCAAACATAACAAACAACACAACAGACAAAAAAAGACAAGACAAAGACAACCACAGACCCAGCGGCCCTTACCCAGAACTTGCCACTGGTGGGGATTTTCTCAGTCCCCTACAAACACTCGCTGGTGGGGATTTTCTTGGTCCCCTACTAACATAACAAGCAACACAACAGACAACAAAAATACAAGACAGATACAACTTCAGGCCCAGCAGGCAGTGGGGATTTTCTTGGTCTCCTGCAAACACCTGCTGGTGGGGATTTTCTTAGTCCTCTGTCCGCCTAGGGGGACTTGAACTGCCGGTGATCTACCAGAAGAGGGATGGGGCATCCCCGCATCCACTCCAGCCCTGGGAAGCAATGCTGTGTCCACCTTCTTCCCAGTGGGCTATACCCTGGAGTCCTCAACCAGACAGACAGACTGAATCTCACAGAATAAAATCTTGAGATCTTACCTCCAGAGGCTTTTCCCAGAAATTCTGATGCTGGCTCAGTTCTTGTTGTTTGATCCCGGACGAGCCCCCATATGTTAAGGTCCTTGATCAAAGGAGCGAGACTGATATAAAGTAAAGGTCAAACAAAGATTTATTTTGCACTAAGCATCGAGAATCAAACCGACCATTCAGGGCCTCCTCTTACAGAGAGAGCGGTGACTCCCAGCCTCACAGGCTAACTTTTATAGAGAAAAGGCCATGTGGTTGAGCCTGGCCACACACAGGTGGCCAGTGAGATTGCAACACACAGAGAAAGCTGCACAGTCGTGCTAGGTCACACATGGGTTGCCAATTGAATTACAAGTCACCCCATAGTAGCTATTTGAACTAGCCTATCACCTTGATAAGAATTGGTGCCCAAAAGGCACCCAAAATGTGGGGCCCACACTCCTTGGTAGCTAGGGAGACAGTATGCGTGCTCCACAGATTGGATGTCTCCACCTGGCCCGACTCATCCCTGCATTTAGGCTCTGTTATCTCCACCTGCCCTGACCCACCCTTGTATTTGGGCTCTGTTATCAGGGACTGGTCGGCCATTTTTACTGGTTTCCCAGACTTGTTTTTAAGTAAGTTCCCCTGGGGGGCTGGGGGAACAGGGTCAGTTTAAGTTTTACTGCATAACAACAAAATCACTGTTTAACCCAGATGAAATTGCTCTGGTTAAATAGGTCCTTACAATGGGAGGCAACAAGACTATATATAAATGATTAATAATATTTAGAAAATTTTACTTTCATCTTTCTCATTTATGTAGCATGTTGCTCGTATTCTTTGCTTAGGTATCTGACGATGGTGTGATTGCGCTTGTTAACGGATCTTGTGCCAAGAAATTAGAGGTAATTTTAAGATATCTATAAATTTGATGCAAAACAAATTTTTATTTTTTCCTCAGAAATTGCTTTTTGAATGAAGAGAGAAACCAGTGCCTTATTATCAATAGGTATTTCCATGACGTTTTTTGGGTTTGGTTTGGTTTGGTTTGGTTTTTGCCTCTAACTTTTTATTTCCAGAGTGAGGAAAAACTGGTAAAGTTAGGAGGTAAAGCATTCTCTAAATAAAAACCCATTTTATGTCCAGTGAAAGTTCCCATTTTCCAGAAGTTTTAGCTTCTAACACATTGAAGGATAGTCTTATTATAGTAATGATTATGAAAGTTCATCACTGTAAAGTGATATTCTTTAGAATTTTCATTACCAGGACTATTTAGTGGTTTGCCATTCTATTTTCTTAATATACGTGGAGGGATCCAGTATATACCTCTCACGTAAAAATTATTTTGAGCTAAAGATGTTTAAGAATCAACAGATGTAAAAAACAAGCTTTGTCTAAAATGCTCTCCCTCCATCTTCCTAAAACCAGAGCATTCCAAAAGATTCAGCTACCATCAAACCCCCTTCAAGGAAGACTACCCCATCCCAGGGAAGATCTCTCCTATCATTGGAAGAATCAGATGCGAGATGACATAAAAGAAAATTGTCAAAAGACTATCACACCTCCCATTTACTCTCTAAAGGCCCACTTTGTTTTCCCTAAAAGTCTTCTGTTTTTCTCTAAGTGTCCTTTCTCCCCCTCCCTTTTCCTATTAAGCTGACCTATAAACCCTGTATTGTAGCCATTTCTTTGAGCTTTCTTTGTGAGCTCATGTGTGACCAAACTTGCCTATTCTCTTGCTTTTGCCATTTTAACTCATGGGCTCCCAAAGGTAGAACCCAAGAGAATTTAAGAGGAAAAAGGTTTTCCTCCCCAACAGCCACATTGTATAGCTCTTTAAGAAGATCCTAAATTAGTGTTCAGGCCTTCCATTTGGTGACTGATGTGGCACCTAAAATCTGCTTCTAAATATATTAAGAAGACTTTTACCCCAGGATTTTGGTTTCTTCCTTTCCCAGTTGTAGTGAGGTTTTTAGTCTTATTCAATATAGATATGCTTTTTAATGATAACCCACATCAGGGGAGCCTGGGTGCTCAGTGGGTTAAGCAGTTTAGCATCTGCCTTCAGTTCAGGTCATGATCTCAGGATCCTGGGATCCAGCCCCATGTGGGCTCCCTGCTCAGTGGGGAGTCTGCTTCTCCCTCTCCCTCTGCCCCTCCCTCCTGCTCCTGTTCTCCCTCTCTCTCAAATAAATAAAATCTTTAAAAAAAAAGCCACTTCAAATTCTTTTGGGAAGTAAACAGGCTATAAATGAATTATAAATGTTAATAATAACTATCATAAAAGAATAGCAGTGCTATGTTTTTGCTAAAATATTTCTCCTTGAGTTATTGCCCAGAGACAATTTTTTATCCTTTTATACCTACATCCTGCATTTATTTATGTATGTCTATATAGCATATGTATTGTACAAGTATTTTGATTAAGACATTACCATATTTTCTTATACTGAGTTCCAGATACCAATTTGCATCCTTACTATAGGGGCAATAAACTCTGCCATAATGTTTACTGTTTGAAATACTAACATTGGTTAGGCACTAACTATATTCCAGCCTCCAAACTTACTATTGCTTTATATTCATTAGGTTATTTAATTCTTATAGTAACATTATCTTATAATCATCATTTTTAATAAAGTTCCCAAACAGTTAACATAGTTTATCTTTCCCTAATAAAACCACCAGGAAATTAGTTGTCATGCAGTGATAGGAAACACACCAATATATTTACTTCAGCATTTTAAAATTAGGAGCACCAACCTAAGCAGACTTAGAAAAAGATTCAGTTACCAGTAAGTGCTGGCGATTATAGTGCCATATCATTGTATTTTTATTTTTTCAATTTTCCAAACCTTATTTTTGTAAGTGCCAAAACATTTCAATGGAAATCTTTCTAAACTTTATTGACTTAATTTCTTCCTTAAACAGAGTAAATATATTTTAACCTTTGTCTCATAGCATCTAGTATTTTTGTGACCACAATTTCTGACTCAAATTGAAATACAAAATTTTTCATCTTTTTTACAGACTTTTCTGGACAATGTGTAGTCCTTTGTTTTATCACATGCTCTATTTTAATCTCTTGCTTTCCATATGTTCTGTTCCTGAAAATTATATTATCAGTGTTGCTTAATTGCTTATAGCTTGAAAATAAATTCAATTAAAAGTCTAAGTACCTCAGGACACCCAGCTGGCTCAGTCAGTAGAACATGCAACTCTTGATCTTGGGGTTATGAGTTTGAGCCCCATGTTGGGGGCAAAGTTTACTTAATAATAATAAAAAAAAGTCTAAGGACCTCTCCTAAAGATTGATAAACACATGAACATGTTATAACATTTATTGAATGGTATGATTATTTCTGAAATTTCTGTTGATCTGAGTTCCCAGTGGACATAGACCATTTTGTTCATCATTTTATCCCCATGTTTTATTGCAGTTCCAGGCACATGGTAGTCCTTTAGTAAATGTTATCACATTAACTTTATATGATAGTCATTTTATAAGTTTCTATAATCTTCATGGTTAGAACCTTATTTGCCTATAGAATTTCATTTGTTCAACAAAGATTTATTAAGTACCTGCTATATTCTAGGCATTGGTACATGAGAGAACAAAATCTGTTCATAGGATGTATCATTCTTTCCTTTTTGTGGTTGTTGGTAATTCAGATTATTTTCAGTTTTTAGCCATTAGAAATAATCATATGTTGGGGTTTATTTTTTTTTCTTCCATTGCTGTAATAAACTCCAAAAAACAGACAAGTGGATAAATAGGTATGGCTACTTTAATGGTCCTAAATTCGTATTGTAAAATTGGTTCCCGTGAAGGTTATGCTGTGAATTCACAATTTTGCCATACCCAGTTTGAGGCATTGCATCTTTTTTTATTCCTTAATATATTTTAAATGTTCAACACTATTCTTTCCATCTATTCTCAAATTGTATTTCTTTGTCTGTAGCCTTTGTCAATTTATATCATAGGACATGTTTGCCAATTTATAACAAGATGGTTTTTTCCTCAGTTTTTATGAGTTTTCAATATACTCAGGTTTCCTTTATTTGTGAGATAAATTGATTATACTATGTATAACCAACTTCATATCAACTTCTCAGGAGGAAAAATATTAATACCATAAAATATATATGTCAACTATTAGATAAATCTTACTTCCAGAATTCTTAAAATGTATTTTATTATGGTCCCATGTACATAACACAGAACTTACCACTTTAACCAATTTTGTGTACAAGTAGTGGAATTAAGTACATTCACATTGTTGTGCAGCCATAGCCATAATCCTCTCCAGAACTTTTCCTCATCCTACGCTGAAACTCATTACCCATGAAAGAATATCTCTGCATTTTCCCTTCCCCTCAGCCTTTAGCTATTTGTGTTCTACTTTCTTTCCTTTTTTTTCTGTTCTACTTTCTGTCTCTATGAATTTGCTTATTCTAGATAACTCATATAAATGGGCCATACAATATTTGCCTTTTTCTGACTTAATGTCACTTAGCATAATGTTTTCAACGTTTATCTGTGTTGCTGCATGTGTCAGAATTTCATTCCTGGGGTGCCTGGGTGGCTCAGTTGTTTAAGTGTCTGCGTTTAGCTCAGGTCATGGTCTCAGGGTCCTGGGATAGAGTACTGTGTCAGGCTCCCTGTTCAATGTGGAGTCTGCCTCTCCTCCTACCCCTCTCCCTGGTTTGAGTTCTCTCTTTCTCTCTCAAATAAGTAAATAAAATCTTTTTAAAAAATTCCATTCCTTTTATAGCTGTATAATATTTCATTGTGTATAATATGTTATATTCATATATATATGCACATATGTATATATGTTTATATAAGTTTGTTTATATGTACATGCTTATGTGTCTGTATGTATATACATAAACATTTTGTTTATCCATTCATCTTTCAATATTTGTTTCTACCTTTTTACTATCATGAATACTCCTTCTATGAGCATAGGTATACAAAAGTCTGTTCCAGTTCCTGATTTCGGTTCTTTGGATATATACCTAGAAGTGAAATAGCTGGATTATATGGTAATGCTATGTTTAATTTTTTAAGGAACTGTTATCACAGTGGCTGTACCATTTTACATTGCCACAGTGCAGAAGGATGCCAAATTAGACCATCAAATGAGGGAAACATGAAAAAGAACAGAAAGTAATATAACACAAACCTGTGGACCAGCTGCTTAAATTTTAACATTTTCTGTACTTACTTCAGTTCCTCATTAAAAATTATGTTACATGTAAAGCTCCCCACACATTTATTCTCCCTTTCCTCCTTCAAAGTAACCATGTTCTAAAGACACCTGTGTATTTTCCCTTGTATGTTTGCATACTTTACCTATATATGGATAAACACATAGAGATAGGGATTCATAAAACAAGATGAAGTGTTGTCTTATGTCTTAAACTTTCACATAATAGTTTTATAATATATATGTTCTATTACAGTTGCTTTTCATTCAAAATTATGTTTAATTTTTCAAGCTTTATTAAGATATAATTTGCATGCAATAAAGTTTACCCATTTTAAGTGTACAGTTTGATGAATTTTGGTAATTGTTACACAGCTTTTAACCACCACCACAATTAGGTATAAAACATTTCCATCACCCTATGATGTTTTCTCCCATCCCTTGCCTCCATCCCCAGGCAACCAGTGATTTACTTTGTCATTATAGCTTTTTCTTTTTTTTTAAAGATTTTATTTATTCATTTGACAGAGAGAGAGAGTACAAGCAGGGGAGCATCAAGCAGAGTGGGAGGGAGAAGCAGGCTCTCTGCTGAGTCAGGAGCCGCATGTGGGACTCAATCCCAGGACCCTGGGATCACAACCTGAGCTGAAGGCAGCCGCTTAACGAACAGAGCTACATAGGCCTCCCTGTCATTATAGTTTTAAAGTTTCTAGAATTCCATTCTAGAAATGGAGTCATGCAATGTGCAGTTTTTTTGGTTTTTACTTTTTTCTTTTAATTCTTTCACTTAGCACATTGTTTCTGATATTCATTCATGTTGTTGCATGTGTTAGTATTTCATTCCTTTTATTTATTTGTTCATTTTGCTGAGTAATATTCCATAGTGTGGATATGACACAGTTAGTTCAGACATTCCCCATTTGAAGGACAATTGGGTGGTTCTAATTTTGGACTGTTATGAATACTACTGCAAAAATTTGCATACAAGGGGTGCCTGGGTGGCTCAGTGGGTTAAAGTCTCTGCCTTCGGCTCAGGTCATGATCCCACATCCTGGGATTGAGCCCCGCATTGGGCTCTCTGCTCAGCAGGGAGCCTGCTTCCCCCTCTCTCTCTGCCTGCCTCTCTGCCGATTTGTGATCTCTTTCTCTGTCAAATAAATAAATAAAATCTTTTTTTAAAAAATTGCATACAAGTCTTTGTGTAGACTTACATTTTTATTTTTCTTGGGTAAACACCTAGGGATGGGTGTTTACTGGGTAGCTCAGTCGTTAAGTGTCTACCTTCAGGTCATGATCCTAGGGTCCTGGGATTGAGTCCCCCATCAGGCTCCCTGCTCAGCAGGAAGCCTGCTTCTCCCTCTTCCACTCCCCCTGCTTATGTTTCCTCCTTGATGTATTTCTCTCTGTCAAGTAAATAAATAAAATCTTAAAAAAAAAAAAAAAAACACCTAGGAATGGGATTGCTGGGTCTATAGTAAGTACACATTTAGCTTTAAAAGATATGACTGTACTATTTGAGATTTATGTCTATTAATACAAGTAGATATTTTTCGTTTTAACTGTTTTATCTGTTCCATTAATAAACTACCATTTGTTTACCATTGTCCACTTTTTTACTATTATAAATAATATTCAAATGAGCACATTTATAAATTGTTTCCTTGGGTACATATACAGGAGTTACTCTGTGTATAGTATACATTTTCAATTAGAACTGCTGGGTTCTGGGATATACTTATTTTTAGTTTTAATAGATTTTGCCATATTGCTTTATAAAATGGTTGGGGGCTTAGATTTTAAGTCATCTCTACTTTATAAATTATTGCATACTTTTCATTAGTCCTTTCTATAGAATGTTTCTTGCAAATAGACAACTTGGTTCTTTTTGTTCGTTTTTGTTTTTTAAAGATGTTTTTATTTATATATTTGAGAGAGAGAGAGAAAAAGATCATGAGCACAGAGGGAGAGGAAGGGGAAGAAGCAGACCTCCCCACTGAGCAGAGAGCCTAACAATGTGGGGCTTGATCCCAGGACCCTGAGCTGAAGGCAGATGCTTAACTGACTGACCCACCCAGGCACCCCAGTTTGTTGTTTTTTAAGTTTTATTTATTTGAGTAATCTCTACACCCAACATGGGGCTCAAACCCATGACCTCAAGATCAAGAGTCTCATGCTCCTCCAACTGAGCCAGCCAGGCACCCCCAGTTCTTTTTGTATCAAGTATTGCCCATGCTTTTTCATGCTGTCATCACAAATCTGTTTTTTCTTTTGACTATCCTTTCTTTATTTTTAAATAGGAGATTCATATGGGACACTGTGTGAATCTGACTGATGAGGCTGTAGAAGCTGTCCTCACTTGCTGTCCTCAGATACGTATATTACTCTTCCACGGATGCCCCCTAATAACAGGTTAGTATGATAGACTGGGTGGGTTCAAATCCTGGCTTCATTTTTTAGTAACTGTGTGATCTCAAGTAAACTATTCAACCCATTCCATTTTTCAGTTTTATCTGGAAGATGGATATATTAGCAGTACCTACCTCATAAGCTTAGTCATGATAATTATCTGGCAGCACCTTATATGGTGGCTAGCCCATAGTGACAACTCAATAAATGCTAGTCATGATGATGATGGTAATGGTCTTGATATTAAACATGATGTTTTACATAGACAAAAAAAAATCAGACTTACTCTATTACATCTATCAAATATGCTAAATGACCTGTTGGCTCTAATCTCATCAAACTATAGCCATTAATACTCAGATCAATTTGGACTCTTTGGCTAAGTGATACATACTTCACTGAAGGAGAACAAAGTAGTCACAGCCCATTTGACCTGCACAAGAGACATGATACTGGAAATAAAAAGTGCAGCATAGGGCATATAGCCAATGATGTTGTATGGTAACAGGTGGTAGCTGCATTTGTGGTGAGCATAGCATAACATATTGAGAACAATTTGGATTCTTAAGCTAATATGATACTTCACTGAAGGAGAACAAAGTAGTCACAGCCCATTTGTTCTGTGTAAGAGCCATGATACTAGAAATAAAAGGTACTGCATAGGGAATATAACCAGTGATATTGTTGTATGGTGACAGATGGTAGCTACATCTGTGGTGAGGATAGCATAACATATATGTTGAATCACTGTATTGTACACCTGAAACTAATATTATATTGCATATCAACTATACTCAGAAAAAAAATTTTTATATTTTTATTTATTTGTCAGAGAGAGAGAGAGAGAGAAAGAGTGTGAGCACAGGCAGACAGAGTCGCAGGCAGAGACAGAAGGAGAAGCAGGCTCCCTGCCGAGCAAGGAGCCGATGTGGGACTCGATCCCAGGACACCAGGATCATGACCTGAGCAGAAGGCAGCCACTTAACCAACTGAGCCACCCAGGTGTCCCAGAAAAAAAAAAAAAATTTTTTTTTAAGAAAAAAAGACATCTGGGTGGCTCAGTTCGTTAAGTATCCAACTCTTAATCTCAGCTTAAGTCTTGATCTCAGGGTTGTGAGTTCAAGCCATGTGTTGGACTCCATGCTGGGTGTGGAGCCTACTTAAAAAAGAAAGGAAGGAAGGAGAAATAAAAAGAGGAGAGGGAGGGAGGGAGGAAAGGAGGGAGAAAGGAAGGAAGGAAGAAAGAACAAAAAGAAGGACCACTAAAGATAGTAAAAGAAAAGATTTTACCTTTAAAAATATTTTATTACTTATGAGCCAATTTATAGGCTTTTATAAGAACATGAATTTTAAAATTGTAAAAATATCATTTTTGTGTCATAATTTATATAAAATAATGAATAAAATACTATATTATTGTGGGGAAAAAAGAGCCATGATACTATATACAACTGTGTCCTGAAACCACATTTTTGCATTATGCCTGCAGTGGCCACATACCACAGTATAACCTGTACCTCACTTGTAAGTCAGCACTGATGCCCAGTCCTTCCAGCTCATTTCTCTGATTACAGTCTAAACAGTTACTCCTCTAGGCTGAATTATGATCCTAGAAGTCCTTTTAACAACCTCTGTTCTTTCTTATGTTTGGACTGTCAGTGTAAACCAAGTATACAATGTATTTGGTATCAGTGACATCTATTATGAAGACTAAATCTTTTGAGCCAAGACATTTCTCAAAAAACTAAAGCCATAAAGGACATTAGAAACCGTTAACAGTGCTTACCTCCAAGGAAAGTTTTTGTTTCAGGGACAAGAGTAGGAAAAACCCTGTACTATATACCCTTTGTATCTTTTGAATTTTCTATCATTGGATGGTTTTATCTATTTAAATTAGTAATAATAATTTAAAGAAAATCACTTAGAACAAGAAAGAGTCATGGGACTGAGTGCAGGGGATTGGTACTTGCATACATTATCCTGGGATTTGTGAGAAGGCCAACAGAGGTTCCCTGGTCATCAAACAAGGCAGAAAATTGTATTCTAACCAGTAGGCTCTTATTTTAAGTTAGAGGAGACCACAGTATATAGAATGTAATAAGAGCAATCTTTGATAATCTTTCCAGAATACCAATCAAGATGTGTAAATCTATCCACTGAGCTGTGTGTGCATTTGATCAATATATTGAACAAGCAAGGGGTACTTGTAAAGTGATTCTATTTTCTTCACACTACTTTATTACAAATCTGCTCTAAAGAGGTTAATTTTTCCCTACTGCCAGATAAAATCTCAGGTGCCACTGACTTACCTTTCTCAGGTAATTAAAATGTCTTGCCATTCCATGTCACTGAAACCTCTCATTTCAATTATTAAAATGTCTTAGGTCCATGCAGTACTCCAAACTAGCTCAAGTTAGAGCTTTTGCTCCCTCCAGTCAGCTCAGATTTGGCTGCAGTGGGTAAGGGGACGTTGTTGGTTTCTGTATTTTACCATTCCTCACTTTCCTTCTTCCTTCCCCATCTTTCCCATATGGTTTCTGATCCCACAAATGTTAGTACAGGTTGGGACTGGGATAAGTAGGAACAGAGGTACTGGAAGGGAAAGTCTTGACCAATCCTACTGTGATCAGGTGTCAGCACTCTAGGCCTTATGGGTGAGCTGATCTGTCCTCTCTCAGCAGTGGGGCACTTTTGGGGTTCTTCAGGGTCTACTTCCAACAGCCCCTCATCATTGCATATACCTCCTATTTGCAGTTCTCTTGATTCAAGCCCGCGTGTCTCTTCTAGATAGTAGCTATTATTTTCTTCTTCTGTCCCCAGGCATGCAACAATATGCCTTCAGTCTCTTTCTTCTCAGGTTTCCTAACTTAGCTGGGTTGCTTTCTTGAGCAAAATGTAAGGCAACCCCTTGGCAGCCCTCATATGACCACAAGAAACACATACTTTAGGCAATGACAGTGCAGATATGTCCCAACCTCAGTCTTCTCTTTAGCTTTAGAGACTCTTGCCATAGCCTTTTGCCCTTTAGTTTTCTCAGATGTGGGTCTGATATTAGCATCCTGTGTCCCCCAAGCTCCAAGAGACATATCAGACTCTCCAACCAATCTCCTTAGAGTTTCCTTTCACTAGGCTTGAATGGAAAAGCAAGCACCTCCAATCCTTTTTCCAGAACTCTCTTCAAAGAAATCCTTTCTTCAACTTCCAACTCTCTGTCCCTTCTCACTGTAACACTTTTGTATCTTTGAATGGATGAAGTGCCATGGATTCCAAAATCATATTTCAGCCAAGCATTTGCAAGTCATATACAGGTGGTCTTGAATCTCACTGGAATAAGAGAGTAGCTGGTACCTCTAGTCCTGGAACCTTAGCTGAAATAGTCCTATTTTAATGTTCTGTTATATTTGTCTCAGGACAACTTGGGTGGCAACATATTATAAAATCAACCTTTGCTAATTTTACCTTCATTATCTTTCTGGTTACCCAGTGGACACTCTTCTTTGATATTATCGCCCAAACTCAGTAAGTGGTCATTTCTTAAAGGTTAGTTGCAGTGTGGAAGGTGAAAATATATCAATAAAATTTTTATACACTCACATTACAGTCCACTGCTTTGTCTTGTATTTTGATCAGGTCTTTTACCCATACGTGATTTTGCAATGTCATGCATTGGTAGTTTGGAAAATATTGGTTCTCTTAGTAATATGGATCTTCCAATGTTGACACATTTCATTATAGCAAAAAAAAAAAAAATCACATTTGTTAATACGACCATTGGATAGTTGTCAAGTTCATAATGGCAGCTATAAATTTTCCAAAATCCATTTGAAAGCTAAAATTTTATCATTGGCAACAAACAAACAAAACATTTGTTTTCTTTGAAGTGATAGCCTGAGGTGCCTTGGGTGTCTCAGTTAAGCAGCTGCCTTCTGCTTGGGTTATGATCCAACGGTCCTGGGATTGAGCCCCACATTGGGCGCCCTGCTCAGTGAAGAGGCTGCTTCTCCCTCTCCCTCTGCCTGCCATTCTGCCTACTTGTGCTCTCTATCTCTCTGTCAAATAAATAAATAAAATCTTTAAAAGAATTATTTGAAGTAACAGGCTCATATTGCTCTTTTTCAGGAATAATCTGTGCTGGCTAGGAAGTGCGTGGGGAGACAGGGTAACCGGGTGATGGACATTAAGGAGGGCACTTGATGTAATGTGCAGTGGTTGTTACATGAAACTGATGAATCACTAAATTCTACCTCTGAAACTAATAATACAGTCTATGTTGATTAATTTAGTAAAAAAAAAAAGAAATAGTCTGATAAGTACACAAGTCTGAACAACCTTTGGTTGTCAGCTGTCCTTTCAAGTAAAAATGATGTTCCATGAATAAAGTGACTATCCTAGCTCACAACCCTAAAAGGGTTTCAGACTGTAGGATCTATAGACCACACTTTGAGAACCATTGCTTTATAGTAAAGAACAATTACCAGTTAACTTTAGCAGTTAGAGCAGGAACACACTATCCCTTTTGGATCAATTCTTATATTATCATGTGGCTTTACTAGAAGTGAAAGTACACCTTAAGATGACAGGAGTTCAAAATACTTGGAAAGAATAACAGTAGTTTTGATCTAGAAGATTATCTAGGCCAGCAATTAACAACTGTTACTGCTATGTAAATGAATCAAAGATGGCTTCTATGTAGTTTCTTTCTTTTTTTCTTTCTTTCTTCCTTCCTTTTTTAAGATTTTATTTGAGAGAGAGGGAGAGAGCATAAGCAGGGGAGGCAATAGAGGGAGATACAAGGGGCTCCAACCCAGGACCCCAGGATCATGACCTGAACTGAAGGCAGACATCTAACCGACTGAGCCACCCAGGCACCCCTATGTAGTTTATTTCTTGATAGCATGTTGGGACTATTAGTTCAAAAAGTCCACCAACATCTAAATCTTAATTCAGTCAGTGATTTTCTTTTCTTTTTTTTTTTTAAGATTTTATTTATTTGTTTGACAGAGAGACAGCTCACAGGTAGGCAGAGAGGCAGGCAGAGAGAGGGAGGGGAAGCAGGCTCCCTGCTGAGCAGAGAGCCCGATGTGGGGCTCAATCCTAGGACGCTGGGATCATGACTGGAGCCGAAGGCAGAGGCTTTAACCCACTGAGCAACCCATGTGCCCCAGTCAGTGATTTTCAATACAGCCTAAAGAAGCAGAGTTTTAGCTATCTACAGCTGCCTGTTTTGCATACTCTGAAAAACTGCACTCAAGCCACTCTTGCCCTTTGGAGCTCTCTGACCTAGAGACTCCTTTATCTTGATGCTAAGCAGCAACATCATGGCACACAAGCTTCCTCTTCAATCCTCTGGGAATTCCTTTACCCTCCTTTCCTTCTTAGTAGTGTCCCTCCCCAACCCCACTCCCCCCCCACCCCCCCCCCCACTCCCAGCCCAAACACACATTGTTGTCTTTGGAAGATACCATGTTGTGAGGGACTTTTGAAAGCAAATCTGTCAAAGTGCTGCCCAAATAAAGCTTCTTGTGTCCTACTGCCACCTTGTGGTCGTATCTTTTTCCTTCCTCTGCCTGAAATCCCTTAACTATAGTGACATCATATGATGTTCTAGAAAATATCAGAGGTATTGTGTTGGAGTTTAGGGCAGGCCACGCCCAAAATATGCCATGGAGTATTTTTATTATTTTGAATTAATGTTAATTAAGAAACAGCCAATGCAAGTACACTCTGACCTTCTTTGGTCTCCCAAAAGTAGGAAACAAATCTCCCATGTGACTGGTACCCTCCCTGCACCAGGAGCTAGAAAGACATCCTTATCATCAGAGATGGGGAATTCAGGGCCTAAGAAGTTTATATAAACAAGCCTTAGTACTTTTACTAATTTACTACCACAGCCTCAATTCTGTTTAGAATTCCTTATTAATTAAAGCTCTCAAACATAAGTTTTCTTTGTCCTGTCAGGTCATCAAAATTTTATTTCTCTGTCTAAAAAGTATAAAAGCTGTCTGTCTCAGTCACTTCTTAGGTCCCATATCTATAAGACCTCCATACATGCAAATTAAATTTGATATTTTCCTGTTAGTCTATCTCCTGTTTAATTCAATGAGTAGCCAGAAGAATCTTAAAGGATAGAGGGAAATTTTTCTTCTCCAACAATATCATAGAACTAAAAGTGGCTTTTTTTTTTAAAAAAAAAAAGAAAGATTTTATTTATTTGTTTATTTTAGAGAGAGAGTATTCAAGAGCTGGGGGTGGGCCAAGGGAGAGGGAGATGGAGAGAATCTCAAGCTGATTCCACACTGAGCTTGGAGCTCAATACAGGGCTCAATTTTCTGACCCTGAGATCAAGACCTGAGGTGAAACCAAGAGCCTGAGGCTTAACCAACTGAGCCACCCAGACACCCCAGGACTAAAAAGGTTTGTGTAACCAAAAAGTTAGAGAAATGCAGCATACTGCTATAATGAATGTTAATTTATCAAAGGGTCTGAGAAATATTATAGCTAAGAAACTTTTCTAAGCATTTCCCCCCAATTTTTTAGCACAGAACATTTTATGGACCTCAACTTGCCCTTGTGTATAATTGTGAGTCATAAAATTGGGAGATCTGATAACAATCCAAAAGAGTTCATATATGATTACTTTATTAATAAAGGTTCATAAAGAGAAGAAGCTGAAGTTTTTCAACTACCCAGATCATTTCTACTCTTCCTCCTTTCCTGGAAGAAGTATACAACTACCATTGTATGCTTTTGCTACCATCATTAAATGAAAATAAAATGGGGTTATATTATTCACCTTATATTTAATTTTTATTTATTTCTTCTCCAAAGAAATAAATGGTTTCATTTAGCAGGTTGGCCCAGTAAATGAAAGTTTTTTCTTCTTTTGATAACTTATGTAACATTTTTCCTCCAGCTTATATATTTATGTGGTTGCTTATATATGACTATATAAGACAATATGATTTACTTTCCATAAAAATATATGTACATAAGTATGTTCAGTTATAATATAATACAAAAATATGTGTACATTAAGTATGTTCAATTATAATAATATAAAAATTTTGGTACATAGGTATGTTCAATTTTAATCATCCTCAAAGCAATCTGACCCCCAAATTGACAGTCTTACCATAGTTTCCCCTCAAGGTCCCTAAATTAATAGGTTTATCTTCTCTATTATAATCCTAAGTATTTTTTTAATTTCATGACCTTAAAGTTGGACTATAAACAGAACTCCACATTATAAATCATGTCTTAAAACTATTTGAAACACTTGATTTTATTTCTGCAGAAAAGAAAATAAAAACTAAACTGCTATTTAAGATATTGTAAAGTCTAATTTCTTAGAAAGAAAACTGCAGGTCCAAGGTAGAGTCACCTGCCGCAGTGCAGCAAACTTAGACTTAACTGAAGTTTCAGTTTCTCCAAGGAGTGAAATTTTAAGACAATTAATGTAAAATTTCCTGGTAAACACCAATGAGGTCATCTGTTTCATGAGCCCTTCTCATCCCCCCCAAAGAAAGGTAAGGTAATCCACCTGATAGAACCCTTTGCCTTTCCCTCTATGAGAAGGTGACCTTAACTGAACCAATCCCTACTTTTTTTTTTCCTAATAACTTCTTTCCCTACTCTCCTTCCTATAAAAATCTTCCATTCTGTACAACTCCTTAGAGCTTCCCTCTGCTTGCTAGATGGAGTGCTGCCTGATTCATGAATCAATTAATGAAGCCTATAATTTACTTGGCTGAATTTTGTTCTTTGATATAATATACTTTTACTAGATGTTATAGAAGCAGGAAAATAATTTTACAACTTGTTAAATTCTTTTAAATTCAGTTATGCCTGCAATGATTATCACTAAGTTCAGTTCACACACCTTTACTAATCTCCTACAACAGACATGCATTTCAGTTTCTCATAATTATCTATACAAGTTTCACAGTATTTATGGGCACAGAGGTTTAGATTTTAGAAGGACAATAAAGCAGTTAGACAGCACTAGATTTAATTTACATTTTACACTGAAAGGCAGGAAAAACCAACAAGAAATCTGCCCCTTTTGATTGAATGGATCCAAATTTTAGTTATATGTGAGGATTTGTTTCAGCCTGATTACTATACAAGGAGGTTCTTTACTAGACCCCTAGATCGTAAATATGTCAAGATTTTCCACTTAGAGCCCAAAACAAATGTATTTTAAGACCCAAGTAGTTTGCTTCAGAGTTTCCTTTAATTAAAGTCTATTCCTTGCTTAAAGGACAACTCTTCTTATTATTTTGTATTTTACTTTTTCTAACTCCTATATCATTTGTTTCCTCATCATGATTTATTCATTCATTACTGACTCTGTGCCACATAACTTCTTTATTCTAGACACTGTAATGAAGCATTGGAACTTTGACCATTGTTTGTAAGAATCTGCCAGACTTAGTTTTTTCATTGTGTATTCTACAAAAACATCTAAATTACATTTTCCTTGATCATTTGAAAAAGTTAGTTAATTTCTATTTCCCACAATTTCTTCTTTTTCCTGGTGCTCTAAAAGTCCTTAAAGTGGTCTCTATATTAATCATAGATATTGAGAGACAGTAAAATCTTCCTTAGACTTCATCTACACAACACCCTTGTTAGAGAATGACCTTAAGTGGAAATACTTGGTACTAGAACTCGAAGTAAAAACTTAAGTCACCCGATCCACAATCTCTGATTCTTTCCCCAGCGAAGCAATTTCCTGTGCCTTGGTGTCAAGTGGCTTAACTTGTGGGTGGCTCAGTGGGTTAAGGCTTTGCCTTCAGGTTAGGTCATGATCTCAGGGTCCTGGGATGGAGCTCTGCATCTCAATGGGCACTTTGCTCAGCAGGGAGCCTGCTTCCCACACCCCCGCTTGCCTCTCTGCCTACTTGTGATCTCTTTCTGTCAAAATAAAGGAATAAAATCTTAAAAAAAAAAAAGAGGGAAATAGAAAAGTGACACCAAGAAACAGAAGTGTGATTTGTACGGATGACTTTTTGAGTCTTTTTCAATCTTGAGAGTCTGTGTTCAGAAGGGTGGTAGAATATGCCACCCCAATATGCTTCTTCAGGGTAAGGATTTTTTTGAGCTGATTATTTTTGAGAAACAGCAGACTCTAGGAAAGCTCTGAATAAGGAGCAGAAGTTGTTAGGGTACAGAGTCGACCACCCCTCAATTAGACAGAGAACACTCTCGATAATGCAAGTCACACAGCGAGGTTTATTTCCAGCTAGCTGGGGTCCAATTATCTGCCTGGCGCAGCGGGTTTCAACAAGGACCCCGAGCACTCAAAGTCAAGGGTTTATATAGCATTTTCAAGGTACTTTTTCATAGCTACATACATCTCTTGCGCCCCACTTTGACAGTTTAACTTTGTTTAACCTTTTGCCACCCTGGCGTCACCCTGGCGGTTAAGTGAGATTTAGGTTTAGAAAAAATTTAACTTTATTTACATTTCCTTCTGCCTCACTCTCCTTCAGTTTTATGGTGGGGAGGGTGACCTTAGGCCTTGAGGTACTGAGCCACTTCTCTCTGGAAATTGGGCCATTGAAGAGATAGCCCTTTTTGTTGTAAATCACCAGGACATTTGCAAACCAAGGGAGACTCCTGTCTTGCAGGATTGTGGTCTCTGCAAGTTATCTATTTGTTTTTCTTTAACATCCGGTCCCTGTGGTGCCATCGCCTAACCACCCTGGTGGTATATGATTAAGTTTTTTCTTAGGTTTTAGCTACTTTCTCTTATCTCAAATTACGTGCGCCCTGTGGGCTGGTTAGAGACGCTCAGTGAAATGGCTTCCCGGCCTTCAGGATGGTCATTCTTATGCTAACCCACTCTTACAATGCAAGGTGCCGGCTTTTGCTTTGCCAAGATGGCTGTACTTTTGTCAGGGCTAGACTCTGGTGGGTACAGCCTTGTTTTTCTTGGCCTCCACACCTGAAGCTGGTTTCCAGGACTTGTTTTTAAGTCCCCTGAGGGAAGGGGAGCAGGGACAGTTTAAGGGTTAAACAACAAAGTTATTGTTTAACCTCAATGGAAGCCTCTGGCGAAAATAAAAATATAAAATAGGTCCTTACAAAGTTACCCTTTTATAAGAGAAATTTGCATTTTTAAAGAAAAATCCCCATCTTTAACTATCTCTCTCTCTATGCTAGGAAAAAAAGGGCAACTTTAAATCACAAGAGAATCTTAACAACAGAGACACCGACATAAATCTGTATAAAAAACCATACCTTTACTTTTTACTGTGCTTTTTCTAATAACCTCCCACAATTTGATCCCTTCCCAACCCCTCCCCCCAACATCTTTCTTTTGTCTTTAGCTGAAGTTGGTATTTAAGGTGGTGGCTGCGGCCATCTCAGGGAGTTTACTCATTTTCCCCGGTGTATCTCTCATGCATGCATGAAGTATACATATTGATAAACTGTTTTTCTCTGGTTAATCTCTCTTTTATTATAGGGCGGTCTCAGCCGAGAACTCAGAAGGATAGAAGGAAAATTATTTTTTCTTCCCTACAGTTTCTACAGTGTTCTGGCAAGGGATCACTAAATACTTGGAGAACCCACAGTTTCTCTTTATAGCATAATAAACTCACAGGCATTGGTTATTCCTACTATTCAAAGCATAATCCTAAATACTCTGTTTTCTCCAGAAAAAGGTGGCTGAGCAGACTTTGAGTAATGTAATACTGCCATCTAGCATCAAAATTTCAAAATTACCTAAAAATATACTGTATGGTTCACTGGAGGGAAAAATGTCATCCTATTTATGTATAATAATAAATTTTTATAGAAGGATGACACAAATGCGGTCAGAAAACAGATATTTTTATATGTTTGATAGCATGTTCATAATCAGTAAAAATGCCAAAATAATTTAAAAACACCAACCACCAACCAAAATGAAATTGGGAAGTATAAGTTTCCAATTTAATCTTTCTTTTTAAAATTGTATTTGTTGCTCTGGGTCTCTTGAATTCCCATATACATATTAGGATCATCTTGTCAATTTCTAAAAAAAAAGAGAGAGAAACAACTGGGATTCTGGGAGAGATTGCATTGAATCTGCAATCAATTTAGAGTATTGTCATGTTAGTACTATATTCTGATTTATGAACACAGACAGATGTCTTTCCACTTATTTAGATCTTGGATTTCTTTCCACATTGTTTTGTAGTTTTCAGACTAAGTTTTTCACTTTTGTTAAATTTATCGCTAAGTATTTTATTATTTTTTATGGTAATATAAATGAAATTCTTTTCTTAATTTAACTTTTGGATTGTTCATTGCTAGTGTATACAAATATATTTGATTTTTGTGTATTGATCCTGTACTGTGCAACCTTGCTGAACTCATTTATTAGTTTTAATTTTTTAGTGGATCTCTTAAGACGTTCTGTAATTATACAGGACATTCTATATGAATTACATAATGTACAAATAAAAATAGGTTTACTTCTTTCCTTCCGACATGAATACCTTTTATTTTTTTTCCTTCCTAAATTTCCTTAGCTGAAACCTTCAACGCAATGCTGAATAGAAGGTGGGGAAGAATAGGGACACCTGGGTGGCTCAGCCAGTTAAGTAGCTGCCTTCAGCTCAGGTCATGATCCCAGGGTCCTGGGGTCTGGCTCCCTGCTCAATGGGAAATCTGCTTCTCCATCTCCCTCTGCCCCTACCCACCCTGCTTGTGTGTGTGTATATGCATGTTCTCTAATAAATAAATAATCTTGAAGAAGAAGAAGGAGGAGGAGGAGGAGAAAGAGCAGACATCCTTGCCTGTTTCTCATCTTAGGAGGAAAACATTAGTCTTTCATCATTAAATATGAATTTTATTTCTTTCATATAAGGTTGAAGAAGTTCCCTTCTATTCCTAGTTTGTTGAATGTTTTTACACGAGTATTGTCAAATGCTTTTTCTGTGTCGATTGAGATGATCATGTATTTTTTTGTCCTTTATTCTACTGATATATGTCATAGGCAGAATAGCACCCCTAACCAAAGATGTCCACATTTTAATGCCCATTAATTAAATGTGGAATGCCCTCATTCCACAAGGCTGCAAATGGAACTAAAGTTGCTGATCAGTGGACTTTAAAATAGGGAGATTATCCTGATTATCCAGGTGGGCCCAGGGTAATCATAAGGGTCTTTATAAGGGAAGGAGGCAGGGGGAAGGAGAATCATCGAGTTGGCAGCATGAGAAGGACTCTGTCCACTGTTACTCATTTTGAATATGGAGGCATGCAAGGAATGTGGTGGCCCCTAGAAGCTGGAAAAGTCAAGGAGGTGAATTCTCTCCCTTGAGCCTCCAAAAAGAAGTGCTGATCCAGATTAGCCCAATGAGG
This sequence comes from Mustela erminea, assembly GCF_009829155.1. Lineage (NCBI taxonomy): Eukaryota > Metazoa > Chordata > Mammalia > Carnivora > Mustelidae > Mustela > Mustela erminea. Next base: position 72,703,773 of record NC_045619.1, on the reverse strand, counting down.
TCTAATTTGGAATTCTGACCTCCAAACTATACAGTAATGAATTTGTGTTGCTTTAAGTCACAGATTGTAGTAATTTATTACAGTAGCAATAGGAAACTAATAAAGTGTATTACATTGACTGATTTTTCAGATGTTAAACCAAACTTTCATTCCTGGGATAAATCCCAGTTGATCATGGCACACAAGTTTTTTTAATATATTGCTAGATTTGATTTGCTAGTGTATTGTTGAGGATTTTTGAGTATATATTCATTAGAGATGTTGGTCTAGTTTTGTATATGTGTGATGTCTTAATTTGGCTTTAGCATCAGGGTAATACTGGTCTCACAGAATGAGTTGGGAAGTACTCTCTGTATTAGTAAAGCCACTCCAGCTTTGTTATAGTTACTGTTTTCATGATATAACTTTGTCCATGCTTTTACTTTCATGATATAACTTTGTCCATGCTTTTACCTGTCTTTAATCTAGATTTGCTATATAATGGATTTCCTTTACAATAAATATTTTTATGGCAACAAAACTGTACTTTTTCTCTTATGAGCTGCTATTTTTTAAAAAATAGCTGCTGATGTAAACTTTTGCTTTTTTAAGTTTAATTCCTTTTCATTTTCATATACTCTGGTTCTCTTTTTTGCACCAAGTCTTGGTATTTGGGCTTCTTTTTGGTTTGTTTAAAATAAAATTTAGAGAGTGCCTGGGTGGCTCAGTCATTTAAGCATCTGCCCTCAGCTCAGGTCATGATTCTAGGGTCCTGGTATTTGGGCTTCTTTTGGTTTGTTTAAAATAAAATTTAGAGAGTGCCTGGGTGGCCCAGTCATTTAAGCATCTGCCCTCAGCTCAGGTCATGATTCTAGGGTCCTGCCCATCAGGCTCCCTGCTCAGTGGGGAGTCTGCTTCTCCCTCTGCTCCTCCCCTGCTTGTGTTCACTCTCCCTCTCTCAAATGAATAAATATTTAAATATTTAAAAAATTAAAAAATAAAATTTAGAAACCGTATGTTGGACCCACTTTTTTTTTTTTTTTTCTCTTGGTTTGTGAAATCTATAACTCTAACAACCACTAAGCTAGAAAATTTCCAAGACTAGTTTGGAGTGCTGTTGTATACACAACATAGGCTGTTTCTATTAAACAAGTTTAATAAACTTAAGAATAATTTTTAAAGTAGTAACATTTTATCAGTATTTTTGCTTTAACTCGTATTTTTAAAAACTTTTTAAAACTTTTATTTGTTTATTTGACAGAGTTCACAAGTAGGCAGAGAGGCAGGCAGAGAAGGCGGGGTGGGGGGGAGGAGGCTCCCCACTGAGCAGAGAGCCCTATGTGGGGCTTGATCTCAGGACCCTGGGATCATGACCTGAGCTGAAGGCAGAGGCTTTAACCCACTGAGCCACCCAGGCCCCCCTTTAACTCGTATTTTTTAAAAGACATTATAAAATTGACTTTGCAAAAGAAATGTAAACCATATTAAAATCAATACTATACATTGAGAATTCAGAATAATTGAGAACCATCTAAAAGTCCAATAATATGGATTGGTTAAATTATAATGAATTCATGTTTTACTTATCTATTAAAAATCATGCTTTATAGTAGTATTGTGTGACATGGAAAATGTTTACCTCTAGGTCAAGTTGTCCTATTCTAGTAATTGCTCCCTCCCCTAACCATTTTGGGTATGTTGCTGCTTCCCAAATTGTCTTATCACATCTATTGGCTTTCTTTAAGCCGGCTCACTCCTTTGCACCCAGTTGCTTTGTTAATCCCTGGTCAAGCACACCATGTTAGTGTGTCTGTTGCCTGCCAGGACCCTGAGAAAATTTATACACAGGTTAATGGTAACATTATAGCTTTAATCTCTGGCTGGTGTAATTAAGACAAAATTGCAGGGAAAATGATGAATGCCTAATTTCAAGTATTATTATGATATGTGCACTGCAGCTGATAATGAGGGTTACTACTAATTAAATGTTTTAAGTTATTGTTCTTTATATATTATCCCCTTCAATCTTTTCAATAACCCTATGAGGTATCATAGCTATCATCCCTAGTTTATACATGAGGACAAATTAAATATCTTTGATTATTGTGAATTAATATATTGTCATTGTTTTCTTTTGTAGATCATTCACGAGAAGTCCTGGAGCAATTAGTAGGCCCAAACAAACTAAAGCAAGTGACATGGACTGTTTACTGATGCCTATTGAAGCTTTTCAAAGCAAGGATCTTTATACTACATTCCCAGGAAACAATGGTCTTAGAGATTGGCTTTCAGATAATGTGCTTTTTGCTTTGAAGTTAACAGACCCTTAAACATTTAATAGTGCTATTATCCTGTTTGTTTGCGGAGTCATTGTTTTTGACATGGTAAGCCTAGCATGCCCTCTGATGTATTGGAGTGGGGGGGCGGTGGGAGGGGAGTATTGTGTTTGTTTTTTAAATAACAAAGTTTTAAATTACCAGTTTTTCCTGGAGATTTCCTTCTCCTACCTACCTAGTTGAGCTGCCATTAGAGAAATTTACCAGTATGAATAACCATTAGGAGAATTCTTAGTATCCCTAAAAGTGTAATTTCCTTCCTAGTTATTTTCTGGCCCCTACTTTCCTTAAGTATTTAAATGCTCATTGGCCAAAAAGCAAAGTTGAACATCAGGCCTATGTATCCTCACAGAATTTAATATTTCAATAAAACAAAGAAATAGAATAGTTTACTGTCATAAACCCATGACATCATCCAACTCAGCCATTCAGAATATGAATGTTACTGAGACCCTTGCCCAGCCACTTAATTAATTGTCATGGCTACTTTTCCCAAATACATGCTATTGATCTATGAAACTTCCTCCTTAACAACTGCATTCAGGAAAGCAGAAGAATGAGTAAATAGTATCAATATAGAGGCTGTTTCCTAAAGATCTATCAGTTTCATATCCTGAACTAAACAACACAGATCTTAGTTTTCAAATGAATTGCAGTACTCTTTTATAATCATGAAATTCTCTGAAGTATATATAGTGTGTTTAAACCATCCCAAATTTAGTATATTCCCTGTGCCATGAGACTGTCTCAGTAGAACTTTTTAAAAAAAGATTTCCTACTTTAACTCTGATGTAGTACAAAAGAAGGGAAGTATGGGATGGTAGATTTCTTCTAAATGTTTAGAAGAGGGTTTGTACAGTCAACTCTATTTCTTGACCTCACTACTAATTACTTTATAAATGCGGTATGTGTATATATCTATATCTATATCTATATCTATATCTATATCTATATCTATATCTATATCGGATATATATTGCCCCTCATAGATAGGACATATGTATATATGTGTACAATGGGTAAGCTTGTTCCACCTATGAAATTTTTCTAAAGACAAATTCAATAAAATGTTATAGTAAACATCAAGCAAAGTTGGTAGCTTTTCCCCCTTTTGGGGAAACAAGTTTTTCAAGATCTAAAGTGTCAACTTTTTAGGGTCTATAAGGAATTATCTTCCTAGAAGCACTTTGCAGTTTAATATTCTTGCCTTTTTATATTGCTGGTTGTATTAACTATTTCTGTTTAAAATTTCAGTACCCCATTCCTACCTATTTCTATCATCCTCACTTCATACTTCGAACTCTTCATTTTTCTTCTTACCATCTATCACCCTCTGGCATCTTATCTGTTTTTATGATCTACTCCCTAGAATACAAGCTTCATAAAGACAGGAACTTTTGTCTTTTCTTCCCAGTGCCTAGAACAGTATCTGGTACATAATAAGCACCCAATATTTGTTAAATGAATAAACACACAAAAAATGAATGAATAAATAATGGAGAAAAATGAATAAATAGAAATAATACCCATACTTCCAGTTTCCAGCTTGATGTTATTAAGTGATTAGAAGTCCTCACTCCTGTCCTTCTAAGATAAAAGCTGAACAAACCGGGGCGCCTGGGTGGCTCAGTGGTTTGGGCTGCTGCGTTCGGCTGGGGTCATGATCTCAGGGTCCTGGGATCGAGCCCCGCATCGGGCTCCCTGCTCCGCAGGAAGCCTGCTTCTCTCTCTCTCTCTCTCTCTCTCTGCCTGCCTCTCTGCCTACTTGTGATCTCTGTCTGTCAAATAAATAAATAAAATCTTTTATAAAAAAAAAAAAGCTGAACAAACTGAAAATCATGAAGTGGTACAGTATTACATGAATGTGGTGGACTTAGACTAGTTATAAGTGTATACTAGGGCAACCACTAAACACAAATTTTTAAATATGTATAATTTCTATCCGAGAGGAGAGAAAATGGAATCATATAAAATTCTCAATTAAAGCCAGAGAAGGCAGGAAAAGAGTGGAACACCAAAAAAGAAACAAGGAACTAGGGCAACAAATAGAAAACAGTTATAAATATGGTCGAAATTAATCCAGCTATATCAATAACCCCTTTAAATGTGAATGGTCTTAATACAAACCTGTTTGTTAAACTATTGTTGTGGAAAATCTGAAGCAGCCGAGGAAACTCAAGCGGCATGGGGCAAAGCAGGAAGACTTAGCTTTATTATAGCGGGCAGGCCCAGCGGGATCATTTCCCAAAGGCTGAGCACCCAACAGGGTTAGGAGTGAGTTTTTATGGTTACGGGTGATGGGGGATGGCAACAGGACATTTTCACAGTCTCTCAATTCCAAATGGCCCCTTCAAGTGGAAGTATAATCTATGCGGAGGCATCTCAGGAGAGTGCTAAATCACTCCTGGGGACTTGTTTCTTTTTCTTTTCTTAATCAAACAGGACCTGCCTCTGGTCTTCTTCTTCTGCCTCAGCAGAGCAATGAGTTGTTATCTTAACCAAATGGGATGGCCATTTGTTCTTTTCTTCTGCCCAGCAGGAGCAATGGGGAGTAGCTGAGGGGTTAGGGACTGGGGCCTGGGAGTCTCTAACCGCATCACTATGAAGTCATTCAAGGCTCACCATTATATACAGGGGAGATTTTTTTTTTTTTTAAAGATTTTATTTATTTATCGGGGGGGGGAGGGGAGAGAGCGAGCACAGGCAGACAGAATGGCAGGCAGAGGCAGAGGGAGAAGCAGGCTCCCTGCCGAGCAAGGAGCCCGATGTGGGATTCCATCCCAGGACGCTGGGATCATGACTTGAGCCAAGGCAGCTGCCTAACCAACTGAGCCACCCAGGCGTCCCTATACAGGGGAGATTTTTAAAATATCTCAAGTAACGGGCACCTGGGTGGCTCAGTCCTTAATCAGCTCCCTTCAGCTCAGGTCAAGATCCCCGGGATCCTGGGATCAAGGCCTGCATCGGGCTCCCTGCTCAGTGGGAAACCTGCTTCTCCCTCTCCCACTCCTCTTGCTTGTGTCCCCCCACCCCCCGGTCTCTCTCTCTCAAATAAATAAATAAAATATTTTAAAAAACAAAATAAAATATCTTAAGTAACATTTGGATATCTCAAAGACCTTGTACCCTTCTAATAAGTCACCAAAAGAGGATAACAAAAACAGGGTTTGTAGATATTTAGACTTAAACGTAAATCTTCTCTTTGTCTCATCAAGTTGACTTCCACAGTGCTCCAGAGTATAATTTACTCTTATCTTGCTGGGAAGTGCAATAACCAGCAGAACACTCTGAATTTTCAAAGGATATTGTCAACAAAACTTTTTCCTCTCAAATATCATCCAATGCCATTGTAACCTTTAATTTCTATTAATTTTAACCAAGTCTGAATCAAAATTTAGGTTGATCACATACCAATGGAAATTAGATGCACAAAAGTTGTTTCACTGGGCGGAAATAAACTCTGACTTCCAAGTTCAATAATATCCAAATCCTCCAGAGCTGGGCTCCCAACTCCCATCGAATTATCCTATTTTCCTATCTAAGCAACAGCTTGCCCTTAATTGCTTTCTCCACATTTCCACTGTATGACTATAACTCTGATCACATCTCCCTGGTACCATAATCCCAATGGCACGCATGCGTTATTAGAAAGTTTGTATATAATGCACACGTTATGAACAACTCCAAAGCAGTATTTGAAAACATTAGAGAATTAGAAAGGGTGCATTTTATATTTCACTTGTAACACATGTAACGCTGGTGTTTAGTTTTAAATTAGAGAATAGAAAATCTATAGTACAGAATCATAAGACCCAAAAGTAAAACTTGGAGACCTCCCACCCCGGTCTCCCAGGTTTCTGGTACCCTCCCAGAAGACAACCACAGTTAGCAATTATTTATTTTTCAGGGATATGCTATGTATGTTGCAAACAAATATGTATTGTGTGTGTGTGTGTATATATATATATACACACACGCACATATATGGGTACCTACAGACATCTTTTCATATGTTCCTCTATCAATAGTGGTATGCTATACATATTCTTCTTCACATTCTCATTTATGTCATAGGTTTTTTTTATTGATATATAAGATCCTGACAACCTGGACCACGAAGTGGTAGCATAACCAATTTCTAGCTAACCTTAGTGAACCATAAAGAAGCATCAGAAAGTGTCATGGTATCGCTAGGAAATTCTAAAATCTTTATTTTATTTATTTATTTACTTATTTATTTTAAAATCTTTATTTTTATCCACGACTGTCAGTTGAGGTCCTATTGTGTACCAAGTACTGTATGAGGCACTTTATTCTTTCATTTAATAAAATACACTTGAGGTGACGTTTCTTAAGTTTGTTACAGTTTTATAGATGAAGAAATTAAAGTTCAGAGAGCTTAACTGGCCTAAAGTCCCAACTAGAAAGTGACAAGAGTTGCCTGATTCCAAAGCCCACATACTCTGTAGCACACTAAATGCAGCTCTGATCTTTACAGGTCATTGTTTTTGAAATACAGTTCTTTTCTCTATTTTGTATTGTGTCTAATTTGAAGTTCCATCATATAGTTATTTTCAACTACAGAAACAGACTTCGCTTTTTCATTTTCTTTCTCATTCTTCTCTACTACATAAGTTACATGTTGCTACCATTTTGGTACTGCCTTCTAGAATTCTATTCCTATAGCAGTAAAAGTAGAAAACTGTCAGGTAGAGATTTGCATATTTGGCATAATGCAGAACGAGTTACATGACAAAGGCTGACAGAACTTATGACTTACTATTTTGGAAACAAGATATACATGCTTTAAACTGGAGGGTCTTTCAGCATTAAACCCAAACATAGTTATATTCACACTTGGAAGCACTTGGACAACTCAAGGCTGAAAATCCCATACTGTGCTTGTTGTCAACCCATTGTTTTCCCTCCTGGTAGGCTCTGGAAGTGAATATTCTACCACTTTGTGCAGTTGATGTTGAATGCTATGTCCACTAAACTGGGGTCGTCCAGGGTCACCAATCAGTACTCGAGTTCTGTGGGTCCAAAAGCAATTCTTCAGCCATTGATGAAGACTGTCTGCAAGGTCTTCATCATAAAACATATCTCCAAGCACAACAAGGTCCCACTTTTCTTGTTCCAAATCCAAAATGTTTTTGGTTAAAATGGGAAAAGGGTTCAGTTGGTTCAATTCACAATTCAGTATGATAGCCATTCCTGCAACTTTAAAAAAAGCACATAATGAATTGCTTTATGCTAGGCAGTTTTAATCCCTTATTGATTAATTTAAGTAATTTAGAAAATCTAACAATATTTTTTCCCTTTTATTGAAAGTTGTTTTTTAGGTAAAGAATATCTACCAACATAAACTATTTACTGCAATTTTCAAATATATGAGTGGGATATCCTAAAACCAAAACAAACAGTACAAAACACCTAGAAATGTGGAGGTTTCAAGGAATACTTGCTGATCTAATAACCAAGAGGTTTGGTTTATTATAGCTGTCTAGGGAAACAGGTCTTGGACTTAAGCAACCTGAGTCCCCTGTATAAAATAAGGATCTTGGGGCACCAGGGTGGCTCAGTTCATTAAGTGTCCGACTCTTGATTTCAGCTCATGTCTTGATCTCAGAGTTGTGAGATCAAGCCCTGCACTAGGCTCACATGCTGGGTGTGGAGCCTGCTTAAGATTCTCTCTCTCCCTCTTCTTCTACCCCTCTCCACCCACCCCCCCCCCCAATAAATAAATAAAATAAAATAAGAATAAAAGCTAGATCCTCAGTAAAATTGAAAACTAAAAGAAAATCAGATAAAATTAAAACTGACTTGTCTCAACTTGGGTTTTTGTTTTGTTTTGTTTTGTTTTGTTTTGTTTTTTTAAATTTATTTGTTAGAGAGAGAGATACAGAGAGCAAGCACAGGCAGACAGAGTGGCAGGCTAGAGGCAGAGGGAGAAGCAGGCTCCCCGCCGAGCAAGGAGCCCGATGTGGACTCGATCCCAGAACGCTGGGATCATGACCCGAGCCGAAGGCAGCCGCTCAACCAACTGAGCCACCCAGGCGTCCCTCAACTTGGGTTTTAATGGAATAAAATCACCCTCAAAACACAAGGCCTATCTTCACTTGGGTTTTGGGTCAAATATAAACAACCTACATATTTCAGAAAATCTTTTGCCCAGAAATTAACAGTAAGTACTCCCGGCTTGAGACACTTTGGGCTATCCGACAGACATAAATACAAATCCTCTTAAGAAATATGCACTTCAATTCAGGACCCATAGGATCTTCACAGATTATGTCCCACTGAACATAAGTTCACAATATCTGATGACAAAATATGCATGGAAATAAGCTATCATGTTGAGGCATCCATACATATTTATCCTGGAAGAAAATAAAGATGAGCTTTAAATATTTTAAAATATGAGATCCTTACTAGGGTCTATGTCGTTGGCCAGGATCCTTGATGCCCCACTCATCTTGGCAGCAATAGCTGTAGCTCCACATCCACTCCCAAGATCTAACACAGACTTTCCTTTAACAACATCAGGATTATCCAAAAGATACCTAATTTGGAAAGAAAACAAAGAACACTATCTGAGATAGAAAATCTTTTTTTTTTTTTTTTTAAGCTCTATGCCCAACATAGGGGTTGAACTCATGACCCTGAGATCAAAAGTCACAAGCTCTAATGACTGAGCCAACCAGGCAATCCCCCAAAAAATGTCTTTTTAAAATACTGAGCACTTATTATGATCCTGAAACAGTCAATCACCTACAATACAGACCAACAAAATACTGCTATAATAAGGATTCAGTAAACTAGATTCAAAATTCAAAATTCAAAATTAATTGTCCATCAGAGAGTGGTATTACCTATAGCTTATGTTGAGTTATAATGACCTCTCTGGTAGGTACAAAGTCCAGTTCGATCAATTTGGATCAAGGCTAAACAGTTATCAAACACTAAGATGGATGAGAAACCCTGAAGTAATATATATCAACCAACACTTGACGTTACTACTGAAAAATGAAAAATATCAGGGATTATGGCAAAGTAGGGGTGTACATGGCTGTCTAAATGGAAAGCTGCTACCCATCTTTAGCTCACTGCTGCCATGTAGAAATCCTGTGTTAATCAGATACTTGTTTTTTCAAGATCAGACATTTTTACATGAAATTTCCCAAGTTTATTTTTATTTCTTATTTTTTTAAACTTCCCAAGTTTTAAATGTTTGCAACTGATTTTTCATTTTAAGTTTACATGTAAAGGCCAAACAAAACACATCTGTGGGTGTACCAACTTGTGACCTCTGATCCAGTCTTAAGGAATTTGATTGTATTTTTATTTGAAGTTGACAAACAATCACTTTAATAGATGTCACTGAAAATGTCAATATTTTCAAGGTATGATGTAAGTGAACATAGCTTGAAAATTTGGCAACCACCAGAAAATCAGAATTGTTTGATAATACCTAGAAAGCTTTCCAATCTTCAGGATTCTCTAAACAGCTCTACATATGCATTTATTTATTTTGCATTTAAACTATATACAACATTAATTCTGTTAGGTCATCCCACTCCCGCAAATGAGAAGTGCTTATCCATTTAATTTCAGAGGTCAATAGGCTGAAGGTATAAGCAAGTTTAATCATTAAACAATCTAAAAGCAAAAACCAGACTGAAATGCTAAAAGCTCTTGCCTTTGTCTCAGCAGTTATGTTTTAATAAAAAGCACAGTGTGATGTATGAGAGAATGTCCGAAAGAACATTTCTGCAGTGTGGGGGCTGGGGGGTGGGGGAAGAGGAGACCTTAACAATGTAGATTCAGGGCACACCTGGCTGGCTCAGTTTGTATAGCATGCAACTCTTGGTCTCAGGATTGTGAGTTCAAGCCCCACAATTGGCATAGAGCTTACTTGAAAAAAAAAAAAAGAAAATGCAGATTCAAGTCCAGAGTTCAGCTGAGATGTTACTAAGTCACTAGAGAAAAGGGAATCCTTGTGGGGCCCACTCAACTCAGATCTCTTGTTTTTTGGGTAATTGAAAGAAGTGAGCCTCCAGGGAGGGATGGAGTATGAGGCTCGAGGAGCAACATTGATGAGATTAAATTAGGAGAGCTGAAGGACTGGGGCTTTAAGAAACTGCACTGGCCATACCTTTTGAACCATGAACCAGAGAACAGTGTGAAATTTCCAGGTCATTCATAGTATCTAGGGTCTTGACAGCTGATCCTAGGGTTTCTCTTAGAGAGAGAGCTATATTTGGGGAAATACACTGATCAGCCTGGAGTATGCTTAAATTGCTCCAATTTAAGAAAACAAGAATTTGGGGGTTTCACTGTTTTTTGTTTTCTTTGTTTTGTTTTGTTTTGTTTTTGTGAGGAGCAAAGAGAATGCAGAGTTGGAAGGGGCTGAAAAAAGAATCTGAAGAAAACAGGATCTGTTTGGGCCTTAAAGCTTCCCATTTCAGATAGGGAAATACCTAGACAGGGCCTGGCCTCCTGGCCAGTAGATTGCCCAGTAAGGCTCGCTGTAGGGCCACAGGTCAGCTTTTTGCCACCAGAACTTGCATCTGGGCGTCAAAAGCCGCAACTGGATTTCAGGGGTGAGGCTGCCACTGCTGGTGACTTCAGTGTTCTCTTCCAGGAAAGCTTTCATCTCAGGGTCCAAAAAGCTTCCAGTTCCTCTCCAAGGGGAATGGCCCCAGGGAAACAAGGAAAGACCATTGCTTCTCACAGCTTTCAGAAAGACACCACAGTGGTTCACATGAAATAGTGCAAATGATCTCCAACCTAGGCTTGAAGCCATCGTCCTTTTCCAAAACCCAGGTTCTGTCAACGTGGCTGTTGATAAGAGCTGCTGCTCCTCCAGAGGAAGGAAGGGTCTGGCTGATACAATAATCTCAACTGGAATCTGTGGGTCTCTAAAAACAGAAATAATACTGAAAATTCCAAGGTTCACTGACACTTCCAAATCCCATTACACAGGAAGAACATATTACAGTATAAGCTCTGTAGCAGATGATTCACAAGTGCAAGCCCATTTCAGATGGAAATATTGGTGCATCAACTTAGGAAAATCCAACCTTTTAAAAGGAAGTATTTTGGGGTGCCTAGGTGGCTCAGTGGGTTAAAGCCTCTGCCTTCAGCTCAGGTCATGATACCAGGGTCCTGGGATTGAGCCCCGCCTCTGGGCTCTCTGCTCAGCAGGGAGCCTGCTTCCCTTCCTCTCTCTCTCTCTCTGCCTGCCTCTATGTCTACTTGTAATCTCTGTCAAATAAATAAATCTTTTTAAAAAATTTAAAAGGAAGTATTTTCACAACAAAGGCCTTTTAATAATTTAGAACAATAAACATACAAGCATTTGATTTTGAGAGAAAACCTCCGGAACATCCAGTTACATAAAATTAGGTTACATAAAATAAGGTTTAAAGTTCTTTCACACACACACACAAAATAAAGTTCTTTAACACATTCAATAAATCACTTACCTTTAAGCAGGCACTGTGAGCAAAATAAGTTTCCATCTTTGGGACGCTTAGATTCTAGCGGTGAGGTAGAGCTGTCACCAGGGCAAACATGGTTCTTGCCTTTATGAAGTCTTGCCAAGAGTTGTGGAGGTTACCAAACTATAATTGTGGACAAAGATATACAAATTATACTGAGTAAACTCTATTTATGTAATGGCTGTTGTAGCATAAAACATCAATGTAATCAAAAGTCAGATTTTTTTCTTAAAACTTCATGGACTTGTCATAAAAGAGTATCAACTCGCAAATATCCTCCTGTAACTACCTCCGATGACTCATCTTTACCAAGCCTCGGCCGAAAAGGCTTGCTCCAATAGAAAAATGCCTTGGTAAGAATAAGGAAGAATAAGAAACAGCTTAAACACAAACTACATGCCCAGTTATTTGGGACCTCTGAACTGTTCTTTATAAATGTATTAAACAGTCCTGTACCCATCCGCCCAAATATTTACAGTAGGCGCCCCAAACTCAAACGCCTACCAGGGGGCCGGACTGGTGACCCTGAGTGGTGCCGCTGGTTATAGCAGAGATGCTGTGGCGACCTGGAGACTGTTTCTGAGCAGTGCAAAGGGGCCAGCAAACTGCTTCCAGGTAAAAAGACACGCTGCCAGATCTTCCAGTTTCTCAAGATAATCCAAGGCTTCACACATAAACCCCCACTTGTAAACAAAAGCGAGCAATTAAAAGATCAGAACACAGGGCAGACTAAAACGCCTGCCAGGCCACTTGTGTACGAGATCAGGGTAGACCTGCACTGGGTGTCATCTCCCCATCGTGCTCTCGGGATCCCAGAGTCTCGCCTCTTCTCTCTGGATTAATTGTTAGGAGCGTTGGGTCTGCCCTTGAATCGCACGAGCCGAGGCTTGTAAACACAGCACGGCAAACAGGAGGTGATTTTGGTTTGGAACCTCAAGGTCGTCTACACCGGCGCCTCCCCCTTCCACCCCAGCACCAATGGAGCATCCTTTGTAAACGTGATTTTGCGGGGGACACTATGTACCTGTTATTAATTGTTAAGGAAAGAAGAGGGGTTAAAAAGGGTAAGTTCCCAAAGTGTTCCTGACCACGTTATTTCCCTCCGAGGAGAACGGGACTCGGTCTTAAAGGGGCAGGCACAGTCGTCCTTTTGTCCTTACCAGGCTGGCCTAACAGCCGCCCAGCGAAGCGCTTGCCTTTGTGCGTCTTCCTGGCATTCTTCAGAATCGCACCTAGTGCGCCGAGTTCCCCCCAACCCGACAGGCTGCGCGCGACTCCGGGTGCCTCCCGCGGATCGCGCGCCCCGCCCTCCTTCCCAGCAGCCTCCCTCGACCTTCTCCTACTTTTCTTAAAGGGGCAGGGCCTTCAGAAGAGGCGGCGCCCCGACCTCGCTCTGGAAGCATGGGACCATCAAACTGATTTCTGCGAGATCCAAACTGTGGAGCGTTTGCTTTTGCCAGTCACTTGTTGGAAAGGAAAAAAGTTTCTCTTCCCTTCCTCCATCCTTCAAAGCTTCTTCCAGCTGCTCTTAGAATTAAATTGACATGAAACACATCAGCAGAAGAAAACCAAATTGGATCTTGTCCCTGTGGGAAGGCCAGGTGTAGGAGAGATGCAAAAGTAGAAAAGTAAAAGGTTTACATGTCACCCTGAACTAAGGAGAAGGGAGTTTGGGACTTCAAAGGGAAGGAAAGTAATGCACAGAAGATGAAAAGGTATAAATGTTTACTGGGCAGCACAGAAACAATAGGACAGGGAGAGAATTTTAACAACAGACTTTGCTGAATTCCTCCCTATCACACCTAGTTCATATTATGCTGAAATTATCCATGGAAATAGATTTCTTTTGGAGCACATCCTCTATTTATATTTTTCACGTTAAAAGGCTTCCCTCCGGAGGCCTGGCTCCCAGGCCCTCCAGTTTGGGGACCTCTGAGCCACACCCCAGGACTCCACCTGCCAGTCAGGAGGAAACCTGCCTTTTGGAGTTGTGCAAATCCCTCAGAGCTGGAGAAACCTGCATGGACCCCCAAGGCCACCCCCACCTTCGGTGCCCACTGCTGCCCATTAACCCAGAGGCTGATGTCCAGCCTGATCTCATTCCTGGACTCTGCCCCAGGGAGCTCCCCTCAGCGTTCGTCGGGCTGTGGTCCCAGACTGGTGAAAGACGCACCTAGCAAGAAGGCCCTCCAGATACCGGGTGGGTGCACGGCCAGAATCGCTGCACAACGCTGGCCAGCTCTAAACAGCACAGTTTCCTCCTGGGTGCCAGGTGGAATCCTGGGGTGTGGCTCTGGATTCCCCAATCTGGAGGGCTTGGGGGCCAGGCCTCTGAGGACAGAAGCCTGAAAACGCAACCTAGGGTTAGGGTTAGGGCCTAGGGGCGTGGCAGGCCTGATCTGCAGGCACTGAGGCTGAGCGGGATTGCCCAGGGACTGAGTGGATGGCTGGGGTCAAAGGGGGCATCAGGCTCAGAGTTTGGAGCCAAGTGGTGTTGGGGAAGGTGGGGGTGGCCTCAGGGAGGAGTGCAGGTTTCTCCTGCTCTGAGGGTTCCATGGAGCTCCAAACGGCTGGTTTGCTCCTGGTGGCAGGTGGACTCCAAGGGTGGGGTTCAGGGGTCCCCATTTTGGAGGGCTTGGGGGCCAGATCTCTGGGCACAGAAGCCTGACAACGCAACCATACCGTTAGAATTAGGGCCTAGGGGCATGACAGGCCCGATCTGCCAGAGCTGAGGTGGCATCCCCAGAGGGCAGAGTAGGGGGTGGGCCTGGCCAGCATTCTGAGGTGATCTGGGCTGGGCCTGCACCTGGTGATTAGAGGGCATTCTCACAGGGTTCCCGCGGGCACCCTTGGGGACCTCGGTCTGGGCCCAGGTGGCTCCCCTGAAGGCTTCTGCCATAGGAAGCGAGTTTAATGGGGGTTTCTGCCCAATTCTAATGAGCATTAGAAATTGGTACTGCCCAAATTGGTACTGATTTGGGCAGAATGCTCTTGAGAATTGGCCGGTGTTGGTGGCGACTGGGGCCATGAGTGCACCCTGTGTTGGGAGGGCTTCTAGCCCTTCTAGCTTCTTGCTAGGTGCGTGTTGGGTTAGGGTTAAGGTCAGGTTTAGGGTCAGGATTTAGGATCATGGTTTAGGGTCACAGGTTAGAGTTAGGGCTTAGGGATTTGCTAGGGTTAACTTATTTGCCTTTAATACAAGATGTCCACACTTAAATATTTTTTTAGAGAGTATTTTATGGTGAGCAAAGGTTAGCATGTAACCCAAATAGTTACAGAGAAGAACCAAATATTCCAAAGCAGCACTTAAGACAATTATTTCTTGACAGTTATGTTTTATGGTCAATATAATTAAAAATTGAGTTCCTCTGTGACTCTTCTTCCAGATGAATTCGCTGGCCCTGTCTTTCTGGTCTTGGCTGAAAAGCATTTTCTCAGTAGACTTCCTTAATGGGCCTTTCTGAATAGAATGGCTCTCGCAGCCCTTAGCCTGCATTACTTCCTATCTTTGTTTTATTGATTATATCCCACAGTCTTTGCAAGTTCCCAGGTAGTATTATATTTGCCCTAAGAAGACACTCCATAAATATTTATTAATTCAACAAGAATGACTTTCTTTTTAATAAAAAATATTCATGTTTTATCAGTGAATTTTTTTAACCATATCAGAATATATTTGGAGAAAGCTATTGCTCCATGCATATACATCTGTCAAGGCTGTGGCTTTATTATGTCCTGTCATGCTTCCCTGAACTAGTCGGAGCGCTCATGACCCATGTATGAAGCTCAGCCTCAAACCTTGTGGGTGAGTTCTGTGACGGCGCTGGTGGGTATTTGGGGAGCTTGCCCTGCTGGACACCACCATGTCATCTGGGGCCAGATGTTACATGAGCACCCTCCCTTTCCCTAGCTTTTTCCATCTTCCTCTACCCTCTGTCAGCATGTGGATTTCCTACCAGCCATATCTTTGCAGACAAACTCTGAGATGGCCTATGGCTTGGGACTCCATTGACATCAAAGTCTCATTGTAACCAGTGTCAGAGGTTTCTGTGGCACTGACATAACTTTTGTTCCTGAAATATGCCCCATGAAGAGTCCCTGAGAGTCAGGGAGTCCAGGAAAGATAAATGGGTGATTGTGGCTCTAGCTAAAGCCACTCTGCGGGGTCATGCTGGAGGCCACCTCCCATCTCAGTCTGGCTCTTTTGCTGATTTCCAATATGAACTAAGGAGAGTCCCTTCGTTGGAGCTTCAGGCTCCTCATTTCTAAAACGAGAAAATGTTTTTAGATTAATTGATTCATTAAAGACTATGGAGTGAGATCCTAGGAAGTTCTGGGCAATCTCCAAGATAGATTTCTATCTCAGGAGTTCTGACTCCCATTGTCCCTGCTCCTGTTGATTTCCCTCATTGGACACAATGGCTATTCCATGGAAATTCCCTAGGGCAACACTGGGCTAGCAAGTATCTTCAGAGTGTGCACCCAGGTTATCTGTGCCCCCAGGTCATCTGAGAAGCCATGAGCAATTCTGAACCCAAACCAAGGTTTTGGCAGTGCTACCTACTTGCACACAAACAGCAGTGCCTGAATCAGGCCTTCACTGCAACAGCTGAGCCGGCTTAGTGAGGGCCTTTCCCAAGACACTAGCCCCATGACACTATGAGGGCAGAGTGAAGTCAGGCAATGCGACAAGGGATTCTACATCAGGGTAGATGATGCAAGGCACCGTTTCACAGCAAACGTGACAAAAAAACATTTAAATGACAGAATAGTAAGTAACTAAACGTACTCTGTATGATGGCAGTGATGGGAAAAGTGAAGGATGGGGTCAGAAAGGGGAATGGGAGTTCTTTGAAGCAGGCTGGAGTCGTCATGGGTAGGGGTGGGGTGTCTCATGGAGGAAGAGACCAGGAGACTTGTCACGGGTTACAACAGTGCTGCATCAGGGTGTGCGCTCTGCCTGACCCATGGCTCCCAGGGGCATTGGGGGCATTCTGGATCCAGAGGATTCACAAACTGCAAGTTGGCCTGAGCAGAGCCTTTGTGATATGCCTTCTTATTTCTTGGGTGTGGCTCTTTCTCTGCTTCTGGAGGCTGTTGATTCTCCTTTGGTTTTCCTCTGAGCTGCAGTATTTTGTGTGGATTCAGGACTGTTAGTTGACACAAATTCTTCCTGAAAAGAAGTGGAATAGAGTCATCATTGTTTCCTAACTAGACCTGAAGAGATTCAATAGTAATAGCCCTTTCCCAGGCCCCTGGGTGTTCATCTGCTTGCCAACTCTGAGATTTTAGAAAACATCTTCTATTCTGAACAGGTTGAAAGAATTAGTTTGGTTTTTAAAAAAATTCAACAAAGTCACACTTCACAATCTATACAATGATCTGTGAACATTGAATGAACAAGGTTTGACAGGAAAAAG
Organism: Mustela erminea; assembly: GCF_009829155.1. Lineage (NCBI taxonomy): Eukaryota > Metazoa > Chordata > Mammalia > Carnivora > Mustelidae > Mustela > Mustela erminea. The sequence continues at coordinate 72,686,535 of NC_045619.1, read as the reverse complement.
GACGAATGGGCTTTGCAGTGTGGCTTGGGGCACTGTGTACTCACTGTTGCCTCTGTGTGGCCACTCTCCAGATAGCACGTGGCCAAATGGGTTCCCATTTACTGGATTCAAGGGAGAAAAAGGCAAAAGAATGTTGGTCCCTGAATTCCTTAGTTCCTAAAAACCATCCTTTAATTTATGAGCAGAATTATACATAGAGTATCTCTTAACTAGAGATTAGGGTTAGAATCAGGGTCAAGTTACATACATTAATTATGGACAGCTTTTTGTATGTCAATCTTACCTGCCTAAGGTGTTTTTAAAAAAATAAAATGGGAGAGGATATAGTCACCAAAGCACTGAGCACGTTACCTGTCCCTGAAAATAGGAAAACAAACATAATTATTATTTCATCTTAGCTGAGGACCAGGAGCTGGTCCTACAGGAACTAGGCAGGTGTCATCTGTGGCCAGCTGGCCATCTCCCGCCGACACCCACACCCAGTTCAGCACATCCTCTGCTCTGCAGCAAACAGACGGACCAGGTGCAGGTGGGACTCCCTCCTGTCAGGCATGACAGGTAGAGAAGTGGGCTAGCTCACATACACATGACGTGTTCTTGTGGTTCCTTGCTATCTGCCTCCCCTTTCTGTCACCCTGGTCCTGAACCTTTAGCTCCTGGGAGAACTTGGGTTTTCAGATTTCTGTTGACATTTCAAACTATAGATCTGTGTTACCTTTGTTCCCTGTCTGTGGGTTGGAGATGAAAGCAGGAAAAGTCATCATAGTCTGAAAGCAACAAAAAGAAATATCAAGTGTACTCTGCTCCTGGCACCTCAGGCTTGAAAGCCATGGCCAACTACGTACTTCATGTTCTACACAATCAGGTTTAGGGACTCACAGATGTATGTTAAATGAAATTTACTGAAAGAAATCTTGTTACCAAAATTTTTGCCTTGTAGAAGACAGTTTAGGGACACCATCCCTCACCTGCCCTGTCATTTTCAGTCTGACCAATGCCTGGTCATACTGACACGTGTAGCCACACAAGCTCACAACTGTGACATCCTCCTGGAGCACACTCGGTACCCCGCCCTCCAATCTGGCCAACCCTGCATACCCCCAGTCCTCCTGAGTGTTCCCTGTTGTGGTGCTTGTCACACAAGGCTCCCATTTGTTGTCTCTCAGTCTGTCCTTTCTGCTTGGAGTAGATCTCTCTCACAGGTGCCTGGCTGGATGACAAGTGGAAGAATGGTTTCAGAATCTTTTGTCCTGGAACAGCAGGTGTCCTTCAAAACCCTGGTGGGCAGGGGGAATCTCTGTCCCTCTGTGTTCCCCCAGGCTCAGTGGAACATAGTGTCCAGGACAAGGGACTTGGGAGTCCTCCCAGATGAAGTTTGTTCTATGAAGGTGGCTTCCTTCTGAGATCATTATGGAACCACATTGCATGACTAGTCTTGTGGGACAGAAAGCACGCTACTGTGTGGTATTCTCCTTGCACACTGTGGCTAACAAAGAAGAAACACATGGTCACACTCACAAGTTTACACTTACATCTCCGTTTCTGAGCATCACTACCATGGAAACAACATGAATTCCCATTGGGCTGCAGACCTGTAGGCATGCCATTCAAGGTGTACATAGAGTAGGATGGAGATGGATTTCTGGCTAAAAGGATGGTAGTCCTTGCCTCTGGGGGTGAAGAAATTAGATTTTACCCAGAAGGTGCTACATTCTACTTGAAGAAGTGAGATGATGCTAGGATCTTTGAGACCAGGGATCGGCACAGACTTTTCTGGAAAGTCTTATGTAATGATTTTCTGTTAGGTGTTGCAGGCCATGTGGTGTCTCTGAAAATGACTCTACTCTTGCACTGTGGCTTGAAAGCAGCCACAGACCGTCCATAACTAATGTTCCAGGACCACTTGATTGAGAGAATGCAGGGGGAGTTCCCATTTGGTCCCCGGGTGGTAGTTTTTCACACCCCAGATTTGCAACATGATGGATGATGGAGGAAAGGGCTCTTCTTTTCCAGTGGCAGAGTAGGAGTACACTGGGATCTATCTGTCTGACCCCAGCCCCTGCGCATGAAAGGATAAAAAGATGATAGTGAGATTGGCCAACAATTAAGGCCTCAGCGGGCTATCGTTATTGGTAATTTTTTGGGTGAATTCCCTTACCCCCTACCCCTTTTCTCTGTAGGCCTCAAGCTTCCCATAAAATGTCTGTGGCTGAATCCCATGTAGGTAATGTTTTGCTGAGTTCTTCTCCATTGTCTGGCAGGTATATGTGGATTATATACAACACAGATGCTCATCTTGTTCAGGTCAAGACCATGAGCACACTTGGGGTTCTCCTGAGGTAGCAGAGGATCTAACATGTGTGGGCTTCAGGAGAGTTCGATAGCCCTCATCAATGTTATGGAGTATGGGCCTGGCCTAGGCCACTTACTGCCGTCATGATGGAAAAGCCTGTGGCCTGGGTAGTCCACCCCATGCTTGGCTCTGCAGGCTGAGACCCAAGCTTCCTCCCACCTCAGTGGCTGGGACCAGGTCACATGCCCATGGATGAGCCAATCCCTGGAGCCAGGGAGTGGAGCCATGGAAATTGGCACAGGTTGAAAGGACCTCTGTTGTAATGACTTTTCGAATGGTCGTGGTGGCAAGGGGGTGTCCTGCGCCCTCTTCAGGCGGTAGAGGGCAGTGCAGGACTAGGGGAGCTCAGCATTCATCCAGAAGCACCTGCTCCCTCCTGGAGCCCAGCTGAAGCCATTTCATTCTGGAAATTCAAGCTGCATAAAGCTCAATATCCCCCAGCCTCTCCAAAATAGCTAAGGAACAATGAATTGAAAACAATATGGTTATGTCCACAATAGCCAAACTATGGAAAGAACCTAGATGTCCATCAACAGATGAATGGATCAAGAAGATGTGGTATATATACACAATGGAATACTATGCAGCCATCAAAAGAAATGAGATCTTGCCATTTGCGACAACATGGATGGAACTAGAGTGTATCATGCTTAGCGAAATAAGTCAAGCAGAGAAAGACAACTATCATATGATCTCCCTGATATGAGGAAGTGGTGATGCAACATGGGGGCTTAAGTGGGTAGGAGAAGAATAAATGAAACAAGATGGGATTGGGAGGGAGACAAACCATAAGTGACTCTTAATCTCACAAAACAAACTGAGGGTTGCTGGGGGGAGGGGGTTTGGGAGAAGGGGGTGGGATTATGGACATTGGGGAGGGTATGTGCTTTGGTGAGTGCTGTGAAGTGTGTAAACCTGGTGATTCACAGACCTGTACCCCTGGGGATAAAAAAAAAAAAAAGAAAACAATATGGAATGACAACAGTCCCTGACCCAAACAGTGGCACTGAACTGGACCCTGGCTCTGACACAGACCCATACTCTGACCTCAACTAGCTCTCAAGCCTGGCCCTGACCCCAATCCAAGACCCTAACCCTAGCCCCCAACCCAAACAATGCTCACAAGAAAAAAAAGGTAGAAAATGAAAATATCCATCACTGGTAAATGCATAAGCAAAGTGTGCTGAAGGGTTTGAATTTGGGTTCAGGTTCAGATTTCAGTCAGAGTTCTAGATTAGCTTTGGGTTTAGGGTCAGGGTGAGGATTTAGAGTGAGGTTCAAGGGACCAGTTAGAGTTTAGGGCTTTAGGTTTATGATTTAGGGTTTAAGCTTCTGGCATAAAGTTCAAGGTTTGGGGTTTGGGTTCATGCTGGGATTTGGGTTCAAGGTTCGTGGCTCAGAGTTCTGATATAGGGTTTGGGTTCATGGTTCAGGGCTTGGGTCCAGGGCTCAGTTTCAGAGTCTAGGCTTCGGGTTCAATTTGTGTATATTGACTTTGTTTCTTACAAGTTTCTTGAATTTATTAGTTCTGTTCACCTTAAACTCAAACTGCCAGTTATTTGACCAGCAAAATGGGTTTATTTGGGAAGAGCAGAGAATGGCAATCTGGGATGAGCAACCTATGGTCACATCACAGGCAAGTGCAAGAAACAAAAGAGAGGAACATTATTTCATGGAGAAGGAAGAAGTTGGGAGGGTTGCTTGGAAGGAAGGTCCACTGGAGAAAGGCAGGGGTTTGCAGTGATGGAGGATTCTCACCAGCCGAGCTGCGGGGATGGTGATTTCTTGTAGGAGATGAACCCTCCAGCTTCCCCTGGAAGGGCCTGGAAGGGATGAATCTCTCCTGTGGGGGATTCTAATTCTGTAATGGGTGCCAGCCGCCCCCTTCCAACCTCCCCTTCTGGCCTCCCCAGTCCACTTTACTGAGGCTTCCTTTCACACTTTTTCACAGCTTTAACCAAGTTGTGGTGGAGCACTGTGGAGAATTGGAATTCCAGATCCCACTGCTTCTACTGCACTCAGGACACAGGGCCCCTGATTTAATCCTCCCATGAGTCTCTTGCTAACATGTGGCCTCCTTCAAGGGCGAGTGGCCTCTCCATGGTGGGTGAACTGAATCTGGGAGGGCTTGGCCTCCATCTCAAAGTCTGATGTCCTCTCTGCTTCTGTGACATGCTGCTAACGTGAATGTTTGGAAGAGTCATTTACTCTGCAGTGATTTCAAATCTGCAGTAATTTGTCACAGCAGCACAAATGTCCTTTATCTGCACACTCAGACTCCCAAGCCGTCGTTTCTTTACCACATTCTTTTCACACAGGTTACTTCAGTGCATTTTACCCCAAACAGTGACACTGTCCAGTGGAACCACCATGTAACCGCAAGTGAGGAAATCATGATGGTGCCCATATTTGAACCCAGACCACAGGCCCACTTCAGATGTCATCACTGGCCTGACAGTCTGAAATGTCTTCTCCATTCGGATCCAGTTTTCTTCTGGAACTTCTTCCAGGACTTTCCCTTATTTGGATAACCTTGATGGACTTAAGGAGCACAGATGGCTCCAATCTGAGTGGTATTTCTATATGGCTTATGTCACTGGGGCCGTTTTCAGTGTTCATCCACATTGTGACATGCATCAGTCCTTCATTCACTTTTTCACAGTGACTAAACATAAGAATATTGACCCCTTAAAACAATTCACGTACACGATTCTCTGGCCTTCGTTGAGTACATTGTTCTCCAGAATTTTCTCATTCTCCCGGAGGAAGCCTGTATGCATGAAACACCATTGTCCTTTCCCCTCAGACCCTGTAGCCACATCCATCTTTGTCTCCCAGATACCTCATCTAAGTGGGTTCACACAGTATCTGTCCTTCCTTGACTGGCTGATTTCACTCAGTGTAATGACTTCCAGGTTCAACCCCTGTTGTAGCCTGTGTCAGAACTCCCTTCATTTTCAAAGGCTAAATCATGTTCCATGGTGTATAAACCACATTTTGTTTATCTAGTCATCTGTCAGTGGACACTTATATGGCTTCCACCTTTTGGCTGTTGTGAGAAATGTTGCTCTGAATATGGGTACTCCTACTTCCAAAATTTGGGGGCATATAGGCTGCAGTGGAATTCTGTGTTTAATATTTTAAGGAACTGCCATATTTTCCCCCCACAAATGAATTATTTTACTTCATTCCTTCATAGGGCAGAACAAGATAGGCATTTATGGATCTACCTCATTTTGTTTATCCTTTTCCCCACGGATGGACATTTGCATAGTTTCTGGTTTTTGCCTATTGTGAACACTGCTGCTATGAATATTCCTGTACATTTTTGTTTGTTTGCTTGAACCAGTGTTTTCAGTTTTGTGGTTATATATCTAGGAGTACAATTGTTGAAACATGGTAATTTTGCTTTGATGTATTTGAGTAAATGCCGAACTATTTTATATATAGACTGCACCATTTTTCACAAGTGAAGTTTAAGGGTTTCAATTTCTCAACATCCTTTCGTTATTTTTTGTTTTCTTGATCATAGTGATTCTACTTGTTTAAAATGATATAAAAATGATTTAAATCTTCATTTCCATAAAGACTAATGATGTTTAACATCTATTCATGTGCTATTCACCATTTTTATGATTTCTCTGGAGAAGGATCTATCCAAGCACTTTGTCCCTTTTAAAAATGGGGTTGTCTTTTTGTTCAGTTGTAAAGGCTCTTTACATATTCTGGGTAACAGACTCTTACTAGATAAATAATGTACAAATATTTTCTTCCATTCTGGGGGCTGTCTTTTCACTTTCTGGATGGTATCTTCTGATGTACAAATATTTTAAACATTTTTAACGTTCTTTTTTAGTGAGAGAGAGTGTGCAAGTGGACAGGGGCAGAGGGAGTAGGAAAGAGAATCTTAAGCAGGCCCCACACTCAGTGTGGAGCCAGATGTGGGGCTCAATCTCATGACGCTGGGATCATGATCTGAGCCAAAAATTAAGTCAAACAGTTAACCAATTGAGCCACCCAGGTACCAGGACAGATTTTTAATTTTGAGGCTATTACTTAATCTATTTTTTTCTTTCCCTTCTTATGCATTGGTGTCAGATCTAAAAGCATCGCTAAATCAAAGGTTATGAAGATTGATCCCCATTTGTTTCTTCTACAATTTATAATTTTAGCTTTTACATTTAGGCCTTTAACTTATTTTGAGTTAATGTTTATACGAGGTGTGAGGTAAGGGTCCAGTTCTATTCCTCTGTACATGGATAGCTGATTGTCTAGCACCCTTTGTTGAAAAGACTATTCTGTCCCCCCAGTGTAATGTTGTCCACCCTTGTCAAAATTCAGTGGACCATAAATGAATAGGTTTATTTCTGGGATCTCAGTTAAATCCCATTGATCTGTATGCATACTTTTAAAAAATTAGTATTTATTTAAATTTTTTTTGGTAAATTTAAATTCAAATAATTACATATAATGTATTATTTGTTTCAGGGTGTATACATACCTTTATGACAGTATCACAATGTTTTATTTACTGTTGCTTTGTATTAAGATTTGAACTTTGGAAGTATGACCTTTCACCTTTGATTTTATTTTTCAAGATGGTTTTGGCTATTTTGCGGTCCCTTAAAATTCCATATGACTATTACGATTAGCTTGTTCATTTCTTCCCAAAGGCCTTTGTGAGATTTCTTGGGAACACATTGAATTTCCACATTGCTTTGTTTACTATTGCCATCTTATCAATAGTATGTCTTTTCACCACCATGGGGTGTCCTCAGATTTATTTAGGTTTTCCTTACTTTCTTTCAGCAATATGTTGTAATTTTTAGTGTATAAGACATACACCTTGATTACATTTATTCCTAAGTATTTTGTCAATGTTGATATTTCCTAAAATGGAATTATTTTCTTAAATTCCTTTTTGGATGATTCACTGCTAGTGTATACAAATAAGAGAGATTTTTGTGTATTGATATTTTGTCCTGTAACTTTGTGGAAATGGCTGTAATAATTTTTTGTTGATTCTTTAGGAAGTGCTCTATATAAGATGATGCCATCTCTGGTCTCTGAATAGACCTAGTTCTACTGTTTCCTTTCACATATGGATTCCTTATTTCTTGCCTTATTGTTCTGGGTAGAACTTTCAGTACAATACTGAGCAAGGAGTGAAAGTCAGCATGTTGGACTTGTTTGTGATTTCAGAGTAGAGCTGTCAGTCTTATTGAGCATGACATTTGATTAGGGTTAGGGTTAGGGTTTAGGGTTAGGGTCTCCCTGTCCTCTGCTGTACAGAGCCCATATTTCTCTGGTAACTGACAGAGTGATCTTTTCAGAACAAAACCTTTGATCCTCTCTGTGACCTGCTCCCCAGCTGCCTGTCGTCTCCAGCCTTACCTCTCTTGCCATATCCTCCCCACCCCTGTGGGCCTCCCAGATGTGTGGTCATCCCCATGTGCCTTGGGCCTGACTCCATGCCTTTATATTCTCCTGCCCTCTGCCACGAGCAGTCTTCTCTCCCACTGCTTCATGTCTGGCTTGTTCCCCTGTTGGCTGGACCTGGACTTGCCCCCCACCCCAGCCCCAGTGACCTGACTCATATCTGCTGGGTGTGTGTGGCCTTGTTTTCTATTTAAATGTAGTGCCCACTTTCCCCATGTGAGCGATTTACTAAGCTGCCAGGTATGGGGCAGGCACCGGGAAGTAGCCTTAGTGCCTGTGTGAAAAAATCAGTCTCAGGGTGCCTGGGTGGCTCACTCATTAAGCATCTGCCTTCAGCTCAGGTCATGATCCCATGGTCCTGGGATCGAACCCCAGCGTGTTGGGCTCCCTGCTCAGCGGGGAGCATGCATCACCCTTTCCCACTCCCCCTACTTGTTTTCCCTCTCTAGATGTCTCTCTCTGTGTCAAATAAATAAAGCCTTAAAAAAATCAGTCTCGGAGGGGCTCACCACCCTTGCTGACATTGGGGAAGCTGCTGTCCTCACAGGTAGTCCCCTCAGAGAGAAAAGACTTCCAACTTCTTGGGGCCAGGGCGATGTGGACCTGGACCTGGAAGCTTACACTCTTGGATTCTCGGCTGGGACCTAAGCAAGCCCCCTCTTCTAGCAGTTCTCTTTTCCCTTCCCTGCCCATGGGCTGGACCTGATTCCTGATCTGGGAGAGTTTGGGGGTGACTGCTCCTAGGAATAGCAATGGTTGACTGATGGACCTTGTCAGCAAGAGGCCCAGTAGCCTTCAAGGGAGGACTTTGTCGGGGTAGAGACAGCTCTGTGGGGGCCAGTGACAGGGTTTGCCTGGGAGCTCGGTGCAGGGTGAGTGTTCCTGGCTCTAGCATGCTGACTGTGGGGTTGGTTTCCCCCTTCTGAAGCCTCAGGCTCCCCTTTGTATGATGGGGTGTCGATAGCCCCCATCTCTGAGAGCATAGGTAGGGAGGCCCCACAAGGAGACTTGCTTGGGACAGGCTGAGAGAGCGGCTATAGCTTAAAGCAGCCCAGTGCCTACCCCCTTGAAGAAGGTACACACTTCCATGGCCCCCAGCTCTGGGGTTCTGCCACCAGCCTCTGACAGTGATCCTTCTCCCACCTTGTCCCTTGTCCCTGTAGACAGGTGGTCTTCCTGGAACTGTTTCTGCAGAGGGCAGAGAAGCCCATCATGGTGGGACAGAGGGTCACCTACTGACCAGCAGGCTGCTGGGCCCATGTGCCCCCCTAGGAAGTCTGGAGGGTGGTGGTCCTCAAGGTCCCTGGTGCCCCATACTGGCAAGATGTGTCCATGAAATGCATGGCCATGTTCAGCCTCTTCTGTGAGTGGCACTTCCTCCATGAGGTGGATGACCTGGTGTGTGGGGATGTGGACATAAAGTTTTGTGACCATGTGGGCATGGAGATCCTTTCTCCCCTCTTTGGCGCCCTGCACTGCAGTTTCCACTGGGTGTTTCATGAAGACTTCAGCTACCAGCACTGGTCACAGTTCCAAGCTCACATCCTCAGGGACCAGGATGATGTTTACTACATGGGAGACTTTTTTGGGGGATTGGTGGTAAAGGTTCACTGACTGACTTTGGCCTGTCACCAGATGATGGAGGTCGACCTGGCTAGTGGGATTGAGGTTGTGTGGCATGACGAGAGCCACTTGAACAGGTACCTGCTGGACCACAAGCCCACCAAGGTGCTATCCCTGGAGTACCTGTGGGACCTGCGGTGGCTGGGCTGCCCTCCCTACCCTTCATGAAGAAGCTGAGATTTGAGCTGTGCCCAAGAATCACCAGGACATCTGGGACTCATGAAGAGTTGTCCCAGGAAGACCTGTGGGACCCATGGTGGCTGGGCTGCCCTCCCCTACCTTCATGAAGAAGCTGAGATTCAGGCCATGCCCAAGAATCACTAGGACATCTGGGACTCATGAGGAGCTGTCCCCATCTCCATTAGGGGGTGCTGTCCTGAGCAGAGCTGTCAGAGCAGGTTCCTACTTCTGTCCCTTCGAGAGAGACCATGGAGCCCAGCCCTGCCCACATGGGCATGTCCAGGGCCCCCAGCTGCACCCGCACACAGGAGGCCTTCCTGGGGACAAAAGGTTCTCTCTTGGTGGTCTACATTTTGATAACTTCTGGGTCATTTGCAGCTGTGAATGGCTCCAGTTTTATGTTGGATGATTTCTGTGTCAATGCTGAGCAACCATCCTTAAAAAGAACAATCAAGGGAAAAGGCTTTCTTCCTGCTTCTAGACCGAAACCGCCTGGTGGGGCTGGGAGTGGTCCTGTAGTGGCTGTGGAGCCAGGATGGCTTCTGCTTGGGTCTTCCCTCCCAGTCCTTGCACCTTGCCATGGCCATGGGGCTTCAGGGGTAGGGGTGCACCGAGCCACCTCTCAGACCTTCAGTCCCCTGACTGCCAGAGGCCTTGGCTGTGGTTGCTAGCTCAGCCTCCAGAGGCATGGAGCCCTCTGAGTTATGTATGGTTTCTGCCTTGGTTTTATTTTTTATTTTTTAATTTAATTTAATTTTTAAAATTTAAATTCATTAGCCAACATATAGTACATCAGTAGATTTTAATGTAGTGTTCAGTGATTCCTTAGTTGCCTGTAACACCCAGTGCTCTTTACAACATATGACCTCCTTAATACCTGTCACCCAGATACCCCATATCCCCATTCCCCTCCCTTCTGTAACCCTCATTTTGGGTCCCCAAGTCCAGAGTCTCTCATGGTTTGTCTCCCTCTCTGATTTCTTCCCATCAGTTTTCCTTCCCTTCCCCTGTGGTCTTCCGCTCTATTCCTTAGGTTCCATGTATGAGAGAAACCATATGATTATTGTCTTTCTCTGCTTGACTTATTTCATCAGCGTAATCCCCTCCAGTTCCATCGATGTCGATGCAAATGGTGGGTATTCATCCTTTCTGATGGCTGAGGAATATTCCCTTGTAAATATGGACCAAATCTTCTTTATCCATTCATCCGTTGAAGGACATCTGGGCTCTTTCCACAATTTGGTTCTTGTGGACATTGCTGCTATGAATATTGGGGTGCAGGTGACCCTTCTTTTCACTACATCTTTATCATCAGGGTAAATACTTGTAGCTGTAGTTTCAACTTCTTAAGGAAACTCCATACTATTTTCCAGAATGACTGCACCAGCTTGCATTCCCAGCCATATACCAATGGTATAAAAAGTTTCCCTTTTCTTCACAACCTTGCCAACACTTGTTTCCTGTCTTGTTAACTTTAGGCATTCTAACTGGTGTAAGGTGTTATCACATTATAGTTTTGATTTGTATTTCTCTCATGTTGAACAATTTTTTATGTGTCTGTTATGAACCTCCTCAGTCTTCTCTACTCCCCTCATTTTCCTTCTCAGCCTGAAGACCAGTTCCATCCTGATGCCAGGAATATACCCTGGGGGTCTCGGCCTCACCTACCCCATGTGTCCTGTCCATGTCAGGTGCCTGCACACCCCCATCAGCTGGCCACCTGCTCCTCTCACAGATGTCCCCATCTCAGGAGAGGGAAACACCAAGTCCAGACCCTTGGATTCCTCTGTGACTTGTTGCTTTCCAACAGCTCTCCCAGTAGTGAGGTGGCTACTGGAGGACATTCAATGTCCAAAGCATATAAAGGTGTATGTGAGTTTCTGCTGCCAGGCAATGGGTAAGAGTTGGTGCAAATAGAAACCAAGCAGAATCACTGGAAGAAAGGCAGAGTGATGAGGAGCTTTAGAGAAGAAGGGCCTGGAAGCTCTGACCTATTCCCAAGCCCCTGGGACACTGCATGCATGGGCTGGGTGCCTGCTCAGGGCTGACCTGAGAAGGCCTTAGGCTCTGCCCTCTGGTGATTGTCAGACTAGGCAAGTAGAAAGTGAAAGCCAAGGCAGAGTTTTAAGAGGCCTGGCTGGTGCTGAAAGTGCATCCTGACATCCACAAACCCAGAGGCCTCCTCCCCATCTGTAAAGACTAGAAGTTGTGTGTGTGTGTGTGTGTGTGTGTGTTTCAGAAAGAGCGCAGTTTCCAGATGTTTAAGGAAAACTCACCCAGTCAACAGTTGACCACTACTTTCGCAGGCCAGACACTTTTGTGGCCACACACGACAAGGGATACAGATTTGACAAAATCAGTTCAGAAATGTCACTAAGCCAACAGCAGAGCTGCAGTGAGAAGAACGGCAGCAGTGAACCTGGGGACGGAAAGAACTGGTATTTGACTTGCTACATTACATTATTCACAGTGTTCCAGACCCAAAGGCAGAGAGATGAGTGGTGATGACACAGGAAAGGAATATATTTCAGTACAGCTGACACTGGAAGGCAAAGGACTGGCATGGTCTCAAGGTGTTGAAAACACTCCTGGGGGGGGGGCACCTGGGTGGCTCAGTGGGTTGGTTAAGCCTCTGCCTTCAGCTCAGGTCATGATCTCAGGGTTCTGGGATCGAGCCCCGCATCGGGCTCTCTGCTCAGCAGGGAGCCTGCTTCCTCCTCTCTCTCTGCCTGCCTCTCTGCCTACTTGTGATCTCTATCTGCCAAATAAATAAATAAAATCTTTGAAAAAAAAAAACACTCCTGGGCTTTTATATGCAGAAAATCTAGGAAGAAGGCCAATGGGCAGGTTCAGGGGGTCAGTAAATTTCAGGTCAATCATTGTCTTGGGGTCCTTCACAAGCAGGGCCTTGCTGGTGTCAGGCAGTGGTTAGTGCTTGAGGGGTCATTTTGGTGCCTGCCGGGGCTTTGACTTAACAGATGAGCCTGAAGGAGGGACGGCATCAGTTAGGAAGTACAGATGAACGTTAGAGTGGAGGTGGGTAAAGGCCTCTTTCACTCCAAGAGCAGGGGAACTCTGAACCTCTACTACATACCTTGCCCTGCTCATCTCTTCCAGCTGCCTGGTCCTGAGTCTAGTCCTTTTAATGAACTGGTCATCTAGTAAGTAACGTGTTTCTCTGAGTTCCATGAGCCACTTGAGCAGACTATTTGAACATGAGGAGGAGGTTTGGGGGCCCTCCAATGTAGCCATAGTTCAGAAACATGGGTGACCTCTCTGCCCAGCCACTGGCTGACCACTAAGTTAACAGCACAGGGATTCAGTGGCCACTCACAGCAAAGAACACAGATTTGTCAAAGTTAGTTTAGAAAAATCACTAATCTCCCTGACTCCCCCAGCCATGCTCAGCCCTTTGTTGCTTCCCAGCAGAGGGTGGCGGTTTTAACCAAGGTCAGAAGAAGGGATGGCTTTTCCTGACTCCACCTGTGCCATGTCCCCACCCCAACCTCCTGCCCAGGGCTGTAAGAGAGGAAAGTTTCTTCTACTTGTCTTAAGGACCCTGGCTGTGTCTGGAAATTGACTAAGACAGATGAACAGGAGAAAAGCTGGTAAAGTGTATTGATTTTTTTGGTGGGAGCCTCACAAGAATGTGGAGACCAGCAGAGGCAATTGGAGAAGACAGGTCTACATTTTAGGCAAAGAAGCAATAAATGTGTAAAGAATTGAGAGAAGTTTGAGCTAGGGCTGGTAAGTGGTAAAAAAGTAACTAGGAAGATAAAGATTAGTTTAACCAGTTTTGTTCCTCTAGCCTTTGTGGCCCTAAATTCCTTGACTCTGGTGATAAGCATGTCCTCCCTGTGGTCTGGGGAAATAAAGTGCCACATTAGAGTATTCCGACCTACTTCAGGGAAGAAGGGCTGATGGCTGGGGACCAGAGGGACCTTCCTGCTTCTGCTCTTTGGAAAATTCTTTCAGTTTCTATATTTAATTTGCCAAGGTGGTGCCATATTTGGAATAGTGTGTCCTGACCCTCATTGGCCTGGTGCTATACTCCATCTCCTCCTAGTATCCAGGACATTGAATGTGCTGCCCTGGAGACCTCCCAGCCCTGGGGCAGCCCCTTGTCCAGGGAGGTACCTGCCTCCAGGGGAGGGTTGCCTAGGACTTCCCACTTGGGTGCCCTGTTGTTAAGGGTGGCAGCCCCTCCTCGGGGAGACTGGGTAAGACATTGCAAATCTTACTTCAAGAAACTGACTTCATTTCCTGCAAATGTCTACCCAGTAGTGGGATCCTACAGGAGTTCTATTTTTCATATTTGGGGGAAACTCCATACTTTTCCCAGCATGGCTATGCCAACCAAGGTCAGTTTTGGATGATTTTACCTCAAGAACCTCTCCAGCAGAGAACAATGAGAACATTTTCAAGGCCTTTCAATGTATGCTAACCATAGGAACAAACTGGTAACTCAGAAACTATTGAAATGAAGAACTGGTTCTCCTTCATCCATTTCTGGCTAGCTTGCTGGTCTGTGGCTCTATCCCACGCTAGGCAGCTAGGAGGTTGACCTCCCAGGTTGGCTGTCACTGAGATGACTACTGTTTCCAGAAATTCTTTGGGGGTATGGCTGGGTTTCCCCACCTGTGCACAGATCAAATTGGCAGCCTCTGACAGTGGAGCCACAGGTCCTCCAGGCATGGTCCCTCCCCCATCCCCCAGTGGAGCCATCACACTGAGGGTTTAGGCAGATGGGACCTCCCCCTAGGCAAAACCACCCGAGATTCCCACTGTCACTACTTGACCTTCAGATGTTCCTCAGTTACTCCTGTGCCTCTGGTGTCTTCCTGGAACCCTGACCTGGCAGTTTTCAGACAGTTCGTCCAGCAGTACCCTCACTTTCTGGGAGGGGGATTTACTGGAATCTGCAGTGTGTCCTGCTGCTCCACCTGGATCACTTTTTGGAGGCACATCATCTGGGCCATCTGAGGACCCAAGGCCATGGGCCTGTGATCTGGAGGGGTTCTGAGCAGAGCTAATGGGATGGGAGAGCTGCAAGGCACAGAGACAGGTTTCTAGAAATCTGTCTGGGGTCCCTGGCATTCTACCAATTTTGAATCAAAGCCCTGAGATCTTTAAAATGTCAGCAATGTTATAGCGTGAGCCAGAAAATCACATGTCTCTGTGTGCCCAACACCACCTAAACTACTGGCCATTTCTTGCGCTTGAGCTGAGTACAAAGGATTGGGACTAGGAGCTTGAGGGGAGATCCTGGGCCAGATTTTGTGTTTCGGGACATAGGCCATCCAGACAAGCTTGTCTGAGCCTCAGGAGGGGGCCTGTGTGGAGACCCCAGCTGCAGACACTGCTGTCCGCTGATGCCCCCTCAGTCCGTCCCAGTGCACCTGCTGCTGGGGGAGGGCCTGCCCCTTCTTCCCTACTGGAGGGCTCTCTCCTACACCAGTCATGCCCTTCCCCTGCCAGTCACTGCCAGCCTGCAGCCTGGGAGGGTGGATACCCCGACCACCTCCAGTCCTGGGGACAGATCCAGTGCGGGTGGGACATGGTCTCCCAGCAGGCCTGAGTGCCAGGCTCCCACAGTGCTCATTCTTCTCCTGGGTACTCACTACCATGTCCTCCCTCAGGCTCCCTGGGTCCTACTCCTCCTCTGCTCAGGCACCACTCTCAGCCCAGGCTCCACACACTGGGACTGGGAGTGAGTTGTCTGGACCTTCTGGACTCGCACTTCCATGCCCATGACATGGGCACAGGCTGGCCTCACAGACTCATCAGAGGAGACCCAATGCAGGAAGATGCAGGTCACTTCAAGGGAGATGCCAGGTGACCTAGAGGGAGCACACAGGTCTTACACAAAACGTAGGGCTCATGGAGCCCAGTGTGGGGTGTGGGCACCCAGCCAAGGGGCATGGGGAATCCTTGTGAGGGTGGCCCTAGTGGGGGCAGTGGAGACCACAGAAGGGCCACAGAAAAGGCAGGAGACAAAGAAGACAACAGGACAGAGCTTCCCAAGGAGGTCGATAGAAGAGTCAGAGGATCACAGAGACCCTTGGGAAAACTCGGAGGCCCTGGAGATGGTGGCTGAAACACTGTCATTTGGTCAGAAAAGTTGTGTCACAAACCCTCAGTTGACACTGGATGATTTACTCTTTGTTGCTTCTATGAATCAGGGCCTATGGGCCATTAGCACTCAAACTGCATGAAGTCTAGAATATATTTACTTTTCATCACTTTTCAGGACTAGATTTTTCTAGAGGAAGTGCTAAGCATGGGTCTCTCCATTCTTTTCTTTGTGCAACCAGCCTCTGTTTTCAGGAGTAGATTCCTGGTGCTCATCACCACTGCTAGCCCTGAGGACTGCCCCCTGTCACCTCCCACAGTGGACATGACCATGTGGTTTGGGGGGGAGGTGCTCACTGATGAAGTCTCAGTGCTCAGTACAGAGCAGGGACCCCAGATCTTCTGCTGAATGAGGGAGGGCATGAGGGAGGAAGTGGAGGAAGGGGAAGGAGGAAGGGAGGGGAAGGAGGGAGGGAGAGATGGGGGAGGCAGGGAGGGAGGGGGGAGGATAAGAGTGAGGGAGGGGAGATGGGAGGTAAGGCAGGAGGGTGGGAGGGAGGGCGAGAAGGGAGAGAGGGAGGGAGGGAGGGAGAGAGGATGAGAGGGAGGGAGTGAGGGGAAGAAGGGAGGAGGGATGGGAGGGAGGCAGAGAGGGTGATGGAGTGGGGGAGGGAAGGGAGGGTGGAGGGGAAGGAGAGAGGGGTAATGAAGGAGACAGTGAATAAATGAGGTAGGGAAGGAGTGAGTGAAAGAACAGAAGTCTGGTTCATACATCAGGAGCCATCATCTGGGGTGAAATCCGAGGGCATCACAGCCTGCGCCCTGGCTGGTGGCTCAGGGCACATCTCTCTGTCCTCCCAGTGCTGACCTTCCTTCTCCTTGGCCCTCCTGTCACCCTGGATCCTCTCCACCTCCTCAAACAATTCTGAATGTTCCTAGGAGCAGGGTGGCAGGAGAGGGGTCTCAGGAGGGGCTTCCTGGATCCCGTACCTGGATGACCCTGGGACAGTAGCTACAGGACATTCTCTCATGAGGACTGGGACCGTGGATCCCATGCATCTCCTTGAGCGCTAGCGCTGTTCCATCCCTGCTCTCTCCACCGTCGCTGTGCTGAACACTGCTGACAATACATCTGTGAAAAATGGTGCCAGAGTTTCTGGGGCTGAGTCTGAGGTCGAGCACTGCTAGGTGATGGGTGCACCTGCGGCTTGGGATGGGTGCTGCTCACTGTTCTCCCAGACAGGGGTGCCCGTCACCCTTCTCTACAGGGGAACTGTATTGGACCTCTGGTTCTTCACCTTCTCCCCAGGGTTGCCGGTCCCCACACCAGACACCTGCTACTCTGAGGGTGACCAGCACTGCCTTCATAGGGTTTCCTTGGCCAGGGTCCTCCCCTGGGAGCTCCCGCATCTCTGACAAATACTCCCTACATGCCTATTCCCCCTGGGCTGGCATACATTTGGTCTCTGTCCCTGTGGAACCCCATGACTTGCAGCCTGGTTTGGAACAGAGTCAGGTGAAACTTTTCTCTGGCCTTGGGTTGTGAGTGATGTGTTTGCCCTCTGTGGTGTGTCTTCCAGCTTTCTGCATTTCCCTGGTTTCTGTGTGGGCCACAGGAGGAACCAGCCGTGTCCTGTCTGGGGTCAGGCTGGTGTCCCAGCAGGAACAGGGGTCTTGACCCCGAGATTGTGTTTATAATTCCTAAAGGGGCCTCTATAATTATATCTCATCTGTAATCCATTGGGGGTTTCAATATCGAATAAGGAAAATTC
The DNA here is from genome assembly GCF_009829155.1 of Mustela erminea. Classification (NCBI taxonomy): domain Eukaryota; kingdom Metazoa; phylum Chordata; class Mammalia; order Carnivora; family Mustelidae; genus Mustela; species Mustela erminea. The sequence continues at coordinate 72,669,096 of NC_045619.1, read as the reverse complement.
TATGTCACAGAAAATAACACAGAAAAAAAAAAAGAGTCCCCTTTGAAAATAGGTGGTCAGACACAAAGGCACATAAAGTGTGATTCCACATACAGAAACATCCAGAACAGGTAGAGGAACAGAGAGAGAAAGCGGCTTAGCGGTTGTGAGAGGCCAGGCTGGAGGATAAATGGGCAGGGAGGGCTTTGGGTTCAGGGTCTCCTTTGGGTAAGGAGATATCCTGTAGCGATGTTCTATGGTGTGGTGGCACAGCGTTGGGAATGTACTTAATGCTTGTGACGTGTTGAAGTGAAAACAAGTAATTTTATTTAAAACAGATGATAAACAGTATGCAGACCATGAAAAGATAAAATAAGTTAATATGCACCAGAAGGAAAGAATATACAGGTAGGGGATGAAGCATTACTGCAGGCCATAAGGGTTGGGGGACTAGAACAAGGAATAATTGTACGAGGAGCAGGGCTGTGGGCTCTGGATATGGCTCTAGGAGCCCCCCCCCCCCCGGAGCAGGAGTAGGGGCAGGGGTTGAGATAGGGACAAGGACAGGAGCCAGGACAGATGCAAGAGCAGGAGCACAGACTGGGGTAGGGGAAGGGGGAGTGGCTCTGGCAGGGGCAGGGACAGGAGCAGGGGTAGGAACGGGGGCTGGAGCAGGGGAAGGGGCAGGGACATGGGGCAGGGGCATCAGGACCCTTGACAAGAACCCAGACCCAGAGCATGAGGTCAGGAGACAGGCTAGGCTGACAGCCAGGCATCCCCAATGGGCCCAGGGGGGTTTCCAGGGCACTGGGAGAGAACAGGGCCTGGGGTCTGGTGTCCATCCTGCGCTACTGGAAGTAGGAAGAAATACCACCCCCCCACCCCCCGCCAAGTCCAAACGGAGTTACAGCACAAAAGTCCTCAGCTTACTATTCTGTCAATTGGGCTGTAGGGATGGGGTGTCCCTAGTGTCCTACAGGCTTGTAGAAAATTCTGTTGGCCTTGGATCTTCATCCCTGACCCACTGTGCTCCCAGTCCTGGGAAATGCTTTGTACTCCCTTGAGGTCCTTCTGAGCAGAGGACAGCCTGTGGGTTTGGGGGCCTGATGACCTGGGTTTGCAGAATGTGGCAGAGCATTGGACCACTGGTCTAGGAAACAAGGCCAGGGCCCTCCAGTTGCAGCCTCAAGGTCTCCATTTGGAAGAGGTTCCAGAGTCAGTGTTCTGGTCAGGGTGAGGAGGCCTTAGGAAGGAACCAAGCACCAGGACAGGAGAGGGAAATGGGGAGAAGGTGGGTTTCGAGGTATCTCACATTGCCCCCAGAGCCCCCAGGTCCTGCTCCTGGGGGACACACAGAGAAGACAGAGACAGAGAATGAACACAAGAGAGGAAACCAGGAGAAGTCACAGACTTTCTTCAGTCGGGTTGGAAACAACATCCTATCATTTTGCTCCATTCTATTCCTTAGGGCACAATCACACAGGCCATCCATGCTGGAGGGGAAAGAATTCCACAGGTATATGTGACCAGGATTCAGGAATGCTAGGAACCACTGTGGGGACTTCCCAGCACATGAGCACAGATGAGGCCCTGGGACTGGGCCTAAACCTGATGGGAGCCCCTGGAAGTCTGTGTCACAATTGAACAAGGTCAGAATCAGTTCACTGCAACCTTCCCACAGGGGCTGGGAGACAGGCAGGAGGAGGGTGGCTTTTCCTGGACCCCAGAGCAGACCCAGGCCCCTCTGAGCTGTGTTCTATGCTCTGCCCAGCCCCCAACTCATCCTTGCATTGCCACGTGCATGTCCCAGCCCCTTGTGATAGCAAGAACATATGTAGAGGTCCTACCCCTGATGGTGTCCCTAGAAGTAGGAGCTAGAAGACCCCACTGTGCATATGGGGAGCATGGAGAGGCCCTGAGAGACACAGGGTCTGTCCAGGATCACAGTCCTGGGCTTGAGCAGGAGCCTGGTCTGAACCCATCTCTGTGTTCTCACAACGAGGACACCATCCACACCCATGCCTTGCAGGGACTGTAGGTAGGCTGTGTGGGTGTCACTGTACAAACAGAGCATGGGGTAGATGGTGAGCATTGAGCAGCTGGGGGAGGAGAGCCCTCAGGGGGCTCTGGTATGTGGAGGAATTCCAGTAAGGGGTCCTCAGGAAGAGGTGACCTCACTTCCCTGACAACAGAGCCCAACAGAATTTGGAACCCAGGTAACCAGGCACCCACATTCCAGAGACAGCCCCCTACCCAGCTCATTTTGTTGGAGATCCTCAAAAGAAGAACATGTTTGAGTGTTGCGCCCCAAAGTCTGGAGGCTGCAGTCAGAGGAAACCACACCCTGCAAACACTTTGCCTTACTGGGGATCTCATATCAGGGCTCCCTGACATCTCTGGTTATTTGGCTGGAAGTACAAAAAGGTAACACCATGAGGCCCAGAGCCAGTAGTGTGGTTGCAGGGTTGTAGGGTAGCTCTGTTTTCAACTTCTTGAGGAACGTCCACACTGCTTTCCAGGATGGCTTCACCAGCTTGCATCCCCACCAACAGTGTAGGAGGGTTCCCCTTTCTCCACATCCTCACCAACACCTGTCATTTCCTGACTTGTTCATTTTAGCCATTCTGACTGGTGTGAGGTGGTTTCTCATTATGGATTTGATTTGTATTTTCCTGATGTTGAGCACTTTTTAATGTGTCTATTGGCCATTTGATGTCTTCTTTAGAGAAATGTCTGTTCATGTCTTTGGACATTTCTTTTTTTTTTAATTTTTAATTTTTTATAAACATATAAGATATTTTTATCCCCAGGGGTACAGGTCTGTGAATAGCCAGGTTTACACACTTCACAGCACTCACCATAGCACATACCCTCCCCAATGTCCATAACCCCACCCCCCTTTTCCCAGCCCCCCTCCCCCCAGCAACTCTCAGTTTGTTCTGTGAGATTAAGAGTCACTTATGGTTTGTCTTCCTCCCAATCCCATCTTGTTTCATTGATTCTTCTCCTACCCACTTAAGCCCCCATGTTGCATCACCACTTCCTCAAATCAGGGAGATCATATTATAATTGTCTTTCTCCGCTTGACTTATTTCGCTAAGCATGATACGCTCTAGTTCCATCCATGTTGTCGCAAATGGCAAGATTTCATTTCTTTTGATGGCTGCATAGTATTCCATTGTGTATATATACCACATCTTCTTTATCCATTCATCTGTTGATGGACATCTAGGTTCTTTCCATAGTTTGGCTATTGTGGACATTGCTGCTATAAACATTTGGGTGCACGTTCCCCTTCGGATCACTACGTTTGTATATTTATGGTAAATACCCAGTAGTGCAATTGCTGGGTCATAGGGCAGTTCTATTTTCAACATTTTGAGGAACCTCCATGCTGTTTTCCAGAGTGGTTGCACCAGCTTGCATTCCCACCAACAGTGTAGGAGGGTTCCCCTTTCTCCACATCCTCGCCAGCATCTGTCATTTCCCGACTTGTTGATTTTAGCCATTCTGACTGGTGTGAGGTGATATCTCATTGTGGTTTTGATTTGTATTTCCCTGATGCCGAGTGATATGGAGCACTTTTTCATGTGTCTGTTGGCCATCTGGATGTCTTCTTTGCAGAAATGTCTGTTCATGTCCTCTGATCATTTCTTGATTGGATTATTTGTTCAGTGGGTGTTGAGTTTAGTAAGTTCTTTCTGATTTTGGATACAAGTCCTTTATCTGATATGTCATTTGAAAATATCTTCTCTCATTTTGTTTGTTGCCTTTTGGTTTTGTTGACTGTTTCCTTTGCTGTGTAAAAGCTTGCTATCTTGATGAAATCCCAACAGTTCATTTTTGCTTTTGTTTCCCTCACCTTTGGAGATGTGTCTAGCAAGAATTTGCTCTGACTGAGGTCAAAGTGGTTGCTGCCTCTGTTCTTTTCAAGGATTTGGATGAATTCCTGTTTCATATTGAGGTCTTTCATCTACTTGGAATCTATTTTTTGTGTATGGTATAAGGAAATGGTCCAGTTTCATTCTTCTGCATATGGCTGTCCCATGTTCCCAGCACCATTTATTGAAGACAGATTTTTTCCCCCATTGGATATTCTTTCCTGCTTTGAGGAAGATTGGTTGACCCTAGAGTTGTGGGTCCATTTCTGGTTTTTCTATTCTGTTCCATTGATCTGTCTGTTTTTGTGCCAGGACCATACTGTCTTGATATTACAGCTTTGTAATAGAGCTGAAGTCTGCAGTTGTGTTGCCATCAGGGTTGGTTTTCTTTTTCAACTTCCCTTTGGCTATTTGGGGTCTTATCTGCTTCCACACAAAATTTGGAGGTTATTTATTCCAGTTCTGTGAAAAATGTAGATTTTGATAGATTTCATTGAATCTGTGGATTGTTCTGGGTAGCATAGACATTTTCATAATATTTGTTCTTCCAACCCAAGAGCATGGAATGTTTTTCCATTTCTTTGTGTGTTCCTCCATTTCTTTAATGACTATAGTATAGTTTTCTGAGTACAGATCCTTTGCCTCTTCAGTTAGATGGATTCCTAAGTATCTTATGCTTTTTGGTGCAATTATACATGGGATGGACTCCTTAATTTCTCTTTCTTCTGTTACTGTAGACAAATGCAAGTGATTTCTGTGTATTGATTTCATACCCTGCTACTTTACAGAATTTCTGGATGAGTTCCAGCAATTTAGGGGTGGAGTCTTTTGGGTTTTCCACAGAAAGTATCCCATTGTCTGCAAAGAGTGAGAGTTTGACTTCTTCTTTGCGAATTCAGATGCCTTTTATTTCTTTTTGTTGTTTGATGGCTGAGACTAGGAATTCTAGTACTATGTTGAATAGTGATGAGAATGGGCATCCCTACTGTGTTCCTGACCTTAGGAGAAAAGCTCTCAGTTTTTCCCCATTGGGAATGATATTCTCTGTGGGTTTCCCATAGATGACCTTTATGATGTGGAGATATGTACCCTCTATCCCTCCACGGTGAAGAGTTTTGATCAAGAAGGGGTGCATTAATTTGTCAAATGCTTTTTCTACATCTATTGAGAGGATCCAATGGTTCTTTTTCCTTCTTCTATTAAGGTAGTGGATTCCATTGATTGATTTGCAGTTGTTGAACCACCCTTGAGACCCAGGAATAAATTTGATTTGGTCGTAGTGAATCATCATTTTAATGGGCGTCTGGATCCTATTGGCTAGTATATTAGTGAGAATTTTTGCACCGATATTCACAAGGGATAGTGGTCTGTAATTCTCCTTTTGGGTAGGGTCTTTGTCTGGTTTTGGGATCAAGGTAATGCTGGCCTCATCTAAAGGGTTTGGAATATTTCCTCCCAGTTCTAGTTTTTTGAAGTTTCAGAAAAGTTATTAAATCTTTTTTAAATATTTGGTAGAGTTCCCCTGGGAAGCCATCCGGAGCTGGGCTCTTGTTTCCTGGGGGATTTTTGATGACTGCTTTACTTTCCTTTTTGATTATGTGTCTCTTCATTTTTCCTTTTCTTCCTGATTCAGTCTTGTTTGTTTTTATGTTTCTGGGAGTGCATCCATTTCTTTGAGGCTATCTGATTTGTTGACACAGAGTTGACATCCTATGTTCTTGTAATTGTTTGTATTTCCTTGGTGTTGAGTGTGATCTCTCCTCCTTGATTCATGATTTTATTAATTTGGGTCCTTTCTGTTTCCTTTTTGAGAAGTCTGGTCAGGGATGTATCAATCTTATTAATTCTTTCAAAGAAGCAGCTCCTAGATTTTTTATTTGTTCTATTCTTCTTTTGGTTTCTACTTTATTGACTTTTGCTCTAATTTTTCTAATTTCTCCTCTCCTTTTGGGTTTAGGCTTTCTCTGCTACTCTTTCTCCAACTCATTTAGGTGTAGGGTTAGGTTGCATATTTGAGAACTTTCTTAGTTTTTGAGAGAGGCTTGTACTGCTATATTCTGCCCTTTTAGGATTGCCTTGCTACATCCCAAGGATATTGAACAGTTGTGTTTTCATTCTCTTGTGTTTCCATGAATTTTAAATATTCATCTTGAATTGACTGGTTGACCCATTCATTCCTTAGTAGGATGCTCTCTAGCCTTCATGTATTTGAGTTCTTTCCACCTTTCCTCTTGTGACTGAGTTTCATTTTCAAAGCATTGTGGTCTGAAAATATGCAGGGAATGATCCCAATTTTTTTAAGTACTTTTTTTTTTTAAAAAGATTTTATTCACTTATTTGACAGACAGAGATCACAAGTAGGCAGAGAGGCAGGCAGAGAGAGAGAGGGAGGAGGAATCAGGCTCCCTGCTGACCAGAGAGAGAGCCCAATGCAGGGCTTGATCCCAGGACCCCAAGACCATGATCTGAGCCGAAGGCAGAGGCTTTAACCCACTGAGCCACCCAGTGTCCCGAATGATCCCAATCTTTTGAGATAAGAATGAACATGGCGGCCTCCTTATCTCTAGCTCTGGAAATGAGAGCACGGGTCCCCACTCTTTAGTGCGCCATCACAGAACAGTCAATCCTTCATGTTTCCCTGGTCTCTATCCATACTCTGTGCTCACCAGACCTGTGAATAAGCATTTCTGTCTCTGGCACATGACCCTGTTTAGAGTCTTCAAACCCAGCAGACTCCTGTAGCATGCTCAGGCACCACTCATCCTGGGGGAGTAAGGGAGCTCTCCCCAGTTGTGCTGCTTCTTGGGCCCCTTCTCAAAGATCAGTAGCCATACTGTGCCATGAATTACAGTTTATGGCAACCTCCATTTTAGAGCCCACTTCTGGTTTCACTCTTTGCAGCTGGCTTCCCAGCACTGATACCTGGGAGCTCTGCTGCCCTCAAGAACCCTTAATCTTCCTGAGACCCTGAGGATCCTGAGACCACACTGTCCCATCGAGGGATCCACCCCCTGCCCAGCTGCCAGAGTGACATCCCTCATCAGAGCAGACTTGTAAAAGTTCCGATTTTGTGCTTTGCTGCCCCTAAAACTTGGCAGTATCCAGCTGACTGAAGCTCCTTCTCCACAGGATTTATCTTCCCACCTATCAGCTTAGACTCACTTTTCCATACCTCTTACCTTGTGAAAAGTGGTCATTTCTCTGTTTGTAGATTTGCAACTATTCTTTTATTGGACCTATTCTTGAATCTGCAGGTGTTCAGAATGATTTGATAACTATCTAAATTCCTTATGGCAGATAAAATGAAGGTCTCCTATTCCTCCGCCATCTTGGACTCTCTCTCTTCTTTCCCCAGATTGCTTTGGGTATTTGGGGTCTTGTGTGATTCCATACGAATTTTAGGACTGTCTTTTATTTCTTGGAATAATGCTATTGGAATTCAGATAGGGATTTCATTCCACCTATAGATTGCTTTGGGTACGGTGAACATGTTAACATTATTAACTCTTCCAGTTAATGAGCACGATATATGTTTCCATTTATTTGTGTTATCTTCCAAATCTTTGGCCCATACATTCACCCTCTAACACACACATTTTTCTTTCCTTTTCCACCATGTGTTCAGTATACAAGGTCTTTCTCATTCTTGGTTACTTTTATTCCTAGATTTATTTATTTATTTATTTACTTGATGCAATTGTCAATGGCATTCCTTTCTTATTTTATCTTTGTGAAAGTTGGTCATCAGTACATAGAAATACAAGTTGGGGCACCTGTGTGGCTCAGTCAGTTAAGTGTTTGCCTTCAGATCAGGTCATGATCTTGGGGTTCTGGGAATGAGTCTGGCATTGGGCTCCTTGCTCAGCCAGGAGTCTGGTTTTCTCTGACTCTCTGCTGCTCCCCCTGCTTATGCTCTCTCCTTCTCTCTCTGTCAAATAAATACATTCTTTAAAAAAAAAGAAATGCAACATGTCTCTGTATATGGACTTTGTATCCTGCAGCTTTACTGAATTTGTTGTTCTAATTTATTCAAATTTGTTTACTTGCCAATAAAAATTCTATTTATTTATTTATTTTTTGTGTACTCAGGGATTTCTACATATAGTATCATGTCATCTGCAAATAGTGATCATTTTCTTTTCCTATTTAGATTTCATATTTTTTTTGTTTTGTTTTATTTTGTTTTGTCTAAATGGCTTGACTAGGGCTTTCAATACAATGGTGAATGAAAATGGTAAGAGTGGGCATCTTTATCTTGTTCTTACTGGTAGTGGAAAAGTTTTCAGCATTTCACCCTCGAGTATAATGTCAGCTATGGGCTTTTCATATAGGGCCTTTGTTTGGTTGAGGTATGTTCCCTCCATACCCAGATAGTTTAGAGTCTATCATAAATGCATATTGAATCTTGTCAAGTGTTCTTTCTGCATCTATTGTAAGAATCCTAGGATTTAAAAAAAATAAAAAAGAATCCTAGGATTTCTATCTTTTATTTTGTTAAGGTGGTGGGTGTATGGTATTAGTGGATATGCAGATGTGGAATCATCCTTGCCTCCCTGGAATAAATCCCACAGGATCATGTTGTGTGATTCTTCTTATGTATTATTGAATTAATGTTGCTGATAATTTTTTGTGGATTTTTGCATCTCTGTTCATGAGGGATATTGGCCTTTCCTTTTCTTGTAGCTTCCTTGTCTTGTTTTGGTAGCAGAGTAATGCTGCCTTCATGAAATGAGTTTGGACGTATGCCCTTCTCTCCTTTTTTAAAAACAGTTTGGGAAAGGGTGGTATTAATTCTTCTTCTACTGTCTGGCTGAACTCAGTGCAACTCTGGTCTTGTGCATTTGTTTGTTGGGAGGATTTGATTATGGAATTAACCTTTTTACTAGTAATCAGTCCATTCAGATTTTTTTTTTTCTCCTTCATGTTCATCCTAGGTTGCTGTTAGGAACTTACCCATTTCTTCTAGGTTGTCCAAGGTATTGGCCTCTATTTGCTCATAGTACTCTCTAATGATCCTTTATATTTTTGAGATAGTCATCATAAAAGCTCATGTTTCTTTCTTTTTTCTTGTTTAAAGTTTTTCACGTTTTTAACTTAAATTCAGTTAACCAAGGTATAGTTTTTGATGTAAGGGTCAATGCTTCATTAGTTGCATGTAACACCCAGGGCTCATCATCACATGTTCCCTCCTTAATACTCATCACCCAATTATCCCACCCCCAAGCCTACATCTCCTTCAGTTTGTTTCCTATGATTAAGAGTCTCTCATGGTTTGTCTCCCTCTCTGATTTCTTCCCATTCAGTTTCCCTCCCTTTCCCTGTGGTCTTCCACACTATTCCTTGTGTTCCACATAGGAGTGACACCATATGATTATTGTCGTTCTCTGCTTGACTGATTTCATTTAGCATAACCCCCTCCAGCTCCATCCATGTCAATGCAAATGGTGGGTATTCATCCCTTCTGATGGCTGAATACTATTCTATGTTATGTATGTACCACATCTTCTTTATCCATTCCTCTGTTGAAGGACATCTCAGGTCCTTCCATAGTTTGGCTCTTGTGGGTATTGCTGCTATGAACATTGAGGAGCATGTGCCCCTTCTTTTCACTGCATCTGTATCTGTGGGGTAAATACCCAGGAGTGCAATTGCTAGGTCATAGGGCAGCTCTATTTTTAACTTTTTTAACTTTTTGAGGGAACTCCATGCGATTTTACAGAGTGACTGCACCAGCTTGCTTCCTACCAACAGTGTAAGAGCATTTCCCTTTTTCCACAACCTCGCCAACAGCTGTTTCCTATCCTGTTAATTTTAACCATCCTAACTGCTGGAAGGTGGTATCTCATTGTGGTTTTGAATTCCCTGATGACAAGTGATATGTCGCAAGGTACATTAAATTTTCTTTTGATTTCTTATTTGACTATTTGTTGTTTACTAGCATGTTATTAAATTTCCACATATTTGTGACTGTCCCATTTTCTTCTTGTGACTGATTTTTACTCTCATACTATGGTGGTTGGATAAGATTTGAACCAGAGTGTGAAGGGAGCATTCAGTGTAAAGGTTAGTTTTCTGAGGGCAGACCATGACTTCCATGGGGACAGGGGAAGGTTTTGTGAGACTGGGGGCAGGTGGCCAACCCTTGTTAGAATTACTGATTACTCCCATGTGGGCTCTGTACCACTGTTCACGCTGTAGTCCTGATGGACTTGTACTTCCTTAGAAACATTTTCCAGGAGGTGCAGGGTGGCTTTCTCTAATAGAAAGGTGCCATGTGGGTTCATGACATGGCCCCAAGTCAGCAACCAGGATGTATGGTAAATTAGGGGATCAGAACCTGACATTCTGTTGGAAGTGACAGAAACAGGGCATGGCAAGTTGCATGACAATAGCTAAGGTCCTGAGTGATCCATTGGGTATTGATGGTGGGTGGAGTAGTAGGGCCCATTGATCTGTCTTGTCAGAACCTATGGAATTCAGGGATACCCTCCTGTCTGTTGCGTTTGTAGAGACAGGTAGACATCAGGCATGAGAGTCACACTAGACCGCCATCAGGGGGGCAGTATGTGGTGGGAGCCAGTGCTCAGTTCTCATGAAAACTGATCGGGATCTGGTGACTGATTCCTAGCAGCAGCATGGGGAGAGGAGGGTACTGGTGGTGCACACTTCCTAGGGTTGTAGTCAGCACTAGTCTGGAGTCCACTTAAGTGAACTGTGCCTGGGCACCCAGTCACTGTAGCTATGGGCACTGTGCTTGTGGCACTTTCATGCTGGGGCTCCCATGCTGATGCCTCCTACTTTTCATCATCTTCATGATCTTGAGCCTCTGCTCTTGCCCCATGGCCCCTCGGAGTATTGCCCTCCCTCCATCTGCCTTCATCCTCTGCCTTGTGTAAGCCAATGCCAGGGTAGCCTTCTCAAGAGGCAGCTCTGTCAGCCCCCTGATGGAACACTTCCACTGATCCCCTGTGAGGTGAGGGTGAAACCCTGCCCTGGAAGGGGGTTGCAGGTCCCCAATCAAGAAAGTCACGTCTCCCTTTTCAGCCTGGCCTGCCCTCCCCTCAGTCCTCCTCAGGGAAGCTGTCTCTCACTTTCTCAGCTGACAGCTCTGACCCTAAAAACCAATATTGTTTTCTGTTTCTCCATGTCTTAGTTCATCCGTGGCATGTCTTTCAAACCTCTTAGTGGGTTTTCAGCAGTCCTTAGGGCTGTCTGCTCAAAGAGGGGATGACCTTAGAGGGGTAGCTTCTCCTGCCCACTCCCTCAGCATGTCCCTGCCCAGGAGCCAGCTGCCCCATGGAGTGCTGGGGGTCCTGAACCAGCCCATTCTGAGCCCAGGCTGTATCAGCAATGTAGACTGATATGTGCCAGGAGTGATGGGCAGGCGGCATGGGCCAGGTGCTGGCAGTTTCTCTTTCTCATTCCTTCCCTTCTTTCCCTCCCAGAGGTAGATCAAAGCAGCCTCCATGCCCCACATCATGATCCCTTGACCTGTGCCTCCAGCCTTCAGCTAGTGAGCTTGGTGGTTTCTCGTTGCTTCTGTCTCCCATACCTGCACCCATGGCAGTTCCTGGATCAGGAGAGGGATCATACTCTTGTCTGTACTTGACCCACTTCCTATCCCACCTTTATGTCTTCCATGGATGTGCTTGGAAGAAAGCTCTTCCACAGGAAATCCAGTAGCCAAATGGATCCAAGTAATGACCACTGAATTAGTGATCCAGGATAGAGAAAACCAGCTCTGAAACCTATCCCACACTATGTGACCATCTCGTACTAAAACAGAAATAGTAATAGCTTTCTGGATTATGACATGGCATCTTTCTCTACTTATATTCTCTTGAATGCAAAGGTGCTGATCCTGGATGAAGAGGGACCATGCTCCTATGGGCTAGGTTTAACAAGTAAAATATAAGAATTCAGTGAAATTTGAATTCCAGGCATAGAGTGAATAAATATTTTGAGGGAATTCTCCCAAGTAGAGCATATGAAAATTGTGTACCAAAGTTTTTTCAAATAGGTTACCAAAAGAAAAATCTTTTTTATTGCTTATTTTAATTCTAGTCGCATTAACAAACAGTGTTATATTAGTTTCAGGTGTACAATAGCGTGAGTCAGTAATTCTATATATTATGTATATAAGTGTACTCTTAGTCCCCTTCATCTATTTCATTCATCCCTCCATCCACTTCCCCTTTGGTAATCATCCGTTTGTTCTCTTTTATTAAGAATTTGTATTTTGGCTTGTCTCATTTTTCTTACTTATGTATGTTTGTTTCTTTAATTCTACACAAGAGTGACAACTTATGGTATTGTCTTTCTCTGACTGACTAATTTCAGTTAGGATAATCCTCTCTAGATCCATCTGTGTGGCTGCAAATGGCAAGATTTCATTCTTTTTATGGCTAAGTAATATTCCACTGTGTGTGTGTGTGTGTGTGTGTGTGTACACATCTCTCATCTCATTTAACAATTTTGCACTTTATCAGTGGACACTTGAGTTGCTTCCATATTGTGATCTTGTAAATAATGCTGGAAGAAACATAGGGGTACATGTATCCTTTTATTGTTATTGTTTTTGTGTGCTTTGGGTAAATATCCAGTAGTGTGGTATCCTAGGGTAGCTCTATTTGTAACGTTTTGAGGACCCTCCATACTGTTGTCCAGAGTGGCTTCCGCAGGATGCTTTTCCACCAATAGCACATGAGGGTTCCCCCTTTTCCACACCCTCCCAGCACCTGTTGTTCCTTGTGCTGTTGATGGGAGCCATCCTGACAGTATGTGGTGATATCTCATTATGCTTTTGATTTGCATTTTCCTGGGCTTGGGTGATGGTGAATATGTTTTCATGGGACCATTGGCCATCTGTATTTCTTCTTTGGAGAAATGTCTGTTCATGTCTTCTGACTATTTTTTCATTGGATTATTTGTTTTTTTGGTGTTGAATTGTATCCACTCCATATGTTTTGGACACTATCCCTTTACTGCATAGAATATTTGCAAGTATCTTCTCCCTTTCAGTAGGTTGTTTTATTATTATTACTTCTTTCTTGTTCTTCTGCTGTGCGGAAATTTTTTATTTTGTTATAGTCCCAGTAGTTTATTTTTGCTTTTATTTCCTTTGCCTCAGGAGACAGTCTAGAAAAATGTTGCTTTGGTCCATGTCCAGAAGTTACTGATTATTATGGTTTCAGGTCTTCCACTGAGGTCTTGAAATTGTTTTGAGTTTATGTGTCTGTATGGTGTAAGAAGCAGAGTAATTTCAGATTGAACCTGCCATGATCCCAGATCCTAACCTTAGGTTGGTGTTCTCAAGGACCACGCCCAGAGGCCTGACTCCAAATCCCCAGGGAATTTTCCTCTGAGCTGCAGTATTTTGTGTGGATTCAGGGCTGTGGCCTCCTGGCCACCTCCCCAACCCCTGACACCCACACCCAGCTCAGCACATCCTCTGCTGTGCTCAAGGGCAGCAAATGGACAGACCGGGTGCAGGTGGGACTCCCTCCTGTCAGGCATGGGTTGCTTCCAACTGGTAGAGAAGTGGGCCAGCTCATATACACCTGATGTATTCTTTTCATTCCTTGCTATCTGCCTCCCCTTTCTATCACCCTGGTCCTGAGCCTTTAGATCCTTGGAGAACTTGGGTTTGCAGATTTCTGTTGAAATTTCGAAGTGTAGATCTGTGCTGCCTTTGTTCCCTGTCCTTGGGTCAGAGATGAAGGCAGGAAAAATTATCATAGTCTGAAAGCAACAAAGAGAAATATCAAGTGCGCTCTGCCCCCAGAACCTCAGACTTGAAAACAATGGCCAACTACATACTTCAAGTTCTATACAATCAGCTTTAAGGACTCACAGATGCATGTGAAATGGAATTGTACTGAAAGAAATCTTGTTACTGAACTTTTGCCTTGCAGAAGACAGTTTAGGGACACCGCCCCTCACCCGCCCTGACATTTCCGCTCACTGACACGTGTAGCCACAAAAGGGCATGATTGTGTCATCCTCCTGGAGCATTCCCAGCCCCGGCCCTGGGTCTGGCCAACCCTGCACACCCCCAGTCCTCCTGAGTGTCCGCTGTCATGGCACTTGTCACACAAGGCTGTCATTTGTTATCTCTTGGTCTGTCCTTTCTGCTTGAAGTAGATCTGTCTCACAGATAGGTGGCTAGATGGCAAGTGGGTGAATGGTTTCAGGATCTTTTGTCCTGGAATAGCAGGCATCCTTCAAAACCCTGATGGGTAGGGGGAGTCTCTGTCCCTCTGTGTTCCACCAACCTCAGTAGAACACAGTGTCCTGGACAAGGGACTTGGGAGTCCTCCCAGATGAAGTTTTTTCTATGAAGGTGGCTTCCTTCTGAGATCATTATGGAACACCTTGTGTGGCTGTTCCTGTGGGACAGGCTGTTCATGTAATGTATTCTCCTTGCACACTGTGGCTACCAAAGAGGAAACACATGCTCACACTCACAAGTTCACACTTACACCTCTGTTTCTGAGCATCACTACTGTGTACACTACAGAGAATTCCCTTTGGGCTGCAGACATGAAGATGTGCCATTCAACGTGTAAGTAGAGAAAGATGAAGATGGAGTTATGGCTAAAAGGATGGAAGTCCTTGTCTATGGGGGTGAAGAAATTAGATTTTACCCAGAAGGGGCTACATTTTACTCAAAGAAGGAACCCTAGGATCTTTGAGACCAGGGACTGGCACAGAATTTTCTGGAAAGTCTTTTTTTAAGATTTTCTGTTAGGTGCTGCAGTCCAAGTGGTGTCTCCAGCAATGACTCCACTCTTGCACTGTGGCCTGAAAGCAGCCATAGACTGGCCATAACAAATGTTCCAGCTGCACTTGATTGTAGAATATGGGGGGAGGTCCCATTTGGCCCAAGAGTGATAATTTCCCACACCCCAGATTTGCAACATGATGGATGATGGGGGAGAGGGCTCTTCTTTTCCAGCAGCAGAGTGGGAGTACATTGGGATCTATCCTACCTGACCATGACCCCTCCACTTGAAAGGAAAAAAAAAAATGATGATTGTGAAATTGGCCAAGAATTAAGGCTTCAGGAATTCCCTCACATTTCCCTGCAGGATTCGAGCTTCCCACAACACATTTGTCTGTGGTTGAATTCCATGTTGGTATTGTTTGGCTGAGTTTGTCCCCACTGCCTGGCAGGTATACCTTGCAGGTAATATACCACACAAATGGTCATCTTGTTTAGGCCAAGACCATGAGCACATTTAGGGTTCTCCTGAGTTAGCAGAAAATCTACTATATACAGGCTTCAGGATAAGTCCAACAGCCCTCAGCAATGTTATGGATCACCTGGCTTCCTGGGCCCTCTGTGGTACTGGCATGGGCCTGGCCTAGGCCACTTCTGCAGTCACAGTGGAAAAGCCCATGGCCTGGGTGATCCACCCCATCCTTGGCTCTGCAGGCTGAGATCCAAGATTCCTCCCACCTCATTGGCTGGGACCAGGTCACATGCCCATGGATGAGCCATGTGGAGACATGGAGATTGGCACAGGTTGTTAGGACCCCTTGTAATGACTTTTCTAATGGTCATGGTGGCATGATCTTCTGGGATGCATCTGTTAATAAAACAAATATTAATTTTTGAGAGCAAGTGGGTCCAATGTGCTGGTTTACCACCTAGCACCTCAGTCCCAGCACCTCGGTACTACTGTACTACTCTGCAAAGACAATGGCTGAGAATGAACAAAGTGGATGGAAACTGGTCTGGAGTGTGGTAGGGAAGGGTGTGAGTGTGGTGGTGGGGTTAGGATAATAGTTTTGGCCAAGTTCTAACTCCAGATTATCTAGGTTCATGAAGGTGCAGGGAACCCATGGTGTTTCACCATCCATCATTTTGCAGAGGCAGAATATGTCTTTTGCATGGAATATGGCAAGACTTGTTCCAAGTATTCTCTAGCTTGTGCGGAAGTCAGAGAGAGCAGCACCTTCCATCCTTCCATCTGCTAAGATAGGTGTGAGAGGCTGAGTGTTCTCAAGAAGATGTCTGGCTTTCGTAGGGCTCACCATGAGCCTGCATACAGGACTGATGAGGACCATTCATGGTTTTGTTCTGAGGATTGAGTATTGGAAGAATGTGGTGCCCCGTGTAATCCCAGGCAACAGACAGACCTAGAGTCTGGTGTAGATTTACTTCATGGGAGTGGTGGTGATCTACAGCATCTGCTTCACAAAATGTCTGTCCTTTATTGAGTTCTGGGTGTGGTTTTTGTGACTTTGTCCTAATGGCTGGGATTTCCAAGGAGTAGGATTTTGGGGCTTCACTGTAAGAGTTGGTCCCCTGGGAGAGGGCTGGTCCCCTTCTGCTGAGAAGTGTGTCTCTAGTGGTTGGAGTGTGTATTACAAGCCTAGAGGTCAATGGTGAGGTGGTCAGCAGACCATTGTTATTGATAATTTTTATGGGTGAATTCCATAGGATGAGATGTTAGATCTTATGGCTAGAAATCCTCATTAAGTGCCCATCAATGGTGCTTTCTCTGAGTTTCATATTTGATACCTTTGTATAGCTTCTAAGTCCTCCTTGTACTTGGTATTCCAATGAGCAGTGCATTACAATGTTCCCTGCATTTTACTAGTGTGTTGATGAGAATTTGAGAAGGAAAATGTTGTCAGGGCTTCCACAAATTGTACACTGGGACATCCAAATAATAAAATTTATTTTTAACACTAAGTAGGAAGTATCCTGCTGTGATTCTTAGTTTAAAGCAGGGGAGGGGGACCTCTTTCAGTACTGGTAATGAGTACCATAGGCTTTCCTAGGGAACATTATCAGATTCATTTGGAAACTTGGTCTTTGTTGCTGTGGAAGAATCAGGAGTTGACCAATTATTTGTCTCCTGTTTCATTTTCCATGAATATTTCTCCAATATTTAGTTTCGAATTTCTACCATTGTGAAATCATCCCAACTTTGGCACCAGCTCACCCTTCTCTGCCAAGGGTATGTTTGGGCCAAGACAAAAGCTGCTTCTGGGTAACTGGGAGGCTCTAGGACTAGAATGCTGTCAGTAGGGAGTTACTGGAATCCTAAATTCCACACCAGCTCCTGACATCCAGATGAAATACATTTCAGATTTTGAAACTTCAGATAGAAATTTTGTGTCCATGTTGACAACTGAAGAAAACGTCATTCATAAACTTAACCTTAACCCCTAACTTTAACACTGAAACCTAACGTGACCTTAAAGTCCAAATGGGAACCCTGAATCCTAAACCTAAAATTCAACTGGAAGCCCGGACTCAGAATCTGAGCCCTGAATCCAAGCCTTGAACCAGGAACCCAAACCCTAAACCAGAACTCAGAGTCATGAACGCTGAACCCAAATCCCAACATTAATTCAAACCCTTGAACCGTGAATTGGACCTTGAACTTTATTCCATAAGCCCCAAGTCTTAAACCCTAAATCATAAACCTAAAGTCCTAAACTCTAACTCTTAACTCTGTTTACTTGACCCTCACTGTAAATTCTCACCCTGACCCTAAACCTATACCCTGATCTAGAATTCTGACTGAAACCTGAACCGGAACTCAAATTCAAACGCTTCACCACACTTTGTTTATGCATTCACCATGGGTGAATATTTGCAGTTTCTACCTTTTGTTTCTTGTGAACATTGTTTGGATTGATGGCTAGGGTTAGGGTCTTGGATTGGAGTCAGAGCCAGGCTTGAGAGCTAGTTGAGGTCAGAGTGTGGGTCTGCATCAGGGTCATGTTCTGTGCCACATGGACACCGAGCACCAGGTGTGCCCCTCCAACCTCTCCTTCTGGCATCCCCAGTCCACTTTACTGAGGCTTCCCTTCATTCTTCTTCACAGTTCTAACCAGGTTGTGGTGGAGTGTTGCAGAGAATTGGAATTCCAAATCCCATTGCTTCTACTGGACCTAAAACATGGGGACCCCTGATTTAATCCTCCCACAAGTCTCTTGTTAACATGTGGTCTCCTCGAAGGGCAAGTTATCTCTCCATGGTGGGTGAACTGGATCTGTCAGGGCTTGGCCTCCATCTTGAAGTCTGATGTCCTCTCTGCTTCTGTGATGTGTTAACATGGATGTTTGGAAGAGTCATTTCCTCTGCAATGATTTCAATGTGCAGTCAACTTGTTACAGCAACACAAATGCATTTTGTCTCCATATTCAGATGATTCCCTTGCTGTCATTTCTTTACAACATTTGCCACTTCAGACAGGATGCTTCCATGTGTTTGACCCCAAACAGGGACAGTGTGCTGCAGAACTACCATGTAACCTGAAATAAGGAGATCATTACAGGTTCCATGTTATAAAAAAGACTACAGTCTCACTTCAACTGTGTCCACCTGCCCATCTGTCTGAAATGTCTTTTGTCATTCTCCAGGTTTCTTCTTCTGCTTAGAGTGAGGGTTAGACATTAGAGATTAGGAGATAAGGTTATGGGTAAGGTTATGGATAAGGATTAGGGTTAGTTTAGGGCTAAGGTGGGGCTCAGGCTCAGAGTTTGTGTTTAGGGGGTTGATGACAGTGGGGGATTGCTGGGATGGTCCCAACTTTGCTTTCAGATTTCTTCTGCCCTGAAACCTTTCTGGTGGTCCAATGGCGGTGTTATTCTGTGTTGCAGGCTTAGTCCTCAGGTATTGCTCAGCTGTCCACACTCCCTGGGGCATTAGAGGCAGACCCTTCGGGACAGACCTCTCAGAACACAACCTAGTATAAATATTTGGTGACTAGGGCATGGAAAAACCAAAGTGAAGGTGCATCAGCTAGCTTCCAGTGGGGCTGAGATGAGGGCGTGTGTCAGTAGCCACTAAATGTGGGCGTGGCCTCAGGTGGACATGCAGATTTCTCCTACTCTGAATCCCTATCAGATTTCCAATTGACATGGGTTCCTTCTGTATGGCAGGTGGAGTCCTCTGGTATTCTTTAGATATCCCCAACAGGTAGGGCATACATACCAGGACTCTGGGGACAGAACCCTGAAAACCCAGCCTAGGATTAAGGTTAGGGCCTAGGAGCATGTCAGGCATGGACTGCCCAGGGTGTTTCAATCTCTACTGGGGGATGTGTCAGACTCCAGCTTTGTGTCCAGGGGCCACTAAATGTGTGGGTGGCCTTAGATGGGCATGCAGATTTCTCCAGCCCTGAATCTTTTCCAGAGTTCCAAGGGGCAAAATTTCCTTCACTGAGGCCAGCTGAGTCCTCTGCTATTGCCCAAGTGTCCTGAACTCCTACCCTTTGGAGCACAGCCACTAGGGATAGACCCCTCAAAACCCAACCAAGGGTTAGGATTAGGACCTAGAGGCATGGAAGAACATATCTAAAGGTGCTTTGGGGAGTGTTCTCAGGGCTGAGTTGAGAGCATGGGTCAGGGTGAGTGTTGTCTCTGGGTTTGTATCCAGAGGTCACTAAATATGGGCATGGCCTGAGGTGGGCATGCACATTTCTCCTATTCTGAAATCTTTCTGAAGATCCAAATGGCCTGGGGTCTTTCTGTCTGACAGGCAGTGTCATCTGGTATTGCTCTGGTGTTCCCAATATCTGGGGATTTGAAGCAAGGCCCTTGGGGAAGGTCCTCTCAGAACCCATCCAATGGTTATCATGAGAGACTAGGGGCATGGCAGGACTGATCTGAAGACCCCTGGTGAGCTGTCCAGGAGGGCTGAGTTGAGGGCATGAGTGAGGCTAAGTGTCTGGTTCTGGCTTTCTGCTTCCAGGTCAGCAGGGAGTCTGCTTCTCTCTCTTCTTCTGCCTCTGCTTCTGATTGTGCTCTCTCTCTAATGAAAAAATCTTAAAAAAAAAAAATAAAATGCATAACCTCCTCTATCTACATGTGGTCAATTCTGATTTATCAGTACAAATATAATTCATAGGTTAACTTTGTAGTTTTATTGACTCTCATGTAGATATCCATAGTACACCGTGCATACTTTTATCATTACAATTTCCATAAAATGATTATCAGTATGTGATTATGTGTTACTCATTATCACTAGACCTATAAGAATGAATGATAAACATATACATTTATTGAATGATAAACATATATACTTAGATACAGATGCTTTTATGACAGAAAATAATGTTCACACTACACAGAGTATATTTTTGAAAGTAAAAATCCAAAGAGGAGTTTGATAATATTCGTTTAGACTTTTATTCATAGTACTTGTTTTTTCATTGCATACAATAAATGTTTCAAAAAGTTTCAAAGGAACAGAAAGGTTTCAAAAATAATTATTTTTATGTACTCCACACCTAGTTTCCCCTGCTAAGCACACTTGATACACCTAATGAACTACAGCATGAACACCATACAGTCTTGCATTAAACGTGTAGACTGCTCTAGATAGTATAGACATTTTCACAATATTTATTCCAATCCCTGAGCATAGAATGTTCTATTTCTTTGTGTCTTCCTCAATTACTTTCATGAGTATTCTATAGTTTTCTGAGTATAGATTCTTTGCCTCTTTGTTTAGATTTATTCCTAGGTATCTTATGGTTTTGAGTGCAATTGTAAATGGAATCGACTCTTTAATTTCTCTTTCTCCTGTCTTGTTGGTATATAGAAATTCAACCATTTCCTGTGCATTGACTTTATATCCTGACATCTTACTGAATTTATGTATGAGTTCTAGCAGTTTTGGAGTGGGGTCTTCTGAGTTTTCCATGTAAAGAATCATATCATCTGCAAATAGTGAGAGTTTGAGTTCTTCTTTGCTGATTCAGATGCCTTTTATTTCTTTTTTATTATCTGAGTGCTGAGGCTAGGACTTCTAGTACTGTGTTGAATAGCAGTGGTGATAGTGGATATCCTTGCTGTGTTCCTGAGCTTAAGGGTAAAGCTCTCAGTTTTTCCCCATTAAGAATGATACTCGTGGGGGCACCTGGGTGGCTCAGTGGGTTAAGCCTCTGCCTTCAGCTCAGGTCATGATCTCAGGGTCCTGGGATCAAGTCCTACATCCGGCTCTCTGCTCAGCAGAGCCTGCTTCCCCTCTCTGTCTGCCTGCCTCTCTGCCTACTTGTCCTCACTCTGTCAAAATAATAGACCCAAAGGTGTCTTTGAGTCTAAAATGAGTCTCTTGCAAGCAACTTATTGATGCATCTTGACTTTTTATCCATTCTGATACCCTGCATCTTTTGATTGCATTATTTACCCCATTTACATTCAGGGTAACTATTGAAAGATATGAATTTAGTGCCATTGTATTGCCTATAAGGTGACTGTAACTGTATATTGCATCTGTTCCTTTCTGGTCTATGTTAATTTTAGGCTCTCTCTTTGCTTAGAGGACCCCTTTCAGTATTTCCTGTAGGGCTGGTTTGGTGTTTGTCTTGGAAGCTTTTTATCTCTATTTTCAATGACAGCCTAGCTGGATATAGTATTCTTGGCTCCATATTTTTCTCATTTAGTGTTCTGAATATATCATGTGAGTCCTTTCTGGCCTGACAGGTCACTGTGGATAGGTCTGCTGCCAACCTAGTATTTTTATTTTTCTAGGTTACACATATCTTGTCCAGAGCTACTTTCAGGATTTTCTCTTTGTTTCTGAGATTTGTAGTTTTACTGCTAGATGATGGAATGTTGACAATTTTTATTGATTTTGAAGGGAGTTCTCCACACTTCCTGGATTTTGATGCCAGTTTCCTTCCCCAATTTGGGGATGTTTTCTGCTATGATTTGCTCCAGTATACCTTCTGCCCCTCTTTTTCTTCTTCTTCTGGGATCCTAATTATTCTAATATTATTTCTTCTTATGGTATCACTTTTCTCTCAAATTCTCCCCTTGTGATCCAGTAGTTGTTTATCTTTTTCTCAGCTTCTTTAAGCTCCATCACGTTCTCTTCTATATCACTAATTCTCTCTTCTGCCTCATTTATCTTAGCAGGTAGTGCCTCCATTTTTTATTGCACCTTATAAATAGCCTTTTTGACTTCAACTTAGTTAAATTTTAGTTCTTTTATTTCTCCAGAAAGGGATTCTCTTGTATCTTCTATGCTTTCTTCAAGCCCAGCTAGTACCTTTATAATCATCATATACTCTATTGTCATGAACTTTCATTCTGACATCTTACTAATGTCTGTATTGATTAGGTCCCTGGCAGTTGGTACTGCCTCTTTTTTTTTTTTTTTTTTTAGGTGAGTTTTTTCCATTTTTGTCCAGAGAAGAATAGATGAATGAGAGAACAAAATGCTAAAAGGGTAACAACTACCACAGAAAAATACACACTAAACAAGTCAGAAGAGACCTGAAACTGGGGGAAGAAGAAAGGAAGAAAAAAAAAAAGGAAAATAAAGAATAGGGTCAGGCTGGTGAATATAACAGAGCCACACCCTAGATTTTGGGTGTATGGTCTGTTAGAAGAAACTGCCTCCCAAAATTTTAAGGAGGAAACTTATCTTTATAGTCATTCTATGAAAGGATGGGATATGACTGTAAAGATGAAAATTAAAGATCTTAAAGAATGAGTTGATAAGTTTGTTGACAAAAGAGGGGAAAAATTTGTAAAAATATGTGATTAAGCAGGAGACTAGAACTGCCATACACTAGATTTAGGGTATATTTTGGTCTGTTAGAAGAAACTGTATCACAACATTTTAAAGAAAGAAAAACATAAACACACACACACACACACACATACATACCAACAATAAGGTTAAATACAATGAAGGGATAGAACAATGTTAAAAATGAAGGAATTGATAAGACATTGGTTGAAAAAGGAAGGAAGAAAAAATTAAAAAAAGAAAATTAGAAAAAAAAAACTCCAAAAGACTAAAGAATCATGGAAAAAGGGAAAAAATGGAATTCTATATGCTGTATTCCCCTAGCACTGGAGATTTGCAGTTCTCAGTGACTGGTAAACATGGTCTTGGCTGGATGTTCTTGATGATCTTCTGGGGGAGAGGTTTGTTGCAGTGATTCTCAAATGTCTTTGCCCAAGGCTGAGTTGCACCTCCCTTGTCAGGGGCCAGGCTAAGTAATCTGCTCTGGTTTACACTCAGTAACTTTTGTTCCCTGAAAGCTTTCTGTATAGCTTTGGAGGATGAGAATGAAGATGGTGGCTTACCAATCTCCCACCCAGAGGAGCTGAGAACTTGGGGCCCCACTCTTCAGTGTGCCCTCAGAGAAAAGTAGTCTACTCTTGTCTCCTTGGTCTCCAGTGGCGCTCCATGCTTAACCATCCTGTGACTAAAAGTTCCTTTCTCTGGCACACAACCCCATTTGGAGTCTCAAAACCCAGCAAATTGCTGTGGCAGGCTCCTGTGCCACTCTTCTGGGGGAAGAAATGTATTCTCCCTGGATCTGCTGCTTGTGGGGTCCCTGCTTGAAGAGCAGTGGCCCAACTGGGCTGCGGATCATGGTTTATGGCAACCCTGAGCTGAGAGCCCACTCCTCCACCCCCAGCTCTAATACTTGGGAGCTCTGCCACACTCAGACCCTGGTCTTTGTGTGACGCCAAGGGTCCTGAGACTACACTGTCTCAGTGAGTGTTCCATCCCCTGCTTAGCCACTCAAGTGACATCCCTCATTGGAGCAGACTTCTGAAAGTTCTGATTTGGTGTTCCAATGCTCTCTCACTTGCCAGGAGCTGGCTGACAGAGGCTCCCTATCCCTGTGGTCTATCTTCCCAAATAGCACCTCGGATTCACTTTTCTGCATGCCTCAGATTCACTTCTCTGCACCTCCAACCTTCCCGAAAGTGGTCACTTTTCTGTTTGCAGAATTGCTGCTATTCTTTTCTTTGATAGCCTGTTGAGTTCGTAGGTGTTCAGAAAGTTTCAACTCCTGGGACCTAATGATATTTAGGTCTCCTACTCCTCTGCCATCTTGCTCCTCATAACAGGTGTGATATAACTTTTTATGGTGGTTTTGATTCACTTTTTCCTGATGATTAGTGATGTTGGGCAAATTTTCATGTACCTGTTGGCCATCTATGAATTCTCTGGAAAATGTCTGTTCAGGTCTTCTCATTTTAAAAATGGACCTTTTTTTTTTTTTTTGGCTATTCATTTGAAAGAGTTCTATATATTTTGGATGACTTTAGCCTTTTATCCAGTAGATGATTGAAAATGTCTTCTCCCATTTCATCCATTGGTTTTTTTTTTTTTTTTTTTTTTTTTTTTCTGTGCAGAAACTTTTTAGTTTGACATAATCCACTTGTTTTTGTTTTTGTTGCTTCTGCTTTTGGTATCATCTCTTAAAAAAAAAAAAAAAAAAAAAAAAAAAAAAAAAAAAAAACCATTACCAAGATCGAGCTCAAGTTTTTCTTTTGCTTTCTTCTAGCAGTTTAACAGTTTCAGGTCTTAAATCTTGACTCCATTTTGAGTTTATTTTTGTAAGTGGTATAAGTAGGGGTCCAATTTCATTCTTTTACATATGATTATTTAATTTTTCAAGCATCATTATGGAAGATACTATTTTTGCCCCAGTGAGTATTCTTGGGTCCCTTTTCAAATATGAGCTGACTGTATATACAAGGGTTTATTTTTTATTTACTGAGAGAAGTCTGTTCCCTTGGTCTGTGTGTTTATTTAGATGACTGTATTTGTAACAGAGTTTGAAAATAGGAAGTGTGATGCCTTCAGCTTTGTTTTTTCTTAGAATTTCTTTGGTTATTCAAGGTCATTTATGGTTCCATACAAATTTTGGAACTTTAAAAGATATTTCTGTGAAAAACAATGCCATTAGAAATCAGTTGGGAATTCTATGAGATCTATAAATGGCTTTGGGGAGTTTGGATAGTTTAACATTAGTTCTTTCCATCCCAGAACACAGGCTGTATTTCCATTCATTTGTGTCTTTGTCAAAAGACGCATTGTGTCTTTTATCATTTTTTTTTTCTTTTCTGAGTGTACAGATCTTTCATCCCTTTAGTGAAATATATCACTATGTAATTTTTTTTCTGTTTTGGATGCCATTGTGAATGGGAGTGTTTTCTTTTTCAGATATTTTGTTGCAAGTGTATAGAAATGCAACTGATTTCTCAATGTTTTGTATTCTTGGACTTCACTAAGAATACATTAATTAATTCTAACAATTTTCAGTGGCGTGTTTAGAATTTTCCATATATAAGATCATGTCATCTGCAAATAAGCAATTTTACTTCTCCCTTTCCAATTTCTTTTTCTTGCCTGAATGTTCTTGCTAGGACATTCAGTACTATGTTGGAATAGGAGTGATAAGAATGGGTCTCTTTGTCTCATTTATGATTTTAGAAGAGTGGCTTTGTATTTTTATGTTGAGTATATGTTAGCTGTGGACTTGTCTGTTACAGTGTTTATTATGATATGTTCCTTCTATATCCAATTTGTTTAGCATTTTTATTATGAAAGGATGTTGAATTTTTGTCAAATGGTTTATTACATTTATTGATTTGCATATGCTGAATCATTTTTGTATCCCAGGGATTAATCCCACTCTATTGTGGAGTATAATGCTTTTAATATGCTTTTAAACTTTATTTGATAGCGTTTTGTTAATATTTTTGCATTTATATTTAGCAGGGATATTGGTCTATAGTTTCTTTTAGCTTATTTGGCTTTGGTATCAGGGTATTGCTGGCCCCCCCAAAATCAAAGGGTAGGGAACATTTTCAAACTCATTTTATGGTTGTGGTAATTCTGAGACTGTTACAAGAAATCGCCAAGGAATCCATCTGGTCCTGGGCTTTTATTTGTTGAGAGGTTTTTAATTACTGCTTTAGTCTTCTTCATCCTTACTGGTCTATTCAGATTTTTGACTTCTTAATGATTGACTTTAATTGGTTCTATATTGTCAGCCTATAATTGCTTATGGTAATCTCTTAGAATTGTTTGTATTTGTAGTCTTTGTAGTCTATCAACTGTATTTGTATTTGTAGTCTATCAATTGTAATATCACCACTTTTAATTCTGCGTTTGATTTTTCCTTAAGTCTACCTAAATGTTTGTCAATTTCATCTTTCATAAAACCAGCTCTATGTTGTTGTTCTGGTTTCTATTTGTTTCGGCTCTGATCTTGTTATTTTCCTTTTACTAACTTTGGGCTTACCTTGTTCTTTTTCTAGGTCCTTGAGAGGTATAGTTAGGTTGTTTATTTGAGATCTTTATAAACTTCCCTCATAGAATTGCTTTTTCTACCTCCAATAAGTTATGGTTTGCTATGTTTCTATTTTCTTTTGTCTCAAGATAGTTTTTAGCTAGTCTTTTCATTTTTTTCTTTGACTCACCAGTTGTTCGGGAGTGTGTTTAATTTCTACACACTTGTGAATTTTTCAGCTTTCCTCCAGCTATTGATTTCTTGTATCATGTCATTGTGGTCAGAAAACATAATTTGTATCCATTAATTTGAATAATGTTCCCTGTTCACTTGAGATTCTGTATTCTGCTTCTGTTGGTATAAATGTCCTCTATATATCTGTAGGGCCATTTATTCTAAATCAAAGTGCTGATAAGTTACCTTATTAATTTTTTAGGATAATCTGTCCATTGTTGAATGTGGGTAATCAAGTCCTCTGTCATGTTTTTATTGTTGTCTATTTTTTTTCTTAATATATAAGGTACTCTGATGCTGCTTTCATGTATATTTATGATTGGCATATATCCTTGATGAATTATCCATTTATCTATAATATGGCCTTCCTTATCTCATTAGTTTTTTTTCCTTGTTACAGGTTTTGACTTAAAGTCTTTTTTTCCCCTTAAATAAGTACAGTTATTCCTTCTCTCTTTAGTTTTCCATGTGCATGAAATATCTTTCTCCATAACTTCATTTTGAGCCTGTATGTCTCCTAAAGCTGAAATGAGTTTCTTTTAGGCAACATATAGTTTGCTCGGCTTCTGATTGGAGAATCTAATCCTTTTATATTTAAAGAGTTAATGATAAAGGACTTATAGGTAATGTTGTGTTATTATCTTGTTCTCTTCTTGTCCTCCTATGTGAATTTAGGGTTTTCCATAGTGGTATGCTTTGAGTCACTTCTCTTAATCTTTTTTTTTTTTTTTAAAGATTTTATTTATTTATTTGACAGAGAGATCACAAGTAGATGGAGAGGCAGGCAGAGAGAGAGAGGAGGAAGCAGGCTCCCCGCTGAGCAGAGAGCCCGATGCGGGACTCGATCCCAGGACCCTGAGATCATGACCTGAGCCGAAGGCAGCGGCTTAACCCACTGAGCCACCCAGGCGCCCCAATCTTTTTTTTTTTTAAATCAAAGTTTTGTGGTTTGTGGCAAACACAAATCACACTTCTAATGGCCTCTGTTAGGCTAACAACTTCAATTACATTTAAAAACTCTAATAATTTATTCTTCCTTTATGTTTTTAATGTGCAACTTTGCAACTTATATATTTTTATTGCATAACCATTAAAATCATTGTAGTTTAGATGTTTGTAATACTTTTTCCTTTAACTCTTACACTAGGGTTAACTGACACCCCACAAATTAACACACTGCATTATTAGAGTATTCTGAATTGATTGTATTATTTAACTTTACCAGTGTGTTTTTATACTTTCATATATTTTTATATTTCTAATTAATGTCCTTTCATTTTAGCTTGGCAAATTCCTTTGAGCCTTTTTTGTAAGGCAGGTGACATGGTGATTATCTCCCTCAGCTTTTGTTTGGGAATGTCTTTACCTTACCTCCACTTCTGAAGGACAATTTTGCAGGGTAAAGTATTTTGGGTGGCAAGGTCCTGTTCCCCCTTCCTCCTGCCCTCAGCCCCAGTTGACTATATCCTCCCACTCTTAAACTGCAAACTTTCTTCCAAGAAATCCAGTGGTAGCTTTATGGGAATTCCCTTTTGTGAGAGAATTTCCTCTTACTGCTCTTGCTGCTTAAAATAATTCTCTTTGTCTTTGATTTCAGACAAAACATACAATAATGTTTTCTGGAGACAATCATTTTAGTTTGAAATTTGGGGATAACATATTATTTCAATAAGTTTGGATGTCCAGATCCCTCCCCATATTTGAGAAGTCCTCAGCCATTAAATCTTTTAAGGTTTCTATTCCGTTCTTCCTCTCTTTTCCTTCTGAGATTCCAATTTACTTTTCATGATATTCCATGGTTCATGTTGGCTTTCTTCACTCTTTTTTCTTTGTTCTCCTTTGAAGAATTACAAAGGTCTTATCTGTTACTTCACAGAATCTTTTTTCTGCTTGACCTGTATGTTTTTGATGCTTTTGATTGAATATTTCATTTCATTCTCTGTATTCTTTAGCTCCAGAATATATTTGGTTCTTCTAAAATTATTTCTGTTCAACTTTGCATTTTGTTGGTGTATTTTTTTCTTGATTTCACTGTATTATCCTTATTATTTTGGGGGGTCAAAAATTCAAATTATTCAATATTTTCAAACAAGAGACTCTTCTTTGTTCCTTTATTCCACTGTACAATACATGTGGAAAATATCTGTACAAATTTTTTTGAAGCTGAATGTGCTAAAAATATCATGGATACAGTTGTTAATATCTTGTAGTATATATGTGCAAATTCTATGACTCTTCACTAAGTTTAGAAGACAATGAATTTAATGATCCTGTGTTCTTTGCTAATGCTCCTTGATTCAATTGTAAAGGAGTTTTACAAAGATTTGCAATTTTTAAAAATATTTTATTTATTTATTTGACAGAGATCACAAGTAGGCAGAAAGGCAAGTGGGGGCAGGGGGGAGCAGGCTCCCTGCTGAGCAGAGACCCCCCTCCGCAATGCAGGGCTTGATCCCAGGACCCTGAGACCATGACCTGAGATGAAGGCAGAGGCTTAACACACTGAGCCACCCCAGTGTCCCTACAAAGATTTGCCAAACGTTTAACTTCAAATGAAAATTTTCTTAAAACAGAAGGAATGCTTGCCTAATATTCAGTAATCAAAGACCAAAAGAAAAACCAAAAAACAAAAAAGCATGATCACACTGCACATGAATGAACTACATTTACATCTCTAAGAAAAGCAAAACCTCATTTGTGAAGCTGAGAAAGTATAAAAATTTATACTGACGATGATTTTACACATTTTTCTACCATAAATCAATATGTAGTTTTTAATTATTGGTAGTTATGTAAATATTTACAAAAACTAAGAAAAATTCTTGTAGCTCATTGAGATTCCTTAAAACAGCTATTTTGAATTCTTTATCAGGTAAATAATTGATCCTCATTTCTTTGTGGTTGATTCCTGAAAAATCATTGTGTTCTACTGGTGTTGTCATATTTTTGTCGATTTTTTGCATGTTCCTTGAAGTCTTGCATTGCTGATTTCACAGTTAAGGAAGCAGTCACTCCCTGTATTATTCACTAACTAGCTGAGAGAAATACCTTGCAGCCCTGCTAGAGATTCTGAGGCTTTCCCAGACTT
The DNA here is from genome assembly GCF_009829155.1 of Mustela erminea. Lineage (NCBI taxonomy): Eukaryota > Metazoa > Chordata > Mammalia > Carnivora > Mustelidae > Mustela > Mustela erminea. Next base: position 72,639,889 of record NC_045619.1, on the reverse strand, counting down.
TTCTTAAAGATACACCTGCTGAATACTTTTTGCTACCTCATGTGACAGAATTCTTAAAGCTCATGTGTCTTCCCTCATTCCTCTAATAAAGATATTTCTTAATACCACAAAGCCAGACCTGTTGTTGACAGTCTTTGTTTTGCTTGCCCTAGAACGGTGGCAATGCTCAAGATTGTGGTACTCTTCCAGGTCCATAGATTTGGTTTAGCTTTGTGAACACACTCACTAGCCCTCTGTGAAACTCTTGCTGCTGCTGGGAATGCCAGTGAGCCTTTGGGATCTGCATTCTAGGTGTCCCCTGTGACTCACTGGGGGCTTCCTGATGGTGTCTGTGACATGTTTAGTAAAATCTGTTTCCATCTAGTACATCCACCATGCCATAGCTGTCCTTTTCTTAACCACTCACTGCTTCCAAGTCATGAAGTTCAGTACTCAGTATTCTGGATAGGACAAAAGAGAAATGAGACTCTTAGGCAATGTTTTGCCCTGATGGAGAAGCTGTGTACTATTCACACACTCTTACTTTTCTCCCTGGAAGAAATTATGGACTGAAAAGTTTCTCTTAATACGGAGCTGTGCTGGTTTAGGGGATGGGTGATGTGGGTAAAATAAACCATTACCAGTTTCCATGCCTCCATCTTGTATTTTTTTCATTTGACCAATGTGCTGAAACTTCCCCAATGAATCCGTGGATTTCCAGGAAAGTCTTCCTTATCCATAGGTGGTTGTCTCAATCAGTGTGCTATAGGGGAAAGAGCAAAAACCACTTACCTCACCATTGTGATGATATCACTCCATAATTAATTATCCATTGGTGTCTTTTCTAAGCAAAGCACAAGTTCACCCTCACACCTCCAACTCTAATGCACCTATTTCATTCTGGCCCTTTCCCCCTTTGTTTATCTCCCATTTCAACAGTGAGAACCTGAGTGCCACCATTTTTTATCCACTTACATAATAGTTCAATTCTAGTATATAAGTATACAGGTTTCCTAATTGTTAATCAGTACACGTATAAGAAACAGCTTTACCAAATTATACAGAGTTTTTACACCGCTTCTCTTCTTTATAGTCTTAGACTCTTTATTAATTTCCAAAGTTCTTTACATGACTACCTTGTGCTTTTCCCTTTTAGTGAGGTTATGTCCTACATTTTGATAGAATTAGATTCTTTTCTTCCAGTTTGCCTTATGTCTTTGGAACCCCTAACCTCCTAATGGATTTTAAAACCTTTTTTTTTTTACATTATGTTTCACTCTTTGTACTCTGAAGTTGTAATGGTTTTGACAAGTTCATGATCTAATGTATTCATCAGTACTCTCTCACACAAATCCTGTTTATCCTCCCCAAATCCTGTTTCACCTATTAAACTTTCCTCTCCAAATCTTGTTTCACCTATTAAACTTTCCTCTCCCTTAGAATCCAAGGTCATAACTTTTTTGCTTTCTGTCCTATAGTTTTTACTTTTTCTGAAGTTCGTGTAAATTAATAATTCAATATGTAATCTATTCAGGCTGACAACTTTCAGTTAGCAATATGCAGTTAACTTTCACTCATATTAATAGCTGATGACCTGTTATCCCTTAATACTAAATAGTAGGTGTAGCTCACTGTTTGTCCTCACACATTTTGAAGGACATCTCGAGTTTTTCCAGTTTTGAGCAATTATAAATAGTGCTGCTGTAAACTTTCACATGGATGTGTGGACATCAGTTTTCAAAAGAGGTGAACAAATACAAAGAATGTGATTGCTGGATCAAAAATAAACCTCTGTTTAGCTTTTTAAGAAAATGTCAAGGAGTCTTCCAGAGTGGATGCACCATTTTCATTCCTTCCAGTGATGGAAATTACTTCCTGTTTCTCGAAATCCTTGACAAAATTGCTATTCTTAGGGTTTAATTTTTTTAATTTTTACTGATTCTAAAATGTATGGAGTATCTTGTTGTTTAATTATCTTTTCCCTATGACACGTGGTTGTTGATGATCTTTGAAATTCCTTAATCTGTGATTTGTCTCTAAATAATTTTGGAAGTTTTCTATTACTATTTGAATATTCTGCTGCATCCTCTTTTTCACCTTTCCAATCATGCCTACATTGGTACTGTTCATCAGTTCTTAGATGTTCTGATATCTTTTTCATTTTCCTTTTTCTTAAGACTTTTTTTTAAAAATTTATTTGACAGACAGAGAGCACTAAGTAGGCAGAGAGGCAGGCAGAGAGAGAGATGGGGAAGCAGGCTCCCTGCCAAAGCAGAGAACCTGATGCAGGACTTGATCCCAGGACCCCGGGATCACGACCTGAGCCGAAGGCAGCAGCTTAACCCACTGAGCCACCAAGACACCCTTCATTTTCTTTTCATGTTCTCATTTCAGTTTGATTGTTTTGAAGTTCACTGACTCTCTCCTTGGGGTGTAAAATTGGTGAGCTGATCAAAGGCATTCTTCATTTCGGTTACTTGCTTCTTGATTTCTTGCGTGTGCTTTTGATTCTCTTGGCATTGTTGTTATCTCTCTGGTGACAGAGTACTGTAAAACACTTGTCTGATAATTCCTACATTGGTGTCACATCTGAATTTGTTTCTGATTATTTTTTTTAAAGATATTTATTTATTTATTTATTTGACAGAGAGATCACAAGTAGGCAGGGAGGCAGGCAGAGAGAGGGGGAAGCAGGCTCCTCACTGAGCAGAGAGCCCGATATGGGGCCTGATCCCAGAACCCTGGGATCACAATCCGAGCTGAAGGCAAAGGCCTTAACCCACTGAGCCACCCAGGTGCCCTGATCGTTTTGTTTTTAAGGTTGTGTAATTTTGTTCAAATTTTGACATTGTATGTGCAATAGGTGTTATCTATGTTATAATGTGAGCAGTTATACTAATTTGCCTAGGATTTCAGCTTTCTTTAGTAATAGGTTTCAAATACCTCTACTGTTCATATTTTTACCTTTTCTCTTGAATTTAGGGCTTCTCTTTGCCCTGTTCCTCAGAAAGAGTATACATCTTGGGATCTCTTTCAACCGAAATTCACTGTTAATATACTTGAGGTTTATTGGGATGATGGCTGGATGTGAGAGAATGAAAGCAAGCCACATTCTTTGGAATAAATCTCAGTCTTATAGTTTTCCTCTCTCTTTGGGGTTTGCCTTTCTCAAGTTTTCCTAGTTTTTTTCCAGGGATACAACTTTTATCTTTTTTGTCTCCTCATCTGTTTTATTATTAGCATTCCCAATCTTTTTTGTTTTGTTTTGTTTTGTTTTGTTTTTTTGAAGCCCTGTCCTGTTGGGAAATTAGTTTTTCTTTCTCTTTTTCATATAGAAACTTGACAGTGTTATGTAATTCCTTTCCACATGGGAAATAAGTTCTGGCTAAAGGATTCCCTGAGACTTGGGCTTCATGATGAGGTTTTTGGAGGGTATCATAGATTCGTTCCTTGGAATCATGAGGTTGTTTTTCTCAGATTTTTTCTCTGAAAGCCTAGTGCAGTCTCTGGAAGGAATTATGACCCTCAGAAGTTTCTTACTTCAGTCCACACTCCACTGACAGCAATTTCTGATTTTCAAATAAAGTAAGTAAGTCTTACTATCATTAATGGCTTCTAGCTGCTGCTGCTCCTTCCTCTCCTGGGGTAACTGTTTGCCCTCTGCTCTGAGTTTTCTGATAATTCCTAAGAAAGTTGTTCATTTTCAGATTGTCCAGCTTTTCTTATTGTAGACAAAGAGTGCCAAATTATGACACTTTTACAACTTGGACATGAAACCAAAAGACTAGGTTTTTTTTTAATAATTTTTATTTTTTATTAACATATAATTATTAATTATTTAGCCCCAGGGGTATAGGTCTGTGAATCGCCACGTTTACTCACTCATAGCACATACCTTCCCCAATGTCCATAACCCCACCATCCTCTCCCTACACCCCTCACCCCAGCAACCCTGTTTGTTTTGTGAGATTAAGAGTCTCTTATGGTTTGTCTCCCTCCTGATCCCATCTTGTTTCATTTATTCTTTTCCTACCCACCAAACCCCCCATGTTCCCTCTCAACTTCCTCATATCAACTAGCTGGTTTTTAAATTAAATTAACCTTAGAATTATATCAAGGATCAATTCATTAATTATAAACAGCATTATATTGCATAAGATAAAATCAGTAAATATTATATTGTTATTTAAGTGTTAAACTTGTAGGAGCATGAATTTCCAGATATTTTGTCAATATTTTATCCATGCTCAAAAACAGAATAATCAACATGATTTCAAACATTTGGATTTCAACTTTTAAGTTTACAGATCATCTCAATTATACTTCTGAGCTCTCCAACAAATTTATTATAGCCTCCTATTTATTTTCAACAGTATGAAGTATTTTCATCAGACAAGTATGCAGTATATAACTGTAGTAAAGGAATATAACAAATTCTTAAAAATCCTATTACTTCTACCCTTGTTTCTGCTTTATACTTACTCTATAGGAACTCCATGAACCTCATTGTCTTCTATTTAGGCACCAGTAATATTCTTCACTCATCTACCATCTCCAACTTCACTGATACATACAATATCTTATGAGGTGCTAATTGATACTTGTCTAATTCTTAATTCTCTTTAGGCATATTGAGTTCCTTGGGATTCTTTGGCACTCAAAGTAAAATCTTGTTTCAGACCTCTATAGGATTTGTAAGCAATATTGTATTCTGTCAATCATACAAAGTCTGGGTACTTCCCACTTAACAGTGGCTGTTATTTTTCTTGATTTATATATTAAGTATCAACCCGTCTGTGCCTCAGTTTCTGCTATGTACTTTTCTTAAATCTTTAAGTAGACATGTGATTCTTCCTTCACTCACTAGTTTCCAAACCCCTAAATTTCTACTCTATCTTTAGAATCAGATAAATAATGCATGTAACATATGAACATTCTATAAAATTACACTGTATGAATAAAGAAATGTACATGAGGTGGGAAAGAAATGTCCATAAACTATACTCTTTCTGGAGAAGTTAACATATACACATATTTATCTATTTTTCCTCTTCATACATAATTACTTGGGATAAGTGTTAGGGCCAATTTAATGTTAAAACCTGTTTAACTATTAGGACCTGCTTAGCCAGAGCAACTCCATATTGCCTAGGTAGCCATATTGTTGTTTACATCCATGGACTTCATTCCGGGAATAAATGCCCCCATAGTTCCTGGTATGGTTCTGGGTATCAATCTTGGGAGTAAACGCCTTAACAATAGAAGTCATGTACCTTGGATCTGCGGTTATGCTCTATAAAACCAGCCTGTGAGATTGGGAGGGGGTCGCTCTTTTCGGAGGTGTCCCTGGCCTGTCAGTCTGACTTCTAATGCTTGGCATAGAATAGAGCTCTACATAACTTTCACTTGGTCTCAGTCTCGTTCATTTGATAATGGACCCCAACAATAAGGATTTTTCTTCTCTACATTCTATGAAAACTAATAAGATGAGTTAGCAATTGGCTAGGTTTGCTTTGTGAAAGTACTAAATGTGATCTTAATATGAAAATGCTATTTTAAGTAATATAGAAAAGGTCATCAGACATTTTTAATGAACTCTTATGAATTTAAATGAACAATCTGAAAGTTAACTCCAAATTTAATGACAGTCACACATTAATTACCAAGGGAGTTTGGAATTCAAGGAAGTTAGTAACAGCTAGACAAAACTTATTTTAATCATCAAATTTAAAAACCATTCAAGTACTATTTTTTAGGAATTGGAGAAAAAGAAAACATCATGGAAGGAAGTGAAAAAATGATGGAAAGGGTGAAGAGAAAAAATTAAAGGACATGATCTTAGGAAAAAACACTTATCTCAGCTTTTTAACTATATTCATCAATTTGATAATGTGGTTTAAAATCCTACTGAAGAATGTATGTATATTTTACTAATCATTTTTTTAATGAGTTCACTTATTTGAGATAGAGAAAAAGAGAGAAATTGAGAGAATGAGTGGGAGGAGGAGCAGAAGGAGAAGCAGACTCCCTGAGGGGCAGGAAGCCCAACCTGGGACTCTATCCCAGGATGCTCAGATCATGACCAGAGCCAAAGGCAGATGCTTAACTCACTGAGCCACCCAGGTGCCCATGAATTCATTTTTGATAGTGCTTAGACCAGTTAAACATACTTAGTTACAAAAGACTTTCATTAGCATCCTAAGACAACTCTGTGGAACTACAGTTGCTTCAGTGGTATCCAGAGCTGTCATTTTTAATTTCTCAACCACAGAAGTTTTAAAAATGGAGTCTAAGTAAAACCATTTGTTCATGCACAGAAGAGAGTAACAATGAGTTGAAATAGTTCAGGTTAGAGAAATACTCTGCAAGGTTCAGGAGAGTGAGTGTATTTATCAGTGACAGACATTTTATATTCGTTCTATGGGTACAAAGTGAAAAACAAACATTTATCACTGCAAAGCTTTTTCAGCTAAGAAAGTGCTAATACCTTAGATTTTGACCCACAGTGAGGTCTGTCAGGTCTTGGAGGGATAATTGTGGACTTTTGCTAAAAACAAGCCATGGTTACCAATATTCCCAAATCCTGACAATTGCTCATTTTCTTTTTTCTCTCATCCCCACAAACACAAGATTATCAGTTCTTGTGTCCTACTTACCCTGACTTTATTTCTTTCTTGCACTGGGATTTTTTTTTTTTTTTTTTTTTTTTTTTTTTTTTTAGTGCTAGAGGCATAGTAACTTATCTAAAATACCTGATTTGCATTTTGAATATTTCAGTTGATTCTCTGCATCTGAGCATGGATGGAACAAAAACCTAATGTTTCATCCAAATAGGATCCAAAAGTATTGGATATTTGCCAACTTAAGAATATAAGAATGTAATCAAAATATTTGCAGTTGTCATTCTATGAACAAAAAAAATATGACTTTAAAAGTTTTCAGAAAGTATGTTGGACAGTAAGTCAGAAAATTAAGAGAGAATTGGGGAAGAAGGCTAATGGTGAAGCTAAAAATACTAATATGTGGAGGAGATAGCAAAGTTTACCACACTAAAGGAGAATTAAATGAAGGAATAAGTTTTAGAATAATAAAACGGTACTAAAATATAGTGGAAAGTTTCAATGTAGTTAAAAAGTAGGTTTTTAATCACTAGGAACTATAGTGAAAAGAAAGGTGATAAATATTTTGTTAATGTTTAAGGATTACAAAAAGAGGACTTCTTATAATGGAGTAACAGAGAATAGACTTATGTTTCTACTTAAAACAGTGGCTTTTAAGAAACTGGAAATCCTTAAAAAAAAAAAAAAGGAAAATAATCCTTAAGAAATGTGAAATGAAACAAGGGAGCCCTGCAGTCACCTGTTTACTGTAATGAGAGTTTTCAGGCCTTAAAGCCAAAAGGGTAACTGAGGCAGAGGGGTGGACTCCAGAGGGGAGCAGATGTTGCTGAACATCTACATAGTTCTAAAGAGTTTGGAGTCAGATTACTCAACATTTTGGTACTTTTATTTTTAATTTTTTGAGGAACCTTCATACTGTTTCTACAGTGGCTGAACCAGTTTACATTCCCATATACAGTGTATGAGTATTGGTTTTTCTTCACATCTTCACCAACACTTGTTTCTTGTATTTTTGATTTTAGCCATTCTGACAGGTGTGAGGTGATATCTCAGTGTAGTTAGGATGTGAATTTCCCTGATGTTGAGCATCTTTTCATGTATCTGTTGACCATCTGTACATTTTCTTTGGAGAAATGTCTGTTCATGCCTATGTCCATTTTTTAACTGGATGGCTTATTTTGGAGGGTGTTGAGTTGTATAAGTTCTTTACAGATTTTGGATACTAACCCTTTGACAGGTATGTCATTTGAAAATATCTTCTCCCATTCCCTAGGTTGCCTTTTAGTTTTGTTGATTGTTTCCTTTGTGGTACAGAAGCTTTTCATTTTGGTGTAGTTCCAATACATTATTTTGGTTTGTATTTCCCTTGTCCCAGCATACATATCTAGAAAAATGTTGCTACAAATGATATCAGAGACATGAAAGCCTGTGCTGTCTTTTAAGGTTTTAATGGTTTCAGATCTCACATTTAAGTTCATAATCAATTTTGAGTTTATTTTTGTGTATGGTCTTAATGGTCCCAGCTCATTCTCTTGCTATCTAGTTTTCCCCAACACCATTTGTTGAAGAGATTGTTTTTTCCCCCACTGTATGTTTTTGCCTCCTTTGCCAAAGTTAATTGGCCACATATTTGTGAGGTGATTTCTGGGCTTTCTATTCTGCTACCTTGATCTTTTTGTCTTTTTTGGTGCCAGAACCACACTTTTTTTGATTACTGCAGCTTTGTAAATTAACTTTAAGTCAGATTTGTAATACCTCTAGCTTTTTTCTTCTGTCTCAAGATTGCTTTTGCTATTCAGGTTTCTTTTTCAGTTCCATATAAATTTTAGGATTGCTTGTTCTAGTTCAGTGAAAAATGCTGCTGGTATCCATAGGGATTGCATTAAATCTATAGATTATTTTGGGTAGTAGGCACATTTTAACAATACTTATTTTCCAATCCATGAGCATGGAATATCTTTCTTCAACCAAAGAATACAGAAACACTACTTCAAAAAGATTTATGTACCCCTGTGTTTATTGCAGCATTATTACAATAGTCAAATTATGGAAGCAGCCCAAGTGTCCACTGATAGATTAAAGTGTGTGTGTGTGTGTGTGTGTGTGTGTTTGTACACACACACACACACACACACATACATATGAATATTAACCAGCCATAAAAGAAAGAATGAAATCTTGCCATATGCAACAACATTGATGGATCTAGAAAGTATAATGTTAAGTGAAATAAGTTATTCATAGAAATGTAAATACCATATAATTGCACTCATCCATGGAATCAAGGAACAAAACAATAAACAAAGAAAAAAAAAAAAGACAAACCAAAAAAGTAGATTCTTAACTGTAGAGAATACACAGATGGTGCCTGAAGGGGAAGTCGGTGGGGGATAAGTAATATAGGTGAAGTGGATTGCAAGTATACTTATTATGAAGTGCACTAAATAAGGCATAGAATTGTAGAATCACTACATTGTACACCTGAAAGTAATACAACACCATTTGTTTACTATGCTGGAATTAAAATTAAAAAAAATAAAAATGAAAGAAAATTAAAATGAAAGAAAAGATAGAGTTTGCAGAACAAAGAGAGAAGAGAACTCACTAATGTCTGCGGAGTTGCCCTAGAATAATTGTGGCATATGAACTGGCACACACACAGATGAAGAAACTTCCTGACAGCTGGAAAAGGACCAACTAAAAGGGTTAGAACAACAGTATCCAGTGCTCTCATGGGGCTGTGCTATTGCCTGTCTACAAGCCAGAGTGGAAAATCTAATAATTCACAAGCCAGTGGCAGAGAACTTAGAAAGGTCTGCCCTTAGTGGTTGCTATAATTAGCCTTAGAATAAACATGATTCTGTGGTTGCCTAAAAAAGATCTTAAAACACAGATTCAAATGATCAATGAAACTGTCTTCAAGTAACTTAAATATGTTCTAGCATAAAGCTCAAAAAACTTAGATCGTTTATCCCTAGAGCTTTCTAACCTCTAAAAAATTAGAAGTCTCAGTATCTTTTAACCATTCAAAAATTACCAACCATGCAAAGAAGCAGAAAAACATACCTAGAATGAGGAAAAGAAACAAATCTGACACAGTAGTGACACAGATACTAAAAATAGCACATAAGTAGTTAAAGCTATAGTTTATATATTCAAAAAGCTAAATGACAGGTTAATGATTTGAAAGAGAAAGATATGAAAAGAATCCATTTGACCTTGTAGCAAAAATTATGTTTAGCATAAAATAAATACATTGCTATAAAACATTGCAGAAAAAAAATTCATAAACATGGATACTTCATAGAAACTGTTTAAACAGAAAGAATAAAAATGGGGGAAAAAAGCAATGTGATTTGTGATACAACTTCAAGCAATCATTGTACTTATAATTAGAGTCCCTGAAAGAGAGGGGTCGAAAATATTTGAAGAAATAATTACCCGACAATTTCCCAGTTTGATAAAAACTAAACCCAGGTATTTAGAATGTTCAAGGAATGTTGAGCTCTAATAACACAAGGAAAATTATACCAAGGAATATCTTAATTACATGGCTCAAATATTGGTTTATTGGTTATAAATATTTAAAGACATCCTGAAGAAAAGTATATGTACAGAGAAACAATAGTAAGGATGAAATGAATTTTTTGTTACCTCAAAGCAAGAGAGAAGACAGTTGAACAACATCTTAGAAGTACTGAATAAAAAGTCATCAAGCACAAATTTGATGAATAGAAAAAACTCTTATAAAACTGAAGGTAGGAGCACCTGGGTGGCTCAGTGGGTTAAAGCCTCTGCCTTCGGCTCAGGTCATGATCCCAGGGTCCTGGGATCAGGCCCCACATTGGGCTCTCTGCTTCCTCCTCTCTCTCTGCCTGCCTCTGCCTACTTGTGATTTCTCTCTGTCAAATAAATAAATAAAATCTTTAAAAAGAAACTGAAGGTAAAGTAATTTTTTTTTCAACTACAACCTGAAAGAATTGATGTACCAGATCTATACTATAAAAACAGATAAAGGTAGTCTTTTAGAATTCTGGTCTAATCTAGCAAAGAAGGAAGACCCTGAACTCATCTCCATAGACATACCAGACTTAAACCTATTTATATATAGAACAGTTCCTCCTGATAAAAAGCAGAGGACAGAACTGAACCACCTCTGTGCAACAAAAGATAGGCCACATAGAGAATAGTAGGAGAGAGAGGCTTGGCATTGAAGGAAATCCCCATCCCTGATAATGCAGATTGCATTAGGGAAGAATAGCAGATTTGTCTTTCCTGGGGCAGAGAAAAAAAGCTGCCCTTTTATTTTTATTTTTTAGACAGAGAGTGAGGAGCAAGAAAGAGAGAGAAAGAGAGAAAATCTTAAGCAGATTTCCCACTGAACACAGAGCCCTCTAGAGGCAGAGCCCAGTCTCCTGACCCTGAGATGATGACCTGAGCTGAAATCAAAAGTAGGATGCTTTATCCATTCGTCCGTTGACGATGGATAAGGAAGATGTGGTCCATATACACTATGGAGTATTATGCCTCCATCAGAAAGGACGACTACCCAACTTTTGTAGCAACATGGATGGGACCAGAAGAGATTATGCTGAGTGAAATAAGTCAGGCAGAGAGAGCCAATTATAATATGGTTTCACTTATTTGTGGAGCATAACAAATAGCATGGAGGACATGGGGAGATAGGAGAAGGAAGTTGGGGGAAATTGGAAAGGAAGGTGAACCATGAAAGACTCTGGACTCTGAAAAATAATCTGAGGGTTTTGAAGGGGTGGGGGGTGGGAGGTCGGGGTACCAGATGGTGGGTATTATAGAGGGCATGGATTGCATAGAGCACTGGGTGTGGTGCAAAAATAATGAATACTGTTATGCTGAAAATAAATAAAAAATAAATTAACAAAAAAAGTAGAATGCTTAACCGACTGAGCCACCCAGGTGTCCCCAAAGCTTCCATTTTAAAGAGCAACTAGTATGTGAAAGATCCAGTTACTTTCCAGGTGCTGAAAAGTTCTCTGGGTTTAACAGGCTGATGAAAACCACTGTTTACCATCTCTTTCCATCCTGATAGAGTAGCTAGGGACAGGGCTCCTTCCACATGCCATAGGCAGCCTGCAGGTCCAGTGAGCCTCCCAGGTCCTAGCCCACATGAGCCATGAATATCCCAGCTACAAAAAGCTGTAATTTAAGAAGAACAACTAGAAAATAAAGGACCTAGTCCTAGGACCCCCAGATGGAAAGGGAGCTTTGAGAACTTTCTCTGAGCCTGAGGGTCTGAAAAGTGCCACTGCTTACATTCCTTATCTACCTTGATAGTTCAAAACAGGAGCAAGGTCTGGCCTGTAGGAGCAAGGTCTGGCCTGCAGCCTCAGAGAGTCCTGGGTCCCTATACCATACCCAACCTAGCCAACCCGTCAAGGCAGCCCCACTGTGGGTTTCACCAGGACTCCTGAGCAGGACTCCTGAGCAGTACTCACTACAGCTCCAGCCATTAGGCCAACCACCACCAACTGAGCACCACAGAAAACTCCAGGCCCATATCACTTTGGCTCCAAACAGCTTGGTAGGGTACTTTTTTTTTTTTTAAGATTTTTATTTATTTATTTGAGAGAGGGACAGTGAGAGAGAGCATGAGAAGGGGGAAGGTCAGAAGGAGAAGCAGATTCCCCGTGGAGCTGGGAGCCTGATGTAGGACTTGATTCCAAAATCCCGAAGGCAGTTGTTTAATGAACTGAGCCCCCCAGGTGCCCTGGTAGGGTACTCTTGATGTAGACAGAAAACTCTGTGACCTTCTGGCTCATACCTTCTTTTTCTATAGCCAAAACTCTCAGAGTACCCCTGCATAGAGTGCCCTTGGAGCTGCTAGCCTGTGCCTACTTTGACTCCAGCTCCCCCCCCACCAACCAGTACAGAGGAGAATCTCTGTACTGAACACCCCACCATAACCTAGCATGCTTTACTTTGAGCTTCAGGTTTTCTGCCAGAGCACCCTCTCTGTGGAGAGTCCTAGTCCTACCCCAGCCTATGTCCACTTTAGCTACAGCTGTCCTGCCATAGCAACCTCTGTATGAAGAGCCCCAGGATGCTGGCTTGCTCCCCACTTTGGTTTCAGCTGCCCTGCTAAGGTGTCTCCTGCACAAATACCCCAAGTCCCCCTTGCCCACATCCTGGCACAGCTCCATTAACCTCACTAGGGTACTCTCTTACACAGAGAGCCCCAGGACACACAGACTTCCACTGTATTTTCAGCTGTCCTGCCACAAGGCCCTCTGTACAGAAAGTCTTAGGACTACAGCCCATGAGCCCTTGAGATCTGCCACCCTGTCAATGCACTAGCACAAGTGTCCTGAGATCCCCAGCCCACACAACACTGCCCCGACTAGCCAGCCAAAGTCACCAGGCACACAGAGTCTATGCAGGGAATGACCACACACAAGGTCATTACTTCAGATTTAGGAGAAGTAGCTGTGCTACCTAATTCATAGAAACAAATGAATAAAGTGAAGCAAAATGAGGAGACAAAATACATGCCAATGAAAGAACCAGAAAAAATTCTCAGAAAAGAACTATATGTAACCTGCTTGATAAAAAAATTGAAATATTTTCCTGGATCCATCACATCTTTGATGCCAAAACAGTCTCAATAAACTTAAAAAGGTTAAAATTATATCATCCAATTTCTACAGTAAGAATAGCATAGAACTAGAAAATAATTACAAGAAAAAAATGGGAGAAAAAACAAGCATGTGGAGCCTAAACAACATGTTACTAGACAACCAATGGGTCAACAAAGAAATCAAAGAGGAAATTTAAAAATGCATGGATACAAATGAAAAATGAAAAAAAACACAACAATCCAAAATCTGGGATTCAGTGATAGAAGTTCTAGGAGGGAAATTTAGAGAGCTATAGGCCTGCTTCAAGAAACAAGAGAAATCTCAAAACAACAACAACAACAACAACAACAACAACAACAAAACCAGAAAACCCTAACATTACACATGAAGGAACTAGGAAATGGAAAACAAAGCCCTAGTAGAAAGAAGGAGATAATAAAGTTCAGAGAAAAAAGGAAACGATCAATGAAACCAACAACTGGTTCTTTGAAAAGATGAGTTTACGAATGTTTAGCCAGACTCAAGAAAGAAAGGACATAAATAAAATGAGAACTGAAAGAGAAGTAACAAACAATACCACAGAACTACAAAGGATTATGATACTACAGTGAAAAATTATATGCCAACAAATCAGACAACCTAGAAGAAATGGATAAACACCTAGAAATACAAATCTTCCAAAACTAAATCAGAAAGAAGTAGAATATCTGAACATACTAATTACTAGTAAAATAATTCAATCAGTAATAAAAAAATCTCATCACAAAGTTCAGAATCAGATGGATTCATAGGTAAATTCTACAAAATATTTAAAAAACAATTAATACTTTCTTTGAACCATTCCAAAAAATCTAAGAGGAAAGAAAGTTCCCAAATTCATTCCATGGGGTCAACATTACCTGACACCAAAATAAAAAATGCTACAAAAGGAAAACTACAGGCCAATATCCATGATGAATATAAACGCAAATAGTACTTTAAAAAAGTCTTTCATCATTATTAAGTGGGATGTATTCTGGGGAAACAAGGGTTGTTCAAAATTTACAAGACCATCATGTGATAAAGCACATTAACAAAATGGAGGATGAAAGTAATTTGATTTTTGGGTACCTGGGTGGCTCAGTCAGCTAAGCATCTGCTTTTCGCTCATGTCAGGATCCCAGGGTCCAGGGATTGAGCAGGGAGCCTGCTTTCACCCCTCCCTCTGCTTCTCCCCCTGCTTGTACTCTCACTCTGTCTCTGTCAGATACATAAATAAAATCTTAAAAAATATATAGATGCAAAATTTCTAAATGGAAATTAGCACAGCTAATTCAACAATATGTTAAAAAGATAATACATCATGATGACTTGGGGTTTATCCCAAGTTTGCAAAGTTGGTTTAACTTTTTAATATCAAGGAATGTAATTCACAATATTAATGAGCTAAACAGAATTCTGTTACCTCAATTGACAAATAACAAAAGTGTGACAAAATCCAAAATTCTTTTTTCTCATAAAACTAGAACCAGAAGGGAACTTCCTCAACATGATTAAGAGCATCTACAAAAACCAAAAACTAAAGACATTTCTTTTAAGTTAATTACATTCTTAATGACAAAGAAATGTACACTCTCCCTAAAAGAATCAGGAAGAAGAAGGTGTCTGCTCTCATTACTTTTATTCAATGTTACATAGAAGGTCTAGGTACTGAAGTAAAAGGATAAGAATTAAAAGGCATCCACATGGAAAAGGGAGAAATAAAATTGTCTTTATTCACAGATGATAAGAAGATCTAGGTAGAAAATCTGATGAATCTATAAAATCACTGCTAGAAGTTAATAACTTAAGCAACACTGCATATTACAAATTATAATACAAAATCATTGTATTTCTTCCTAAAAACACTGGAGATGAATTTTTTTTAATTTTTTAATTTAATTTAATTTAATTTAATTTTTTTTTATTTAAATTAATTTTTTATTTTTTATAAACATATATTTTTATCCCCAGGGGTACAGGTCTGTGAATCACCAGGTTTACACATTTCACAGCACTTACCAAAGCACATACCCTTCCCAATGTCCATAATCCCACCCCCTTCTCCCAAAACCCCTCCCCCCAGCAACCCTCAGTTTGTTTTGTGAGATTAAGAGTCACTTATGGTTTGTCTCCCTCCCAATCCCATCTTGTTTCATTTATTCTTCTCCTACCCACTTAAGCCCCCATGTTGCATCACCACTTCCTCATATCAGGGAGATCATATGATAGTTGTCTTTCTCTGCTTGACTTATTTCGCTAAGCATGATACGCTCTAGTTCCATCCATGTTGTCGCAAATGGCAAGATTTCATTTCTTTTGATGGCTGCTTAGTATTCCATTGTGTATATATACCACATCTTCTTGATCCATTCATCTGTTGCTGGACATCTAGGTTCTTTCCATAGTTTGGCTATTGTGGACATTGCTGCTATAAACATTCGGGTGCACGTGCCCCTTTGGATCACCAGTTTGTATCTTTAGGGTAAATACCCAATAGTGCAATTGCTGGGTCATAGGGCAGTTCTATTTTCAACATTTTGAGGAACCTCCATGCTGTTTTCCAGAGTGGCTGCACCAGCTTGCATTCCCACCAACAGTGTAGGAGGGTTCCCCTTTCTCCGCATCCTCGCCAGCATCTGTCATTTCCTGACTTGTTCATTTTAGCCATTCTGACTGGTGTGAGGTGATATCTCATTGTGGTTTTGATTTGTATTTCCCTGATGCCGAGTGATATGGAGCACTTTTTCATGTGTCTGTTGGCCATCTGGATGTCTTCTTTGCAGAAATGTCTGTTCATGTCCTCTGCCCATTTCTTGATTGGATTATTTGTTCTTTGGGTGTTGAGTTTGCTAAGTTCTTTATAGATTCTGGACACTAGTCCTATATCTGATATGTCGTTTGCAAATATCTTCTCCCATTCTGTCAGTTGTCTTTTGATTTTGTTAACTGTTTCCTTTGCTGTGCAAAAGCTTTTGATCTTGATGAAATCCCAATAGTTCATTTTTGCCCTTGCTTCCCTTGCCTTTGGCGTTGTTCCTAGGAAGATGTTGCTGCGGCTGAGGTCGAAGAGGTTGCTGCCTGTGTTTTCCTCAAGGATTTTGATGGATTCCTTTCTCACATTGAGGTCCTTCAGCCATTTTGAGTCTATTTTCATGTGTGGTGTAAGGAAATGGTCCAATTTCATTTTTCTGCATGTGGCTGTCCAATTTTCCCAGCACCATTTATTGAAGAGGCTGTCTTTTTTCCATTGGACATTCTTTCCTGCTTTGTCGAAGATCAGTTGACCATAGAGTTGAGGGTCTATTTCTGGGCTCTCTATTCTGTTCCATTGATCTATGTGTCTGTTTTTGTGCCAGTACCATGCTGTCTTGATGATGACAGCTTTGTAATAGAGCTTGAAGTCCGGAATTGTGATGCCACCAACGTTGGCTTTCTTTTTCAATATCCCTTTGGCTATTCGAGGTCTTTTCTGGTTCCATATAAATTTTAGAATTATTTGTTCCATTTCTTTGAAAAAGATGGATGGTACTTTGATAGGAATTGCATTAAATGTGTAGATTGCTTTAGGTAGCATAGACATTTTCACAATATTTATTCTTCCAATCCAGGAGCATGGAAAATTTTTCCATTTCTTTGTGTCTTCCTCAATTTCTTTCATGAGTACTTTATAGTTTTCTGAGTATAGATTCTGTGCCTCTTTGGTTAGGTTTATTCCTAGGTATCTTATGGTTTTGGGTGCAATTGTAAATGGGACTGACTCCTTAATTTCTCCTTCTTGTCTTGCTGTTGGTGTAGAGAAATGCAACTGATTTCTGTGCATTGATTTTATAACCTGACACTTTACTGAATTCCTGTGTAAGTTCTAGCAGTTTTGGAGTAGAGTCTTTTGGGTTGTCCACATATAGTATCATATCATCTGCGAAGAGTCATAATTTGACTTCTTCTTTGCCGATTTGGATGCTTTTAATTTCCTTTTGTTGTCTGATTGCTGAGGCTAGGACCTCTAGTACTATGTTGAATAGCAGTGGTGATAATGGACATCCCTGCCGTGTTCCTGACCTTAGCGGAAAAGCTTTCAGTTTTTCTCCATTGAGAATGATATTTGCGGTGGGGTTTTCATAGATGGCTTTGATGATATTGAGGTATGCGCCCTCTATCCCTACACTCTAAAGAGTTTTGATCAGGAAGGGATGCTGTACTTTGTCAAATGCTTTTTCAGCATCTATTGAGAGTATCATATGGTTCTTGTTCTTTCTTTTATTGATGTGTTGTATCACATTGACTGATTTGCGGATGTTGAACCAACCTTGCAGCCCTGGAATAAATCCCACTTGGTCGTGGAGAATAATCCTTTTAATGTACTGTTGAACCCTATTGGCTAGTATTTTGTTGAGTATTTTTGCATCTGTGTTCATCAAGGATATTGGTCTATAGCTCTCTTTTCTGATGGGATCCTTGTCTGGTTTTGGGATCAAGGTGATGCTGGCCTCATAAAATGAGTTTGGAAGTTTTCCTTCCATTTCTATTTTTTGGAACAGTTTCAGGAGAATAGGAATTAGTTCTTCTTTAAATGTTTGGTAGAATTCCCCCGGGAAGCCGTCTGGCCCTGGGCTTTTGTTTGTTTGGAGATTTTTAATGACTGTTTCAATCTCCTTACTGGTTATGGGTCTGTTCAGGTTTTCTATTTCTTCCTGGTTCAGTTGTGGTAGTTTATATGTTTCTAGGAATGCATCCATTTCTTCCAGATTGTCAAATTTGTTGGCGTAGAGTTGCTCATAGTATGTTCTTATAATAGTTTGTATTTCTTTGGTGTTAGTTGTGATCTCTCCTCTTTCATTCATGATTTTATTTATTTGGGTCCTTTCTCTTTTCTTTTTGATAAGTCGGGCCAGGGGTTTATCAATTTTATTAATTCTTTCAAAGAATCAGCTCCTAGTTTCGTTGATTTGTTCTATTGTTTTTTTTTTTTTTTGGTTTCTATTTCATTGATTTCTGCTCTGATCTTCATGATTTCTCTTCTCCTGCTGGGCTTAGGGTTTCTTTCTTGTTCTTTCTCCAGCTCCTTTAGCTGTAGGGTTAGGTTGTGTACCTGAGACCTTTCTTGTTTCTTGAGAAAGGCTTGTACCGCTATATATTTTCCTCTCAGGACTGCCTTTGTTGTGTCCCACAGATTTTGAACCATTGTGTTTTCATTATCATTTGTTTCCATGATTTTTTTCAATTCTTCTTTAATTTCCCAGTTGACCCATTCATTCTTTAGAAGGATGCTGTTTAGTCTCCATGTATTTGGGTTCTTTCCAAACTTCCTTTTGTGGTTGAGTTCTAGCTTTAGAGCATTGTGGTCTGAAAATATGCAGGGAATGATCCCAATCTTTTGATACTGGTTGAGTCCTGATTTAGGACTGAGGATGTGATCTATTCTGGAGAATGTTCCATGTGCACTAGAGAAGAATGTGTATTCTGTTGCTTTGGGATGAAATGTTCTGAATATATCTGTGATGTCCATCTGGTCCAGTGTGTCGTTTAAGGCCTTTATTTCCTTGCTGATCTTTTGCTTGGATGACCTGTCCATTTCAGTGAGGGGAGTGTTAAAGTCCCCTACTATTATTGTATTATTGTTGATGTGTTTCTTTGATTTTGTTATTAATTGGTTTATATAGTTGGCTGCTCCCACGTTGGGGGCATAGATATTTAAAATTGTTAAATCTTCTTGTTGGACAGACCCTTTGAGTATGATATAGTGTCCTTCCTCATCTCTTATTATAGTCTTTGGCTTAAAATCTAATTTATCTGATATAAGAATTGCCACTCCTGCTTTCTTCTGATGTCCTTTAGCATGGTAAATTCTTTTCCACCCCCTCACTTTAAATCTGGAGGTGTCATCGGGCTTAAAATGAGTTTCTTGGAGGCAACATATAGATGGGTTTTGTTTTTTTATCCATTCTGATACCCTGTGTCTTTTGACAGGGGCATTTAGCCCATTCACATTCAGGGTAACTATTGAGAGATATGAATTTAGTGCCATTGTATTGCCTGTAAGGTGACTGTTACTGTATATGGTCTCTGTTCCTTTCTGCTCTACCACTTGTAGGCTCTCTCTTTGCTTAGAGGACCCCTTTCAATATTTCCTATAGAGCTGGTTTGGTGTTTGCAAATTCTTTCAGTTTTTGTTTGTCCTGGATGCTTTTAATCTCTCCTTCTATTTTCAATGATAGCCTAGCTGGATATAGTATTCTTGGCTGCATGTTTTTCTCGTTTAGTGCTCTGAAAATATCATGCCAGCTCTTTCTGGCCTGCCAGGTCTCTGTGGATAAGTCAGCTGCCAATCTAATATTTTTACCATTGTATGTTACAGACTTCTTTTCCCAGGCTTTTTTCAGGATTTTCTCTTTGTCACTGAGACTTGTAAATTTTACTATTAGGTGACTTGGTGTGGGCCTATTCTTATTGATTTTGAGGGGCGTTCTCTGAAACTCCTGAATATTGAGACTCGTTCCCTTTGCAATATTGGGGAAATTCTCCCCAATAATTCTCTCCAGTATACCTTCTGCTCCCCTCTCTCTTTCTTCTTCTTCTGGAATCCCAATTATTCTAATGTTGTTTCATCTTATGGTGTCACTTATCTCTCGAATTCTCCCCTCGTGGTCCAGTAGCTGTTTGTCCCTCTTTTGCTCAGCTATTTATTCTCTATCATTTGGGTCTATATCACTAATTCTTTCTTCTGCCTCATTTATCCTAGCAGTGAGAGCCTCCATTTTTGATTGCACCTCATTAATAGCTTTTTTGATTTCAACTTGGCTAGATTTTAGTTCTTTTATTTCTCCAGAAAGGGCTTTTATATCTCTCGAGAGGGTTTCTCTAATATCTTCCATGCCTTTTTTGAGCCCAGCTAGAACCTTGAGAATTGTCATTCTGAACTCTAGATCTTACATATTACCAATGTCTGTATTGATTAGGTCCCTAGACTTTGGTACTGCCTCTTGTTCTTTTTTTTGTGTTGAATTTTTCCATCTTGTCATTTTGTCCAGATAAGAGTATATGAAGGAGCAAGTAAAATACTAAAAGGGTGGCAACAACCCCAGGAAAATATGCTTTAACTAAATTAGAAGAGATCCCAAATCGTGAGGGGGGAGAAAGGGGATAAAAAGAGGTTCAAAAAGGAAGAAAGAAAAAAATGAAAAAAGAAAAAAAAAGAAAAGAAAAGAAAAGAATTTAAAAAAAGAAAACAAATAAGAAAAATATAAAAAAGAAAAAAAATATATATTAGATAAACTAGTTAAAAAACGTTATAAAAGAAAAAGATAAAAGTTAAAAAACAAAAAATTTAACCAGAAGGTGAGACAAAAAACAAAAAATGAAAAAGAAAAAAATTAAATTAACTGCAAGACTAAAAAAAATCACAGGGAGAAAGCCATGAGTTCCGTACTTTGTTTTCTCCTCCTCTGGAATTCTGCTGCTCTCCTTGGTATTGAAACCGCACTCCTTGGTAGGTGAACTTGGTCTCGGCTGGATTTCTTGTTGATCTTCTGGGGGAGGGGCCTGTTGTAGTGATTCTCAAGTGTCTTTGCCCCAGGCGGAATTGCACCGCCCCTATCAGGGGCTGGGGTGAGTAATCCGCTCGGGTTTGCTTTCAGGAGCTTTTGTTCCCTGAGCGCTTTCCGTAGAGTTCCGGAGGACGGGGAATACAAATGGCAGCCTCCTGGTCTCCGGCCCGGAGGAGCCGAGAGCCCAGGGCCCCACTCCTCAGTGCGCCCTCAGAGAACAGCGCCCAGTTACTCCCGTCTGCCTGACCTCCAGCTGCGCTCCGAGCTCACCGAGCTGTGAGCTTACTGTCGGCTCTGTCTCTGTAGCCGGCTTTCCCGTTCCAATACCCGCAAGCTCTGTGACACTCAGACACCCCCGATCCTTCTGTGACCCTGCGGGACCTGAGGCCACACTGACCCCCCGTGGGCTTCGCCCCGGTTTAGCCTCTGGAGCGATGTCCCTCAGCGGAACAGACTTTTAAAAGTCCTGATTTTGTGCGCCGTTGCTCCGCCGCTTGCCGGGAGCTGGCTCCTCCCCCCGGGTCTATCTTCCCGTCGCTTTGAATTCACATCTCCGCCGGTCCTACCTTTCAGAAAGTGGTTGTTTTTCTGTTTCTAGAATTGCTGTTCTTCTTCTCTTCGATCTGCAGATGGATTTTCAGGTGTTTGCAATCTTTAGATAAGCTATCTAGCTGATCTCCGGCTAGCTGAAGTAGTCTCAGCCTGCTACTTCTCTGCCATCTTGACTCCTCTGGAGATGAAATTTTAAAATAACTTTTAAAATTGTATAAAATTAAGAAATATGCTGGGGTATACCCAACAAAATCTGTGAAAGACCTATTCACTGAGCACTTCAAAATTGCTAAGAAAATTAAGATAACAAATGTGGAAAGCTAAATTATTTATTTATGATTCAGAAGGCTCAATCTTGTCAAGATATCCTTTCTTCAAAAATGTATCAAAAGATTCACTAAAATTCCAATGAAAGTCCTAGCCAGTTTGTAAAAATTAACATACATTTGTTAGAAGAATTTTATATCCCTACAATAACCCCCCCAAAATCTTATACCTCACATCATCTAGAAATATAAACTTATGATGGGTAATAGACTTGATATAAAATTAAAATTATAAAACTTCTAGAAGAAAGCCTTTTCTAATTATACTAAAAGCATAGTTCAAAAATGAAAAAAATCTATACATTGGATATCATAAAAAAATTCTCTTCAAAGAGAGTCATACACTTTGCACACACACACACATACACATTCTCATATGTTCTTAGGTTTGCTTATGTGTAAGTAAAATGAGTGACAGCAATAAAACAAGGAATGATAGGGAGGGATTGTGATTACTTGTAATTATAAGGATCTTTTATCACCTGTCAAATGTTACAGTATTATTTAAAAGTCGATCTGGATTTGGCACAGACATATATTGCAAACTCTAAGCAACCGCTAAAAAATTTTAAACAATGCAAATGCTTTTGACAACGTGCTGAAAAAAAAGGAGAGAACATGGAATCATAAATTGCTCAATTAAGAACAGGAAAGGACAGTACAAGAGAACAACTTACAGGCCAATAGCCCCGATGAACATGGGTGCAAATACACAGATCCTCAATAAAATACTTTAAAGAAGACAGACAATAGCTGCCCAGTTTTCCCAGCACCATTTATTGAAGAGACTGTCTTTTTTCCACTGTATATTTTTTCCTACTTTGTCAAAGATTATTTGCCCATAAAGTTGAGGGTCCATATCTGGGCTCTCTACTCTGTTCCACTGGTCTATGTGTCTGTTTTTATGCCAATACCATGCTGTCTTGGTGATCACAGCTTTGTAGTAAAGCTTGAAATCAGGTAATGTGATGCCCCCAGTTTTATTTTTGTTTTTCAACATTTCCTTAGCAATTCGGAGTCTCTTCTGATTCCATACAAATTTTAGGATTATTTGCTCCAGCTATTTGAAGAATACCGGTGGAATTTTGATTGGAATAACATTAAAAGTATAGATTGCTCTAGGCAGTATACACATTTTAACAATGTTTATTCTTCCAATCCAAGAGCATGGAATGGTCTTCCATCTTTTTGTGTCTTCTTCAATTTCTTTCATGAGTGTTCTGTAGTTCCTTGAGTACAGATCCTTTACCTCTTTGGTTAGGCTTATTCCCAGGTATCTTATGGTTCTTGGTGCTATAGTAAATGGAATCGATTCTCTAATTTCCCTTTCTGTATTTTCATTGTTAGTGTATAAGAAAGCCACTGATTTCTGTACATTGACTTTGTATCCTGCCATGTTGCTGAATTGTTGTATGAGTTCTAGTAGTTTGGGGGTGGAGTGTTTTGGGTTTTCCATATAAAGAATCATGTCATCTGCAAAGAGAGAGAGTTTGACTTCTTCATTACCAATTTGGATACCTTTTATTTCCCTTTGTTGTCTGATTGCTGTTGCTAGAACTTCTAATACTATGTTGAACAAGAGTGGTGAGAGTGGGCATCCTTGTTGTGTTTTTGATCTCAACGGGAAGGATGCAAGCTTTTTCCCATCGAGGATGATATTTGCTGTGGGTCTTTCATAGATTTTATGAAGTTCAGGAATGTTCCCTCTATCCCTATACTTTATGTAGAAGAATGAAACTCGACCATTCTCTTACACCGTACACAAAGATAAACTCAAAATGGATAAAAGACCTCAATGTGAGACAGGAATCCATCAGAATCCTAGATGAGAACATAGGCAGTAATCTCTTCGATATCAGCCACAGCAACTTCTTTCAAGATATGTCTCCAAAGGCAAAGGAAACAAAAGTGAAAATGAACTTTTGGGACTTCATCAAAATCAAAAGCTTCTGCACAGCAAAGCAAACAGTCAAGAAAACAAAGAGGCAACCCACGGAATGGGAGAAGATATTTGCAAATGACAGTACAGACAAAAGGTTGATATCCAGGATCTATAATGAACTCCTCAAACTCAACACACACAAATCAGACAATCATATCAAAAAATGGGCAGAAGATATGAACAGACACTTCTCCAATAAAGACATACAAATGGCTATCAGACACATGAAAAAATGGTCATCATCACTAGCCATCAGGGAGATTCAAATTAAAACTACATTGAGATATCACCTTACAGCAGTTAGAATGGCCAAAATTAGCAAGACAGGAAACAACATGTGTTGGAGAGGATATGGAGAAAGGGGAACCCCCTTACACTGTTGGTGGGAATGCAAGTTGGTGCAAACTCTTAGGAGAACAGTGTGGAGATTCCTCAAGAAATTAAAAATAGAACTTCCCTATGACCCTGCAATTGCACTCCTGGGTATTTATCCCAAAGATACAGATGTAGTGAAAAGAAGGGCCATCTGTACCCCAATGTTTATAGCAGCAATGGCCATGGTCGCCAAACTGTGGAAAGAACCAAGATGCCCTTCAACGGATGAATGGATAAGGAAGATGTGGTCCATATACACTATGGAGTATTATGCCTCCATCAGAAAGGACGAATACCCAACTTTTGTAGCAACATGGACGGGACTGGAAGAGATAATGCTGAGTGAAATAAGTCAAGCAGAGAGAGTCGATTATCATATGGTTTCACTTATTTGTGGAGCATAACAAAAAGCATGGAGGACATGGGGAGATAGAGAGGAGAAGGGAGTTGGGGGAAATTGGAAGGGGAGGTGAATCATGAGAGACTATGGACTCTGAAAAACAATCTGAGGGGTTTGAAGTGGCGGGGGTTGGGAGGTCGGGGTACAAGGTGGTGGGTATTATAGAGGGCATGGATTGCATGGAGCACTGGGTGTGGTGAAAAAATAATGATATTGTTATGCTGAAAATAAATAAATGAAAAAAAAAAAGACAAACAATATGAACAAGTAGGTTTATTCCATGGATGTAAAAATGTCTCAACATCTGCAAATCAATGTGAAATACCACATTAACAAAAGGAAAGGCTGAAATCTTATGTTCATGTCAGTAAATGCACTAAAACCATTTCAAAAGTTCAACATACATTTTATAAAAACTCTCAACAAATTGAATTTAGACAGAACGTGCCTCAACATAATGAATGCAGTGTATCAAAAACTCATAGTGAATATTTTACTTGATGGTCAGAAGCTGAAAGCATTTCTTTTAAACTTAGGAAGAAACACGATGCCTCCTCTCCTCACTTTCATTCAACATAGTATTGGCAACCCTACCTGGAGTAACAGGCAAATCAGAAAGGAAGAAATATAAAGTTTGTCTATATATCTATAAAATACCTATTAAAACTAAAATCTAAATATCTATAAAAAACTCTAAGGTCAACACCAAAAAACAAAAAAAAAAAAACAAAAAAAAACCTTTTAGATCTAATACATGAATTCAATAAAGTTACAGGATAAAGAATTAATATAAAACTCTGTTGGATTTCTATACACTAATAATGAGCTATTATAGAAATTAAGAAAATAATCCCATTTGGAGTTGCAGCCAAAAAAAAAAAAAAAAAAGAAAGAAAAAAAGAAAATATCTAGAAATAAATTTAACCCAGGAGGTGAGAGAACTGAACACTGAAAACTGGAAGATAGTAGTGAAAGGAAAAAAACCTGGATGGCTTTGGGTATTATGATAACTTTTTTGGATATGCCACCAAAGGCTCTAGCCATGAAAGAATAATGGCTAAATTGGACTTCATTAAAGTTAAAAAATGCCTATTCCATGAAAGAGAGTATGAAAAGAATGACAAGACATGCCAAAGAATGAGACATTTTTGCAAAAGACACATCTGATACAGGATTGTCATCTACTTATAACATTTAACATATAAGAAACCTTAAAACCCAGAAGTAAGAAAACCTCACCAGAATATGAGCCAAAGACCTTAACATGTGCTTGACCAAAGAAAATACACAGATGGCAAATAAGCACATCAAAAGATGCTCCACATATTATGTCATCCGGGAAATGCAAATTAACAGTGAGATACCACCTCTCACCTGTTAGGGTGGCCAAAATCTAAAGTGCTAACACCACCAAGTGCAAGGGTGTTGTGAAGCAACAGGAACTTTCATTTGTTGCTGGAGAAAATGCACAATGATGCAGCCACTTTAGAAGAAATTTGGGTAGTTTATTACAATACAAAATACCAACAATCATGCTGCTTATTTATCCAAAGATATCAAACATTTATGTCTACACAATAACCCAGAGAGGGATGTTTTTAGCAGTTTTATTCATAAGTGCCCAAACTTGGAAGCATCCCAGATGTCTTGCAGTAAATCAATTTATTAATAAACTGTGGTACCTCCTGACAATGGAGTATTAGTCAGTGCTAAACAAAAATGAGCTATTGAAACATGAAAAAACATCAAGGAAACCTAAATACAAATTACTAAGTAAAAGGCCATATACAAAAATACAAAATGCTATACACTATATGGCTATCAGAATATGACATTTTGTAAAAGGCAAAACTTTGAACACAGAAAAAAAAACAACTCCAAGTTGCCTGGTATTTGGGAGGAGGAAGGATGAATAGGTCCAGCATGAACCAATTTTAAGGCAGTGAAACCACTCTGTCAGATGCTATAACGCTGAGTACTTGTCATTATACATTTGTCCAAATACATAGAAGGTTTAACATCAAGAGTGAATTCTATGATAAACTATTGACCTTGGATACAATGATGTATCCATGTATGTTCATCAGTTCTATCAAAGCACTTTGGTATAGGATTCTGGTAATAAGAGAGGCTTTGTAAAAGTGAGGGTGACAAGTATACAGAAAATCTCTGTACCTTCAGCTCCATTCTGCTGTCAGTGTAAAATTGCTCAAAAGTTAAGTCTATTGAAAAAAAAATGTGAGAACACCTAAAAGGATGAATTTATCACTTATATTGAGAAAACAAAGCAGATAATGGTGTGGAAATCAAGCATTCTACTCAGTATTGGCATACTTAGGAGTGTAAAATGCTGTTGTCATTGAAATAAAGTTGATAAAAGAGACAAATATAACGATTGCCAAGTTGCAACTGAAAGTCTTTAAGAAAAGAACCAAGTTCATTTACATGATCAATATTATAGAATATTTGCCTTATATTTTTGGAAATTATAAATGTAGTGAAACAGGGGCATCTAGATGGCTCAGTTGGTTAAGTGACTGACTGCCTTTGGCTCAGATCATGATCCTAGGGTCTCAGGATAGCCCCACATCAGGCTCCATGCTCAGCAGGGAGTCTGCTTCTCCCTCTGACCCTCCCCACCTCAAGCTCTCTCTCTTTTTTTTTTTAAGTTTTCTTTTTAAGATTTTATTTATTTATTTGACAGAGAGAAATCACAAATAGACAGAGAGGCAGGCAGAGAGAGAGGGGGAAGCAGGCTCCATGCTGAGCAGAGAGCCCGATGTGGGACTCGATCCCAGGACCCTGAGATCATGACCGGAGCCGAAGGCAGCGACTTAACCCACTGAGCCACCCAGGTACCCCCATGCTCTCTCTCTTAAATAAATAAAATCTTAAAAAATAATGAAACAGACAAAACTTTATGACCATATAATAGCAGATATTTTTATAATCTATAATTATCTTAATGTGTGTTACAATTTAAATACATATTGAATGAGAGTAGTAGAATAACTTAATCAAACATGGACTTAATCTTATAATTTGTTTTTAAAAATATAAGTATCCAGAAAACATACACAGTCCAAGAAAACAAATGAGATCCCTAAGTGGTATATAGATTTTTTACCCCCAAATACTATCCATGCATTCACAAGAATTTTAAATGTGGTCAATTGTTATACAATTTAGACTATTCATTGGGTTGTTTTTGTGTGTTGAGTCATTGATTTTACTTCTACTCACCAACATTTTCAGTTCCCTTCAAGTATGGCTATCTACCTAAATCTGTATCTGTCTTCTAACATGTGTACCAATTCAATGACCTTTGAGTAGAAGATTATAAGTGTGGGGAGAGTTAGTATTTTTGTTTTCAGCCTAAATTGCATTCCTACCCTAGTAGTATTTATTTTACTACTGATAATTTGTTCTAAAAACAGATAATCTCACAGTTTTGAAGCTATTCTATTGGATAACTGAATTTCTCATAAAAAGCCCCACATAAGGCTCAATCTCAGCACCCTGAGATCATGACTTGAGCTAAAATCAAGAGTTGGACTCTTTTTTTTTTTTTAAAGATTTTATTTATTTATTCGACAGACAGAGATCACAAGTAGGCAGAGAGGTAGGCAGAGAGAGGTAGGCAGAGAGAGGAGGAAGCAGGCTCCCTGCTGAGCAGAGAGCCCAATGCAGGGCTCAATCCCAGGACCCTGGGATCATGACCTGAGCCAAAAGCAGAGGCTTTAACCCACCAAGCCACCCAGGTGCCCCAAGAGTTGGACTCTTAATTGACTGAGCCACCCAGGTGCCCCAAATGAATACTGTTTAATGCAGTCCAACATGAACATTAAAGATGATTATTTGACTATGGAGTATGTACATTTTATGTTAAACTTAAAATGAACCACTAGACAAAATGGTGATATAGCAATCTGCTTCCACACCACCACACACACATACGTTGATTTGAACAACTATTTTGCACACAGAACTAAAGATTCAGGTCAGGGATTATAGCATACAGGTAGAACACAGGAATTTATAAAGATGCACTGAGAGTGCCTCAGCTTTAAGGACACAAATAGGCTCAAAGTGAAGACAGGGAGAAAGACATTCCATGCTAATGGAAACCAAAAGAAAACAGAGGTAGATTTACTTATATAAGGAAAAAAAAAGGGACATTAAGTCAAAATTGTAAATAAAAAGTCATTTTACAATAAACAGATCAGTTTATCAATAGACTGTAATAACCACAAATAGTTATCTGATCCTGCAGCATGTAAATGTATTAAGGAAATATTAATATATCACTATAGAGAAACATAATACAATAATAGTAAGGACTTGAAAACCCCACTTTAAACAATGGATATATCACCTAGACAGAAAATCAATACGGAAACATTGGACTTGACCTACACCAAATGGACCTAAACATGTATTCAGATAATTTCATCCAATAGCAACAAAATATACATTCTTCTCAAGCATGCATAGAGCTTTTCCAGGATATGTCTTATCTTAAGTGAGAAAACACATGGTGGTAAATAAATTTAAGAGAACTGAAATTATACCAAGTATCTTTTCTGAACACAATGCTATGAAAAATGAAATCAGTAATAGAAAATAATTCACAAACATGTGGAAATTAAGCTGCTCCCAAACTGACAATGCATCAAAGAAATAAAAACATAAGTAAAAAAAACTTGAAACAAATGAAAATGGAAACACAATATGCCAAAATTTATGTGATGCAGCAGCAACAGTTCTAAAACGGAAGTTAATGCCTACCTTAAAAGAAAGCTCTCAAATAAACAATCTACATGTACACCTCAAGGAACTAGAAAAAGAAGAACTTAAACCCAATGTTAGTAGAAGAAAAAATAGGACAAATATCAGAGCAAAAATAAATGGAGATTTAAAAAAATAGAAAATATAACTAAAAGCTGTTTTTTTTTTTTTTTTTTAAGTACGAAAAAGTTGAGAACCCTTAGCTAGGCTAAAAAAAGAAGACTCAGAACTGAAAGAGTAGATATTATACCTAGTAGGAAACACCAGGATCAGATGATTTCACTGGTGAATTCCACCAAACATTAAAAAAAAATAACACCAGTTCTTCTCAAACTCTTTTTAAAAACAGGAGAGGAGGGAACACTCCTAAAGTAAACTTTTAAAAAAAGATTTTATTTATTTATTTGACAGAGAGAGTGGGAGAGGGAGAAGCAGGCATGAGCAGGGAGCCCAAAGCAGGGCTCCATCCCAGGATTGTTTATTTATAAACATCTATTTATTCCATAACCAGGACTCTGGAATCATGACCTGAGCCGAAGGCAGACTCTTAACTGACTGAGCCACCCAGGTGTCTCCAAAACTAAACTTCATTTTATGAGGCCAGCATTACCCTGATACCAAAGTCATATTAAGACACTACGTAGAGGGATATTGGCCTGCTTTTTTTGTGTGTGTGTGTTTGTTTAAAAAATTTATTTATTCTAGAGAGAGAGAGAGTGAGCATGAGCAGGAGGGGCAGAGGGAGAGAATCCACACTGAGCACAAAGCTTGATGCAGGGCTCAATCTCATGACCATGAGTTTGTGATGTGAGCTGAAACCATGTCTGTCACTCAACTGTACCACCCCATGCCCTCCTAGCCCGTGCTCTTCTTATAAATATATCTACAAAAAAATTTCAACAAAAATCTAGCAAATCAAATCCAACAGGACTTTGAGAAGATTATACACCATGATCACATGGGATTTTCTTCTGGGATACAAGGGTAGATCAATATATGCAAATAATTAAATGTAATTAATTAATAATATGAAGACAAAATCAGGGAGACACACCATAAAAAATCTTAATCATAGGAAACAAACTGAGGGTTGCTGGAGGGGAGTTGGATGAGGGGATGGGGTAACTGGGTGCTGGACATTAAGGAGGGCATGAGATGTAATGAACACTGGGTATTATGGAAGATTGATAAATCACTGACCTCTACCTCTGAAACCAATAATACATTATATGTTAATTAACTGAATTTAAAAATAAATATGGAAAAAAACTATAATCATCTCAATAGATGCAGGAAAAGCATTTGCCAAGATTCAATATCCCTTCATGCTAAAAACACTCAAGAAACTGGATATAAAAGTAATGTATCTCAACATAACAAAATCTATATATTTATAAAAAAAAAAACCTCAGTGGGATAAAACTGAAAACTTTCCTGGTAAGATTAGGAATAAGATCAAGGTGCCCACTCTCAGCTCCTATTCAGCACAGAAGTGGAAGTCCCATTAGAGCAATTAGGCAAATAAGGAAATAAAAGGCATCCGGATTGGAAAGGGAGAAGTAAAACTATTTCAGTTTACAAAAAATATGATCTTACATAGAAAATCTCTGAAGACCCTACCAAAAAACTATTAGAACTAACCACCAAATTAAAGTTGCAGGATATAAAATTAATATGAAAAGATCAGTTGTGGGGACGCCTGGGTTAAATGTCTGCCTTCAGCTCAGGTTATGATCCCAGCATCCTGGGATCAAGTCCTGCATCAGGCTCGCTGCTCAGTGATATGACTGCTTCTCCCTCTGCCTGCTCTGTCCACAGCTCTCCCTGCTTGTGCTTGTGCTTTCTCTCTCTCTCTTTCTGACAAACAAATAAAATCTTAAAAAAAAATTAGTTGTGTTTCTATATACTAAGAAAAAAACTATCTGAAAAAGAAACACAATTCTTATAAGAGCATCAAAATATGTCGGGATATCTTTAACCTAGGAATGAACATCCTGACATTTGTGAAAACATGAATGGACTTTGAGGACCTTACTCTGTGTGAGGTAAGTCAGAGAAAAATTAACTATATGATATCAGTCACATGTGGAATCTAAAAAAGCCAAACTCACAGAAACAGTAAAATGGAGGGTACCAGGGGCTGGGGGATAGAAGGAAAGGACAAATACTGACTGAGTTTACAAATATACAATGAGTAGTAAATAAGCTCTAGAAATCTAATGCACAGGATAGTAAATAAATATGATATTATAACCATCAAATTTGCCAAGAAATTAAAACATAATTATTGCAATCACCTAAAAAGAAATATAATGTAACATGGTAGAGGTGCTAATTAGTACTATGATGACAATTATATTGAAATACATAAATGTATCAAGTTAACATTTTATACAACTTAAATTTTACAGTATTATATATCAAATACATTTTATTAAAAAAATTTTAAGGGCACCTGGGTGAGTCAGTTGGTTAAGCAACTGCCTTCGGCTCAGGTCCTGATCCTGAAGTCCCGGGACCAAGTCCCACATCAGGCTCCCAGCCCCATGGGGAGTCTGCTTCTCCCTCTGACCTTCTCCCTCTCATGCTTTCTCACTCTCATTCTCTCAAATAAATAAAAAAATCTTTAAAAAATTTGTGGAGCATAACAAATAGCATGGAAGACATGGGGAGTTAGGGAGGAGAAGGGAGTTGGGGGAGAAGGAGAAGGAGAATGGGAAGTGAACCATGAGAGACTATGGACTCTGAAAAACAATCTGAGGGGTTTGAAGTGGCGGGGGGTAGGAGGTTGGGGGAACCAGGTGGTGGGTATTAGAGAGGGCACGGATTGCATGGAGCACTGGGTGTGGTGCAAATATAATGAATACTGTTATGCTGAAAATAAATTAAAAAATTAAAAAAAAAATTTAAGACACTGATGAAATAACTGAATTCACTGATGAATAAATGAACATTGTTAAAATGTCCATACTACCCAGAGATATCTACAGAATCAATGAAAGCCCTATCAAAATTCCAATGATGGTTTTCATAGTAAGAGAAAAACAAACCTAAAATTTTATGTAACAACAAAAGACTCTGAATCACCAAAAGAATCTTGAGGAAAAGAAAAGCTGGTAGTCATCATACTTTTTGATTTCAGACTTTAATACAAAGCTATAGTAATCAAAACAGAATACAGACACACAGAACAATAGAACAGAATCTAGAGCCCAGAAATGAGCCCTTGCATATATGGTGAACTCATATTTCACAAGGAAATCAAGAAGATTCAATAGAGAAAAGATAGTCTCTTCAATATGTGGTGTTAGGAGAACTGGAAAATAACATAAAGAAGAATGAAACTAGACTTCTATCTTACACCACTCCCCCAAATTAACTTGGAATGGCTTAAATTCTTATATGTAAGATCCCAACTGTAAGACTACTAAAAGAAAACACAGGGAATAAGTTCCTTGATATGGGTCTTGGCAATGATTTTTTTGGATATGACAACAAAAGCATAAGCAACATGCCAAAAATAATCAAATAGGACTATATTGAATTACAAAGCTTCTACAAAGCCAAAGAATTAGGAAAACAAAAAGGTAACCTACAAACAGCAGAAAATATTTTTAAAACCATCTATCAGATAAAGAGTTAATATAAAATCTATATAAATTACTCACACAACTCAATAGCAAAAACTCAAGCAATCTAATTAAAAAATGGGGGGAGGACTTGATAGACATTTCCCAAAGAAGCCATACAGATGGGTAACACCTTTCATGTAGAAAGGTGCCCAATATCACTTCATCAGAGAAATGCCAATCAAAACCACACTGAAATAGTATTTCACACCCGTTAAAACAGCTATATGGAACAGACGAGAGATATGTTGGCAATGCCGTGGGTAAAGGGGAGCCCTTGAGCACCATTTTGGGAATATAAAATGGTAAACTGCCATGGAAATATAAAATGGTAAGCCACTATGGAAAACAGTACAGAGTTTCCTCAAAAACATGAAAACTACTATCATATGATTGAGGAAATGCACTCCTAGGTAGTATATATAAAGGAAATGAAAACAGAATCTTGAAGAGATATTTGTAGCTTCATGTTCATTGCTGCATTACACACAACAACATGGAACCGACTTACATGTATATTGAAAGAAAAATGGATAAAGAAAAGTTAGTATATATCTACAAAAAATGGAATTTTTAAAAAAGATTTTATTTATTTAAGAGAGACAGAAAGAGCACAAGCAGGGTGAGGGTGGCAGAAGGAGAGGGAGAAACAGGCTCCCTGCTGAGCAGGGAGTCCAAGGTAGGGTTTGATACTAGGACTCCAAGATCATGACCTCACCCGAAGGCAGATGCTTAACTGACTGAGTCACCCAGGTGCCCCTGTCCACAAAAATGGAATATTATTTAGCCCTATGAAAGGAGGAAATTCGTACTTTGCAACACTCAGAAATCCTAAAAGAATTAACTCTTTGGGAGGAGGAGTCAAGATGGCGGAGAAGTAGCAAGCTGAGACTACTTCAGCTAGCAGGAGATCAGCTAGATAGCTTATCTAAAGATTGCAAACACCTGAAAATCCATCAGCAGATTGAAGAAAAGAACAGCAATTCTAGAAACAGAAAAACAACCACTTTCTGAAAGGTAGGACTGGCGGAGAAATGAATCCAAAGCGACGGGAAGATAGACCTAGGGGGAGGGGCTGGCTTCCGGCAAGCACCAGAGCAACGGAGCACAAAATCACTTTTAAAAGTCTGTTCCACTGAGGGACATCGCTCCAGAGGCTAAACCGGGGTGAAGCCCATGCGGGGTCAGCGTGGCCTCAGGTCCCGCAGGGTCACAGAAGGATAGGGGATGTCTGAGTGTTGCAGAGCTTGCGGGTATTGGAACGGGAAAGCTGGCTACAGAGACAGAGCCGACAGTAAGCTCACAGCTCGGGGTTACCTTGAACCAGGCACAGGATCGGTGAGCTTGGAGCACGGCCAGAGGTCAGGCAGATGGGAGTTACTGGGCGCTGTTCTCTGAGGGCGCAATGAGGAGTGGGGACCCGGGCTCTCGGCTCCTCCAGGCTGGAGACCAGGAGGCCACCATTTTTATTCCCGTCCTCCGGAACTCTATGGAAAGCGCTCAGGGAACAAAAGCTCCTGAAAGCAAACCCGAGCGGATTACTCAGCCCAGCCCCTGGTAAGGGCGGTGCAATTCCACCTGGGCAAAGACACTTGAAAATCACTACAACAGGCCCCTCCCCCAGAAGATCAACAAGAAATCCAGCCAAGACCAAGTTCACATACCAAGGAGTGCAGTTTCAATACCAAGGAGAGCAGCAGAATTCCAGAGGAAGAGAAAGCAAAGCACGGAACTCATGGCTTTCTCCCTGTGATTTTTTAGTCTTGCAGTTAATTTAATTTTTTTCTTTTTCATTTTTTTCTCTTCTTCTGCTAAATCTTAACTTTTACCCTTTTCTTTTTTAATATTTTTTAACTAATTTATCTAATATATATATTTTTCTTTTTTATACTTTTCTTTATTCATTTTCTTTTTTTAATTCACTTTTTCTTTTTCTTTCTTACTTTTTGAGCCTCTTTTTATCCCCTTTCTCACCCCTCACGATTGGGGATCTCTTCTGATTTGGTAAAAGCATATTTTCCTGGGGTTGTTGCCACCCTTTTAGTATTGTACTTGCTCCTTCATATACACTTAGCTGGACAAAATGACAAGGTGGAAAAATTCACCATAAAAAAAAGAACAAGAGGCAGTACCGAAGGCTAGGGACCTAATCAATACAGACATTGGTAATATGTAAGATCTAGAGTTCAGAATGACAATTCTCAAGGTTCTAGCTGGGCTCAAAAAAGGCATGGAAGATATTAGAGAAAACCTCTCGGGAGATATAAAAGCCCTTTCTGGAGAAATAAAAGAACTAAAATCTAACCAAGTTGAAATAAAAAAAAGCTATTAATGAGGTGCAATCAAAAATGGAGGCTCTCATTGCTAGCATAAATGAGGCAGAAGAAAGAATTAGCAAAATAGAAGACCAAATGACAGAGAACAAAGAAGCTGAGCAAAAGAGGGACAAACAGCTACTGGACCACGAGGGGAGAATTCGAGAGATAAGTGACACCATAAGACAAAACAACATTAGAATAATTGGGATTCCAGAAGAAGAAGAAAGAGAGAGGGGAGCAGAAGGTATACTGGAGAGAATTATTGGGGAGAATTTCCAATATATGGCAAAGGGAACGAGCATCAAAATTCAGGAGGTTCAGAGAACGCCCCTCAGAATCAATAAGAATAGGCCCACACCCCGTCACCTAATAGTAAAATTTACAAGCCTTAGTGACAAAGAGAAAATCCTGAAAGCAGCCCAGGAAAAGGAGTCTGTAACATACAATGGTAAAAATATTAGATTGGGAGCTGACTTATCCACAGAGACCTGGCAGGCCAGAAAGAGCTGGCATGATATTTTCAGAGCACTAAACGAGAAAAACATGCAGCCAAGAATACTATATCCAGCTAGGCTATCATTGAAAATAGAAGGAGAGATTAAAAGCTTCCAGGACAAACAAAAACTGAAAGAATTTGCAAACAGCAAACCAGCTCTACAGGAAATATTGAAAGGGGTCCTCTAAGCAAAGAGAGAGCCTATAAGTGGTAGAGCAGAAAGGAACAGAGACCATATACAGTAACAGTCACCTTACAGGCAATACAATGGCACTAAATTCATATCTCTCAATAGTTACCCTGAATGTGAATGGGCTAAATGCCCCTGTCAAAAGACACAGGGTATCAGAATGGATAAAAAAACAAAACCCATCTATATGTTGCCTCCAAGAAACTAATTTTAAGCCCGATGACACCTCCAGATTTAAAGTGAGGGGGTGGAAAAGAATTTACCATGCTAATGGACATCAGAAGAAAGCAGGAGTGGCAATTCTTATATCAGATCAATTAGATTTTAAGCCAAAGACTATAATAAGAGATGAGGAAGGACTCTATATCATACTCAAAGGGTCTGTCCAACAAGAAGATCTAACAATTTTAAATGTCTATGCCCCCAACGTGGGAGCAGCCAACTATATAAACCAATTAATAACAAAATCAAAGAAACACATCAACAATAATACAATAATAGTAGGGGACTTTAACACTCCCCTCACTGAAATGGACAGATCATCCAAGCAAAAGATCAGCAAGGAAATAAAGGCCTTAAACGACACACTGGACCAGATGGACATCACAGATATATTCAGAACATTTCATCCCAAAGCAACAGAATACACATTCTTCTCTAGTGCACATGGAACATTCTCCAGAATAGATCACATCCTCGGTCCTAAATCAGGACTCAACCGGTATCAAAAGATTGGGAACATTCCCTGCATATTTTCATACCACAATGCTCTGAAGCTAGAAATCAGCCACAAGTGGAAGTTTGGAAAGAACCCAAATACAAGGAGACTAAACAGCATCCTTTTAAAGAATGAATTGGTCAACCAGAAAATTAAAGAAGAATTGAAAAAAATCATGGAAACAAATGATAATGAAAATACAACAGTTCAAAATCTGTGGGACACAACAAAGGCAGTCCTGAGAGGAAAATATATAGCGGTACAAGCCTTTCTCAAGAAACAAGAAAGGTCACAGGTACACGACCTAACCCTACACCTAAAGGAGCTGGAGAAAGAACAAGAAAGAAACCCTAAGCCCAGCAGGAGAAGAGAAATCATAAAGATCAGAGCAGAAATCAATGAAATAGAAACCAAAAACCAATAGAACAAATCAACGAAACTAGGGGCTTGTTCTTTGAAAGACTTAATAAAATTGATAAACCCCTGGCCAGACTTATCAAAAAGAAAAGAGAAAGGACCCAAATAAATAAAATCATGAATGAAAGAGGAGAGATCACAACTAACACCAAAGAAATACAAACTATTATAAGAACATACTATGAGCAACTCTACGCCAACAAATTTGACAATCTGGAAGAAATGGATGCACTCCTAGAAACATATAAACTACCACAACTGAACCAGGAAGAAATAGAAAGCCTGAACAGACCCATAAGCAGTAAGGAGATTGAAACAGTCATTAAAAATCTCCAAACACACAAAAGCCCAGGGCCAGATGGCTTCCTGGGGAATTCTACCAAACATTTAAAGAAGAACTAATTCCTATTCTCCTGAAACTGTTCCAAAAAATAGAAATGGAAGGAAAACTTCCAAACTCATTTTATGAGGCCAGCATTACCTTGATCCCAATACCAGACAAGGATCCCATCAAAAAAGAGAGCTATAGACCAATATCCTTGATGAACACAGATGCGAAAATTCTCACCAAAATACTAGACAATAGGATTCAACAGTACATTAAAAGGATTATTCACCACGACCAAATGGGATTTATTCCAGGGCTGCAAGTTTGGTTCAACATCTGCAAATCAGTCAATGTGATACAACACATCAATAAAAGAAAGAACAGGAACCATATGATACTCTCAATAGATGCTGAAAAAGCATTTGACAAAGTACAGCATCCCTTCCTGATCAAAACTCTTCAAAGTGTAGGGATAGAGGGCACATACCTCAATATCATCAAAGCCAGTTTTGAAAAACTCACTGCAAATATCATTCTCAATGGAGAAAACCTGAAAGCTTTTCCGCTAAGGTCAGGAACACGGCAGGGATGTCCATTATCACCACTGCTATTCAAAATAATACGAGAAGTCCTAGCCTCAGCAATCAGACAACAAAAGGAAATTAAAGGCATCCAAATCGGCAAAGAAGAAGTCATATTATCCCTCTTCGCAGAAGATAATGATACTATATGTGGAAAACCCAAAAGACTCCACTCCAAAACTGCTAGAACTTATACAGGAATTCAGTAAAGTGTCAGGATATAAAATCAATGCACAGAAATCAGTTGCATTTCTCTACACCAACAACAAGACAGAAGAAAGAGAAATTAAGGAGTCTATCCCATTTACAATTGCACTCCAAACCATAAGATACCTAGGAATAAACCTAACCAAAGAAGCAAAGAATCTATACTCAGAAAACTATAAAGTACTCATGAAAGGAATTGAGGAAGACACAAAGAAATGGAATAATGTTCCATGCTCCTGGATTGGAACAATAAATATTGTGAAAATGTCTATGCTACCTAAAGCAATCTACACATTTAATGCAATTCCTATCAAAGTACCATCCATCTTTTTCAAAGAAATGGAACAAATAATTCTAAAATTTATATGGAACCAGAAAAGACCTTGAATAGCCAAAGGAATATTGAAAAAGAAAGCCAACGTTGGTGGCATCACAATTCTTGACATCAAGCTCTATTACAAAGCTGTCATCATCAAGACATCATGGTACTGGCACAAAAACAGACACATAGATCAATGGAACAGAAGAGAAAGCCCAGAAATAGACCCTCAACTCTATGGTCAACTCATCTTCGACAAAGCAGGAAAGAATGTCCAATGGAAAAAAGACAGCCTCTTCAATAAATGGTGTTGGGAGAATTGGACAGCCACATGCAGAAAATGAAATTGGACCATTTCCTTACACCACACACAAAAATAGACTCAAAGTGGATGAAGGACCTCCATGTGAGAAAGGAATCCATCAAAATCCTTAAGAACACCGGCAGCAACCTCTTCGAACTCAGCTGCAGCAACATCTTCCTAGGAACAACGCCAAAGGCAAGGGAAGCAAGGGCAAAAATGAACTATTGGGATTTCATCAAGATCAAAAGCTTTTGCACAGCAAAGGAAACAGTTAACAAAATCAAAAGACAACTGACAGAATGGGAGAAGATATTTGCAAACGACATATCAGATATAGGACTAGTGTCCAGAATCTATAAAGAACTTAGCAAACTCAACACCCAAAGAACAAATAATCCAATCAAGAAATGGGCAGAGGACATTGAACAGACATTTCTGCAAAGAAGACATCCAGATGGCCAACAGACACATGAAAAAGTGCTCCATATCACTCGGCATCAGGGAAATACAAATCAAAACCACAATGAGATATCACCTCACACCAGTCAGAATGGCTAAAATGAACAAGTCAGGAAATGACAGATGCTGGAGAGGATGCGGAGAAAGGGGAACCCTCCTACACTGTTGGTGGGAATGCAAGCTGGTGCAACCACTCTGGAAAACAGCATGGAGGTTCCTCAAAATGTTGAAAATAGAACTGCCCTATGACCCAGCAATTGCACTACTGGGTATTTACCCTAAAGATACAAACATAGTGATCCGAAAGGGTACGTGCACCCGAATGTTTATAGCAGCAATGTTCACAATAGCCAAACTATGGAAAGAACCTAGATGTCCATCAACAGATGAATGGATCAAGAAGACGTGGTATATATACACAATGGAATACTAAGCAGCCATCAAAAGAAATGAAATCTTGCCATTTGCGACAACATGGATGGAACTAGAGCATATCATGCTTAGCGAAAGAAGTCAAGCTCAGAAAGACAACTATCATGTGATCTCCCTGATATGAGGAAGTGGTGATGCTACATGGGGACTTAAATGGGTAGGAGAAGAATAAATGAAACAAGATGGGATTGGGAGGGAGACAAACCATAAGTGACTCTTAATCTCACAAAACAAACTGAGGGTTGCTGGGGGGAGGGGGGTTGGGAGAAGGGGGGTGGGATTATGGACATTGGGGAGGGTATGTGCTTTGGTGAGTGCTGTGAAGTGTGTAAACCTGGCGATTCACAGACATGTACCCCTGGGGATAAAAATAC
Organism: Mustela erminea; assembly: GCF_009829155.1. Taxonomy (NCBI): domain Eukaryota; kingdom Metazoa; phylum Chordata; class Mammalia; order Carnivora; family Mustelidae; genus Mustela; species Mustela erminea. The sequence goes on along the minus strand of NC_045619.1, from coordinate 72,599,956 downwards.
ATGTTTATAAAAAATAAAAAATAAATAAAAAAAGAATTAACTCTTAGATATTTTAATTACTCAGACCTGTAAATATTCTTATCGTGATATCAATAAAGGCCAAAAAAAAACCTCTCTCTATGCACTTTATAATTAATAATATATAAACTGCTTTCACATAGTGTTGGGGTTTTTTATAGTTAAGGTATTGAGCATTATCAGTTTGTAAATATTATATTCTCTGATTTTTAAGATCTCTTTTTGATTCTGATAAACAGAAATCACAAAGAATTTTTGGCCTTTGAACAGGTGGTATGCGCTGTGCAAAGGAAAATTCACAGAAAGCTTTTGGTTGCTTTGTATAAAAATATTTCAGAAAAAAAAAAACATTTAGAATTCCATGGGCACATCTGTGGTTTTCACAGGGGAGACCATTCTGCAATTGTGTTACATGGTGGGGGGGAATTACCTTCAAAATTGACAAATGCATGAATATAGATATGAAAATTCTGTCACTGAGTTTATTTTTCATGAATTAAGAGAGAAAATAATAGCTGTCAGGTGGAAATTATTAATCACTTCTCTTTCAGTTATCAGAAGCAGAGGAAAATAAACAATATCTAAAAAATGTTTTATTCTTTCTGTTTTAAGCTCTATAAGTGACCAACAAAGTAATATATCCATTAATCATCAGCTTGTTTCTGGGTATAAGAATGAAGAGATAGTGTCTAAAAAATACTCTTGCCTGGATGAAGCAGTATTAGAAGTAAAAACAAAAACAAAAACAAAAAACCTCCATTTCAAATTTTAAAGTTTTATTTATTTATTTATTTATTTGACAGAGAGAGATGACAAGCAGGCAGAGAGGCAGGCAGAGAGAGAGGAGGAAGCAGGCTCCCTGCTGAGCATAGACCCCCCGATGCGGGGCTCCATCTCAGGATCCTGGGATCAGGACCTGAGCTGAAGGCAGCGGCTTAACCCACTGAGTCACCCAGGCGCCCCAACAAATTTTAAAAATGTATGTCAGATTTAAAAAATGTATGTCAGAAAGAGCAAAGAAAAATCAGTTTCAAAGTGCTACCCTCCACAAGAACTAGATTGAATTTCACTGGAAAATTCTACAAAACACTGAAAAGAAGTCAATTCTAATGTCAGTTAAATTGTTGCAAAGATTAAGAAGGACCAGAAAACAGAGCTTTTTTGTTTGTTTGTTTTTAAATAAATGAAGGTATTGATGTTTTATATTCAATCAAGAGAGTCATTTCACTTTAGAAGGATGTTAAAGTTATAGTGGCATAAAAGATATACAATAAAAAATAAGTATGGACTACTCCTGCTTAATCACAAATAAAATAATTGCAGAAGGATCTAAAATCACACTAAAAACAATACATCATTGTCAAGTAGGATTTATTCTAGAAATTGGATGATTTAATACAGTATATCCACTAATATAATTCACACTATTGACATAAAAACTTTTAAAACGTACACTATTTGTTAACAAAGCATCAATAAAATAAAAATCATGATGACTTCCTAACCTTGAATTTACACAGTTCTACCTACGTCAGTTGTGAAGTTAGTATCTGACACACTAAGATAGAGCAATTACCACTAAAATACAGAAAAGGACCACTAGTTTTTATATTAATATTTAACTCTGAACTATAGTTATTATTCAAAACAATAAGAACACAGAAAATGTGGGAAATAAGAATTGAAACCAAGAGAAAAAAACTTAATTTCTATCGCCCTCGCCCCGCAAGGACAAGACGCCCTGGTTCGGATGCATCTTCTCTCTCTTTATTTCCGCAAGTCTACACACTTATATACGCTTACATGACCAATCAGCAAGCAGGGTACAGGAGGGAGCGAATCAGGCTGTGCACCTAAACGAACAACTTGGCTAGCAACCAATGCTGTTTACTTCCTCTTTGGGCATTCCGCTTAGTCTCACGAGGCAATCCTAACCTGGCAACTAGCCAGGCGCCATCTTTTAATGGCGGAGGCCGCCCTGGCCAGGAGCCTGCCTCTGACAAATTTCCTAATTTTTTGATAGCAGGTCTGGAAAGTGAAAGATAAAGTTCAAAAAGAATAAAACTTCAGTAAGCCATCAGAATATTAAAAATTATGAAATTTAAAAACCTTTCTTATAGTCCAAGAATAATTACAAAGAAAATCTTGTTAAAACAACAACAACAACCCAGTAAAATACATAGGATTAAAAAAAGTGCAAAACCGGGGTGCCTGGGTGGCTTAGTCAATAGGTGTCTGCCTTCCGCTCAAGTCATGATCCCAGAGTTCTAAGATCAATCCTGATCAAAGAGTTTTGGGATCCAGCCCCACATCTGGCTCCCTGCTTGGCAGGAGGACCGCTTCTCCCTCTTCCACTTCCCTTGCTTGTGTTCCATCTCTTGCTGTCAAATAAATAGATAAAATCTTTTTTTATAAAAGCACAACACCAAGAGAAGGAAAAGTTTTAAATACCTCAGAAAAACACAAAAGAAGTTTTGGAAAAAATGGAAGGAAACACCATTTTTTAAAAAAAATTGAAGAATCAAATATAAAAACATCAATCCACACCAGGTAAAATACAAATTTACTGTGGTCCCACTAAAAGTGCCAAGACTTGGGGTCATTATGAAAAAAAAAAAAAAGAAACAATAAAAAGATCAGTAAGGCAGTGTAGAATTGGTACTACCAGATATTAAAATAAAAGAAAATGCCTTTCTCAAAAAATGTGCTATTTGTACATGAACAATCAGATACTGGTACCAAAAAGTAAAATTGGTACCTATGAAAGTATAATATATGTAAAGTAATATATAGTAGATTATACTTATATAGTAGATTATACCAAGTACCTATTAAAGTATAATATGTAGTAGATTAAGTCTCAGGGGGAAAAAAGAGAGTTTTTGATAAATGTTTTAAAGGCAATTCAAGGCCAGCCTGGGTGGCTCAGGCCCTGATCTCAGAGTCCTGGGATCAAGCCCGCATCAGGGTCTCTTCTCAGCAGGGAGCCAGTTCCCCTCTCCCTCTTCCTGCCTCTCTGCCTACTAGTGATCTCTCTCTCTCTGTCAAATAAATAAATAAATAAATCTTAAAAAAATAAAGGTGATTCAATAGTTATTAAAAAAACAGTATAGTGAAAATGTTTATCATTATTTTCACTATTATATACTCCAAATGAATCAGAAATCTGGATGTTTATATCATGCAAGTACAACAAAAAAACATTTATTAATTATCCTAAGTTGGAGTTGGAAAGCCTGGGTATTAGTTCTCAACATTCAGAAGCATTAAAAGATGAATAAATTTCACTATTAAAAAAAAAAACTGGAACACAGCAATACATACATATTTCAAACTAAAACCAGAATATATGTACAGATTTTTATCATAGATGTTTAATCCCTGTATACATTCTTTCTCTTCCTCTCTCCCATCCAGTCTTTCCTATTATATTTCTGTATGTATCTATTTAAGAAAAGCAAATTCTCATAAAAAATGAATAACATAAAAATACCTTTGACAGAAAACATAGCGTAAATATGTATAAATTTAGGAAAAATGCTCAGACTCGCTTCTAATAAAAGAATTTCAAATTAAGAACCATATTTTAGTCTCTGTGGCACAATCGGTTAGTGTGTTCAGCTGTTAAGAACCAATTGTTCTTAATTTTTAGTACATCAAAATCTACAAAAATTGATAAAACACTCTATTGCCCTTGTCAGGCAGGGGGAGATCTTCTCATAGTTCACTGGTGTATATGGGTAAAATTATACAAAATATATTGGGGAAAATCTGACACCACCTTGAAAAAAACACTGGATAGCAAATCCACTGCTTAGGCATCCAACTACATGTAGATGTAGTCCTTAGCAAATCCACTACGAGGCATCCAACCTAAATATAGTCCTTTGCAAATAAGGTGGAGAAAGTTGATGCCAGTGTTATCCACTGTAACACTGAAAACAGCAAAAAATTTAAAACAGGGCAAATGTTCAAATTAAGGTACTCTTTAAATTTTTTTAAAAAATGGTACATCAACACAAAGGAGTACCATATAACTATACAAAACGATGAAGGAGATACGGAGTCTCCTTTATCTGAGTAGTGGTCAAAATGAGTGTAGAGTCAAAAGCAAAAATTTTCTGGGGTACCTGATGGTTCAGTCAGTTAAGCATCAACCTTTAGCTCGGGTTGTGATCTGGGGGTCCTGGGGTCCAGGCCAGAATTGGGTTCTCTGCTCAGCAGGGAGTCTGCTTCTCGCTCCTGTACTCTCTCTCAGGTAAATAAATACAAATCTTTTTTTTTTTTTGAAGTAAAAATTTTCTTAGTATATTCTTCTGCAATTTTGAATTTTTAAGACTAAGTGAATATTTTATACATTCAAAACATTTGGAAAGAATTTTCTAACATCTAAAATTGAGTACCACTGAGAAAACTGATCCCAACTTTATGTCAAATTATTAACAACCAAGTAAACTGTGGAACAGAGGCTCTTCATGCTCATTCTTAATCGGACTTACTCTAAAGCAAGAAAAGAACTGAAGAAAAATATTGTAGATTTTAATGCAAAAATATATTTCTGCATTAATTGAAACATATTACATACATCTTTTAACTTAAAATAAGTATATGGCTTTATGCACTAAAAATGCCAAGAAGCAATGATATCCAGAAGCAATACTCTTTATATCATCTTGATAATATGGAATATGTACTATAAAGACTCACCAAAGATACATTCTTGAAAACAAGTAAATGGAAGGTTATCCTGAATCTTTTTTTTTTTTTTAAGATTTTATTTATTTGTCAGAGACAGAGGGAGAGAGAGCGAGCGAGCACAGGCAGACAGAGAGGCAGGCAGAAGCAGAGGGAGAAGCAGGCTCCCTGCCGAGCAAGGAGCCCGATGTGGGGACTCAATCCCAGGACCCTGAGCCGAAGGCAGCTGCTTAACCAACTGAGCCACCCAGGCATTCCAGGTTATCCTGAATCTAACCAAGCCTTCATATATAACTTCTATTTTACTGTTAATAGAAAAAAAAATTTAAAAATGGTACATGTAAGAAAGCAGTAAGATAAATCTAGATTGTGGTACACTCTGTAAGATATCTGGCATGGTGTTAACCAAACATCAGTATTTTAAAAATAAGGAGTTAGGAATCTTGGAACACTAAAAAAGTAAAAATTAAAATTAAATAAAATAAATAAAATAATAAATTAGGGAAAAAATAAGAAGTTAGGAAACTCTTCTAGATTAACAGACTGAAAAGACCTAATAACAAAACATAAGAATATGAACAGAGACTTCTCCAATGAAGACATACAAATGGCTATCAGACACATGAAAAAATGTTCATCATCACTAGCCCTCAGGGAAATTCAAATTAAAACCACATTGAGATATCACCTTACACCAGTTAGAATGGCCAAAATTAACAAGACAGGAAACAACATGTGTTGGAGGGGATGTGGAGAAAGGGGAACCCTCTTACACTGTTGGTGGGAATGCAAGTTGGTACAGCCTCTTTGGAGAACAGTGTGGAGATTCCTCAAGAAATTAAAAATAGAACTTCCCTATGACCTTGCAATTGCAGTACTGGGTATTTACCCCAAAGATACAGATGTACTGAAAAGAAGGGCCATCTGTACCCCAATGTTTATAGCAGCAATGGCCACGGTCGCCAAACTATGGAAGGAACCAAGATGCCCTTCAACGGACAAATGGATAAGGAAGATGAGGTCCATATACACTATGGAGTATTATGCCTCCATCAGAAAGGATGAATGCCCAACTTTTGTAGCAACATGGACGGGACTGGAAGAGATTATGCTGAGTGAAATAAGTCAAGCAGAGAGAGTCGATTATCATATGGTTTCACTTATTTGTGGAGCATAACAAATAGCATGGAGGACATGGGGAGTTAGAGAGGAGAAGGGAGTTGGGGGAAATTGGAAGGGGAGGTGAATCATGAGAGACTATGGACTCTGAAAAACAATCTGAGGGGTTTGAGGTGGGGGGGTGGGAGGTCAGGGTACCAGGTGGTGGGTATTATAGAGGGCACGGATTGCATGGAGCACTGGGTGTGGTGAAAAAATAATGAATACTGTTATGCTGAAAATAAAAAAACCATAAGAAATGCTTACTGATAAAAATTAATGGGATATGTTCTTATTTTCATTGAACACACTCCATAATATTTAAGATATAAACTGTCATAGTGTTTTCAGCTTATTGTGAAATCATATTTATACATATACATGAATATAAATACATGCATGAATATCAACACACATAATTACATTCATATGTATGTGTGTAGGCAGACAGAAAGGAAGAAGAAACAAATACAGCAAAATAATGATTATCTGTGTGCATTATGGTGTTCATTGTGTTATTCATTCATGTTGCCTGTCTGCAAATTTGTATAAGAACTAGTTTTAAAAAAACAAAGTGTACTTAGACCTTCTTTATTTGACAAGTTATAAAAGATTTTGTTTATTTATTTGACAGAGAGCTCATAAGTAGGCAGAGAGGTAGGCAGAGAGAGAGAGGGAAGCAGACTCCCTGTTGGGCAGAGAGCACGATGTGGGGCTTGATCTCTGAGTCCTGAGATCATGACCTGAGCCAAAGGCAGAGGGTTCACCCACTGGGCCACCCAGGTGCCCCTGACCTATTTCTTGAAGCAATTAGACTATGTGTTGCCAAAAATGTTATGTAATTCAATACAATTCAGTTTGACTTATTAATTTTATGTAAATAATTTCAATAGGTGAAAGGTGCTATTCAATTTGAGAAGCTAAACAATTGCTTACAATATAGCTTATGGTGCTAAAATAAATAAAAAGTGCTTCAGAAATGCTAATTTTGGAAATTATCTCCATTTTAATTTTTTTTAATCAGTTTACCATGCATTTCATTTGAGGATTCTAAACTAGGAAAACCTGGATATAGAGAATAATGAAGACTTTTCCTGTAAGAACATCTGCTAACTTAAGGCTTAAGAAATATCTCTACTAGAAACATTTTAGGACCTGAAGAGAAGTAGCCATATTTTCAACTTACATTCAGTATCTTCCCTATTTTGATAATACACTGTTAATAGTCTCAAGTTCCCAGAACATGATCATGAATTAATCAGAAACAAAAAACGTGGGAAGAAGATAGGGATCCCTGGGATTATGATAATAAATATACATACATTGGCAATAGTGAGATTCTGGCAGGAATAACAGAAAATAAAAAGTTAGTAACTAAATGGACATCAATGTAAGGTCACATAACATATATAATATTATATAGTATATAATATCTATTACATTGTATGTAATATATATACTAACATATAATATCAGTTTAAGGTCATATAATATATATTTAAAATGCTCCCAAGAATACATTTACTTAATAAGCAGCAAGCAAATATAATGAATGCTGAAAATATACACTCTGATGGATGAACATTAAGGACAGGACAATGGAGAAGCCAGTGTATTCTAGAAATCATTTTAAAAATAGTGCCTGTCATGAGGGGCAGCCTGTGAAATTATAATTAAATAAACCTAGGAGAGTAAAAAAACAAAGGATCGTCCAAATAAGTTAATTTCTCTATTACCCTTAAATATATTATGGATTTAATTCCATATAATTGTACTAGGGGAATGGTATAACTTTTTATTTACTTTTAAGTTCATTCCTAGATTGCCTGCATTACCAGGAAACTGCCTTCGTGTTTGCATAGACTGATAGCACTTGAAGCTAGAAAATGCCAGAATGTTCATTTCTTTGACTCCTTGACCAAATCACTTAACTCTTTCCTATTTAAAAAATACTACATAAAGATAATTGTAACACGTATCTAATACTTAATATTTACATCAGGAATATTCACCTTTATTTCCAATTAAATAAGTGAGTTTTAAAACTTGTGTCTACTGGCATCACCTGATGTAGTCTCATTTTTTTATACAGAAAATTAAGTAAAAAACATCCCAAACTTGAATAACTATGATTTCAAGTAACCTATTAGTCAACACATCCAGAAAATCATGAAAGGAGAAACCAAACTAGCTAATGTATACTGAAATATGTTTTCTTCAAATCATGAAAGAAATATAAATTAATATATCTTCTTGTATTTTTGCTAATAAAAGTAAAAAGTTTTTAAAGGAAGCAGTTTATTTTGACATGGATATAGTGAAATAGTGCTTTCCATAATTAGGTAAAGAAGAATATGATATGACATTTCTAGAGGGTGTTATATGTAAAATGGGTATTACTAATGTTCACATGAGAAAGTAATTCTACTTCTAGGAGACTGGCCTAAGGCAAATTAATTAAGGCTATTATCTATTTCCTTTTTTCATGAATGGAAGTTGAATCCAGGGTTATTTGTGGTAGTAAAATGTAGAAATTGGAAAAAGTCCAGAAATAAAGAGCTGGATATATTTTGGCTGTGAGAACTAATCAATGAATTAAGTAGTTTCAGGATATAAAATCATAAAAACTCAGTTGTGTTTCAAGATGCTAACAATGACATATCTAAAACAGAAGGAAAGCATTCCCATTTAGAACAGCATCAAACACAATAAAATATTTATGAATAAATTTTACTAGGGAGGAAAAATCTGTACTCCATAAACTATAAGACTCTGAAGAGAGAAAATAAAAAGACACAAACAAATGGAAATTCTATATTCAAGGATCAGAATAATTAGTATTATTAAAATATCCATACCACATAAAAACTGTAAAAAGAGACAAAGTAGGGCATTATTTAATAATAAAGGGGAAAATTCAACAAGAAGATAGAATAATTGTAAATATTTATGTACCCCACATGGGAACATCCAAATATAGAAAGCAATTAATAATAAACATAGAAGAACTAATTGATAACATAGGGGAGTTTAATGCTCTTGGATCAGAAGAATAAACATTGTTAAAATGTCTGTACTGCCTAGAGCAATCTATAATTTTAATGCCATTCTGATCAAATTTCCACCTGTATTTTTCAAAGAGTTGGAACAAATAATCCTAAAATTTGTCTGGAATCAGAAGAGACCCTAAATTGCTAAGGAAATATTGAAAAACAATAATAAAACTGGTGGCATCTCGTTACCTGATTTCAAGCTTTACTACAAAGCTGTGATCACCAAGACAGCATGGTACTAGCATAAAAACAGACACATAGACCAGTGGAACAGAATAGAGAGCCCAGATATGGACCCTCAACTCTATGGTCAATTAATCTTCGACAAAACAGGATAAAATATACAGTGGAAAAAAGACAGTCTCAATAAATGGTGCTGGGAAAATTCGACAGCTATATGTAGAAGAATGAAACTTTACCATTCTCTTACACTGTACACAAAAATAAACTTGAAATGGATAAAAGACCTCAATGTGAGACAGGAATCCATCAGAATCCTAGAGGGGAACATAGGCAGTAACTTCTTCGATATCAGCCACAGCAACCTCTCAAGATATGTCTCCAAAGGCAAAGGAAACAAAAGTAAAAATGAACTTTTGGGACTTCAAGATCAAAAGCTTCTGCACAGCAAAGGAAACAGTCAACAAAACAAAGAGGCAATCCATGGAATGGGAGAAGATATTTGCAAATGACAGTACAGACAAAGGGTTGATATCCAGGATCTATAAAGAACTCCTCAAACTCAACACACACAAATCAGACAATCATATCAAAAAATGGGCCGAAGATATGAACAGACACTTTTCCAATGAAGACATACAAATAGCTATCAGACACATGAAAAAATGGTCATCATCACTAGCCATCAGGGAGTTTCAAATTAAAGCCACATTGAGATACAGCCTTACACCAGTTAGAATGGCCAAAATCAGCAAGACAGGAAACAACGTGTGTTGGAGAGGATGTGGAGAAAGGGGAACCCTCTTACACTGTTGGTGGGAATGCAAGTTGGTGCAGCCACTTTGGAAAACAGTGTGGAGATTCCTCAAGAAATTAAAAATAGAACTTCCCTATGACCCTGCAATTGTAGTACTGGGTCTTTACCCCAAAGATACAGATGTAGTGAAAAGAAGGGCCATCTGTACCCCAATGTTTATAACAGCATTGGCCATGGTTGCCAAACTGTGGAAAGAACCAAGATGCCCTTCAACGGATGAATGGATAAGGAAGATGTGGTCCATATACACTATGGAGTATTATGCCTCCATCAGAAAGGACAAATACCCAAATTTTGTAGCAACATGGACGGGACTGGAAGAGATAATGCTGAGTGAAATAAGTCAAGCAGAGAGAGTCAATTATCATATGGTTTCACTTATTTGTGGAGCATAACAAATAGCATGGAGGACAAGAGGAGATGGAGAGGAGAAGGGAGTTGGGGGAAATTGGAAGGGGAGGTGAACCATGAGAGACTATGGACTCTGAAAAACAATCTGAGGGTTTTGAAGGGGTGGGGGGTGGGAGGTTAGGGGAATCAGGTGGTGGGTATTAGAGAGGGCACAGATTGCATGGAGCATTGGGTGTGGTGCAAAAACAATGAATAGTGTTATGCTGAAACGAAATAAAAAATAAATTAAGTAAATAAATAAATAAAACCTTAAAAATAAAAAAAGGATTGCCCTTTAGTCTCTGGTGAGGTAGCAAATACTATATCCTCACTAAACTTCAATAGCATATATGGAATTTGCATACATAAGGATATGGCAAACACAGATTTGATGCCTATGTTTAGACTCTTTATGAGCAGGTTGCAAATTCTAAGGCAGCATTTACTCAGTGGAAAGTAAAGATATAATAATGACAATGTGCAAAGAAACTGCAGAGGTGATTTTGATCCTTAAGCTTTATTTAATCAATAAGGAAAATACATTAATTTCTTTCATGAGTATTTTATAGTTTTCAGAATACAGTTTTTTTGTTAAGTTTTTGTTCCCCTAGTTATTTTATTACTTTCAGTGCAATTATAAATGGGATTGTTTTCTAAATTTCTGCTGCTGCTACATTATTAGTGTAGAGAAATGCAGTGGATTCCTGTACATTGATTTTGTACCCTGTGACTTGACTGAATTCATTTATCAGTTCTAGTGGGTTTTTTTGGTGGAGTCTTTGGATTTATTATGTAGAGTAAAAAAGATAAAAAAAGATTAATGGGATTTGTTCTTATTTTCATTGAATGCACTCTATAATATTTAAGATGAAAACTGTCACAGTGTTTTCAACTTATTGTGAAATCATATTTATACATACACATGAATATAAATACATACATGAATATCAACACACATAATTACATCCATATGCATGTGTGTAGGCAGACAGAAAGGGAGAGGAAACAAATACAGCAAAATAATGATTATCTGTGTGCATTGTGGTGTTCATTGTGTTGTGCATTCATGTTGCCTGTCTGTGGCAAATTTGTATAAGAAGTAGTTTTAAAAATGAAGTGTACTCAGACCTATTTCTTTGAAGCACATAGACTATGTGTTGCCAAAATGTGTAATTCAATACAACTCAATATGATTTATTAATTTTATGTAAAGAATTTCAGTAGGTGTAAGGTGCTGCTCAATTTGAGAAGCTAAACAATTGCTTACAACATAGCTTACGGTGCTAAAAATAAATGAAAAGTGCTTCAGAAATGCTAATTTTGGAAGTTATCTCCATTTTCATAGTTTTTTTGAGATATTGGTTTACCATGCATTTCATTTGAGGATTCTAAACTAAGAAAACCTAGATACAGAGAATAATAAAAACTTTTCCTGTAGGAACATCTGCTAACTTAAGGCTTAAGAAATATCTCTACTAGAAACATTTTAGGACATGAAGAGAAGTAGCCATATTTTCAATTTACATTCAGTATCTCCCCTATTTTGATAATACACTGTTAATAGTCTCAAGTTCCCAGAACATGATCATGAGTTGATCAGAAACAAAAAAAGTGGGAAGAAGATAGGGATCCCTGGGATTACATATGATAAATATACATACATTGACAATAGTGAGATTCTGGCAGGAATAACAGAAAATAAAAAGTTAGTAACTAAACGGACATCAGTTTAAGGTTACATAACATAGTTAATATTATATAGTATATAATATATATGCTAACATATAATATCAGTTTAAGGTCACATAATATATATTTAAAACATCATAGATATATATGAAACATTCCACCCTAAAAAAAAGAATATTCATTCTTCTTGAGCACACATGGAACTTTCTCCAAAACAGACCACGTAGTGGGTCACAAATCAGGGCTCAACCAATACCAAAAGACTGAGATTATTTCCTGCATATTCATAGACCACAATGCTTTGAAATTGGAGCGCAACTACAAGAAAAAGTTTGGAAGGAATTCAAACACTTGGAAGCTAAAGACCAACCTGCTTAAGAATGTTTGGATCCATGTTGTCGCAAATGGCAAGATTTCATTTCTTTTGATGGCTGCATAGTATTCCATTGTGTATATATACCACATCTTCTTGATCCATTCATCTGTTGATGGACATCTAGGTTCTTTCCATAGTTTGGCTATTGCGGACATTGCTGCTATAAACATTCGGGTGCACGTGCCCCTTTGGATCACTACGTTTGTATCTTTAGGGTAAATACCCAATAGTGCAATTGCTGGGTCATAGGGCAGTTCTATTTTCAACATTTTGAGGAACCTCCATGCTGTTTTCCAGAGTGGCTGCACCAGCTTGCATTCCCACCAACAGTGTAGGAGGGTTCCCCTTTCTCCGCAATAAGTCAAGCATAGAAAGACAACTCTCATATGATCTCCCTGATATGAGGAAGTGGTGATGCAACATGGGGGCTTAAGTGGGTAGGAGAAGAATCAATGAAACAAGATGGGACTGGGAGGGAGACAAACCATAAGTGACTCTTAATCTCACAAAACAAACTGAGGGTTGCTGGGGGGAGAGGGTTTGGGAGAAGGGGGTGGGATTATGGACATTGGGGAGGGTATGTGCTTTGGTGAGTGCTGTGAAGTGTGTAAACCTGGTGATTCACAGACCTGTACCCCTGGGGATAAAAATATATGTTTATAAAAAATTAAAAATTAAAAAAAAAAAAGAATGTTTGGATCAACGAGGAAATCAAATAAGAACTTAAACTATTCATGGAAGCCAATGAGAAAGAAGACAACTTCAGTCCAAAACCTATGGGATATGGCAAAGGCAGTCCTAAGGGGGAAATACAAAGCCATCCAAGCCTCCCTCAAAAAAAAAAAAATTGAAAAATCCAGAATACACCAGCTCTCTTTACACCTTAAGGAACTGGAAAATCAACAACAAATTAAGTCAATGCCAAGCACAAGAAGGGAAATAATCTAAAATTAGAGCAGATACCAATGAGTTAGAACAATCTAATGAGTTACCAATGAGTAGAACACATCAATGAAACTAGAAGCTGGTTCTTTGAAAGATTCAGTAAGATTGATAAACCACTGGCCAAACTAATCCAAAAGAAAAGAGAAAGGACCCAAATTAATAAAATTTTGAATGAAAGGGGAGAGGTCATGACTAACACCAAGGAAACAAAAATAATCATCAGAAATTATTAACAACAGTATATGTCAATAAGTTAAGCAACTTAGAAGAAATGGATGTGAAACCTATAAACTTCTAAGACCGAAACAGGAAGAAATTGATAACCTGAATAGACCAATATCTAGCAATGAGATTGAAGCCATGATCAAAAACCTGCCAAAAAACAAGAGCCCAGGACCTGACAGATTCCCTGGGGGATTCTACCAAAAATCAAAGAAGAAATAATACCTATTCTCCTGAAGTTCTTTCAAAAAATAGAAACAGAAGGAAAACTTCCAGTTTTTTTCTATGAAACCAGCATTACCCTGATTCTCAAACCAGGCAAAGACCCCATCAAAAAGGAGAATTTCAGACCAATATCCCTGACAAATATTGATGCCAAGATTCTCAACAAGATCCTAGCTAATAGGATCCAAGAGTACATTTAAAAAATTATACACCATGACCAGGTGGGATTTATCCCTGAGATGCAAGGGTGGTTCCATATTCTCAAATCAATCAATGTGATAGAACAAATAAATAAGAGAAGAGAGGGGGCACCTGGGTGTCTCAGTGGGTTAAGCCTCTGCCTTCGCTCAGGTCATGATCGCAGAGTCCTGGGATCTAGCCCTGCATTGGGCTCTCTGCTCAGTGGGGAGCCTGCTTCCCCCACCCCCATCTCTCTGCCTCTCTGCCTACTTGTGATCTCTGTCAAATAAATAAATAAATAAATAAATAAGATCACTGAATCTTAAAAAAAAAAAAAAAAAAGAGAAGAACCACATGGCCCTCTCAATTGATGCAGATAAAGCATCTGACAAGATAGTGTATCCTCATTAAAACTCTTCAAAGTATAGGGATAGAGGGAATATTCCTCAACTTCATAAAATCTACCTATGAAAAACCCACAGCAAATATCATTTTCAATGGGGAAAAGCTGGCAGCCTTCCCTTTGAGATCAGGAACATGATAAGGATGCCCACTCTTGCCACTGTTGTTCAACATAGTACTAGAAGTCCTAGAAACAGCAATCAGAAAACAAAAAGAAAAAAAAGGTATTCAAATTGGCAAAGAAGAAGTCAAACTCTCTGTCTTCACAGATGACATGATACTTTATATGGAAAACCCAAAAGACTCCACCCCAAACTACTAGAACTCATGCAGCAATTCAGTAATGTGGGAGGACACAATATCAATGCACAGAAATCAGTTGTTTTCTTATACACTAACAATGAAAATATAGGAAGGGAAATTGGAGATTTGATTCCATATACTATAGCACTAAGAACCATAAGATACCTGGGAATAAACCTATCCAAAGAGGTAAAGGATCCATACTTGAGGAACTACAGAAAACTCATGAAAGAAATTGAAGAAGACACAAAAAGATGGAAGACCATTTCATGCTCATGTATCAGAAGAATAAATATTGTTAAAGTGTCTATAGTGCCCAGAGCCATCTATACTTTCAGTGCCATCCTGATCAAAATTCCACTGGCATTTTTCAAAGAACTGGAACAAACAATCCTAAAATTTGTATGGAACCAGAAGAGACCCCAAATTGCAAGGAAATGTTGAAAAAGAAAAACAAAACTGGGGGCAACACGTTGCCTCATTTCAAGCTTTACTACAAAGCTGTGATCACCCAGACAACATGGTACTGGAACGAAAACAGACACATAGACCAGTGGAACAGAGTAGAGAGCCCAGATATGGACCCTCAACTTAATGGTCAAATAATCTTCGACAAAGCAGGAAGAAATATACAGTGGAAAAAAGACAGTCTCTTCAATAAACGATGCTGGGAATTTTGGACAGTTATGTAGAAGAATGAAACTTGACCATTCTCTTACACCATACACAAAGATAAACTCCAAGTGGATTAGTTAATTTTTTAAATATCTATTTATTTATTTAGCAGAGATCACAAGTAGGCAGAGAAGTAGGCAGAGAGAGAGAGGGAAGCAGGCTCCCGCTGAGCAGAGGCCCTGATGTAGGGCTTGATCCAAGGACCCTGGGATCATGACCTGAGCTGAAAGCAGAGGATTTAACCCACTGAGCCACCCAGGCACCCCTGGATAAGTAATTTTTGTCAGTAGTATAGGTTCTGAATCCAGTTTCATTGTTTTACATGTGATTATTCAATTTTCCAGCACCATTTATTGAAGAGATGTCTTTTCTCCATTGAGTATTCTTGGTTCCCCTGTCAAATATTAGTTTACCATATGTGCTTGACTTTATTTCTGGGCTTTTGATACTGTTCCTTTGGCCCATATGTTTGTTTATATGCCAGTGCCATACTGTTTTTGATAATAATAGCTTTGTAGAATAGCCTGAAATTAGGAGGTATGATTCTTCCAGCTTTGTACTTTGTCCTCAGAATTTTATTGGGTATTAGGAGTCTTTTGTGGTTCCGTATAAATTTTAGGAATCTTTTTTCTACTGTTGTAAAAAAGTCATTCAAACCCTGATAGAATCTGTATTGAAATATAGATGGCTTTTGGAAGTACTGACATTCTAACATTAATTCTTCCAACCCATGAATATGAGATAACTTTCCATTTATTTGAGTATCCTTCAATCTTTTTAAAAAACTGTGTTTTATAGTTTCCTGAGCAAAGATCTTTTATCTCCTTAGATTGATTCCTAAGCACTTTACTGTTTTTAATGCTATTGTAATGGGATTGATTTTTTCATTTTTCAGAAAATCCATTGCTAGTGTATTGAAATACTCCTGTTTTTTTATGCTAATTTTGTATCCTGAAACTTACTAAATTCATTAATTAATGGTTTTTGGTTGAATCTTGAGATTCTATATAGAAAATCATATCATTTGCAAATAGAGACAATTTTACTTCTTCCTTTCAAATTCTAATACCTTTTACTCTTTTCCTGCTGGTCTGCTCTAGTGAGGACTTCCAACAGCATATTGCATATGAGAGCTCGAGTAGGCATGCTTGTTTGGGTTCATATTATAGAAATTTTATCCAGCACTGCTGTGTTCGTAATGCTACTATTTTGTTTCACAGAATATGGGTTCTTGATATTGTTCTTAACCTTTATATTCCTTATATGGGGAATCTTTTAATTTTTTTTGAGCAAGTTTTAAAACTTACTAAGTATGAAAATCATGCTTTAACTCTTCATTACTGTAATGCCACAGCCTGGACAATGTGAGCACAATAAGCTCTAAATAAAAATCTATTACATCTGCTGACTGGCAGTGTTAATTTCTCCTTTCTTCTTCTTTGTCTTCTTTTTTTAAATGAAGATTTTACTTATTTACGTGACAGACAGATTACAAGTAGTCAGAGAGTCAGGCAGAGAGAGAGAGGGAAGCAGGCTCCCCACTGAGAAGAGAGCCCCATGTGGGGCTCGATCCCAGGACCCTGAGATCACAATCTGAGCCAAAGGCAGAGGCTTTAACCCACTGAGCCACCCAGACACCCCTCCTTTATTCTTACATAAAACACAGACACTCCAAATCTTGGCAGGTGGAACACTCATATTAAGCTTTTTCTTTTAACTATAATTGATTCCTAGCAATGTGTGGGGATGTCTTACTTACCTTTGCATTTTCATTGACTGGGACCCATGCCTACATCTACTAGGAGCCAAGTAACTTATTCCTGAGGAATAAAATGACTGAAATCTCATTACTCTCAACCTCAGATACACATGCATAGCCAGCAGGATATACATGTTAACAGAAAGAGGTCATGTTTTGAGAGCATATTGCTTATATTTGCTCTAACTTCTTTATCTCCTTACAGAATAATTTTTGATTTCCACTAAGCATTGGCCAACCAGATCAATTGGTCCATGCTATACCCATCAGTCCATATTGAGACTAATATGTTAATACCATTTTCACTTTTAATGACAAGGCAAAGTAGTTTCCTTTTCCTTTTTAAATAAATCCTTGGTTTTCATAATCTCTACATTTGATCATCACTGTCTTTGCCAGGAGCTATTTGATTTTAGTATTCAATTTTTAATAAAAGTGCCAATTGGGAAAATCTTATTTTGCTTTTAGGCTAAACATCAGTTGTGATTTTAATTTATTTTCTTTTCCTTTAGATAAAAGAAGTGTTTTCAAAGATACTGCATTTTATAAACACTGCATATGAATAAGTTAAATACATAAAGAAAGAGAACATTTTTTTTTTAATTATAAACATTTTAACTTCCACCAAAGCTAATGTCTATGAATTGGCTTCTATATGCATTGCTTCTATTTTCCTTTTTTTTTTTTTTAAGATTTTATTTATTGTCATAGAGAAGCAAGAGCAAGCACAGGCAGAGGCAGAGGGAGAAGCAGGCTCCCTGCCAAGCAAGGAGCCGGATGTGGGACTCGAGCCCAGGACGGTGGGATCATGACCTGAGCCGAAGGCAACCGCTTAACCAACTGAGCCACCCAGGCATCCCGAAAGAGAACATTTTTACTGTGGTGGTGATTTTTCTTTCAGAATTCTAAGAAAGCAGAGGGCTGGCCTGAGTTTCTCTCTTCCTCTCCCTCTGCCTTTGGTTCCTGCAGAATCTCTCTTTCTAAAGTAAATAGTTTTTAAATAAAGAAAAAATAGAAACAAACCCTAAAAGCACAACTATTTATGTATATTCTTTAAAATACTAGTACAGAAAACAGCAACTGTGTGCTACAATTCCAACATTTAAATGATGGTGACTTCCACAATAATAAACTTAATTTAACTCCTTAAAAGTGAACTGTTAGTAGGTAATTAAGATAGATACATTCTTTCATCTTGTACCATTATGTTTTACAAAATATACATGTGATTTTATATGCTAATCTGGCACTCAAAAGATGTCCTTTAAATGCCTTTCCTGAAAGCAGGTACTGTCACTGAGTATGTGCAAGGTAGCTGCCCAAAGTCTGTTTATCTCAAACTTAAGGAAAGGTACTATATGGATCATTCTTTTTTTTTTTTTTTGTCTCTGGGGAAGAAAGAAAATGTAGGATTTCCCATATTTCCTGTAATAATTTCAGCTGTGAGATACTTAGAATTACTAATTTATTATAGTTCTAAACATATAGGATTTTTCATTGACAAATTTACTTTTTATTAATTAAGGTCGAGAATCAGACACCATTTTTACATTGTTGCAGAATACAGAAAGTTGAACAAGTTGACAGAAAAATAATCATTTTTTACAAAGTGAACACTTCCATTATGAGACTGCAGCTCCAGAAATAGAACACTGGAGTGTACAAGAAAGTTTCACTTCCCCAAATTAACCTCAATTGGGACTTCTAGTTTTGCCTAGTCTTTAGCTTTAAATATGTCCACTCTCTTTCGTTTCTTCAACATTATGCCTGTGAAATTTATCCATTCTGTTGCATGTAACAATGTTCCTTCATTAACATACTTACTACAGTATTTTTTATATTTATAAAAAAATAGAATATAGCAATTTCCCTTCATTAATATACTTACTATAGTATTCTTTTTATAAATATAAAAATAGAGTTATCCATTTTATTATTAATGAACACTTGGTATATTTCCAATTTTACTATAGTAATAGTTCAACAATAAGCAGTTTATATTGATTTTACTGACTGAAGGTAACACTGAGCTGGGTCAATGACAAAGAATGGAATTGCTGACTATTGGGTTTGTATTTGCTCAGCTCTAATAGATGTTGATCTGATAGATCTAGTAGATCCAATTTCCTAAAATGGATGCACCAATGTACATTTCTACCAGCACTATATGGGGAATTCAGTTACTCTGTATCCTTGTGAATGCTTGGCATGTTTGTACACTTTCAGAATTAGGCATTTTGATCATATGTCATGGTATCCTATTGAAGTTTTAATTAGTATATCCCTAATGATTCATTAATATATTTTTTGGTTTTATATATGAACTCAGTACCAAGATCTTGTTCAACTGTTTTGTACATTTGCTATCTGTGTCTTGATTTTTAACTGGGTTTTAGTTTATTTTATATTGTGGTTACTAGCCTTTGTCAAATATAATTCATTGCCCATTATTTCTTCTACTCTGTGTCTTGACTCTTCACTTTAAGGATGATGTCTTCCATTTTTTAAAAGATTATTATTTATTTATTCAACAGACAGAGATCACAAGTAGGCAGAGAGGCAGGCAGAGAGAGGGGGAAGCAAGCTCCCTGCTGAGCAGAGAGCCAAATGCAGTGCTCGATCCCAGGACCCTGAGATCATGACCTGAGCCAAAGGCAGAGACTTAACCCACTGAGCCACCCAGGCGCCCCAAGGATGATATCTTTCAATAAGCAGAGCTTCTTCATTTCAACCTTGTCTAAATCTATTTTTTCGGTATTCCTTTTAAGACTAAGCATTTATTAATGCATTTATTTATCTTGCCAATAAAGAAATATTTGCATATCTTAGGGATATGAAAATATTCTCTGATATATTAATCCTTAAGAGTTCTTGTCTTTACAGTAACATTCAGAATTATTTTCATTTGAGTTAAGGTTTACCTTTTTCATACAAATATCTGCCTGAGCAAGTAGCATTTACTGAAAAAATGATTCTTCCCCAAGAGAAGAGCAGTGCCATTTGTCATTTAAAAACATTACTCATGGTAAAACTCTAAATGTAAGGGGAATTACTATTATGGATGGTATTATGGATGGGTGTGCTTCCAGATTGTTCTTTCACTGTGGTATTTTTCTGTCCTTGCAATAGTTGTATTTACTTCATTCAATAAGTATTAGTACATGGTAGGATAAGTCTCCAGAGAATGTATTCCCCTAACAGTTCTTTGCTCTTTTGCTTCTTTTCCTGGTTTAAAAATAAATAAATAAATGTTAGAGTAAGATTGTTCGTTTCCATCATATATAAATTTCTGGAGTTTTGAGTGCAATTCAACTGAATCTATAGAACAAAATGAGCTGGAGCCATATCTTTACCATAGTGAGTTTTCTACTCTGTCATTATAGTCTTAGATTTTCTTTAATTTATTTACTACCCCGAATATAGGACATTTTGTATGATACATTTTTGAACTTTGTAGGATGATCTTTACCTACAGAGAATATTTTATTCCTTGTTGGGCAGATAGGATTGACTAATTCAAATGTGGATTGCAATTTTTGGGAGGCTCAGTCTAACTCTGTTCTCCCCAGGTTGTCAGGTATAGCCCTCAAAAAGTCTCATGGAAGCTCCTCCTTCAGGTCCAGAGCTGAACTCTGTGGTTTTTGTTGTTGTTGTTGTTGTTTGTTTGTTCATTTTTTTTTCAGCATGGCTAGTTTCCCAGAGTTAGCCTTGTGCATCCAGGAGGTATTTCAGGTACAAACTTCCCATACCTCACTTTACCCTGGCATCACGGTTTTCTCAAATTTGGCTGCCTTGACAGCTCTAGACTTTTTTTGTTCCTAAAACCCTGTGTTATTGTCAAAAGTTCTGCTTATTTCCTTACCTCCTCCCAGATCCTTTATTCAGAATCTCATATGCTTACTCTCAGAATGTATACAAAATAGACCCATTTTCTTTTTTTCTTATACATAACTACCCTGATATTTTACATCTCTTAAATCCATTTCTAATATAATATTATAAGTCAACTATAATAATATTTTTTAAAGAATCACCTTTAATTTTTGTCAGATTTTGATATCTATGCTGTATTTATGCCAAAGAAATTTTTTAAAAAGTTCTTTTTCATAAATTCTATAATAGTTCATACAGTTTAGGGTTATTTGTTTTTTTAAAGAATTTGTTTAGTTCCCCTGTGCATCTCCCTGGTGTCTTTCCCCTGCAAAAACCCCTGGTGGGATTTTCTTTAACTATTATTTTCCTAGTTTTTCTTGGGCATTGGTCTTTTTGAATTTTCCATCTCTATGGGGATAGATTTTAAGGAGAATTATTTTAGGAAAAATTATATATATTAACTTATTTAGAAAAAAGACTTTAAAAGAATTTGTTATGTATTTCACCTAGGTTTTCAAATGCATCTGCATGAAACTGTGCAAATTATAATTTGGTATGGGCTAATGAATCTCCCTCATACAGTTTTATAAAACTGAATGAATCAGATTTGGTCTGTGTCTTATCAGTTATTCAAATAGGTAAGACAGGCTGTGAGGCCAGAAACACAGGTTCTTCTCACCTCTCAACACTTGAGCAAGTCTTACTAAATACCACAGTCTCTTCTCAGTCCCACACTAGTAATTCACAGAGAAGAGTATCTCTTTATCCAAGATAAAATGGGACTATCAGAAGTGGAAGACATCTATGGCCAGTTGTTTGGCTACCTTACTGAGGTCCATTGGCAGCAAAGACAATATTGTGGCAGAAATAGGTAATATTGTTCCAAATGAATTATCAGTAAATTGATATTTGCTTGAAAATGCCTCACTAAAGACCAGGAAGGAGAGAAACAAGACAAAACCAAAATAAATTCTATTTTGTTTCCTTGAGTAAAGAATAGATGACAGTAAATTATATTGCTATAGCTTGAATCATTCCAATGTTATATCAAGGTTTGATAAGATCAATCTGTAATATTCCATATTTTTAATAGAGAAACTATATTGACATAATACTTGTAAGAAACAGAGGTTCTTGAATTTGTCTAAAAATAGTATATTGTGAATTAAAGACATTTTTCAAGGCTAGCAGAATATTTTTACTTTGTTTAGAAATCTATGACTAGGACTTGGGTGACATCAGTGTTAAAATGAATGTCAAATAGTTTAAGATGACAGGTCAGAAGGATGGTTGTTTACTTGCTTGTTAATGGAACAAAGCCTTATAGCACTGATGAGGATACAGAAGGCTAGCTGAAGACACAACAGAAAGTGGCACCCTATACCACCCTCCCCCACCAGCCTGCCCTTCCTAACTTGTGTGACATTCCTCAAGTACTCTTGGCTGCCCTAAAGGAAAAACAAATAGTTAACTTGTAGAGTTCACAATCCTGCAAGACCTGAGTCTCACTTTACAAATGTCCTAGTGATTTACAAGGAAGAAGCTTTCTTACCTATAGCCTAACTTCCAAAGACCCATAACTCAGTTCCTGAAGCCCTAAAATCATCTTCCCCTCCCTAAAATTGAGGAAGGCTGAGGTAGAGGGAAATGTAAATAAAGTTAAATTTCTTTTAAACCTAAAGCTCATTGATAAGGACATGTGATAGCAGGAGTGTGACCTTCCTCCAGGAAGCTCTCGACTATCTTACTGTTAATGCCTTATTAAAGGAAAACAACCTTAACTTGACAAATAGCAAAGCCTCTGGCATCCTGTGTGTCTTCTTTTAAAACATGAAACTTCTTTCAAATCCTCCTTTTTCCTTATCTTCCCCAACCCCATATTCTATAATCACCATTCCTCACAACCTTGAGGCAGCAGCTCTTTCTGCTCACGGGCCCTGCCCTGTGCTGTAACAAGCCACCATTGGGCACCAAAAATGTCTCAAGAATTCTTTCTTGGTCTTCAGCTTTGGGCTTCACCCCACTGAACCTCTCTCAAATTCTAAAACTTTACCAGCATGACAAGGATAGAAAGGACTGTGGCAGTCACTTGGGTTAGTAGTTCTCAAAGCTTTTTCTTTTTAATTCAAATCCTCATAAAGTCTAAATATTAAAAAAAAAGCTAAAATCAAAGCTGCTTTATTAAAATAGCAGTCCCACCTGCCCTTAAATTTTCCCTTGTCCCTGTTAAAAGCACATCATTACCGGAGTTTCCAAGAAATCGCAAAGAAACATTGTGGGTTTGAAAACTTGTAATTTGGTGCAAGGTTGCCTTTTAGACATGGGGACAAGTCCTGAGACTGCTGAGAGGAAAGTCAGGCAGGAAAATCATTCTGTTCCTCCTGGTTCTGTTCCTTTGCCAACCCAGTGAACACCAGGGCTACCCTGACACCTGCTGCTCCCACAGCTTTTCCGAAGTCTTTCAGTGGAAGTGTTCTGGCTCTACTGAGATAAGGGAATTCAGGAGAAAATCACAGGGAAG
Organism: Mustela erminea; assembly: GCF_009829155.1. Taxonomy (NCBI): domain Eukaryota; kingdom Metazoa; phylum Chordata; class Mammalia; order Carnivora; family Mustelidae; genus Mustela; species Mustela erminea. Next base: position 72,576,475 of record NC_045619.1, on the reverse strand, counting down.
GACTTTCCATTTGTGTAACTGAGAGTGAACAGAGAAGGAGAAATTGGAGCGGTTATTTCTCAGTACAGTCTAAGGCAGTCTGGTTCATGACAGGAAGCCTATTCTGGCAAGTTCAGCTCCCCACTGACAGTGTTGTTGCCTTTAGTCATTAATAGATAAGAAAGTTACTGGTATAGCCCACACAGACTTTTTCTTTCTGTGAATTTGTTAGATTGGAGAAAGGACCTATATCTTCAAACACATATGCTAATCTGTGGGGTTTTTTTTTTTTTCTATGTTAAAAACAGTATTTTCTCTGGAATAGTGTTTTTTTTTTTTGCCATCTTGTTGTTTAACATTGAGAATAATTCATTCTTAAAAAACTGTAATAGGAAAAGTAAGAATGCTTCCTCAAACTCTAGTGCCTATTTTGTGCAGGTAAAAACTATGGAAGTTCTATTTAGCATCCAAGAATACCCCTTCCACACAGATATAGGCATATTCAGTCAAGATCCTTAGGCCCCGGAAAAATCAACAAATTCTGAAGTATTTTGAAAGACTGCTATTAGCAATGTAACTGGAAGAGTAAAGAAAGCAAATTCATTAGAAGGCTTTTGAGGTAATTTCTTTGACAGCTGACTAGCTTATTATGCTTATCAGGATTCAGAACAAAAAACATTAATATGTTTAACATACTCTAATAGTTTCTCTAAGTTTAGGAAAGGCTCATGAGCAGATTAATCAATCAATCTATAATATAGCACAAGTGGGCTATAAAATAATTTTTATGCTAAATTTATGAGTACCTCTTATATAAAGGTAATGCTAGCTTCATGGGCTGAGTTGAGAAAGCCAAAAAAAAGTTGAAAGATTGCAGGAAAACACAACCTCTGGTGAGGGCAAATATCACCTAATCAAAAATGACCCATAACTGATAGATGTTAGATATAAGGAAAGAGAACATGGCATGAATTATTACACCTTTAGTACATAAGCTCAGAGAAATACTTTGTGTCATGTTCTAGGAATCACCACGTTTTCCAGTATCACTGAGGGGAGCAGGCCCTGTTCCTAGCTCCATGAAAACATCAATCATTGTTCCTTCTAATTCCTCCAGGTGCTTTTTTCCTGGTCTTGATTAGTTTCCTCACATGCATGCCTCGGTAAGTACTCAGCTGAATATTCAAGGGAACCTTCTACTGATCTCTGAAATTCCCCCTCTCCAACCAGCTCTTTCCTCACAGGATTCCCTACTGTGAACCCGTGCTGCTTTGAACTTTCACATTATCTGCTAGTGCTATCCCAGAGATCCATAAAACTATACGTAGGTTTATCCTCTGTAATGCCCCAGACTGAAAAGTCTTAATGCAGTAAGCATGGGTCTTTCTAGGGCTCATGTTCCCCCACACTCCCCCATTTCTAAGGGATCCTTTTTCTTCATTTTGTAATGCCCAGTGTCTTGAAAACCACTTTTTCATAATCTTGTTCATTTTTTTTTAACAGTTTCACTGGGAAGCATAGATCTGGTTCCTGTTACTCCATCCTGGCTGGAAGCTGAATTTCTGTACTGATATGGGAAACAGAGGCAGAAGAAAATCATTAAAATTCCTTACCTACTGACAAGCCCTTGAAACAGACAAAGTGGCTCTCCCCTGGGGACTCAACTGCACTCACCTTGAGGTTTTGCTAAGAACAATCCTAGCCTGACCAACCCCCTACCCCCACAGGTCTAATCAGGATCCTGTAAGTCTACTTTTTTTTTTTTTAAGATTTTATTTGTTTGACAGAGAGAGAGGATCACAAGTAGGCAGAGGGGCAGGCAGAGAGAGAGGAGGAAGCAGGCTCCCCGCTGAGCAGAAAGCCCAATGCGGGGCTCAATCCCAGGATACTGGGATCATGACCTGAGCCAAAGGCAGAGGCTTAACCCACTGAGACACCCAGGCGCCCCCCTGTAAGTCTACTTTAACAATTCCTTTAGGAAACTTTATCTCTAAACCTCCAAGATAGTGTCAAGAATCATTCCCAAGCATATGGCCCACTGATATACATCTAAAGGGTCTCACCAGAAGATTTTTATTATTGATAATAACCTTTCTTCCAGCCCCTCAAGGTCCTGGAGACCTTGCTTCCAAAATTCCTTAGAGAATTACATCATCCATAATCCCCTTTGTCCTCACATACCTCCAAGTCCACCCCTACTCTGCCTTTAAAAACTCTGACTGTAATCTGGTTCAGGGTCCAAGTCCCTACTCCGCTGTGTAGGGTATACTTGGGCCCAAGCTTAAGCTTGTCAAATAAACCCTCGTGTGATTACATCGGTGCTGGCTCCTTGGTGGTCTCTCAGATGCGAAAACTTGGGCATAACATGTACTGTCTTGCTTCTTACTGATAACTCATTTCTTATTGAAGACATTTTCATTCTGTTAATGTTAGATTATAAGTAATATTGTGTCTTATTCCTGAAAAATGTTTTCATTTTGCTCTCATGTTTGATGTTTTCCCAAAGTAAATATAGAAAATTACACATTTTTCTACTATTTATTTTTTGTTTTTATTTTATTTTATTATTTATTGTTCAATTGCATCTAAATGTCATTCTTTTTGGTTTTAACTATCTTGTTTCTGAGTGTTTTATCTGTTCCATTTGTGATTCTTCAGTTATGCTTTCAGGTCTTTATTTTAGTTCATCAGACCCATAAATTTCTAGCCCATTCTCTACTGCTGTAATCTGTCCCATATCCTATATATTCTTCCATCTGGAAACTACCATTATAAATGTGCTAGAACCCTGTCTTTTCTCATATATTTATCTTTCTGTTCTTATGTGTGTCTAAGAGTTCTTTAATTTTCTTCATTTAATAATTCTTAGGCTATTTATTATTTTAAAAATCACTCTATTTTTATTTCTACATATTGATTTTGCTCTCTTATTTAAAGTTGTGTTGTCTTATGGAATTCTGATCTCTTCTCATGTGTGGTCCAGGCCTGGGGATTCAAGTATTCAAAGCTCTCTTTATTTTTCCCATCCATGGCATAAAGGAAAGAAAAATTCCATTCTGTATTTTGCCTCCTTTATATTTAGAGATTATCTATCACTTCAAGTACCCCAGCTTTGTGAGTGGTCTTCTTTATAGTTTAAGCTTGCCCTCAAGTAAGGCCACATTACTATTCACCACAGTCCACATGGAAACCAAGTCTTCAGGGCCAGGCAAGGATCACCAATGTCAACTTGATCTCTTTACTCTGAGATTCTTCTTCTTCATCTTTCTAATTTGAGACAGAGCTTCCTTTTTACCATTTTTGAAAAAAATATTTGACATATAATGATGTTTTAGTCATAGTTTATCAGTGGTTTTCATGAAGTTTTGCCTGGATAATGATCCAAAACTAGATCCATTTGCTAAGATTGTCAGAAAACTTTATGTAACTTTTAATATAGATTATTTAACTTATTCCGCATAATGACCCAATGAATGCAGGTGGATAGACACACACACACACACACACACACACACACACACACACACACAAGCTAAGGCTTAGGTGTTTTAAAAGACTTTGCCAGAATTACATGATTAGCAAATGTTTTGACTATGATTCAAATCCAGGTCATGACATCTCCTGGCTATGCACTTAGCTATTAACCTCTATAACCTATCTTTAAAGACATAGGACATTTTGACATCTTACAGATGTATTTTTCTAAAAGGAGAAAGGACTTCAATTATTTGACCTGTAATTGACAATTGAGTATGAGTATATCCTATGCTCTTTGCTCTTTATCTTGTGAATCTGTCCGAATTACTGGAATTGGAGAAAAATGCAAGAAAATAAGGAAAAATAACATAATATGAGACACTGGCAGGTGGATCAAGCTTATGTCTCTTCCTTTGCTGAAAAGCTATACTATTTCAAATTCCACAGATGGCTACTGTATAACTTCCTCTCATGAAAATTCTGAGTTTACTTTGTGATGTGCTAAAATCAGACTTTTTGAAGTTACTCAAGATCAGTCCTTGATATTGCTTGTGCTTTACCTATTTATCTTGAATTTAAAGCTTACTTAAGTGATGTATGACCTTAATTTAATTTGCTATTTCAGCACTACTGTCATTTGCATTTAAAAGGAGAATACATAAAGCCCTAATGAATTTCTCCTTTCAACAGCAAAAGCATCACTTACTCCATGAATGAGGTTAAGTAGATACATGTCATTGAAATATCGTCATCATCACATCCCTATACCAAAATGCAAAGTTCAAATTATTTTCTTTAAATGTTGATATTGTCTCTGTGATGTTTTTTTCTATTCTGCAGAATTTTTCAAAGAGTTTCTCAAAATCACATAAATTTTAGAAACTCCCAGTGAATTATAATAAGCATTTGTGTTTCTGGTACACACAGATTACTGCTCATCTGAAGTTCTAAGTCAGATTGAATCTTATTCATCCAGTCCCAATTAATTTGAAAATAACACCATTTTGTAAGCCCAATGTCCTAACAAGATAGAGGTTTCTATCCTTCAATGTTTGTCCTAAGTATTTTCCAATTCTCTTAAAATTGCAAGACTTGCACAGAATACCACCCACATGATCATTAGCAAGGATGATTATATCAGCGATAGAAAAACACTGAAGGACACAGGTTGGGACTTCTTCAATGTGACAAGTTACATAAGCTTACAGGGATGACTGAACAAAAGAGGAATCTGTTCAGGGGTCAACTTCTAGACCCCACAAAATAGCTCACTTCAGGTATGTGAGGTATAAATGGTTTGTGAGGTGTAAGGGATTCATTCCACTTTTGCAGGTGAGAAGGTGGATGGATTTTAGAAGCTTGCCTTTACTGTTTTGTACTCCTGTGTTCTGTCACCCATCCCCAAAAATGCCTGCCTGATTCTGTGTCAGCGACTCAGGAGACTTGAATATCTTTCTGTCTATTGCTCTAAGTTCTAAGCACAAACCAACTATTATGAACTGTCTCAAAGATTCAGAAAAGTTAAAGTTAGTCACCCCAAAACAAATGTCAGTGGGTCCTAGCTTTAGACCTTTGTGAGATCCATTCCTGTATGGTCATATGAAATTCCAAAACTTTAATCAATTCCAGTGGCAAGCTTGACCACCATGCTGATTACCAACATAACTTCGACCAGTTTTTCAGAAATTAATCTAGTCTAATCAATTACTATACTAGTCTAATCAATTACTATACTAGCATAATTCTTGCCAGTTTATTTGTAGGCAGGGACCATAGGCCAATATGAGAAATGAATCCAACTTCTTTAATGATATGTATAAGCCACTGAATCAACAGATGCCAAATCTACCCATTTTAATTTACTTAATTTGAAATAAGTCACTCTATTAATTCAGGAACTTTTCACTGGTTACTTGCACCTAAGTGTAACTTAATTGATTTATTTTCTCAATATTGGCCATGAGTTATCCTATTCTTGAATACATTTTTATGGTATTCTTCTAATTTCTTAGTTATACATTTTTAGAGGTAGACTTTGTATGTATGAGGGGTTGGGGTATAGTCATGCTGTTAAAGCTTTAGTGTCTACTAAGCAAGCGCCCTCCAGGAAGGTTGCATTAATTTATGTCCCTGAGAGCATTACATAATCACCAATATTAGTATGAGGGGGAAGAGGAGGAAGAAGGGGAGGTAGAGAGGAAGGGCAAAGACTACTACTACTACTCTTTAATTTTGGTCAGGGGTAAGTTTCTATGTCCCCTGAAAAAAAAGTTTTTGCCTCCAAAATTCAACAATTCAAAGACCTACATAGATTTCTTTTCTTGAATGTACTGGATCATGTTTTTAAACATGATTGAAAAAGTTATTTTAAAAAATTCAAATCAAATAAAAGGTTGAAGAGTTCACTAAATATTTCAGAATGTAGATATATAAGAGAGAGTGACAACAAAAAGAAAAAGGCTCAAAGGAGAATCTAATACTTTGTAGAAAGACTCATACACGACACATCATCATGAAATTTCAGGACTGAAATAAAACAAAGAATGTAAAAGGAGATAATAAAAGACATTTTCAATGTAAATAATATTCAACAATATTCAACAAAGTACTATCAATTACCTAGAAAACAATAAAAAAAGATTCAACATGTACTTTCATCAACTACCAAACAGCTAACCATACATGTATAGAATAAAAACATTTCAAACAGAAGAACTCAGAAAATTTACCTCTTTTACACTCCTTTCTTACGGAGGTTGAAGTTGTGCCCTGGCAAATCCAAAAGGTAATCCAAGAAGTAACAGCAAACAGTGGATCCAATCTGAGAAATGAAAGAAAAGATATTCCAGTTGAAAAATCAAGAGTTAGAAGTATAAATGTATTTTTTTTAGACATGAAGATGACTCTCAAGAAAAAAAGTCAAAGTAATCTAAGAGAGTTATAAGGTGACTTTGTAGATAATATCTGTGTTTACTAGGTACATTGCTGGATTATAATATAAATTTTGGAAATAAAAACCCTTTTATTACAGTTGATATTAATAAAAATGTGTTAATAGAAGAAAACCATGTCCCCAAAAATGTCTGTATCTTAAATCATAAGCAGATGTACATATGTACATATGCAACACCTAGGAACTGTCTTATTCATCAGTAGATCTATGAGAACTCCATATCCACAAAGTTTTGTGG